>NC_139461.1:39490000-40700500 GCF_057233095.1 Heloderma suspectum | reverse complement strand
TATATGCCTGCCAGGATGCTATTCTTAGCTGCAAAACCCATTAAAGTTACTAGAAATGCAAAGTGTGGTATACAGTGTAGAAAAAGTACTATCATTTAGTTGTATAATGAATATTTTACAAGTGAAATTTAAGTTACATATCTGATGACAGAATGTATTGCTGTTTTATATTTAATTTCTAAAAAATATGTTAAATGTTTGGGCAGTCAGTTGCTTTGATTTTCTTTCTTCACATAGCTCTTTTAAAGTCTTGTAAATTTCTCCTAGTAGTTATGTACTTAGAAATGCAAGCAGTATGATGGTTGTTTTATGATGGTACAATTATTGTTTTACAGTAGGCCTCTTCTCCTGGATCATTTGAATATGAAAGAATGTCAAACTTAGAATGTACAATGTTCGCAAGACCTCAATATATAGAGAAATATAGATATTTGTGAAAAATATGCTCCAAGTATATACGTATTAATATTTATTAATTTTAGTTAATTAATTAATATTAAGTTCAGTTTTTTAGAAGGCTTTGGGGTGGTGGTTGTTTTTTGTTCACACCAAAAGTTAGTAGTACATTATGACATTTGCTGTTGTGTGTATATTTCATATCTCTCTTTAATGAGAATATAAAAGGGAATCAAAATAAGAAGCTAATGCTGATGGCTTAATTCTCTATCTAGGCTGTAATGTATATCCATGTCTACATTTTAAATTTTCTAGTAAATATCAGTGCTAGATTTGTTGGTTCTGGAGAGTCTAGCTGAGAAACATTTCACCACTGTGTGGTTGTCAAAGGCACTCCTGTGTCCTCAAAAAAAAGGTCTTCACCCTAGTATTTTATTTGTGCTCCTAGTTATTCAAGTGTCAGTAAAATGAAATTTTGTAGTATATGTTCTTCTGCTCGAACATATAGGGCTCAACAATTCTATCTCTGTGTTCTTATATATTGCATGAAGGTAAGTGTTTTTATGTCATTATAGTTTATCTGTTTGTTTTTAGTAGTTATAAGAGTGGCACATAAGATGCCAAGAAAGGCTAGCTCTCTATTTGTTTGAAAGCTGCATTTAACTTAGGAGGAGAAGAGAAGGATCATTGTACTCTTATACTACACCCCTAAGCACATTTACTTGAAAAATCATTCCCATTGAAATATATAAGATTTATTAATAACTAAATATGCTTAAGACATTTTGGAATGCATCTCAATAAATTTGAGTGACTAAAATTATTTCTAAAATTGAAAAGGATTTTGTCTGACACCTGTCTCTAAAAATCTTTGGCAAATTTATGATGAGACCTTTTACTAGCAGAGCCAATGGGAATCTTTTTACTAACTTCTAAAAGAATAAGATCAGCTCTTCAGTTTTGGTATTTTAATTGAATTAGATACTATGTAACCATGACCTAGAACTCTGTTATGTTTTAATCTTTTGATGTACTATTCCCATGAAAATTTCTGAGGGCCCTTATGTTGCTCTTGCTAATATATATTTTGGTAAGCAATGCTGGTGTAAAATAAATCTGTTAGTTTATTTATTTATTACATTTCTGTACAGTTCAATAGCTGAAGCTCCTATATTCACTGTTGTAGGAAATAACTGGTATGCATTTAACTGATGCTTAAATTTAGTTACTCTGTTTTGTCTGTGGCTTCAGAAAGGAAAATATTTTTTTTTAGATGGAAGCATGGAATAAGCGCCCCAAAATGTGCCACACATTTTGAGAAAATGCCACATATTACAGCCTAACATACTTACCATGTCCTCCAACCTTCAGTTTAACCCTGACTCTCAAAGACCACCTTTAATAAAGGGCCTTGCATTGGTCTCCAAAATTATGTAACCAGGTGCTCTCTCAGAAATTACTGTGCATTTTAAGGGAGGTGATGTCCCCCCATGCTTGCTTGTAAACCTAGGCTGCTAGTTAAAGAAGCTTTACATAACCCATGGGTGAAACCAATCTATGTTGCTTGGATTTTTTGAAGTTTTCTCTACAGTAATCTCCATTGCTTAAAGATTCAAGCCCTGTTAACTTTAAAACGTGGCTTTCCTCTTGAGCTGTCAAAGATGCTGAGATAAAAACATAAAAATCCTACCTTTGCAGTTTTTATTCTTGTTTACATCAATGTGTAACCCGCTTTTTCTCTAAGGAATTTTCCATGCGGCTTACAAAAACATACAACCAAGTGTAATACAATAATTAGAATAGTTAAGACTGTAAAAAACTACAATTTTAAAATCTACAGTTAAAACTATAAGCAGCCACTTGTTTTGTGTGATTAAAGGAGAAGGAAGAATAAGAGAAAATTAAAGCTTTATAACTGAACAATAGGTTGGATGGTTATGATGGAAGTGGAAACAGAGTAAACAAGCGGAAGGAGACCTGGGAGGGATACATGAGCAATTCATTCTTTGATATATTGGTCCGATTCACACATCAGAACAGTTGTGGGTTATTGTGAATGAGTCTGTTTGCTCCTGCTGCTAGGGGGAGTGGCTAAACAACCCACAGTCCAGCATGTAGGAAGTGAACTTCCTGAAAATACAGGTACAGAGACCTGTGTTGTGCAGGAAATAAAGGAGAAGGATGTTCAACTATATCAAAGTAAGGATTCAGTGAGGATGAGGACAGAGAAATAACCATTAGAGCTGGCAATTAAGAGGTTGGTCAGAGGAGGGTTTTGGAGAAACAGGCGTGTGTTTCTGTAGTGGCAGAAGAGCCAGAGGGGAGTGATACGGTGATATGGTGGAGAGATGGGGTAAGAGTGAGAGAAATGGTAACCAGGAGACACGATAGCAAGTGGAGGGACTAGTCAATGGAAACAGGGTAGATAAACAGTACCTTGCCCAAATAATACTGAGAGAGTGAGATTCAACTAGAAGAAAGGAGAGGTAGTGTGGTCTTTGATCCCATAGTTTCTTTTATATGAGAACGTTAACACAGCAGAGTTGCCTCACTCTTTTTAAAGACTTATGGACAACTTCCTTTATTTTATGGCCTTCTTATTCCAGACTTTAAAAAAAATGGTCTAGGGTTATATTATGTTCTCAGTAATAATTCTAAAATGTATTATTTTGTATGTATGTTAATGCATGCTTGGCAGCATAAAGGACCATTTCAAACATTGTCGAGGTCATGATTAGAAATGTGAGGGCCCGGAAAACCCCCCGGAAAAATTGAGGAAAAAAAACTAGGCTTTTTCTGTTTTTTTCCAAGTAAATGCACATTCTTGACCGCTTGGATTTTGTTCTATAAAGTCCTATGTTTCTGATGCTGTAGCAGTCATTTACTGTAGTTCTAATCTATTCAGACAGCAATTACAAATTTACTAACTGACTTTACTTTTAAAAGTTTTAAAATATAATGATAATTTTATGAGCAAACTAAGTTATATATAAAGTAACTTTAGGAACAGAAAGACTGTTTTATGTTCCTAAAGCAGCCCTCCCCAACACAGTGCCCTCCAGATGTTTTGGACTACAGTGCCAGCATTCCTGACCATTTGCCATGCTGCCTGAGGCTGGTGGAAGCTGAAGTCCAAAAATATCTGGAGAGCATCAGGTTGGGGAAGGCTGTCTTAAATCAACAAAGTGACTTTAGATCTATAAAGGGTGCTAAAAAAAGTATTGATTATTTTTCAATTTTTCCAAAATTTCTAATTTTTCCCACCCACCCTCCTGAAAAAAACCTTCTTTCCCATGGCCTCAGAATTTCTGGAAATTTTTCATCTCTAGTCATGATCACCTTGAGGGCATGCAGTGCTTCCGTGGGTATTGCAGCCAGGCTGTATTCACATGAAGCTGCTGTCTTATATGTTTTGGAGGTGCCACCTGTAAAATATCAATCTCACACAGATTTTAAAAATATTTTCAGCATTTGTGTAATCTGTTCTGCTTTATAATTGTTGTTGTTGTTGTTGTTATATAGGAACTGTGCTTTTGGCCAGCATGCAGGGATTAACAGTGAACATCGATCCAGTTTTATATACTTGGCTCATGTACCAGCCTCAGAAACGTAGCAGCAGACCCATGCAGCAGGTAGGAAAAGTTGACAAGACTTTATAAGAAGAAGCATGGAAGAATGCCGTTGATTAAGATTAAGCCAGCAGCGGGCAATTTTCATATAACTAATAATGTTATACAACAGAGTTTACATTTTAGTGGGTATTTAGTTCTGTTGGTTTTATTTGCTTGCATTCAGTGGTGTTATCCTTAAAACAGGTGGATAAAATATAATCTTAAACGATCTCAAATACAATTGTTATTATCACTCAAATAAAAACTGTTGCTCTCAAAAGATGGCCAGATGTAGCTTCATCTCCAGGCAAAAAGTGTGCCACTGTTGAATGGCAGCCACAAACAACAGTTCTCTTACCCTGTGTAGTACTAATATGGTGCAAAGACTGCATATTCTAAGTCTAGAGGATACATCTGACTGGTCTTGCAACAGAGCTTTTGGAAGAAAAGAGGCTAATATATTTAAGGAATGGGAAATGAAAGCTAATTAGGGTGTTGTAACTCAAAACCTGAAGTCAGTGTTAATCTTGAAGGGACTGGTGTAATAATATATTCCTGATTTATTCCTTTCTCTCAGGGGAGAGGGCATCATGTTATGCACAAGAGGGTATTATTATTAATGTAGCATCAACATAACACACATTAATGGTTGTATTACCACTACTTCTGAATACAGTAGGTCTGGCAGGAGCGTTCATATGTAGTTGAGACAACCAATTGTTTCTTCCCCCGTTACAGGAAACAGTCTTGGTTACACTCCAAAGTTTGGATCTTTGCCCAGGAGAATTTTGGCTGACTTGTGATTCTTCTCCTACTTCTTGGATGGAAAGTCATCTAGAACCTGAAATAGATTGGAGTGGTCCCTTGCTAGTGGGTTTTAGTATTTTAAGTTAGTTATTTCTAGAGCAGGAGTGGATGGTCCTTGAGGGAAAGGATAGTACATCTGTCATAGCCACAGATGAAATAGATCCAGAGCCTAGACAAGTAACTATCAATCAAAGGAAAAATTACAGACGAGCTCAGATTTTTAGATCCTTCTTTAGTTTTTGTTAGTTTGTTTAAAAGTTCTGTTTTTATGAAGCTTAATGTCTGTGAATAGTTCAGTGTTTGTTTTATTTGGTCATTGCATGGTGTCTTTGTTTTCTTATCTGAAGCAAAGGTTTTCATAAAGTCTTCTGAAAGAGGACCTTTTACTGATGTAGTATCTACATTCATGTAAATTCATAGGGAATTATTTCTCTGTAGGAATACATGAGGGAATAAAGAGCCTCCTTCCATTGGCTTGGCTAGGAAGAACTGCCATTTGGCTCCCACTCACGCCCCACCCCTTTCAGAACTCTCTTTTGCAATTACCATGATTTTGCAGTCTGGTTGAGAAGATAAAGAAGACCAAGAAACCTAAACTGTAAATCTACTGAAAACTTGCAGTTGTCTGGTAACCAGCAACTTTTATTTATCTGCTCATCGCCTTCAGATGATAAGTCGTGCTCAACAGTTGGGAGAAGACTTGCCAGATGTCAGTAGTTACAACCCAGATAAAACTTTGACTCAGAGATATTGATAGTTGAAGAAAGCAACAGAGATCTAGGTTTTATGTGAGTTTTGTTTTGTTAAGCCACCTTGAGAGCTTCTAAAGTTATGTATAATTAGGAAAGATCCAAGAACAGAATCTGCTCAATTCTAGTATCGTGTTCACTGGTCTTTCTGAAGAATCTGTTCTGATGAAGCATTCCGTGTGTGAGCTTTGGTTGTAAATAATTCCAGAAGCAAACCCATATGTAGAGAAATGTTAACATGGATACTAGTCTAATTAATATAATTCATGTTATCTAATACTAGTCTAATTAATATAATTCATGTTTTAAAAATGCATATATTTCTTAAGGCAAGTAAAGTTACCCTCCTTGTATACTCTGCATGGCCCATACCTGTATCCTATGGGCCTGCCTGAAGCATTTTTGGGAAGGGAAGTTGTTACAGAAAGATCATTAGCAAAACGGGAAAACCTGATAATTCACACTTTACCCAGTGTTAGTTACCATTATAGGTGAAATGCTTTATTTTTGAATAGGATTAAAATCAAATGTTGATATGTCAGGCTGCTTCTGCATTGCTTTCTACATGAACATTTTTTCCCCGTAGTAGTTTTGATATGAATATTGAACAGTGGAGGAGATTGCTGGGGTAGTTTTGAATATAAGCTTTTAATATAACTTTAGTTAGGTGCTTCATGCTTTCAGAATATGGCATATTATATTAAATTTGTGCTTTTCCCACTGCACATAAAAATACAGGCCAAATCATAGCGGCTGTTACATATTTGAGTAAGGATCTATGTAGTTCCTGTTGCAACTATGTGGTTAGTGCTTTAGGGGCAAAATAGGATGTTTTCCCATATCCGCATTTGGCTTCCGCACGTATCTGATTTGTGGGGGAGGGAGGGGATAGTGAATAATGTGGACATTGAGTGAAAAAATATATAAAATCCATGACAAAGTTTGTGAATGCCTGCATAAATCTGCATAATGCCTTCTGATTCTCTTCATTGGTCACTAGTAAAATGTGGTATTTATTTGTTTTTACTTTTAAAAGCAGTTTTAGCTCAACTAAAAGTTTTGATTTATGGAAAATCCAGTTTATAATCTCCCAAGTATGTTTTCTATTTAAGAGTATAATATACAATTGAAGCCCAGACACAGCCTTAGTTGACAAAGCTAATGCTCCTGTTGTCACAAGAACAGAAAAACAAGAAGAGTATCCCCTAGATTGAAAAAATGTACAAAAAATCAGTTAGATATATGCATAAGTGTATTTAAAAGTTTGGCATATTATTCATTATAAAACAAAAAACAAGATCAGGCAATAGGTGGACAAAGGCTTAGATCCTAAAATGAGTTAACAAAGTTCACGGAAAGAAAGTTTCCCATTCTCATCTCTCTCTCCTGCATATGCCTACAAACCCTGAAAAACCTATCTGAAGGTCTGAGGGCCCTCTTGAACAATGAGGGATGGGGCATGGAGTGAGAAGGGGATGGGAGATTTTCCTTTCATGAACTGCCTTAGGTTAACTTACTTTAGGATCCAAGCCAATAAGTTCTAACAGCCTTTTCACTTGTTTTAACGTAAAATAAAGTATTTTAGTGCTTTCAATGAGGTCCATTTATAAGTACATCTCCATTAAGATAGAAAACAAGAATTGCTTTATAGGTTTCCAGCTACTTTATATATCCCAATAATTTAAGAGACTGGCAAATATTGAAGTTTTTGCAATATTGGAAAGGGCTACAATTTCTCAAAGCAGTAGCTCAGTAGAGAAGCCATCTTCTACATTATCCAGTATTGACTGCAGGATCAGTTCAAGGGCTTGTCTCATGTTCATGTTGAAGTTGTTATGAAAGCAACTAGCTCACCGGCTTCCTGTTGAGCTATGCAATCTCTATTAGCTGGACCATTATTCTGCTATTTGTCGATTGTGTTTTTACAATTTACATGTTTCCCTATTTTGTTTTACAAATTTTAACATGTTACCCCTTATAATTTACATGATTATAACTTCCTGATTGGCTTTGTTACATTGTATTTTATACTGGGGGCCATCTATGGCACCGCTTTCAGCCTTCACTCCATCATAACTGTGCAGCACTGCAGCTGCCAATTAGCTTCTGCTGCGGTACACTCGCGATTTACATTGGACTTCTCCACCGGGAAAATCCACTGTGCCTTGATACATAGCCGTTGAAGTGAACTGCGGCAGTCGTGCTGCCCTTTTTTACCATTATATTTAGATGTACAGCTGCACAGGCATGTGAGTGTGGGGGTGTGACACTTTGGGTTTTGATGGCTGATTTGTATTTTAGGGGTTCTTTTGTGTCTGTCCATTCCTCATTAGGTAAAATGTGGGTGGTCTGCTCCTTCGTTATCATGCCAACTATTTGGCAGTTCTCCAGCCCAAGTCTCTCGCGATGGTTCTCACACGCCAAGGCGTGTAGCCATAAGAGATATGTGCCTACCCATCATTCCAAAATGGTGGCTGGAGCAAAGTTGGTCCTGGACCTTCTGCTCCCCCAAGAACCCCAGCCTTTGGCCACTGACTTTAAAGCAGCCAGTTCAAAGATAAGAAGTTGCAAAGGTGTGCGAAAATGTGGTTGAAGAAATGAGCATGCTTCCCCGTACCTCTGTAACTGTGCAGCTGCGAAGAAACAGGGAGGAGTGAAGGGGAGTCAAAGAGTGCCATAAGCACTAAGCATGTTTACCACATGCCCACTACAAAATGCAAACTCGGTTTGGGGAAGGGACAGACAGCTTGCAACCACAGGAAACCCCCAGCAAACCAAAAACATCGCAGCAAAATGCATCTTTGAACATCTGCATTTTGGGGATGAAAACCACAGTTAGGCTGCGAAGTGGCAGCTGCATCATATGCCCCGAAGGACCTCGAATTGCAGTAGCTGCAGAGTAAATGGCTCGTGTAGATGGGGCCCTGGTCTTGTAATACATTCATTAACGAAATGCAATTCCTTCAAGTGTAATATATTTATGTAATGTTATATAATAAAATATATGCTTTTGTTATATAATTATTAACATTTTTAGTACAGTTATTTACTGATTCAATTGGCTTTCCAGATATTCGATCTAAATGCATTGGACAGAGTGACTGCATGTTAAAGTTGCAGATAGAACTAAGGTTCAGAGATAGGTCATGACTCTTTTAAGAGGGTGATAGTCCTCTGCCCCCCCTCCCCCCAGTTTGAGTGTAGTTTTTCTTCAGTGCTGCCTTTTTTACTCCACCCTTGTAGAGTCATGTACAGTATAGTCTTTTGATGGATGGATTTTCAGAAATGTGGCTCTAATTTTGCATTAGAAAGGATCCTACTCTATCCCGTGAATCACAGCTTGGCTTGAGATTAAACATTTCATTTCTAGGGACAGTACATTTGTATCCCCTTTCCTTCTTTATCAGAAGTGTTTGATGAGCACCCATTTGTCAGGGATTATGTGGCAGGCATCAAATGTTTGGTTGTTTTTTCAGTTTATCTGGTAACTCAGTGAGCTTTCCACTCTGGTGCTGTTGATCTCCCCATACACAGTGCTTGGTTTTATTTGCTTAAAAATTGAAAATGAAGGGTAGTATCAATAGAGGCCTTGCATGTGCACCCAGCCCTTCCAGAAACTAGTGTTTCCGTTCATTTGGGGCCTTGCTCCCAGAAGCATCACATTGTTGCCATAAGCAGTAGGAGCCATTTGTAGACCGGGACTTGTAGGGCTGACCATGTGTGGAAGTAGTATTCTATTGGATACTACTCTAATAATGCTGTCAGTTGTATATAATATTTTGGAATTCTATATAACAAGTGGGATCTGCAACAAAATGTTGCAGTATAGCATGGTTCTGTTCAGAGTTCCAGACATGTCCTCTTCCAGGATACTACATTCCATTCCCCCATCTGATTTTCCATTCCTCTCCAGTCAGTCAGCATTCTGTGCCCACTGATGATGCTTAGTCCTTACTGGGCTATTTTAGATCCCCACCCCTTATAGCAGGAGTAGGCAACCTGGTACCCTCCTGATGTTTTGGACTATAACTCCCACACATCCCAGCCAGCATGGCCGATGGTCAGGGGTTCTGGGACTTATAGTCCAAAACATCTGGAGGGCACTAGGTTGTCTATCCCTGCCATAGAGGTTTTTCTCTTTTTTTGTACACTTGTGTGTGGATGTGCTACATTGGGTTCATAAGGATTGGCACTCGAAGAACTGAGTTTGTTATTAGTATATATTATGATATAATTAAACTAACAAAGCCCTTTTAGAACTTATGAAGTGCAGCGATACCACTCCGGTTTCAAAGATTCACTTACTTTATAGAAATGAGCATATGCCATGGATCTTAGTGTTGAAACATCACTATACATAATAAATGGAGCAGGGTATTAGATGTCCTTAGATGTTATTGACAAGGTCCAAAGGAAAATCTCTTGGAAATAATGAAGAGGATCATAAATAGTATTGCATTTACTTTATTTCACATGGTAGAGAAATACTTGTTTAATTTTTATTGGATCCCTCAAGGAGGCATATTTGTCTCCCATTCAAGGTACTGGCCGTTTGCCCCAGCTGGGTACCTGCAGATTATATCTACTCTCTGATCTACTATATCTAATAGCCAATCTCCATGCCCAGTATGCTTATTTATTAATTATAGTATTTATTATGTTTATATCCCACATTTCCTCCAAAAACTCATTTTCCCCACCCCATTTTATTCTCACATCAACCTTGTGGGGGTAGGTTAGGCTGAGAGATAATGACTGGCCCAAGATGACCCAGTGAGCCTCATGGCTGAGTGCAGATTTGAACTTGTCTCCCCAATATTTTGGCCACCTAATGCGAAGAGAAAACTCCCTGGAAAAGACCCTGATGCTGGGAAAGAATGAAGGCAAAAGGAGAAGGGGACGGCAGAGGATGAGATGGCTAGATAGCATCACGGATGCAATGAATATGAACTTGAGCACGCTCCGGGAGAGAGCGCAGGACAGGAAGGCCTGGCGTGCTATGGTCCATGGGGTCACGAAGAGTCGGACACGACTGAACGACTGAACAACAGAACAACCCCAATCCTACTCTGACATTCTGACCGCTATACCACACTTGCTGCATGTACATATGCCACATTTTAATCTATCTGGGCATTAATAAATGTTTCAACTTTTTCTCTCTTTAATCCTTATCTGGATATCTTTAATTTTAGTTTTAAATAACTTTAAATTAGAGTTTAAAAATAATTAGCATTTATTCACGGGAAGACCAACTTGAAAACCTTTGATAAAATCCACTTTTGAGGGTCAGTCTAGTATTTGTTACATTTAAGTTAGTTTTCCAAAGCGTGCATGTGGTTTTAGCCACATAAATCCCATTGACTTCAACAAATATAAACCCTCTTCCCCAGCTTTGAAAATATACCCCATAATGCTTGCTCTGTGGCTTTATATGTTTTCCATGGTAATGCATTAAAAAGGTTAAATAAAAGCCATGTAATTATTGTGCATTCTATACAATCTTCTGACTGTTTAAAAGAAGGAGGAAAAAACATATGTCCATATATCTTGTACAGTAACCATCTGGTCTGCATCAAGACAATATCTGCATTTAAAATAATGGCAGTGTTCGGTATTTGTTAACCTTCCTTGAAATACAGTTTCCTGGCAGAGATCAATTAGACACAAAGCCCTCTTCACGCCTCACATAAAGGGGAATCATGTGTACAATGGGTTTGCAGGGGTGTGCCTCTGCCCCTAACCGGAAGATTCTGGAGCCCTGATCATGCAGGGTTCCAGAATGTGGGGAAAGCCTACACATATAGGCTTTCCCTTGCAAGTGTCAATGCCTAATGCATGGATGTTGAGAGTGGGGTCAGTGGTGCTGCATGATCTTGGGGTAACGTAACAAAGGGGACTAGTGTAGGGAAACAAAAGGAACTACCTGTACTAGTATTCCAGATGACATTATAGCTTTAAACCTCCATTGTGCTTCATGTGTTTTCACTAATACATAAAACTAGTAAGAGTTATTAGTGCAGGTTAGTTGCTGATATGAGATCCAGTTATAGTTATAGATCATCTCTATATTGCTTGTCATCCTGTAGTTTTCAAAGAAAAACTCCTCTTGTTTTTCTTTATTAAGCTTTGTCTTATACCCTCACCTTTGTTCTGCTTGTCTTGCATAGTATGTAAACCTTCTGGCAGAAACAGTCACATCCATGATCTATAATATATCGTTGATGTTAATAGTGTTGAAGAACAACCAGAGGGCCAGTTCAGATGATGAGGAGAAAATGGAGAGGAGGACCATATAAGCTGCCTTGTGTTCCTTGCAAGAAGAAAAAAGGCAGGATATAAATGTAATAAATAAGTAAATAAACAAACCATGACTAGACTCCAGTTTAATACTCTGGTATGAGAGCACATGTTAGTTACTTTGGTAGGGAGAACAAGTATGTGAGCTCTGTAATGGAGGGATCTGTTCCAAACACGGGATAAAAATGTTCCATAAACCCTTTCAAGCAAATTCCAATCCTCCATTTCTAATAGATGCATAAGTTATATTTTGTTTTTATTATTTAGTTTATTATATTTTTATTATTACCTTCCTCACATAGAACTCAGAGTGGCATACATACACCTGGTTCACATGTAATGACTAACCATGGCTTCATTAATTAACTAATGGTTGGTTGGGGCCTTGTGGGAAGAAGCAAACACACTGCCTTGCCTACTCATTGCTTCCGCTTTGCATCCAGTTGACAAAACAACCCAGGAGTGTTCCATTCTTCAGTTGTGCTATGTGATGTGCAGACCTGGAACTCCATTCGCATGGATGCAGAGCAGAAGCAGCGAGGGGATGGGAAGCAGCATTCTTGCTTGCTCCTGCATTGCTCTGTCAGCCCATGGGTTAAACAACCCATGGGTTGTCATTATGTGCAACCCCGGTCATAGTGTTCCCATGTAGTCTCCAGTCCACCAGACTCAATTCTGCTTAACATTACCAAGATTGCTGCATCATGTACCTTCAGATAATGCCCACTGTAGCAGCTGAGTCAAGATTTCTAACTTTGTTGTTGTTGTTGTTGTTCAGTCGTTAAGTCGTATCCGACTCTTTGTGAGCCAATGGACCATAGCATGCCAGGCCTTCCTGTCCTCCGCTCTCTCCCGGAGTGTGCTCAAGTCAATATTCATTGCATCGGTGATGCTGTCTAGCCATCTCATCCTCTGCTGTCCCCTTCTCCTTTTGCCTTCAATGTTTCCCAGCATCAGGGTCTTTTCCAGTGACTTTTCTCTTCGCATTAGGTGGCCAAAATATTTGACCTTCAGCTTCAGTATCTGTCCTTCCAATGAGCAGTCAGGGTTGATTTCCTTTAGGATGGACTGATTTGACCTCCTTGCAGTCCAGGGGATTCGTAAAAGTCTTCTCCAGCACCACAGTTGGAAAGCATCAATTCTTTGGCGCTCAGCCTTCCGTATAGTCCAGCTCTCACAGCCATACGTTACTGCTGGGAAAACCATAGCTTTGATTATACGAACCATTGTCGGCAAGGTGATGTCTCTGCTTCTTACTATGCTGTCTAGGTTTGCCATAGCTTTCCTCCAAAGGAGGAAGCGTCTTTTAATTTCATGGCTACAGTCACCATCTGCGGTGATCTTGGAGCCCAAGAAGTAAAATCTGTCACTGCTTCCATTTCTTCCCCTTCTATATGCCAGGAAGTGATGGGACCAGATGCCATGATCTTAGTTATTTTAATGTTGAGTTTCAAACCAGCTTTTGCACTCTCTGCTTTCACCCTCAACAAGAGGCTCTTTAGATCCTCTTCGCTTTCTGCCATTAGGGTGGTATCGTCTGCGTATCTGAGGTTGTTGATAATTCTCCCGGCAATCTTAATTCCGACCTGTGATTAATCCAATCTGGCGTTTCTCATGATGTACTCTGCATATAAATTAAATAAGCAGGGCAACAATATACAGCCTTGTCGTACTCCTTTCCCAATTTTGAACCAATCGGTTGTTCCATGTCCGGTTCTTACTGTTGCTTCTTGACCCTTGTACAGGTTTCTCAGGAGACAGGTAAGATGGTCTGGTACTCCCATCTCTTTAAGAATTTGCCACAGTTGTGATCCACACAATCAAAGGCTTTAGCGTAGTCAATGAAGCAGAAATAGACATTCTTCTGGAATTCTCTTGCTTTCTCCATAATCCAGCGAATGTTGGCGATTTGATCTCTAGTTCCTCTGCCTCTTCGAAACCCCGCTTGTACTTCTGGTAGTTCTCGGTTCACATGCTGCTGAAGCCTAGCTTGTAGGATTTGGGGCATAACCTTGCTGGCATGTGAAATGAGCGCAATTGTGCGGTAGTTTGAACACTCTTTGGCATTGCCCTTCTTTGGAACTGGAATGTAAACTGACGTTTTCCAGTCTTGTGGCCACTGTTGAGTGTCCCAAATGTGTTGGCATATTGAGTGCAGCACTTTAACAGCATCATCTTTTAGGATTTTAAATAGCTCAGCTGGAATACTGTCATCTCCACTAGCTTTGTTGTTAGTAATGCTTCCTAAGGCCCACTTGACTTCACTCTCTAGGATGTCCGGCTCAAGTTCAGTGACGCACTATCATGGCTATCAGGGACAGTGAGATCTTTCCTGTATAGTTCTTCTGTGTATTCTTTCCACCTCTTCTTAATCTCATCTGCTTCTGTTAGGTCTTGCCTTCTTTGTCCTTTATCATGCCCGTCTTTGCACAAAACGTTCCCTTGAGATCTCCGATTTTCTTGAAAAGATCTCTAGTCTTTCCCATTCTATTGTTTTCCTCGATTTCTTTGCATTGTTCATTTAAGAAGGCCTTCTTGTCTCTCCTTGCTATTCTCTGGAACTCGTCTAACTTTAAATATCTGTAAAATACTTTTGAAGGAAACTGGTTACCTGCAGTTCATTACTTGGCATTTGTCCATTTCTTTATATGGCTGTGATTTTATATTTTTAAAAGTATAAGATTTTATTTTCATTTTTATATGTCTTTCTTTTATTGTTGTTTTGTCAATTCCAGAGGCATTCTAATTCATTCTTTTTAAGGTAATGAAAGTAACAATATATTCTGTGTAAGTAAAACTGGTTCTGCAAGCTGTTGCTACTCATTTCTTTTGTTCAGTTTTAGCCCCTAGCGCAAAAGTATTTCCAATAACTATGTCAAATAACAAGTTGAAAACTCACCTTTTGATTGATTTGTTACTATTCAGACCATTTTAGATTTTGTAAATAATTCGCTGATAAAACAGTATGCATTGTTCAAGAGCCTTTTTGTCCTTTCTGGAGAAAAAAACAACAGCATAAATCCATCATCATAGCCCATTCTGAGCCATGAAATGAATTTATGTGTTTAGTACATCCCTAGCATTCTAAACAGGAGAATTTGCACATTTTAGTACTTCCTACAACTAAAATGCACAATGCTCCAGTTGTTTTGACCACTTTTAAAAAGATATATTCCTTCAGAAACTCAAGTGACTTATTGGACTAGGTAATTCTGTGAAGCAGAATTTTGTGACTGAGTTCCAAGTGCATAGGCCAGACCTTCCTGTGTACTCTATCTTTTCTTTCCTTTTGCTTCACATCTCCTCTTGTTGAATGAAGAAACTTCTTTCTAAACTTGGGAAAGTTTAAAAAGGAGTTTGCTGTTTGGTGAGGAGAGCTGCTGAAATGAAAATGAAGAAAAAGAGCAGAACAGGTGCATGCTTACTCTACATTTCACATGTGTTACTGACTTCTCAAGAGTCGTACTGTCAACCACCCTGGGATATATTTGTATAAGGGGCAGTATACATATACCACAAATAAATTAATGCTATCTTACCAGCTTTTATTGCCGTGTGAACTTGGATGTTGTTTTTCCATCCCTTCATTTTCCCCCCACTCATTCCAAAACTGATCCTAAAACTACCATATAATTATCTGTTATTCTATGGCTTACTTCAGCTTATACTTTTAGGATCTCTGTAAGTAATGGGTTTAGGTTTGGGTGCCCATCTTCTCTGCAGAGATTCTTTGGTACAAGCAGCTTCTTGCTTTATTTGCATTCTATCAAAAATATTTCTATAGCCTTGTGGCGAAATTACATTTTTTTTAAAAAACAAAAATAGTTTTGCCTAGTTTTAAATGACTAAGTCAGACCTCAGCCTTACCCTGTATTGAAGAACAGGGAAAGCAGCTAGACTTCAGTAAAAGTTTCAGTAAAAGTTAAGAAACCAATATATTTAGTAACAGTAGGCAGGTAAGGATGTATTGTACTTTTTTTTTTTAAGCATCATGCTGATGAACATCAACTGTGGTCACAATAAATGTTGATAAATGTAGTTAATAGACTGAAATCTTCTAAAGTAGATCTGGATCTAGTTTGTATTGTTTCTGTTTGTTTCCTTTTTGCAGATTTATATGTAACAAGTAACCAAAAAGTGAGATTTAAAAAATTAAGTGGCATTTTAAGATTTAAAATGAAATTGTACGTTATTATTTCAGTGAACAAAAAGAATTTAAAAAAATTCTATAAGACTTTGTACAATCATTGGTTGATTATATATAAATACAATTGAAATATCTTTATAGAAGCATAGAATAGTAGGGTTGGAAGGGGCCTACAAGGCCATCAGGTCCAACCCTTCTCAATGCAGGAATCCAAGTCAGAGCATCCCTGACAGATGGCTGTCCAGCCGCGACTTGAACGCCTCCAGTGTGGGAGAGCCCACTACCTCCCTAGGTAATTGGTTCCATTGTCATATTGCTCTTACAGTCAGGAAGTTTTTCTTGATGTTCAGCCGGAATCTGGCTTCCTGTAACTTGAGCCCATTATTCCGTGTCCTACATTCTGGGATGATCAAGAAGAGATCCTGGCCTTCCTCTCTGGGACAACCTTACAAGTACTTGAAGAGAGCTATTCTATCTCCCCTCAGTCTTCTCTTCTCAAGGCTAAACATGCCCAGTTCTTTCAGTCTGTCCTCATAGGGCTTTGTTTCCAGTCCCCTGATCATCTTTGTTGCCCTCCTCTGAACCCTCTCCAATTTGTCTGCATCCTTCTTAAAGTGCAGTGCCCAGAACTGGACACAGTACTCCAGATGAGGCCTAACCAGTGCTGAGTAGAGGGGAACTAGTACTTCCCGGGATTTGGAAGCTATGCTTCTATTAATGCGGCCCAAAATAGCATTTGCCTTTTTTGCAGCCACATCACATGGTTGGGTCATATTCAGCTTGTGATCGACAACAATTCCAAGATCCTTCTCGCTTGTAGTGTTGTTGAGCTATATATCCCACATCTTGTAAGTGTGCATTTGGTTTCTTTTTCCTAGGTGCAGAACTTGGCATTTATCCCTATTAAATGTCATTCTGTTGTTTTCTGACCAGCGCTCCAGTCTATCAAGATCACTTTGAATTTTGTATCTGTCTTCCAAAGTATTAGCTATTCCACCCAATTTGGTGTCATCTGCAAATTTGATCAGCATTCCCTGCACCTCCTCCTCCAAGTCATTAATAAAAATGTTGAAGAGCACTGGGCCCAGGACTGAGCCCTGTGGTACCCTGCTCGTTACCTCTCCCCAGTTTGAGAAGGTCCCATTGATAAGCATTCTTTGAGTCCGATTCTGTAGCCAACTGTGGATCCATTGGATCATTGTTTCATCTAGCCCACTTTGAGCTAGTTTGCGCATCAGGATATCATGGGGCACTTTGTCGAAAGCTTTGCTGAAGTCAAGGTATATGATGTCTACAGCATTCCCACGGTCCACAAGGGAGGTTACTTGATCAAAAAATGAGATCAGATTCATCTGGCAGGATTTGTTCTTGACAAATCCATGTTGGCTTCGAGTAATAACTGCATTGTTTTCAATCCATTGCTTACAGATGGATTGCTTTATCATCTGCTCCAGAATTCTCCCAGGAATTGATGTCAGACTGTCTGGTCTGTAGTTCTCAGGTTCCTCCTTTTTACCCTTTTTGAAGATAGGGACAACATTAGCCCTCCTCCAGTCATCTGGCACTTCCCCCATCCTCCATGATTTCTCAAAGAGAATAGACAGCGGTTCTGAGAGCTCTTCTGCCAGTTCCTTTTTACTCAAGGATGCAGTTCATCTGGCCCTGGAGATTTGAACTCATTCAAAGTAATTCGGTGTTCCTTGACCATATGCCTGTTGATCTCAAGCTGCAATCCTGCCCCTTCAGCCTGTACTTCGCCTTTGCCAGGGGGGTCATAGACCCTCTTTTGGGAGAAGACTGAGCCAAAGTAGGAATTGAGCACCTCTGCCTTTTCTTTATCATCTGTTATCGTTTTGCCATCCTTATTTAATAGCTGAACAACCATTTCTTTCCTCTGCCTTTTACTATGCACGTAGCTGAAGAAAGCCTTTTTGTTGTTTTTAGCATCGCTTGCTACCCTCAGCTTGTTCTCAGCTTTAGCCTTCCTGACGCCATCCCTGCAATTCTGTCGCTACCTGCCTGTACTCTTCCTTTGTTACTTGGCCTTCTTTCCACTTCCTATATGTGTCCTTTTTTGTTTTCAGGTCATCTCTAAGCTTTTTGTGAAGCCACATTGGCTTCTTCTGTTGTCTTCCACCTTTTCTTCTTATAGGAATTGTTTGTAATTGTGCCTTAAGAATTTCCTTTTTTAAAAGCTCCCATCCATCTTGGACTCCTTTTCTCATTAGAGTCGCTTGCTATGGGATCTTACTTATCATTGTTCTGAGTTTATTAAAATCAGCTTTCCTAAAATCCAGGGTACGAGTTTGACTACTACAGGGTACGGCTTTTGCTTCCCTTAGCACCAAGAACTGAAGTACAACATGGTCGCTTTCCCCCAGAGTTCCTGTAACTGCTACTTTATCCACTAAGTCATCTCTGTTGGTTAGGATCAAGTCAAGGATAGCCAATCCTCTAGTTCCTTCCTCTACTTTCTGTAGGAGGAAGTTATCCGCCACACAAGTCAGGAATTTCCTGGAGGGGCAATACATTTCATGTACTTAATACATTTCATGTATTAATCAGTTATTCAGATACATCGTTTTATTGAAGATTAGCAGAATATTTGGTGTGGAAATTTTCCTCTGTGTTGTGCAAATTGTCCTGTCACCTCCTTTTTATCCAGAACAATCCTAACTGTTGTTACTCCC
Source organism: Heloderma suspectum (assembly GCF_057233095.1). Classification (NCBI taxonomy): domain Eukaryota; kingdom Metazoa; phylum Chordata; class Lepidosauria; order Squamata; family Helodermatidae; genus Heloderma; species Heloderma suspectum. The sequence goes on along the minus strand of NC_139461.1, from coordinate 40,681,800 downwards.
CATTATTAAGCAGCTTTCTTGGAAAAAATGGATGTAATTATCATAGGTACATTGGATAGTTTGAATCTTTAATGTAGTCCAGTTGCTTAGTTTTCTGTTAGCTGCTAGAAGAGTGTGGTTTTCCCTAATATTAAGGCAGCTGTGCATAACTGATAAAGAATCAATGTAACTTCACTTGCACCAGAATCTTCATGTTATCCAGCTGTGATGCAGTTGTCATTTGCTATATTCTCCAGCTGCAATTTCCATGCCGGTTTGTGGCTAAAACCCAACAGCTTGATCATTTTCCACCCAGTTTAAGATTGATCTTTCATTTACTTTATAGTTATAGCCAGCAGTGCCAAAAAAACTGGCAAAATTGTATTGGGTGTCATCAGCATCAACTTCAAGCCTGAGTTCAGTGAGCGAAGATGAAACAGCTGTTTCATTGTCCAGATCAGCACTCAATATATGTCCATAATTTTTTCCAGCTTTCTCTGGCTGTGATAATCTTTGTTTCTCCCTCATTTCAAATACTATAGCACACAATATTGATCCATCTCTATCATGATAGCAAAGTAGATATTGTGTATCTTCAAGACATGTTTTGTATCAAACTAGTCACGACATGTGTTTTGTCAGGATTTCAGTCTTCCTTTGTTTTTGGCACAGTAGCACTCTTGGCAATAGTACATTCAGTCATTGGAAAAAAGAGAATAATTTTTGTTTTGTTTCATACTTATTAACAAGTCAGTTTTGCATTTTTTCAGAACCAGAAATGATGTTCAAACCACAAGTGTACTTTGGAGTTAAAAAGACAAAACATTAGCACGCCTTATCGGATAGGCTTATCCTATGGAACAGAAGATACAATTGGGAGCTAAACCCCAGATGCCAGCACAAGGGATCACCTAATTCTCTGGTCTTAGTGCCAGGAGCTGACTACTGTCATACTTCTCTTGGCTCTGGCAGCAGTATCTGGCAACAATGGCATTGGAAGCATGAGCAAATAACTATTATTATTATTACTACTATTACTACTACTATTACTACTACTACTACTATTATTGTTACTATTATTGCTATTATATTCATATCCTAGCCTTTTCCCAATACTGAGACTTAGGGCGGCTTTACAACATTAAAACTTAATGTTTTTGCAACTTAATGTTGTAAAGCTGTTGTTGTTCAGTCATTAAGTCGTGTCCGACTCCTAGTGACCCCATGGACCATAGCACGCCAGGCCTTCCTGTCCTCCGCTGTCTCCCGGAGTGTGCTCAAATTCATATTTGTTGCATCGGTGATGCTATCTAGCCATCTCATCCTCTGCCGTCCCCTTCTCCTTTTGCCTTCAATCTTTCCCAGCATCAGGGTCTTTTCCAGGGAGTTTTCTCTTCGCATTAGGTGGCCAAAATATTTGAGCTTCAGCTTCAGTATCTGTCCTTCCAATGAGCACTCAGGGTTGATTTCCTTTAGGACTGACTGATTTGACCTCCTTGCAGTCCAGGGGAATCGTAAGAGTCTTCTCTAGCACCACAGTTGGAAAGCATCACTTCTTCTGCGCTCAGCCTTCCTTATAGTTCAGCTCTCACAGCCATACGTTGCTACAGGGAAAACCATAGCTTTGATTATAGAAACCTTTGTCGGCAAGGTGATGTCTCTGCTTCTTACTATGCTGTCTAGGTTTGCCATAGCTTTCCTCCCAAGGAGCAAGTGTCTTTTAATTTCATGGCTACAGTCACCGTCTGTGGTGATCTTGGAGCCCAAGAAAGTAAAATCTGTCACTGCTTCCATTTCTTCCCCTTCTATATGCCAGGAAGTGATGGGGCCAAATGCCATGATCTCAGTTTTTTTAATGTTGAGTTTCAAACCAGCTTTTGCACTCTCCACTTTCACCCTCAACAAGAGGCTCTTTAGATCCTCTTCGCTTTCTGCCATTAGGGTGGTTTCGTCTGCGTATCTGAGATAGTTGATAATTCCCCCGGCAATCTTAATTCCGACCTGTGATTCGTCCAACCCGACGTTTCTCATGATGTACTCTGCATATAAATTAAATAAGCAGGGCGACAATATACAGCCTTGTCGTACTCCTTTCCCAATTTTGAACCAATCGATTGTTCCATGTCTGGTTCTTACTGTTGCTTCTTGACCCTCGTACAGGTTTCTCAGGAGACAGGCAAGGTGGTCTGGTACTCCCATCTCTTGAAGAATTTGCCAGAGTTTGTTGTGATCCACACAATCAAAGGCTTTAGTGTAGTCAATGAAGCAGAAATAGACATTCTTCTGGAATTCTCTTGCTTTCTCCATAATCCAGTGAATGTTGGTGATTTGATCTCTAGTTCCTCTGCCTCTTCGAAACCCCGCTTGTACTTTCGGTAGTTCTCGGTTCACATATTGCTGAAGCCTAGCTTGTAGGATTTGGGACATAAAAATCCTACAAGCTAGGCATAGTTTGAACACTCTTTGGCATTACGGTTCTTTGGAATTGGAATGTAAACTGACCTTTTCCAGTCTTGTGGCCACTGTTGAGTGTTCCAAATGTGTTGGCATATTGAGTGCAGCACTTTAACAGCATAATCTTTTAGGATTTTAAATAGCTCAGCTGGAATACTGTCATCTCCACTAGCTTTGTTGTTAGTAATGCTTCCTAAGGCCCACTTGACTTCACTCTCTAGGATGTCCGGCTCAAGTTCAGTGACGCACTATCATGGCTATCAGGGACAGTGAGATCTTTCCTGTATAGTTCTTCTGTGTATTCTTTCCACCTCTTCTTAATCTCATCTGCTTCTGTTAGGTCCTGCCTTCTTTGTCCTTTATCATGCCCGTCTTTGCACAAAACGTTCCCTTGAGATCTCCGATTTTCTTGAAAAGATCTCTAGTCTTTCCCATTCTATTGTTTTCCTCGATTTCTTTGCATTGTTCATTTAAGAAGGCCTTCTTGTCTCTCCTTGCTATTCTCTGGAACTCTGCATTCATTTGGATATATCTTCCCCTTTCTCCCTTGCTTTTCGCTTCCCTTCTTTGCTCAGCTACTTGTAAAGCCTCATCAGACAGCCACTTGGCTTTCTTGCATTTCTTTTTCTTTGGGATGGATTGAGTTGCTGCCTCCTGAACAATGTTACGGACCTCCGTCCATATTTCCTCAGGCACTCTGTCTATCAGGTCAAATCCCTTAAATCTATTTGTCACCTCCACTGTATATTCATAAGGGATATGATTTAGGTCATACCTGAACGGTTTAGTGGTTTTCCCGACGTTCTTCAATTTAAGCCGAAATTTTGCAAGAAGCAGCTCATGATCTGAGCCACAGTCAGCTCCAGGTCTTGTTTTGACTGACTGTATAGAGCTTCTCCATCTTTGGCTGCCAAGTACATAATCAATCTGATTTCGATATTGACCATCTGGTGATGTCCATGTGTAGAGTCGCCTCTTGTGCTGTTGGAAAAGAGTGTTTGCTATGATCAGTGTGTTCTCCTGGCAAAACTCTATTAGCTTTTGTCCTGCTTCATTTTGTATACCAAGGCCATGCTTTCCTGTTATCCCGGTGATTTCTTGAGTTCCTACTTTAGCATTCCAATCCCCTGTGATGAAGAGGACATCTTTTTTTGGTGTTAGTTCTAGAAGGTGTTGTAGGTCTTCATAGAACCGATCAACCTCTGCATCTTCGGCCTCAGTGGTTGGGGCATAGCCTTGAATTACTGTGATGTTGAATGGTTCACCTTGGGCAAGGTCATTCTATCCTTTTTGAGATTGTACCCCAGTACTGCTTTTCCCACCCCTTTGTTAACTATGAGTGCTACTCCATTTCTTCTAAGGGATTCTTGCCCACAGTAGTAGATATAATGGTCACCTGAATTAAATTCGCTCATGCTTCTCCATTTTAGTTCACTGATTCCCAAGATGTCGATGTTCAATCTTGCCATTTCATATTCGACCACCTCCAGCTTTCCTTGATTCATTGATCTGACATTCCAGGTTCCTAAACAATATTGTTCTTTACAGCATCGGACTTTCTTTTCACCACCAGACACATCCACAGCTGAGTGTCCTTTCAGCTTTGGCCCAGCCACTTCACTCTTTCTGGCGCTACTTGGAAATTCCCTCTGCTCTTCCCCAGTAGTATATTGGACACCTTCCGACCTGAGGGGCTCATCTTCTGGTGTCATATCTGTTAGCTTTGTGATACGTTCCATGGGGTTTTCTTGGCAAGAATACTGGAGTGGGTTGCCATTTCCTTCTCCAGTGGACCACGTTTTGTCAAAACTCTCCACCGTCTTGGGTGGCCCTGCACGGCATAGCTTATGGCTTCATTGAGTTACGCAAGCCCCTTCACCACAACAAGGCAGTGATCCATGAAGGGGAAGAAAATGTTCCTCCTATGCAAGCGCCGAGTCACTGCTGACTCCTAGAGGGACGCCGCTTTCGCTGGCGTTTTCATGGCAGAATGTAGCGGGGTGGTTTGCCATTGCCTTCCCCAGTCATGACTACCTTTCCCCCAGCAAGCTGGGTACTCATTTTACCCACCTTGGAAGGATGGAAGCCTGAGTCAACCTGAGCCAGCTACCGGGGACCCAGCTTCTGCTGGGATTGAACTCAGGTCGTGAGGAGAGTTTCAGTTGCAATACTGCCATCTACCACTCTGCGCCACAGGAGGGGCATGTTGTAAAGCTAGTACAATCTAGGGATGTCGGAGAATTTCTCCACGAATCTCCGGGAGGCCGAATGCCAACACATTCAGCCCCCCGAAATTGGTGGAGAAACGGTCCGCCACCCCCCCGCCACTCCCCGGAATGGGACTTACCTTTGTCGAATGTCCCTGGCGCTGGCGGCTCCCGGTGGCGGTTCAGCGGCGGTGTGGCAGCGGCGGTGGCCGGTCTTCCGACCGGCTGCTGCCGCCGCCATTTCCAAGGTGAAAAAACAACAACAACAACAAACATGATAGGCTACATAAAGATTTACATAGCCTATCACAACTAGATTTTCAAAAAACACCATGATAGGCTACATAAATCCTTACGTAGCCTATCACGGCTGACTTTGGGGGGGGGGGGAAGCGCAAATAGCGTTGCCCTTATTTTCGCCGTAGTCTACGTAAATGTTTACGTAGACTACACGTGCCCAAATAAGGAACGCAAATTTGCGTACGCGCTTTTTTTTTTTTTCCAAAGTCAGCCATGATAGGCTACGCAAGGATTTACGTAGCCTATCACGGCTGACTGCAGGGATGCAAACGGCGGCGGCTACAGCCGCCGCCATTTGCATCCTGGCAGGAGATGAGATTCGCGGCCGGAGGGACGGGGTGCCTCCCCCCCGGCCAGAATTTACTGGGACATTCCTCTAAATGCTAATGTATTATTACTATGAAGTGGCCATATGGCAGTCAGTATCCCTTGTTATTTCTTGTATGCTGCATGCAAGTTTTATACACAATTGTAAGTGCCTATGATATGAGAGGAGTTGCATAAAAACTCATTTGAAATTATCCAGTGCCTTTGATGTGAATACATGCTGAGTGAGCAGTTGCTTTCACCTCTGACCCATAGTCCAGGGCATGGAGCCCTATTAGAAAATGATGATAGCGCCAATCAACTGGTTTGGGAGTGGGAAAGGGGGAAGGCTGAATTCAGTTTTCCCTGATCCCCACCTACCCACACCCTAAAACTGATTGACAGAATTGCTACTTTTCTAAAAGGTTTCATTTACAATGCCCCAGCTGCTGCATGAATATAAGGTCAGATCAGAGCTCCAGAATTTAACCTTTCTTCAGCAGTTGTAACTTGCCTTTTTAAATTATCTTGCTTTTTTTAAAAAAACAAAACAAACACCATTCAGATAATTTTCTGTAATTGTAAAGAACAACACATGCAAAGGAGTTATATGGAAATATCTGGCGATTAAAACTTTTCAGCATTCCAGTGTTTGGAATACTTAATTTGCTTTGGCATACTGTGTGCTTCAGTTATTAAAGTTAGAAATAACTTACTGTGATGGTAAGAAACTTACTGTGATGGAGTAACTGCTTATAATGTTGTTTCTGTGATATGAAGCGTCCTTTCCTATATGGTATTCATAGCTTCTGAATTAGTCACTTGACTCTCCCCCCTTCTTTTGACAGTCTGGATCTGTTTCTCTTGGGACACCAGTAACTAGGAAAAAAGAGGATGAGGTGTCAGCTGGAAGCATGCCTTTGGCTAAGCAGCACTCAAATCGGGCCTCTGAATATGCCAGCAGCCCTGTCAAAACAAAAACTGTTACAGGTATGTTCAGTTTTCAGTTTTGCTTCTTGAAACACATGTACATTCCAGCAGGTTCAGGTGTGCAGATATATTGAAACACATTTCTACTGTTGATATGGAGAGTGTAATTGCCAATTTTTACAATTTAAATGGTTAGATTTTCTATTAAAGTTGAGTTTTCTGGAAAGTTAAGGTTGCAATCCTATGCATATTAAGATAGAAGAAAGTCCTACAACTTCCAGTATAGCCCAGCTAGTAATGCTGGCTGGGGAATGCTGGGAGTTGTAGGACTTTTTTCTGTCTTAACAAGCATTGCCTTAAGTCACCAATGATGTGGTGTAAGCAAGAGGTAATGAGGTATAGTGGCAGAGTGTCAGGTCTGGTCATGGAAAACCTGAGTACAGATCCTCACTCAGCATGTTAGCCCAATAATCGGCCACCCAGAGTTTTTGCAAGGATAAATGGAAACAACCTCATGTAAGTTACTCTGAACTTCTTTGGAGTTATGAAGGTATAAATGTATGCAGGGATGCTGGAAGATGTCCCATCACCTGAGGCAAGAGGACACCCACCACCTCTTGCCACTCCTCCTCCTTTGTCTACTGCAGCAGTAGGGGGCCTTCCAGACTGGGGTCAGGGGTGAGGGCATGATCTGCCACCTTTTCTGAACTGCCAACTGAGGCAGAAGATTCACCCTGCCTCATGAGAGGGCTAGCCCTGGAATATGGTAAATAAATAAAAAAATATGTGAAGGTCTGGGCCACTGTAGTTAAAACGACACCACACATTTGACAGATTGGCTAGAATCACGCAACATAGGCCACTTATGAAACATAAAGGTGGGTTGGGCTGTTGCCTTCATGTTCTCCCTGTAGGCTGCTTGGAGGCATCTTTGGAAAATGGGATGCTGGACTAGATGAACCTTTGATCTGATCCAACAGGGCTGCTCTTATGCTTTTCCCACTTAGAATACTAACGTTCCTGTAATTCTCCTTGCTATTGTAGGTTTTTCCAGTGTATTCTGTACTTGCATTGGGGAGACAAAGTTGCTGTAGCAGACCTTTCAATGCAGATTAAGATCTGGTCAGTGACTTCATCTCTTTCCTTTTCCAGGCAGCACCCATATGCACCAAAGCACTGATGACTGCATGAAATTTAAGGGGTAGTGTCTTCTACCAGCTCTGGATCCTATGACCTGCTACTATAGCTTAGTACAGCATAGGGATTGGCCATTCTTTTTTTAAATAAGCGAGAAAGAAAAGACCATAACAAATGTCTTTAATTTTCTCTCCTGTTTTTTGAGGCCAAACTCTCTCGTAAATCAACCCTAGAGACTGGCTGAGTCAGTTTCTGATTATTTAATGAAATTAATATTCATAAAGAAGGAAAATTTTCTTGGTGGAACTGATGTACATAAAAGTGTATCCTTTTATAAATAGTGTACTTGCTTTTACCAGCTTAATCTAAACCCGTTTTCTTTTCTCTCAGTTGGTTCTTTAGTTTTATTGGAAAATAATCCTATGGAATAACATTTGCAATTAAAGAATAACATGTGATTTATTTGATTTTCTTAGATGATTTTGACAGCTGTTGAATCTTACTATAATGTTTTGGAATGTTTGCCTTTGTTACTTTAAAGTGCTGCTGCTACCCATCAAACCTTAACATTATTCTAGTAAATCTACTTAGAGTCAGTTAGTATGCATGTTTACTTGAAAGTCCCACTGAGTTCAATGAGGACATATTTCCAAGTGAGTGTGCACAGGAATGTAAACTTAATTACCAAAAATTATGTAGTTAAGCAAACGTTTGAGTGATTAACAAAAAAGTCCTGATGTCCTTTATGTCTTTCAGTTAAAACATGAGCCTTAGGAGGCTCTGTCTTGAGAAACGCTAGAAACTGAACTTATGTCTTGTGCTCTGTGAGAGTAACTTTTGTTGCGACAGATACAAGGTTTTAAAGTGCTGCTTTCTGACTCTAGCAATTTGGAAAGTAATGGCAACTGAAACTTGAATAGAAATAAAGGGTGGAAAAAGATTCTTTACTTGGGAAATAAAGAATGCCCAGTGTTTTACAAATACACTGAAAGACATTGCTCTTGCCCCTTTGCACTCAAAATAAATGGCCTTGCCTCTTCTGAATTCCCAATAATTTTCTCAGCTGACATTTCCTTGTCCCTCTGCTGCTTGGAGACAGGCAAAAGGTTATGTCATCGTGAGGTCAAGATGTACCCCTTCCAAAATATTCCCCAGTCCTATGTTTCTGTTACTAAGCATTCAGCAGAGCTCTGGAACTGTAACCCTTTTTGAAATGTTGTAGTTTAGTTTACATTGTTTAGTTGTTTTTAGTTTGTAAACTAAAAACATTGTTTTTAGTTTAGCTAAGGTTTTGTCTCTATAAACTTTTTGTTGCTTTTTAATATACAATGACAGGTGAATACGTGCACAGAGAACAGAGTTTTGTTGTTGTAGTTCTGTCATCATAACCCTCCACAAACTGTCAGTGTATCTACCCACTGTGCTCCCTAGTTATCTGCATGGTTTTTGGCCACCTTAGCAACAATAAGGTGTGTTTTTTTTAAAAAGAGGAATATGAATCAAAGAAGGGAAAGTACTCCCCTCTACTGCAAGAGCTACTAGAGATGATCACCATCTCCAATATCCTTATATGTAAACAATTATCAGCCTATGACAACTTACTTCACTGCCTACACCTTCAGTACTCCCAGGCACTCCTAGGTCTTCAGTGACAGTCCCTGAAATTCTGCATCCACTGCTGACCCCATTGGTAGTGCCCATCTCAGCCTCTTCCTTGGTCTCAGTGGTAGGTTTTCTGATGTCAACTTCAGTATCAGCATCATTACTGGCTAATGCAGTGCCTCTGGCCGTGATGATACCTATGAGAGTGCCAACATTCCAGGCTCCAGTAGTTGCTTCCTGTCCCAGTGTGGGCCCGCCTTCAGCTCTGGGACGAACAGACCCAACATTGGATCCAGAAAACTACTGCTCAGAATTATCAAGTACTCTTTGTCTTCCTGGTCGCTTCCATTTCTTTGCCAGATGCAGCTGTTAGGGACCAGACTTCATTGTCTCTAATGATATCCAGCCTGATGCAGAGCGTCCTTTGGATGGCCAAGTCCTTATGACAGTGGTTCTGAATTCGTTTCAGTTCACGGACCACCAGGCTAATAAAAAAAAAAATTGTGGACCACCTTCTTTTTATTTTTATTTTTTTGGTTGAGACATGATGGAAAAGAGCAGACGTATTTTGATTTTTAATTTATTTATTTCTTAGATGCCTGGATTCTCTTCTCATTAACAAGCTTTTCAATGTTTAGAGTGGTACTTGATAATGCACAACGAATATCACTTTCCACTGCAAGCTGATTCCTCTGTTTGGACTTAACATGCAACAGACACGAAAATCCCGTCTAATACATATAAGCTGATGCAAATGGAAAAAGAAATCTGACTGCGTGTGCTGACAGATTTGGGTAACTCCTGGTCATGCTGGCCCAAAATTTCTCTATGGTTGACTGCTTGTACATATCTTGGGTCACAAAATCGCGACAACCTGATAAATTCAACAGATGTAAATTCCTTATACAAAACCCCCACAAACGAAATAGAAAAGTATGTACTAAACTAATGAACATAAAGTTGAAAATTGTGTGCAAACTTACATTTAACAACAGAAATTATAAAGAAACTAAAACAGTGCATTTAACACAGAACAAACAACATGATAACCACTCAGTACAATAGCGGGATCTACACTCACAAACCACACATATCTCTAGACAGGTCACTTCCACCTTCCCATCAAAAACAAGTTTTTAGTTGTGGCCCAGCTGTTAAGTGGCACTCCTGTTGTATGAAAGTGCACAAATGTAAATAATGGGTTTTATTGTGCTGCTTTCCCCCTGTAAAGAAGGTTAAGTTGTGTAAACACGCCAACTCTAAAACATTTTTATTCGAACTGTATAGATATACCCACAATCTTTATCTGACAATGGTATCTGTGTTTAATTTTATAGAGTTATATATTCATGTGGACCACTGAAAAAGTCACCATGAACCACCAGTGGTCCATGGACCACCAGTTGAGAACCACTGCCTGATGACTTGATTTTAAGTCCCGACCTGCCCCATTTTTCACCCAGTCTTCAAGTGCTATATCAGTGATAATCCCTGTGCTTCTGGTTCTTCAGGTAGTTAAGCAATCCCAGATTAAGCCCTCCTCCATGTTGCCTACTTCAAAGAAAGTTGGGAGCCTGTATCAGGTTCAAGAGAATTGTATTTTCTTGTTCTGCCTCCCAGTACCCAACTGTGTTATAGTGGAGGCATCTCAAGGCAGGGCATATGAGAAGCCACACACAGCATTGGTGGACCATGTTGGCAGGACGTTGGATGCGCTGGACTGACATTTATTCTACGGCAGCATTAGCATTGCATGTTTCCAACTACCAGGCTTGCATGGCATCATATCAGCAGTTCCTTTGAGAGAAGGATGCTTCTTTCTTTGATCATCTGCCTTAAAATCAGTACAATATGGCCATGATCTTCAGGTTTCTGTGTAGCAGGCCAGCAGATACATACAGCATGCTATGTGGCAAACTGTGCATCAAAGGCACCGGTGGAGGCAATAGTCCTTCATCAGCATGCATGGCTTCTTTCTGCAGGCTTCTCCTTGGAAGCACAATCATGAATACAAGACCTCCCCTTTGACAGAGAGGGGCTGTTCAGCTCCATCACCGATGACACCACATCCTCCTCTGCTTCATCTTTCCAGCAATCCTCCTGGCTGTGATCTACTTCAACAGGGCGGTCTTCCAGGCCTCCAGAGAACAAGTCATCTCATCCACTTTTTTAGGCCTCTCTACCACTGAAGCATCTGTTCTACTACCAGAAGTATATGTCTTCCAGCAGACATAAGCCAACTGACTTGTCTAAGTGGTGCCTTTGACTCTGAGTCCCCTTACCCTCCCTTCAGGGGTCTTAACCTCCAGCAACAGGATTCTCCCATTCCTCAACACATGGATAAGCTTAATGACTGACGCCTGGGTCCTGGAAATAGTCTGGAAATGCTATGCAATAGAATTTACATCCCTCCCCACATGGGATGCTTCCAGTCGACATGCCTGATCCTGGTCTTGTGGGGGGAAATTGCTACCCTGCTGGCCCAAGGGGCCATAAAGGCATTCCCCTTTGCCAAACGCATACCAGTTTCTACTCCTAGTATTTTACAGTTCCCAAGAAGGACAGTGGCTTATGACCCATCCTGCAGCTCTAAACTATTTAATTTGACCATGGAAGTCCTGCATGACCATCGAGTCCATGGGGGTTGGACTCGATGGTCTTATAGGCCCCTTCCAACCCTACTATTCTATGATTCCTATGACCACGTTGTCCTTGATCCTGCCATTGCTTCACTGAGGCAACTGGTTTGCCACTATAGATCTGCATAACATGTATTTCCACATTGTTATCCATCTTGCGTAGTGGAAGTTTCTCCGTTTTGCCCTCAGTCATCACATCTTTCAGTTTTAGGTGCTCCTCTTTGGACACAAAGTTCACAAAGTGCATGGTGGTGGCAGCAGCATGTTTAAGGCTCAAAGGAGTTACAATATTTTTGTATATAGATGATTGGCTTCTCACTGCCCCTTCCCATCAGGTACCGCTTGTCAACCTGCATGCTGCTCTTGCCCTGTTTCACAGCCTTGGCCTGCAAGTGAATGACAAATCCCATCTCAGACATTCTCATTGTTTCCAATTCATTGGGGCATATCTAGACTCAATGGTGGGCCTCACTTATCTTCCATGAGAAAGAGCAGAGACACTGGTGAGCTTAGCTCTGTGAGTTGCTTCCTCCCCAACCACAACCTCTCTCAGCATACAGCAATTCCTGGGACTAATGATGACCACTATGGCAGTCACTTCTTCTGCTTAATTCAGAGTATGGCCTATACAGCAGTGGTTCTTTTCTGTCTTCTTCCTGGAAACCAACATCTATACCCTCAGTCTGGAGGTCTTCATTGGTGGGTATGCAGGCCCCGCCAATTATGGGGCATACCTTTTCAGCAACACCATCTCCAGGGTCATCACCATGGAGGTGTCTCTTGAGAGCTGGGATACTCATTGTGGTCCCCTACAGGTTTGTGGAAATGGTCAACCTCACAGCGGACACAACATATCAGTGCAGTAGACCTTCTGACAATACAAAAGGTTTTTTTTAATCTCAGCAAACAGGGCGACATGCACTCCAGAATGATGCTCCGCCTTACTATGTACCTGTAAGATTGGTGCATACCATGGGAGATTTTCCCTGTTCCTCCTCATTAGAAATGAGGCTGCAGTAGTTAGACGTGCCCTGTGTTCTGGCTTTCTGCATTAATAGTATGACTGTCTTCTGCATGTTAGTGAAATGTTTTGTCTTTTATGACAGGCTATGCCATGGGCACCCAGTCTCATTGCAGAGGTTCACAAAATGGGTGTCCAGTACCATACTTCGCTGTTATCAGCTGGCTAAGCTTCCTGTTCCTGAGGGAATATGCAGTCATTCTACCAGAGCTATGGCATCATGGCTCTACTTTCCAGGGGATTTCCATTCTGGACCTCTGCCAGTTGGCAACATAGGCACAGCCATCCATATTTATTCACCATTGCTCACTTGACACAAGAGTGAGGACGGACACTGCCCTTGACAGGGCAGTTCTATGTTCTATCCTGGTGTGACATCTATCTTCCTTCAGTAGGATAGCTTGTAATTACCCATATGTGTGAGTCATAGAGACCACAAAGAAGAAGGACAAATTGCTTTCCTGTAACTGTGGTTCTCCAAGTGGTCATCTGTGTACTCATACAACCAGCTCTCCTACCCATCTTGATGTCCTGCTTATTCTGTTTCATCCTATGACTGAGCAGGAATGACAGAACCATGCCTTAGGACATGTGCACTATAAAAGAAGAGTGGGTTCCTTTCAAAAACACTCAGCTCTAGAATGTTACAAACATTGCTCTGTGAAAGTGCAGAACCCGTATGTTTGCGCATATATGTAAGTAACCTGTCATCTCCCAACAAGGCCAATAGAATAATCCAGCTCTTGCCCTCTGCATAGCTGTGGCTCTTTATGTGCATGGCTGCTTACTGCTCCAGGCACTCAACAAGTTTCACTCTTCTCTTAAGGTAGCAGCTCCTGTTTAGTGGCTTCTCACCAAAGGCTGAGAACCCTTGGCTGTTGCTCTTCACCTTGGGCTGCTAGCAAGCTGGAGCCTCGAATACCTGTGTGGAAGGTGCGGCAGACAAACACACTCAGGGCTCAGCCTATAATACCGCTCCTTTCTGCAGCAGTCCTTTCCTCCGAGGTAGTACATCACAGCAAGAGGGAGACCAACCTGGCCAGAGAACCTGCCCATATATTGGCCAAAGAAGGAACAGCTTGATTCTCCCTTTCCTGCCAGAAAAGAACACCAATAAGAACCTTGTAACAAAGAACTAGTGTCTCAGTTTGCTTCCCCCCCTGCTCTCCAAATCCCTTTTCCTTTTGTGTCATGTCTTTAGATTGTAAGGCTGAGGGCAGGGACTGCCTTACTACTTTTCTTTGTAAGTTGCTTTTTTTGTCTGACAAGCAGGGTAAAATGCTGCTGCAGCTGTTGTTGTTGTTGTTAGATGAGGAGAGAAGCAATGTGAGTAAGATAGTGAGAAACAAACATTAAAATTGACTACAAAGAACCCAGAAATTCCAGTGGATTAATTTCTGGACATGTCTTACTTATGTTCTTGTTGTTTTAAACCCAGTAAGCAGACATTACTAGAATGCAAAACTTGATTCTTTCTTAAATTGTTTTGTGAAATTTTAGATTTGGAAGGCCAAGAAAATAGATTGGCAGGTGATAAATCATTGAGAAGCACTTAAATCAGTAGATCACACATTTCTGTTCAGTTAACTTGAAGGGCTGTTGTTTGTGTGTGCCTGCTGTGCAGTGGATGCTTGAACAAGGATGCTTTAGGAGGGTGAGCAATGTTAACTAGACATGAAAGAGTGCAACATTTTTATTTAAATCTGACATTTCCCCCAAGATCTGGAGCAAGGGAAGAACTTTTTCCTGTGTACTTTTCACATGCTGGCAGTAATTCATCATAACAAGCTCAACCACACTGTTTTGTAAAGTTTCTGTTTTCATCCTGCATACAAAAAGGGATTTATTCTTTTGGATGAAGAGCACAATGTAATGCTTTCTTTTTTGTGTGTCAACATCCTTGGGAGTTGGTCAAGGTACCATGAGTGATTAGAAACAGAAGAATGTTTCTTATGCTAATGTTATGCAAAGTAATATGGCATTCATGAGTTCTAAGGGTTGACTACAAAAATTCTTGTAAATTCTAGATTAGCAAATGATAGTTCTACAAGATAGCTCTATTTTTCACAGAATACATTATCAAGATGAAGTTGAATTTGTATTTAGCTATAAATCTAACTGAAAATTTGTCTTAACAAAATAAGGGGAAAAACAGAATTGTTAAAATCCCCCCTGCAAAAAATTGGGAAACTGTTGAAAATAATCTGAAATGAGTGATACGTAATTGTTAGTTTCAGAAATCAGTAGGATTTACTCCTAAAACAAGTGTACTAGGGATCCACTGCTGTACAGTACAAATCCTGTTCAAATCAATAGTAACATTCCTATCAATGGCAATGGACCAAGATTGATGGCTATGGAACAGGATTAAATTTTAGATCAGAAAATTATTTCATCTGAAACACTGTGCACATTCCATGAGTGTTTGTTCATGTTTGCTTATAAAGATTGATGCACTGATTGGTTTGCTTAATGAAGATGATGGAGATGGAGCTATGATGCACACATGGATTTCCTGCACATCTAAGGATTTCTTTATTCGCTTCAGAGTTAATGTTGCTTCTGAATATGTTCATGGCAGCACTGATTAACTTTAGCAATAAGAAACAGGCAGAGAGAGGCAAAGGAACTTAGTGGAAGATAATGAACACCGTATATTGCTTCAAATGTTCCTATTGCCCACAAACTGTGAGGCCTTTAAAAATAGATCAGATCTTAACCAAGTCAGGAATCTAATTCTTAATCCTCAACAAAGCATTTTTAATTGATTCTTTAATCCTGCCTTTTGATCTTGAAGGATTCCCAAGTCAGTTTACATAAAATAATAAAATACAATTACTTCAGGCTGCTTCTCTTCTTCCTCCAACATAGCATTGTTCTGGAGTGGCATATACTCCCACCCCAATTCTCATTAGGTTGTTGTGGTTGTTCCTTTCATCTTTTATCACATCTCACACCCACAACTACTCTCAGTTGGGTGCTCTACACTGTTACCAAATGTCTTTATTCACATACATATATGTACTCAACAAACCCGGAATATAGGGAATGTTTGCAGATCATATGCTATGTGCCAACAAAATGAGGAAATTAGCTCACTGATAAAGATTACAAAATATCACAGCTTTATTTTACCATAAATGTTTACAGAAAGAAGGGCAGATTAGTATGTCAACCTCCCAGCACTATACTGGCAGGTTATTTCCATTAGCAGTAGCAGAGACAGAGAAAGGTGGAGTCAGGGAATTATGGTGGGGAGGGCACTAGGGAAATGACAAGGCAGAGTTTGGGAAGCTATATGAAACAGGAGTTTCCTCAAGTTTTACTAGCGTAGGGTAGACCATATGATGGTCAGAACAGGTAGATTTAGAGTAGGACTGTGTATTGCTTCAGCCTGAAACCCGAACTCTGAGCTGAAGTGGAGCGCTTCAGGCTACTTCCAAAGCAGAGGGAGCATGAAGCTGGTCAGGTTGGTCCAAAGTGCTTCGGAGCGATCCAGAAACCCAGCTGCACTGCTGCTACCTCTGCCCAGCTCCTTACCTGGGCCCTCAGGACACGCACCAGCAGCCGTCTTCTTGTTCCAGGGAGTCTCCATTTTTGGTGACTCCCTGTATTTCCGGAAATAGATCCTGCACAAATGGCACAGGATCTATTTCTGGAAATACAGAAAGTCGCCGTTTTTAAAATGGTGATGTTCTGGAACAAGAAGATGGCTGCCAGTGCTCATCCCAAAGGCCCAGGAGCTGGCAGTGGCAGCAGCAGTGACAACAGCTCCCTGGAACAAGAAGATGGCTGCCAGCATGTGTTCTGAGGGCCCAGGTAAGGAGCTGGGGGCTCACGTGGCACGGGGGCCATCTGAATCCCGCTTCAGCTCCAGAGGCTGAAACGGGTTGGAGGCCTCCTGAATCAGCCGGAAGCAAATCAGGCTTGCCTCGGAAGCCCTGATACGGCCTCTGAGGTGGATCGCAGGGTCCCTGCACAGACCTAATTTAGAGTCAGTTTAGGAGAAAGAAGAAGAAATAGTCAAAGTGGGTATATTTACCTTGTTTCAGAATAAGGGAAATGAAAAGGACCTCACTTTGGTCATGGGTACCTGGAAATTCACAAAGGGCACAAGCTACCCACACATCACAAATTTTGATCACAGATTCAAAATGGGGTAATCTCTCTAGCTATCTGGACAACTTGGTGCAACAAGTTATCCAGAAACAGCTTAGAAGGCTTATAGATCCAACACTGGTTGGACACCTTAACCAAAGGCAATGATGGGGAGACTGAACAGCTGGTTAAAATGTTAATAGGGACCCCAGAAGTAAACCCAATCCAGTTTTAAAAATGGACTTTGGAATGGGAAGTCTAAAATGAGGTCTCTCTAGAAATTTGCAGCATGGGGAGAGGCAAAGGAACTTAGGGGAAGATGGCAAGGAAGGGAAGCTAAGGGTGTCCTAGGCAGAAGGACTGAGCTTGTAATATTAGACAAAGTGCTAGGGTTATGCCAATAAAATGCAAAACACCAACTACACATGACACCCTCCTTGTTGTTATGGTCCTGAAAAGGTGATGGCATTTGTATATGTTTAAGTGTTCTACTTTTTAGAGATTGTACAAAAGAAAACATTTAGAGACTTTATAAATTTGGTTGCCAAAGCTATTGAATTATGTACCATTGCCAATGCAATTTGCTTGGCAAATTGGAAGCTAAAATCTACTTTTTATTTGCTAAATATTTTTGTAAGTTGTGTGAGTGAAGCCACCATCTAAATGAAAATGTGTGAGAGAAGGTATTGGAATGTCCTAAACATCTGAACTTTCATAGTGTTCACTGATTGATCCTAAAACAGTTCAAGTTAGATGTGACTAAGGCTTATTGAAACCTATGGATTAGTTGGTCATGACTAATTTTAGTTGGATTGGGGCTATCTTGTATCCAAACAAAGTATGATGGATTGATTAAGCTAGTTTATCTTCCTTTTATCTTTAAGAATCACGGCCTTTATCAGTTCCAGTAAAAGCCATGCGGAGCTCGTCTGAAAGCTGCAGCAAAAGTCCTGAGGAAAGAATGAAAGAATTTATTGGAGTAGTGTGGAATTCAGTTAAGCGTCTTACACTTCAGGTAAGATGTAATGGGAGAAAAAAGGAATATATTACAGTACTTAATACTTCCTAGGAATCTCAGCTTATTTTGAAACTCCTATAAAATAAGCTTTCGGGTTTTATTTATCTAGGGAATGACGAAGCCAAACATAAATGCCAAGTCCCTTCAGTTTAAATGAGAAGAGAGTTAAGCATAGTCTTTGCATTCTCTAGTGTTTGAGGTTACATGCAATATGGCTGTGAGTTTTCCACAATGCCTTTTTTGTGTATACCTTACAGGACATCTCAGGGTCATTTGCCCAGAATAGTGCTGCTTGTAAAAACTCCCATCATTCAAATATCCATTTAGTCATAGATCGCATCTTATCCTCTGATATAAAGAAACAAAAAAGCTGATTTCTTATTGTGGGAACCAAGCAACAACATTACTATTCTGGTATACTACAGGCTTTTGCTTGATTGTAATCCCCCTTCACCTGTATTTGAAAAAAATCTAAAACATAAATTTATCGCTACTACAGACTCCCTTGGTTATCCAGATATTTCTTGAACTGGGTGATTTGGACATCTCGGTCAGAAATACCTATCCTTTCAGCAGGGATTTTTGCCAGATGATAACTTTACGAATCAGTCTTGAACAGTCATGTCAGCTTAATTAGCCAAGATATTAACAAGCCTTTTGCCCATGCTGTTATCCCCTTAATTCCTTCATTCACAATGTGCTAATTAATGAGTCTCCCATTTTGTCCGAACTCAGAAACTGTGGTTACCAGCTTAGGAACAAGCAAGGATATTGAACAACAACAACAAATATTCTGGTGTTTTCTCAGGCTGATAACTGTAATTTCTCAGCTCAGACAAAAAGGGAAACGATAGTTAATGGGTGTCTTTCTAGTTTGAGTGTTCAGACTGTGAAGGAAGGAGCAAAGGTGCTGTGTGTGCAGGCAAAAGCCTAATTCAGATCTTGGTTTATTAAGTCAAGATATGATCGTCTTACCGTAGCCTATATTTTTTCTGCCAGGGATGGTAGTCAGGATGACTTCCTGAATCTGCAGCATTAGGTCCATTTATTTAAATTTATCAGTAACAATGTCTTCCTCCTTGAGGCTAGTCAAAATATAAAGCTGGCCCTTTTTAACTACTGGGTGGGTTTGCATGATTACAGAAGGAAAATAAGCCATGGTGGCTTATTTTCCCTCCCCATGTATGCCGGTTGCAAGCCTCCTAATTAGCATAATTACCCTCCTATTGGTTGTCATGACGTCTGAAACTGGCGAAGGTGGGTAGCTGGGGTGGATTACAAACCACCCTGCAACCCTAGAACAAACCTTGGGCTTCAGGGTGGTTTATAAACCACTCCAGCCATCCACCTTCGCTGTGTTCAGATGTCATGACGGTACATGCAGGAAGGGAAAATAAGCCACTGTCGCTTATTTTCACTCTGTGATCATGCGAACCCAGTCACTGTTAGCAAATTGGTAGCCAGCCTTAGGAATTCATGTTTCCTCCTCACAGCCCCTGCCCTCATCCACAAATTCCCCCTGTCCCTTAACTGCATGGGTGTTATCCATGGTTAAGGCTAACTAAGGTTTTCTTTCAATCTAGATCTGAAACCCATTATATTTTTTTCTGATTTAATAGTGTAATAGCATTCTCAGAGTTTCATTATCAGTTATGAAATACAGAACTACAAACCTGAACATATTTAAAAGCTTGCCTAATGTATTGGCCCCAGGAGCGTAGCCAAGTCATTTACAGTGTTAGAGGGGCCTAGAGATCCATAATGCTTGCTTAAGTTCATTATTGGTGCAATTCCCTTGCTAGTAAGCCTCTGAGCATGTGCAGATGAATCAAAAGGCCAATAACAGCCTTCTCAGAACATTCCTTGCTAACGAGGAGAATGTCTTATCACTGATGTGCCTGAGAAGCAGAGTTTGTTTACCTTAAAGCTATAGGTGGCTGTGCTTGAGAACCAAGTGCTGTTAGTTTATGCTGGGAATGACAGCTAGGGGTGCTTGCTGTTGCTATGCTGCCTCATGGCTAACATGTATTGTATAAAACCCATTTGACCCAATGGCTCGCAGTTCAGAGAAGTTGTCTAATCCAACCATTGGGTATACCTGTGTGCTGTAAGTTACCCAGTAAAGTACTGCTTGTAAGTAAACCTTTGAATCTGATGTATCACTATCTTGGCACCTCTAACCTAAGAGTTCAGTGCCCACTGCAGGGGCCATACACCTTCCCATTGTAGTCAGGTGGGACTTATGTGGGTCTCATATAAAGTTCTGGGAATGTGGCCTTGATTCTAGAATTTGCTTTGGCAGCTGAGTTTAGTGATTTACAAGACATAGATTTTATAGGATAACAAATTTAGATTGGGAAAAGTCCTTAGTTGTTAATAGATAAATCAGAACTTCTGCGTAACTTGAACCCATGAAAGGATTGTTATTTCACTTGATGTTAGTATAAGTATATGTGTTTAGAACAAAAACACCTGGAAAGTTTATTTTGGATCCAAGGCTAGCGTTTGCTTATCCTTGGCCAGTTTTTGCTCATGAGAGTGTTCTGCATGACAACTTAGTGAACTGAACTTTCTTTACGCTCTTATGATGTCAGTGAAAAAATGCTTCACACTTAACTGTAAAAATGGGTTTTTTTCTGTAGTTGTTGAAGGTTTCAGTGTAAGTCTTGCAGAATGTCTCTTGGCAATGACAGTGTGGGGGAGGGAAGTATTCACTTTTTGTGTGTTCCTGGTACTAATAGTTACTAAAGTCATGAAGAAACATAAACACAATTATTTTTAATTGGTTATTAATGCCTAGTTTCACTGAGAATAACAAGGGTTCCACATTTCAACCAAATGAGTTAACCATGAGTAATAGTATGTTGAATGCCAACCAAATAAGTTTACATTTTTACTAATACGCTTCAGATAAATATGCTATTCTCAGAATGTTCCTTAAGTACTTTAAAAGCTGAATCCTTGACAACTTGAAAATATTTGAGCAGTATTCTTAAATCCCTACAATTTGTATTGAATCACATTTTAGAATCAAAATAAATTTTATAGTTGAAATTATGATGATGGTGATGTTGGCACAGTATGAAAGACAGCTAACATCAAATGAAAAGGTGGCACAATTGTCCAGGTACTCTAGTCGGCTGTTCTATTCACCATCCTACTCACAACAAATTAGGTTCCCTCGCTTATTTCCTTCTTTTACTAGGATTCCGTTTCCTACTCATGACTCTCAATTCCCACTCATGACTCTTCTAATATAAAGTCCAAATCCATGAACTGGGCCTGATAAGCAACTTGGATCCAGTATAATGTTTCCCAAGGTACATTCCCTTTTCCTTTGTAGGCATGTATAGGATCGCTATAGAAAGGAAATATATATGCACAAGATGTGTCCTTGTCATTTGCTCTTTGCTTCATCCTTTGGCCCTATTATTTCCTTCTGCCTTGCATCCCTCCATACTTACCCAGTGCCTTCCTTACTTGCTTTGATCTCCTAGCTTTTAATCACCTTGGGTGAACTCTCTGTGTTGTTGGAAGAGAAATAGTAACCCATCCTAGGTTTATTTCGTTGAGAACCCCTATTTTTACCAGAGACCCTCCCTTCCTCACCTTGAAGTGAGCAAAACACATGGAGCCTGTATTTTCCCCTGAGTACACAAGGCCTGTCTAGTGACAGGAGAAACAGAAATATCTTCGAGTTCACACCCCTCTTCCCTCCAGTTTCCTGTCTTGAGAAGTGTTAAGCTATATACTTGAGGCTGACACTAGGCAGCCTGATCGGAGGCCTTGCCTCCCCTAGTCAATATTTCCCTCCTCACCTGAGGGAGGTAAAATGGAGTTGGGCAAATTTGTGTTTTTGTCTCTGATTGAACATCAAGAAGAGGCCCCTGCATCTGGGAAACATGATGCTGATATTATGTAATTTTGTCTAAAAATAGGATTATTTAGCATTATTTACTTTCTTTACTACCTCTTATTTCCCCCACTCTCTCATTGATTTTAAATAGACATTCATGATTTGAGCCCTAGGATTAACTAGAGCCCATGCTTAGCCTATGGTTCTGTGTACTAGAGCTGTGTTTGGATCACACTGTATGCTTAGAAGGTGAGGTAAATGGGAATAACAGGATTGGGTCTTGGCTGGTGGCAGCCAGTGGGCTTGCTAACAGTTATTTTCCTACTCTCAGGTAAATACCCATGAAGTTCTGAGGTTATCCTATTTGTAACTAAAAATTATTGAAACGTGTTCAAGACTGGTCTGCCTTGCAAGGCAGGATAACAGGGGAAACAGCTTTCCATCACAGGAGCATATTAGGATGAGCTTCCCAGAGAGGCTTGCCTGGCGCCTACATTGTGCTCTTTCCGGCGCTAGTGTCATGCCCCCCTCAGACTCCTCCGAGGATGAAGGGGAAGAGCAGGCTTCAGACCCTTGGGAAGGGACCAGCATAGAAAGAGCCCGAGCCCCCTATGGAGGTTCCAGGCCCAGTTGCAGGCCCACTTTTTCACTCTAGCTGGCTGAAGAAACAAACTGTTGGCTCCTGCCTACGGTCAGCAGCTAGCGGCAATAAATCACCAGCTGATAACAGGGCTGTAAACCTGTCCAAGGCTGGGAAGTGAAAAAGCGACTTGTAGCAAGGGATGTTTTACCCGGGCAGTGAGTCCAAAGCATCAAGGCAAAGAGAAGTCCATTATCCAATCTGGGGTCCAAAACACACAGGGAAACACAAGAGGAAACACGAGCACAGCAGTGCACAAGGTCCGAGGCTGAGAACCGGCATGTAACACAACGTTGTTTCTTCAGCCGCCTAGCCCTAGCCTGCCAACCCCTTTTAATGGCCACGACTTGAGGCAGCTGTATCTAATCAGTCCTCCTGCCTCTGAGAGCCTCTCTGTCTTAAATGGACAGAGGCTTGCCTATGCTGCTCCCAGACATGCAGCTGCCTTCGTTCTGCAGAGGTCAGTGGCATTTCACCCTCCGAATCCTCTGGGGAGACTGCAACACGGCCTGGAACCTCCATAGGGGGTGAGGGGACTCGGGCTCCTTCTGTGCTGGTCCCTTCCCCTGGGTCTGAAGCCTGCTCTTCCCCTTCATCCTCGGAGGAGTCCAAGGGGGGCATGACAGCCAGGTGAAGACTTTTTTTTATTTTCCAGGGCATTTTAGATGTTTAGCTCTGTTGTTTTAATTTTGTCACTGTATTTTAAATCTTTGCATTGCTGCTAGGTTTTATCTTGGTCTTTGCTTTTATTTTTTACTGTAGTCTTAAACTTTTAAACTTCTGTAATGTATCATATGTAGTATTTTATGGTTTTAATTGTTGTGACCCACCCAGAGAGCTTCAGTTATTGGGCGGTATGGAAATGTAATCAATCAATCAATCAATCTGTTTACTCTCATAAAACCCATCCATCTGCTGGTGGCTCCTAACTGGTTTAGGGTGGCCAGATGTCCTCTTTTCTCCTGGACCACCTAGTATTTTAAGGACAGCCTGGGAAAGCATGTGGATTCAGTATGCCCAATACTAGACAAAAGGTAAGGTGACTGCTCATCTTTTTTGAAACATAACGGGCAGCCAGAGGCAAGTTGCAGCAGCTGAGCTGCCCCACGTGTGGTATGAATGGAAATGTAAAATTCCTTTGTGCAGGAAGGGAAGGGAAGTAGCATGGTTTGCATTTCCTTTACAGAACAGTTGTACTGTCAGGTGTAGCCCAAGTGCTGAGGGCCCTATGGTGTTGGAGCCAGATTCTGATTCAGAATTAGATCAGGATGATTCCCAGTCCAGTTGTGGGAAGCCCGAGGCCTAAGAGCTCAGCTCTCCCTAGCTTCCATCTGATTGCAGGTCAAAGGAGAGCGATACTCCCTTTCAGCCATAGCTGCAAGATTTGCCCTTGAATGAGGCCCCTAATTTACAGCATGGGATTGTGAGAACCAAGCAGGAGGAAGATTCCACAGGGAGTGTCTACCCAGTTAAGGCATCAATTAAAAGGGGCAGAACAGAGACACCGTCTTAGACGTGGTACTTGTTTACTGGCTAGATTCCCCTATCAGGATAGATTGTCAGAAGGGGAGCTTTAGCAGCCCCTCCCCTGTATTTAAGTCGATGCAGAGGCCGAAGAGCCGTTGGTGGGAACAATATCTTAATTGCCTGGAAAACTTTCTTGCCTGGAGCAAAACGTATGGACGCATAACGCACACATGGACTACGTATATCTAAAAACCATTTTTTAAACAATCAGCCAAAGACAGTCCAAGACGTAACTAAAATTCATTATATGCTGCCAAATACCTGGGAGAAGAGGGCAGTTTTTACCTGGTGCCAAAAAGATGACAGTGTTGGCACCAGGCGGGCCTCATAGGGGAGATCATTCCATAATTGGCGGGCCACGACCAAGAAGGCCCTCTCTCTTGTTGCCGCCCTCCAAGCCTCCCTTGGAGGAGGCACCCAGAGGAAGGTCTTGGATGCTGAGTGTAGTGTATGGGTCAGTTCATGCCAAGAGAGGCACACCATCAGATGTTGTGGTCCTGGGTCATGTAAGGCTTTATAGGTCAAAACCAGCACTTTGAATTGAGCTTGGAAACATAGGGCAGCCAGATCTATTATACCAGATCAAGACTCTCTCGGTCCTATAAACATCATATGGAGAATATAATGCTGCCCTCCTTTAGAGATTTGGTTTGCTGAGATGGTTACCTAATTCGCATGATTAAATAACTCATGGTTTGTTAACCATGGATTGTGTGTGAGCATGTGGGAGTGAGCGAGCATACTGGTTCCCGCCTGCTTGCCCGCTTCCACTTTCAGTTAAGAAGGTTAACTCTGGGTTGTTTAACCCCTAAACCCAGAGTTTCCAGGTTTGCATGTCATGAAACAACCCAGGGAGGGGTTGTTAATTTAATGCGGAAGTGGTGAGTGGGCGGGAAGCAGCTCACTCACTGCTGCACGCCTCTACCAATTCCTGGATTAAACAACCCAGGAATTGGCCAGGTCATTATAAATGAAATGCTTTGAAAAAGGGCCGTATGAATACTAAGTAGTAAATACTATCATTTTAATACTATATCAATTTTTATCCTAATAAGAAACCGAAACTTAAAACTGAATTTTAAGTTCAGTGTTGAAGTTATATAACAGGGATATTATAGTTTCTTACTAAAGAGTAGTTTTATTAGTGTGGAGATCAGCACACTTTTGAGGGTTATACATGTTATCAAGAACACAAAATAAATATCAAATGTTTTACTTACATTTTCTGAATTGGGAATTTGCTATCCTTCATTGGCCTGCTATTAGGGAGTGTTACATAGCAAGCCCAGGCCTTAACGTAATCAAAATAGGAGGTGATTCTATTTCAAGAATTTGTAATAATTCCTTGTCTTTAACACACAAATATGTTCAGTATTGGCAAAAGAACACGTTGCTACCAAAACTGAAATATGATCCTTGAAACAGCAAGGATGTTGCCATGGAAAAATGAAGTAACACTAAGTGCAGCTGTGATGCATTAATGAATAGGATATTTTTTTAAAAGATCATTTGTGTTTGGTGTGGCTCAGAGGGTCCCAGCCAGATGGTTTCCATGAACAGGATCTGACCCCCAGCTTGAGGACTTCTTACTGGCAGATTACTTCATTTTCTTTCCCTTGGATTGTCAGAGCCTTACATTAATGTAAGATTTACTGCTGCAGATTTATATTCAGTTATATAAATCAGTCACATTTCACATTAAATTCATAATTTTAGACATACAGTTTAATAGTTATTTTTAAAGTGTAAAAAGATTTATTTGATAGCTTTAATATAAGCTATTGATGTAACCTTAATAGTACAGGAATTTTAAGATATTTGGATTATACGTATTTTAAAACACTGTTCCTAATGATCAGATGATCTGTGACACATTCTTATTATTTAATCCAGCAATTAATAGTTTTTTTAGAAGTGCTCTTCCTCTCTCTTAGTGTAATTTTTAGTAATATGCCAAAGGGCATATTCTTCTCTGTATGTGTAGAGGCGTGTGTGCATGCTGATACAGAGGCATGCAAGTGAGGTTAGTTGATGTTTGTAGACATAACATTTGTCCAGATGTGAGCGCAACAGGTGTGTTTCAAGATCTTATACATGCATGCACTTATAGGACTGCAAATGCAAACTGATTCATTTTCAGATAGTAAATCTGGATTTACTGTAGACTTTGTGTAGAGAAATTGGTTTTTGGAGTGGGGTATGCGTTTCCATTGTGTTGAAATTCCGTATTGTCATAGTAAGAACTTACGTATCCACAAGTAAAGTAACTCTTATTTTCACTGCCATACCTTATGAAATGACATATCAAACACCTGGTTGAAAAGCTGCCGATGCGTGAAAGGCATGGTCAACTTCTGAAGAGTGCAGAGGTATATTTTTTGCATACTTGTCCTGTAAGGCCTTGAGTTGTCTTTAGGTAAGAGAAAGGGAGACATTTCCTTGATATGGGTCTGAGAACATCAAGCAATAAGCCTAGAATTAACAACAAAACAAGAGGGGAAGGCAATACAAAAACAGTGTACAACCTGTGAACCTAAAACTACTCCATAATCTGTCCAGTCAAGCACCCTAGCAACAGACAAATGCCAGTGTGTGCATCTAGCTGCTCATGGCAGCACATGGAGCAGAATTGGCATGGGGAATGAAACGCAGCTGAACAATATGCAAGGACTAGCAATCCAGTGCTTGCCTCGCTTGGTGAAGTAAACAGAACAAAAGGGCATGCAACACTCTGAGTTGCCAAGCTCAGGTAGCAGCACCTCAGGGAGGCCAGATTGAAAGCATCCTCTCTCTTCTCCCTGTCCCATTGAATGGCCAACAGGAAAATTCCTGCTGATCTTTAATCACCCCTTAGCCATCCTTAAACCGCAATGTAGCCAGCATAGGAGGTATCCCAATATGTCTCCATCATCTCCTGTTCCCCTGTGGTGACACTGTTGCCTATATAATGGTGAAAAGGAGAAAAACACAGCATGTGCAGATCTATACATCACGATTTGTAGATTTTTTGTGTTATTTATTTATTTATATATACGCGCATGTGCGCACGCGCACACACACATATATCTATCTATCTATATATACACACACACACACACACGCACACACACATACCGCTCCACATCAGAAGATTTTGGATCAGTGAATAACATGACAAAAGAATAAAACAACAGGTTAAAAAGAGTTAAAACATTTTTTAAAAAGACAAACCCCAACAAAGTGGAATTTAACAAACCATGGCTGGTCATGCAAGGAAGGCCTCTTGGAATAACAACGTCTTCAGGAGGCACCAGAAAGAACACAATGTTGGTGCCTGCCTGACTTCTAAAGGCAGGGAATTCCAAAGGAAGGGGGCCACCACACTGAAGGCTCTTTTCCTGGTGGACTCCAACCAGGCCATAGGTCCATGCGGAACCACCAGGAACATGCCCTCTGATGACCTCAATGACCGGGCAGGTTGGTAAGGAAGGAGGCGCTCTCTCAGGTATCCTGTTCCCAAGTTATTTAGGGCTTTGCACAATAGTACTAATACCTTAAACCTGGCCCAGTACTGAATAGGCAGCCAGTGCAGTTCCCTCAGCGAAGAAGTTACACGCTGAAAAGGGGCAGCTCCCAACAACAGCCGAACTGCTGCATTCTGCACTAGCTCCAGCTTCCGGACCAGCCTTGAGGGCAGCCCCACATAGAGCGCATTGCAGTAATCCAGTCTTGGGGTTACTAATGCCTGTACCACCGTGGTCAAGCTATCCCTGTCCAGGAGAGGCCGTAGCTGATGAACCAGCCGAAGCTAGTAAAAGGCACTCCGAGCCGCCGCGACCACTTGGGCCTCCAGCGACAATGATGGATCTAGGAGTACCCCCCAGACTACGGACCTGAACTTTCAGAGGGAGTGCAACCCCATCCAAAACAGTCAGTGAGCCTATCTCCCAGATCCGGGAACCACTCACCCACAGGGCTTCCATCTTGCCAGGATTCAGCTTCAGTTTATTGGCCCTCATCCAGCCCATTGCTGAGTCTAGGCATCTATTCAGACTTGCACAGTCTCTCCTGATTCAGATGTCACAGGGAGATAGAGCTGCATGTCATCAGCATACTGATGGCATTTAGCTCGAAATCCCCTAATGACCTCTCCCAGCGGCTTCATATAGATGTTAAACAACACTGGGGTCAAGATGGTACCATGCGGCACCCCATAGCTCACTTGCCAAGGGGCCGAGGAATAGTCACCCAGTGTTACTCTCTGAAATCAGCCCTGTAGGTAGGACCGGAACCACTGTAGCACAGTGCCTCCGATACCCATCCCACAGAGTCGATCCAGGAGGATACCATGGTTGATGGTATCAAAAGCTGATGAGAAATCAAGCAGAATTAACAGGGTTGCACTCCCCCTGTCCCGCTCTCGATAAAGGTCACCCATTAGGGTGACCAAGGCTGATTCAGTCCTGTAACCAGGACGAAACCCAGATTGAAATAGGTCTAGATAATCAGTATCTTCCAAGAGTGCCTGCAATTGGTCCGCCATGACCCTCTCAGGTACCTTCCCTAGAAAAGGGGTATTTACGACTGGGCAGTAGTTGTCTAATAACTTTGGGTACAGAGTGAGCTTCTTCAGGAGTGGCCACACTACTGCCTCCTTAAGGACAGCAGGGACCACCCCTTCCTGTAGGGAAGCATTTATCACTCCCTGGACCCACCCAGTCATACGCCCTTGGCTAGTTTTTATTACCCAGGAGGGACAGGGATCAAGAGGGCACGTGGTCGGTTGCATTATTGCAAGCATCTTGTCCACATCATAAGGCCATAACAACTGGAACTGATCCCACAAAATTGGGCAGATGGTGGTATCAGACACCTCGGCTGGTACTGCACTAACAACAGCATCAAGGTCGCTGTGGAGACAAGCGATTTTGTCCTCAAAGTGCGATGCAAAAGGTCACAGCGGGTCCTTGACGGGGCCAGGGCCCCATTTACTGGGGAAGATGTTAACAACTGTCAGACCACCTGGAAGAGCTCCGCTGGATGGCTACTTGAGGACGCAATTGTCAAGGGCTCCTTGGAGGTCTCTCTCTGTCTAAACCAGTAGCCAAGTCCAGACACAGACAAAGGAATTCCTTTCAAAGCTTTATTCTTCTTTTACAACTTAACAACTATACTGATTGCAACTAGATCTGAGCAGCACAGTACCTATGCCCTAAGTTGGAACAGATGGTCCCCGTTTGAAAGGGAATTACTGGCAGACCCCTGAACTTAAGGACTAGGGAGAGTCCCTCCCCTTTTCCCTTGGAGCCTCTGGGTGCAGCCGTTGTTTGCGCGCCAACCTGGCACTTCGCCTCCTTTCCGTGCCCTCCTTCTGGTGCCGCTCTCTGCGTCTGCATCGTGCATCCACCAAGTCTGCTATCTGTGCTTGGTCACTCCCTGGACTGCTAACTAAACTAGGAATGCTGGTGGGAGGAATCTCCGTCAGCTGTTGGTCCTGGGAAAGAGGAGCACGCTCCTCTCCCAGGAGCGACAGCTCTTCCTCAGAATCAGAACTACTCTGGGATTCTATGGGCTCAGTGTCCACCCTGACAGCAATGGAGGCAGCAAAATAAACCTTCTTTGCCGCCTGCACTGCCACGCAGTAAGCACGATTATGCACTCTGGAGCATGCTTGGTTGTCTTCACTTCGAGTCTTACACTATTTGTGCTCCAGCCAACATCCAGCCTGTTTCATTGACCGCAGCTCCCCAGTATACCAGGGAACAGAATGGGCTCCACAGTGCCGGAGAGGGCACTCTGGTGCAGCCAAGGCAATGGCCCTCCGCATCTCACTGTTCCACAGTGAGGCTAGGGCCTCGGCTGGATCACCAGCTATCTCCACTTGAAAATCCCCAAGAGCATTTAGAAATCCATTGGATTCCATCAGTCTCCTGGGGCGGACCATCCTAATAGGTCCCTCAACCCCGTGAGTTCAAATCTCACCAGGAAATGGTCTGACCATGACAATGGGGTTACTTGGAGCCCCCCAGTCTTCAGACTACCCATCTCACAAGTTGGAGCAAAACCCAAATCAAGGGTGTGCCCTGCTTCATGTGTTGGGCTGATGACATACTGAGGCAGCCCCATGGTTATCATGGAGGCCATGAAGTCCTGAGCTGGAACTCCAGAGACAGCCTCAGCATGGAAGTTGAAGTCACCTGACTCACCTGAGTCACCCAGAACCACTGTCCTGGGTTCCTCCAACACCACGCTTGTGACTGCCTCCGCCAGCTCAGTCAGGGAAGATGCTGGGCAGCAGAGTGGGCGGTACACCAGCAGCATCCCCAGTCTGTCTCTATGGCCTAGCACCAGGTGCAACCCCTCAAGGCCTGCTCCAAGGTGGAATGGTCTCCTGGTGATAGAGATGGAAGTTCTATGAAGCACGGCAACTCCCCTGCCAGCCCTCCAACGTAGGTTGGTGCTGCACTGAGTACCCAGGTGGGCAGAGCTGAGTCAGGTTGACTCCACCCAGCTCACCCACCCAAGTCTCAGCAATACACGTCAGGTCGGTCCTCTCGTCCACGTCAAATTGTGAATGAGTGCAGTCTTATTGCAGACCGATCTGGCATTAAATAGCAGCACCGCAAGACAGGAGGGCACAGTGAAAGAGCTACCAGCTACATGAGAGCTGGGGGGGGGGGATATTTCATATTTTATATTTGATTCTATTTATTATTTATTAAAATATTTTTATCTTGCCTTCCTGTTAAAGGAAATGCACAGGGTGGCTTACAATCTACTCAGCTAAAATGTGACAATCTACTGCAGCTCATGTTGACCCTCGATTCTTAAACAAGATGGTGACCTTTTATTTTAGATAGAACACCACTAGTCATTATTTTTGATATGCAAACTTAAAAAAAAGATAATCAGAAGCACATGTGTTTTCCAAAGGTTTCCATTGTAGGTATAAATAAGTGGGGATGTTATTTATAAGTGGGTGGGGTGGGAGGTCAGACAGAGGATGGGAGGGGTTGCCTTCTCGCTCTTGCCTGCCTCCCCCTCCAAAGTTGCTTACCCTATGCACAAGAAAATGTAGGGGAGGCTGATGTCACATCCTGTTTGGCTGTAGTGCTGTGACTCCTTAAAGTCCCCTTGCTTGGTGGTGGTGGGGTGTCCATAGAACCTGTGAAGTGAGGCTGGTGCCACCTTCCAATGCCAAGCTTCTTCAGGGTCCCCTTGCCTAGCCCCACAATAGGTCCAAGCCAAAGAGCTTATTCACCTTCCTTTTCAGTCCCCAAGTCACCAGTGACAAGAGGTTGTGTGAGGAGAACAGCTGCGCTCGTGCTCCCAGTCCAACCTGCTGTGGGTCCCACAATGCAGTTATAGGCTGGCCACTTAATCTAGGGTGGCCACTTTTGAATTGCCAAAAAAGAGGGCAAAAGAGGACACCAATTTGCATATTCTTATTTACATGTATTGATGGAAATTTAGAAATATTATAATTTAAACAGAAATGTGTAGAAATGTAATAAAATAAATAGATAGAAATACAGTACATCTCACTATAGTGGGGAAGACTGTGACTAGGTGACCTGTATTCATGCCTGTTCAGTCTGCAGTCCAGGTGCTAACTGATGATGAGCAACAGCTCTTACGTTGGCTTATCTTTAAACTGAATTTGGACTGGGCAACCCTTTAAACAGAGGACTCCTTCAAATAGAGGACTGTCCTCTGTAAAAGAGGACACATAGCCACCCTTTCTTAATCCCTGAACTGATTGTGTGTATGCAGTATGCTTCTTGCTTCCCTTCACCACAACCACCCCTAACTTTCTAGTCCCCTGATGTACTATCTGCTTTTCCCCTGATGGACTATTTTTATTCCCCTGCCGTGTTAGTTTTTCTGTGGGGGAGTACTAAAACATTGCATCCCCCAGCCTGTAGTGATATAATCCATTCTACCACTTCGCGATAGAATTCACCTTGTGAATTTGTGAATAACACTTCTCTTATGCTCATAATGTGGTAGAGATTTGATAGATATATAAAATAGAAGATTTGCTACAAAGTAGTTACTCGTTTAGTAGCTTGGCGATGATAAGCTTTTCCACACTCCCCTGGAATTAACTTTGGAAATTATCGAAGTTCTTCCAGCAAAAAAGGCTGGTGAATTCAGATAACCTTTTGAGTCACTCTGAGGCCTGAGAAAATTACACACACTCCTCTCATCCTATGTTGTCTGCAAGCGGACATTTCAGAGGCTGTACAGGCAAAAACTAATGGGAAGAGACACCAGCTACCACAGAGGACCCTCTTGCCTAAATGTCCTCCATAGGGGAGTGCTTCCCCCCTCAGTATTTGCCCCTGCAGCCTCTGAAAATTTCTCCTGTTCAATCTGATGGAGGATTCAGTAGAAAATCTCCAAGGCTGGGCCAGAGTTGCTACTTTGGCAGCCAGACATCCTCAGCAGAGCTGTCAGCATGTTCTATCTGCCAAAGCCCCTACTATCCCTAGTTGACAAAGTCTTTGCTTGGCCAAGAGACCTCTCTCTCCTGGTGATGCAAAACCTTTGTCAGTCAAGGAAACTGGCAATTCTTTGGATTTTAATGCAAGCCCGAGATAAATTGAGGGGTTTGTAAATCTTGCCTCTCCTGGGATGTTTATGAGTCCCAAAGTTTATATCCAAATTCAGAAGAACTTCACTGGAGAACGAAAGGTGCGCTGATCATAACTGTATTGTTAGAGTTGATTATATATCCTAGCCATGCCACCAGTGGCTAATGAACCAAAAATATACGCATGTCATTGTAAATATCTTTGCAGCAGGCCTTTGAATACATAAACCTCTGAAATTTGTAAAATACACAATTTCTTCTTTTCCAGTTTAAAGAACATTTTGTACACTTGAATCAATAAATACTTATCAAAGATATAAATAACTTTGTCTTTCAACTTGAACTAGCTCTAGTATTGAAAATGAATATAGACTATATGTAGCAATGTATTTATTTTTGCAAATTCAACTTATATTTATCTACAGTAAATCTTTGTCAGCTTGTCTAAGCAAAACTGGAATAGAGAGAAATATCTAAGACCTAGATTCTAGGTATTGGTATCACACAAGCACATTATTTAGAGTAATGTTTACCCTTTATGCATTCCATTTTACTTTATGAACAGAAAATGTACCAAATGGGACCTATTTTATTAGCAGAGTAGATATGGCTTGAAATGTAACAGTTGTGTGCATAATTGCTTCATTGTTTGAAAATACATTTTTAAAAATTTATTTAAAACATTTGTATCTCTCCCCATATCATTAAGATTTCAGGGAGGTGTACAGATAAAATCAATTTAAACAGTATGAAATAATACATAATTTAAACAGCTAAAATGTATTAAAGCATTAAACAAGCTAATACCAATTAAAATCTGAAACAATAAAACAGTTAAAACAGTGCGCTACTTTAGGGGATGCATTAGCCCTCAATGGCTTTGGTAAAAAGCCATGTTTTTACTTGGAGCTGAAATGAAACCAATGTACGCAGCAGTTGGGCCTCCAAGGGGAGGGCATTCCACAACTGGGGTGCCACAGCAGAGAAGACCCTCTCCTATGTCCCACTATAGTGTGTATATATAGTATATCTGAAGACATGAAGAGCAGCATATAAAAATAGCTCCCTGGTTGAACATGACAGAACTATCAACAATATTTTCTTGATGCCCCCAAAAGCCTCAGTAAAGATGCCACTAAAAAATTGCACTAAAAAGTAATGTAATTATCTGGATCTGAAGGTTCAAAAAGAAAACTCTTGTCTTAGCTTTTCTCTCTGTTTATATATACTCTGCGTGTGTGTATTTATAACAGGGCTACTTGTATTCCAAAATTATGTTCATTATGATAGATCTGTTGCCAGCAATAAATTATTCAGATCAGATATCTGAATACTTTGCTTTTGTTTTTTATATAAACATATTTAATGTGTATTCTTTCATTCAAAATGTAGTAATTTATTTTTTTGCAAAATTTGGATGGCTTTTATTTTATTTTTGGAGGCAAGGAGAAATATTTTGGAAATGGGACAGATATAAGTAAGAAGGGATTCCTCAGAATGAATGAGTAAGGCTTGGATGACTGGTGGGTACAAGTTGCAGTTTTTATCTTTATCTTTTATTCCTGTTTAAAGCATTTTGTATACTGGCCTGTGATTTGATAATGAAGGGGGCATATAAATATTTTAAGGGTGAAATCCTATTGATTGCACTGTTGCTGCTCAGAAGCCCCCAAACTCAGATGTGTCCAAGTTTCCTGTGCCCTGCTGGGTGGAAGCCAGCAGAGGTGATCTTCACCTCCCCATCCTCCATCTTGGATGATTTATGCTAGACAGGGTTTTTAGCCCACCTAGTGAGCGTGCTTCAGAAAGGGAGGGAAGGAGCCTATAGGAGGGTGAGGATAACTCATATCCTGGTCTCCTCCCCTCCTTGCCCACTGGAACGCCCCCTTTCTTCCTTCTTTGAGGTTGCTTTTCTGACCTTGGAGAGGCAGCCAGCGTGGTTGTCTCTGCACTGGCTGTGAAGGGGAGGGGTCTGGAATCGGATCTCCAACTCCCCCTTCCGAGGTCAGAGCGCTGTGTCCGACCTTGGAGTGGTTTTATGAGCCATCCTATGGTCTCTGTGACGCTCACCCACAGACCATAAAATTGCACTCTTAACAAATAATAAGGAAGGAGCATTTGGTCTTAACTGGAGCATTTGAATCCTAACTGCTTTTGTGCCACACACTGCATGCATACTTTTCCTTCTGAAAGTTGACTCCATGCACACTTTCAGACGTATCTCCCATGCAGTAAAGGCTAGAAGCCTTCTGGGGTTTGTTTTGTTTTAAAAAGCATAAATATGAAAGCTAAATTACCCAGGAATCTGTACCAGTTATCATATTTCATGGATATATAATTGTAGAAGATAGACAATACTAGTAATGTGTTGTTTTGTCAATAATGAACAACATTTGGCAATGTTGTACTTTTGTTTTATGTGATGCAGTCTTCATAATGCACATTATTCTCTGTAAAGGTTAAAGAAAAGGAGGACTCCTCACTGAAAGTAACAATGTATGACCTACTAGTCAGATCTGAAGCCTTAGCTAGTGCTAACAAAAAAGTAATAAACTCCAAACGGAGGAGGGTTTTTTCTTTTTCTTTTTTCTGAGTATGCTTTCCAACTCAATCACCTCTCTTGGAAAGAGGTGTGGAAAGGTAGATATATGTTCAGCTTTTTGCGCCAGTGTTTTTCTGAACAGGTTTATAGGCTAAAATGGCACCTCTTCAGGTGTGACGTTTTTCTAAATGTAAATTACAAAAATGCAGACCACCTGCTGTATGCCTTTGCTTTAAATTCAAGTCATAATTTATAGAAATAAATTGATTTTTCATCCTGTGTGAAATTTAGGTTTAGAGCTGTAGTAAACACTGCTTATAAGGTTCTGCTTATAAGGTTCTTTTTATGGATATGTTTTTGTTTTTCAGCTTGAAGTGCAGTCCTGCTGTGTGTTCATTCCAAATGACAGCCTGCCATCTCCCAGTACAATTGTGTCTGGTGATATTCCTGGGACTGTCCGCAGCTGGTATCATGGGCAGGCTAGTATGCCTGGAACTCTTGTCCTTTGCTTACCCCAGATAAAGATTATGAGTGCAGGCCACAAGTACATGGAGCCCTTGCAAGAGATTCCCTTTGTTGTACAAAGACCAATTCTCGAAGAAGGTAGAGTATAACAAATTCTAAAAGAGGCAATTTCATGGTATGATAGCTACTTGCCCTGTGAACATTGTAATGGGATGAAATCTTGATAGTAAAAAATCCCGTTAAAAATATGTACATATTAAAGAACTTTATTTTGTGAATTTTCTCCTAAGATTAAGTCTGCTGCTTGATCTTGTCATTTCTCACTGTTCAATATTTTCAAAATACGTTTTTTTCTATTGATATTTCTAAGATGTTTGTTCAACTACTTCTAGTTTCTTGTCTTGATTCTTATAACATTTTATTTCTTATTGTTGCAAACTTTTTTTAATCGCTCTTCAGAATCACTTGTCATTTATCCTTTCCCTCTCTCTTTTATGTTATCTTCACTGGATGTGATGTTTGGGATACAGTTTGAATGTTTAGTTCTTTAAAGGTCTTCGTGATGTGGCTTCATATATGACAAGGTTTGCTACTTTTGAAAGTGTCTCTCCATTGACAACTCATAGCCTGAGGATCTGCTGTTCTGTTAAGGGAGCAATCCTATGGCCACTAGACACTGTCTAGAGGGCCATAGGATATGCTCTATTCTGGGAACTGACCTTGGAACCTGTGCTCTGAGGTCAGTTCCTGAAAAACTGACCTCCCCCCACATCCGCACTGCCTCGGCAGTGCGGAGAAGCCCCATCCTCTGCGCTCGGAAGAGGAGCACGGAGCGACTGAAAAGGGGCAGGGCTGGGGGCGTTCTGGGGTGGGGAGAGTGGAGCAGCGTGTATGACACATCCAATGTGTCGTATGGCAGCCTCCTCTCCCGGTCGCCCCCCTCATGGCTAGACACCCGAAAACGGCTGTCTAGTGGAAAATAGCAGGGCAGGAGAGGTGTGGAGGGAATGATCCCCCCGTACCTCTCCTGCCTTGCTTTGGATAGGTGGTCACCTCTGAGTTCAGAGGCGGCCACCTATCTTGATAGGTTTTGCCCTAAGTGATTTTGCTTATTTATTTATTTATTTATTTATTTATAACATTTGTATACTGCTCCACATCTAAACATATTCCGGAGTAGTGAACAACAAGAGATAAAATGAACAAAAGATACAAAGAGTGAAACATGATATTAAAATTATTCTTTAAAAAAACAGAGTGCCAGTAAAACTGAGGAGGATTAACCAAGGACAGCTTCCTAGAAAAGTGCTGTTTTCAGGAGGCGCCGAGAACAACCCAGTGTTGGTGCTTGCCTGACCTCCAGAGGCAGGAAATTCCATAGGAAGGGAGCCACCACACTGAAGGCTGTTATCTGGGTGGACTCCACTTGGGCCATAGGTCCATGTGGAACCACCACGAGCATGCCCTCTGATGACCTCAGTGATTGGGCAGGTTGGTAAGGGAGAAGGTGCTTTGTAAGGTATCTTGTCCCAAGTTGTTTAGGACTTTGTACATTAGTACCAAAACCTTAAACCTAGCCCAGTAACGAATAGGCAGCCAGTACAGTTCCCACAGCAAAGGAATTGCATGCTGAAAAGGGGCAGCTTCCAATAACAGCCGAGTTGCTGCATTCTGCGCTAACTCCAGCTTCCGGAGGAAAATTTAGGGCAGTATGTATAGTCTGTTGGCTTGGAATGCCAGTCTAGGATGCATTAATAATGGGGGTGTGTGTAATGTATTATTTCTGTTGCTTGTCCCTTACCGTTTGTCTTGCTTACTACTTGACTTGATCCTAACCAACAGAGATGACTTAGTGGACAAAGTAGCAGTTACAGGAACTCTGGGGGAAAGCGACCATGTTGTACTTAGGGATGTACGAAAGGGACTTACCTTGTCCCGCAGTTTTTTTGCGGTGGGGGGGAGGCGCTTCACTTCTCCCCCCGAAGTTCATGCGAGCAGGGGGTGTCTTCCCGCCTCGCCTGGCTGAAATTCAGGCCGGGGGGGAGGCTTCCCGCCTCGCCCCCGGCCAAAGTTCGGGCCGGGGAGAAGCGCCCCGTCTCCCCGGCCGCGAACTTCAACAGAAAAGTAAAAAAAAAAACGCCCCGTGATAGGCTACGTAACGATTTACATAGCCTATCACTGCTAGATCTGCAAAGTCAGCCGTGATAGGCTACGTTAATCGTCACGTAGCCTATCACGGGTGACTTAAAAAAAAAAAAAAGCACGTACGCAAATGGCGGCCCCCATAGGGAGCTGCCATTCGCGTTCCTTATTTGGTCGCTGTAGTCTACGTAAAGATTTACGTAGACTACAGCGACCAAATAAGGGACGCGAATGGCGGCTCCCTATGGGGGCCGCCATTAGCCGTACGCGATTTTTTTTTTTTAAGTCACCCGTGATAGGCTACGTGATGATTTACGTAGCCTATCACAGCTGACTTAGCAAATCTAGCTGTGATAGGCTACGTTAATCATCACGTAGCCTATCACAGGGGCGTGTTTTTTTTTTTACTTTTCTTGGAACGTCGGTGGCGGCAGCCGGACAAAAGACCGGCTGCCGCCCCCGCCCCTGTCGAAGCCCTGCCGAACCGCTGCTGCGACCCGCCACCAGGAGCGACATTCGGGAAAGGTAAGTCCCAACCCGGGGGGGGCGGGGGGGGAGAATTTCTCCCCGAAACTACTTCGGGGGACCAAATACGTTGGCACTCGGCCCCCCGAAGTTTCAGCGAGAAATTCTCTGACACCCCTAGTTGTACTTCAGTTCTTGGTTCTAAGGGAAGCAAAAGCTGAGTGTAGTCAAACTCGTACCCTGGATTTTAGGAAAGCTGATTTTAATAAACTCAGAACAATGATCAGTAAGGTCCCATGGCAAGTGATGCTAATGAGAAAAGGAGTCCAAGATTGGTGGGAGCTTTTAAAAAAGGAAATGTTCAAGGCACAATCACAAACGGTTCCAACAAGAAGAAAAGGTGGAAGACAACAGAAGAAGCCAATGTGGCTTCACAAAAAGCTTAGGGATGACCTGAAAACAAAAAAGGACACATATAGGAAGTGGAAAGAAGGCCAAGTAACAAAGGAAGAGTACAGGCAGATAGCACAGAATTGCAGGGATGGCGTCAGGAAGGCTAAAGCTGAGAACAAGCTGAGGGTAGCAAGGGATGCTAAAAACAACAAAAAGGCTTTCTTCAGCTATGTGCATAGTAAAAGGCAGAGGAAAGAAATGGTTGTTCAGCTATTAAATAAGGATGGCAAAACGATAACAGATGACAAAGAAAAGGCAGAGGTGCTCAATTCCTACTTTGGCTCAGTCTTCTCCCAAAAGAGGGTCTATGACCCCCTGGCAAAGGTGAAGTACAGGCTGAAGGGGCAGGATTGCAGCTTGAAATCGATAGGCATATGGTCAAGGAACACCGAATTACTTTGAATGAGTTCAAATCTCCAGGGCCAGATGAACTGCATCCTAGAGTAATAAAGGAACTGGCAGAAGAACTCTCAGAACCGCTGTCTATTCTCTTTGAGAAATCATGGAGGATGGGGGAAGTGCCAGATGACTGGAGGAGGGCTAACATTGTCCCTGTCTTCAAAAAGGGTAAAAAGGAGGAACCTGGGAACTACAGACCAGTCAGTCTGACATCAATCCCTGGGAAAATTCTGGAGCAGATGATAATTAATCCATCTGGAAGCACCTTGACAACAATGCCGTGATTACTCGAAGCCAACATGGATTTGTCAAAAACAAGTCCTGCCAGACAAATCTGATCTCATTTTTTGATCAAGTAACCTCCCTTGTGGACCATGGGAATGCTGTAGACATCATATACCTCGACTTCAGCAAAGCTTTCGACAAAGTGCCCCATGATATCCTGATGAGCAAACTAGCTGAAAGTGGGCTAGATGAAACAATGATCCGGTGGATCCACAGTTGGCTACAGAATTGGACTCAAAGAATCCTTATCAATGGAACCTTCTCAAACTGGGGAGAGGTAACGAGTGGGGTACCACAGGGCTCAGTCCTGGGCCTAGTGCTCTTCAACATTTTTATTAATGACTTGGAGGAGGAGGAGGTGCAGGGAATGCTGATCAAATTTGCAGATGACACCAAATTGGGCGGGATAGCTAATACTTTGGAAGACAGAAACAAAATTCAAAGTAATCTGGATAGACTGGAGTGCTGGGCAGAAAACAACACAATGACATTTAATAGGGATAAATGCCAAGTTCTGCACCTAGGAAAAAGAAACCAAATGCACAGTTACAAGATGGGGGATACGTGGCTCAACCACACTACAAGTGAGAAGGATCTTGGAATTGTTGTCGATCACAAGCTGAATATGACCCAACCATGTGATGTGGCTGCAAAAAAGGCAAATGCTCTTTTGGGCTGCATTCATAGAAGCATCGCTTCCAAACGCCGGGAAGTACTAGTTCCCCTCTACTCAGCACTGGTTAGGCCTCATCTGGAGTACTGTGTCCAGTTCTGGGCACCACACTTTAAGAAGGATGCAGACAAACTGGAGAGGGTTCAGAGGAGGGCAACAAAGATGATCAGGGGACTGGAAACAAAGCCCTATGAAGAGAGACTGAAAGAACTGGGCATGTTTAGCCTTGAGAAGAGAAAACTGAGGGGAGATATGATAGCACTCTTCAAGTACTTGAAAGGTTGTCACAGAGAAGAAGGCCAGGATCTCTTCTTGATAATCCCAGAGTGCAGGACACGGAATAATGGGCTGAAGTGACAGGAAGCCAGATTCCGGCTGAACATCAGGAAAAACTTCCTGACTGTAAGAGCAATACGACAATGGAACCAATTACCTGGTGGTGGGCTCTCCCACACTGGAGGCCTTGAAGACGAGGCTGGACAGCCATTTGTCAGGTATGCTCTGACTTGGATTCCTGCATTGAGCAGGGGGTTGGACTCGATGGCCTTGTAGGCCCCTTCCAACCCTACTATTCTACGATTCTATGATTCTACTTGTTTTCAAATATTGTAAAAATACATGTAATTGAAATGTTTAATGACAACTTGTGTTTAAGTAAGCATGATGCCATCTATAGGTTCTGTTCATTCTGAATCATTTATCCAACTATCAATTCTGGATTTTTTAGAGTAGCCTTTCCAAGTTTGGTGTCCTCTAGATGTTTTGAACATCAATTCCCATCAGCCCCAGCCATCATAGCCAGTGGTCAGGAAAGTTGTAGTCCAAAAACATCTGGAGAGCATCAGGTTGGGGAAGCCTGATTTAGATTTTTTTTTTAAAAAAGAGGGGCTACAAATCTGCTGGATAGATACTCTTTGCTCTTGTAGAAAAATAAAAAATGTGTTGTTGTTGTTCAGTCGTTAAGTCGTGTCCGACTCTTCGTGACCCCATGGACCATAGCACGCCAGGCCCTCCTGTCCTCCGCTTTCTCCCGGAGTGTGCTCAAGTTCATATTCATTGCATCGGTGACGCTATCTAGCCATCTCATCCTCTGCCGTCCCCTTCTCCTTTTGCCTTCAGTCTTTCCCAGCACCAGGGTCTTTTCCAGTGACTTTTCTCTTCGCATTAGGTGGCCAAAATATTTGAGCTTCAGCTTCAGTATCTGTCCTTCCAATGAGCACTCAGGGTTGATTTCCTTGAGGATGGACTGATTTGACCTCCTTGCAGTCCACGGGACTCGTAAGAGTCTTCTCCAGCACCACAGTTCGAAAGCATCAATTCTTTGGTGCTCAGCCTTCCTTATAGTCCAGCTCTCACAGCCATACATTACTACTGGGAAAGCCATAGCTTTGATTATACAAACCTATGTCGGCAAGATGATATCTCTGCTTCTTACTATACTGTCTAGGTTTGCCATAGCTTTCCCCCCAAGGAGCAAGCGTCTTTTAATTTCATGGCTACAGTCACCATCTGCGGTGATCTTGGAGCCCAAGAAAGTAAAATCTATCACTGCTTCCATTTCTTCCCCTTCTATATGCCAGAAAGTGATGGGGCCAGATGCCATGATCTTAGTTTTTTTAATGTTGAGTTTCAAACCAGCTTTTGCACTCTCCACTTTCACCCTCACCAAGAGGCTCTTTAGATCCTCTTCACTTTCTGCCATTAGGGTGGTATCGTCTGCGTATGTGAGGTTGTTGATCATTCTCCCAGCAATCTTAATTCCTACCTGTGATTCGTCCAACCCGACGTTTCTCATGATGTACTCCGCATATAAATTAAATAAGCAGGGCGACAATATACAGCCTTGTCGTACTCCTTTCCCAATTTTGAACCAAACGGTTGCTTCTGGACCCTCGTACAGGTTTCTCTGGAGACAGGTAAGGTGGTCTGGTACTCCCATCTCTTTAAGAATTTGCCAGATTTTGTTGTGATCCACATGATCAAAGGCTTTAGTGTAGTCAATGAAGCAGAAATAGACCTCATTTCACATGCCATAACTTTGCTGGCATGTGAAATGAGCGCTATTGCGTGGTAGTTTGGATATTCTTTGGCATTGCCCTTCTTTGGAACTGGAATGTAACCTGACCTTTTCCAGTCTTGTGGCCACGTTGAGTGTTCCAAATTTGTTGGCATATTGAGTGCAGCACTTTAACAGCATCATCTTTTAGGATTTTAAATAGCTCAGCTGGAATACGGTAATCTCCGCTAGCTTTGTTGTTAGCAATGCTTCCTAAGGCCCACTTGACTTCACTCTCTAGGATGTCCGACTCAAGTTCAGTGACCGCACTATCATGGCTATCAGGCACATTCAGATCTTTCCTGTATAGTTCTTCTGTGTATTCTTTCCACCTCTTCTTAATCTCATCCGCTTCTGTTAGGTCCCTGCCTTCTTTGTCCTTTATCATGCCCGTCTTTGCACAAAACGTTCCTTTGATATCTCTGATTTTCTTGAAAATATCTCTAGTCTTTCCCATTCTGTTGTTTTCCTCGATTTCTTTGCATTGTTCATTTAAGAAGGCCTTCTTGTCTCTCCTTGCTATTCTATGCAACTCTGCATTCAGTTGGATATATCTTCCCCTTTCTCCCTTGCTTTTCGCTTCCCTTCTTTCCTCAGCTACTTGTAAAGCCTCATCAGACAGCCACTTTGCTTTCTTGCATTTCTTTTTCTTTGGGATGGATTGAGTTGCTGCCTCCTGAACAATGTTACGG
Organism: Heloderma suspectum; assembly: GCF_057233095.1. Classification (NCBI taxonomy): domain Eukaryota; kingdom Metazoa; phylum Chordata; class Lepidosauria; order Squamata; family Helodermatidae; genus Heloderma; species Heloderma suspectum. The sequence goes on along the minus strand of NC_139461.1, from coordinate 40,639,339 downwards.
ACCTCCGTCCATAGTTCCTCAGGCACTCTGTCTATCAGGTCGAATCCCTTAAATCTATTCCTCACCTCCACTGTATATTCATCAGGGATATGATTTAGGTCAAACCTGAATGGTTTAGTGGTTTTCCCTACATTCTTCAATTTAAGCCAAAATTTTGCAAGAAGCAGTTCAGACCTGGAGCCACAGTCAGCTCCAGGTCTTGTTTTAACTGACTGTATAGAGCTTCTCCATCTTTGGCTGCAAAGGACATAATCAATCTGATTTCGATATTGACCATCTGGTGATGTCCATGTGTAGAGTCGCCTCTTGTGCTATTGGAAAAGAGAGTTTGCTATGATCAGCATGTTCTCTTGGCAAAACTCTATTAGCCTTTGTCCTGCTTCATTTTGTACACCAAGGCCATGCTTGCCTGTTATCCCGGTGATTTCTTGACTTCCTACTTTAGCATTCCAGTCCCCTATGATGAAGAGGACATCTTTTTTTGGTGTTAGTTCTAGAAGGTGTTGTAGGTCTTCATAGAACCGATCAACCTCAGCTTCTTCGGCCTCAGTGGTTGGGGCATAGACTTGAATTACTGTGCTGTTGAATGGTTTGCCTTGGATTCGTATTGAGATCATTCTATCGTTTTTGAGATTGTACCCCAGTACTGCTTTTCCCACCCTTTTGTTAACTATGGGTGCTACTCCATTTCTTCTCAGGGATTCTTGCTCACAGGAGTAGATATAATGGTCACCTGAATTAAATTCGCCCATGCCTGTCCATTTTAGTTCGCTGATTCCCAAGATGTCGATGTTCAATCTTGCCATCTCATGTTTGACCACCTCCAGCTTACCTTGATTCATTGATCTGACATTCCAGTTTCTAAACAATATTGTTCTTTACAGCATCGGACTTCCTTTTGGCCACCAGACACATCCACAGCTGAGTGTCCTTTAGGCTTTGGCCCAGCCACATCACTCTTTCTGGTGCTACTTGGAAATTCCCTCTGCTCTTCCCCAGTAGTATAGTAGACACCTTCCGACCTGAGGGGCTCATCTTCCGGCGTCATATCTTTTAGCCTTGTGATACATTCCATGGGGTTTTCTTAGCAAGAATACTGGAGTGGGTTGCCATTTCCTTCTCCAGTGGACCACATTTTGTCAGAACTCTCCACCATGACCTTCCTGTCTTGGGTGGCCCTGCACGGCATAGCTTATGGCTTCACTGAGTTATGCAAGCCCCTTCGCCACAACAAGGCAGTGATCCATGAAGGGGGGGGGATGTATGTTTTATTAATATAAAAGAACAGTCCTTTATAACAAAAAAGGCCGGATAATATGTGAGAAATCCCTGCTGTAAAGCCTTCAAACTAGAAGGGTGGCTATATGGCAGCCAGTGTCAGGTATCTTACTGAATTTAAGTAGAGGCAAAAATTAAGCTAAAATCCTTTTGTGCATTATATTAGCCCAGTCTTACAGATAGAGCGATTCATATATAAGTGGATCTTCATTGCAGAACTGGGTTGTTACCAATTTTGCTATTGGCATAATTTCATGAAAGTGGGTATGGGACTCCAGTGTGAAAAAAAATAAAACATTTACATTGTATTACAGGATTTAAACAAGAGTCCAGCAATACCAAGAGTCCGCAAGAGATGACAGTGCTGCTATTGTTTATTTGTTTGATTTTTCAAAAATGATAAAACTGCTTTCTAAGCTCAAAAATTATATATATATATATATATATATATATATATATATATATATATATATATAAAAACACCCCATGAATAAAAACATCAAATTTAGCCCCCCTCAAAAAACACATAAGTCACTTACCTCAAAAATAAAAGTCAGGAGAGTTAAGAACCCTGATCTTGCCAGGACCGCTGATTGTCTTTAGCTTCACCTCGGTTCTGATTGCACCTATTCAGTGAGTTATCCAGATATAAAATCCCCAGAACTCTTTTCATCCTCTGATGTGTTTATACAGGTTTTCATTTTCTCTGCAGTGCCATTTTCTCTTTGCTTGATCCAACTGGATTTCTTTTGCTAAACTTGCTTGTCATACAGATAAATCTTTGGCTTGGTGCACCTTTGGTGCCGCCTCCTCTGTAAGGCAACTGTTTTCTAGATGATATCAGCTAATGATTTAGAGATGTTTCACTGCTCATAGCATTTCTTCAGTGCATGAAATCTCTTATGAGTCTTTCATTCAGTGAAAATAATCATGTGCTTGCAATGCATCAGAAGTCATGGAATATTGAAGGATAAATTCTATAATTACAAAAGCCAATGTTCAGGCAAATAAAAAAGCTTTCAATATTTTTCATGCTCTTTTTACACTCTACAGCTAAAATTGGCGGTGTCCATTTATAATTCTATATCTACCTCTGCCTTTTACATCGTACATTATTATTTGCCCAACCACAATAAACAATATCTATGTAGAGCTAGTGCTAATCTGTGTACATGGATCAAAACAAAAGTTGAATCCACCTGTGGCCATACACCTCATTATTTTCAAATATTACTACCTAATATTCTCGGAACTTGCTCAGTTGAAATTGCACAAAAATCCAAGTCTGGATGAAAGCAAACACATTTGGCTAGATAGACTTTCAGCACAATAACTCCCTATAGCTTACATTTTGGATGCAGCTACAGTGCACATGTTTGTAATGATTGGAATATTCATTCAGAGTTTCCAGTACAGGTCTCCATTGAAAAACCTTCTCAGTGTGCCTCTGGTGAACACAACTTTTTGCATTCAGTGCTGATTCCACCCCATTTGATATAAAGGAAGAGCTTAAGGAGTTAAACTAGAACTAGAAGCATGTATATATGTGTGTCAATGCTATAATAGCAATCAGTATAAATTGTAACAGATTCTAGCTTTCTTTTACACTTCATTCTGCAGGCCCATTAAAGCATTAGAAATATATTCCTCTTTGTAGTTACCCATATGGGAAAGGAGAAACATTGGCTTGGATTCAGTCCTTTCCTTCCATGAATAGAAACAGTCCTTCTGTCTGCAGATGGCTTTTCTTCCAGCAAAGCGTAATGGATGAGGAGGTGATTTTTACCAATGTGTCCTCCCGTTGGAGCCCCCATGCCCCCAGAAAATCTGTTCTGGAAGAGCACAGGAGGTGGCACTAGGTGCTGCAGGTGCTGTAGAGCGGGTGGAGGGAATTGGCAGAAATCTTCTTCCTCCCTTTCCTCTGGCTGGAGTGTCCTGAGCAGAACTCTGGATCCAACATTGACAGGATTCGCTCTGCAGTTTCCATTGTTGACAGAAAATAAATAAAGAACATATGGTATATTTATAGCAAAGCAAATCATAATCTTTGCACATTGAGCAATATTTCAAGTCGTTAGAGCAGGTGGTAAAATGCCATGATTCTTTTGCTGAGGGCTGAACAACATCAATGAATTAAAATAAATTCCCCAGTGACTAAGGGAGAAGATCCTTTTGCTCCTGGTCTGTCATTGGTTGATAAGTTATCCATTTATTCTTTCCTTACCTTGAAACCAATGTTAGTAAGTTATTTGAAAACACACTGGATTTCTCATTGAGTAGTTAAGAACAGTAGTTTGGAAAACCTTGGTAGTAAGAGCTTTTCAAAGTTTTGAATGATCAATTATACAGAACTGCCATGTCCATTCCTCATATCCTGGGTGAACACAATTGTTCTCCTAAAAAAAGCTGGCAAGTTGTGCATGAAAACAGCAGTGTTTATAAAAGATCAGTAGGAAAGTAGCAAGGATTACTTTTTCACATATTTCTTTGTAGGTAATCACAGTGGCTTCACTTTTAATTTAATTGTGTGGTCTTTCAAACTACTTTTAGATATTTTATCTGTTTCTGAATCCCAGTAATCAGAACTGTCTGTTATGGAAAATGTTTAAAATCAAAGGGCATGAACCAGCTGCAACCAAATTATTTTAAGCCCCATTTAAGTGGAGATCTTAAAACTCTCCCATTGAAATCAACTTGAAAGGGCTCAATTTTAGCAGGGTCATGCCTAATTGCTATAACAAACACAACAACACAGAGTTTCATCACTTGGACAAATATGAAACACGGAATATTACATGTGGGGAGAAAATTAAAATACACAGAGACAGTTAGGGTTTTGTTAATAATGTGTTTGATACAACATAGAAAGCACTCCTGATTATAAATAGTATCATTATGTGATTTGGACTACATTTTCATTAGATTTTGTATAGGCATAATCCACTCATGAGATTTTTTAATTTACGTATCAAACATAAATTATTTCTTTATGTATTTAACATTTTGTTTTTCTTTGTTCTTAACTCACCAGGTGATGCATTTCCTTGGACAATCAATCTGAATCATTTCAGCATATATACTCTTCTTGGGCAGCAAATGACTCTTAATATAATAGAACCCATGGGTTGTACTTCTACTCTGGCAGTCACTTCACAAATGCTGCTTGCTGCAGGTCCTGAATCCAAACACTCGTTTGTTGTATGTCTTCACGTTGACCTTGAGTCACTTGAAGTAAAGTGCTCAAATCCTCAGGTTGGTGCATTTATTTGATTTATTGGAGTAAATTAAAAAAAAATGATTTAAGTAATATTATTCCGGGTTTTGTAAAAGAGGTTCCCTTTTAAGCATCTCCTCTCCCCCAGCCCCCTTAAAATGGAGCCATCAAGATCACAGTACTCAGATTAAGATTTACTTTGAAGCTCTTTCAAGTTTTGTAATTTAAATTCGTCTCAAAGTGTAATAGCTACGGCACATAAATGCATCTTTTGGCTGATGGAATGAAATCACTTGCAGATGTACTGTTAAATACTGGGGCCCTGCTTTGCTGTCACTGTGGATACTTCTGTTGAAATGATCTAATGTAGTCTTTGTACAAATTAACACATATCTGCCCTCATTCAGCATGAAATGTTTTCAAGCAAAGTAAGGATACCCTCTGTTAAAGGGAGAGGAGGTTCTTTTATTTATTTAAATCTATTAACTCCTCCTTTCCATCCATGCACTTCCTCAGACTGGCTAACTATAAAACAAACATAAAAACAGATGGCAAAATATTCAACTTCTTTCCAATAAAACATCAGTCAGTAAATCTCAAAAAGAGAAGCACAAAACCCAAAACCAAATCCCTATAAGGGGACAAAACAGATGGTCAGTTACCACCCAGGCCAAAAGAACATGAAATAACAGAGTTAGAAGGCAGAGGATGAGCTGAAGCCGCCTGAGCTCCAGGTCCCCAGGGAACAAGCTGTTTCAGGGGACCTGGGACTGACCAAAAAGCCTTGGGCCCTTGGCACAGAGGACTTCAGATCTTTCCCCTCGAAAGGTAGAAAGCTCTGCTCCTGAGCCACCCCCTACCCTCTGAGAATGCTAGGACCTGAAGGTACAGGCTAAGACTGGCCAGGTAAATGAGTGTCTGCTTGCAGAAAAAGATTCCTCAAGAGTCAAGGTCTCCTCATGAGCAAGGCCCTTCTCATGAGTAGGACTTTTGCCAGAGGGCCTGTAATGATCTGCAGCTGAGCCCTGGGTGGGGCTCTGGAAGCTCTGGCTAGATGAGCTTTGTAGCTGCTGGAACAGTACTTTACCTCAGCTTCTAATGCCTTGAACCCCTGTTTTTCTGTCTTTGCCCTGTGACTGAACGTTCATGCTACTGCCCTTTGGACCTCTGCTTGACTTTGCTTCTTGGACTGTGTTTGTATCTGACTGCTTAACTGTGTTTGGACCTCAGCTGCTCCTCAGACATCTCTATCAGAACTCTCCCTCTTTCCTGGTAATATTGTGCCTTTGACCATTGCCTGTATATTGACTTCCCCTTGGATTTTCCCCTCAATTGCCCTAACACCAAGACTAACCCAGCCAAAGCAGGACACCCAGTTTCAGTCACCTTGGCCACATCATATGCTGTTCCAGAAGATCACCCAACCCACAGTAATACCTGTTCTGTTCTGCATGAGAACTCTCCTCAGGGTCTTTTACATAGAAGCCTATCAGATTCATCATTTATATAATTATATGTAGACAGTGTAGTTAATAGCAGAAAAAAGGAACATAGTCCTTGACGATGATCCAGAAAACTGCTTTATGTACATCTATGGGCATTGGTGTGAAATATACACGCTTTCAAAAGCATGGTACTTCTTAACCTTCTTCAACTGCTGTTCCTTATTACCTTGCCTCATGCTTAGGAACATAGGAAGCTGCCTTATAGGAAGTCAGACCATTGAGCCATCTAGCTCAGTATTGTCGACACTGACTGACAACAGCTTTCCAGGATTTCAGGCAGGATCCTTTCCCAGCCCTACCTGGAGATGCCAGGGGTTATACCTAGGTCTTTCTGCATGTAAAGCATGTACTCTACCACTGAGCCACAACCCCTTCTCTCTCCATTGTCCACTGCTAGTACATGGCAAAGAGTCTTTGTACCGAACCTGATAACCCCCATTCCACAGTAAGCAATTGCTATCCTAAAGCTGCTTCAGTCAGAAGGCGGGAGGGAGGAACCAGGTACCCATCCAGCTGCCTCTCTCACAATTCAAGAGATGGTTTTCTTGCATGGAGCAATTGCTCTGGATGTCGCTAAATAATTCACCTAAAATTGCCCTGCAGGCAATTGCTTAAGGACAGGAGAGCCTGCATCTTGAGCATTCTGTAGAGAGACAGGACAGTAAATTTAATGAATAATGAACTAAACAAACACTTGCCTTAGGAAAAGAACAGTGAATAATTTTATCCTCATCATTTCTGGTTTTTTTTTTAATATCTCCAATTTTTAAATAAAATGCAATAGCTATAAACTGATGTCATCTACATTATGCATAATAAGTACAGCCCCATAATAAGTAGAGGCACATGAAAAATCATAGCATTTTAAATGTTTTGGCAGAGTAAGGAGACTTCCCACATGTTTTTACCTCTTGGTACTCATTGAGCCCTCTCAGAAGACAAAGGGTCTAGTGGGTGTTGGGTGCCTCTGCTGCAAGCCAGTTCAGCCTGGGCGGTTCCTGTTGGTGGCTGTAGGCATAACAGATCACTCCACAGAGGCAACTTGTGGAGAGATCTAACTGTGCCTCTGCTGCAAGTCTACTAAGATCGCAATCCTATGGCCGCTAAACAGCCATAGGATTGGTCAGTTCCCAGAGAACCCCCTCCCCACCCCCCCACTGCCTCATAGGTGGTGCTGATCATCCCGTTGCTCCACGCTCAGAGGAGCAGCATGGAGCAGGGGAAAGGGGGTGTTCCCGGGGGCAGGGCGGGGAGTCCATAAGTGCCGGTACGACACCTCCTCTGTGTCATCTGGCCTTCCCACCCCCACACTACGATGTCCCAAGGCTAGACAGCTGAAATCAGCCGTCTAGCCATGAATGCAGGGTGGCTGGAGTGCAGAGGAGAGGATCCCCTCCATGCTTCTCCCACAGTGCATTGGATAGGACCTCCGAGTTCAGAGGCGGCTGCCTCTCTGCAGAGGATTGCTCCCTTAGTCTGAGAACTCCTTGGCTTTTGGAGATAGTAGCAACAGCCTTTCTCTGACTTCTTCCAAGGAGAGGGGACATTAAAAGCAAAGGGCAAATGACATGCTCCCCAGCTTAGTATATTCAAGTTTCATGTTTAACTCATATGGAGTTGCTTCAGCTGTCACAGAGACTAATATGCTCAAGCTAACATGCAGGTATTAGCTAGGAGATTGGGTTCATTTGGCCTGAAAACTTATTTTGAGCCAAGCTGATAGGATGTGTGTACTACACCAAGGGTGGGCAGAAGGCAGGTTTGGGAACTTCAACTACCAGAAGCCCCACCAGCATGGCCAGTGGTCAGGAATGCTGGGAATCTAGGTCCCAAATACCTAGAGATCTAAAATTAGATCTCTAAAATTAGATTATGTCCCTGCACCCCCCTACACTATGCTGTCAAGCATGACCCTCAAAATGGCTACCCCAGCTCTGCATAGGTCCCTATTATGACATTTTACTAGAATGTATGTTTTTTAAAAAAGAGTAACACATACCGGCATTGTTAGTCTTGCTTTTAATTATATTGTACTTCTAATTTTGAAGGTAAGTTACGAAAGCTGCCACAATATTTAAGAAGAATCGCCAAAGTTTGGAATAAAATAGACCTCACACCAATACTGGTTCCCTTTAAATTATTAGATGTGTATATGGGAATGATCAAACAATTCACTTTAGAGACTTTGCCATCAACATGCTAAACAGAAACCACCACCCTTTTTATAATCAAATGCACTCAGTGAAATATAATCAGATACATTTCAGACCACATAAGAGTTAAGGTCTGCTGCTATTTACCTATGGCAATGCTCCGTAGTGTTTCTTTTCTACTATGGAAAATGCCTCTTTCTATATTTTGTGTGTCAGGAACACAATAGGATACCTTTACTTCTCACTTTGTTTTGACTATTCCAAAGTGGGCCAAAGATTCCTAAGTGGGCCACAGTTTTTGCTTAAAACTTCTGTCTTTCTAGATTCACCTCCAGCGCAGTTTCCAAATATTTGTTTGCAGGCATGCATCTCAGGCACAAATCTGACTGTTCTAAAGCCAAAGTGATGTGTATCTTCTGGTTGATTTGCCTATTTGTGTCTTAAGAAAGCTCTATAAGAAAACAACATTAGAAGCCGCCATAGTAATATGTACAGTGAGGCCCTGAAATTGATAGATGCTGCAACTGAAAGGCAATTAATGCTTTTAGCAACTAACTTTATAGCATGAAAACTTGGATGCAAACTAAAATATAATTAGGTATATCACTGTTTTCACTGTCACTTTGTTAACTTTTAGAAAGAAAGGTTTTTTTGCCAGAGCCACTACAATTCTATACATGTCTACTCAAATTGTTTGTGGCAGCTCTTATTTAACTGGATTTTATTGTGTTTAATTTTGTATTTATGTATGTCATCCCAAGAGCTTTGGCTATAAGGCAACTCACAAACAGAATGAATGAAATGAAAAGTAAGTCAATGAGGCTTACTCCCAGGAAACTGGGTATTGGATTGCAATTTATTTATTAATGGTGATGTTTAATGTTTATAGAATCATAGAGGGGGGGGGGTTGTATGCTATCTAGTCCAGCCCTTTGCTCAATAGAGGGAATCCAGAGCTAGAGGAAAGCAATGGATGGGTGGGCAGCCTCTGGTTTGAAGACCTCCAGCAAGGAAGGGTCCCCTTCATGGATCACTGCCTTGTTGTGGTGAAGGGGCTTGCGTAACTCAGTGAAGCCATAAGCTATGCCATGCAGGGCCACCCAAGACGGAAAGGTCATGGTGGAGAGTTCTGACAAAATGTGGTCCACTGGAGAAGGAAATGGCAACCCACTCCAGTATTCTTGCCAAGAAAACCCCATGGAACGTATCACAAGGTGAAAAGATATGACGCTGGAAGATGAGCCCCTCAGGTCGGAAGGTGTCCAATATACTACTGGGGAAGAGCAGAGGGAATTTCCAAGTAGCGCCAGAAAGAGTGAAGCGGCTGGGCCAAAGCCGAAAGGACACTCAGCTGTGGATGTGTCTGGTGGTGAAAAGAAAATCCGATGCTATAAAGAACAATATTGTTTAGGAACCTGGAATGTAAGATCAGTGAATCAAGGTAAGCTGGAGGTGGTCAAACATGAGATGGCAAGATTGAACATCGACATCTTGGGAATCAGCAAACTAAAATGGACAGGCATGGGCGGATTTAATTCAGGTGACCATTATATCTACTCCTGTGAGCAAGAATCCCTGAGAAGAAATGGAGTAGCACTCATAGTCTTCAAAAGGGTGGGAAAAGCAGTACTGGGGTACAATCTCAAAAACGATAGAATGATCTCAGTACGAATTCAAGGCAAACCATTCAACATCACAGTAATTCAAGTCTATGCCCCAACCACTGATGCCAAAGAAGCTGAGGTTGATCGGTTCTGTGAAGACCTACAACACCTTCTAGAACTAACACCAAAAAAAGATGTCCTCTTCATCATAGGGGATTGGAATGCTAAAGTAGGAAGTCAAGAAATCACCGGGATAACAGGCAAGCATGGCCTTGGTGGACAAAATGAAGCAGGACAAAGGCTAATAGAGTTTTGCCAAGAGAACATGCTGATCATAGCAAACACTCTTTTCCAACAGCACAAGAGGCGGCTCTACACATGGACATCACCAGATGGTCAATATTGAAATCAGATGGATTATGTCCTTTGCAGCCAAAGATGGAGAAGCTCTATACAGTCAGTCAAAACAAGACCTGGAGCTGGCTGTGGCTCAGATCTTGCAAAATTTCGACTTAAATTGAAGAACGTAGGGGAAACCACTGAATCATTCAGGTATGACCTAAATCATATCCCTGATGAATATACAGTGGAGGTGACAAATAGATTTAAGGGATTCAACCTGATAGACAGAGTGCCTGAGGAACTATGGACGGAGGTCCGTAACATTGTTCAGGAGGCAGCAACTCAATCCATCCCAAAGAAAAAGAAATGCAAGAAAGCAAAGTGGCTGTCTGATGAGGCTTTACAAGTAGCTGAGGAAAGAAGGGAAGCGAAAAGCAAGGGAGAAAGGGGAAGATATATCCAACTGAATGCAGATTTCCAGAGAATAGCAAGGAGAGTCAAGAAGGCCTTCTTAAATGAACAATGCAAAGAAATCGAGGAAAACAACAGAATGGGAAAGACTAGAGATCTTTTCAAGACAATCGGAGATCTCAAGGGACCATTTTGTGCAAAGACGGGCATGATAAAGGACAAAGAAGGCAGGGACCTAACAGAAGCGGATGAGATTAAGAAGAGGTGGAAAGAATACACAGAAGAACTATACAGGAAAGATCTTAATGTCCCTGATAGCCATGATAGTGCGGTCACTGACCTTGAGCCGGACATCCTAGAGAGTGAAGTCAAGTAGGCCTTAGGAAGCATTACTAACAACAAAGCTAGCGGAGATGACGGTATTCCAGCTGAGCTATTTAAAAACCTAAAAGATGATGCTGTTACAGTGCTGCACTCAATATGCCAACAAATTTGGAACACTCAGCAGTGGTCACAAGACTGGAAAACGTCAGTTTACATTCCAGTTCCAAAGAACCACAATGCCAAAGAGTGTTCAAACTACCGCACAATTGCGCTCATTTCACATGACAGCAAGGTGATGCTCAAAATCCTACAAGCTAGGCTTCAGCAGCATGTGAACCGAGAACTACCGGAAGTACAAGCTGGGTTTCGAAGAGGCAGAGGAACTAGAGATCAAATCGCCAACATTCACTGGATCATGGAGAAAGCAAGAGAATTCCAGAAAAACATATTTCTGCTTCATTGACTACGCTAAAGCCTTTGATTGTGTGGATCACAACAAACTGTAGCAAATTCTTAAAGAGATGAGAGTACCAGACCACCTTACCTGTCTCCTGCGAAACCTGTATGAGTGTCCAGAAGCAACAGTAAGAACCGGACATGGAACAACCGATTGGTTCAAAATTGGGAAAGGAGTATGACAAGGCTGCATATTGTTGCCCTGCTTATTTAATTCATATGCAGAGTACATCATGAGAAATGCCAGGTTGGATGAATCACAGGTCAGAATTAAGATTGCTGGGAGAATTATCCACAACCTCAGATACGCAGACGATACCACCGTAATGGCAGAAAGCGAAGAGGATCTCAAGAACCTCTTGTTGAGGGTGAAAGTGGAGAGTGCAAAAGCTGGTTTGAAACTCAACATTAAAAAAACTAAGATCATGGCATCTGGCCCCATCACTTCCTGGCATATAGAAGGGGAAGAAATGGAAGCAGTGACAGATTTTACTTTCTTGGGCTCCAAGATCACCGCAGACGGTGACTGTAGCCATGAAATTAAAAGACGCTTGCTCCTTGGGAGGAAAGCTATGGCACACCTAGACAGCATAGTAAGAAGCGCAGACATCACCTTGCCGACAAAGGTCCGTCTAATCAAAGCTATGGTTTTCCTAGTAGTAATATATGGCTGTGAGAGCTGGACTATAAGGAAGGCTGAGCACCAAAGAATTGATGCTTTCAAACTGTGGTGCTGGAGAAGACTCTTACGAGTCCCGTGGACTGCAAGGAGGTCAAATCAGTCCATCCTCAAGGAAATCAACCCTGAGTGCTCATTGGAAGGACAGATACTGAAGCTGAAGCTCAAATATTTTGGCCACCTAATGCGAAGACAAAACTCCCTGGAAAAGACCCTGATGCTGGGAAAGACTGAAGGCAAAAGGAGAAGGGGACGGCAGAGGATGAGATGGCTAGATAGCGTCACCGATGCGATGAATATGAACTTGAGCACACTCCAGGAGAGAGTGGAGGATAGGAAGGCCTGGCATGCTATGGTCCATGGGGTCACGAAGAGTCAGACACGAGTTAACAACTCAGCAACAACAACAAGCAAGGAAGGGTCCCCACCATCGCTCTTGGTAATAGGTTCCATTGTTGAACTGGTCTTACCTTCAAGACTTTTCTCCTAATGTTCAGCCGTAATATACCCTTCTGTAACATAATCCCATTAGATCTAGTACTGTCCTTTGGTGCTGCAGAGAAAAAGGTTTTGTTCTTTTCTGTGTGGCATCCCTTCAGGTACTAGAAAGATTCTATCATGTTCCCCCTCCCGCCCAGCCTTCTCTTCCCCCGGCTAAACATACGCAGTTCCTTCGACATTTCTCATAGGACTTGTTCTTCATACTGCTGACCATCTTTCACTGCGGCTCTGAACTAATTTAAGTTTGCCAATATCCTTCTTAAAGTTCATTGCCCAGAACTGTATACAGTACTCCAGTTAAGGTCTGAGAAGTGCAGAACAAAGTGGAACAATTACTTCCTGTGACTTAGAAACTTGTTCATGAATGGAGTCTCAATTGGCCTTTTTTGAAGCCATATCACATTGCTGACTTGTGTTCAGTTTGTAGTCAACTACAATCCCAGGCTTGTTTTCACATACAGTATATTGCTGTAGTCAAACCAGGTATCCCCTGTTCTGCATTGAATTTTTTAAAGATGTTTTCTCCAATTGGCTAGTTTGCTTTTTATACGTACAGGTTTTATTATATTTATGTGTATTGTGAGTTGGCTTCAGTGTCCCTTGAAGCCAGAAAGACGGAGTAGAACTATTTTAATTATGTACATAAAAATCTGGGCCCAGCTATTCAGTTATGCGCTCTCTTCTCCTAGTACCCTCCCTCTCTGACATAACTCCCCTTCTCCTTTCACCACGATTAAGCAGACAATTTTGGACCCTGGTTTAAGAAACCCTGGCTTGCCCTAACTGCAGTAAATGTTGGGGCTGAAAGGGAACTTTTCTCCAGGAAAAACACAAACTGCAAAGAGGGAGCAGATTCTTGAGGCTAGGCCCCAATTTGTTAACAAGGTGTCATTGCATTACGTCTGCACTGACTCAGAGTAGCATCAACATTACTATAATGCAGTGAAATAGTTAAGAAGTACCTTCTCTGTGACCTAATAATGTTCAAAGCACGAATGCTTGAAATTCTAATCAATTGTTTTTACAAGGGGTTACATAGATGATTGACTCTTGATCGGGTTATCAAAGTATACTAGACACAAATGAGAAGTTTTCAGCAGAATTATGCTGTGCTGCCATCCATATATGCCACAATCAATATCCCTTTTATGGCAATATTACTGCCCTTACTGATGGATTATCTCTCTAAATACCAAAAAAGACATTAAAAAACATGGAAAATTTGAAAATGCATCTCTTAACAAAAAGGTTGTATGTCAAAATGTATGGGAATCATTTATTTATTTAAATTGCATATATACCACTTGATATATCATAAAGTTTCTAAGTGGTTTACATAAGAAATACATAAAATAAAATATAAAAACCAATATAAAAACAATATGAAATAATAAATACATCAAATGTTAGATTCAGATATTAAATTTAAACATTAAAATATTAATTGAGATAGATTTTACCAGATGTAAAGGCATTTTTCCAACACTGTACCTATATAACGGCAGCTGAGACAAAATCTATGAAGATAAATCATTTTCTCATATCTACAAAATCAAGTCCTGTTTTCTGTCAAATAAAGACTGACACCAGTGTTTTTCTGCATCTGTTCTGCCCACATTAGAAGCGAGTATCATCCTTTAGATATGTCCTGGGGCTGAAACGCCTTTATAAAATATGAAAAAAATGCTTTTTTTCCTCCATAATGGGAAGCTGAGGATGGCATCCAGCTGTCCATCTGCTTATGTATCGTGTTTGTAGTTTCCCTGGGGTTTTTAAATACAGTATATGGCAATCTGTTGTCATACAAATTCCATGATCAATGCTTATTTATGAAGCCTTGTGTAAATACCTTAGAATTGAGTCAAACAATATGCAAGTTATACAGAATGTTTTCTGAATATTGAAATGACACATCCCAGGAGACTGTTCAGTAGGATGTTGATTATGTTGTCTACATACAGAGAACCATTTCATATCTACCATGGCAAAAGAATTCTCCTGCATTTTAAAAATTAGATTGCTTTTTTTTTTTTTAGAATTTGGGAATTTTGCAAGTCTGATGAGGCAGCTTGTGTCTGACCTCATGAAGTACTCCAGAAACTAAAAAAATAAGTCTTTATTTGTTAAAGCTACAACTTCAGTTGTACAAGATGAGATGTGGGACTTGTATTTTTATAGACCTTACTATACTTCGTTTTTTTTCATGTTGGGTTAATTTCGATAAGCATCAAAATACTATTTTTAGGGTGCAATCCTAACTAGATAGGCAGCCGCCTCCAAACTCGGAGGCGACTGCCTATCCAAAGCAAGGCAGGAGAGGCACAGGGGGCGGGGGGATCACAGTAAAATACTGTGGTTTTAATGTTTTGTATATTTTGTATTGCTTTATTGTGTGCCCTTTGGTTTTAATTTTTGTGAACTGCCTAGAGAGCTTCGGCTATTGGGCGGTATAGAAATGAAATAAATAAATAAACCATTCCCTCCGTTCCTCTCCTGCCTTGCTCCTGCCTCCGAAAATGGCTGTCTAGCTGGGGGGGGGGGGGGGCTGACCGGGAAAGGAAGCTGCCATACGTATCATAGGATGTGTTGTACGCGCAGCTCCACTATCCCCGCCCCAGACCGCCCCCCAGCCCCACCCCTTTTTAGTTGCTCCGCGCTTCTCTTCTGAGCGTGGACAGCAGGGCTTCTCCGCGCTGCCTCTGAGCCAGCGTGGACAATGGGGGCAGTCAGTTTTCCAGGAATAGACCTCGGAGCACGGGCTCCGAGGTCGGTTCCCAAAAATGAGCATATCCTATGGCCCTCTAGACAGTGTCTAGTGGCCATAGGATTGCTCCCTTAATTGGGTAATACCAGGGTAGTATTTTTGCTTAGTCAGTGCTTGAATTCTTAAGGGAGAATGTTGCTATTTAATAATTTGCTGAAGCTAATTGTCTTTTTTCCACTTAAGGTGCAGTTGCTGTATGAACTAACAGATATAATGAGCAAGGTCTGGAATAAGATTCAAAGGAAAGGGATTCTGCATCAGTCTCTGGCCTATACAGAATCTGTTTCAGGACCTGCACCTCCTAGCTCCCCTGTAAAAAGTAGCGTTGGGACAGCTCCACCAGATACCAGCACATGTAGTCCATCTGCTGACTTGGGGACAACTACAGAGGTAATTAAAAATTATATTGGCATGTAATAGTGATCTGCTAGATAGCGGCTGGGCAAGTGACCAAATAGGTATCAAAAGGATAAAAAAGCAGGTAACTGAACATGGATAAAGATAATTTAATTTGTTAATTTAAAAAAATAGAAGTGAAAGCCAAGCTGGAGGAAGAGGGGAGAGGTGCACAAGCCTCTGCAGATAGCAGCTGGCCATTTATGACTGTGTCCATCTTATGGGATGGCATTCTTGTAGGTTTCAGATAATATTGCCTGACATTTTGAAATGTGAAGACACTTCTTTTCTCCCAGTTGTCACATCTCTTAATGCACAGGCTGCTTCAAGGATCAGAACTGTTTACTGAACAGTGGATTTGGAGCAGGAGCCCCACTGAGCTCAGTTAGTCCCTGCCAAACACTATTTTTAGAGGCAAGATGTAGCATTTTAAAAAGAGCTTGGTGTATTCCAATATACAGCACTGTCATCTCTTGCTCTGTCCCCAGAACCTGAGCTACTTGAGGAATTGGGAATTGGCACAGCTTAGAAGTTCATATGTAGAACTTCTCCCATATGCACTAATGTGGTGTGTCCTGAACATGACCACCAAAACTAAATGATTAGAGAACAGCAACACCTCATTACTAGCATTTTTATTGGGGTGGAGTTTCTTTGTTTTGGGTACTTACATTTCAGCACTCACTGTTTTAGCATTATCTAGCTTGCACATAACAATCAAATCTGGCCCAATAGGCTTCCATTAACACCTGTTTGTTTGTTACATTCAGGTCCCGCCTTTCCACCAAAAATGGCTCTCAAGGCGGCTAGTCAGTTGCTACCCTTCGTATGAGAATCTGTGTTGGAGAGCATTAATCACTTTGCTGTGCACTTTGATAGCAAAAACATACTACAGCACGCAATTCTCCAGCTGAGATTGTCAAAACTATTTAAGATCACAAGTGATTTTGTAATGCTTTGCTTAAGTAAGCCACATAAGCAACCTACATTTTCAGTCTTTCTTATGGCCTTCTGACTACAGGAGTGCTTCAGAATGTGAGGTATTTAGGAGACCCATGTGCCAGCCATTGAGGGAAGACAGGTTTTAAGTCCTTAACACTCAAAGGTGCGAAGCCTTGTGTATTACTCTTGAGAGTTTTGGGCCACATAATCATTTTATTCTTATATAAAAATCAGCTGACACAGTGCATCTGCCTGATTAATAGTCCAAATAAATTAAAGTTTATCAATTCAATAATGATCCTCATACCAAGCAAACTGTATTCCTTGCAGTAGCCTTGGGTCTGACGTTCTATCTCTGGGATTGCTGATCCCTTATCAGCTTATCCAGATGCTCTGAGGATACATCCACACAATCTTGAGATTGTAGGCTTTCTAATTCTAAGTACACCTTTTATATTACTTCGCTACATGGAGCTGTTATCTACTGTCTGTCCATCCCAAAGTAGTTTCAATGTTGGGGTTCATCTGGAGATTTTAAGGGAGGGATGGGTTTCAAGGGGAAGTGGTTGACATAAGCCTTATTTGAATTTCTAGGTCTGGACTGTGAAATAGCTTCACAGAACACATGAAAGCCACTTTTTAGTTTAGTAAGACTGGTGGTTTGCTTTAAAAAGTGGCAAAAAGGAAACTTTTCCTTGCTTTTTCTGGTTTCATCAAGATAAATATTAATAGCTGATATGGAACGCAAACACAAGATAAATGGATTCAAGATGGCTTCTCTTGTGCTAATGCTCTGCTTGGTACATAATTTGTTACTGCTAGGGAACATTCAGCTTCATGGGGAGCATTCTCTGGCTCCACTTGCAAACCGCTTGCATAAGTTGGTGGACGGAGTAGTTCTGCAGCTTCTAGAGCAGGGATGGGCAACTTGTGGATCTCCAGATGTTTTAGCCTACAACTCCAATCATCCCTGGTCAGTAAAGCCAGTGGTGAAGCATTCTGGGAGTTGTAAGCCAAAACATCTGAAGGGCCACAAGTTTTTAGACATAGTTTTTCCAAAGGAGACCTTTAGTAGTTGATCAGACACCTTTGATTCTGAGTGCAGGGAGATAGCCGCTTAGATTCAGAAGAGGAGCAGCCAGACCTGAGGGAGGCTTTTTCACAAGCCAGTTCAGATATGGGTAGGCGTGCTTCTCAGGTTACCAATTCCCAGCTGGCCGGGCACAAAGCTTCCGCCTTACCCCCTCTGTAAGAAACAGCAAGCAGGAGGAGGAGGGGCTTGAGGACTGTGACCTAAGAGACACGAGGCAGAGATGCAGAGCTAAGAGGGAAACATCAGGGGCAGAGCTCAGACAGTCGAACCAGTTAGCGATGCGTGAGAGGCTACACAGGGAAGCATCATGCGAGGGGTGGGACCTCCCTCCCTAAGTTAGCCTAGCCAGATCGCCGCCCTTTCAAACTGTGGGCAACTTTCCATTCCATCTGAATCCCCTGGAGGCATTCCTTTGTAGCCAGAGAGTCTTTGAGGATTTGCATCTGTAATAAACCTGTGAATAACGAATTAAAGGTGTGAGACTCAAGCCTCTCCTTTTGTGTGTTTTGTGAGAGCTTAAGGAAAGAGGGGCCCAAGGGATTGTGACAACCTTCCTCAAAAGGCCTGGGCAGCCAGAGCCACGGCCAGCATCTGTCCTACTTCCAAAATGGTCAATAGGGACTTCCCCTTAAGCTTCAAGAGTTGTGAGAACTGGGCAGTTTATCCTGGCTCAAAGTAAATTAATAGAGAATTACTTGTCATTGGGGTATTGGTCACGACACCTCTCACTTCCTATCCCCTTTCATGGTTTTATAATCCTTAGTCTGTAGTTCAAGGAAAATTTACATCCATTCTCTCTCTCTCTGTCTCTCTCTCTCACACGCACACAGACACACACGTGCCTCTCTCACATACATGGATTGGCTTGTCCCAGATCAATTCCTTGGCTTATAATGATTTGCCCAGCAACTACGCGTATCCCACCCAGCATTAAAGTACCTTACAAATAAAAAGGGCTTTGACCACACCAGAAGTTTCTTTTGGGTTATCTTTTGGGTTGCACCAGGATTTACTTGCAATAATAGGGGCTCTGATGGGAAGTAGTGGTAGGGATGCCAGTAGACTTGTCACTTTTGTCCCTTGAAAAGGCTGCAGTGGTGCCTGACTTGGACTTTTCCACCTTCCTTGCACATATTCAGTTCTGGTGGAGGACGTTACCGCACTTGTATAGCTCTGAAGTTGGTAAGCGGCAAGAGCAACAAGAGCTGCAGTTCCAAATTTGATCTCAGAAATTATTAAAGAAAAAAGTCCATACAAAAATAGATTACATTTAATTATCATAAATCAATATATCTGAATATTGTTTCTCAAAGATGATCAACATTTTCTTAGGAAGCAATCCTATGGCCACTAGACAGTGGCTAGACGGCCATAGGATATCTGGTTTTCTGGGAACTGACCTCCCTTCACTTCCGTGCTGCCTTGGAGGCAGCGTGGAACAGCCCCGTCCTCCACGCTCGCAAGAGGAGTGCAGAGCAGCCAAAAAGGGGCATTCCAGGGGGCATTCTGGGGCAGGGAGAGCCGAGCTTCGTGTGTGACACATCCAGTGTGTCATACAGTAGCCTCCTCCCCCGCTCAGCCCTCCCACGGCTAGACAGATGCAATCGGCTGTCTAGCCAAAAATGCAGGGCAGAAGTGCGGAAGGAATTATCCCCTCTGTGCTTCTCCTGCCCTGCGTTGGATAGGTGGCTGCCTCCGAGTTCGGAGGCAGCCGCCTATCTGAATAGGATTGCACCCTTAGTATGGTAAACAGTAACAATATAGGTAGACTCATTAAGCTGAAGAATTTATTTCTTCTGGATTTATAATATTTTAGTTAAGTTACAATTGCTGGAATTTGCTATGGTGTAACATTTCCTGGATGTATTTAGATTATTGTCATATCAGGGGACCACTTTGAAATTTGTTTCTGTTTTGTTTATACATCCCTTATAATTTACGTTTAAAGCCTTGAATGTTGTCAAATAAAAATATGCTGCACCCCATCTCCATTTGATTTTTTTTTTCTTTACTTCAGACATTTCACAATTAAAGCATACTACTTCTCTGCTGGGCCAGAATGATTATTTTGAAAGGCGTTTCCGTTCTTTCAAGTGTACTAGATTTACTATAAATGAATTGGGGGTAGAGGGGTGGGGTGGTATGTTTGTATTAAATAGCATATGAAGTATTTATTTATACTATCTGTAGATGATTTATACTTTTAAGCTGTGAATAATTCTTTTCATGCTGACAGGTTGATGGGGAGTGCTGCACTCTTGTGTGGGTAAAGTTATCAGGATTCCTGAATTGCAAACTGGGTGGTGGCGGAGATGGAAACATGAGTGAGAGGCTTAAGTACCAGGGCTTAGAAACAGTTAATCATTTTTACCACCCTTGCATTGGAGCAAAGGTAGTACAGACTACAACTGGCCACTTGTTACTGTTTACTTAAGTACAAACAGTTGAGGAAGTGTTTAGTCCTTGGGGAAGCTGTATGATTGAACAGAACGCAGAAGTTATTTTGATAAGGCAGACCAGTAATTTGCCCAAAACTCTGATCATCCTGGAGCTTTAATGCGGGCCAAGGATGAAGGCCTTATGTGTTTAGTTCTTCCAGATGAATAAAGATAAATTCTCCTAAGAAAAATAAACTCTGTATTTTGGGTCAATTTGCAAGAATTGGCAAAAGAATTAAATTGTGTATTTTAAGGCTTGGCATGAGGAGGGGTGGGAAAATAGTTCAGTCATCTAGATTCTGGCATTATTTCTATGGCTTTGGATGCAAAGTAGAAAATTAATGTGTAGATTTACTTAACTCAAAATAAAGTAGCATGAGAAATAGTTTCTTGTCAGAGTTTCTAACATTTTTATTGGAACTGTGCATTTCTAAAAATTTTAATTTTGTGTGTGTGTATTAGATATTGTAATGTGAAATTATTTCCCAACCTATCCAAAAGTATGCAGACAGCTTTCATTTTGATGACTGGAAGAGCTATTTTGGTCCCCATCTTGGGACCTTTTCTTACAATATTCTGGTGATTGCCTTCAAGAATACAAACTTAACCAGTTGGAAGCTGTTTGCGTGAAGGGTCTAACCACATGATTCAGGCAGGTCCAGTCATGCCAGCAAAATCCTTCTTTGAGGCAGTTTTTCTTGTGTGGCCAAAATTGCCTGAACCATGCGGAGAATGACTTATCTCCTTTACATATTACGTTTACACAACTAATCTCCCATACATTTATGTCTTTAGCAGCAATCACACCAACAGTAGTTTCTTAATTGTGCAGCACCCACTTCTTCCTGCAAGATATATGTACTTGTGGTAGTATCACCAATTTTTCCAGCATGGATTATGAGGAAATTTTGAGATGGAGATTCTTAGAGCTTATCT
Organism: Heloderma suspectum; assembly: GCF_057233095.1. Taxonomy (NCBI): domain Eukaryota; kingdom Metazoa; phylum Chordata; class Lepidosauria; order Squamata; family Helodermatidae; genus Heloderma; species Heloderma suspectum. The sequence goes on along the minus strand of NC_139461.1, from coordinate 40,618,303 downwards.
TCTTTGAGTTGAGGGTCTCCCCACCCATCCCTTTTCTCATATATGGTAATGAATGAGAAAAACAGTAAGCAATTCTTCCTTTATTAAAATCTTTCCACCAAATGGTTCTCAGATAGCTAATAGCAGTAATACAATAAAATATTTATTATAAAATACAGTAAAACAGCAATAACATACAAAAAAGTATAAAAACAGCCAGGTAAAACATCAGTAAAATAAATACAAATAAGCAGCTATAACCAATTACAGCATATTTGGTTTATGGGCTAAATGCCTGTCTAAATAAAAATGTTTTTGCTTGCTGGTGGAAAGTCATCAGGGACAGGGTTGGCTGGGCCCCCCTTGGCAAGAAGTTTCAGAGCCTGGGAACAACCAGCCACCAAGACTATTTTCTGCATTCTTCAAAAGTTAAATAGCATGATGCTCCATGCAGGGCCACATCTTACAGAGCACAAGACTGCTACTCTCACATCACTGCCTGAAATGGTTGCTTGAATGCATCCAAAAATACAATGATAGGGTTGCAGCAACAAAGCCTCCTTTTATTATGAAAAACTGAGTTGCATTTTACTTTTAGAAAGTGACTATTTATTTAAAAATAAATACTAGACTTGTTTTTATAAGCTCAAGAACCTCAGCTATTGCCTTTAAATTAAATTTAAAATAAATTTAAGTCTGGAAACCAGAACAATTAACAGAGCAATCCTATGGATCTCTACTCAGAAGTAAGTCCCATTGAGTTCAATGGCGCATAGTCCCAGGTAGATGGTTATAGGACTGCAGCCTGTGATTGTGAAGTATTGGAAATTTTTGTTGTCAGAGGATATCGAAATACTGAAAAACAAGATGTAACAACATCCAAGCATGTGATTAATGATGAGTTATAAGAACAGATTCAAACAACAATGAAGAACAGATTGCAACACTGAAGTTCAGCTACATTTTATATATGTACAAAAGAAATATATTCTGGAGTATTTTTCCAAGTTGTCTAGTGTTATTTTCAACCTTGTATTCTCCAGACTGCTTAAAAATCAAGCATTCCTGTTACTTTATATGTATAATTGACCTCTTAGTGAAGACATAAAGCTAACTCTGTTCATATGGTAAATTAAGTTTCATGGTGCAAAACCCCCCACATCTCCTAAAAGAGAGAATGAATTGCCTCTCTTGGGAAACATCTGCAAATCATAGTCATGGCAGCAATCATTACTGTAATCTTGCCAACCTAAATTCCACACGTTTTAGTAAAGGGAATTAATAATATACACTGAAAAACTCTTTCAGTGGTCTGTGCTAGTGTTATGTATTGTTTTATTTTGGAGAAAAACATGGAAAGGTGATTGATAAACCTGTAACATGAGAGAGATCCTCATAAACTTAGGACCAGTTCACATGGCCAGTTGAACTGGCAGTTACCAAGCTCATATTTTGATGCTTATGTCCGATGGATATGTAGTGCATTTTATCTGTGATAGCTTTTCTGTAGCAGTTGGTTTATACAGTTGGATATTATAATTTGATATTTTCTTCCAATTATATTTCCATAAGAAATATTGTCAGTTCACTTAATGTGTGTATTATTATAACCTATAAAGCCTTACACGGCTTGAGACCAAAATACCAGACAGAGCACCTTTCCTGACATGAACCTATCAGTATACTACGCTCAACATCTAAGGCCCTCCTCCAGCTGACTACACCGAGGGAAGCTCAGAAGATGGCGACAAGGGAGAGGGCCTTCTTGGTGGTGGCCCCCAAATTATGGAATGATCTCCCCAATGACACCCGCCTGGTGCCATCATCGTTATCTTTTTGGCACCAGTTTAAGACCTTTCTCTTCCCCCAGGCATTCAGCAGCATATAAGTTTTAATCAAACCTGGAATGTCTTATGGTTATGGTTGTTTTTGAGGTTGTTTGAAGTTGTTTTAGATATATGTTTCTTTTGTGTATATTGTCTGTTCATGTGTTTTTATGTAAATGGTTTTTAATCTCTGTATATATTTTTAATTTTTGTAAACTGCCCAGAGAGCTTTGGCTATTGGGCAGTATAGAAATATTATTATTATTAATAATAATAATAATAATAATAATAATATTGTTTGGCTGAGCATTTGAAACTGCTGGGAGGTTTGCTGTCATTTTAATAGGAATGCAGATTTGAGTCCTTTAAAGTTAAGCATTGGTGGGTAATTAAATACTTATTCTCTATGTGGACTGACTGGATATTTTTGATATGCATAAATTATGCTAGGATCCATGGATTTAATGAATGCAACCATAGGTAAAAATTGATCCTTAATTATTACCAAGCTGATTTTCTGTGAAGCAAAATCATCAATACATTCTGAATACTCAGTTTGAAGCATTTTCCCACACTTAAAAAAAAGTTTATTATAGTGCAAAGATATCTGTAGCTAAAGAAAAACAGATTTCTGTAGACAAAAGTTCTGTATCAAGGATTAAAGTTTGAAATGGCTGAATACCAAAGAATTTTTTAAAAATCCAATGTATAAGTATCCAGTTTTCCCATGGCTTTATGTTATTTTTCCTGTGAAATGTATTGTTTACTCTTAGGTTTGATCTATTGTTACAAAAATAAATTGTTTATGTAATTATGTCAATAGAAGCTGGTATATATGTGGAGGGCAGGAGAAGCCCTCTTTGCTTAACCCTCCCATACATATAGTCCCTGATCTAAAATTTGGCAGATCTAACTCTGAAAGTACTCAATATGTTCTGTAATCTTATTGCTTTCAAGCACATGGAGAATCACTGTTCTAATACTTTCCTCCTTCACTGATCCTGATTCATTTTTTTGGCTTCTGTTATGCATACCATTCTTTTGGGAGTGGGGAATCCTGGCTACCTTTGGAACCCATCCCAACAGATCACATGCATTCCAACTTGTTTCCAAAGGTTTATCAGAACTTTTAGAACGATACTTAATTTCAGAAAAGTGAAAATATGATCATGCATTGAGCTGGCTTATTATTATTATTACATTTCTATACACCCCATTGCTGAAGCTCTCTGGGCAGTTTACAAAGATTAAAAACCATTAAAATGCAATATTCACAGTTTAAAATCAGTTTACGTAAAAACATGCAGACAGTACATACAGGGACAACATGCTGAATATCTAAAACAACATTAAGCAATCATCCATGACCATAAGAGAAATCCAGGACCTGATTAAACTCATCATATGCTGCCAAATGTGTGGGAAACGAGAAAGGTCTTGACCTGGTGGCGAAAAGATAACAATGTTGGCAACAGGTGGCCCTTGTTGGGGAGATCATTCCATAATTGGGGGGGCCACCACTGAGAAAGTCCTCTCCCTTGTTGCTGTCTTCTGAGGGTCCCTCAGAAGAGGCACCTGGAGGAGGATCTTAGATGCTGAGCATAATTTCATAAAGAGAAATTGAGTGATGCAGCAAGTTACAGAAAGAAAGAAAACCTATTAAGCAACAACATAGGAATATTCAGTGCCGTAACCCTACTTGAGAATGTGGGCTATTGAATGGGTTATAAAAATAAATATAAGTCATATGACATTGCATAGAAATTGTATTAAATGGCTTGTAAAACATGATGTGGTAGTTCTCCATCATACCTAAGAATCTCAGCTTTTATTTTGAAAGTTGAGAAAGATTCTGGATCTCATACCTACAGGAGCATTCTGAAAATGTTTGGGAAGTTTCTGCTAATACCTAGAAATTCAGATAATATGAATGGGATTAGGGATTTATGAGAATGTTGGTTTTGCTCACAAACCATGCGGGCATGCCCTGTTCAAAGCACTGAACACAATTGTGGACATGTGTCCGCCGAAAATATTCATAAATAGTTCAACATGTGCTCTCATTTGATTTGCGCAAATTTTGAAGTTCAATTTGCGCAACGTGCTAATCGCACAACTTCCCCCCATAAACTGAACGAGCCTTGCTTTAGTCTATAGAGGAAAGTTGCACAAATGAGGGAAGTTGTGCAAATTTGGGGAGATTTGCACAAATTTCATGTTCGATGGTAGCTCGATTTGTGCAATTTTCCCACAAGTAGAAATCCGAAATGCAAACAGAAAATGGGCACGGGACAGCTGCAAAGTGATGTTCAGAGAATCCTAGCGATCTTGAACATTGCTCGTTTACCCATCCCTGTGTGGGATTTCCAATACAGAGGTTGATGATTTAGTTCCAGAAAGAAATTATATATTCTGAACATGTACCTAAAATTCCCATTCTCCCTTGTAGAAAGAGAGAAAAGAGAAAACCAGGGCAGGGGATGAGCTATATAGCTTGCTCAGAAACCAAGCAGAGTTACTAAGGTAGATAAGAAGACATCATTGTTCAGTTTCAGAAAGGTCTAGGAAATTGCACCAGATCTCCAAGAATCACTCAGTGTTTTCTCAATTTGGAAATACCATCCATTTCCTAGTAGCTTTACCTAATAAACTGTGTACCGACAGTTCATTCTGTGAGGCACTGGGTGACTTTCAGCAATGCAATATTATTTGTTTAGCTGCATATAAGCTTTTTATGAGAAATTGAAACTTTATTGTACACTTTTATTCTGCTTTTACTGGAAAAAGCGGCAGCTGTTTGTTCCGTTGCCTCAGATATGGTTCAGTCTCTCCTAATAATCCTTTTGCAGCCATATTTAGAACTGCATTAGTAGATATATCTGTTCACTTTTGGCCCTTTGGATCCTGGCCCATATATTTAACTTTGTTTACTGGCTGTGAACGTATGGAATACTGCAGGCTGCTAAATGAAATTGCTGTATACTCCCACCTGCTATTGACCTCATATTTCATCTATATTATTCAGCCTGCCAACTGAGTCCAAACCCTACAATGGTGATTAATGTTTAAGGGATCTTTCCAAAGTGACAAGGATTGTATTGCCCAGTCTTTACATTTCATTTTTAGTATGTGATAAGACAAATAAGATAATTGTATTCTTCTTCCATGGAAACTTCAAAAGCTGTTAGGATTTTCATCTATTTGAAGCACATGTTTTCAAAACCTAGATGGTTGTTCTGTTGTCTTTTGCCCATTCATGTTAGATAACTAGTTTCACTTCAAGATAAAGACAATGTATATCAGACGATTTACAGGTCAGTGTATATGTTTACTACATATCTTGACAGGCTATTATTACTAGGTGGAATTTGCAAAAGTTAATTTAAACGTTAATTTCCATTTTCAAAATGCCAGTGAATGCTGTAGTCCATCTCCCCAGCTCCACCCACAAAACCTTATTTGTGCATGTCTACATGGGAGTATTTCCTGGACTCAGGTATACTCATTCTACACTTCTAAGACCCAAAGTCACATGGCACCTATGTTCATCCTCTACTAAAAGACATGGATTCCTTGGTAGTCTGTATATAGTTATATAATCCAAGTCATTTGGACGCATTTGAAAATAACTATTCCTGATTCTGTCTGCTGCTATTCTAACAAAGGAACCTATTGTAGTGCTAAGGGAGGTAGCAAAGTCTCTGAGCATGAAGAGTAGGAATGTAGACAAGATCAGCTCCTGTCCTCAAGAGTGTGTGTGTACATGTAATGGCGGGGTGTGTGTGTGTGTGTGCTACTGCTGTTGTGCCTGTCCTACTCCTTCATTCTCATTGCAGAGTAGAGTTGGTCTGGGGGCAGGACACAGTGCAGGCAGACTGGGGAGAAAATTATCAATATTGCTGTATATTATGTCCATGGTTTCAGAGCCCTTAGGAGGGGTGGGGACCTGCAAAAATAATTTGGGAGGAGTCTTCAACGATGTTAGACCCCTTCCAGATTAACCTTCTCAAAGTATTTTATTTTATACATGTACATTAGCTGTGTTACATTTTTAAATGAAATAATATTTGTATAGTATCATTAATAGCAAAGGTTATATTTTTATTGATTCGGGTTGGGTTTTTTTGGTTTTTTGGCAGGGTGAGTCTCTACAAGATGGTGATGATTCTCCATTCTCAGACTCTGTCACCTTAGAGCAAACAACAAGCAATATCGGCATATCAAGCGGACGTGTTAGTTTATGGATGCAATGGATGTTGCCAAAACTTACTGTAAAGTTATTTGCACCAGATCCAGAAAGTAAAGGTGCAGGTATTGCATTCAGAATTTTTTAAAAACAAAACCAGTGGTGTGAAGTTGCCTAGCACTTTTGTCTATTTATATCAAACTCAGTAGTGAAGGCTCAGGGCAGGTTGCAATTAAAATGATGAAAAAACATAGAAACATGCCCATAAAAATATCAGGATAAATAGCATTAGGAAAATTGAAATCCCAACTAACTACTCTGTGTCACCTGTGATAGACATGTGTCTTCAACCAGCACCTCCTAGCCTGCAGCAGCTTTCCAACAGATGGACATTTGGCAGATGCTTGCCTGCACAATGCACTGATGAATTCATTTGAATTTGTACAGATGGATTTGTACATACATACAGCAATAGTCTGCTTTGTTCTTGTCGCCTCAGTCAGGTCAGTAGCCCTGTTTGGACTATCCAGTCAGATCAATAGCTCCCTTTGAGGGATTGAATTCTTGCCCCTCCTCCCTGTTTCTCTGAATCCAAAACTGTTGATCAGTGAACTGATGGATGGGTTCAAGATCAGTGCATGAGACACCAGTTTGTACATGAGTTTCCTAATCCATCTAGGGATATGCATGCCTGTGCCCTTTGCTGGTCTAGAACAAATTTGTTTAATTTAAATTAGTCAGGAAATATGGATTCTAAATACAGAACCCATCTTTTGTGGAGTACCTATTATTAGCTGTTTAAGCTGTATTTAAAGTTTCTCCTTGTGGTAGAGCAACCTGAAATAAGGATAAAATGTTATGTTTTACACATCTTCAAAATAATGTCTCTGTTTTATTGGGGAAATAATGTCTTAAGGGTTGGAACTGAAAGCTAATTTTCATTGGATATTGCAGAGATTTGTGTTGTTGGTGAATTAGAAGACCTCAGTGCCTCAGTAGATGTACAAGACGTCTACACTAAAGTCAAGTGTAAAATAGAAAGCTTCAACATTGACCACTATAGAAACAGGTAACAATCAACTCTTATGTGCATTATTTATTAGCATTCCTACAGAAACAGTCTACTATTAGTCTCTTAGATAATAATACTTGATTTGAAGAGGTGAATGTACAGATTTGAAATGATATCCCTGTGCCACAGCTTGCACAAGTAAGTAAACAACATTAGTTGTAATAGGAAATGCATACAAAATGTAACAAAAACCATGCCTCCTCACTAATCTGAACATTTTAACTTTGCCTTCATAGTCTCTGTAGATCAATATATGGTCTTGAATAAGTTTACTGCTTTCCATCATTTAATCATTCTGTCATACCCTCAGACAAGGTGGTTAGCGTATGGTAACAAGCTAGATTTCTCTCTCTCTGACTCGCTCGCTCACACTCACGCACGCACGCAGCCACACTTTGAATACCTGCTTCAATGAAAAAAGAAAATTCTTTTTTTCTTTCTATAATTTGTATTCCACTTTTTAGCTGGAAAGGCTCCCAGGGCAACTTACAGATCCATAAAAACAAGACAGTCCCTGCCCTCGGGCTTCCAATCTCAAAAGACATGACGCAAAAGGAAAAACGGATGGGAAGGGGAAAGTAAAACAAGAAAACTCAGGCATCAATTCTTAATAACCAATCCTATAACAACCAGCTGTGGTAGAAAGAGGCTGCTCAAAAGTCAAAACGCTCCTCAGCAGGCCTCCAAGAATTAGTCTGGAAACCCAGCTTTGAAATGGCTGTTATGCAGCTAGAAGTTGTTGCTCGTACAGGCCTGTCTGTATTTAGGGTCTGTATTTAGAACTAGGCCTTTTAGGGCCTAGTTGGTAACTGCCAGCTTCTTGTCACTGCTGCTGCTGCAGGTAAGGGGGCCCAGATGGTCCTGCTGCTCTTCCTCATAGGACAGTTGTTTCTGATGGTGTCTGTAAGTGGGGAGGAGGGGCCCAGCCCACCTGGTAAAAACAGCAGCAAATGGAGATTCCTCAATGACTGCCTAGTTTTCTCTACCTCACAGGGCAGTTGGAACTGATGGCCTCTGTGAGGGAGGAGAGGGCTCCCAGTCAAGCTGATAGTCAGCAACCATTGGCGATGGCAGTTTCATTCTTTTCTAGGGATAAGTAAGGAACCAGAGGATAATAGTATGTATTTCATATTAATTATATGAATTTCACACTCAGTAGTTCACACTATGCTGATATAGATGACAGATTTCCATGAAACTGAGTCCGTGGAATTACATAGAGGAGATCTATACACCAAAACTTTATGGGGATCCAGTTTCAGAATAACATACCTTGTGAAAATTAATAATTACTACAAATGGTAGAGATACTATTTTGAGGAAAACAAATGAATTTGTAAGCTTACTTAATATTGAAAGGGTGCCTGAAAGGTAATGATGCTGATGTGCTTAGATATCTATATTACATATAGAAATAGCAAGCATATGAAAGATATGCAGTATACCTGAAAGTAAAGCAAAATTCTTGCTAGATATGTACCTTTTTTCAATTTTTTATTGTGAATTTTAACAAAACAAACAGAAAACAAAATAAAAATATAACAACATATTCTAAAATCCTCCATTTCAAATATTACAAAATTCTAGAATGAAAAAAAGGGAAAAAATAGGTTATACATAAACTTCAGTAAAAGCAGACCAGATATCCACCAATAAGTTCATTTGCAAGTTATGTCTATATACCACTCTTTCAAACTTTGCTAGCGTTGTTAAGTCTTCAGTCCATTACATTATAGGCGGTGAGCTTTTATCCTTCCAGTATTGTAGTATCAGTCTTTTAGCAACCAAAAGGGTGCAAAAAAAAACATTTATGCTGATGGGCAGGAAAAATCTATTTACACTGACCATGTGTTACCTTCCACAAAGCAGGTAAGTAATTTAAAAGGACATTTACATCAGTAAATATTAAAGAGCTTTCCAATACAAAATTTATCTGTCTGATAACTTCCCCCCAAAAAGAGGCAACCATTGGGCATTTCCAAAACATATGAATAAGAGAAGCATTGACTGCATTACACCTCCAACAATGAGCCGAATTTGACAAGCCTTTATTAAAAAGACATTATGGCGTCGAATAGACCTGAATCAAAACTTTTTGCTGGAGACTCCAAAGCAGTAAAAGCAGCAGGACCGAATCTAGATCAACAAATATTTCAACTGCAAATACTGCCATTCTGCTGTAGCAGACAAATCAAATTGATCTCACAAAGTTGAAAATAACAAAAACTCATCATCAACCCCCACTAATTGATCCAGGGTAAAGATCATTTTATCTGTCCAGGTCTGCCATAAACACATTTTCTTGCCAATTCTTAAATCTGGATTTCCCCAGGAAGTCAATTTAGTATGGGAAAATGGATCAAACTGTAATTGACGTGATACACCACACTTCTCTAACTGCCAAAATTGTGGGAGAAGCTCTGTCTACCTTAATATGCTGAGAAGCTAATGCCATCCATTTAAAGAGAGGCTCCAGACAAGAAGATTCCAACACTGACCAAGGTGGAAAATCTAATTTGAGTGGAAAAGACCAAAATTTAGTACAGGTCAGCAAATAGTCCTGATGGTATATAGCTAGGTCTGGAAAACCGAACCTGCCTTTATTAATTGGAAGTTGCATCCTTTTCAAATATATTCTTGGTGGAAAGGAACCCCAAAAGAATTTACAAAACAAAGCATTACATTTTTGGAAATCTTTGCCAGGTATAAGTATAGATATCCCACGTATTACATAAATAATTCAGGGTATGGTATTCATCTTAAGTATATTCACCTTACACTATAAACTCAGGTTTAAAGATGCCCATCTATCTATATCTCATGAAATATCATTAATCAACTTGTTTAAATTTAACCTAATCATTTGAGATATATCTCTAGGGATAATTATTTCCAAGTAAGTAATAAACTCTGGGCACCATTGAGATTGCCAATTGGCTAATACACTAGAGTATACCCTATCTCCACTTGGCATTATTTCTGACTTTGACCAATTAATTGAATAGCCAGACAATTCACCAAAGGTATTAATCAGTTTCATCAAAGCTGGAACTGACGACTGGAGTCTTGAGTTAAACAACAAAAGATCATCAGCATAAAGGCTAATTTTAAATTCTAAACCAAAATGGACAAATCCATGAATACTACTGTTTTGTCTAATACCACACGCCAGAGGTTCCAAACATAAGTTGAATATCAATGGGGAAAGTGGACTACCTTGTCTGGTTGTCCCTGCCCAAGTAAAAAAAAAAAAGCTGAAAATAAACCGTTAATCATTACTCTCCCTCTTGGAGCTGAGTATAAGTTTTTAACCCATTTCAAAAATTCTATAGGAAAACCAAAATTAGTCAATGTAGCATAAACAAATTTCCAATGAATTTTGTCAAAGGCCTTTTCTGCATCCAAGGAAATGATGGCTGCCTGGTCAGTTCTTTCAGAGTTTAAAGCAACTCGATCAACAACTAATCTAAGATTATCAGCCCCCTGGATATGAACATGAAGGTTCATTAAATGAAATGGTATCTTGGTTTGTCCCGATATAATCAAAAGTCTCAACATACCATTTTTTAAAATTATTATTACATACAATTGTGTGGAATTTTTCAGTGATCTAGGAAGAAACTCCTGATCTTGTATTTGCATGATGCAAATATTGTTGGAACACTAAATAGTAAAAAGACAGTTAGCTAGAGAGAATGTTTTCAATAGTTGGCCCATGCTCCTTCTTCAAGGATCGAATGTATGTTTGTGCATACAAGTGTCTATCCATGGACTTCCACAGTGGTGAGCAGCACAACCCTGTATGGCAGGGAGACTGTATCCCAGATCATTTTAAAAGCTTCCCTGACCATTCCACAATCTGTTGAGCAGCACGGATGGCTAGTTAACCCTGTTTTGTTTGTGTACGAGGTCAGTGAAAAAGTACAAAACATTGATGTACACCCCACTTCTGCTCTGATTCTGCTCACTTTCCTGTTCCAACTCCCATTTTCAGGGACATTACATGAAACCATGCCCATTTTAATGAACAGAAATCAAAGCTCTGTCTGCTCTAATGTTTAGGTCACTGTGCCATCACAGCAGCTCAACTACCTGCTGCAGAGGGAAAGGAAAGGCTTGGAAACTGACACAATTTTTCTTAGGTTTTGTATTCTTACTCTCTACAATTTCTGTAACTTTTTTGGTCTAACTACCCATCTCTCTATTTTAAATTCATGCATTCTCTCCTTTAATGCAATACCCTTTTCATATATCTGGGTAGCATCCAATGATGTCCCACCACTAGTGCTAATGAAATTGTGCTAAACTAACACTTGCACAACATAACTAGCACAATGGGAAAAAGCAGCGCCAATTTCAGCAGCAAATCACTGCTTTTTCCCATTGTGCTAATTACGTTTTGTGAGCGTTGGTTTACTCTAGGACAACATCATTAGTTCTAGTGCTGGGATATCATTGGATACTACGCTGAATTACCACAGTTAGTTCCCTAAAATGTCATCCACACATATAATCTGGATTTGAACAAGAAGTTTAGACCTGTGATAAGTTTCCTTTCCTCTCACTTCTTCTCTTCCCTCTTCTTGTTTCCCCAGTGAGCCCATCTACCAGCTGACCCCATCTGTATTTTGTTGGTAAAGACCTTTAAATTGAATTATCATTTTTCCCTATTCAGTTACTTAAAATGTAAGCAATTTATCTTGTTAGAGATGTGTATAGGATTACTCCAGGAGAGGTCTGTCACAGGCTGTGTGGCTTTCCTCTTTCCCACCTTTCCTTTCAGACACTGATCCTACATATATAATATACATGTTCAATACTTCCTTTTGTGTTTCCCAGTCTCCTGGAAGACTGTAAATATTGTTAAGCGTGTTAAATACTGAAAAGAAACTACACAAACCTGAAAGTCATAATATCATCAGAATGCCCAATTGCATATGAATCACGTCTGAAATACATCAATTAGCCCTAAGCTTGAATGTACCTCTCTTTTTTCAGAGATAGATGATTTTGAATAAATGTACTTATTGTGCCTTCTATTTCATGTGTAGAAAAATATTCCCATCCATGACATTAACACAAACACATTTGTTTGTTTATTTTATCTTAATAAACAGCAAAATACTAATATATTCCTTTTGTCTACTAATCGTGTGCAAACATTCAGTGGTTTCTTATTTCTCTTGAATAGAGTGAATTCTCAGTTGAAATCTTTTCTTTGTTGAAACTAATCTTACAAAGTAAATGGGCTTAACACTGGTGTGTTCTAATAGTAAAGTTTGCAAATCACAATGATAGCTGTATGCATTTTCAAATATTCCAAATCTAGTTTTTATGTGGTTGAACTGTATGGATTCTGACCAATTTCAGAGAACAGAAAAGGTGAACATTGTGTTTTCCAGAGCAGGAGAAGGGTGGCAATCTGGACTTTTTGAAGGCATATTTCTACAATGCAAAGAAAAGCTTGTGGTGAGATTTCTGTAGTGGAATAAGGCATTTAACCAAATAACTATCCTAAAAACCTAAACATTGCTTTTTGTTCTCATGTAGAAAGGAGAAGGATTGCAAGAATTACAGGATAAACCACCATGTTATATTTTTATAAGTCAATTTCTTGTTGTGGAAGAGGAGGGGGAAATCACTTCAGTGTTGTTTTAAAGTTATTTAGTTCTTGCAGTTCACCTCCTTTCATTCTAATAAAGCTTCTATTCTTGTTTGTAATTAAAAGCAAATCAAGTTACAGTGAGCCATTACCTATGGAGAACCCTACTCTAATTCCTGATTATTATTTTTATCACCTGCTGAGTCACTGCTTCCAAATAATTAAACTGTGGCAAATCTTTTCAAGTTATGATTTCCCTTTTTGATTTATTTGAACTGTGATACTTGAGATGAAGGACTCAAAAAGTCTGTATTATATGGTGCAATGAATCTTGGCAGAATTCAGCTTAATTTTTAAAATAAATGATTTTTTTCCCTTATGGCTTTGTATTTGTTCCTTTGCTTTTTTTTTCTTTTGGCTGTATCACCTCAAGCTTTGGGGAAGACTCTTGGTGTCTGGGGAAATGTGGAGGTATCTTCCTTTCCTGTACTGACAAGCTGAACAGACGTACATTGTTGGTTCGACCCGTCAGCAAGCAGGATCCTTTCAGTAACTTCTCTGGCTTCTTTCCCTCTGTAAGAAATCAATGCAATATGTACATTACAGAACTTCCATTAACAAACAATATTTAAGAGTGGTGATGGTGATGGTAGAGAGCTGCTCATCCAAAAGTATGTGTGTGTCTGTTTTAAAATATGTTCTGTTTCTCAGTGGTGTTCTGGCAATAAATATGCCCTGTATTGATGCTTGAAAAGCAGATTGGCTATAGTAGCAAAGGAAGAATAGTCATTTGAGCTTTTGTAACAATTTCTAGAGAGTTAGCCATGTTAGTCTATTGCAACAAAGAGCTTTCTGGCACCTTCAAGATTAAGAAATGTATTCTGGCATAAGCTTTTGTGAACAATGGGCTAGAGTCCATGAAAGCTTATGCCAGAATAAATTGGTTAGACTTGAAGGTGCTGCAGTACCCTTCTGTGTGTTGAGCTTCTGTGTATTTTAAGAATATAACCCTTCAACTAAGGGGACCACTTGCATGTTTGAAGCTAATAATATGTAGAAAATAGGGACTGTACAAACCACAGTAGGTAATAATAACCTTGATTAGAATCATAGAATAGTAGGGTTGGAAGGGGCCTATAAGACCATCAAGTCCAACCCCATGCTCAATGCAGGAATCCAAGTCAGAGCATCCCTGACAGATTAGGACCAACTAAAATATCATAAAACAGTGAGCACATTTTTAAATTCTCCAGAACTTGTCTTCAGGCTTGATGGGTTAAGGCCCCCCCACCACAAAGGTGGGGTATGGGGATTAGAACCACTTAAAATGTATCTTCAGCTTTGCTAATATAAAGACTGCTGAGTTTCTCTTTATTTCTGTTACCCGCCTCACAAGAGACCTGCATGTTCTGATCAGAGCTGGAAACAGATTTGAGTGACTTGCTAGACCTTACTTTTAAGTGGGGAAACAGCAACTATTGTGTTGTTGTCCCAGAAGCCTGTGAATCATCTTGTAATCTGTTTTTCACCTAGCAAAGGCTAATTTAATTTAGAGAGCAATCATATGGTCCCTAAACAGCAGCCTAGAGGCCACAGGATTGTGCTGGAAAAAAACCCCTCCAACCTCAGAAGGGTTTTCCCAACATTGGAGCCCACATTTTGGCGGAGGTTTCCCTCTACAACACCAGAGAACTTCATTTGCGGGGCATGCCAATGGGCAGAGGAGGAGTGGCTGATGATTTGAGGAATCCTAAGCCCTCCAAGTTCCTGACCATACTCCCGTTCCCAGGAAACATTTAGGCATGCTCAGGAGTACATCTAAATCTTTCCCTCCCATTGTCATCAGTGGGAAAGAATGAGTTTTCTTCCATTCATGGACAGAAGAAAAATACTGTAAGCCCCGCTTCCCTCTTGATTTCTGTCCAGTCAGCAAGAGCTGACAAGGAATAGGAAGGAACAGAGCATTCTGATTTTGGAATGCTCCACAGTCTGTCTAAGATCACTTGCATTTCAGCTTAAGACTGTTACAAACTGCAGCTTTTGGTCTCCAGCAAAATGACCAGGTTTTGTCTCCCCATTTTGAACAACATCCAGCCTGTGGAACAGTTTTGGAGTGCTTGAAAGCTTGCTCATTATTTTGTGACATTTAAGTAGGTTTGAATGAAGATTTTACCCTACTATGGCTTCAGGATATTTTCAAATGAACAAATGTATCTAAAATGGCCTCTGTATCTAAAAGGGCCCAGATTAGAACATATAATTTATGTTTGGGGGTTTAAGATGGACATCATACAATTGTTACATTTGTTGCTGTTTTAAATCAAAATTAAAGTTGTTACTTTCCTGGAGACATCTCAACTTGGTCTGTCTCTGGTGCGAACACACTCCTCTCCCTCAAGGCAGGGAGAAAGTCACCAGTGTATCTGGTGACTGTATACTGTGTTTATTTGACTGCAGCATCTCCCTGATCACTCAGCTGAAAATCTCCTTTCATTCAGCAGATAGATCAGGTGGTAAGGGAAACACAGTATTTCTGTGTTACTTTCTCTCTGATCTGAGAGAAAAGGGAGAGAGAACTTGAGATTCATACCAAGTTGAGACTTTTTCTACAGAGAAAGGAGTGAGTGAACAGACTCAGTGGCAATTAAGGAATACAATCAAGTAGGTTTAATTTTTTTTAATGTTTCTGGAAGTTCTGCTCTACTTGATTTATTTTTCTATCAGGAATAAGTACATAAAATTATTGCTGCTACTTATCCCAGTTATTTCATTCTAACACAAATTAAGCTAATTTACTAATACATTACAATTTGCTGAAGTACTATCATCGTCAACTTTAAGCATTTAAAAATAATTGTTCTGTTTATGTAAGACATGAATTTTAGGTATAACTAAATAATCAAGCTATGTATAGGCAAGGAGTTAGCCATTAATTTCACAGTCAGAGGAAGTTCTGTGCTCTCATTTTTATAGTATGAGTGGAGTTGTTGCTCTAATTGAAATGAACAGAGAAATTCACAGGGACAGAAACTCTTTGGCCCAGTTCACACAACACAACAGCCTGCTGTGTTTCAATTTATCCATGGGAGCTATGGCTTTGTGCCAGGTGACCACAGGCACCATTTTTCCATGGTGTTCATGGGTGCCCAGCTTGCTGTGACTTGTCCCGTTGAGTGAACCCAGACAGCAGGGATTGTTTGAGGGTTAGACAAACCTCAAATAATCCATAGCTGTCATGACATCTGAACAGGCACTCTATGTGTAAGTCAGAGCTCCTACAAAACATCAGATTGGGCCCAGTAGGTTCAGTTCAGCGAGGATTATTCTATTGACTTCAGTGGGATTTGGATTGTACTGGGGTCCAGTATGCATCAAGTAGAAGTCAACTGACATATCCCCATCCACTGCCACCTCCAGTGATTACTATGTTTCCTACCAAAATTAATGCAGTTCTTGAATTTGGCTTTTAAAACTACTAATTGTAATAGTTCAACTATTTAGCTACTAAATCAAATTTTGAAGATAGTTGCCCCCTTCAGCCAGACAAAAATGCCCATTCTGATCCAGTACTGTTTGCTTATAGTAGTGCATTTGGGATTGTTATGTTTGAACCAGGCTGGCCTGGTTCAAACATAACCCAAAACCATGGCTGAGTGTTATGCGAATGAACTGCACTTGAGCCTTCACCTACTTTGCATACAAGGGGAGGAGTTTGAAGCTCCCACTGTTGGTTTTGAATAAACTGTAGTTGGCCTTTACAGTCAAACTTGGGAAACTGTGGTTGATTCTACTGATTAGTTAACAAACCAAGATCAAACTGTGGTTTCAAATCCTGCTTTGATAACTCACCACAGTTAGAATAAACCATAGTTTTCTCAGTTTGGATGTAGTGTGAAACTGCAGTTTATTTAAAGCCAAGCTGGAAACTTCAATCATCTTACCTTGTATACAGATGAGGAGCTGGGAGCACACAAGCCCAAAGATGGCTCATCCTCTTGTTCCCTGAACCAGAACACTGTCTTAAATTAGCATACTCTAGATCTGAAGCTAAATATCAGTTGTCTGAAAAATCAAATCTGATAAAGAACCATGGTATCATTTACCACGTGTTCACAGAAACCTTTTATTTTGATATCCCGGAAAGTGGAGAACTGGGGTTGGGGGAGGAGAGAGAATACAAATCAAATGGTTAATTGACCAAAGTCCTCATAATTGTTATGCAGCACAAGAAATTGCTTATTTCTGATCATCTCTATTTCTTTGCACAGGCAACTGCAAAACTCTTGGATGGTTCTCATCAACAGCATGGCTTTCTTTCACTGACTTACACAAAGGCAGTCACAAAAAATGTCCGTCACAAATTGATATCAAGGAATGAGCGAAGAATTGTTCATAAATTATCTGAAAGTTTCTCTGATGGTTCTCCTCATTTCCTTCATGAGATCCTTCTTTCAGCTCAAGCATTTGATGTTGTCCTCTGCTTTCCTTTTCTCAATGCAATTGCAAGTATTTTTCAAGCAAAACTCCCAAGGAGCCAAAAGGAGAAAAGAAAATCACCAGGCCAACCTATGAGGACCCATATTCTCACATCTCGCAACTTGCCACTTATTTATATCAATACAGGGGTAATCAGAATCTTCTTTCCAAAAATGGAAGATGTGCAGCATAATAGAGCAGGTATTGTTGTTTTCAAATATATGCATACAAACATATTTTTTTCTTGGATACTGTCTTCAATGAAGGAGGTGCTTTCTAGACTAAATATCTGAAGGAGCAATCTTAACAGGTTTAACGGGATTAGGAATTTGTGAATTTTAGGGGAAATAATCCTTTAGCAGACCAAAAATAATCTTGTCTGCCTTTCCAGTCATGAAATACATATAGCTGCATCTTCACCACCATCTCCAGGTTTCTTCTTGTTTACTCCTGATAGCTTTCTCAGAGGAGCTGTTATGCTCCACATCATGCACATCTCCCCAACCCATTTCTTCCCCTCCCCCCAGTACAGTTCCAAATGCATGTGTGAAGAGGCAAAAACATATTTTGAATCCTGCGAGCAATGGGTGAAGCTCTAAGGAACATTTTTGAGAGAAGAGGTGGCTGGGAAAAAGGGTTAAGCATCCCTTCTCTCCCCTCTACTTTCCTGCTTCAAATTCTGCCTTCCTATTTGAAGCTGTTTTGCACTAGGCAGAGGACCATTGGGCATTAATTACATGCATATTTGTGTGATATTTTGTTCAGTGCTTGGCTGTTCTATCAAAGAAAATTTTGAAATGTGTTCCTGCACTATCTATAGTAGTATACTATTTTGGTGGTGCTGAATGATGCTCTGTTTGGCCATAGGTGAAAGCATGCTTACAATAAGATGCTTAGAGTGACATTTATTCAACAGACTTTCTTTAAAAGTCTAGATATGAATTAGAGAAAGCATCAAGTTTCCAGCATGTTGGATTTACCATCAAAACTCAACAGAAATGATTTTAAAGCACATTTAACATCTTTCCTGCATAGGAACATCCACAAAAGCCAAAGGAGTTAAATAAGCACTAGCAAGAAGCAAGGAACTAGGTTTGATAATTTAAAAATGTAAAATTGATAGTATAAATACCTTGTAGTGTTTTAAAAATAAAGGTTTTGAGGCTGGTTTAAAACATCTACTACAGTATTTGTAATTGAAACGATTGACTGTCTTTACTTCCCCGTTAAGGTACAGATGTTTTGTTCTTTTAATTTTCCACATAGCCACCCCTTTAAGCAAACCATTCTTACTTTCCCAAGTAGTTTACCATTCTATATCTTTTGTGCAGTTTTTAAAATCTAATCATTTTTGTGGTATTATATAAGTATTTGATAGAATTATCTGATCCCCACCATGGTTTATACATTAAAGCTGTGGGTCCATATTGTTGATCATGGCTTCAATTTGGTTGTCTGATTCATCCTTGATGCATCTCTCTGGTGTGCAGAAGCCAGTTTACATATATATTTATTTATTTACATGATTCTTCTGAGCTGCATGTGAAGTTTGCTTGTTCTTTCCACATCAAGCAATGTGTTATTTAGTAAAGTACTTAGCACTCACCACACTCTTAGCATCTGTAGCTGAAAGCTTAGCTTTCAAAACAAGTTGTCTGGGATATCTCACTGGGTGGCCACAGATGGGGAAAGGGGATTGAAAGCTTACGTACATCCTCAAAGCATAGGCTCGAGGATGAACACTAGCCCTGCCTGCATGTATATATCAGATGTCACTGTCACCTTCTAAAATATCAAAATCCTTCACAGGCAGAAAGAATATAAAATGCAGATTTCTGTACTGAAATACATGTTCAGTTCTTTATTTCTTCACAGTATCACTTATTTATATTTTAGTAGATACGTTATTTCTTAATGGTGGTGATGGTGTAGGAAGTGCATCATCTCTTTCATTCCAGTGCAGCTAACACTGTTAAAATCTTTTTTTAAGTTTTAAACTTATTAGTTAATTAGTAAGCTCACATATGTCAGTTCCCAACATTTTGTCCCATTCCCCCAACAGCCACACTCTAGTGTGACTATGAAACACGGTATGTCTGTGCAGAAATGGACTTGGTTGCTTCTTTCTCAGGAGCACCCATTTGGTTCTGTGGGGAGAAAGTAAGTAGGCCGTACTCTGGGACACAGTTTAAATGAGGCAAAAAACCTGTTTCTCACTCCAGACATTGGGTTGGATCCAGACTGAGTCATACTTGGAGAAGACCCATTGAAATCAATGGAACATAAATTACTTATGACTAGCCATGGCTTCAATTTGATCCTAAGTGCATCCCTTTACTTTCACATAAATGTGTGGCCTACACAATGAGGCACAGAGAATTATTGACCCCGCTACACACACACGCACACACCACTCAGTGTAATATACAGGTCTTCCAAACACTGCACCTATCATAATTACAGGCATTGCACTAGTCAGTACTAACCATGCATATTTGCTCTCTGGTGAAATAGATTGGGTTAAATCCTGAGTTCTTTTTGTGAACAGAAGAGATTCTTCTGCCTGTGGAAGGGATCTCAATCCAGCAGAGTCTGTCCATGGAAGGAACTCCCCTGATTTTCCTTCCCCTCTGTAGCCCCCTCTGCTACCCCTCACACTGTTCCAGAGACTCCCCAAACCCAGAAAGTGGCTGCATGGAAGAGGCAGAATTTGTGAAAATAGTCTTCCCTCCTTCTTCCTCCACCGGGACCATCCCATGTACAGAACTCTCCCGAGGAAATGCTCCTGTCAACTGGGCATTAGGATACAAGCCATTGGGCCTGTTCGCACCATCACAGAGGGGGAAAAAGGGCCATGGTGGCTTATTTCCATTGTGGCTTATTAAGTGTTATGTGAACCCAGCAAGGGAGGCTTGTTGCTGTGGTTAATAATCCACCCCAGAACCCTAAAACACTCCATGGGTTCTGGGTGGTTTGCTGACCATGGCAACAAGCCACCCTTGCCAAGTTTGCATGACATGGCAAGCTGCGCTGGAAAGAGTCATTATGCAAAAAAGAAAAAAAAAGAAAAACCCAGCACGCGTGGCCGGGGACATAAGCCATAGTGGTATTCTCCCTCCCTGATCATGCAAACCCTGTCATTGTCATACTACCTTGGTGTTAGGAAGGATGGATGTTGCATTAGTTCCCACATTGAATAACATGGATATCAAGCCTAAGGGCCAAACTATATATGATATATTTAAATATGTATATACCTTCTCTGTATTACATGGATCTACTCAACAAAGCAGAAACTATTTCCATAACAAAAAATGATTAAGGAATGTAGGGATTTTTTAATCTCAGCAGAAGAAACAACAACCCAGATGTATGTCATTGTTCTTATAAACAAGCTCCTTGACTTCTTTCTCTTTAATATATGGCCTGGTAACTTGTTTGTGTGGCAGTAACCACACTGGTTGTTTGTGTATGTGTTGGGAAAGCCGTTTTCAATTTGGATTGGAGCCAACAGGTAGTATATTACTTTCTTTTGTGAGGTCTTAATTATTTTATTTGCATTCCTTGCACAAGTAACATTCCTCCGCTCGTAAGTGACCTCACTGATACTTGTGTATTGGCAGTACCTTAATTAACGTATCTGTTTCTGTACATATGCAAATATATAACCCAGATGTTGCTTGTTTCCATTTTAACTGCAGATAATAAGACAAATAAGGAAGATACTTTGGTTCTTAAAATTGGTTCTGTGTCGATGGCTCCTCAAGCTGACAATCCTCTTAGTAGAGTTGTGCTGAGGAAAGACGTTTATCAGTAAGTATCTTTTTTTAAAAAAAAATTGAAATAAGAAATTATTCTGCTAAAGAAGAAAATCCCATGAAGCCATTGATATGGTAGGCATGGGTGATGGACCAGGTTTCATTGGTTTCTCCCTGCCTGGAGTTGGCATTAGGGATGCTGGAGAATTTTGTTTGATCTGCATTTTTAAGTGAACTAACTTAATTCACATTACCTGGACTAACATGTCAGATTCTGCACTTCTGCAAATTTTGCAGTGCAGTTCTTGGCTCAAACATTGCATACAAAAATGCATCTATTAGAGTAAGTTACCCTAAATGTGCATATTAGGAAACGATACATACAAAAATGTATATGTTAACGAAAAGGTTGCATATGTAAAATACTAATTTTTGTGTGTTTTTAAGAAATCACAAAATGATGCAAAAATTGGACAGAAGGGACGTATGATGGAGTACCTGTGAAACTGACATGAACTGGATATAGACTGATTCATACATCCGTAGTTGACAGATTCAACAATATTTACATGGGGCCTACACACATAGTGGTGTATGTAGGCACATCTGCACAATCCGTACACCACAGAATTAAGACATACAAATCATGTAGTGTGAACCATACACATTGGGGTCTATGAATATAGGCCCATTGGCAAACATTAAGTTGAACATGTGAAGGACTAGCATACCATGATGGGTGGCAGGGCAGATCCTGATCTCTTCACCACCCACACAGTTTGAAGTCACCTAAAAGGGCTCGTCTAAAATTGATCAGTAAAACTTGGATTCTGATGAAAATATTCAGAATTTTCCTCTCTCTTTTTTTAATACTGGCTACTGACTTTTTTTCCGTAAATGCCTTAATATTAGGTCTGAGACTTCAAAAGTCCACAAAGCATTGGTGAGCAATAAATTAAATATCATTCAGGCTATTGCACCACTAAGAACATGATCTGAAAGGCTGCCCCCACCCTGGAAAAATTCAGTTAGGGAAAGGAATCTTTTTTGCAAATACTATCTCTCTCAGTAGCTGCATAGTGTGAAAGTGATTTTCATAATGTTAAATGGTTAGCAGACATTCAAAATTCTGGACTGTTGATGTCATGTGGATCAAAGCTGTGAAAGAAAGCAAACTTCTAAGGCAAAGTTTCACAGTAAACACATTTTTTGTGTGAATGTCATGCTCTGGATTGTGTCACTGACTTAGTGCAAACCACACTAATCATATGTAGGCAGCAAAACTGGAGAACATATGTAATCAACATGATAAAAATAATATATGATCCTTAGTAGAGTTGGCACTGCTGAGAAACATGAAAGTATAGTTGCAAATAATACCGAGTGAGAAAAGTCACAGAAATACAGATGAACAAGTGTCTTATGCTTCCTGTTGGTCTGTTTCTCAGATGTGGCAATATTTTTTTTAAAGTACACTTCAATAGAAGTAAGTTACAAACATCAAAATCCTTTCCCAGCAGTAAAACATTTTACAGCTTTGAAAATGACAGGTTTTACTTTCAGTCAAGCACTGGAATGCCTAGAATGGTGTAGGCTCTTTGCAACTTTCCAGTTTCTACTAGAGAAGAGGGAAGAGAAGACGCACTTTAAAGGTGGGCTCATCTCTCAGTTCCATATCCAGATATGCAGACAAATATGATGTATGAGTTAGTGTCATCGGTCTGACTTACCAACAGGCCCATAAAAGTCAGGAATGTTTTTCTTGAGGGTGCAAGCACATTAAGAAAGCAATTGTGCAAACTTCTCAAGAAATTAAAGATTAGATGGAATGAAAGAATAGAATGTTTTTTCAGTCAGCTAGCACATAAGAAGATAATAAACATCAGAGCACCAGAGCCACATTTACCCCCAGTATACTTTAATGTGTTTGAGAAAGGGACCCTAGGGAGCAAAAAAGGAGGGGGCTATGCGTGTGACAATTTGCAAACGCCTTTAGATGCACAGCTTCTTGTATTTCATTGACTAAGAGAGCTGTAAAGTTGTGTTAATACGCTGTATTCTGTGTGATCAAACACTAGAAAGGGCGGGGGAGTCTGTACATTGATGTACAGATGCATATTGTGCATATTGAGCATATTAGGTAAGCAGGAATTGCCATGCAGGCCTCAGTCCATCTTCTTGGTCCAATGGTGGTTCTTAATTCTCTTTAAGAATACATACTGGCCTGGTTTGTGAGATTGCAGGGTGGTTAATAAGCCACAGTGGCTTGTTAACTACCCTGTGCGTGCCAAGTTCCTGTCTGCCAAATTTACATAATTACCCCTCACCAGCATGGCTTGTTGTGATGTCTGAACCCAGTGAGTGTGGTTGGTTGGGGTGGCTAACAAACCACCCAGAACCTATGGCCTGTTTTAGGGTTGTTGGGTGGTTCGTTAACCACCCCAACCAACCACCCTCGCTGGGTTCAGATGTCACAACAAGCCGCACCAGCAAGGGTAATTATGGAATTCTGTTTGGTGCATGCAGGGTGGTTAACAAGCCACTCTGGCTTATTAACCACCCCGCAATTGTGGAAACTGGGCCACTGTAACAATAAGGCCTTATGTCGATGCATTCCACTTTGGATTAAGCAGGGTTTGTCCACAGTCATTATTTGAGGGTGTAACCTTGTTTATCAATGGACCTAAGATTAAGTGTTTTATAGTTAAATCTGTGTCTTTGCTAAGGACAGTTTTTCTCATCACATTTTTCAACACTGTGATACTCTCAGTGTAGGAAAAATAGTATGTATCTAAATGTATGAAAGTAAGAGTGAGTATGTTTAGCATTACAAGTGCACCAATCAAGCAGTATTATGTACTCATGCTGCCCTTCATACAGTGCAGAAAAAGTGTTTTTTCCTATGTAGAGATGATCTCCATATAGGAAAGGTGTAATTTGTGAAGCAGCTCAAAGGTCATGCCTGCATTATCCTAGAACCTCCCTGTAAAGAAAGGCAAACTAGACGGCTTTATGTAAATAGTTATGGTCCATTAAATCACACAGTTAACCAGTCTCATTTTGATACAGCAATCACAGCTGTGCTTTGCAACTATTGCATTAATTTCATAGGAGGAAGAGCTGAAGGGCCAGCAACAATGGCTCCACCCACTGGCTTCCCTTGTGTGGGAGCCAAGACACAGGAAAAGCATTACTAACTGCAACAGGTTTTGGCAGAGCCTTTTCTTAGGTGTTTGTTTGCTTGTTTAGAACATTTAGTATAACATTCTTTGGTCCCCAAAAGTACTTTCAGAGCAGTTTACAAAAAAATAAAACTAAAATAACATTTATCTAGTAACAGTGGAGATTAACAATAACAGGTCACAGATCTTAAAGGCTTGGGCAAATAAAAAGTTCTTCACATTGGTGCCAAAAAGACCTCAGGCTGTGACTAGGCAAACCTCTCTGAGGAGAGCAGGCCAGAGTTGGAGTACTGTAAAAAGAAAAGGCTCTAGTCCAGTTCACACTCACCCTACTTCCAAAAATCAATAGAACTTAGAGAAGAACTTCTGAGGAAAATCTTACTTGGTCAGGTTTATGTGAGAAAATGTGATCCTTCAAGTCCTGAGCCATTGGGGGTTTTGACAGTTAAAACCAGCACCTTGAATTATGCTCAGAAACAGAATGGGAGCCAGTGTAACTCTTTTAGGACTTGTAAAATACATTCTATATGTCCAGTGATCCAGCTGCAGTATTTTGGACCGACTGAAGTTTCTTAACAATCTTCAACAGCACCCCAATATATAATGCCTGAGGGAAGTCAAGAGCCTTTCCTTGAGTCTCAGTTTGAGAGAATGTGGTCAAGGTGAATACCATCATGTATGTTTGGGGTATCCTTGGGAGCAAGGAATATACTGGGGGGCAGAGTTGGCCTGGCCTCCATCTGCCTATTCTTTAACTTAAAGGTATACCATTTCCTTCATGATGTTACCTGAAAGAATATGGGAGCTGTCCTTAGGAAATCAGTTTCTCAGCTTAACTGTTAGTGTAACTTCAACAGGGCTGAAACCATAGCAGAGTATCCCACTGTGTTTCCTTATTTGAATGTCAGAGCAGTTATTACACCCTGTCTTAAAATAGAGTGGGTTTTCCCAGCATCTAAGTATATTGACCTGCCATGTTCACCTCATTTTAAATCACACTTGGCGGTCATGGAATGTATTCCCATCAAAACACTTATGGGAAGCTCATTATTACAGGGCTCTGGCACAATTCTCAGTGGTAAGGTGACCATACATGTTACAGAGGACAGTCCTCTGTTTGAAGGGCTATCCAGTCCAAGTCTCATTTAAAGAGAGAGAACTATAAAAAGGGAGAACAATTGGGGCCTTGAAGTTGCCCATCCTCAGTTAGCACTTGGACAGCAGACTGAACAGGCACATAGGCCACATGGTCACAGTCTTCTCTACCGTGGTGATAGAATGAGGTGACTGCCTTAGGTGGCAGATGCTAGGGGAGGTTAATGAGTAGCAGCAAGGTTTTGGAGGACAGAAGAAAGTAAGGGGAGAGATGATAGAGGTGTACAAAATTATGCATGGTGTGTATAAAATGGATAGGGGGAAAAAAAATCTCTCTCACAGTACTAGAACCTGGGATCATCCCATGAGGCTGATTGATGGGAGATTCAGGACAAATAAAAGGAACTACTTCTTCACACAATGCATAAGCTATGGAATTCACTTCCACAAGGTGTAGTGATGGCTACCACTTTCAAAGGCTTTAAAAATGATTGGATACATTCATGGAGGATAAGGCCATCAGTGCTACCGGTCCTGAAGGCTATATGCTTCCTCAAGTATCTTCAGAGGCAGTAGGCCTATACTGTTCCCCACCAGTTGCTGGGGAACATGGGCGGGACGGTGGTGTTGCACTCATGTCCTGCTTGTGGGTTTCCTGCTGGCAGCTGGTTGGCCATTATGTGAATAGAATGCTGGACTAGATGGATCCTTGGTCTGATCCAGCATGGCTCTTTTTACGTTCTTATGTTCTTAACTGTATGTCTCACATTGCTTGCGCCACACCTCTTAACCTACCTTGCTGTCCTCAGTTGCCCACCAGTGTTAACTGCCAATCCAGTTGGCCAATTCCAAGGCTTGGGTAGGGGGCATCTTTTCCTTCACCTCAGGCAAATTTTCCAGACTCTTTGATATATATGTAGGGGTTAGTCAGCAGCATTTGGAATGGCAATATTTCTATCACTCTTCAAATTATCTTGGCCGCATCATAATTTCAGGTCTTTTCTTCAATATGTCAAGCTTCAGGAAGCCTGGCATGCATTTCTCAGTGTGGCTGGCTTTAATGTAGTCTACCCTCAGATAAATGTTCCTGTTTGGACCGCAGCAGTAAAATACCCTGGCATCCATTTTACCTACAGTGGGATTACTTTACATTTGGTCCTTGAGCATGCAGTTGTTTTCTCATTTTAATAAAATACCAGTTAGGCAAATAGTTGACTTTCTACAAAATGTTTTATTGTCTGTCCCCAGGGCTATTCCTGCTGATTTCCAAACTGTGTTTTTGAACAGTCATTTCAAGGATACTTTGCTGCCATATATGTTTAAAATTGACATATAAAAGCCTTGGTTGTGGTAAACAGTGTTAATGTAAAATTCAGAAAAGCTTCAGAAAGCTTACTGTTACCCTTTTTTATTAATGGTTTGTGAGTAAATATAATTTACGCTGTATTTGGTTTCAACAAATGTTTTGTTTCTTTGGAAAGTATTTTCCAGTAATATTTAAAACAGATTATTCTCTTTCTTTTAATTAAGGTGGAATTTTAAGTTGAATATAATGTGGAGGCTATGCTTCTGTTACTGAGAGAACCGTATCCTAGTTGTAATGAGACATTTGTTAACTTCTGTATACAGCTTGTGGTTCATTCCATAAATACTTGTGGGTTCTCTGATGTCCTTCATAAGGTTTTATCTATGACAATTTTTTACCACAGTTCTTGAAGTGCTTTGTGAAAATGGGTGTGGGTTTCTTCCTTTCTTTTTTAAATTGTTCCCTAGAATCTTGGCACATTTTAAAATATCCCCCTCTTCAAGTTTCTTGCATTTACCTTATGTTTTTTAAGCATATGGAATCTTGTCCTGTTGAGGCATATTTATCAATAGCCTATTATTGACTGAATCAGGGAGAACCCCTTCTATTTATTCAGTATGCAAGTTTAATCCAGTATTGTGATATTGATGAAATCCTATCCTGGGTGCCCTTTTTGTTGCAGGGTTTATACAGATATAGACCTACAACGTAGTCCTCGTAGGACATTGTCACCTGCATAGTAGTAAACAATGTCCTCAAATTTCAGCATTTACAATTTATGGTTTCTTTCTGTATACAAAAAAAAAACTACCAGGATATAGAACATCCCAGGAAATATATTGATTTTTGCCATTGGTGTCCTTTTTTGCCCAACTAAGGTTAAGTATTGGAAGTAAATATGTCCCATGGGGTTTTTCAAACAAAAACTGAACTAGAGAAGCAGACTTAAGTATCTTCCTTGTGACGCCACACACATGCTTTCATTTTGAGACATTTCAGTACTCTGAGATTCAGTGGAATTTGGCTTAAGGTAGCAAAAAATCCCCCAAATGTTAATGTAAAGTTTTTTGGGAGCGGGGGGAGTTTGAATATTAATCATGCATATAGGCACTTATTGTGAATATCACATAGTGAAAATCTGATTGGGGGATCAATTAACTCCCTGCTGTTTTTGAAGAATCTCTTAAGTATTAATGCATTCACATATATATCATATCGCTACTCCTACTGCAAAACACAATGAATTATTATATTGATTTGGGGTTCTTTGTAGACTATATGCTGTGTTATAGTCACTGTACAGCTACTATTTGCAAACAAGAAAAACATGCAAGGTTAGTTTTAAAATACCCATTTTGTGTTTCAGAACTGAATTCTTAGCATTTAGTGACTGATTTTATAAAGCCATGCTAATCCTACTATGGACAAACCTTCTGCATTTGTGAAAAGGAAAAAAACAAACATAAAACTATGTAATCCTTGTATAGACAATGGCTACATTCAGGCAATCTTTCAAAACACGGTGTGTAGGTTCAGGAACCAAGCAGCATGGAGCCTCTGGCTCAGGGACTCCCTCATAACCTTCCTTCACATGCAAAGGGAGAGTGGAACCTTCTACTTGTAATTGATAGGGAGCTAGTTTGTTTGTTTGTCCTAACGTTGCAAACTGTGGTTCGCTCAAACTGTAGTGTGCCCATGAACCAGGATCCCAAACTACTCTATGCCATTAGCTAGAAGCAGAAGCATCTAAAAGGAGGAGTCCTTTTGCATGCGAATGAAGGGGAGACTCATCTCTACTTATTCTTTTAACAAGAAATCATGTCTGAATTGAGCCCTTGTTGTCTGACCTACATACATTTCAGTGGGACTTGGTCTAGACCAGCCTTTCCCAACCTGATGCCCTCCAAATGTTCAGCCCAAACCAGCATAGCTCATGACTAGAAATTCTGGGAGTTGTAGTCCAAAACATCTGGAAAGCATCATGTTGGAGAAGGCTGGTCTAGATTTTCACACGAGAAGAAATTGAAGGAATGATAGAGTTGCTTACATGTGCTACAGTCTTAAATATAGTTTGACCTACATGGGTCCCAAACTGCTTTATATGCAAAATTCAAACCAGTCACTAGAATTGTTACTAGCTTCAGTCTGGGACATATGTGAATCACAGCATCATAACTGACTCTTAGTTTCATCTTGAGGGAAAATGGAACAAAACAGGGATGCTTCATCCATTGTAGGCTGTAAAGACATTCACTTAAAACATGTCACTTGATTTTAATTGCAGTTTAAATTAGTCTGTCTTTGGGATACTTTGAACATGCTGGGCAGTATCCAACACTGCGGGTCCTCTTACATGATTAACATACCACTAGCGTAAGTGACCTCTGGTGGTACACCAATAGCATAAACTGGCACAACGAGTGTTCTGAGGAAATCTGGCATGCCAGCTTATGCTATTGCTGTACCACTAGAGGTGGCTCACGCTAGCAGTACGTCATTAGTGTAAGCAGACTGGCAGTGTTGGATGCTCCCATATAAATTTAGTACATAGAAAAGACTTCAGTATGGGGAAAACATGAAAGTGACCATTTTTATGTCTCTATTCTGTTACTAATACACCTGCTGGGAAGTGCTATTGTGGCATCTCAGTGCATGTACTCACATAATAGTCATGTGTGACAAATCTGCACACTTATTTTATGCATCTACTAAATATCAGGACAGAGTAATGAAAATCACTCTACTCACCTTTGTAGAGTTCCTCTTGTATTAATTTCACATTCATAAGACAATGGTCTGAGAGCATTACATGTTTTTCAGAGGCATATAAAACTGTTGTCTTACAAGAATTAATTACTTATTTATTTATTTATTTCATTTCTATACCGCCCAATAGCCGAAGCTCTCTGGGCGGTTCACAAAAACTAAAACCAAACAACACACAATAAAACAATTTAAAATATATAGAACATTAAAACCACAATATAACAATACAACCACAATAAAACCTACTTGTTTTTCCACTTAACATACTTTGTATGCATTGCTGCGTTGGAGTCGTGAGACAGTGAATTCTTGATAGGAGGACACCAGACTATTTGTAAAACTACAAAACACACATTTTTGGTGTGTTCTGAGATTTTTATCAAGGACTACCTAAATCTACTGACATCACTGCTGAACTCATCTTGCTACCAAAACAGTCTTGAATCTAACCAATCATAAGTTACATTTGCAAACACCAAATGATGTGGGTGCCAAGAGCCACATTAATGAGAAGTAATACTAGAATTAGCTGGTAGGCACCTAAAGCTTAATGTATAATTTAGTGATGGGGCAAAAAAAATCCCAATTTCATGTATATTCTGGTGGAATGGATCCAAATTGGTGGTGACTGACCAAAAAAAGAGATATTGGAGTTGTAGAAGATAGCTTGATAAAAATGTTGACCCACTATGATGCTGCTGTAAAAAAGGCAAATTCCATGTTGGGCATAATGAGAAAAGGAATTGAAAATAAAACTGCCAATATTATACTGCTCTTATACAAATCTATGCTATGACCACACTTGGCATACTGTGTACAGCTCTGATCACTGCACCTCAAAAAGGATATTGTAGAGTTGAAAAATGTGGAGAAAAGGGCAAGCAAAATGATCAGTGGGCTGGAGTGGCTCCCCTATGAGGAATGACGTCTGAGATTGTTTGGCTTAGAGAAAAGTCGAGTACAGGAAGACATGATAGAAGTGTACAAAATTATGCATTGTTTCTCTCCCTCTCCAATAATATTAACAACTGGAGCCATTCCATGAAGCTGAATGGTGGGAGATTCAAGACAGATAAAAGGAAGTACTTCATCACACAGTCAAACTATGGAATTCACCACCACAAGATGTAGTGATGTCCACCAACCTGGATGGCTTTAAAAGGGATTAGTCAGATTCATGGAGGATAAGACTAACTGTGGCTACTAGTCAAACTGGCTATAACTTCCAGTATCTGAGGCAGTATGCCTCTGTATACCAATTGCTGAAGAGCACGGACAGGAAGATGCTGTTGCACTCATGGCCACCTTGTTTGCTTCCCACAGGCAACTGGCTGTCCACTGTGTGAACAAAATCCCTAGTGAGGTTTGCCTGGCACCTACATTGTATTCCTTTTGGCGCCAGGTGAAGACCTTTTCGTTTTCCCAGGCATTTTAGCATTTTAGCTTTCTAAATTTTTATCTTTGCTGTTTTAAATCTGTATTTTAAACTCCTGTACTGCTGCTAGGTTTTATTGTGGTTGTATTGTTATATTGTGGTTTTAATGTTCTATATATTTTAAATTGTTTTATTGTGTGTTGTTTGGTTTTAATTTTTGTGAACCGCCCAGAGAGCTTCGGCTATTGGGTGGTATAGAAATGAAATAAATAAATAAATAAGTAAATAAATAAATAAAGGTGTACTAGATAGGCCTTTGGTCTGATTCAGCATGGTTTTTATATTCTCATGATGACTGCCTTGACATGAATAACCTTTTCTCACAAGTGTGGAATAGTCTTGTCAGGCAACATGAAGAACTACAGCTGGCATAAAACCACCATTCAGAACGTCTTTGGCAAGCATTTCCTATACAGTGTACACTGATGTTTAACTGATTTAACATGAAGGCTTTGTGTTTGACTTTGGCACTCATAAAAGCAATGGTGTACTCTGTGGCTTCCTGCAGCAGGATATAGGTTTCTAGGAATATGTTCCCTCTTGCTGCCAAAATCTACCTCAACAATACTGTTGAAAATGACTGAATGTTTGCCATTTTATCCAGTTTTAACTCTTCAAGTTTTAGAAGTTTGTTTTCTGTACATTTTCTAGTTTTGCTTGGTCATTTGTGGGTGTCTGTTTCTCTGTTTTACCATTAAAGAAAACCCGTTAGTTTGAGTGTGCCCATAGTTTCTTTTCACTCTGGTGGTCAGATAGTATCTGTTGTATTTTGGGTAGCTGTAAATTTGCAATTAAGCACATTTACCAAGAGCTGTATCTAAACCCAGTGGGACTTCCTTCTGAGTAAGCATCCAAAGGATCAGATGATATACTTAGGTCCCTTTGACATCAATGGAATGTTAAGCATGCCTTATTGTGCATGAGACTGAATTTTTCTGACCCAATCCAGTCAGGAATATATGTGTGTAGAACAAAGTTCCCCATACATATTCCTAACTAGATGGGGAAACATGCATAAATATATGCTGCATGCAGTGCCATTGTAGGGGCTTGCATTGGCCTCACACTGAATGCAGCAAGTCAGCTTGATCCCCTAAATCCAAGACGCTTCAGGGATGACACATGTGCGCAGGGATGAGCAACTTCACCTCCCCCTCTTTGACCACAAGACTTTTGTTGAGTTGTAAGAAAGCAAGCAGTAAGCTACTTGCTTTCCTTAGCCACCCAAATGTTGAACCCCAGCAGCCAAGAGCTACATTTGTACAGTTTTTTGCTGCTAGAGACTTATCCAGGCAGCAGCAGGCAGTGCATTTGTGTAATCATGGTTCCAATGGCAATTTTTGAGAGACAGCAGGGAGTTGTTCAGACACACTCTCACCCCCAACCCCAGCTGTCTTCATTTATGTATACATGTATTTATTTGTACCCCACTTTCCAAGTAAATAGCCTCCACAGAGCAGCTGTGTGAAGACTAGTTTACAATTAGATAGATACAATTAGATAGGAATAATAACACAGTAGGGCTATCACCCAATTGAAATTTCATGATTAAATTGGCACAAATTTGCATATGAATAAAAGTTTTTGTAAAAGAATTAATTTGCATGTCACATCTTAGAAGAGGTATTCTATGTGAGAGAGGTGGGGAGCTGCCTCTGTTAAGATGGCACCTGACATTCATGTTTTTATAAGCACATTTATTAAAAATTCTTAACGTTTCAAAAACCTATTGCTCAGTTAATTGAGAACAGGTTTTTAGTCAGAAGATTTTTTAATTGATGTAACCAGTGAATTGACTCAATGGTGCAGCCCTGTATTTCAGAGTATGCATGGAAAGATACATTGAGTTATGACAGTGAATTTGAGTTTCCTTAGCCAATCTCATTAAATAATCCAGAGTGGTATTATACTTGTTTCTTATTCAGCAGTATTCAGTCATTAGTAGGCTGACCATATTTCCTTGAGACAAAAACGGGATATTGGGATGACAAAAACGGGACGAGGTTATGTAATATTCCATATTAATGAAAAACCACAATATAACAAAACAACTGCAGCTCCCTTTGTGGTCTCTCAGGCTTTAAGAGACCTAAAAAACAACCTAAACTCACTGCAAAAGAACATGGAAAGGGGCGCAAATGTATAACACTAATTCATTGCATATACACAAAAAAACACTCATAAATATACATATATAAAATACTTATAAAATATCACATGAGCAGTAAACAAATCTGTATGGCACACCACACTGAACACTCTAATGCAGGACTGCAGTGGCCAGACTGCAAAAAATCATAAACATACACCAAAAAGAAAAGAAAAAAGGAATGAACCCCCTGACTGCTATCACAAGCCGGTATATGCTAGTGTCCCACTGGAGAGTTCCACTGTAATAAAAAAATAGCTAACAGCCTGTTGAACCGAAATATGAGTCTGAAAAGTCCGAATCAAACTGAATGTACGGCAGAAAGAATCTCTATGGGTGGAATTATGGTAGAAATAACAGTAAGTCTCACCCTTCTGGCTCCCACATGCTGAATGGGGCTTAGCGACTGCCTCTTGAATTCCCAGCGACCGCAGACAAGCAAGGGGCGGTGTCTGATCGTTGCTAGCTCAAGAAGCCTGGCCCTGACTGGATAAAGTTAATAGAACTTCTTCTTTCGTCACACTAGTAGTTTTACTGCACACATTGATTAGCATAGAGCCTTATGATAAACGCGTTCAGTTTTTTACAAAAAATTAAAAACGGGACAAAATTTACATTTATATTAAAACGACGGGACAGTCAGGAAATATGAAAAGAAACAGTACTGTCCCATTTAAAATGGTACGTATGGTCAGCCTAGTCATTAGGCTACTGCAGAAAATGGTGTGGAATGTGCACATAGTAGTAAGGTGCACTAGAAAGGTTATCCCAATGCCACTGTTAGGTCACAGTTATAAGAACTTTGCATTGACATGATACTCAACTCACACACACACCAACTCGCTTTTTAAAAAATCTTGCCTGATAAAGACATCTGGAGATCTCAAAGGCTTGCTCAATTTCTGTGATCTTTGAGTTGTCCTAATAGAGGTACTGTACTAGGTGGATTTTGGTATTAATGAAATATATTATTACCTGGTGTATCAAACTTCAAAAAGCAAAGAAGTTATGTAATAATGTAAAAATTATGTAATGATTTCGAAATGCATTCTAATTATGAAAAGCTGTGGTAAATCTGAATTTTAAAGCAGTCACATTGAAAAGGTACCAAAACTGCAGCGATAGAAGTAGGAAATCCTAAGGCATCTAGAAGTTCTAAATAAGATTCAAACACCTACGTAAGCTCCCTAGGTGTCCAAGTCAACTGTCCATGTCTCAGCCTTTGTCCCTAATTGCAATATAGGGAAGATACTGCTTTAAAATTTTAAATGCAAAAAAGTCACAAGATCAAGTACAACTATTAAACCAACATTTGAAACAATATTAAGGTTATTTAAACAGTATTAACTACCTAAACTCACAGCTTTATTACATATATGTTTGGGAGAAGTTACCACTGTGCACTGAGTGCTTAATAGTTGGCAGAACTTTAGCCATTTCTGGAAAAGGAAGAATTCCTTTGACAGAGTATATATACAAATTTTGTCTGTTTTAATTGTTAACTTCGATTTGAAAGAAAAATGTGATATTTTGAGGAATTTGGGTAGAAAATTATAGGCAATTAAGGGAATAATAACTCTAACCTAATCTATAGGTTTGTTGTAAGGATTACTGAAATAATGTATGAGACTACTCAAAAGGACAATAGAAATGCTAAAAAGTACAGCACCTGAACTTTCTCAGATTTTGTGTAAGCAACAAATATTAGGGATGTGTATACCCCCTGAAAAAGGTCCCCCCAACATTCTTCAGATATTTCACCTTAACAGGAGCTTCAGATTTGCTTGGATTTTTTGTTAGACAAAATGTCACTTCTAGTGTAGGCACAATACTGAGAGGCAGGAAAGAAGGCCAGAATATCAATATAGAAACTGTAGGAAAAGCAAATACACTTGTTTCTCTTATTAAAAGATGTAATTTCTAAAACAAGTAAATGCAAATAGAATATTTTACTTGATTACTGTTACATCCTTGTCAGTGTAGTCTTCCTTGGTTAATACTTCACTGATTCGTTAAAACAAGCAATAGCTGAACACAACACTTCGAACAAAGAGCAAATGTTAGTTTTGTTACTATAACAGAGTATTGCATTTCAGCTTTGGAAAGGATGGCTGATTGATCCAGGTTGGCAGGAGGGTAGGGCCCCACATGCTGCTGAAGTAGGGTAAAAAAATGAATACTTACATTATGATACACCCTGGGATGGATGTTCTATTATTATCTTTATGCTGTTTTTGGCTTTATCCAAGACTTTTACCATCACAAAGTAATGCTGAAAACACTAGGTAGAATTACATATTTGTTAGTCATCTGATTTGTATCAAATTTAATATTGAAATACCATATGTGGTATTTCTAAGGCGACTCTGACATGCATGAATTTCAACAGATAAAACAATAAAAATGTGAAACCATGACAAGTTTGGGTTTCTTTCCTTCCATCAAAAATATCTAGCATTTTTAGAATGCAGTTACTGAGTAACTGAACCCCTAAGGTTTATTTCTTCTCCATTATTTTTAAACAGTGTCATGACAAATTTAGAATGGTACAGGTACAATATGTATGTAATGTATTTAAAGTATATGGAGAGCAGAGTGCATATCATGTGTATAACCCTTTATCTTCTAAAATAATTTCGCTGTGCTCATTAGAGGGCTTGACTGATATCCACGTACGGGTTTGATAAAATGACACAACAGCGAAAAAGAACTCCTGTCCCATGTCAGCTTATCAAGCACACTATGGATGTTCTGTCTTTCTTCCTACTTAAAAAATAAGTACCACACAGTAAACTTGAAGCTTGTGTTCAGTGAAACTCAACCTCAGTACTTCCAGGTGAATATATACAACACCTGATAAGGCTGAGGTATTGTACCACTAAACAAACAGAACCTGAAGCAACCCAATGAATAGCAGGTATGACCAGCTTAAAATTGCTGCAGAATCAGAGAGAGGTTGTTTACCTCAGTTTAGCGGTAAGCCAAATATTTATATAATGTTTGGGAAAGCCAAAAACTAGCATCCTATTTCAGACAAGCAATGTTACGTTCTAAGCTAAAATTATTTAAACCGTAACACAAATCAATAAAGAATGTGTTAAGTTTTTATATCTAGGTTTAGCACTAGTTATTTCTTATCACTGCTAACTTTACCCTCTGTCCTCTGTCATTCTTTCTGAGTCCATTTAGAAAAGTTATGTTCCTCTTGAGGAAATGTTCTATCATCCAGCTATTTGTAATTATACATATGTATCATTTACAGAGGTATTAAATCAGTATTTAGAATATGTCCTGCAGATCAATGAATGTTTAAAAGTAAATCAACATTATTCTGCCTAACCACCAAAAAATACTTAAAGTCATCATTTAACCTCTAATTGTTCACTCTCACTCTAATTTTTGTTGAAGTATTTAAACAAGAGACAAGTACTCTTTTTCATATATATTTTATATTACCAGGCAGATTATGCAAACTCACACAATGAAAAGCTGAAACTTTTTAGAAGTTGATTGTTACATTCCCCCCTCCGTTAGCCTGAAAATAATTTGTATAGTTGCTATACTTTACCTTTTTCCCACTATTATACTCCAGATATAGGTCTAGAAGACAACTGCAGTGGAAAACGTTCTTCTGCTTATTTGTGGTAAATTACTATACACAGAGCTTTTTGGAACAAGGCACTACTTTTAAATGTCTGGTCACCTCACGGGATATGTAGTGCATTTCCTGCCACTAGGATAAGAGGAAGGAAGCACAAGGCCAAAACGTTTGATGTGTGGTCTACTGTAATTTCTTTCATGTGTTCAGTGGCTTTCATATGATCCATGTACTACAATCAATTCTGACCATGCTGTGGTCCATTTCATTACAGCTGACCTTCCTAAATGGAAAACAAATTCATAACATAGTGGCATTCACCTGCCACTGTTATAATGAAAGGGTTATCATTTTGCCCTTAAGCTGATTGCTTTATTAAGTTTTATGGTAAGATTTCCTTTGGCTTATAAAGATAATTTCATTTGTGTGAAGGAATGGTAAATGCAAAGGAGCACTGATAATCTAAAACCAGACATTGTAGCTTATTATATTTGCATGATTGGAGGAGCTCATAATCATTCCTCAGATTCATACTTGAATAACTTGATAAAGTTTCTTGGGAGAGTCTGTGAGTTAGAGGCCTCTTAAGCCACTTCTCACAGTACAGCTGCCACGTGCAACCTTTTCAAAACTCAGTGTGTGGTAGTTTCAGCCATTTGATGCATATCAGCCAGCCATGTAGATCAGTTCCCACCATACGGTATAGTTGGGTGGCAGGATGGACACAAACCACATGGTGTGGACTAGTTTGTGTGGTGAACAGGTACACAAAAAATGGCTCGCCGCATGAAGCAGCTGCCATGAAGACTCGGTTTCATGTGATCTGCATGCCACAACATGAGAAGTAGCTTGGAATTTGGGTTTCATCTGGCAATAAATTCAAAATTGTTGGGTGGGAAAACAAAAATGCACCTATTTGTCTTCTGTGTAAAAAAGCTCTTGCAAATACAGATGGTGACTTTATGTAGTTATTTATTTTATTAAGTTTGTGTCCTGCTTTTCTACCAAAAATGGTGCTCAAGGTGGCTAAAAAATAATAAAATACAGATTAAAACCAAAATCTTTACTAAAACATAACATAAAAACAAGTAAATTAAAAACTCAAAGAATATCCAACTGGTTAAAAACCCTTTCAGCACCAAAGGCCTGCTTGAATAGATACGCCTTTGCCTGCCGGCAGAAGAACTGACAGAGAGCCAGCCTAACTTTCCATGGCAGGGAGTTCAAGAGCCTGGGAGCAGCCACCAAGAAAACCTTCTCTTGCATTCCCACCAAACCTGTCTCTAATGGCAGCGGGACTGAGAGAAGGGCTCCCCCTGAAAATCTTAAAACCCAGGCAGGCTGGTATGGGAGGATGTAGCCTTTCAAATAGTTTGGTACTAAGTCTTAGGGGGTTTTATAGGCCATAACCAGCATTTTTAAATGTTCCCAGAAACGTAGTGGTAGCCAGTGAAACTGTTGTAACAAGGGAGTCATATGCTCCCTGTAATGGGCCCCAGTCAACAGTCTGTCTGCAGCATTCTAGACCAGCTGAAGTTTCCCTTTGTGTAAATACATTTTCAGTAAGCAATTAATAAATGTACATGGTTCCCAGAGGCCATCATGACTAATATATGCTTTAAAAATAATAATTCTTAGGATGTTTTACAAATCAAAGAGCAGGATTACTATATTCTGGCCCAATTAATAGTTACAAAAACTTAATCGGTGTAGGATGGCTAGTATGCACACTCTGTGCTGCTACAATGACCATACGGCAAGAAATTAGCAGGATGGAATGCAGCTGGATAAAAGCTCCCTTGGTTTCAAGTAGAATCTCTTTGTGACATAGGATAGGATCCAGTTGTGCCCTAGCACTAGTGCTAATTATGTTGCACTAGTGTAAACTAGGAGCAATCTTTCCCATGGCCTAGTGAGCCCAACTTAAATTGCACAAGTATTGGTTTATGCTAGTGCAACGTCATTAGTGCTAGCACTGGGGCACAGTTGGATCCTACCCATAGATGGACAACATGAGGGTATGAATTGGTGGAGATGTCTGGACTGACTATGTTTACTGGGGATGGGGTTGGGGAGTGTTGGATCACAGTTCAGATGGGACTCAGATTGTTCAAAAGAGGGGGGGGACTTGAGATGGTTGAAGAGCAGCTGCCCAAGGTGGCTTATTGCTGTAAGCCACCTTGGGAGGGCTTCTGCCCTGAAAGGCAGCCAAGAAATATGATAGATAGATAGATAGATAGATAGATAGATAGATAGATAGATAGATAGATAGGCAGGCGGGCAGGCGGGCAGGCGGGCAGGCGGGCTGGCAGGGTCATTTTGAAGTGCGAATGATTTGCCTCATTGACCATGAGTAGAGGTGCAACAAAAAGTGGAATGTACGAGCACAGTTTCATTACCACCCCTCCACCAACCCTCCATGTGCATGTCCCCTGATCATAAAGAAGAGTATGACAGAAAACAGGGGAAAGGACTGGTAGGATACAAGGGGGAGTGGCAGTAGTTGAGCTTGCATAGAACAGGGAGAATGTGAAGGAGAGTTTAAGAGAAGATGAGGCAGAAGTCTGCAGTCTGGTGCAGAGAAAAGGAAAAAACCTTTAATCCTATTTGTGAAAAGCAAAGTTTTTTACAAGAGGAACTCTAGGCTCTGAAGAAGGAATTAAGGTAGACTTCTGTTAAAGTTTTCCATATAATTTGTATTCAACAAGTAACTAAAAAATGCAAGCTGTATCAAATGTGATGCATTTCCTACATGGGAATAATATCTGGGAATATTATTTATTTTTCTCCCAATCCTATACATGTTTAGACAGAAAAAAGTCCTACAACTCCCAGCATTCACCAGCCAGCATAGCTGGGAGTTGTAGGATATTTTTCTGTCTAAAAATACATAGGATTGGCCTTAAAGGTAAGATAGTTCCAGACATTTCAGCTGAGGGATCATTCACACTTTAATATAAAGGAGAGAGAAGTGTCCAAAGTAAGTGTTTTGAGCATATTTTTTAATTTTCTTTTTAGCATTTTGCTATATTTGTCATATGAAAAAGGACAGGCATGAATGAATTATGTTTCCAACTCTTTGGTATATGTTTCCATCACTCTGTGCCATATATTTTCAACAAACTAATTGGAAAAGTAGTTAATCTCAGCAATGGTTTGTATGTTTGTTCAGACACAATAGAAACACCACAAATCAATTATATTTTAATATCCTTTAATGACAGAAAATGTCCTGTCTGGCTGCGGTTAACAACTGTATTGTTCTAGTGACTTAACTACAAAAACTGTGTAAAGGTTTGGTAATAGTCAGGGCCTTAAAACTTCACTTATAGGCCTGCTCTTTCATTACTCTGCCAGCAAGAGACGCTGCACTCTGCTGCTTCCTACAGTGCCACTGCCAGATAATGAGAAGCCCCAGACCAGGAGCCTGCTGTGCTAGTTTCACCCATTTGAAGAACCCTGGGTGGGGAGAGGAACTCCAATGTGTGCTTTTCCCAAGTAACTCTAGCAGTACAGAAAGGGTGCTCCATTAGCTCCCATACTGCCAGAATTCCATGAGTATCTGGCCTAAGGACCAGACTGGATGTGTCACAGGAGATATGAAAGTGAGATCTCAAGTGGTTTTTAGAAATCTTAATAGCAACAGAAGGACCCCATGATTTGCATTGGAACTGTGGCATGGGGGGGCCACGGGCGACTATATTTTAATCCTTCCCTCCACCACCAACACCCCCCCCCTCTATTTTCACATACCGAAAAATATTTGTGTATCTCAGTACCCCCGTAGTAACCTACGGTTATCCCCATAGTAACCTATGGCTGCGTGAGCTGGACCATAAGGAAGGCTGAGCGAAGGAAGATAGATGCTTTTGAACTGTGGTGCTGGAGGAAAATTCTGAGAGTGCCTTGGACTGCAAGATCAAACCAGTCCATACTCCAGGAAATAAAGCCAGACTGCTCACTTGAGGGAAGGATATTAAAGGCAAAACTGAAGTACTTTGGCCACATCATGAGAAGACAGGATACCTTGGAGAAGATGCTGATGCTAGGGAAAGTGGAAGGCAAAAGGAAGAGGGGCCGACCAAGGGCAAGGTGGATGGATGATATTCTGGAGGTGACGGACTCGACCTTGGGGGAGCTGGGGGTGGCGACGGCCGACAGGAAGCTCTGGCGTGGGCTGGTCCATGAAGTCACGAAGAGTTGGAAGCAACTGAACGAATAAACAACAACAACAATCTCAGTACCTATATATTCTCCTCCATTGAGTGGGGAATTCTAATTAGAGAAATAGTGCGAGGAAGTTAAAAACCTCCCCAGCACCATGGTCCCGTTCAAACTGGGGACACCATGGCTGCTAATGTCACTTAAGAAAAACAAAAAGGCAGATACTACAGTGCCTTGCATAAGTATTACCCCCTCCCTTGACTTTTCCACATTTCGTTGTGTTACAACTTGGAATTAAAATGGATGTAATTGGCATTTGTACCATTTGATTTACACAACGTACTTAACGTTTTGAAGGCGCAAAATATTTTTATTGTGGCACAGAAGTTAATTAAACAAAAACAAATGGGCATTTGCTGGGTGCATAAGTATTCAGCTCCCTCAGTCAATACTTGGTAGTGGCACCTTTGGCAGCAATTACAGCTGTGAGTCTTTTTAGGTAAGTCTTTACTAGCTTTACACATCTGGATCCTGCAATTCTTGCCCATTCTTCTTGGCAGAATGCTCAAGCTCTGTCAGGTTGGACGGGGACCATCGGTGAACAGCGATGTTCAAGTCTTGCCACAAATTCTCAATCAGATTGAGGTCTGGGCTTCGACTGGGCCATTCTAAGGCATCCAGGTTCTTGTTTTTAAACCACTCCAATGTAACTTTGCCTGTGTGTTTAGGGTCATTGTCCTGCTGAAAGGTGAACCTCTGCCCCAGTCCCAGGTCCCTTGCAGCCTGAAGCAGGTTTTCCTCTTGAATTGCCCTGTATTTGGTGCAATCCATCTTGCCCTCAATCCTGACCAGTTTCCCAGTCCCTGCCGATGAAAAGCATCCCCACAATATGATGCTGCCACCACCACGCTTCACCGTGGGGATGGTGTTCTCAGGGCAATGAGCACTGTTGGCTTTGCGCAACACATAGGGTTTGTGGCAAGGCCAAAAAGTTCAATTTTGGTCTCATCAGACCAGAGGACCTTTTTCCACATGCTTGCTGTGTCTCCCGCATGCCTTTTAGCAAAATCCAAATGGGATTTGATATGGGTTTTTTTCAGCAATGGCTTTGTTCTCGCCACTCTTCCATAAAGTCCAGCTTTGTGGAGCAGCTGGGTGATAGTTGTCCCAAAGACGGTTTCTCCCTTCTCAGCTGTGGATCTCTTCAGCTCCTTCAGAGTTACAATTGGCCTCTTGGTTGCTTCTCTGACTAATGCCCGGTCACTGAGTTTTGGTGGACCGTCTTCTCTAGGCAGAGTCACGGTTGTGGCATATTCTTCCCATTTTGTAATCATGGCTTTAATGGTGCTCTGGGGGATGTTTGTCGTTTGGGATATTTTTTCATAACTCAACTCTGATTGGTGCTTCTCCAGAACTTTATCCTGGGCTTGTTTTGACAGCTCCTTGGTTTTCATGATGCTGTTTGTTTAGATATGCTCTTCCGCAAACTCTGGGGCCTTCCAGAAACAGGTGTATTTAATCTGAGATCATTTGAATTGCACACAGGTGGGCTCCACTCAACTAATTATGTGACTTCAGAAGGCAGTTGGTTGCACCAGAGCTTATTTGGGAGTGTCACAGCAAAGGGTGTGAATACTTAAGCAATTCAGACTTTTCAGTTTTTTATTTGTAAATCATTTTGTAAAATATGTAGATTTTCCCCCACTTCAACATTATTGACTATTTGTGTAGATCAGTGACAAGAAATCCTAATTAAATCCATTTTAATTCCAGTTTGTAACACAACAAAATGTGGAACAGTCAAAGGGGGTGGGGGGTGAATACTTATGCAAGTTACTATATTCATGGATCTTCTGTGTCACATTTAGTTTGGTCCTAAGTTGCAGTACTGGTCCTCTTTTGTAAGTGAAATTTACTTTCACATATGATCTTACAGGTGGAAATGGAAAACAAATCCTGGTGTCTCAACACGTTCATTTTTTTAAAAGGTAATTATTAAAATATAAGCCTATGCCTGGGGCAAAGCAGGTACACAGTTTTGACAACTGCACCGAAATAAATTACTTTGCTAAAGGGTGGTTTCTTGATTCACTTAAACCTTCTAGTCATCAATTTTGCATTATTTGGTAGCAGAAGGTAATGTAGGACAGTACAGTATATTTTGAAAGAGAAGGGAAAGATTCCCATGTATACAATAAGCATTCATTTCAAGGTAATATATGACACGTTCAAAAGTAACTGGTGTTTGCTCAACTTTATACAATGTATAACTCTTTGCTAGGCATCTTTTAAAACAAGACTAGAATGCAAAAGGGGGCACACTTTTCCCCCCAGAGCTGTGTGGTAGACAATCCCTGTTCAGGTCCCCCAAACTGCTTTTCAAATTCCTCTGAGATCAAGAAACATTTTGGTCCTCAGGCACAGGAGCATTTTAAAGAGGAAATGGGGAACATAGCAAATGCCAATAGCTTTTCTCGTCTTGAAAAAGTCTCATACCTGATCACTGAACTGCTTTTTGAAGGTGTGTGCGTGGGGGGGGGGGATCAGTTGAACATACAATATGTGTACATGTGCCCTTTAGTTCCTGGTCAAGGGCAGATCACAATACATCCATATTCCATATTTTACCTTCATAACAACCCTGTAAACAGTATGTTAGGCTAAGGCAAAGTGTTTTTTCCAGTATCCCCCAGAGAGCTGTAAGTTTCAGAACAATACCTTCAGAAATAGACTTCCTAGTCATATATTCTGAATGCTTCCCTGGCTTTGGAAAGAATAGAAA
Organism: Heloderma suspectum; assembly: GCF_057233095.1. NCBI lineage: Eukaryota > Metazoa > Chordata > Lepidosauria > Squamata > Helodermatidae > Heloderma > Heloderma suspectum. The sequence continues at coordinate 40,574,927 of NC_139461.1, read as the reverse complement.
TGTGTGAAAGTTGGGCTTCCTATAATAAATACAGTTAAGCCATACAACACTATTATTTATATCCTTTTTCAAAATTTACATTTTTTGTTTCTGGTTTCTATGGCCTTTTATAAGTCTCAACTGACCTGTAAGGGAATACATTTGACTTTCTTACAATGAATCTCTGAATTATGCCTATTCAGCAGTGAGTAGTAACTGATTCAACATGAGCTGTTTCTTGTATAAACATACAAAATGCCTGACCCAGACTAAATCAATTTAAGAAGGAAAACATTAAAGTTATGTTTCCTGTTACATACTTAAGGTCTTCTTTGGGTACATTACATTATTGTATTATTTACCAACTACGGTAGGCTTTTAGTTTATTCTCTAATGCCACCTGCAAAGTGGTTGGTAGAAATCTCATAGGATACAATAAAAGGATACAATAAAAGGTAAGTATAATTTTATATGTCACAGTGATTAGAGAAGCTTTTGTACCGCAGAACAGGAAGGCCTTAGCATAGCTTATTGTCCAGATTTCAGTTTCTATAATGGGTTCTCATGCTACAGAATGCGATGGAGTAAAGTTCAAAGGGGCGGCTGATTGCCTTGGGCCATGCCTCAGTTGGGCCTTAAAGTCTGAAGAACATGACCAGAGGCTTGTCAGCAGAAGGAACAGGGGTAAGACTGAAACATCTACCCCCATGCCCTAGGCAACATAAACGTAGTTGTGTGAGCTGTCTTACTGTGTTTTTGGCCCGAAACATGTTGCAGATCATGCTTTTGGTTTGGTTTTCTGTACTGAACAGAAGGAAGACAATTGTGGCTGGGGGAGCCAGTGATGGCTCCATTGTCATGGATGAATCATTACTTGGTGACATGGATTTCATGGCTTCTTCTGACCTCTGCAGGGTGAATGGACCAATTAGAATTGGCATAGAAAGCTACCTTATACCAGGTTAGACCATTGGTCCGTCTAGCTCAGCATTATACTGAGAAGCAGCTCTCCAGTGTTTCAGGTAGGGGTGTTTCCCAAACCTCCCTTAAAATTTGAGGGATTGATCCTGGGATCTTCTGCACGCAAAACTATGGCCATTGCCCAGATGATCTCTTCCCACAGATTGATAGAACCAGATATTTTCCAATCTGAAAGTTTCTGCTGATATGAATGGCTGTTCTGTTGAAGCCCTAGTGACCTCCAGGAAATTGGCTCAGTTTGGTTGACACATTAGCACCTAGGCATCTTCTCATACTTTCAGAGTTTGGGCTTCTCTGTTTTTTCTGTGGAGTTAAAAGAAATGAGACAGATAGGATCATGACTAGATGGGGGAAGACTTATGATAGACCTGATGTAACATGGCTTAGAGCCAATTTTAATGCCTTTTTCTGACAGTGATGACAGCAAAGCATATTCACTTTTCTGTCACCATTGGATCTGCATACTTGTATCCAGCTGAATTATTTAGAACTGTGTGTAGACATTTATATCCTGCCCCAACTGATATTGGTGGACTTGAACTGTAACAGCTCTGAAGAGTGTTTTTACAGCTAAAATCATGTGCATCTGTCCCAGCTTGGATGGCACTCTTGAACTAGAATCCATTTATGCTCTTGTCAAATTTTATTGGATGAATTTCAGTTGTTGAAACCTACATATACAAACAAGATGCTTGTGCTATCTGTGCCATGCCATGCGATGGCTGCTTGACTCATTTATCTTGGTTAGTAGTAGCTTGCACAAAGGCAATGCAAGCAGACAATAAGAGATGCAAAAAAGAGTTTTCAAGAGCATATTGCTAACAATATCAAGGCAAACAATAAAGAATTCTTTAAATATATTAGAAGCCTGAAACCAGCTAGGGAGGCAGTTGGACCGTTGGAGGACAATGGACTTAAAGGAGTACTGAAGGAGGACAAGGAGATTGCCAAGAAGCTGAATGAATCTTTTCATCTGTCTTCACTGCAGAAGATATAGGACAAATACCTCTGCCTGAAATGATGTTTTCAGGAAGGCTGTCTGAGGAACTGAGGCAAATAGTGGTGACAGAAGATCAGAAAAGACAGAGCTTCATGAAAATAGCAAGTGAGAGCATATATTTAAGGTATTGATTAGCCTGTGGCAAACATGGAAGTGTCAGGAGTGCCCTAGCGGCCTCTTTCAGTAGACTCCAATAGCCAACTCAAGACACAGACAAAAGGATTCTTTTCAAGGCTTTAATTCTTTTACAACTTAATGACTCTTTCAGACGCTAATCACCAGCAACTAAGCAAGGAACAGCAGAGTAGCCTATGCTCTGAGTAGGCAGTTGATCCCCATTTGAAGGAGGGTCACTTGAAGACCCTGAACTTATGGTCTAGGGAGAGATCCTCCCTCTTTCCCCTGGGTCCACGGGAGGCGGCCGTTGCTTGTGCGCCAAACGGGCGCTACGCCTCCTTTCCGTGCCCTCCATCGCTCGTCGCTCCTTGAGTCTGCGTCGAGCGTCTAGCAAGCCCCGTTCCCACACTTTCTCACTGCTAGGATCACTATCTATCTCAGGAATGCCGGCAGGAGGAATCTCTGCCAGCTGCTGTGCCTGTGAGGGATGAGCTGGCTCCTCTCCCATGGATTGCTGCTCCTCCTCAGAATCAGAACTGCTCTGGGGTTCTATCGGCTCAGTTTCCACCCTGACAGGAAGGCAGCTACCACCAAGTTTTCAAACCCAACATGGTATGGTTAGCATTGATGTTTTTGTTTATATATTAAGAGTTTATGATGAGCAGCCATAGATCAGTGGTAAAGCATATGCTTTCCATATGTAGTGTCCCAGATTCAATCCCTAGCATCAGTAGCAGAACTGGGAACAGCCTGAGATCCCGAATAGCTGCTGCTAGTCAAAATAGACAGTATTAGGGTAGATGGGCCAGTGGTCTGACACAGTATAAGGCATTCATATGTTCATCTCAGGTCATTTTTAGCGGAGAGGTGATTTCATGTTTACTGTTAAACATAGCAGTTAGGTCTCTGAGTGTCTGTTCGGACTCAATCATGGACTGGATGGAGATGAATAAACTGAATCTTAATCCGGAGAAGTAGTACTCCTGAATGAGGCTTTGCGCCTGGATTTTCAAGTGATAGCCGGGAGTGCATTTCCCTAGTGTCAGCTGCTGTGCCTGCTGATGCACCCCATTTGTGCATGATAAGGATTTTACTATGGTATTATATGCCCTGGTAACTTTTCAACTTGATTACTGTAATGTGCTCTGCATGAGGCCACCCCTGAAGGCTGTCCAGAAACACCAGCTGGTCCAATGCAGCAGTTTGGTTGTTTGGCACCACAAACGGGGCATAATTTAGATTACAATCAAGCACTATCATGGGTTACACTGCTGAATGAGGCAAGGTTGTCATCTAGTAGTAGCAGTGTCTTCTTGATAGTGGTCCTCATTCTTTGGAACTTTGTAGAGAAACCTGCCAAATCTGTACCTTTGGCCGTTTTAAAAACTAGATACTGTTTCCTCTTCATTTTGCTAGATTGTTAAAGTTGTTTAAATTCTAGTTTTTAATTTTTATAACTTGTCCTGCTGGTCTTTATTTTATTTTATGGTAGGTGTTTTTATGTAGTTGTGTTATTGACAATGCTGTTGCTTTGTTCTTTTTGTTGTGTATGCCACTTGAAAACCTCGAATAATTGAAAAGCAAGAAATAAATGGAAATCATAAATAAAAATGCCTTTTTTAAAGATTGGGAATGACTCATATTGAAAACAGGCTTGATTCTACAATTGCTCACAACATTTGTAAAATCAAATAAATAACTGTATATTTTCATACCATTTTTGAAAGGGAACTTCAAAGTTTCTTGTACATAACAACAAAAAAAGCATGTTTAGTTTAGCCTTAAAATTTGGTTTGGGTGATGAAACTGCCCAAGGCAGTCTTGTGACCAAAAAAAGCATGGGATTCCAGGAGAGAGAGGGAGGAGAAGACCACCTCAGCTCCCTGCAACAGCTGCACTACCCGCCCACACCTCCACACAGCCAGTACCACCAACTGCCCTGTGGGAAGGATCCCAAACAGAAGAGAGATGCAGGCAGGAAAGACCACCTCAGGTCCCTGAGCCAGCTGGGCTGCCCCTCCAGACCCCACAGGGACATTATCACCAACTGCCCTGTGGGAAGAATTCTAGGAGAGAAGCAGGCAGCTAAAGATCATCTCAGGTCCCGCTCTATTTCCCTGCCCTGTGAGAAGGATCCTTATGGGGGGGTTGGTGTTGTTGTTTTTACTGTGTATATCTTACTTGTAAGCTGCTTTGGAAGGATTTCTGTCCTGGAAGGTGGGATATAAATAATGACAATAAATAAAACCTCATGATACACTATCCAAGTACTAGCTTTTACACATTGTTCATAATGGATGTATGGCTGGGATGAGTATTCGAAGAGGGAGTACTGGACAATATGAACACCCCTGCTTGATTTAGTTAAGTGATCTAAGTTCACAATGAGCACAACCCTTCTAGCCCCCCCCCCGCCCCCCGCGCGCTTAACCTGGGAGTCATACTCCACCTCCACCATTTGCTGCTGGAATTTGTGCAGTTTCCAAGCCCCCCTGATTTCCACGTGCAAATGGCAGTCAGTTCTGCATTGCCCAGGGAGTGTCCTAGGACAGTCCATCACAGGGACTCTCCTGGGCAGCAGAGAGCTTGTTTGCAGCCTGTGCTGGCGGGTAGCTGCAGGCACCCATTATCTTAGGCTGTAACTTGTGGCTAGTTCTCTACTGCCCAGGAAACTTCCTGGAGAGTTTGGTTTGCAGAAGGAGATAATGAGCACCTATAAGCACCCACAAGACTCCAGTTGCAGATGACTCTCTTGCCCTCTACCATCAGTTCTGCTCTGCTGCCCTCCATGACCTGTTATCTACCTCCATTTCCCCAGATAGGATTATTTTTCTTAGGGAAGGGGTGGTGAACTCACACAGAGAATGGAGGGTGCATAGAGAAATTGGGCTGCTTGGGTGTTACATCCTGAATGCTCAACCAGCCCAACTGATAATGTGAGTTGATCATGTATGCATGAAAACATATCTTGGGTTGTCATTCATGTGAATTTATTTGTTGTTTCAACCATCATGGACATATCAACCACAAATTCCTACACCAAAATACATAAATACATAAAGAGCCAGGGCCTGCAGGAGAAGCCACCACCACCACCACCACCACCGGGGAAGAGGCGTGCTTGCCGCCGCTGGGCCTGCTGCTGCCGCCGCTGGGCCTGCTGCTGCCGCCGCTGGGCCTACTGCTGCCGCCGCTGGGCCTGCTGCTGCCGCCGCTGCCACCACCACCAGGCCTTCCTTGTGGACTTCTGCCTGGCAGACTGCCAGTCCCTGCAGGACCAGGCCCCCAGGTACCGAGCCAGCTGTGCTGCTCCACCTGCCCCTCCCAGGAGGGGCTACATAAGCTGGCTGGCTGAGGTGGCCTGGGAGAGCCAGGGCCTGCAGGAGAAGCCACCACCACCGGGGAAGAGGCGTGCTTGCCGCCGCTGGGCCTGCTGCCGCCGCCGCCGCTGGGCCTGCTGCCGCCGCTGGGCCTGCTGCCGCCGCTGGGCCTGCTGCCGCCGCTGGGCCTGCTGCCGCCGCTGGGCCTGCTGCCGCCGCCGCCGCTGGGCCTGCTGCCGCCGCCGCCGCTGGGCCTGCTGCCGCCGCCGCCGCTGGGCCTGCTGCCGCCGCCGCCGCTGGGCCTGCTGCTGCCGCCGCTGCCACCACCACCAGGTCTTCCTTGTGGACTTCTGCCTGGCAGACCGCCAGTCCCTGCAGGACCAGGCCCCCAGATACCGAGCCAGCTGTGCTGCTCCACCTGCCCCTCCCTGGAGGGGCTACATAAGCTGGCTGGCTGAGGTGGCCTGGGAGAGCCAGGGCCTGCAGGAGAAGCCACCACCACCACCACCGGGGAAGAGGCGTGCTTGCTGCTGCTGGGCCTGCTGCCGCCGCCGCCGCCGCCGCTACCACCACCACCAGGCCTTCCCTGTGGACTCCTGCCTGGCATTTTTAAGGGGATTTTAATTGTTTTGTTTGTTTGTTTTATTTTGTTGGGGGGGATTTTGTTGTGTTTTTAGGGGTGGGTAGCCTGCCTGATAGGCGGGAACGAGGGGGCATGTGTCCACCTGATGGAGGCAGTGGGGGGAGTGTTGGGGGCCAGAACATACCGAGGCTGGGCGGCAGGCGCTGGCGGAGCGCTAGGGGCAGGCCATGCCAGGTAAGGGGAACAAGGGAGAGATGTGTAGTATCTGTCCCCTGCTCCGGGCCTGTCCAGAGCCAAAGGATGGCTGGGAGAGGCGTGACCCCATCTTCTGGCCTTCGTTTGCTGCTCTGCAATGCCAGGTCTGTTACCCAGAAAACCTCCCTCATCCATGACATGATCCTGGATGAGGGTGCAGACCTGGCATGTATTACGGAGACCTGGCTGGCCGAGGCTGCTGCTCCAACCCTTGCAGCCATGTGTCCAGCTGGATTTTCGTATGCACAGCAGCCGAGGGCTGGGGATCGGGGAGGGGGAGTGGCTGTTATCTACCGAGAGTCCTTGGTCTTCACCAGACCCCCTCTCCGGGAGACCAAGGTTGCTGAGTGCATGTACTGGAGGTTGGGCCCGAAGGGCAGTCTGGGGATTCTGCTCGTGTACCGTCCACCCAGCTGCACGACTGACTCCCTGGCCGAGGTGCTTGAGGTGGTCTCTGATGTGCGTGTACAGTCCCCTAACTTATTGGTGTTGGGGGACTTCAACGTACATTCGGAGGCCATCCTCACAGGAGCACCTCGGGACTTCATGGAGACCATGGCCTCCTGGGAGCTGCACCATATTCTAACTGGGCCCACCCATGTAGCCGGTCATGCACTAGACCTTGTGTTTGTTTCTGGAGAAGCGGGGAGTGATCTGGAAGTCGGGGGTATATCCACCACCCCCTTGTCATGGTCAGATCACTATCTGGTGATGTTGGATTCTCGGTTCCACAACCCCTCCGCAGGGGTGGAGGACCCATTAAAATGGTCCGCCCCAGGCGTCTTATGGATCCAAATGGATTCCTGAACGCTCTTGGGGATTCTCTGGGGCATGCCAACGGCCACTCGGTCGAGACCCTGGTGGGTGGCTGGAATGCCGCAATCACTGGGGCATTAGATCGGGTGGCTCTGAAACGCCCTCTCCCCCTGAACAGGGCTCGGACTGCACCATGGTTCAATCCGCGGCTACGAGCTCTGAAACAGGAGGTGAGACGGCTAGAGCGCCGGTGGCGGAAGTCTCGCTCCAAAGACGATCAGACACGGGCTAGAGCTGTATCTTCAGCCTATCACGTGGCGGTGAAGGCAGCAAAAAAGGAATATTATGCTGCCTCCATCGCGTCTGCAGAGTGCTGCCCCAGGAGGCTGTTCCAAGTGGTCCGGAGCCTGGTCGGTCCTGTGGCTCCGGAACCACTGGAGCATTCTAAGGCCTCCTGTGAGGCTTTGGCAAGGCACTTTGCAGATAAAATTGATCAGATTAGGTGTGTTACTCTGCACACTGTGGATACAGTTAGTGAGCAAGAGGCGGCCTGTGGGAAACCGGTTTTGTTGGATCGGTTCCAGCTTCTTCCTCCTGATGAAGTGGACAAGGTGCTTTCATCTGTAAGGCCGACCACCTGCTTACTTGATACTTGCCCATCTTGGCTCATTATGAGCTGCAGAGAGAGACTGGGTGAAGGGATCAGGGCGGTGGTGAACGCCTCCCTTGAGGAGGGAGTGATGCCATCAGCCCTCAAGGAGGCAGTGATAAGACCGCTCTTAAAGAAGCCCTCCTTGGATCCTCAAGTTCTGAACAACTTTCGCCCAGTCTCAAATCTGCCATTTTGGGGCAAGGTGATTGAGCGGGTGGTGGCGGTGCAGTTGAAGGCACACTTGGAAGAAACTGATTATCTAGACCCATTTCAGTCGGGCTTCAGGCCTGGGCATGGGACAGAAACGGCCTTGGTCGCCTTGGTGGATGATATGAGGAGGGCTCTGGATAGGGGTGAATGCTCCTTCCTTGTTCTCCTCGACCTCTCAGCGGCTTTTGATACCGTTGACCACGGTATCCTCCTGGACCGCCTGGAGGGGTTGGGCATTGGAGACACTGTATTGCGGTGGTTCTGGTCCTTCCTCTCCGGCAGGTACCAGAGGGTAGCACTGGGAGAGGAGGTTTCGGACCCGTGGCCACTCACTTGTGGGGTGCCACAGGGTTCCATCCTCTCCCCGATGCTATTTAACATCTATGTGAAGCCACTGGGGGCTATCATCAGGAGGTTTGGGGTGCAGTGTCATCAATATGCAGATGACATGCAGATGACACGCAGCTCTACCTCTCATTCAAATCTTCACCAAGGTTGGCCATAGAATCCCTGTCCAAATGTCTGGAGACGGTGAGTGGCTGGATGGGGAGGAATAAGCTGAAGCTCAACCCTGACAAGACCGAGGTACTTTTGGTGGGAGACAAGAAGAGGCTGGGGGATGTTGACCTGGTGTTGAATGGGGTACGGCTACCCTTGAAAGACCAGGTCCGCAGCCTGGGGGTCATTTTGGACTCCCAGCTGTCCATGGAGGCTCAGGTGTCAGCTGTGAGCTGGACAGCGCTGTATCAACTCCATCTGATACGGCGGCTGCGCCCCTTCCTTCCCGACCATCTGCTCCCATCGGTAGTACATGCCCTGGTCTCCTCTCGTTTAGACTACTGTAATGCGCTCTACGTGGGGTTACCCTTGAAGACGGTTCGGAAGCTGCAGCTGGTACAGAACGCGGCGGCTCGCCTGATTAAAGGTAGCCGCCGGCGATATCACATCACTCCAGTGCTGAAGGAGTTGCACTGGTTACCAGTTGTTTTCCGGGCCAAATTCAAGGTGTTGGTTTTGACCTTTAAAACTCTATATGGTTCTGGCCCAGCCTATCTCAAGGATCGCCTCCAGCAACACCAGACAGGCCGCTTAACAAGATCAGCCTCAGATGGCCTTCTCTCTGTCCCATCAGCCAGGACAGCTAGACTGGTGGGGACGAGGGAGAGGGCCTTCTCTGTGGTGGCCCCCACTCTGTGGAACTCCCTCCCTAGGGAACTCCGTCATGCCCCCTCTTTAATGAGCTTCCGTCGTGCATTAAAAACGTGGTTGTTCAGGCAGGCATTTGGGGTGGGTTAGGGTATTTAAAAAAAAAAAATTATGGTAAAATTTTGTTGTTTTAAATTGTTTTATGGGGGTTGTACATCGCCCAGAGTGGCTGGGTGACCAGTCAGATGGGCGATTAATAAATTTAATAAATAAATAAATAAATACTGGTATACATACAGAAACTCTACAATACACAGGATTTAAAATAATTAAAAAGCCGATAACAAAACTCTGCATTAAGAGATACCCATAAGTATAAAAGAATAAAAACTACTGTTAGATTAAAACTTTCAAGTTAAATTACATTGTTACAGTTCACCATATTGGCCTCCACAAATCTTCTCAACTTTTGGGCAGCCGCTGTGATTCTTGCAACTCTATCTGTCACAAATGTATCAACATCAGAGAGCAGGTATATAACTTTAGCTTGATCATCTCCCTCCGATATATCCCATAACAGGGTCAAAATAAACTTTGTCCTAGGTTCAGGATACAAAGAACGATATAGTAACTAATAATAGAGATTCCCTAAAGCATGAGCACCACATATACAGAGCCTCTGTTCAACCAGTATTTTGCAGTAGCGTCCCTCTAAATATTGCAAAGGCATAGTTTGGAAACACAAGAATGCCTTTCTAAATGAAGTGACTCATACATGTAAATAATTCCCAAATCCATGAGTTAATTTTAGGAGATGCAACTGTGGGGAAAATGATGATTTCCGAATTGCCTCTAGATCTTGTTGGGAATAGAACCTCCCTGCTTTATTCTTTATATGTCTCCAAATCTGATCTAAGGTCCATTTCTTGAGAACCTGGGATATTAAATCAAAAGCTAGCATTTGCTGCTTACATTTTGCTACTCAAGTGGTCTGTCTATAAGATTTCAGCTGTTCCAAAAATATTTTGTATGTATTCTAGAATCATCCATACTAAAAAGTGTAAAATAATGCATAAACAAAGCTCCAAAAATATAAAACCGTACTGGCATAGTCCCCGTCTCTGCCCTAGTACTACCTGCTAGGGTAGATGAGGGTAAACTCTCAGGTTGTAATTAAACTCTCTAGGGATGGTGAATAGTGGACAAATAAACTCAAGATAATCTGTAAAACAGGGCAGAAAGAAGATAAAACTGTAACTAGAGTTATCTTTCCATATAGATAAATAGTTATCTACTGTGTTATGATACCTGACTTCTACAAATATTGACAGGATGTAGCACTGATTTTTGATCAGCTCACAGAATTCTAAGGATAATCTGAAATGATGTAACACAAACATGTTTGGGTTGGTTTTGAATTAAAAGTGTGACTGAAAGACTAGTGGAAAGTAACCTGGAAGATGAGAAATTATGCTTTTTAAAAGTATGATCTGAGAAATTAGGACATCTACAGTTTGATTTAGTGTATTGAATTAGGCTTGCTATAATCAAAACTACTTTGTGCCTGGAAGGCAATGGCAATAGGAAACCAATATGTGCTTTGGACAGATGCTTTAGTTTGATGGTAGCAAGGCATCCTGTCAAGGTTCTGAGAATGCAGTAGTGTACTGTAATGTTCTGTATTGAATACCTATTATTGTAGTACATATACTGTTTGCTACTTATTGAACATTTTATGTGAATTGACGTTATTGTTTGTTTGTTTATTTATTACATTTCTATACCACCCATTAGCCAAAGCTCTCTGGGCAGTAATATAAAAGTGACACGCCAAGAAATCTTGAGCACTTAATTCCCACAATAATTCGAGGGTATTTTCCCTGATTTTAAACATGCTCATATGGAAGTAAATCTCAATTACATTAATCTCCATGAAGAAGTATGTTATGAGGCTGAATTTTCTATGGATGAATGGTTTTGGGGTGTTTTGAGCTCCAGTCTCTGCAGATTCTCAAAGCATTCTAATCTGCCGTGTTGGGGACAAATGGGCATCTTGTTCCATTCAGCTCAGAAATGGGATTGGTTTCTGCCTGTGGCTAATGTGTAGGAGCTAGTCCAGACAGCAGTTTCCCTCCACAGTTGATCTTGAGCTGCAGCCTGAAATTAAGAGAAACTAGGAGAGTGCTCAAGCAAATTCTGGATCCAAGCCATCAAACTTATTACATAATTACAGTTATTATTTACATTTATTTGTTCTGCTTTACAGACAAATTATTGTCTCACTAAGCAGCTCACATCAGTTTAAAGAGAGAGACCGGTCATGATATCAGGCTTACAAACGAAAAAGGCAAGACACACATGGGAAGAAGATTGGAGGGAAATGGTCGAGGAGGGCAGTTATTCAAGACCAGAACAAAGTGGTGAACTATAAGTGTGCATGTATATCTAATTCGGACCAGGCTGATCTTCCCTTGTTGGTGTTCTTGCATTAAACAGCAATTGGTGGCTGTTGTTCCTTTGGCTTATGGATGGGGTCAGAGTGTTTTTTCCCTTTGCTTCTGCAGTCCCAGGGCAAAAGGCTGTTGAAGGAACTGAGTGTTCTTTCTGGCAGGGAGGGGGGAAGTGAGCTCCCTGCAGCTGTTCCTTCTCTAGCCCATGCACAGACCAAATTAGTCTTCCCCTTACTTCGATGTTGTGCCTAGGAAGCAGGGGGTGCAGTATCCCGGTGGTCCTAGGTCACCTGTCTGACAGCAGAAGCCAAAGTGTGCTTCTCATCCGTTCTCCAGGCCCAAGGCAACTCTAAATTAACTCCACTGTTCAGTAAAGCGTTGTTTAGACTTTCTCCCCACGTTATGGCCCTAAAATTTCCCCTTGTCTGTGATGTCAGGATGAAAACAAAGGAACCATTTTCTTAACTCTTCCATTTCTTTCTACCGTCATAGGAGAGCACTGAATCTGGGAATTCTTCGAGATCCTGGATCAGAGGTTGAAGACAGACAGTATCAAATAGACCTTCAGTCCATCAACATTGGTACTGCTCAGTGGGATCAGTTGAAGCCAGAGAACGAGAATGGTAAAGGCAGGGCAGTGCCAGAGAATGAAAGGAATTCTCAGAATCCAGCACTTGAGTGGAATATGGCCAGTAGGTAAGAAACTATTTGAAAATAGTGCCTCATAGTCCTTTGGTAAAAAGCATTATGGTAATAGCATCCCATATATTTGAGCAAAACATTTCGGTCTTTGTACATTCAAGCGTGTGTTTGCATTCCATTGCAAACGTGTTTTCCATGAGCTAGGGATTTGAACAGTACATTTCAAATTGTTTGTAGCACTGTTATACTGTAATCACGATACAGATACAGTTATGTCTATATTTCCATAATAGCTTATTATATGGCCATAAAATATAACTCCAGGCTGAAACCTGGCATTCACATTTCCAGTCAAAGAACAACAGAGTTATTATCCCTTTTGTACTTTTACAAAGTTTGAACAGAACCAGTTTAGACATTTTTAAGCCAGCAGAGGACAAAAAGATTTTTTCTCTATTGGCTCCAAACCAGTTTTTATGCTTCTGTAAATGAAAACAGCTGCAATTTCTGAAATGACAAATTTCCGCTGATTTGTTGATATGCAAAAGAGGGCTTCCAGCTCAAATCCACTTTGAAATGTTACTTTGACATCTTCCATTTTTAGTGTTCCATTTTGATTATACTGCTACAGTTGACTTTGATGCTTTTTTTAAAGCAGAGGTCACAGTAGCCCCATGCAGATGACATATTGAGTTCACTGAATGCAAGAGAAAGAGTTGGGATTGCGCCTGTTGAACAGAGCTCTGTCTGCACAATCTCTATCCTGCAAAAATGTAGAGTACAGATCACACACACACAGAATCTACATGCATAGGCTCTGTTCTAAAGAGTGGATGGCTATGCAAAGGTTTGAGGGCCAGTGGGTGCAATCCCCCCTTTCACATCCATTCATTGTACATGGCATGTGGTATGTATGAGCCTATAGCATGAAAAATGAATAATGAGATTTTGTTACATCTGAACCTATGTATAAAAAGCCTTGGCGGACACAGGATAAAGGGATCTTCTTTGCATTAAGCCAGGAGTGAGCAATTTATGGCCTTCCAAGTGTCTTGGTTCACAGCTCCCATCAGCCCCAGCCAGCATAGACAATGTTGAGGGAGCGTGGGAATTGTAGGCCAAAACATCTGGAGAGACACAAATTACCCACCCTGCATTAATCCCAAATACCACTTTTAAAATGTTTGGTTCCCAAATTATATATCATATTTATGTTTATATTTTCTTTATTATGTCTCATTAGATACATGTCCAAACTGTTCCCACTGTCCTGAACAACCTGCTACATATGCAGGATCCTGAGTCAGTCCAGTAAAATAAACAAGGAACTGTGCAGAGATAGGAGCAAGTCAACAAAGTTGACCCCAGAAGCCATGGCAGAAGCCATATATCCAAAATCAGAAGTCAGACCCATTTCTAACTGAAACTGTTGATGTAAAACATCAAAAATTTATTTGGTGCCTTCAGCTGAAGTATTAAGGACAGGACCAGTGACAGTAGTTTAAATGATTGAGAGCATAATGAGGGTTGTGCCCTCATGAGACAGAAGCCTCTGAAGTCATAGGCTTTCATGTATTCAGTGCCCTGTCAAGCTGCTGCTGGCAGGACAGAATGAGCGACGAAGGCAGCTTTTTCTTCTCTGTCCTCTGTGTTTTGCTTTTTTCTCTAGATGAGCCTCTGAGCTGGTCTAGAGAGGGCTTGCTGGTGGAGCAAGACTGGGGCTGGGGAGGCCATAGAATTCCTTGTATCTTGGCCTCTCCTCTCACCAGCACGCCCCCTTTCTGACCTCCCTGAGGCTGGTTTTGCAACCTCGGGAAGCAGCCAATGCAGTTCTTTCTGCAGTGGCTGGGAGGGGGAGGGAATCGGATACCAGAGTCTCCCTTCTGAGGTCATAGCAGTGTCTACAGCCTCGGAGAGGATACTCCAAAGAATCCTATGGTCCCTGAGACGTTCTCCTGGAACCATAAGATTAGTCTCTGAGACAGATTTCAGCTTTTCACTATTATCAGAAAGACTAGATAATGGTAAAAATGTAAGAAAACAAGATCATGGTAGATCATTTCTTCCATTTAAATGCATTAGTGGGGTGAGATTACCTTTTTTCCCTTTTTGGAATGCCATTTCCAATGCTTAAGGTTTAAAAACACAGTTTATAGGTATCTTATTTCTAAGATGTTTAATGAAGTTTTCTAGATATTTCTCTGGGATTTTGTGGTAGAAAGCTGGTTCCAACATTTATTTTCCCCAATGGGAATTTGCAACATGTAGAAAACATAAGGCTGGAATGGTAAATCCAAGTGGATTTCACAGGAAAGCTCTGATAAAAAAAGAAAGACATCAGAAGCCATGGCAAATGCTGTATCCAAAACCAGAAATCAAACCCAGTAGAGGTATGCAGTAGAAACCTAAGTTACAACAAGATGCTGGACAGCATTTTTAACATAATTTAGAAATTCACATTGAAAATCTTCTTTAGAATTACATTATTGTACATATATGCTTATGTAATTGGACAAGTTTGCTAATAAGCACTTACTTTTGCAAATGTGCAGAGACATATCTATGTTTGAACATTGCAAGGGCAAAATTTCTGTAATGGGCAAATAAAAATACAATTTCTTTGTCATCCTTAAGGCCTTTTTTTCTTCTTTTGGCTCCCCCCTCCCCAAATCTGGCCTTCAAGTTGTGGGAAAAGGTCTTAAATGTATCTACATTATTTCATTCTAATCATCATTTCTCAAATGCAAGCATTGTAACTGTATGTGACCCTCAAGGGCCATATTTAAATCATAAATGTTAGTGGTAGTCTTTCTAAAAACTTTTTTTAAGTGCTTTTGAGAACCGAAAGCATGATTGCCAACTTTCAGTCTAGAGTGTCTTTTAATAGCAATGCTATAAACCCCTCCCCCCAAAGTGCAGTTTACAGTGGAAATGCTGATACAACAGTAACTCTAGCTGTGATCATGATAACTCTATAGCATGCGTGTTTTTAAAAACAAAGCACAAGTGGGGGGCCTGTCAGATAGCCTGAAAATTAAAGAGCCTTTAAAAGCTTTACAAATGGCTTACTGTTCTTATATATTAGATGAAATAAAATGTGCTGATATTTCTAACTGAAACTCTTGATGTAAAACATCAAAAACATCTTCAGCTGAAGCACTTAAAGACTGGATCAATGACAGTAGTTTAAATGATTGAGACAGATTTCAGCTTTTAACAGTTATCAGAAAGACTAGATAATGGTCAAAATGTAAGAAAATTAGATCATTGTGTATTCCTCCATGCAAGTGCATTAATGGGGGGAGATTACTTTTCTTTCTTTTTTGGAATGTCATTGTTGAAGCTTAAGGTTTAAAAAATGCAGTGTCACTAAGGTCCCTACATGTCTTATTTCAAAGATGTCTAATGGAGCTTTCTAGGTATTTCTCTGGGACTTCGTGGTAGAGAGCTGGTTCCAACATGCACATTCCCATTGGGAAAAAAATGTAACATGTGGAAAACATAAGACTGGAATGGAAAATCCAAGTGGATTTCACAGGAAAGCTCTGATAAAAGGATACTATCAGCTCCTGTGCCCTGATATTTCATGCAAAATCCATGTGGATGTTTAATTGTGCAGGCCTTTGGGGATACTTACATAGAGGCTTGAGTATACTGTAAGTGAATCAATAAGAGACATGTATTTCATTTCTTTTCTGAAAAATGTTGGGTGAGATTTCTCTAATTTTAAAAACAGCATTGCCTTTATTACTGTTCCCCGATAACTAAAAATACAGTTGCACTAAAGATATAGGGAAGAGATCTATTTCCCGCTTCCCTTTTCCTTAGTGGTTGTATGGCTATGTGACCCATATCCTTTGCAGTTCAGAACAGTAATATGCTGCAGGGTGCATCGAAAAGGATACCCAACTGATATACTTCTTGTTTAACAAAAAACATGGACACTGTTATTTCTCCAACACTTGTCCATATAATTGTTGTGTGTGGGCATGCCTTATAGCACCCACCTCTGTGTTTTCTCGGTGTCTTACTTTAAACAGATGTTCTTTAATGTATACTAAGGGTAGTCAGCTACTTTAATATTTCTGAAAGCCTTGTCTTTCTTTTAAAGGTATAAATACGTAACAGATGCCTAAGTGGAACTTGGAGTGAACATAGTGTGGTCATAGTGCCATCACGGCACCATTCCTCAATGAGGATGCTCATATGGTACACACCTGTGCCAAGTTAGCAGAATACTTAAGGGTAATACAGTGTGGAAGGCTTAATAAAGAAAGTGCAGGGTTAATTCTCGTTTCTTTGGATCATTGAAGCGAACACCTCACTTTTGAAGACAAATGTGTTGTCTCACATTCCTCTTTACACCTGAATTAATTCCAGTACCTGTTCTAGCCCCCTTCTTAGAAAAACATCAAAATACACTTAAACTAAGTAAAGTCCGGAAGTAAAGTTCCATGAAGTCACGAAAAGTCGGAAGCGACTGAGTGAATAAACAACAACAAAGCAAATTTTACTGATTAGGAGACGCTGAACTGCAGACCGGAAGGTCGGCAGGACAGCAGTTCGAGACTCAAGTGCCACGTGACGGAGTGAGCTCCCGTCTTCAGTCCCAGCTTCTGCCAACCTAGCAGTTCGAAAGCAAGAAATTGCAAGTAGATAAATAGGTACCGCTTCGGTGGGAAAGGTAACAGTGTTCCGTGCACCTCGGTGTTCAGTCATGCTGGCCACATGACCACGGAAGCGTCTTCGGACAGCGCTGGCTCTTCGGCTTAGAAATGGAGATGAGCACACACCCTAGAGTCGGACACGACTGGTTGGGGACACCTTTACCTTTCTTTTTTTTTACTGATGTGCACTGAAAATACATCAGTAAAATATTGAACATTTTTCCCTATATCCAGACTCCAATCAACATGCAATTTGCAAATTTACAGTACTAGAGGCTGGAAAAAATAAATTCTATAAAGATTTTGATTAGGTTTGTGTTTTCCCCATTGTTTAATTTAAACCATTCATATTAATCAGTTGTAAATATACATTCTGAAATATATTTCAGTGGAATGCTACTGAATATGACTTTTCAGATCACCACTGTGTTGGTGTTACTGAACTGTTTCCTTTTTAATTGAACACTGGGGAGTAATAATTGGGATAACTACAATATTAAGCTGTGACGGCTATAAGTGAGTTATGCAGTTCATTCTAAATGAGATACCCAAATACCTCTTTAACCGCACTAACTTACATTCCATGTGTAAGCTGACTGATAGTAGGCAGTGAATGAAAAACATTTGGTTTAAAGGAAATCTGGCAAAGACTGGAGTGAAGCTGATTGGCAAGAAGAGGTATTGATAGATCTAAAAAATAAATCTGAGAGCACTTTCTCAGCTGAAGTGCTTGCTTGATTCACTGTGAATCTGATTTCCAGCTGGGCTTTTGTAAGATTCCATTCTCTTGTTTGGGTGACAGTTATTTTGCAAAGGCTATTTTATGTTTATGCCTACAGAACACTTCTCAGCTTTGCCATTTTGCACATTTACCCTAAGTTTTGATACCTTGTAGTAGTAGTATTAGTGCTAGTAGTAGTACTAGTAATAAATAACTTATTTATATTCTTATCTTCTACGAGATCAAGGAACAGCATTATCATAAAACTATATAATATCAGTAAAAATTTAAATACAGCAAATACATTTTTAAGCAATAACAAAGAATATATTAATACAATGAACAAAACAAAACACAAAAGCCTAAAACTGGCAGCAATAAAACTAGGCATTATATATTAAAAGTCTGTTGAAATAGGTGTATTCAGCTTCTGGCAAAAAGCACATGAGGGAGCCAAACAAATTTCAGTTGGGAGAGCATTCCAGAATTTGCAGCATTGCTCACTCACTGAATTTCCCGAGATGGCACCAGGAACAAGGTCTGTAACAATGATCTGAATTCCCAGACAGGTCTATATGGGAAAACCTGTTCCTAAGCCATTTAGAGCTTTAAAGTCTAGAACCACCACTTTGACTTTAGCCCTGAAGCAAATAAGAAGCCAGTGGAGCTGACTTAAGATCAAAGTTACATGCGCTGATCTACAAACACCAAACAAAAGTGTGGTTGCCACATTTTGGACCAAGGCTCCATCTACATGAGCCATTTATTCCGGGGCCGCTGCAGTCCAAGGACCTTCAGGACATATGACGCAGGCACCACTTCGCAGCCTCACCGTGATTTTGACAGGGAAAATGTGGATTTCTGCAGAGGCATTTTGCTGTGATTTTTTAGCTTACTGCGGGGTTACCCTGGTTGCTGAGCTGTTTGTCCCTGCCTCGAACTGTCTTCACAGTTTACTGCGGGTGTGGGGTAGGTGTGCTTAGTGATTGTGACACTATGTGATGCCTTTTCACCCCTCCCCATTCCTCCCTGTTCCTTTGCAGCTGCGCAGTAACAGAGAGGTATCCATTTTGAAATGATGGATAGGCACGTACCTCTCACGTGGGCATGCCCCTTCGCATGTGTGAACCATCGTGAGAGTGTGGGGCTGGAGGACTGCCAATATGATTGTGTACAAACAGTTGGCGTAGTAATAAAGGAGCAGACTACCCACATCTTGCCAAAGAAGAATGGACAGACACAAAAGAACCCCTAAAATACAAAACAGCCACTAAACTCTGAAGTGTCACACCCCCACCCTCACGTGGTTGCGCAGCTGCACGTTTAAATATAATGGTAAAAAAGAGCAGCACAACTGCTGCAGTTTACTTTGCTTTAACGGCCATGTGTCAGGGCACAGTGGATTTTTCTGCTGGAGAAGTCTGCAGTAAATTGCACATGTACCACAGCAGAAGCTAATTTGCAGCTTGAATGCTGCGCAGTTATGGCAGAGTGAATGTCGAAAGCGGTGCCGTGCAGATGGCCCCCAAGTGAAGCCTCCGGACTATCTTCAAAGGCAGCCCCACATAGCAAGCATTACAGTAATCCAGTCTGGAGGTAACAAGCATGGATGATTGAAGCTAAGTCCTCCTAATCCAGGTAACACCACAGCTGCTGTGTCAGGCAAACCTGATAAAAGACAGTCCTAGCAACTGTTTCCACCTGAACAATGGAGTATCCCAAAACTACATACCTGAAGCATACATATTTACTGCTGTTCTAATTGAGGTGTCCAATGCTGTGTCTAGCCAGATATTATGGATTCAGTTTCAATTTTTGTGGCCTGAGGACGTGGATAAGGTGTTTATCTAGGAGTGCCTTTTACTACCTTCGGCTAGTAAGACAGCTATGATTATTCCTAGACAGTGATAGCTTGACCATTGTGGTCCATGTATTTGTAACCTTTAGAACTGAATTACGGCAATGCACCTTATGTGGGGCTGCCCTTAAGGCAGCAGTTGGTGCAGTGAGGTTGGTGATGGGAGCGGCTTATCACCAGCATGTTACGTCTATGCTGAGGGAACTGCAGTAGTTGCCCGTATGCTACTGGGCCAGGTTTAAGGTTTTGCTTCTTGCTTACAAAGCTCTAAAGAACTCAGGACCAGGATAGTTAGGAGGTTGGCTGACTCCCTACCACCTGCCTGTTTGGTTATTGCACTAAGCCGGGGATACCCTCCTGATGGCGCCTAAGATATCGGCGGTCCAGTGTATGATGGCTTGGAATAGGTCTTCAGAATCACAGTGTCTACTCTCTGAAACTCCTACCAGTACAAATTAAACAGGCATAGACCCTATTGGGTTTAGGGCACCTACTAGAAATGAACTTATTCTAACAAGCTTTTCCAGAACAGTGATCTTGTCTGTTTGTTGTGTAATGCTATTGACTCTTCCATATTTTATACAGTATTTTATTATAGTTTTATACTGTATTATTTGTATATCACTTAGAAATATCTTTTTAATGTAAGCAGTTCATAAAGATAAGTAAGAAGGTAGGTAGGTAGATATATAAATGCTTCTTCAAGGGGACTGAGACCCCATTTAGAAAGGTGGAACTACCTCACCTAGACTTGCTGTGTTTTTAACTGATAGTATCTCCATCTTGTCTGGTTTAGGTTTCCACTTGATAACTCCCATGTGCTCCTGAATTGACTCCAGACACTGATTTATTACTTCCACAGTCTCCCTGATCGGACAAAGGAAGGAGAGAGAGAATTGTGTGTCACCTGGTGACATTGTAGCCCAAACCTCCAGATGAGCTTACCCAGCAGTTTCATGTACATATTAAAAACCATGCACCACCTAATGGCGCAATCCTAAGTAGATAGGCGGCCACCTCTGACCTCGGAGGCAACTGCCTATCCAAAGCATGTCTTTTTTGCTAGACAGCCGTTTTTGTCTGTCTAGCAGCAGGGGGGCCAGCCGGGAGAGGAAGCTGCTGTACGACACATAGGATGTGTCGTACGCGCAGCTCCGCTCTCCCTGCCCTGGAACGTCCCCAGCCCCACCCCTTTTCAGTCGCTCCACGCTTGTCTTCCGAGCACGGAGGACGGGGCTTCTCCACACTGCATCTGAGGCAGTGGGACGAGGGGGGAGGTCGGATTTTCAGGAACCAACCTCAGAGCGCAGGCTCCGAGGTCGGTTCCTGGAACAGAGCATATCCTATGGCCCACTAGACAGTGTCTAGCGGCCATAGGATTGCTCTCTCCAAAACACAAATTGCTTCATATTAAAAGCAATAGGATAAATAGGTTTGGATTTTAAAATACCAGAGAAGTGAAAAAGTGGCATACATGTTTATAAATAAATAAAATTAATAATTATAAAATGATTGCCCCGACGCTGCTGCATTTCTCTGCTTTGCTATTGCATCTATGGCATTCTTAAGGATTTGAACCCAGAGAGAGTCAAACCTTGGTCTATCTAACCCAGTATTATATACTCTGACTTACAGCGACTCTCCAGGGAGGCAGACATCTCCCATCCTTCCACCTGAGATTCTTTTAAGACTGGAGATGCCAGAGATTTAACCTGGGACCTTCTGCTTGCAAAGGCTTGTACTCTACCACTGAGCTATGGCTTTTCCCCAAGAACTCTTGTGCCCTAAAGCAAAAATCATATCGCTAGATGAACAAGCTTCTCATTGACGAGTTATTTTCAGAGGAGATCATCCTGCTTGTGGTTTCCTGGTTGACAGCTGGTTGGCCACTGTATGAACAGAATGCTGGACTAGATGGACCCTTGGTCTGATCCAGCATGGCTCTTCTTATATTCATGAATTTTCTGATGTCTTACAGACATATGTTTTGGTGTTTTCACTAGATTAAGAAATTAATTTTATAACTTCTACAAATACAGAGACAGTGTCTTACTCCTGGTCTCAGTAATGTATAATCCAAGTTAAATTTATTTTTCTTTTAGCATAAAGCGGCATCAAGAAAGGAGAGCTATATTAACTCCAATTTTAACAGACTTCACAGTGCGAATAACTGCTGCTCCTGCTATCATTTTCACAAAAATAATTTCACCAGAGAATTTGCATACAGAGGTTAGTATCTGAGAGAGATTTACTCACAAAACGTTCGTATTGTCACTTATATTTGTAATTGCAAATCTTTCTAGTAGTTAAAATGTTACATAAAGCTGTGATAAAAATAGTGGTTGTATCTACTTCTTCTATCCATCTGCAAGTGGAACAGATTTCCCCTTCCTCCTGCAGCCCCCCACATGCCTCCCCAAATGAGCTGCAGAGGATTGGGGACATTCCAGAGCAGATATGAGGGGCCCAGGGGGATGCAGGGGACAGGAGAAGAACGGGAAGTCCCATTGTGTGAGTGGAAGTCTGCTTGTGTGACTTGGATATTGCCCAATATTTGGTATCATTTTTTCCCCTCAATGGCCTCTTCTGTATATATCTCAGACATAGTGATTATTGCGTGTAAGATAAGGATAGTGATGTACAGTGAGTGGGTGTGTGTTACGGAGGGATCAATCCTATGGCCACTAGACAGTGGCGAGACGGCCATAGGATATCTGGTTTTCCGGGAACCGACCTCAGAGCCTGTGCTCCGAGGTTGGTTCCCAGAGAACAGAACGCGCTCCGAAGCAGCGTGGAACAGCCCCATGTTCCACGCTCACAAGAGGAGCATAGAGTGGCTGAAAAGGGGCGTTCTGGGGTGGGGAGGGTGGAAATGCCTGTGGCTAGACAGCCGCAGTCGGCTGTCTAGCCGAAAATGCAGGGCAGGAAAAGCACGGCGGGAACGATCCCCTCTGTGCTTTTCCTGCCCTGCTTTGCATAGATGCTCACCTCCGAGTTCGGGGGCGGCCGCCTATCTGAATAGGATTGCACCCTAAGGGGGTTTATTTATTTTATTACATGTACAGTATATCTCACTTTTCCGCCAAAGAGCTCAAGGGTGGTGTACATGATTCTTCCCCCACCGCCATTTAATCCTCACAAAAACCCTGTGAGGTAAGTTAGGCATAGTGATAGTATTTGGCACAAGATTACCCAGTGAGCTCCATGATTTGAGTAGCAATAGTAGACTAGCTAGCATATCGTATAAGGTGGGACAGAATAAACTACACAGGAGTTATAGAGCTGAGATGTGTGTGCCTTCGGCTGGGTTGGATGGTGCATGCAACCCATTTGCTCTCACTTTCCTTCTCCTCCTTGTGCAAATGGACTATGATTTATTGAGCCCGCCCAAAAGCCAGGATTTGTAAGCCAGCTTTAAACCAGGATTTGTTGTTGGCTTATGAATCATGGATTGTTTAGGCACAATATAAACTATAACCCTAGGTTCAGATGTAACCAGATGCAAACCAAGTCCATGCCTGATTTGTTTACCCACTTATGCAAAGAGAGGAATGAAGCAGGAGAAAACAGACCATGTGAATGAAACGGGACCAAACAAATAGTAATACACATCTCATATCCATTTAGGTTTAATAAGCCATGATTCCTGGCTTAAAGTAATGTGTGAACATGGACTTTGTGCCTGTCTTTGAGTTTCAAGACTGGCAAATAAGAAAGTACAGCTTTTATGTCTGAAAAAGGACCCATAGAGTATGGATTTAGCCATGATCTTTTTTCATGTAGCCCAGTAGTACCTACTGTAAATGGGAGAGGTTCTTCCAGATGTCATGCAAATTTCCAAGCTGCTGGGAACCTGAACTCTCTAACAATAACTTTGAGTCAGAATCCAAGGTCCTCAATATGGCAAATCTGGAATCTGGGGCCCAATTTGAAGGTGACACTTGTTGTTGTTTATTCAGTCAGTTGCTTCCGACTCTTCATGACTTCATGGACCAGCCCACGCCAGAGCTTCCTCTCGGCCGTCACCATCCCCAGCTCCCCCAAGGTCGAGCCCGTCACCTCCAGAATATCATCCATCTACCTTGCCCTTGGTCGGCCCCTCTGGCTTTTGCCTTCCACTTCCCCTAGCATCAGCATCTTCTCCAAGGTATCCTGTCTTCTCATGATGTGGCCAAAGTACTTCAGTTTTGCCTTTAATATCCTTCCCTCAAGTGAGCAGTCTGGCTTTATTTCCTGGAGTATGGACTGGTTTGTTCTTCTTGCAGTCCAAGGCACTCTCAGAATTTTCCTCCAGCACCACAGTTCAACAGCATCTATCTTCCTGCACTCAACCTTCCTTATGGTCCAGCTCTCACAGCCATAGGTTACTACGGGGAATACCACTGCTTGAACTATGCGGACCTTTGTTGTCAGCGTGATGTCTCTGCTCTTCACTATTTTATCAAGATTTGGCATTGCTCTCCTCCCAAGAAGTAAACGTCTTCTGATTTCCTGGCTGCAGTCAGCGTCTGCAGTAATCTTTGCACCTAGAAAGCCAAAGTCTGTCACTTCCTCCACGTTTTCTCCCTCTATTTGCCAGTTATCAATCAATCTGGTTGCCATAATCTTGGTTTTTTTCGCAGTTTAACTGCAAGCCAGCTTTTGCACTTTCTTCTTTCACCTTCGTCATAACATTCCTCAGCTCCTCCTCGCTTTCAGCCATCAAAGTGGTATCATCTGCATATCAGAGATTGTTAATGTTTCTTCCAGCGATTTTAACTCCAGCCTTGGCTTAATCAAGCCCAGCACGTTGCATGATGTGTTCTGCGTACAGGTGGAATAGGTAGGGTGAGAGTATACAACCCTGCCGTACTCCTTTCCCAATCTTAAACCAGTCCGTTGTTCCGAGGTCTGTTCTTACCGTTGCTACTTGGTCGTTATACAGATTCCTCAGGAGGCAGATGAGATAACTTGGTATCCCCATACCACCAAGAACTTGCCACAATTTCTTATGATCCACACAGTCAAAGGCTTTAGAATAGTCAATAAAACAGAAACTCCCTGGCTTTCTCCATTATCCAGCGGATATCAGCAATTTGGTCTCTAGTTCCTCTGCCTTTTCTAAACCCAGCTTGTACATCTGGCAATTCTCGTTCCATGAATTGCTGGAGTCTACCTTGCAAGATCTTGAGCATTACCTTGCTGGCATGTGAAATAAGTGCCACTGTTCGGTAGTTTGAACATTCTTTGGTGCTTCCCTTTTTTGGAATGGGGATATAAGTTGATTTTTTCCAATCTGTTGGCCATTCTTGTGTTTTCCAAATTTGCTGGCATATGGCATGCATCACCTTGACAGCATCATCTTGCAAGATTTTAAACAGTTCAGCTGGGATACCATCATCTCCTGCTGCCTTGTTATTAGCAATGCTTCTTAAGGCCAATTCAACCTCACTCTTCAGGATGTCTGGCTCTAGCTCACTGACCACACCGTCAAATCTATCCCCAGTATTATTATCCTTCGTATACAGATCTTCTGTATATTCTTGCCACCTTTTCTTGATTTCTTCTGCTTCTGTTAGGTCCTTGCCATCTTTGTTTTTGATCATACCCATTTTTGCCTGGAATTTACCTCCGATGTTTCTAATTTTCTGGAAGAGGTCTCTTGTCCTTCCTATTCTATTATCTTCTTCCGCTTCCGCTCATTGCTTGTTTAAAAACAATTCCTTATCTCTTCTGGCTAACCTCTGGAATTTTGCATTTAATTGGGCATATCTCCCCGTATCACTGTTGCCTTTGGCTTTCCTTCTTTCTTGGGCTGCTTCCAGTGTCTCAGCAGACAGCCATCTTGCCTTCTTGGTTTTCTTTTTCTTGGGGACATTTTTTGTTGCCACCTCCTGAACAGTGTTGCGAGCTTCTGTCCATAGTTCTTCCGGGACCCTATCTACTACATCTAGTCCCTTAAATCTATTCTTCACCTCCACTTCATATTCATGAGGAATATTCGTGAGCTCATATCGAACTGATCTGTGGGTCTTCCCTATTCTCTTTAGTCTGATTCTAAATTGTGCAATAAGAAGTTTGTGATCTGAACTACAATCAGCTCCAGGTCTTGTTTTTACTGACTGCATAGATGTCCGACACCTGTGGCTACAAAGGATGTAGTCAATCTGATTTTGGTGTTGACCGTCTGGTGAAGTCCATGTATAAAGTCGTCTCTTAGGCTGTTGGAAGAGAGTGTTTGTTATGCACAGTGAGTTGTCTTGGCAAAATTCTATCAGCCTATGTCCTGCTTCATTTTGTTCTCCCAGACCATGCTTGCCTGTAATTCCAGGTGTCGTTTGACTACCCACCTTAGCCTTCCAGTCTCCTGTAATGAAAATAACATCTTTGTTTGGCGTACTATCCAGTAGGTGCTGCAGATCCTCATAGAACTGATCTACTTCTGCTTCTTCAGCATCTGTGGTTGGGGTGTATATTTGGATCACTGTGATGTTAAATGGCTTACCCTGAATTCGAATTGAGATCATTCTGTCATTTTTTGGATTGTATCCAAGCACTGCTTTAGCCACTTTATGATTAATTATGAAGGCTACTCCATTTCTTCTGTGGTCCTCTTGTCCACAGTAGTAGATCTGGTGGTCATTTGATGTGAAGTGGCCCATTCCAGTCCATTTCAGTTCACTGACACCCAAAATGTCTATCTTTAATCTTGACATCTCCCCAATAACCACATCCAATTTGCCCTGGCTCATAGATCTTACATTCCAGGTTCCTATGGTGTGTTGATCTTTAGAACATCGGATTCGTTGTTCACCACCAGCGCCATCGGCTGCTAGCCGTCCTTTCGGCTTTGAGCTAGCTGCGTCATCACATCTGGGGCTAGTTGAACTTATCCTCTGTTCCTCCCCAGTAGCATTTTGACCATCTTCCGACCTGGGAGTCCCATCTTCTGATGGTTGTACTGATCCATTTAGTTTTCATGGCAAGAATACTGGGGTGGGTTGCCGTTTCCTTCTCCAGGGATCGTATTTAGTCTGACCTCTCTGCCATGACCTTCCCATCTTGGCTGTCCCTTCACGGTTTAGCTCACGATGTCATTGAGGTGCTCAAGCTCCAGCACCACGACAAGGTAACGATCTCCTTTGCTGAAGGAAGGTGACACTAGACATATAATTAAAATTCATGCGCCCAGTGTTCTATACCAGAATCTCATTTAAACTGGACCTTCAGTTGCTATGTGTAAACCATTAACACACAAGTTCAGCACTTGCCCGGATACATGCCATGCAAATAATACACGCATAAGCAAGTGAACCTAGTTTAAATGAAATGCCAGCTCCATGGAATGCCTCATGTGGAGGTTTTTCTTACACGTTCAACATAGTGTTTAAATCAGGTCTGAGGGGAAGCTTTCCAAAGACATGCCTGCAGAGCCTTTGTCAGACTCCAAAACCAGGAATGGCAGCTAACAATTTTTGGGTAGGGCAAGTCCAAACCAGCCCATCAACCACCGAAGACTATTCTCTTTCCTAAAGGTCCTGTGAGAGAAAGTGAAAAGCACATTTTGGGGACATCCAAAAAGGTCATCAGCTCTAGGCCATCTTTTTAACTTCCTTGGGTTTTGAAACCCACTCCTTGCTTGAGTATCAAGCTGCTTGTTTCCCTCTGCTCCAGATCAGTGTCACCAGACTTTTCACAGCACCCCTTAGGCCATTAGCGCACCTGGAAGGGGATCCTAGCCTTGTTACCTAGAAATACTGGGGATTAAATCTGGAATGAGGGGAGGCTATATGTGCAAAGCGTGTCATGTGTTGCTGTGTTGTGGCCCCATCTCACTGTTTTTATTTATTTTATTGCTGTAAGTCACCTTGGGAGGGCTTCTGCCCTGAAAGGCGGCCAAGAAATATTTTAAATAAATAAAAATAAATCAAATGTGCTGGAATGAAAATTTAAAGGAAAATATTAGATGAGTTAAGGAATTGCTGAGCTGTAGTGAAAGCATTCAGTAAAAAGTAACAGATGAATTTTACGGCTGCTCTTGTTCAAGTATGTAAATGTTTTGGCTATTCTAATTCTTCTTGAATTTATTCTCTTGGTGACATTCAGTGAGGAAGAGAGAGGTCTCCCATAGATTACCAAGAACCTGAATACTTATGCACATGTTGTTCATGACAAGTGGTGTGAGCTTCTGCTTAGTAAGCAAACCTGCTTATTTTCTGCTTTCCATCTTGGAAATAATTTGCCAGAAATGGTCAAAACCTTTTGCTGTGTGTGTGTGTGTGTGTGTGTGTGTGTGTAATAACAGCCATAAAATAGTGGTCATCTTTCTGGCAAGACATCAACAGCAGTTTACAGGCAGCTACAAATCAATTAAATCAGTTATTTCTGAGTTGCAACATACAATTTCATTACAAACAAAGATGAGTTTGTACTCCAAAATGTATATCTGTCTGTAAAAACCAAAAAAGGGAAACTGTAATCCTCTGCCAAGAAAATGAATAAGGACTCTTGGCAGCCCAGAATTTGATGCAACAAAGAAACAGGACCTCACACGTGAAACACATGAAACAAACAAAATGTATCTTGATCATCAAATATCCTGTTGGAAGCATAGTGGCATGCTATCCCACCTCTCCTCCACCTGATTTCCTTTTACAGATGGTGCACAGTACGTTTCTGCTTGAAGAGATAAGGAAATGTTAATAGTCCCAATTTAGAGAGTATAAATAGCCTATATTGTGTTTAGTTAAAAAAATAAAATTACATAATTGCCTAGGAACAGCTGGTATTCATTGACTGTTTTACAAACTTGTTTTTCACAGGAAATTTTAGTATGTGGCCATTCTTTGGAAGTGAATATGACAACATGCCTGGACTTCTTCATCAGTGTGGCCCAAGTACAGCTCCTACAGCAATTAATACATGCTAATATGGTTGGATTGGAACCATCCAATAAAGCTGCAGAGGTAACATGTATAACCAGTTTTCTTTCAGAGCTACTGTGCCTCGTACTGCTATTTTAAAAATTGTATTTTTAGCTGGAAATATGTTACTCACATCATACTGCTGCTGTGTTGTGGTTCCCCCTGGACTATGCAGGGATAATACCCTGTGGCATCCCCAGGGCATGAATTTTTTTGGCCTTGTTAGGTCCTTGAGGGAGGAGTGCTCTTTTGCAAGATTGTTTTCAACATTTTCTTCTCCTGTCTTAATCTGTGCCTATGCAGTGAAGTTGGTTCAGCTTGACATCTATAGGTCCAGATATCAATTACTGACATGGTAGGAAGTTGCTATGGGAAGCATTGTAAGCATTAACACAAAAGGACAATGTTTTTATTATTGTTGAAATTTTATGTATTTATTTATTTTTATTTTTATTTATTTATTTCACTTCTATACTGCCCAATAGCCGAAGCTCTCTTGGCAGTTCACAAATGTTAAGTACAAGACACACAGTATGGCTTTATCTTGGATACTTTCCTCTTTTGGAAGTTAGTTTTTAGAGTAAGTATACTATGGGAATATTTGCAGTAAATAACTTTTGAGGCAGCATTTCCCATCTTCAGTGGAATGGGTAGAGTCAAAAATTTAAATGCATGCCCAGAATTTTAATCTAGGGATGGTGCTGTTCAGAAATCCTGTACTTTGTAGAACAGGCAAACATTGACAATGAAAATCACTTTCAAAAGTACATAGGACTGTCTCATATCCAGACAATGTTGCACTCTCTTTAGCTCATTCATTTCGTAATTAGTATAGACTGCTTAAAGTAGAACACTGATTATTTGATATTCAGCTGTGGAAACCTCAAGCACAATCCACTGGGAAATTCTTCTGCGCAAGGGCCTTACAGGAAAACTTGCACAGGAGAACGTCCTGATGGAATGCACCGTTTACCTGGAAGATACACTCACGTAGCAAGATAGGCTTTACATATCAAGGAGTGTTGCATTAAACCAGAAGTGCCTGAAAATAAATATAAAAATGAAATGTGGTTAGAAAGAGGATTGCTTTTTGTGGATAAAGAGAAACAAATTAATCTGAGGAATAAATAATAGGCTCACTGAGAAAAAGAAACCTGAAAAGTGGTAAAATGCTTGACAGTGAGCAATAGTAAGAGCAAAAATAACTTATAAGTTATTTTTGCTATAAGCAGAAATTACACTCTTGGCCAGAAAGACTGGTGTCTCATAGTTCTGATGGATCCATACCTGGAACATTGCTTTGTTTCCTCTCATGTTCCCCAAGGGTGATACATTAAGACTCAAATTTCTCTGTAGCATAGAGGCAGAATTATACCTGTCCATCACATCTAATGGGACTGATTTCTGACCATGTAAACACACACACACACACACACACACACACAGAGATTATTCTGTTAGCAGGGAAGACTACAGAGGCCATGATCCAGCAAGGAGCAAACATAATACTGTGTACTCATTGGATACTTCCTTAAATTGCTTTAAAAAAGAAATTCAGCATAGAGATTATCTTTATAATTACTCCAGTTCTGAGGAGCACTGATAGTTTCTTTTATCTTTCTCTGGAAGTTGTTATAAATTATTTTATGGCAGTGGGCTTTTGTTTTCCCTTTACTCCCCCTCACAGCCATGTTTTTCTTCTCTGAGGAATGAACAGCCAGAAGAAGTAGAAATAAAGAGCCAAAAATGTGTTCCCCTTGCTATATGTTTCCAGCTCCCATTAGAAGCTCCCTCATGTTTCTTTCACCAGCAGAGGAAGGCCATCTTATGTTATCTGAGCTGCAAACACCTCCTCCAGCAGACAGCCCTTTGAAGCATCTACAAACTCAAAGTTCAAAGAAAAAAAAATTATTCAGGGGTTTAGATTGATGTATGATCAAAGTTTTTGAAGCTAAATATATATAGTTTGCCTAAGAAATGACAAATGGAAGAGACATAAATCTGCAAATATAACACTGGGGTGTAAACACCAGGAAAAAAAGAGGGACTTTAGGACTTCACAAAAGATCATTATTAGAAATCAGATGCTGACATTCAGAATGGAATTGTTTAGTGGGGAAACCAGGAACAGTTTTGTTTGTGTTAATGGAGTATGCTACAAAATTATTTCTTAAGGGCTCATGTTGAGTTGTTTAAGCTAAAGTGAATCAAGCACTAGAAATCATAAGCCTTATCAATTCCCATTCTATATAATTCTGTGAGTTGTTTAAACTAAATTGAATCAAGCACTATAAATCATAGGCCTTATCAATTCCCATTCATATAATTCCGTTTTCATCTGAATTTCAAATATTCACTTGAAGGTTATGTGATCCATTACCTTACAAAAGGATAAAAGTCAAAAGTTACTGCTATGTTACAATAATTGAATAACAAGTTTCTTTTAAAATGTGGGCAGAGAAGTTGAGCGTATCAAGACTGCCTAGGCGAGATGGATTTGGAAGCAGTAATTACTTTGTTCACAGATATCAAATAATCATCATATTAAACCCACTTCCAAAAGAAGCATATGTAAGGAATAACATATGTATACTTTTTAAACCAGTGTTGTAGAGTAAATTAAATGTTTATATTTTAACAGAATAAAAAACATATTGCGTAGAGAGCTAGAGAGGAACCACATAATTAAGGCCAAAAATGGTCGCTCTTTGATCTGGGTAGGTGCTAAAGGACAAATGTTATTTTATGTAAATGTAACATTCTGGATTTTTGGTACCTCCTACTATAGTTCTCAGATCCTGATTCATACACAATTGTCTGATTTTGGTTGAACTTGCTTCCCTAACTTTGCCATTCTCTTTAGAGCTTTAATTTTACTTGTTTATTTGTCACTGAGATTAAAGTATTTAAGAAGAACATAAAATCTTCTTTGGGATTGTTTAGTTTCAGTTAACATAACAAAGAGTTTCCAGTTCTGTTACATTAAAACTTGCTGCACAAAGGTTTATTTTACACCACTTAAGGTAATGCAGAACCCACCTAAATGCTCTGATACAGTACATCATGAAAAATATTCGTACACAATTCACTGATGAAGAAAGCAGACACATTTTCTAAGCTAGAATTCCCACCATCTTCGTTTACCAGCAAGCATGAAGCAAAATCTCTCCTGCAGTACATTAAGGATACTCACTTCTCCTGAGTATCCTTAAGTGGGGAAGGTTTTGAATTAATCAAAACTATTTATCAGGCTGTAATTTAAGTAAAAACACTTGGAAGAGAAACAGACATTGCAGGGCCTGCAGTTGGTAATCATTGAAAATTAAATGGAGAAGGTGTTACACAGACTTAATTGGGTTAGGCTGTGCTTGGTGCAAAAAGATCTCAGGTTGCACCAAAGGCTACTGGGACAGAGAAGCATGGCCACTCTGCCATTTGAAAATACAAAAGCCAGCAGTTATTTATACCTGTCCTTTGCACCCAAAGGATCTTGTTGTAATTAGTGGTAGAGGCATGTCTGAATAACGTCAAGTTTTTTATATTTTCAAAGGGACAGCAGCCATGTTTCTTACCTTTTTTCATCATCTTTGACACCCTCTTGAATCTTTGGTTTCTGTCTTTTAATTCTCTCCTCCAATTACTCCTCACTTTGGGTACTTATTAACTATAAATGTATAACGCAGGTCAGGATAGGTAGCACCAAGCCCAAGAGTTCACCAGCATGTTTAACAAGCAATGTGAAAGAAGCTATTAAAGAAGGCTTTCTTCAGAAACCCAAAGTCTTGCCCAAATGACATGAACAAAAAGGAACACAAACTTGCAGTAAGGAAATGCAAGTAGATAAGAGATCCAAAATTTTTTTTGAGGAGCATATCACTACTAATAACATTGAGGCCAACAATAAAGAATTCTTTAAATAGACAAGAGGAGACAAGGGGAGGTTGGGGGATGTTGACCTGGTATTGAATGGGGCACAGCTACCCTTGAAAGACCAGGTCGGCAACCTAGGTGTCATTTTAGACCCCTAGCTGTCCATGGAGGCTCAGGTGTTAGCTGTGAGCCAGGCAGCGCTGTACCAACTCCATCTGATACAGCAGCTGTGCCCCTACTTTCTTGATCATCTGCCCCCATCAGTACTACATGCTCTGGTCTCCTCTCATCTAGACTACTATAATGCACTCTACGTAGGGTTACCCTTGAAGACGGTTTGGAAGCTGCAGCTGGTGCAGAATGCAGCGGCTTGCCTGATTAAAGGCAGCCACCGGCGTGATCACATCACTCCGGTGCTGAAGGAGTTGCACTGGCTACCAGTTGTTTTCCAGGCACATTCAAAGTGTTGGCTTTGACCTTTAAAACCCTATACAGTTCCGGCCCAGCCTATCTCAAAGAGCGTCTCCAGCAATACCTGCCAGGGTGGAAACTGAGCCAATAGAGCCCCAGAGCAGTTCTGATTCTGAGGAGGAACAGCAATCCGTGGGATAGATAGTGCTCGCTCATCTCTCACAAGCACAGCAGCTGGCAGAGATTCCTCCTGCCAGCATTCCTGGGATAGATAGTGACCCTGGCAGTGAGGGAGCACTGGAGGGGAGCTTGCTGGACGCTCGGCACAGACGCAGGGAGCGATGACAGATGGAGGGTGCGGAAAGGAGGCGTAGCGCTCGTTTGGCGCGCAAACAATGGTCGCGTCCCGAGGACCCAAGGGAAAGAGGGAGGATCTCTCCCTAGCCCATAAGTTCAGGGTCTTCCCGTGATTCTCCTTCAAATGGGGACCAACTGCCTTACCTGGAGCTTAGGCTACTCAGCTATCTTTCCCCAGTGCTGTTCCTTGCTTTGGCGCTAGCTACTAGTATTCTGAAAGAGTCATAAAGTAATAAAGGAATAAAGACTCAGAAATAATTCCTTGTCGTCTGTGTCCTGAGTTGGCTATTGGTGGGGACTGGAAGAGGCAGCTAGGGCACTCCTGACAATACCAGACAGGCTGCTCAATAAGATCAGCCTCTGATGGCCTTCTCTGTGTCCCATCAGCCAGGACAGCTAGGCTGGTGAGGACGAGGGATAGGGCCTTCTCTGTGGTGGCCCCCACTCTGTGGAACTCCCTCCCTAGAGAACTCCGCCATGCCCCCTCTTTAGTGAGCTTCCGCCATGAATTGAAAACTTGGTTGTTCAGGCAGGCATTTGGGGTGGGTTAAGGTATTTTAGAACGGGATGTTTTAATCTTTAATTTTACTGTTTTTTTATGGCTGTACATTGCTCAGAGTGGCTGGGTGACCAGCCAGATGGGCGATTAAGAAATTTAATAAATAGATTCAAAATAAATAAATTAAACACATCAGAAACAGGAAACTGGCTACAGAGGTAGTTAGACAAAAACTGAATTGAAGGAGTACTAAAGGAGGTTAAGGAGATTGTAGGGAAGCTGAGTGAGTTATTTTTGTCTGTCTTCTCTGTAGAAGATGTAGGGAGATACCCATGCTTGAGTTGATATTTCAAGGAAAGGAGTCTGAGGAACTGAGACAAATAGTGGTGACAAGAGATCAAGTTCTAAATCTTAGTGACAAATTAAAAGCTAACAAATCACCTGCCCTAGATGGTATCCATCCCAGAGTTCTTAAATAATTCAAATGTGAAAATGATGATCTAACAAAAATATGTAACATGTTCCTAAAAACAGCCTCTGTAACGGAACACTGAACAGTGACTGACCAAGAAAGAGATCTCGAGGTTGTGGTGGACAGCTTGATGAAAATATTGGCCCAGTGTGTGGCTGCTGTGAAAAAGCCAAATTCCATGTTGGACATAATTAGAAGCCAACCAGAGAGAAGGCAGCCCTGGATTTAATCCTAAATGGGGTCTCCCAGGATTGAATACAGCCTGTTCATAAATGATCTGGAATTAGGAGTGAGCAGTGCAGTGGCCAAGTTTGCCAATGACACCAAATGATTTAGGGTGATTAAAACAATAAGGGATTGTGAGGAGCTCTGAAAGAATCTCTCCAAACTGGGAGAATGGGCATCTAAATGGCAAATGCAGTTCAATGTAAGCCAGTGTAAAGTCATGCACATTGGGGCAAAATATCCTAACTTCCAGTGTAAACTGATGGGATCTGAGCTAGCAGTGACTGACCAAGAAAGAGATCTCGGGGTTGTGATGGAGAGCTTGATGAAAATGTCAACCCAGCATTCAGCTGCTGTGAAAAAGGGAAAATCCATGTTAGCTATAATTAGAAAAGGAATTGAAAATAAATCTGCCAAACTCACACTCCCCTTGTACAAATCTATGGTGTGACCACACTTAGAATACTGTGTATAGTTCCTGTCACCCACCTGAAAAAGGATATTGTAAAGTTGGAAAATGTGCATAAAAGGGCAGCTAAAGTTATTAAGGGGTTGGAGCAAGTCCCCTATGAGGAAAGGTTACAGCAGCTGAGATTGTTTTGCTTAGAAAAAAGGCAAATAGGAGGGACATGATAGAGCTGTGTATGGTACAGAGAAAGTGGATAAGGATACTTTTTTTCTCCCTCTCTCATAACACTAGAACCCTGGGTCATCCCATTAAGTTGATTGGTGGGAGATTCAGGACAGATAGAAGGAAGTACTTCTTCACACAGCATGTACTTAAACTGTGGAATTAACTTCCACAGGATGTAGTGATAGTCACCATTTTTGATAGCTTTAAAGGGGGATTGAACAAATTCATGGAGGAGAAGGCTATTCATGGCTTCTAGTCTTGATGGCTATATACTACCTCCAGTAACAGAGGCAATATGCCTATGTACTCTAGTTGCTGGGGAACATGGGCAGGAGGGTGCTGTTGCACTCATGTCGCGGTTGTGGGTTTCCCATGGGCAGCTGGTTGGCCACTATGTGAACAGAATGCTGAACTAGATGGATGCTTGGTCTGATCCAGCATGGCTCTTCTTGTGTTATTAAAAGGAATTGAAAATAGAATTGTGAGTATCATACTGCCTTATACAAATCTATGGTGCAAGCACACTTTGAAGGTGACAATGTATGGAATTGTTTAGCTGAGAAAAAAGGCAAGTATGGGGAGACATGATAGAGGTGTTCCAAATTGTGCGTGATGTGGATAGTGGATACTCTCCCATAATAGTGGAACCCAGGGTCATCCCATGTGGCTGAATGGTGGGAGATTCAGGACAGATAAAAGGAAGTCTTTCTTCATCCACTTCACTTCAACTATGGAATTCGCTACACAAGATGTAGTGATAGCAACCAATTTGGATGGCTTTAAGGGGAGATTAGACAAATTAATGGAGGGTTAGGCTCTCAAATGGCTGTTAGTCATGATGTCTATATATTACCTCCAATATTGGAGTCAAATGTGTCGTTGTATACCAGTTGTTGGGGTCTGAGAACATAAGCTGGAGGGGGCTATTGTACTCATGTCTTATTTGTCAATTTCCTGCAGGCAACTGGTGGCCATTGTGTGAACAGAATTCTGGTCTAGATAGGCCTTTGGTCTGATTCAGCATGGTTTCTTATGTTCTTATTCATTAAAACCAGACATAAATATAAACATATTCCAAAATAAATTGCACAATCCTGAAAGCCATAATTTCGTAGACAATGGTATAAAGCTAAAGTGCAGAAAGAAAGAAAGAAAGAAAGAAAGAAAGAAAGAAAGAAAGAAAGAAAGAAAGACTTGTTCATACTCTTTCCTGTGTCAACAGCTTAAGTGTAACTTTTATTGAGGTTGGCTGGTCAATACTGAAATATTCAAGGTACAATAACTAAAGAAGCTTGTGTACATCACACAAGCTCAATAAAATATGCAAAGAGGCCATCTAGTGGAGGGGGGAAGTAGAAGTCCAAAGGGTTATTTAGCACAACAACATCACTCTTTAATAATATCTTGTGTCTCTGCTTCATCTACATGGTAGCAACTGGGAGGAAGGAAGTGCAAGTAGTCCCTGGGAAATGTAGTTTGCCCAAAGTTATTGCAAGGGCTGCTGTCTAGCAACCAGACAAAACATCAATTTTAAAAATTAAGAATAAAATCCCTTCAGGTTACTGTTCAATAAAAAGTGGTGCAGATATAGAAATGTTAATACTTGCAGCTTTCAATACATCCATGTATTGAAAGTATTGCACTTTGTTTAATTGGTGATGCTGTGTAAACTACTTATCAGCTATATTAAGCTTATTGTTGTCAATCTAGCAGAAGTTTCATGTCTGGGATTGATTGATAGAAGCATTTACTGCTTTGCTTTTTAGGAGGAAAGTGGCTTACAGTTTAGTAAAAAAGAAAAGAAAAAGAAAGTCAGTCCCTGTCTTCCAATGTAAAAAGCCTTGACACACAAGTAATAAGGGATGGATAGGAAAAAGGAAAACAAAATTCAGGCATCAATTCCTAATGTTACCATGGCCAGCTGTAAAATTTCTTAAGGCACAATTCCCCATGGCTAGCTGGAGAATGCTGGGAGTTGTAGGACTTTGTTGTGTCAAAACATGCATAGGATTGCACTTTAAATGTTATAGTGTTCTTATGATGACTAGCTATAATGCAGACCAGTTTTGTTGGCTGTCTTATGACCAGCTGGAATGGAAACAAATCAAAGAGAAGAGGAGCAAGAAATTGCTGGTCTCTCAGATGATCCGGTGGAGTGGCCTGTTGCCCTTCTCTCTCTTGCCTGTCTGACGGAATACCTGTTGCTGGATGACAGTTGGGGAATAGGCAAAGGCTGAGGAAGCTGGCTTTTCAGCAGGGCTGATGGTAGCCCTGGTTTCCTTCTCTGCCTCTGCTGCAACCTGATGGAGTGGCTGCTGGATGACAGTTGGGACTAGCTTCATTGTGATGAGGCTACCTTCATTGATTATATTAATCTTCATTAATGATATTAATTAATATCATGCCTTAGTGACTCCTTAGAGGTCAGACAAAAATAAAGGAAAGACATTATGAGGAAAATTAGATCTTATGTGGATAGATACAAGCAAAGCGTCAAATAATTTCATTACTGGATAAATCCACAAATGTGTGTTTCTGAGAATGCAGATGTCCATTTTTTTCTTGTCATTCTTCTTCGTGGTCTATGTGCATCACACATACGGGCTCTGCACCTGTGTGGAGCCTCGATCTGGGAAACTTCTATAGCTGAGGAATTTTTGGCAGGAACCCTTCCCCCACCATTTCAATGAGCATACTCCAGTGGGTTCCCACTCAATCCCTCAATCTTCGTCAACCGTTATTGTGGCAGCACTCGATCAAAGAGACTTCTTGCTTTTGGTGATTGTGCTGGGGAAAACGTTAGTTTATGTTCTCTCTTTCTCTGTCTTCCTTGTTAGTATTTCTTCCTTTCACATTTTTTGTGTTGAGTTATTTTTTCTTTTCGGTTCGTGGCGATCGTTCAGTCGCAGAGCACCCTTGGGTATATGGCTGTTAAAGCCCGTTTTCAGAAGTGTGTTGGCTGTGGGAGTAAGCTGCCAACTTGGAGAAAGCATGTCCCCCGAATTCAGTGATGGTTGACTCCTCGCAGGGCAGATCTCATGATGTTCATTCTTCTCCAGTTGATAAGGACGGCAGGAGACTGGATTTGATGGGTAGACATATATATTCATCTGCTTTGCTTGGACTATGAGTCACAAATTATCAAGTGACCATGGCTTGCTATCAGCTGTTTTTGTGGGAGAAGATGGGTTCACTGTGTGATTATGTCTATTTATTTATTTATTTATTTATTTATTTCTATACCGCCCAATAGCCGAAGCTCTCTGGGCGGTTCACAAAAACTAAAACCAAACAACACACAATAAAACAATTTAAAATATATAGAACATTAAAACCACAATATAACAATACAACCACAATAAAATCCAGTCATGTCCTGGATGACTGTGAGTTGGCCTGTGTTTTTCAGTCAGAAGCAACCAGAGTAGCAAGGGAGCAGATTAATACTGCTCAGCACCAAACAGATTGTGATGCCAAGGCGAAGATTGGAACAATTGTGCTTCGTAGACATGCTTGGTTGCGATTGGCTGGACTTACACAGGAGGCGCATTCTCAAACTGGTGACCTCCCATTCGATGGTGATTGGTTGTTTAACTCTAAAACCAATGAGGCCATGGATATCATACAGAAGGCTAAGGCCACGGCATGGAAAATTGGGTTTTCACAAGCACAGCCAGCGTTTAAACAATGCAGATGGTACCATCAATCGTCGTTCCAGCAGTCTAGGCCTGCAGGTGATTGGCAACCATGCCAGCAATCAGCCTCACAACAGAAAGGTCAGTTTCCATTGGCTTCACACTTCTCATCGTCTCGTCGAAGGCCTGACTTAAAAAAAAAAAAAAAAAGCAACATATTTGACTACATCACGCTAACCCCCACACACACACACCTTCCTTGGACAGCCCTCCTCTTTTTGGCTTCCATCTTGCCACCTTTTTTACAGCATGGGAGGAGATAACAATTGATTCTTGGGTTCTAAATATTGTATGCCGAAGTTACAGAATGAAGTTGGATGCTTTTCCTCCTTTTCAGGCATTACATCCACAACTTCTTCTCGGTGCTTTTAGAAGAGGTGGACAACCTCCTGTTGAAAGGTGCAATCACACTGGTGCCTCCCACAGACATTCAAGGGGGTTTCTATTCCTGGTATTTTACAGTGCTGAAAAGGGACAGAGGGTTTTGCCCGATTCTGGACCTCAGAGAGCTCAACACATTCATCTCACCCAAAAAGTTCAGAATGATGACGTTGACCTCAATCCTACCTCTACTGCAAACAGATTGCTTCACAGCCATCAGCTTAAAGGACGCATACTTTCATGTTGCGATGGAGGAGTTCAGCCAGCATTTTCTCCAGTTTGCAGGCAACAGCCTCCCTTACCAATTCCGAGTTTTGCCGTTTGGGCTCGCTACGGGTCCAAGAGTCTTTATGAAATGTATGGCCATGGTGTGTGCCCGCTTGAGATTGCAGGGAATTCAGATTTACCCTTGCATCGCTGACTGGCTTCTGGTTACTCAGTTGGAGCGCCAGTTGCAAAATGGCATTCTGTAGATGCTGGATCTATTGGAAGACCTAGGTTTATGCATAAACATGGAGAAGTCAGTCTTGACTCCAACCAGACTTATCCAGTTTATTGGGGTGTCCATAGACTCTGACAGAAGTCGAGCATTCGTGCCTCAGGATCAAATGTGTATGTTGGTGAAGTTAACTACTGATATTCAGGCCCCTCGTGCTGTGACTGCTTACATGGTACAGAAGTTGCTGGGGTTGATGGCAGCTACAACAGCAGTAGTACAATATGCCTGTCTCCACATGAGAATGCTACAGAACTGGCTTATAATGTCCTTCGATCTAAGAAAAGAAGCGTGAAAAGTCCACCTGCACCTCCCTATGGTTGTCAAAGCTTCGCTTCAATGGTGGACTGTGCTGCCCAAACTTATCAGGTCACACCTTTCCAGCTTCTTACTCCCACACAGCTCGTTACGACAGATGCCTCTCCACTAGGATGGGGTGCTCATTGTGGGGACCTCTTGATTCAAGGGTTATGGTTGGAGAATGAGGACAGCAGCCACATCAGTGTTTTGGAACTTCTCAGTGTCAACAAGGCCTGAGGGCATTCAAGGAGGTCATTCGCAACCATCATATTCAAATTGCATCCGACAACATGACAGTTGTGTATTGCCTCAACAAACAAGGAGGGACTCACTCTGTACCGTTACTTCATCTTTTGATGTGGATCCTGGAGTGGTGCATTGCTCAAAGGATCATCCTTACTGTGATTCATGTGGCAGGCAAGGACAACTTTTGGGCAGACCACCTCGGTCGCTCTCTCCCAATATCCTATGAATGGGAACTCGAGGCGAGCATATGCAACTGGCTGCTCACTTGATGGGGTCATCCTGTCATAGACTTGTTTGCATCAGAGGAGAATGCTGTGTGTGAGACTTTCTACAGCCGAGCAGGCAAAGGTGCACATTCCCTAGGAGACGCGTTTGCGAGAGACTGGAATGGAAGCTTTCTTTACATGTTTTCCCCCTGTCCGCTCCTTACCCGAGTGGTGGCGATGGAGAGGGTAGACGGCATCCTGATCATGCCATGGTGGCCAAGGCAGCCATGGCTTGGCAGACTGCTGTGCCAGGCCAGAGGAGAGTATCTTCAATTCCCACCGATACCAATCCTGCTCTCCAGAGATGGGGGCAAAGTGAGACACCCGGACCTACTTACCTTGCATCTTACAGCATGGAGGATCCAGCCTTAGATCTGATGAACTTACCCACACCACTTCAGGCTGTTCTTGAGGCAGCTAGGAGACCTGCCACCAAGAAATCTTATGCTAGTAAGTGGGCACGTTTTACATCTTTTGCTAAGGACAATGATTTTGACCCTGCCCTCTGTACCATGCAGGACATGCTGAATTTTTTGTTGTTGCACCATGAGCAAGGAGTTAAGTATTTTTCTCTTTGGGTTTATATAGCAGCCATTTCGACATCCTGTCCTGTTGCCTATGGTTGTTCTGTTTATTCGCATCCTTTGGTTCGTCAGTTTTTGAAGGGAGTTAGGAAGCTTGCCTCTCCTGTGAGATCTCCAATACTGGCATGGAGCATATTGGTGGTACTGCATGCACTCACCAGAAAACCTTTTGAGCCACTTGCTACAGCAGATCTTCATCTTCTCTCTCTGAAAGTGGCATTTTTAGTGGCCATTACCTTGGCCCAGTGCTCTGGAGAGTTATGTAACTTATGTGCCCTTAGAGTGGACACTCCATACCTGCGTTTTCATAAGGACAAAGTAATAGTTCATCCTGACATTGCTTTCCTGCCTAAAGTTGTTTCAAGTTTTCATTTGGGTCAGGATATAGGTCTTCCTGCCTTTTTCGCTTTGCCCTCAATAGAAATTGAAAAGGCTCTGCACACCTTAGATGTTCGTAGGGCTTTGGCATTCTATAAAGCTAGAACAGAGTCATTTCTTCTATCCAAGCATTTGTTTGTCTGTTATGGGAGATCTAACAATCTCCCCATCACCTCCAAGCCCCTAATGTCTTGGGTAGTACAGGCTATTAAACTGTCTTATGAAGTGGAGTCCTTCGACTTGTCTGGTCTGTTGAAGGTGCACTCAACCAGAGTGGTAGCAACTTCAATGGCATTTGTGAGAGGGGTGTCGATACCAGATGTCTGTAGGGTGGCAACATGGTTGACCCTGTCCACCTTTGTCAAGCAGTATCGTCTTGATGTGCAAGCCAGAACAGATTGTTCTTTCAGTTGGACGGTTTTGTCAGAGGTTCTTCAATGAGGACACCAACCCACCTCCTGGTATGTAAGCTTATTATTCGCCCATATGTGTGATGCACAGAGACCACAAAGAAGGAAGTCAGGTTGCTTACCTGTAACTGTAGTTCTTCGAGTGGTCATCTGTGCATTCACACAACCCACCCACCATCCCTGCTTCGGTGTCAGTGTGTTGTTTTTTCTTCTTTTGGTACTGAGGTTCCTTGGTTTTAAGGGAGCCACAGTTTTCAGTCTCCTTGGAACTGAGGGGTTCAGCAGGAACCCCTTTTAGTATGCGCATTGGGATGGTGGGGGAAGGGTTCCCGCCAAAAATTCCTCAGTTATAGAAGTTTCCCGAATCAAGGCTCTGCGCAGGTGCAGAGCCCATATGTGTGAATGCACAGATAACAACTCGAAGAACTACAGTTACAGGTAAGCAACCTGACTTCCTTTCCCCACAATAATAAAACAATAGAAATGTCCCAAATCTGAGAGAATTCCCAGGGGCAGCTGTTTGTTCAATTCTTTTAAAGAATGCATACCCTACCCTTCCATCAGTGCCTAGGGTGGCTTGCAAAAGTTAAAATCACAATAAATTCATATTAAAACAAAAACATTAATCCCACAATATAACAGAGCGACATAGAGGTGGCCAGCTTCATGAGTGCATTTTCTCACTCTTAAGAATGCATCATCCAGTTAAAAAAAAAAAGTCTGTGTAAAAACAAGCAGTTTCTTTCTGGTGGTTGTTGAAGTGATATTCAAGAATGTTCATGTTCTTCTTTGTGGTCCCTGTGCATCACTCATATGGGCTCTGAGCCTGCATGGAGCCTCGATTTGGGAAACTTCTGTAGCTGAGGAATTTTGAGTGGGAACCCTTCCCCCATCATCCCACTGCGCATATTCCAGCAGGTTTCTGCTCAAACCCTCAGTTCCCAGGAAACTGCCAATTGTGGCCCCTTTAAAAACCAAGGAACTTCGGTACCAACATCAAACATGACATTGGCGCTGAAGCGGGGATGGTGAGTGGGTTGTGTGAATGCACAGATGATCACTCAAAGAACTCCAGTTACAGATAAGCAACCTGACTTTACTTGGCAAAGGTTCCTGCAGAGTTGTTGAAGATACGCTAAAGAAAACAATCATCTCTATCCTGTAATAAAACTATAAAATAGTTACTCTTTTCTGTATTGCTCTAAATTTCTTGTTGCTGATTATAGTTTTCATACAGACTTTA
Source organism: Heloderma suspectum (assembly GCF_057233095.1). NCBI lineage: Eukaryota > Metazoa > Chordata > Lepidosauria > Squamata > Helodermatidae > Heloderma > Heloderma suspectum. Next base: position 40,532,220 of record NC_139461.1, on the reverse strand, counting down.
CTATAGCTACACCATGAGGCAGTTATGGAGTCCTTTGGGGATCTACATAATTATTGCACTATGATAGGTATATGGAACTGGAGTCAAATCCCTACCCATTTGCTGTCTCTGTGTTGCTGGGGCCAGTACAAGTTGCTCATCAACATCTGAAATCATGCTTGGGGTAGACCACTTACAGTTATAAAATGCATTTTTAGTTCCAGGTGTAAGCACAGAATGCAAGTCACGAAGAAGCTAAAGATTTTATGATAACCACATACTTGCATTAGTAAAAATAGTAAATTTACCACGTTTGTAGTAAAAGCAACCATAAAATAGTTAGAACAGTCATAACTTTCATTTTCATCCTCTATTCTAATGTGTAATTTTTAATAGTAGCGATTAATGTAACCCTTTAAAATAAGTAGCTGTGAAATCTGCTTTCATGCAGACAGAATATACATATGAATTATCTCTTCTACTTTGGATCTTGTTCAACAACCTTTATTTGGGGGGTGGGGTGGGGGGGTCAGCTAACTCTTTATTCCAAGTCATAAGTCAAGACAAGGAAACCTGGTAACTCTATTAGCAGAATGCTTAGATTTAGACGTCGTACAAATTGTATTCTTAAGCATGTAACTTCTCCAGAAAGTAGTTAGAGACATCATGACTTAAATCCACATTTCCTCTCCATTATTCTTTGTAAATTGTAGATAAAAATGAAACATTTTGCAGGAACAATATCTGCATAGAAAAGGCAGATACAGAGTAGGAAAAATTAATGTACGTGTATTATGATAGATAATGAGATTGGCCTGGGAACATGGTTCCTAGTATCATTATTTTTTGTTATAATTTCAATATTCACATGCTATTTTTAATTGGAGTGGTGGTGGTACCCAGAATATGCTGTTAACTCTGCTTTTTTAACATATTACATGTTTCCAGGTTGCGTGCCAATTATATGATGATACTATCTGTATGGAATTTCCTGTGTGGGATGATGATATTCAACTGAGTTGTAGAACAACCCATGAGAAGAAATCTTGGAGATAAAGTTAAGGCAGCAGCCGAAGGTAGAAAAGGGGAGTGTCAGGAAACCATGCAGGATACAAGAGCATAGGAGGCTGCCTTATTCAAAGTCAAACCATTGATCCATCTACCCCATAACTGTCTTCTCTGATTGGCAATGGCTCACCAAAGTCTCAGGCAGGAATCTTTCCCAGATCTTCTAAACTGAGATATCGTAGATTGAACCTGGGACCTTATGCATGCAAAACATGTACTCTACCACTGGGGTATGACTTCTCCCCATAGCATGGGGAGGAAGGAGGAAACATTGGTTCAAAAGAACAACTGAAATAAAATGCAAAGTAAATGCTACAATAACCACTTGAATAGCAACATATATATGGTCTAGTAACTTCAGGGGAAATAATTTTTTGTAAAACCAAGCGTCCAATTGTGCCCTTTCCCTATGCATGCCAGTGCATGTACACACAAAGTTATTTAGTGCATGCTCATGGATGGGGAGACTGACTGCATTGGGTCCTTAATGTGTGTGCATGTATGTGTATGCACATGCGCGTGCGCACTCACACACGTGTGTGTGTGTGTGTGTGTGCACGCATATATATATATATATATATAACAAGTGAGAGAGAAGAGCCTCACCTGGTATGTGAATGCACCACTAACATCAGGGAGAGCACCAACTTACAAATACTCTTCTTTCTGCTATGGCTTTAACATACATTTTCCCACCACAAAACCGGGTAAGCATTTGGGCAATATTTATTCCAGTTTTTTAGTTTTTTTCTGAATCTATTCACTACAATGGATAAAAGAGCGGATTCACATAGGAAAAACCGTCATCCATAATATCTGGCCCTATAACGTTACATTTTGTTTCACACTAGCACGTAATCCAATAACCTCTTATTCTGGCATGCAAACACTGAAGCAACAATGGAAATAAAATGCTGCGGCACCTTAGAGACTAAGTAAGCTACTTCTCATGATACGTTTGTCAGATGGAGGCTGCCAGAAACTGGGTCTGTATACTGATTACCTGATGTGCTATTTCTATGGACTACATCTCAAAATATAGACCTCTAAGGGTGGCTACTTGAAACTGCCTGCATGTGCTGATGCTTCATGTGTATGCTAGCTCATCATGTGGATTTTACCTTGCCATGTGGTTTGCCTCCACACAGCCCCAAATATTCCTGCTTAAACTGTCTGTGTGGCAGCTGTTCTGCATGGCAAGCCATTTTATGGATAATGCCTTGCTATGAGGAGCAGTTACCATGTAGAGGCTGTTTCAAGTAGCAACTGTGTGGTGGCCATATTGTGTAAAGTGGCCCTCAAGATCTGGTCACCACACATTTTTTGGCCGTGTAACTGCTAAGTCACCTGTGGCGGTGTAGGGAGAAGCCACATGGGTGGGAGCCAGTAAATAGGAACAGCTTCCTGCATGGAGCAGCCACTACATAGAGGTAATTTCATGTGGTCTCCACATGGTGGCTATATCATGAGAAGGGGTCCTAGCCAGTTTATTGTAGCATGAGCTTTCAGAGGCAGAAGCAGCGCAGTCCCACTGATTACCTTTACCACAAATGTCTTAACTATATTCTCTTTTATAGTCAAAAGTTGACATCGCATAGATTAAAAGACACTGGTAAAATAGGATGTAAATATTTTTTTTTAATAAAGTCCAACCATTTATATACACATTTTCCATCAGGGATGATAAGAAAAAATGACATCTGCAAAACATGTGCATCAGCCATTTCACACTTAAGCTGTCTGGCTGCTTGAATAATGTGTGCTAGAATTTGTATTCCCTATATTTATGATTTATTTTTACAGGAAATATAACTGACAAAATAGTATCAAATTTACTTGAGACAAATAACGCCCCCCCCCCCCCCGCAACTCTTTATAATTCTGTACAGGAATATTTGGATTCCAACTCAATAAGCCTAACCTGCTGATATAACAATTTCTGTTAAGTAAAAGTGATGGACAGAGTGGTCCCAGTGAAGTGTCCATATCAGATTTAAATGTATTACCATTTAATGTGGTAGTTTCGTTCACAGTTATGCAAAATTGCATGGTAATGTTATCCATTAAAATCAAGTATACATTCTCTAGGACTTCTACAATTTTTTTTATCTAACTGCTGCACTTTTTATTTATTTTATTTTATTTATTTATTATTGCATTTATATCCTGCCTTTTTTCCTCTTGCAAGGAACCCAAGGCGGCTTACATTATCCTCCCCCTCTCCATTTTATCCTCCCAACAACAACCCTGTGAGGTAGGTTGGGCTGAGTGTGTGACTGGCCCAAAGTCACCCAGTGAGCTTCCATGGTCGAGTGGGGACTAGAACCCGGATCTCCCAGCTCCCAGTCCAACACTCCAGCCACTACACCACACTGGCTCTCTTTTTACAGATAAAGAAGTGCACACATTGAAGGGCAAAGGAGCTAGGATTTAGTCATTCAAATTACTCTAGATTTCACAGTACACAAGCAGTTCTCACTTTTAAATAGCTATCTCCATAAGAACAGAAAGGCTACTCTGATTTAAGTCAGCGAGGGGACGACGACGACACCAGATTAGCCCCAAGAGGTTGCCTCCTGGGACACTTCATGAAGGCCAGATGATATCAGGGGATTTATTTATTTCATTTCACTTCTATACCACCCAGTAGCCGAAGCTCTCTGGGCAGTTTAGGATGGCCCCATCCCTCCTAAAGCATCCCTGACAGTCTCACCCCCGACATTATCTGGCCCATTTCCCTCTCTCCATGCACAGAGAAAAGAATGCAAATGGCACCTGGCTCCTCCAAGCGTCAGATGTGTGTGTAGCCAGCCTCCTTCCTCACCTTCCGTGAGTGAAATGGACTCAGCCAGCTGGCTCCTCAAGGTGCCAACTTAGTCCCAAGCTGCTTTCGCCTTCCCTGATCACAGAATAGTCACTGTTCCATCCCCCTCCTTCCTCAGAACTGTAGAACTGTGGAACTGGAAAAAGTGCAGAAAAAGGCAACTAAAATTATCCAGGGGCTGGAGCATCTCCCCTATGAGGAAAGGTTACAACAGCTGGGATTGTTTAGCTTGGAAAAACAGTGAGTAAAGGGAGACATGATAGAGATGTACAAAATTATGCATGGTGTGGAGAATGTGGATAGGGAGAGTTTTTTTCCCTCTCTCATAATACTAGAACCCAGGGTCATCCTATGAAGCTGATTGGTGGGAGATTCAGGACAGATAAAAGGAAGTACTTCTTCATCCACTTCACTTCAACTATGGAATTCGCTATCACAAGATGTAGTGATGGCCACCAACTTGGATGGCTTTAAAAGGAGGTTAGACAAATTCCTGGAGGAGAAGTCTATCAATGGCTAGTAGGCTTGAGGGCTATGTTCTACCTCCAGTACTAGAGGCGGTATGCCTATGTACACCAGTTGCTGGTGGACATGGGCAGGAGGGTGCTGTTGCACTCGTGTCCTGCTTGTGGTTTCCTGGTTGACAGCTGGTTGGCCACTGTGTGAACAGAATGCTGGACTAGATGGACTCTTTCTCTGATCCAGCATTGGCTCTTCTTGTGTTCTTATGTAAGTCTATCCAGAGAGTATTGACATGGATTCTGATAAATGTCTAGGAGAAGAAAGCAGCCACTGAGAATACTACTCTATATACCCTTGCTGTTTGAATTTGGTAGCAGGATAGTAGAGTCAAAAAGGCACTTTCAGTTAATTGTAACCATTGTTCTGGTACAAAGGAGCAGAGGCAGTCTCAATGGCCCAAGCCATTAATCATCCCTGCTATCTTAAATATCTGGCACACCACATACTAAGCACTTATTTGCTGGCAGAGCAAGTCCTGGGAATTTAAGGTGGTCTATTTATTTTTCTCTTATTTCTTTTACAAATTAGATGTAACTCTAAATCCTTAGCATGTGATCTCCAGAAGTAACTGCCCCACTCATATGACCTTGAGTTCTTACATTATTCCAAAAGATAACATTTGTTACAATAGATTACGTAATCCTCTGTTGATAAAGTCTTAACGTTTGCTTTTTTCCTCTAGTAAAATCTAGCATGTTGGCCCATAACCAAAATGATAATTGCCCCAAGGAGACGATTTTCCCTAAGAAAAATCTTGAAAAATGTGTGATCTCAAATCTAAAAGATAAATAATATACTTTAGCCAAAGAAGATTTTTTCTAGTTTTCATAACTTAATCTAAATTATTTTTATTTATTTTTCAATGTGTTTGAGAACTAACCTTTATGGATCAAGCAGTTTTAACCTGAGTGTTAAGTGCAAGATTGGGTTCAGTCCAGATTTTAAGGTCTATGGTTATCTGAAACAGACCTCTTTGTTGTTGGGATTGTATTTCTTTTGTCTCTGTATAACTTCAGTATAGTGGTTTAAAAGAGATGAATGTTCTAGCCAGTCTCTTTCAAAGTCTATCAAAATATTGGATAAAATGTGGTAGACCTTTGTTTTATGTCTCATCTGTTGCTTAAATAAATCTTACTAAAACATCAGAAGCCTAGCCTGGTAGCAAAGTAGATTGTGTTCTGTTTTAACTGTTTACATTTCAAATAATTACTTTTAGACTTTGAACAACTAACAGGGTTCCTGTTTTATATTGCAAAGCAATACAAATACTACATCTCAGCTATTTATTCCAAAAATGTTTTTAAAGCTTCTCCCCATGTAAATAGAATGCTACCACCTTTGAAGCTTGCTTCTATATGAAAGCCCTACATATATACTGAGGTTAAAATGGCCAAATTTGAAAGGAACCTCCATTTTTTCCCAGTTTGTGGATTCTTACAACATAATGATTTGCTGTCTTCATTTCACTCACAGCCCTAAGCTCCAGTATTCCTTGTACTAGAAATCTTGATCTGGCAACTTCTTCTGAAGCAGTGTGTGACAAGAGAGCCAATACAAAATAGAGAAGGCTGAAAAAGGAATTCAGTATTATGTTTGTTCTCCTTGGATTGTCAGTTGGCTAGGAATTACCACTGGGTGTCATTGCCTTTCCAGGCTAGGTGTATTCTATAAGAAATCATCCAAGTAATATGCCTCCTTTTAAGCCATATCCTGATTTCCCAAGTCTGGAGAGTGAATAGGTTTTGTATCATGTTTCACTGAAGAAAAAAGGTCCAGCCTAGTGAAACAAACAGAATGCTTTGTCGTCCCAGATTGTTACCACTTGTCATTTCTGTGGGCTTTGTCACAGGACACCAGTATAGCTTTTCTTTTTAAACGCTGGCATTGCTTTGTTTTATAGTAGCGAGGAGCATTAAATGACAAAGTACTGCTATCCATACATCTCAAAACAGTATTATGCTATATATTACGTAAGCAACAATAAGCAACCCTGAGGCTACATACAATATTTGTCATATTCAATGAATCCAGATTTGCTGCCACTTCAAATTATCCTGAATGAATATATATATATATATATATATATACACGCACACGCGCACGCACGCATGCACACTATTTCCTCATTTTCCCTCTCACGGACCACTGTTTGCTGGAAGTCAGAAGTGCTTCCTTTTGCTGTCTGATAAAACATTTTTGTATAAAATATTGCAATACTGTGGCCCCAACTTTTATCTTCGTATTTAATAATGAGTATTTCCTCTGAAGTTCTATCCTCGTGATTTGTGTTTATAGAATAGCTCTTTTGTGTTATCTCAGATTTTCAAACAGGAAGTTGTTGTTTTTAACTAGCCACCTAATCCATACTCACTATATTGTATGAAATATCCCAACTTTCATACTGACCTTTTCTGCATTACCACATCTTTAGAGCCTAACCTTCCCTCCCATTCTTAAAGTCCTCTTCATTCACTTGTTTGTGCTCTTTCTGTGCCCAGCGTCCCCTGAAACAAATACACAATTATCTGTTCTGTTCTAATTAACGTTTAATCAGGCATTTCTGAATAGAAAAATTAGCCAACAGCTAGGCATTGCTAAGTTAAATTTTGTTTATAATTGAAATATATTATTTCTCTTTGTGTGTCAACAAATATGCTTTTATTCTTGACTTCTGCACGCATTACTCATCTACAAAATAAAAATGCCAAAAAGCATTTATGTGGTTAGTATCACTTCACACAGATGGAATCGACTTTGCCTTCATCTGGAGACAAATTATTGAGAGTTATGGATGTATCTGTTTGGATTAGTTACTGACTGGTTGCAGAAAGATCTTTCAGAATCTTTTTAGAGAGAATAAAGATGGTAATTTGGGGGCAATTGTTCATCCACACTGTGGGGTCCCATTATCAAAGGAAACAATGGTTCTAGTCTTGAGAAGCAAACAAACAAAATTACAATGATTTGGATTTGTGGGCCTTCTTTGATTTAGAGAGCAATTTGTCATTAGCTGGTCTTGCTTCCAGATGCCAAGGTAAGAGTAATGGTGTTGTTTCCCCCCCCCCCACCCTCTCCCTCTAGCAAATGAGATTGTTTTGTATTGGATGCAGACCACACTGTATATAGATATGTAAGCTACTGTCATCAGAGTGAATTTCTGCCTTTCCAGCTGCCTGGTGCATCGTGGACTTATTGGCTACAAGGAAAGGTAGCAGGAAAGGTTTATGTTGGCATGGAAGAAATGTCCTTTTCTAGTGTGCCATCTGCTTTCCACTCCTCCTTGCTGTGTTGTGTTTCGAACATAGTTGTATAATGTTCCTTGTTATATTTACTGTAGTATAAAAGCTTGTACCTCATAAGTAATTTACTACAGGAGAATTAACGCTGCTGACAATAACTTTGTGCACATATTTACTACTTCCTAAGGGGTCCTTTAATGAAATCTTATGTGAGAAATGGAATATAAAATAGATGTTTCCCTCCCACCCCAAGATAAGCTCACTGCTATTGTGCAATTCTGTCCTGTTCCTTCTATCCTTATGTTGATTATGATAAACCTGTCTGGGTTAAAATGGGATGCAATGAATTTTATGCCTGGGCATCACCACAGCAGGTGGGGTGTAGGCGCGGCTGGGACCAGTTTGAGAGCTGAGTCAGTGACAGCTGATGGCACTGCTGTATGAACAAAGACCTCTGGGGCACACTGGTCTCATCAGTGGGATTGGAAGAAGGCAGGCAAATGCTAGAGGTCTCCACAATACTGCATCTTTTTTAGTTTCTGCTATGGTTCTACATTCCTGTTGCATGGCTTTCTTGGTGATAGAGGGCTCCATCTGATTTACAGTCCTGATCTGCTTGCCAGACCTGGGTCTATTTGTGGCCTTCAGCCACTTAGGGATATAGGAGAATTCTGTTTGGGGGGTGAAAAGTCAATGGATTTTTCAGCTTGGCCCTCCAGATTTCTTTCCATTTCCCCTCCGCTGATGTCAACTTGCTCTGTAGTGAGTCGAGCCAATATGCGTGCCCCCCCAGGTTCCAACATTTGCACAAATTGTAGTTTGTGCAATTGAAAAAATATATATTTTTGGATCTTGAAATGTGCACAAATGTTGCTGCAATTAAAAAAAAAAAATCTGCTCTTGTGCAACTGTGCACAGTCACAGGTCTGCCCGTCCTCTATGTAGCCCCACAGAAACATATTCCGCTCTTGTCAATATCCTTGTCAGTTTCATCCTCTCCACACATTACTTTGTTTAGCCCAGCAGAACCATATTCAGTACTTGTCAAACAACTTGTCAATTCCGCCCCACCACTTCGCTCAGGAAATCTTGCCATGGTTACTGCAAATGAGAACCAGGAAAAGGGCATGGAGGCTACATCTGTTAAAAGTACTTGCTTGAGACTCAGGCAAGTGTGCAATGGAAGGGGGGTACCCCCAAGTGTCAGTTCAACACTTTAACCCCTGAGAATCTGGTTGCTAAGTGGGTGATCTGGTCCACTTTTCCTGACCTGCCACTGGATAATTTGTGCACACTTTGACACTGACAACTTGTTGTGCAAGAGCAGTAATTAAAAAATTATTTAAAAAATTACGAAGTTGCATAAAAATACTAAAAATCGTGCAAATTACAACTTGTGCAAATGGCAGGACCTTGGGGGAGAAATGTGCAAATTTTTCCTGGAATCCAGAGAAAAAAATCCAGTGCAGTCCACCCCCACCTACCAGACTGGAAACACTGCGGAAACATCAGGCTTAAACAGAATGGAGTTCCCAGCATTGCAGATCCCTACTGAACCTTCTCATATAATTTGGATTTATAGGATTATGATGTAAGTTGCACCCTGGAATTGCTTTTCTTGGGCAAGTATACATCTCTAGAAAGTCAGACCTAGGAAAGTCTTATATCAGTCTTAACATTTTGTCTGTATTAAGAAAAAGGTGTGTCTTGTATTTGGTTTAAAAGGAATTTCAATATTTGTAAATAACTGGAGCATTTTGCAGAGTTTAGATGTATAGACGTTTGAACAGATACTTAGCCAACAGTAGCATTTTAATTGCACTTCAGGTACTGGAAGAATAATTTTGTGGATCAAAAAGCTTAAATTGGAATGGTTTTATTATCCTGTCTGTTAGATAATAATGTATATTACCTGGATTATAAAAAAATAATAATAATGATGGGTTGGATCCAGACTTACCTTTCAGAGAACGAATTTGCCCTGATTCCATCTTCCCCCTGTAGCTCCCAGCACCACCTCCCATGCTGTTCTTCTTGGTGGTCTCTGTACTGTCATACTATGGGATCTGTGCCTGTGCAGAGCAGCATTTTAGAAATTTCTAGAACTCAGCAGAGCCTCTGGCAGGGAAACCCTGCAGGGAAACCCTGTGTTGCTACATGATGGAGTTCATTTTTACTGCTGCCTAAACAGCATGATACGGAACTCTACAGAGCTTCAGAAAAAAATTCTCCTTGTTACTACACCTCAAAAAATATTTTACTTCAGAATTCATCTGGTTTCATCCCTTCATCATGTTTTCCTCATTAAAAATAAGGGGGGAAATAGATGGGCTAAGTCTTGGAGGTTTTTCCTCCATGAATATTCCTCACAAGATATTTTACCTCAGGTTTCTTCTGTTTTTATCACCTTTCAGTGCTTAACAAAGTAGCTGGCATTTTTTTCTGTACACCCCTAGGATTCATAATGGCAGCCTTCACCCACACTGCTTGAGCCTTCTCAGCCATGCATGTCAAGATCAGGTTTTAGGCTATGTGCCTCTCTGGGTATGGCATTAAACACCTTGGATCCTCCTTGATCTGATGTGGCCATCTGTCCAGTCCAATATTATAAGCCTCTGAGGGTATGGCCCCAGAGCAACTGATTGATGTCTGACCCATGTGCTCATATAAAACATCTTTGGGTACAGTTTCAGACCTTCAGGTTAGTGGCTTAGCTCCATCTGCTTCAGTTCCTGTTTGGTCTCAACCATGATTCATTGACTATCCAGCTGGAAGAACTGTCTATCTTGACTTCATTTTTTAGACCATCAGGCCTGAAGGATCCATCTCTATTGGGCTACCAAATGACCAGTTCTTGTGTTGGTACTGACTGAGTATCCACTGTGGAACTCCAAGGAGGCATGGGGTTGATACTGAAACTTATCATATCTCCAGTGCTGAATGTATTACAGGCTTATTGCAGCAGCCTTAGACAGTCTGCAGTCTTAGTACCAAGCTCCAGCCTTGGTACCTGGAGTGCTTCTTGGAACAGATGCCCTCAGTACCAAATGCCAGCCTTGGTACCTGGAGTGCTCCTCAGTATCTGGCTCAAGGCTTGGTACCTCGAGTTCCTGTTGGTACTGGCATTGTTGGTACCCAGCTCCAGCCTAGGGTGTTTCTTGGAACTGACAGTCTTGATAATCTAGCTCAAGCATCATAGATCCTGGTTCCAGCCTCAATTCCAGCATTTCTCAGTGTGGACAGTTTCAATTACCCAGCTTAAACCTTGGTATCTAGCATTTTTCTGTATGGGCAATCTCCATACCTAGCTCCAGCCTCAGTAACTAGTGTTTCTCATTTGCCACATTAGGATGATCAGCAGGGGAAACAATGCAGTATGGGTTGTCATTGTCATCCCCCGCCCCCCCCCCCGCTGGTTGTGCAACTGGCATTTCCTGTACTGCATTGTGGATTGCTGTGTCATCCAAACCTGGTGCAGTGCACTGGGGGTGGCTTCTCACCCAAACTAAAACCCCTACTGCAAGCCATGGGTTGTAAGGTGAGTAAGAAGACACGGCAACCCGCAATACATCACAGGTAATTAGGGAAATGCTGGTCATGTGACCAGCATGCACGGGGCAGGGGAAACAACCCATACTTCATTGTTTCCCTTGCTGATCATCCGAACCCAGTCATTGTTAACAGTTCTGATACCTAGTCCCAACCTTGGTATATAGCTTTCCTTAGTACTAATAGCCATGATACCTACCTCCACCTTAGGTGTGTAGTGTTGTTCTGTACTGAGAGTTGGTACTCAGCTCAAGCCTCAGTACTTAGAAGTTTTAGTACTGACAATTTCATTGCCCAGTCTATTTCAGGGCTGAGTGCCTAGCATTTTTCCTTACTATTAAGTGTTCTCTGATATTGACTGCCTCTGTTCCCAGCCCATCCCTCAGTGCCTGGTGCTCTTTGCGCAGGCAGTTTCAACCAAAGCCTTATAAACCAGTACTCAGCACTCTCTACTGGCAGCCTTGGCAATCCATCCTGTATAGCACATACAGCTGGGATACACATCTACAGCCATTATGTGCTTGCTTTATCCATCTTACTCTGCAAAACAAGGTCTTAGAAATTGAACCTTTCCCCCCATTTGGTTGGGACCTAGTCAGTACATCATCTGGCATTTAAAGACAATCTTTGGTATGCCCCTCGGACACTAGGGCCAATTTCAGTTGCTCCATGGTATATACCTGGGAGCCAGGCCTCCTGATACCATTAGCTCCGCAACTCTCTGGTGGATAGTCATATATGTTTTGGTCCAGCAGCCTCAGACTACTGTAACTGATACAGGACAGGGCACGCAACAAAGCCCTAAAAATTTCAGCCTTCGGATGATACCTACTTTCCCTGGGTTAGAGATCCTTCTCTTGCTGTGGCCACTACTAGTTTGGGAGCCGTCTCTCATGTCATGCTGCCTCCCATCTCCCATGGTGAACTGGAGTCTTGGACAGCCCACATATTATTCAAGGCAGTTAGTTGTACCTTCTTTCCTCTTCCAGGTATCTGTTTTTTGCTTTGCCTTCAAGTAAAGTCCAGGAGCAAACTTGACACAGTTTCTTTACCAGCTCTCAGACTTTTATATTGGTCTGTCTGCATGAATGCATTATCTTGGGACTCATGAATGTAGTAATGGTTCCTCAGTGCAACAGAATTTGCAACCTATTGGCTTTCTGAGTATATGTCTTTGTCAATATCTTGAAGCTCCTCCTTGCATCTCATGCGTTACCATAATTCTTGTTGGGACTGAGAAACTGGCTATGATGTCTGTCAGAATCTTTGGGCAATATGCCTGCTCCCACCTCCAAGTGATCCGCTTGCTACTCTCCCATATGTGTGACTGCACAGAGATCACAAAGAAGAAGAAAGACAGGTTGCTTATCTGTAATTGCAGTTCTTAGTGGTCATTTGTACAGTCACCCAACCTACCCTCCTACCTCACTGTGGTATCGCCTTTGACTTGTATTTGCAGTGGTCTCAAAGTAACCAAGGAGAGAGCCCTGAGCTGTTCAGGAGCACAAGTTTTCCCCACTCCGGAGCAGGGACCACAGGTTCTGCTGAGTTTCCAAAATGCTGCTCTGCACAGGTGCAGATCCCACATGTGCGATTGCACAGATAACCACTTGAAGACCTACAGGTACAGGTAAATAACCTGTTTTTCCAGAGGGTCTCCCAGCCTTCCAGAGCAGTATTTCAAGGGACATGGGGGGCTGCAGGAAGAAGGAGGAATCTATGAATATCACCTCCCTGCTGTCTTCCTTCGGCATGAGTGGGACTCTGCTGGACACAAGTCTGGATCTAACCCTATGTTGCCAACTGGTATTAATGAAGCTAAATCTTGGATAATATTATGGTCAGTTACATTATTTAGCACAGCCTGCAGTAATCTCTCTTGTAAACACTGTTTCCAAAAAAGAAAGAAATTGGGCTTGTGTCACTGAAATAAACCATTGCTTCTGTAGGTTTAAATAATTGCATCTTATTAGACAAATAGTTTTATTCAAGTAACACGAGTCTCTATCCTGCAATTGGATCCTCAAGATAAATGTGTCAAATTGTCATGGCTGAGCAAATTAGTTGGAGCAGTGCTTTCATGTGAGTTCTGCTGAATTTGAGGGAATAATAATAAATAATAATAATCAGAATTATAGTTGTTTATATTTTTAATCTGACATACATTTTAAAGAAGACCATAATATACTAGCCTGAATATATCTTGATGCAGAACTGAGAGGGTTGTTACCCTGGATTTGTTATCTGCCTTGAAAGGATTTCTACACTGAAAGGTAAGATATAAATTACGATATGAAACTATATGTAATAAATAGGAAATTCAAGAATGCTTCATGTATCTTGGCTCATTAATGGATCCCTGTGGTTGTCTACTAAACTGTGAGTGCCTCTCACCAAAGATAAGAATCCTGCTGCTATTTACTTATTGGCTTAACTCATTATGAAAGACAAACTGCATCAAGAGGATCAGATATATATTGCCAAAGGTGCTTGATATTCTTTCAACTTCAATATCATCCTCAGACTCATCCTCAATGCTGAATCAAAAGTAGAAGTGAGTTTTCTGGTACGTATCTCAGAAAGAATATTTGTGTAAGAGGCCCAGTGCAATCTTTAGGCTTTGATCTTAAACCCCTTTGTGGAAGTGAATTCCACTGGAGTTCCATTAACATGTATTAAAATGTAATTAGGATTGTGGGGACTTAAGACAATATGTGCATATTTGCCTTGAAATGGACAAGAGATAGATTGTTGTTTCCACAGGAAAAGAAAGAAATCGGCCCTGTCCCACTAAATGTATTAGAAAAAAGAACCTATGTTCTTGCTATCATTGGCTTTATATAATAAACAAGATGTTCATGCCCACAAAAAAATACTTAATTTTTAGCTAAAATTGGGTCAGATGTCATCATGATGAAGAAGATACGATTGGCACTTTAACTTTGTGGTTTCATGCTTGCAACTTGTTCCATATTTTATGTGATGTTGAAAAAATGAGCTCATGATTGGCTGGAGATATTTAGATGAGAATTTGAAAATGCCTGTGGTACAAGCTGGAAATAGTACCATTACATAACCATCATTAAAATAAAATGGAACAATTTTACACTGATGTATAACGGTGTTCATTCACAATCAGCACCCTTCAGAAGTATCTTCTGTATATACTCGCCTGATTGACACATTACACTAACCAAAGGTATGGGTTAATTCTTAGCTATTGTGATGTGTGAACATGGCTGTGCTAACAAACCATGGTTTATTAAGCATGAACAATACATTAAACAAACATGGTTTGTTCTTGGATATGAACTTTAGGTTGTTTAAACCATGGGTTGTTGTTTCATGTGAAGCCTGAACCATGGGTTGTTAATGGGTTGTTTTGCCAGGCTACAGAGACAGCAGGCAAGAGTAGTAAAAAACAACAACCAACCACTCTACATGCCAGTACTACAGCACTGCAAAGACATTTGGGATACAAGGAGAGAATGGGCAAAGAGGGAGGGAAATAAACAATCCAGGGACTGAGAAAACAAACCACAGTTTGTTTGATCATCTGCCAGACAAGCCCTTGGTAGGGCAACAAATCATGAGTTAAATAAACCCCTTATGGGTTTAACATGATGTGCAAATCAGGCCATTATGTAAGCTGAGGATCTATCTATCTAGCTCAACTTTATACCACCCATTAGCTGAAGCTGTCTTGGTGTTTCACAATACAATAACATAACATAGTAAAACATAATATAAAAACCTGAAGTTTAAAACATAATAAAACCAAAATAAAAACCAGAGTAAAAGCCAGTAGCAGTGCAAAGATCTAAAAATGCACTACTACAATTTCTAAAAGTGCAGTACTAATAACGTGGGGAAATAAAAAGTTCTTCACCTGGCACCCAGAAGGCCACAATGTAGGTGCCAGGCAATGCTCTCTGCAGAGAGCATTCCTCAATCAGGGCGCCACTGCTGAAAAGGCCTTCTCCTTAGTAGCCACCTACCTCACCTCATTCAGAGGGGGCACACGGAGAAGGGCCACCGAAGATCTTAGGATCCAAGCAGGTATATATGGAATGAGGTGATCATTCAGGTAACTTTCAGGTAAATAGTCTTCAACTTCAACATAATAAATAGTAAACAAGCAGTAAACTAAGCCATTATTTAAATTACTCAATTTGGGAATAATCTTTTTTTTTTTTTTTCATTTTTGCCCTTTAAAATGTTAAGTCCTGCACAGTTGCATTGTGGAAGTATCTACCATAATAAACATATTTTGGATGTATGTTCATAATGCAAAGAGAGGGATACAGGAGAAATGGATTTGCTTTAAACTCAGCTTTAAACTCAGTGTTTTTAACAGAGCTCTCCTTCAATTAAAAGGGGAAGCAATAGCCAAATAATTTTGCATAAAACCCATTTAGGATTGCAATGAAATGAGACCTGTGTTTCATACATTGTGATTTTCAATCTATATACTATTTAAAAGATCCCCTTCTGCAATATTAACAAACTGTGGTTGCAGACAGTTCAGCCCTCATTTTAACAGCTGGAGCCATGTAGTTTTACAAAAATAGACCATGATTGAAAGAGCATCTTAGGATCATGCCAAGTGGCTTGTGTTACCCTGATACAGATTTTTAAGCTTTTTTATTTGAACAGTTGGCCCTATGCCATATTACAAAAAGCTTTTGAAACTACCCCTCCATTTCAAAAGCAATTTGCCATGCACCTTAGGGAGCTGCTACTTGAGCAAAACAAATCTCAATCGTTCTTGGGCTCACAGAACTTGTTTTACGCTTTCTTGGATCCTGGCCATAATTTGTACACTGAGTTAGTATATAGCTATCACAACCAGTAGTCATTGATAGCCTTATCCTCCACAAATGTGTCTAATCCCCTTGTGTAAACCTTAGGAAAATGATTGCCATGATAGTAAATGTTTCCAGGGCCCAAGCTTGGGGGTACACTTCACTGGGGATGGGGGTGGCCAAGGCTGCAACCAATTACCATGAGGAGGAAAATGCAGCTAAATTGTAGATCATGCCTGAGGATATTTAATTATGGAAAATTATTTTCTTATATCTATGTACCTCTTGTCCAAATATCATTATATTTGGTGGAGCAAATCAGAAGCTGTGTTAAAGCAGAACAAGCAGGATTCTGAACAGTGAATTGCTGGACCAGGAGCTTCTCTAGAACAGAGAGAAAGTGTACAAGTCCTAGTTAAACTAGGACTTGCAGTTTGAGATTTGTGCTTCCTTATGTGACATGCTCTCTCAAGAATTACAAACCCACAGTTCCTCTCACATAGGCAGGAGGGAGGGACAAAGCACCACAACTAGGGACTTTGATCCCAGGGACAGTGAAAGCAAATGCTGTTGGTAAGATTTACTGGCCCACAAAATATATCTGGCTCCCACCTCCCACTCTCCCTGGGATCAATGTCCCTGATTATGATGATTAGATATCACTCCACATCTGAACAGATTCTAGAGCAGTGAACAATAAAGATGAAATGATACAATGATAAAAGAAATAAAACACCATCTCACATAAGGAAGTGCAAATCTTGCTCTTAAACTATGTTTAACTAATATAAAATATTATTACTTTTATTTTAATTGTTGTTCAGTCACTAAGTCGTGTCCGACTCTTCATGACCCCATGGACCACAGCACGCCAGGCCCTCCTGTCCTCCACTCTCTCTCGGAGCGTGCTCAAGTTCATATTCATTGCATCGGTGATGCTATCTAGCCATCTCATCCTCTGCCGTCCCCTTCTCCTTTTGCCTTAATCTTTCCCAGCACCAGGTTCTTTTCCAGTGAGTTTACTCTTCGCATTAGGTGGCCAAAATCTTTGAGCTTCAGGTTCAGTATCTGTCCTTCCAATGAGCACTCAGGGTTGTCCTTTAGGATGGACTGATTTGACCTCCTTGCAGTCCAGGGAACTCGTAAGAGTCTTCTCCAGCACCACAGTTCGAAAGCATCCATTATTCGGCGCTCAGCCTTCCTTATAGTCCAGCTCTCACAGCCATACATTACTACTGGGAAAACCATAGCTTTGATTAGACGGACCTTTATGGGCAAGGTGATGTCTCTGCTTCTTACTATGCTGTCTAGATTTGCCACAGCTTTCCTCCCAAGGAGCAAGTGTCTTTTAATTTCATGGC
The DNA here is from genome assembly GCF_057233095.1 of Heloderma suspectum. Classification (NCBI taxonomy): domain Eukaryota; kingdom Metazoa; phylum Chordata; class Lepidosauria; order Squamata; family Helodermatidae; genus Heloderma; species Heloderma suspectum. The sequence goes on along the minus strand of NC_139461.1, from coordinate 40,514,873 downwards.
TACAGTCACCGTCTGCGGTGATCTTGGAGTCCAAGAAAATAAAATCTGTCACTGCTTCCATTTCTTCCCCTTCTATATGCCAGGAAGTGATGGGGCCAGATGCCATTATCTTAGTTTTTTTAATGTTGAGTTTCAAATCAGCTTTTGCACTCTCCACTTTCACCCTCAACAAGAGGCTCTTTAGATCCTCTTCGCTTTCTGCCATTAGGGTGGTATCATCTGCTTATCTGAGGTTGTTGATAATTCTCCCGGCAATCTTAATTCTGACCTGTGATTCATCCAGCCCCGCGTTTCTCATGATGTACTCTGCATATAAATTAAATAAGCAAGGCGACAATATACATCCTTGTCGTACTCCTTTCCCAATTTTGAACCAATTGGTTGTTCCATGTCTGGTTCTTGCTTTTGCTTCTTGTGCCTCATACAGGTTTCTCAGGAGACAGGTAAGGTGGTCTGGTACTCCCATCTCTTGAAGAATTTGCCAGAGTTTGTTGTGATCCACACAATGAAAGGCTTTAGCGTAGTCAATGAAGCAGAAATAGATGTTTAATGTAAGCCGCCTTGGGTTCCTTGCAAGAGGAAAAAAGGTGGGGTATAAATGCAATAAATAAATAAATGTTTTTCTGGAATTCTCTTGCTTTCTCCATGATCCAGCGAATGTTGGCGATTTGATCTCTAGTTCCTCTGCCTCTTCGAAACCCAGCTTGTACTTCCGGTAGTTCTCGGTTCACATGCCGCTGAAGCCTAGCTTGTAGGATTTTGAGCATCACCTTGCTGGCATGTGAAATGAGCGCAATTGTGCAGTAGTTTGAACACCCTTTGGCGTTGCCTTTCTTTGGAATTGGAATGTAAACTGACCTTTTCCAGTCTTGTGGCCACTGCTGAGTGTTCCAAATTTGTTGGCATATTGAGTGCAGCACTTTAACAGCATCATCTTTTAAATAGCTCAGCTGGAATACTGTCATCTCCGCTAGTGTTGTTGTTAGTAATGCTTCCTAAGGCCCACTTGACTTCACTCTCGAGGATGTCTGGCTCAAGTTCAGTGACTGCACTATCATGGCTATCAGGGACATTCAGATCTTTCCTGTATAGTTCTTCTGTGTATTCTTTCCACCTCTTCTTAATCTCATCTGCTTCTGTTAGGTCCCTGCCTTTTTTGCCTTTATCATGCCCGTCTTTGCACAAAACGTTCCCTTGATATCTCCGATTGTCTTGAAAAGATCTCTAGTCTTTCCCATTCTGTTGTTTTCCTCAATTTCTTTGCATTGTTCATTTAAGAAGGCCTTCTTGTCTCTCCTTGCTATTCTCTGGAACTCTGCATTCAGTTGGATATATCTTCCTCTTTTTCCCTTCCTTTTCGCTTCGCTTCTTTCCTCAGCTACTTGTAAAGCCTCATCGGACAGCCACTTTGCTTTCTTGCATTTCTTTTTCTTTGGGATGGATTGAGTTGCTGCCTCCTGAACAATGTTACGGACCTCTGTCCGTAGTTCCTCAGGCATTCTGTCTATCAGGTCTATCCCTGAAATCTATTCATCACCTCCACTGTATATTCATAAGGGATATGATTTAGGTCATACCTGAATGGTTTAGTGGTTTTCCCTATGTTCTTCAATTTCAGCCGAAATTTTGCAACAAGAAGCTCATGATCTGAGCCACAGTCAGCTCCAGGTCTTGTTTTGACTGACTGTATAGAGCTTCTCCATCTTTGGCTGCCAAGTACATAATCAATCTGATTTCAATATTGACCATCTGGTGATGTCCATGTGTAGAGTCGTCTCTTGTGCTGTTGGAAAAGAGTGTTTGCTATGATCAGCATGTTCTCTTGGCAAAACTCTATTAGCTTTTGTCCTGCTTCATTTTGTACACCAAGGCCATGCTTGCCTGTTATCCCGGTGATTTCTTGCCTTCCTACTTTAGCATTCCAATCCCCTATGATGAAGAACCATCTTTTTTTGGTGTTAGTTGTAGAAGGTGTTGTAAGTCTTCATAGAACCGATCAACCTCAGCTTCTTCAGCCTCAGTGGTTGGGGCATAGACTTGAATTACTGTGCTGTTGAATGGTTTGCCTTGGATTCGTACTGAGATCTTTCTATCATTTTTGAGATTGTACCCCAGTACTGCTTTTCCCACCCTTTTGTTGACTATGAGTGTGACTCCATTTCTTCTAAGGGATTCTTGCCCACAGTAGTAGATATAATGGTCACCTTAATTAAATTCGCCCATGCCTGTCCATTTCAGTTCTCTGATTCCCAAGATGTCGATGTTCAATCTTGCCATCTCATGTTTGACAACCTCCAGCTTACCTTGATTCATTGACCTTACATTCCAGGTTCCTAAACAATATTGTTCTTTACAGCATCGGATTTTGTTTTCACCACCAGACACATCCACAGCTGAGTGACCTTTCGGCTTTGGCCCAGCCGCTTCACTCTTTCTGGCGCTACTTGGAAATTCCCTCTGCTCTTCCCCAGTAGTATATTGGACACCTTCCGACCTGAGGGGCTCATCTTCCAGCGTCATACCGTTTAGTCTTGTGATACGTTCCATGGGGTTTTCTTGGCAAGAATACTGGAGTGGGTTGCCATTTCCTTCTCCTGTGGACCACATTTTGTCAGAACTCTCCACCATGACCTGTCCATCTTGGGTGGCCCTGCACGGCATAGCTTATGGCTTCACTGAGTTACGCAAGCCCATTCGCCACAACAAGGCAGTGATCCATGAAGGGGTTTATTTTAATAGTAAATTGATTTATTTGTATGATATTATTCTTATAGGCATATTCTCACGGTATTGTTATTTATCTACTTATATTCTATAGCCTGACTGGAGTTGTAGAATGATTTTGATAATATTATAATTATTTGTAATTTTTTATTTTAATAGTAAATTACAAATAATTATAATATTATCAAAATCATTCTACAACTCCAGTCAGGCTATAGAATATAAGTAGATAAATAACAATACTGTGAGGATATGCCTATAAGAATAATATCATACAAATAAATCAAATATAAACTGTATAAATATAATATTTAAACTACATTAAATTGTACCTAGCGATATATTAATATGGACTAATGTTATCCTGGACCTTATTATTCCAAAAAGAAATAAATAGATTCCACTTTTCTATAAGCTTATTTTCCTGTTGTCTCCCTTCCCTTCCCTAACTCTATCTGTTAGTTAATTTGATCATATATATACCATGTCCCATAGCATATTAATCCAGTCATCACATGATGGAGGGCTAGTCCTCTTCACATATGCACAACCATTGCAACATCCTCCTCCTTAAAATAACAGAACAGAACCACCTCTGGATCTGATGGTATATCATATCTTGTCATGTTTTTAATTTCTTTTGATTACCAGCCCAAAATATATGTGAGTAAATTGATCTGTTTATAAAACGTTTGCAGCCAAGCTGGTTAAAACAACAACAAATCAAAACATTGACAGGATAATACATTATTAGGACCAACCAAAAAGTTACAAAGTAGTCAGCAGACTTTGGAGGACTCTTCTTCAGACTGGGTGTTATGTTAAACAAAAACAGCAAGGGGTGTGTGTTTGGGGGCATGCTAGAAAATTCCCAGTATAGGCCAGAAGTGTAGAAAATGTAATTGCATAGTTAAAATAGAAACTTTTCTTTAATGACTTCTGCGATTGTATGTATCAAATGGGATCAATTCACAGTCTGTTTGTGGGAGGTAGCTCATGTTACAGATTTGTGCCCTGCACACAAAAATGCTTGAGCCCTGAATGCTTTAATGAGTTAACCTCAATAATCAAAAACCCATAACAGAAATGAAATTTACTGTAAGTCATCAAATATTACTTGCATGATAACCCCTATACCTACTGCACTTTGCTGTGGTTTCTGTATGTCTCTTTTCACTGAATACCTAACAGAAAAACCATTACCTAAAATTGCATGTCAGTTTCTATGCTTTTGGTTCCACTATTGTACCTTTGATGAAAGAGACCTCTTTTTTTCCATTTCTTGTTTGCAAATTTACAGTAGCCTTATGTTGTCACATTGAAATGTAACATAATTGTCCCACTTAGAAAATTATGGCATTTGCTTGTGAAGGGGCTTATGAATCTGGGATGGCATACCAATTATTTGTTGATTTGCATTGTATTTCTTTGTTTTGTTTGCGACTTGGAAAAATACATTTATCTCATAAGATTTTTGTTTTCTAATTAATACATTGAAATGTGAGTCCTTTAAATTATTAGGGCAATATGGCTGCCTAAGCTAACAGGATGATTCATGCCATATCTTGGCCCTAGTAATAAAAAGCACTTGAGCATATTTACACTGATGTTTTAGGATGCCTGGCAACAGTGCATGAAGGGTGGACACATACTATAGCCCTTATCTCTCTATCTTCCCTAAATGCTTTTGAATTCAAGGGGTTAAGCTAGTAAAGTCACTTATCTCAACACATGACAAGGAAGAATTTGCTAGAATTCCCTAGCTACTAGCATAGCTTTCATCACCTTCTCTATGGGGGCTACTATGACGTGAAAGGATGGAGAAAATGCACTGAAGCGATCTAATAAGTAAACCATCAACTAGACGTTTTTCAGCAATTTAAAACTTTTTCACATTACAATTCATTCAGACAGAGAAACTGTAGAATTCCTCTGATTTAAGACCCATCTGGTTATGCTCAAAGCTTTAAAACTATTCTCTCAGCATAAAAAATGTCCAAGTCCTATACTACTTTTCTTCGCCAAATTATCCATTTTTAAGCCACAAATATTTCCCAGTACTTTAAGATTTTATCTAAAAAGTATATTTTAACAGTATTTTAATAGTTTTTTTTAAACAATAACAATTTATCTTGATAGATGACATGCTGTGTTTTTTCATTTTATTTTAATTAGCCATTGTGAAACCAAATTCCCCTTTGTTTTATTCCTTTGAATACTGTTTAATTATGGTTATCATGCCAGATATCTTAAAGGTTATTTTACCAATACAGTTTCATTTAACATAAGCCATATGGAATCAATAGTACTGTTTCCTAAAGTAAATGCTTGGAAAATCTTACATTCATATGTTAAGAGTGCACATCCTTTCCTCATTAGTTGGAAAGTACAGGGATTTTGGCACAGGTTCTGTGTGGAAGCATTGTGCAGCTTTTATATGGATTTTGTTTTTAGCCTTTGATGACACTGTTTAGAATAGGAAGTATCTAATAAGTAAAGCATTTTGTCTAATGTGCTGCCAGTGTGTTTAATATATGCCTGGAGGTCTGAAACATTATCTTCTCCACTGCAGTAATATGCATTTAATTCTCTGAAAGCAGAAGGTCGAACTTTTAAAAGGGACTCAAAGTACATTTTCAACTAAAATAATTTAAAACACATGTGATAGGGGACCTGAGTAATGTACAGTTGGTTTTTATGGTTTAATCATGATCATGTTAATGCACACCAGTAGCTAATTAAAGAAAACTTTTATTGTTCATTTTAAATGGGTTATGTAAAGAGTAAGTGAACTGATATAAATGCAGCTCAATGATAAATGTTACCATTACATTTGCTATCAGGAAGCTGATATTGGTGTTTTTGACATCTTTAAAGTATTGGCCCATTTCTTCCATAACAAAGCAAGGAATGTTTTTAGAGTTCTTGCCTTTGGAATTGTTCACTAGTATAAAAGGATATTCAGATGATGCCCAGATTTATTACCAGGCTTGCCTTTTAAAGTTAATCACCACAAATCCTAAGTCAGTAACTGGCTAAGCAATATGTAAAGATATATATCCTCTAAGAGAGCATCCACAGCAGCTCTCAAGGGCCCTATGTCTTGCCATAATCCTTGAGAACTGCTGGAGATTCTCTCCTGGAGACGCTACCTGTATGCCAACTTAGAATGTCGGGGCAATATCATCAGTGTAGTTTCTAGCCATGGAAGTCCCTCCCCTTAAAAGTCCATTTAAGTCGAAGCCTGAGTGTTTTCTTGGGACAATACTGGCCAGTAGTGACCAGTGACTGATGGCTCTATCAAGCTTTCCCTTTAGTTACTTACAGACTGATTTTAATGTTTGTAATGAGATCTTTTATGGATTGCTTTTATATTTTGACCTTCTGGATTGGCAGTATAAAAATAAGAATAGTATACAAAGCTCCAAAAGAGCAATATTTTGTGGGGCTCAAAAGTAAGTTAATAAAGCTGAGGTTCTATTTTGCATAAACAGACACTATTAAAAAAAGAACAAAACAGACTTTGTAAGAATGTAGAAACAGAAAATGCCTGCTAGAGCCAAAACCAGGGATTTTGGTATTGAAAGGAGAATGAAGAATCCTTTCACTGTTGTTAACTGATACTATACAGTATACTGCAAGTATCATGAAGTGAGGACTTAACGTTCATACTAAATTAAGCCTGCATCTAATGCAGAGTCTTTTACAGCTTACTGCAAAAGTCATCCCATGTTTAAATATAACAGGTTTGTCACTGACACAGGAGTAAGTGTAGTAGTAGTTTCAGAAATAGGTATAGGATTCAAGCTGAAAAACATTATAACCCCAAAACAAAAAAATACCATCCTATTAATGCTTCTGTTTGTAATGGTTATGCTTCAGTAAATTTGTTCTTGCTGAGAATTAGTTTGTTCCCTTTGACTCACAGAAAACCACAATGTGGAGAGACTCTCAAGGCGGAAATAAAAAATGTTTCTTCTATATTTGATGCTGAACTATATAGCCACTATTAAAGCCCAGCCCTGTTGAGAGAGCAGTGGTACTGTTTTCACCCCCTGACCAACCACTCTGCAGTTCTGGTGCTACACACTAGTTCACAGTTTCCACCTTTCATTGAGTGGGAACAAAGTCAAGTCAGCAGAGCCTTGTTGGTGCCATGACTTCCCAGCATAACATTTTGGGGGCTTGGAGGACATGGCTCACTGTTGGTGACCAAGATGCTTTAAACAGGGGTGAGCAGAAGGTGGGCTGGTTGAAATGTGCCTGCTGACCTCTTTGAAGTTTCCAGCAGGCCTTCTTTTTTTAGAATTCTTGTTCCTTTTTGTTGACTCTTGTATACTGTTTTTTATGCCGTGTTGGTCTTATTGTTGGATTTTTTGTTAAATTGTTTTTAATGTTGTATATGGGCAGGTTATAAATTGAATAAAAATAAATAAAGGTAGATCACAATCCTTTGGTAAATCTCTGGGTGATTTACAGTAGTAGTGAGTAGTTAAACTCACTCCCAATAGTTTAACAATAGCAAGTGTTACCAAATGTGCTCCCTTTTGTGCAGACACATGTACACTCTTGTCCACGTTCTCGAGGACATGCATCAAAGGACCTTTAGACATTGGTCATAGAGCACAACTTGGAGCATTTATTGGACAGTATCCAATGGTGACATTCCACAAATTCAAATAGCGCCAGCGGAGCTCCACTTGTGCAAGCAGTTGCCCATTATGCTTGCACAACTGGTTGTGCAAGCTATTGCATAATCAGTTGCACAACAAGTTGCATATTGGGTGCAAAGCAGTTGACAATGGGTTGCATAACAGGTGCAAATTAGTTGCACAACCAGTTGCACAATGGGTTTCACAACAGGTTGCACAAGAGTTATGTGCAACTAGCTGCACAACAGGTTGCACCTCATGTTGCACAAGTATAATGCAAAACTGCTTGCGCAACCACACTTGCACAAATGTAACTTCTTTTGGATTCTTCTACGCATAGTTCAGAACCTAGTTTCTACTAGTGCAACGTCATTTGTGCTAATGGACTTGATACAGTAGGATACTGTCCACTGATTACAAACATGGATTTAAAATGGACACGTTGGTTTGGTGGAAATTAACTTGGTAGAGCACTTCAATTTACACATAAGCATGATATTAATAATGAACCTGCAAATGTTCCATGATAACTGTACTCTATTGTGGCAAAATTGGCTGCAGCCTTGGCAAGGCCGGTTCTGTAATCCAAAACAGGATTGTAGACATGCGTGAAAAGTCCATTTTGCAGGGGGCAGGGTGGAATGATAACACACAAAGGAGGGAATTAGGTAATGCGAAGTCCTTAATGCTCATGGGAGTAAGAAAAGAAAGGGGATATGAGGGTGGGGTGAGTGTTGGGAGCAGATTGGTGGGAAAGTTAAGCTAATAGGAAGTGGGGGTTGATATGGCTATGTCCAGCACTCACTCACTGTAGTTTATAAGGCTATTCATAGAAATCTACCCAGATCCTGTAAACACACTCATGCAATTTGTATGCCTTTCTGGTGTCTCCTTATGGAAACCTCTGAACCAGCCTGTGGGGCAAGACAAACGTTTGAAGAGCTTGTCTTCCTCACAGGGGTTTGAGGAGGGGACACCAGAGATGCACAAACTAAATCGGGCCCTCAGCCATGATCCTTGCCACCAAGGCAGGCTGCACAAAAGTGGCTGGGGCTCTGACCAAAAACAAGTTAAAGATTAGAGCCAAATTACCCAAAATGCACACACACAAACATACTCAAAAAGTGGGAATAGAGGGGGTGGAGGATACATTTTTAGAAGAACCTCAAAGAGACGTATACTCTTCCCTGGATCAGAATGACTCGTTCCTGAAGACTGGAAACTGGGGAGTGTTGAAACTCCTGGGTTGGAAAGACATCAGCAAAAATGTTCCCTTTTAAAATGAGGCTTTTGGAGACACAGACCTATCCTGCCAAGCTGCTGCTAGGTTGGGAAAAACTAAGCTGGGTAATGGAAGAACCTCAGTATCATTTAACTTCTCTGGGAGCATGGCCTCCCCAAGAAGTGGTGTGGAATACTGGAGTTTGCTCTCCTGTAGGAAGACTGGTCTGGAATTTGGGTCACAGTTCCCCAGAAGACCCAAGCATTCAAGTGTGCTTGTGGTGAGAGCAGATGGAGTTTGCCCATCAAACCAGGGCTGGTACCAAACAGGAAGATGGCACAGCTTGCTCCTGGAAACGTGACGTCTTATACTTGTTATGCAAAAGAATTGACGTCACAGCCAGTATCACATCCCAACTAAATACTGGCAAAACTTGCTCAAGTATTGGAAATGGCAGTGGTTGTCCTAAAACAAAGGGCTTGATCATACTTCCTGCAAAACTTATTCCCGATACAAAAGGAATACTTTGTGGAGATGGCTGGCTTAGTGATGCACATTGAGGAAACCTATTCATAACACCTTTGAATATTTCGGAGATAACTTAGTGTGTGTGTGAAACATGCATACCTTTCTCAGTTTCACTCTCTTCTCCTGCTTGTGCACAATATGCACAATTGTAGGTTTTGATTAGAATCTGATAACACCCGATCTAGCCTTGCATATGTGACATAGCTGCTCAAGCTTATTCCTTTGTCTGTGTTTTTCCTGCCTTGCTGAGGTGAGAGGTGAAAGACACCAAGCTTACAGTCCTCTGGCCAAGATGGGATCTGTTTGGTTCACTCTAAAACTGAGCTACTCGCTAACACAAGTAAAATTGAAAGTATAAAAAAGAAATCTAGGCCGTGGTTGGCCACATGAATTGCTTCACGTTTAGCATCAGTATTCCTCACCTGTAAAATATGAGTATTAATCGATTGCCTTTGATCAGATCTTTCTGCAGCTGTATTGGCCACTTTGAGAGTTTTGTGTTAAAATTCGTGATCTATAGTAACTCAGATGTAGATTAGTATTTGTTATATACAGTATATGACTCAGGAAATCTTGGTGGAACTGGTCATTTTGCATTCAGTATTTTGTTTAATGGTGTTTAAAGTGATATATTTTGTGCTTGGTTTTATGTTAGCATTCGTAGTTATTTTTTAAGACTACAGTGTTCTTGATACCCCCGTTTTTGTCTACTACCAAACACCTGAGAATACATAGTGGGTAAGACACTTGTTCAGCATATCCATTACAAATAAGTAATCAAACCATAAAAACAACAACATTGAATATCAGTAAAATTAATATTAAAATCATTAAAATAACAAATAAAAATGACAGGTAAGTAACAGCAGATAAAACCTATTAAAATCACAATACACTGTAATTAACAAAATGAAGACTGAAATAAATAGGTCCATACACACTTCCCAGAAGAGGCCATTCCAAAGTTGTGGAGTCACGACAGAAAAGGCCCTGTCTCTGGTAATTGTGACTCTCATGGCTGTCACTAATGGACCAGAGAGCAGGGTCTCAGATAATGATCTCAAACCTTGAGCAGGCTCATACAGGTTCAGGTGGTCCTTCAGATTTGTTGTTTATTCGGTCAGTTGCTTCCGACTCTTTGTGACTTCATGGACCAGCCCACGCCAGAGCTTCCTGTCGGCTGTCACCACCCCCAGTTCCCCCAAGGTCGAGTCCATCACCTCCAGAATACCATCCATCCATCTTGCCCTTGGTCGGCCCCTCTGCCTTTTGCCTTTCACTTTCCCTAGCGTCAGCATCTTCTCCAGGGTAGCCTGTCTTCTCATGATGTGGCCAAAGTACTTCAGTTTTGCCTTTAATATCCTTCCCTCAAGTGAGCAGTCTGGCTTGATTTCCTGGCGTATGGACTGGTTTGATCTTCTTGCAGTCCAAGGCACTCTCAGAATTTTCCTCCAGCACCACAGTTCAAAAGCATCTATCTTCCTTTGCTCAACCTTCCTTATGGTCCAGCTCTCGCAGCCATAGGTTACTACAGGGAATACCATTGCTTGAACTATGCGGACCTTTGTTGTCAGTGTGATGTCTCTGCTCTTCACTATTTTATCAAGATTTGTCAGTGCTGTCCTCCCAAGAAGTAAACGTCTTCTGATTTCCTGGCTGCAGTCAGCATCTGCAGTAATCTTTGCGCCTAGAAAGACAAAGTCTGTCACTGCCTCCACGTTTTCTCCCTCTATTTGCCAGTTATCAATCAAGCTGATTGCCATAATCTTGTTTTTTTTTAGGTTTAACTGCAAGCCAGCTTTTGCACTTTCTTCTTTCACTTTCGTCATAACATTCCTCAGCTCCTCCTCGCTTTCAGCCATCAAAGTGGTATCATCTGCATATCGGAGATTGTTAATGTTTCTTCCAGCGCTTTTAACTCCAGCCCTGGCTTCATCAAGCCCAGCACGTTGCATGATGTGTTCTGTGTACAGGTTGAATAGGTAGGGTGAGAGTATACAACCCTGCCGTACTCCTTTCCCAATCTTAAACCAGTCCGTTGTTCCGAGGTCTGTTCTTACCGTTGCTACTTGGTCGTTATACAGATTCCTCAGGAGGCAGACGAGATGTCTTGGTATCCCCATACCACCAAAAACTTGCCACAATTTCTTATGATCCACAGAGACAAAGGCTTTAGAATAGTCAATAAAACAGAAATAGATGTTTTTCTGAAACTCCCTGGCTTTCTCCATTATCCAGTGGATATTGGCAGTTTGGTCTCTAGTTCCTCTGCCTTTTCAAAACCCAGCTTGTACATCTGGAAATTCTCGTTCCATAAATTGCTGGAGTCTACCTTGCAAGATCTTGAGCATTACCTTGCTGGCATGTGAAATAAGTGCCACTGTTTGATAGTTTGAACATTCTTTGGTGCTTCCTTTTTTTGGTATGGGGATATAAGTTGATTTTTTCCAATCTGTTGGCCATTCTTGTGTTTTCCAAATTTGCTGGCATATGGCATGCATCACCTTGACAGCATCACCTTGCAAGATTTTAAACAGTTCAGCTGGGATACCATCATCTCCTGCTGCCTTGTTATTAGCAATGCTTCTTAAGGCCAATTCAACCTCACTCTTCAGGATGTCTGGCTCTAGCTCACTGACCACACCGTCAAATCTATCCCCGATATTATTATCCTTCGTATACAGATCTTCCGTATATTCTTGCCACCTTTTCTTGATCTCTTCTGCTTCTGTTAGGTCCTTGCCATCTTGGTTTTTGATCATACCCATTTTTGCCTGGAATTTACCTCCGATGTTTCTAATTTTCTGGAAGAGGTCTCTTGTCCTTCCTGTTCTATTATCTTCTTCCACTTCCGCGCATTGCTTAAAAACTGTTTTTAAACAATTAAAAATTAAACAAATTAAAAATTGTTTAAAAACAATTCCTTATCTCTTCTGGCTAACCTCTGGAATTTTGCATTTAATTGGGCATATCTCCCCGTATCACTGTTGCCTTTGGCTTTCCTTCTTTCTTGTGCTGCTTCCAGTGTCTCAGCAGACAGCCATCTTGCCTTCTTGGTTTTCTTTTTCTTGGGGACGTTTTTTGTTGCTGCCTCCTGAACAATGTTGCGAGCTTCTGTCCATAGTTCTTCCAGGACCCTATCTACTACATCTAGTCCCATAAATCTATTCTTCACCTCCACTGCATATTCATGAGGAATATTCATGAGCTCATATCGAACTGATCTGTGGGTCTTTCCTATTCTCTTTAGTCTGATTCTAAATTGTGCAATAAGAAGTTTGTGATCTGAACTACAATCAGCTCCAGGTCTTGTTTTTACTGACTGCATAGATGTCCGACACCTGTGGCTACAAAGGATGTAGTCAATCTGATTTTGGTGTTGACCGTCTGGTGAAGTCCATGTATAAAGTCATCTCTTAGGTTGTTGGAAGAGAGTGTTTGTTATGCACAGTGAGTTGTCTTGGCAAAATTCTATCAGCCTATGTCCTGCTTCATTTTGTTCTCCCAGACCATGCTTGCCTGTAATTCCAGGTGTCGTTTGACTACCCACCTTAGCATTCCAGTCTCCTGTAATGAAAATAACATCTTTGTTTGGCGTACTATCCAGTAGGTGCTGCAGATCCTCATAGAACTGATCTACTTCTGCTTCTTCAGCATCTTTGGTTGAGGCGTATATTTGGATCACTGTGATGTTAAATGGCTTACCCTGAATTCGAATTGAGATCATTCTGTCATTTTTTGGATTGTATCCAAGCACTGCTTTAGTCACTTTATGATTAATTATGAAGGCTACTCCATTTCTTCTGTGGTCCTCTTGTCCACAGTAGTAGATCTGGTGGTCATTTGATGTGAAGTGGCCCATTCCAGTCCATCCTTTAGGCTTTGAAGGCTGACACCATCACCTTAAATAAATTGGGCCAGGATATGAATAGGCAGCCAGTATAATTGGCACAGAATAGGTGTAACATCATCCGAATACCTAGCTTCTACAAGTGTTCTAATTTCTACATTCTGCACCAACTGTTTCTAGTGTCTCTGCTAGGCCATGTAAAGTACATTTCAGTAATCAAGCCTGGACATAACCAGAGGACGTGTTACTGAGGCAAGGTCAGCTTTCTCTAGATGAGACAAACCAGTGAAAGCTGGTAAAAAGCACTCCTGGCCAACAGCACTACCTGTGCCTCCACCGTAAGCGCTAAGTCCAGGAGAACTCCCAAACAGCATACCTTGCTCTTTAGGGAGGAGTGCAACCCCACCCAGACTCAGTTGCACACTTCCATTCAGATCAGCAGATTTCCTGCAACACTTCCGCCTTGTGGGGAGTGAGCTTTAATTTGTTCACCATCATCCATCCCAAAATTGCCCCTGTTCAGGATTTCCACCATTATGATCTTCATTTATTATTTGTTAGTAGTTTTATTCAGAAAGGGCAAATTTTAATAACTAGAGCTGATAGTTGAGGGCACATTTGTTAAGTTTTTAAAAGGATATTTTAGTTGCCACCATAATAGGGAATGGATAGAAAGCTGACTTTTCCTTCTAACAATGAATGTCAGCTTTTGTTTACTAAACTGTAGCCACTTTATACTTCCTTCAGTATCACAAATTGAGTTTTGGTAATATGAATTTTTATTTAAATTCTAACTAACTGCTTAAAAGGTAGGTGAATAATCAATTAAACATTCTTCAGTTGGGTGAACTTCAAATACTTCTATTATTTATGTTTCCTAAGTGGTCTATAGCATCTGAAGAAAAATTAGTTTGAACCTAGGAAATGTTTCTTCACCCTGCCACATCTTACTCCAATATGTCATTAAATGTGAGTCATAATTTCTCTGGAACAGACACCTGCTGAGTTTTCATGAGTAAATCTTGTTTTAAAAGTTAACTTGGCAAGTTTTCTTTTTGATAAAATTCTTTCTTTCTTTCTTTCTTTCTTTCTTTCTTTCTTTTTTCACTTCATGTTTATATACCAATTGTTTTACGTAGCTGAAATGGAAATAACTTGGGATATAGCAATTTTAAGTTAATATACTGTTTTTGTTCCCAGGTATCCAAAGAGGAACAGAAAAAAATTGATACGCCTGATGGAGGTATGGTTGAAACATCTTCACGTTGCAGTGGAGCCCAGGACAGTGGCATTGGCAGTGACAGTGTTAAAATCAGAATTGTCCAAATAGAACAACACAGTGGGACCAGCCAACACCGCATTGCCCGTCCTTCCCGACAGTCTTCTATTGTAAAGAACCTGAACTTTATACCGTTTGACATATTTATTACAGCAAGCCGTATCTCCTGTATGACTTATTCATGTACCACTTTACCTAAAACAAAATCACTGGAAGATCAGAAAGAAAGTGAGAAAACAACCAGAAGTTCACCAATTCTTTCAGAACCTTTTGATCATGATTACAAGAAACCCGTCGGAGCAGGTATTTCATCGGTAACAGCAGATGATCTCCTGAACAGTAACAGTTCATTACCCTCTGGGAAAATGGCGGGTCTTATATCTCTGGAAAGTCTTCATGCTTCCACAAGATCATCGGCTAGGCAAGCCTTGGGTATAACTATTGTCCGACAGCCTGGTCGCAGAGGAACCAGTGACTTGCAGTTAGAGCCATTTTTGCACCTTGTTGTATCCCAACCTTCTCTGATCTTAAGTTGTCATCATAGAAAACAGAGGGTGGAAATATCTGTGTTTAATGCCATCATTAAAGGTGTAGCATCGGACTACAAGTGTACAGGTAAGACCATTTAACATCCTTAAAATAGCATACTACTACCCAATTCTGCTTTTGTTTAGAGATGAACAAAACAAAAAAGGAGGATTATTTACCCAAAGCTAACTTGAGTTTACATATTCATTAGCATGGGCAGCTTTCCTTCATGGCCACAGAATCTGGTCACCACTGAAGTTCAGAAGGGTTTTTTTTTTAAACCACCATGAAAACAATATAACAAAATGCTTCTACTGGAAGTGTTTTCTTTATTTTTGCATTACACATTCATGCACGCACGCGCACACATACCAGCACATGCACATCAGGAGATTTTTTACCTTTTAAGCATCTGAATTGCTCCATTTACTACAAAGGAGTGCTTGCTGTATGGCACTGAAGTTCCTGCTTGTTTTAAGGGGGTGGACAGCTTGGAGGCTTTTGTGAGAACCGCCTGCAAAACCTTTGGGCACGTGAAAAGCCTTCAGGTAGACTGCTGAGATCCAAATATAAAAGGAAAGATGGATCTGGTAATGTTTCTCTCAACATTTTGTCAACATTTTTTAAAAAGTTCTAGAGGGGTTGTGTGTTAGTCTGTTGCAGCAAAAGACTAACAAACGTATTGTTGCATCTTAAAGACTAACAAATGTATTGTGGCAGAAGGTTTCATGGACTACTGCATCATATGCATGAAGTATTATTCTGACTTAAAAGTACATAGACACAAATGTTGATGATGGTGGATTGTAAACCATGACATCTGAGGAAAATGAAATTCAGAAAGTGATATATGCCATCATTTGCCAACAATTCCGTGCTACGTTCTAGAAACAGACCAGTCTCTGCATGAAAGAATAGTAAAGGTAAAGGTGTCCCCAGCCAGTCGTGTCCGACTCTAGGGGGTGGTGCTCATCTCCATTTCTAAGCCAAAGAGCCAGCGCTGTCCGAAGACGCTTCCATGGTCGTGTGGCTGGCATGACTGGACACCGAGGTGCACGGAACACTGTTACCTTTCCCACCAAAGCAGTACCTTTTTATCTACTTGCAATGTCTTGCTTTCAAACTGCTAGGTTGGCAGGAGCTGGGACTGAAGACGGGAGCTCACTCCATCACTTGGCATTTGGGGCTCGAACTGCTGTCCTGCCGACCTTCTGGTCTGCAGTTCAGCGTCTTAACCACTACGCCACCGCGGTCCCACACAAAAGAATAAATAGACACAAATCAGACATCAGAAATGGGGATATTCAAAAAACAGTGTGGGAACATTTCCATCTCCCAGGACAATCTTAAGGTGTCCATTCTTGAACAGATAGACTTCAGAAACAGATTCCAACATGAAACAGCTGAAGTTACAATTCATCAAGAAGTTCAGCTCTATGTCTTGTGGCTTGAACAGGGACTAAAGGATTTTTAAAAATTATGCTACCGTGTTAATCAATGCAAGAATATCTGTGTTATTATCCAACGACGTTTTTGTGAATGGCCACTGTTAATAAGTTAATTATCACTGTCTGTACTTTGTACATTTCATTTCCTTTTGACCTCCCTGTTTATAATCACCCCCCATGCACACCATAAGTAGGGAGGGTCAATAGCTCAATGGCAGAACACCTCCTTTACAGGCAGAAGGTCCCAGGTTCAGTCTCCAGTCTCGCCAGGTAGGGATGGAAGATCGCCTGCCTAAAACCCTGGATTGCTGCTGCCAGTTTGTGTTGACATTACTGAGCTAGATGGACCAAGGATCTGACTCAGTATAAGGCAGCTTCCTATGTTCCTATGAATATATACTTGTAAGTCAGGATAGCACTTCATGTATTTGAGGAAGTGAGTTTTAGTCCATGAACCTTTATGCCTGATGTCTTTAAGGTACAGAGTCTTTAAAGTAAAACTCTAATATAATTTTTAAAAGGTATGCTGTATAGGTGTGTTTCTTTGAGGAGTCAGTTCCATGCTATCACTGTCTCCTTTTACTTTGCCATCCTTTCTTTGCCCAGACCCTTTTACTCTTCTGCCATCAACTCACTCTCCCAAGGAAGCCCTTACTCTCCTCTGTTTTGCTATTCATTTCCCAGTTTCCTCCTACAAAGCCTTTCATTTTCTGCGCTGTATTTGCTGTCTCTTCCAGAATTCTCTCACCTATCTTTTTCCCTCCCTCCACCCACCCACATCCCAACCCCACTTTCCATAATATCATCACCCAAGTATTAGTTTGCCAAATTTTCTTTAAGGAATAAATTTCACCCATCTGGCTTTAAGTGTATTCAAGCATAATATTGTTTCATCTGGGGCAAAGAATCCCAGTTTGTTTTTTGTGGGGAAGGCAGGTTGAATGTTTCAGCTCTGCATTCTTGCATTTTGGGACACACTCTAGCCTTGGAACTTTCTGAAATCTGAACTCCTTCTGTTATAGCACCAGAAGTCTCAAACCACCAGTTCTACTATTAAGGCCCAGGCACTTGTTCTCTGTGCCAACATGATGATTTGCCAGAGAAGAGAGCTACTAGTTTGCTCTCTGCTGTGGTTCGGTGCCACCTGTGCATATGGCCAGGGGATGGTATCACCTCAGTAGGATTCAGATATTGTAAGGAGCCAGTGGGGTTCTTCCTGGTCCTTTGAACCCTCTGACCCTTGCTTACCTCCCTAGTCTGAGAATGCCACTTTTCCGGCTTCTAATCTGCTTATTGGTTTAACTGCCCACCTTCTTCCCAGCTTTACTGCCTGTTTCACAGTTTACCTGCTTGGTTACTTGCCTAGATAGTGCCTCCTTTGTTTCTAGGCCATCTGCCCTGGCAGTCTCTCTCTTCTGTGTGCTTGAGCCTGTGCTGTTGCTTGAATGATCACTTGAGATGAGGGAGAGGCAAGTCCATAGCCCATAATTAACCAGTCTCTTATCCTTACTTTCAATGTGCTTTAGCTTCTTTTTAAACCCTTTAACATATAAACAAGTAAGTTAAGATATTTTACCAAATAACTGATAATGCAGCGAAGCTATTGTTTCTTTTCAAAACTTCAAGCCTTAAAACACAGATTACTAAGAAAAGTAAACAACTATGTGACTCTAACCATATAAGTAGTGATGTGGCTCCATAAAGTTTTAATTGCCTCATGATTGTGAGGACTTGTGCTCCAAGCTCATCATTCCATCACTTATGAGTAATGTGGGCATTCCATTGTGTCAGTGTCATAGTTTGGCGAGAGAGAGAGATTCATCACACACATTTGATGGTATTATTTAGTACCAGAAAATATGGCATTGGGAACCATGCACAAACATTATTTAAACTATTTAATTCAGTAACATTAATATTAATAATATTAATAATCAGGCCAATTTCTTCAAATAATTCTGATGGACCATCTGCTTATACTTTGTGGGAAACAGCTGTATCTTCCAAACAAAATGTAGGGTTCTAAAAGGAAGAAAATTACTATGTGTACCCATTGTGGGTACTGCCCTGAAACTGAGGCCAGCGGGGAAGCCCCTCATATGGAAGTGTGATGCATGTACCGCAGATGATCTGTAAAGAAGCAGTCATAGTCTGTTCCTGATCTGGTGGTAGGTTGGGTCATTAGAAGAGGGAGTTAGTGTTTCTATCTCTATGCTAATATTCTGGGAAAAATTACTTTCCTACACTGTCAGTTTATTCCTACTCTCTGCTTCCTCTTTCTTAGCCAGTTTTTGATCCATATGAGGGCTTGTCCTCTTACCTTGTCACTGCTAAGTTTTTATAAGGATATCTCAGTGACTTTATTGATAACTTCTTTTAGACGTCCAAGTATACAATAACTGCTTATCTGCAGATAAGTTGATTGCACCACCTGCACATTATGTCAGCCAGACGTGGGAATGTAGAGTTCTAAAAGGAAGATTAGTGAGTGTGTACTAATGATATGAGGTCACCACTATCAATCTATCGTAATAATCCAGACTAGTACAATGTGCCACAAGCACAAAACGGCAACTAGAAATATGTGCAAAGCCAATAATGCAGGCATATGGTGTTCTGCCACAACTGGGCATTATGTTATTTGTTATGTTGCCCCCTAGGCTTTGAATCTGCAGTTGCTCTGTGTATCTGTTAGCAAATGATCAGGCCTTGATGCCATACACTGATTAGTTGTCCCTAAGAAGAGTGTCTATCTGGTTTGCACTGGTTCTTCAGTTGGGAAGAAACCTCCCTCAGGTCTGGTTTGCTGCTGCTGCTTTGGATTGCAGCCTGAAGGCCTGGTTTAGCATTGTCTTTTCACCTCTCCAATTCACTTCATCTCATCACCTCCACTTCATCTCATCCATCCATTCATTTGATCTCATCCTTCTATTATTAAGTATTACTCTTATATATATTACTTTATTGTTGATGTTATGTTAAATAAAGAAGATTTGAGTTCTACAAAAGTAGATTAGGAGTGAGTTTAACTACCTGGATAGAAACACAGCCCAACATGTGTTGAGGCCAGAACATATGGTGCCATCCACAGACTGCATATCAAGTTATGCAGAACACACACACACATCATATATTTACGAAGGAATTACACATTTGTAAAATTAAACATTCTTCTAGCCCAGAGGTGGGCAATTTGCTCCAGATGTTATTAGACTGCACCTCCCATCATCTCTCACCATTGGCTATGCTGATAGGGCTGATATGAGTCCAACAATATCGAAGGCCACACAGGGATGGCCTTCCCATGAGGTGGGTTGAAGCCCCCACCTCAGGTGATACTGGGGGGGGAGCAGCAAATCGCATGCTTCCCCCTGCTGCCACTGTGCTCCCTCCCTTTGCTGCTGTCACTGCTACTGCTGTGTCTCCCACCCACACCTCCCTCAGAGCAAGCCGGCAGGCGACTGAGCACTCAGAAGAGCCATGTTGTTCAGAAAAGCAGCTGGCACAGCTATTCAGAGAGGCAGCCACACCCAAATGCCTGGCTCTTAGGGATGCTTCCTTAGAGCCAGACCTTGTGATAGAGAAGGAAGGAGAAAGGAGGCAGGCAGACCAGGCAAGCAGGGGGAGAGGGAGGTGGATGCAGGAAGGGGGTGGCGACAGTGGTGGTGGTGCGTGTGGCAGGAGAAGTGGCAGGAGAGTTTGCACTGGCGCTGGGGCCATAAGTTGCCCACTGCTATTTCACAGATAGAATGCACCTCACAAGGTTAAATACTGAGACCCCATGATAGTAATTACATAGGCTGGGCCCGTCTTTTAAAATAACTAGGTAGGCTGTGCTTGCCCAAGCACCCCCTGAATTCCACACTGGGTCAGATTATTGGTCCTTCTATGCCGATATTGTCTACTTCAACTGGCAGTGGCTCTCCAGAGTCTCTGGCAAGAATCTTTCACATCACCTGCTCCCTGATCCTGTTAACTGGAGGTGATACAGATTGAGCGTGGGATCTTATGTATATGCTCTACCACCCTGCTATGGATCCTCCCCAATTTTTATTTTTTTATTTTATGAATTCTAAAAGGTTGATGAGGCAAGACTTCTCTTTGCATAAAGCATTCTGATTCTTCCTCAGAGTAGCTTGTTCTTCTACATGTGTAATAATTATAGTTTTAATCATGCTTCCCACCAGTTTATCTGGGACAATAATTAGGCTGACAGCTTTTTTAAAGAAGTCTTTGGCTTTAGTCCATTCAAATTCTGTTGCATTTTTAAAACAATTTTTTCTCTATCTAAAATTACAAAATAACAATGCATATTCTAATAGGCAATAAATGGCATCTATTTCTCAAACAACAGAATTAGCAAACATATGCCATTTCTCTTTTGGACATTGTCTGTCATATTATCAGTCTTTTCTGTACTGTCAAGTAGCTGAAACTCTCTGTGCAGTTCACAAAGCAAGACTTAAAACCATAAAATACAAAATACAGTATCAATTTAAGAACTGTTGAGATTTGGTGACTTATTAATTTGATAGATAAACGAATGTGTGAGACTTCATAGGTAGGTATAGGTATATATTGAGTTTGAATTTAATGACTCATTTATATAAAAGGTAACCTACCGGTCAGGGAACCACAACCACAACAACAAACCTACCATAATTGGATTTTGTTGTTGTTCAGTCGTTCAGTCGTGTCCGACTCTTCGTGACCCCATGGACCATAGCACGCCAGGCTTTCCTGTCCTGCGCTCTCTCCCGGAGCGTGCTCAAGTTCATATTCATTGCATCCGTGAAGCTATCTAGCCATCTCATCCTCTGCCGTCCCCTTCTCCTTCTGCCTTCAGTCTTTCCCAGCATCAGGGTCTTTTCCAGAGAGTTTTCTCTTCGCATTAGGTGGCCAAAATATTTGAGCTTCAGCTTCAGTATCTGTCCTTCCAATGAGCAGTCAGGGTTGATTTCCTTTAGGATGGACTGATTTGACCTCCTTGCAGTCCAGGGGACTCGTAAGAGTCTTCTCCAGCACCACAGTTCGAAAGCATCAATTCTTCGGCGCTCAGCCTTCCTTATAGTCCAGCTCTCACAGCCATACATTACTACTGGGAAAACCATAGCTTTGATTAGACGGACCTTTGTCGGCAAGGTGATGTCTCTGCTTCTTACTATGCTGTCTAGGTTTGCCATAGCTTTCCTCCCAAAGAGCAAGCGTCTTTTAATTTCATGGCTACAGTCACCGTCTGCGGTGATCTTGGAGCCCAAGAAAGTAAAATCTGTCACTGCTTCCATTTCTTCCCCTTCTATATGCCAGGAAGTGATGGGGCCAGATGCCATGATCTTAGTTTTTTTAATGTTGAGTTTCAAACCAGCTTTTGCACTCTCCTCTTTCACCCTCAACAAGAGGCTCTTGAGATCCTCTTCGCTTTCGGCCATTAGGGTGGTATCGTCTGCGTATCTGAGGTTGTGGATAATTCTCCCAGCAATCTTAATTCCGACCTGTGATTCATCCAACCCGGCGTTTCTCATGATGTACTCTGCATATAAATTAAATAAGCAGGGCAACAATATACAGCCTTGTCATACTCCTTTCCCAATTTTGAACCAATCGGTTGTTCCATGTCTGGTTCTTACTGTTGCTTCTTGACCCTCGTACAGGTTTCTCAGGAGACAGGTAAGGTGGTCTGGTACTCCCATCACTTTAAGAATTTGCCACAGTTTGTTGTGATCCACACAATCAAAGGCTTTAGCGTAGTCAATGAAGCAGAAATAGACATTTTTCTGGAATTCTCTTGCTTTCTCCATGATGCAGCGAATGTTGGCGATTTGATCTCTAGTTCCTCTGCCTCTTCGAAACCCAGCTTGTACTTCCGGTAGTTCTCGGTTCGCATACTGCTGAAGCCTAGCTTGTAGGATTTTGAGCATCACCTTGCTGGCATGTGAAATGAGCGCAATTGTGCGGTAGTTTGAACACTCTTTGGCGTTGCCCTTCTTTGGAATTGGAATGTAAACTGACCTTTTCCAGTCTTGTGGCCACTGTTGAGTGTTCCAGATTTGTTGGCATATTGAATGCAGCACTTCAACAGCATCATCTTTTAGTTTTTTATCTTTTAATCTTTCATCTTTAATCTTTCATCTTTTTAATCTTTTAATTGGATTACACTATGATTAATTTAGTTAATGCGTTATCATGCAGGTTTGAACATCTTCTCTAGCACTCTGTGCAGTTTCCTGTGATCAGTTCTGTTGTCATTAGGCAACTTGAATGGTGGCCTTTACAAAAATCAATCTTGCCGAAGGGCATAGTATTACAGTATAAGAATGCAGAAAATGCCTTTATATTGAGCAATATTATATTGTTTTGTAACTACCATAGAAAATGTAGTAATCTAAGTGAAAGAAAGTGAGGAGGAATTGTAAAGTATATAGTGCAGAGTACACATGTTACTGTAAATTCAATTTCTGAAAACTGATCAAATAATGATATAAAATACCTCAGAGGAATGTGCTAACTTTTAATCTTTTTCGGTATAGAGCTAAAATCGCAATCAATTGGTTTCAGTGTGTTCTTTGAAATTGCATAAAGGTCCATATATGCTAGGTTTTATGTGAATGATGTGATTAGGTAAAGAAATACATTCCAAGACATACTTTATATGCCCAGTTCTCACCACACTGCCATGTGCTATCTATAAGCGAAGGTATGAAACTACTGTTCTTGAAAAGAAAGCAGTCCATCTTGCTTATGGTGCATAAGGCAGTTGGTAACGTACCAAAATTATCTAAACATTGGAGTATGGTATTTTCTGTAAGTATCACTATATAACAGAAGAGGATTAGGGTTCATGATGGTAACACAATATGTGATCATCAAGCCAGAATGAAACAATTTTGTAGCTGAAATTCTTAAAGAATGAAGTTTTGAATGTTTGAGCACTGCAGTCACTTAAAAAAAACCCAAATAGAACTAATATAACAGAGTATGTGGGTTGCCAAAGATTTAAAAAGTTTTACGCAGTGATGATTTCTTATATACATTGTCCAGGACATGAAGAAAGACATAGAACTGAGAAGTACCAAATGTGAACTTTTAGTCACAATTGGGAATGTTAAGGATTGAGCAAGAGTCCCATTAAAGAGGGCCAAGAGGAAAAGCTACTGAAGTTAACTTCAAAAGCCCAGCAGTAAAAAGGGATTGCAATGTCAGTGAAACTGCAAACTGTATCAAATAACCCATAAGTAGAACCACTCTATTGCATCTCCAAGCATGTGGTTTTCTGATCTTTAAGACTTGTGTATAGTTTATTCCTTCTATTGTAAGTTTGCTTTTACTTTTGTGCAAATCATTTTAAAAGATGGCTAAGGAAAGCTTTTTTTACATTAGATGGTGATAGTATTTGGTGATGGTACTATCTGGTGTTTTTTAGCCATCACAAAATAGATATAATTATCAGAATACAACCAAGAGTCTTGTGGCACCTTAAAGACTAAGAAATATATTCTGACATAAGCTTGCATGGACACTGTCCACTTCATCAGATGTATGAAGTGTTAACCCCAAATCAGCAGATTTATATAGACATCCTGGGGGTGGGGGGGGGGGTGGGGAGAGGTAAATGGTGTTCAGAGGGAATTGAAATGCAAAAAGTACAGACAGTGATAATTACCTTAACAGTTGCCATTGACAAAACATTGTTGGGTGATAGCACAGACATAACTGCAATAGTGAACTGATTAACTCATGTAGTGTGATTTTTTAAAATGCTTTGTCCTAATTCAAAGCGCAGGAAATAGAGTTGAATCTCTTGTTGAACTTCTACCAGGAGTTCAATAACATTAACCTGAGCCTAGAACAGTCCATGCAACAGGTTCACTTTCTGGATATGACAGTGCAACTACATAATGTACATATAACCACCACCCTATATCTGAATTCTACATCACTAAACGTACCTACATGCTTCTAGCTCCCACCCAGAACTACACCACAAAATCCATTCTCTACACCTAAGCCCTATGACAGAGTTGCGTCTGCTCAGATTCATCAAGCAGACACTCACAGCTTAATGATCCAAATCAGGCATTTCTCAGACCAGGCCTGGGGTCTGCATGGTGAGGCAACTGCTGAGGGCCTATGGGCTCAGAAGGACCCATCCCCAATGATGCCAATGCCTTAAGAAGGCAGGCAGCAGGTATGAAGTGGAGCTGAGCACCAATTCAGCTCCCATTCAGAAGTGCAGTGTCTGCAGCAACAGCCACTTGGTCCCTCACCACCATGTTTCCCCGGGAAGCAGCAGCACTTTTGAATGGGAGCGGAGCCAGCACACACAGCAGAGTGGAGCCCTGCATTTTCCATCCACCTTCTTAGATTACCCCAGTCTCTATGCAAAAGCTTATGCCAAAATAAATGTGTTAGTCTTTAAGGTGCTACAAGACTGTTGTTTTTGCTGCAACAGCAAAAGGCTACTCCTCTGGAAATTATCATAATGCAGGATTTATATGAGATATACGTATACTGTTTGTCTTTATGTTTTTACAAAATAAGCTGTATGTGAATATCAGACATACATGCTTAAAAGATATGCCTGCACGTACAATTAGCTGTTGTATTAACAACATGTCATAACTAGACTCTTATCACTGGTAGATCCTGGAAAAACTCTCCCAGAAACTCTTGACTACTGCAAGACATGGTTACAGACAGTGGCAGGAGAAATAGATGCTAAAAGTGGCATCCCACCTCCTCTCATCACATTGCAGATTAAAGACTTCCTTAATGGGCCAGGTAAGAACGCCATTTTTAATGGCAAATTGACATCTTAAATGTAATATATTAATATTCATGGTTCTCAGAGCAAGAGGTACAAGCAATTTTTAAGGGAGGTTCAGGCTTTTTCTTTCTTTTCTTAACTTACCAGTTAATATTCACTGGAAGGTCTTCTGCCATGTTTTGCTTAGCAATGAGGTCTCATCCCCTAGACAGGCAGGACAAACTTTATTGCACCGTAGTTATAATCTATGGGATGGGGAAATTGTTAGTTAATTTAACAGATCAAGCTTACCATTTATAGGACACGACATAGCTGGGGAAAGAATCAGTCATACTTGCAGCCTCCTTTCTTTAAGAAAGTTTCCATATCCAAGTGGTACAGGGCTGCATAATTAATATTTTTAGCTATCTGTCTCCTTGTCCTTCCCACATATACCCATTTACAAACACATTTGTTTCCCCCCTCCCCCTGTGCACATACATGCAATGTTATACATATCCAAAGCACTAAATCAGGTTCCACGTGTCAAAAACATGGACCTTGGAGCATTCTGATATATGATCACAAGCATTTCTGTGGTATAAACCATCCTTTTATTTTCTTTGGGTTGGGTCCAGACTTCACCTTCTGCAAATGGAAGAGCTTCTTTGATCCATGAAAGGCTTCTAATCCAATAGAGGGATCCCCCTGGCAGAAAGGGTAGGAGGTGACTTTTGCCAGTTTCACCTCCTACCACGGCAGCCTCAAGCACCACCTCCCTCACTGTTGTGGAGAGTCCCCCAACCCTCTGGAGCAGATTTTTGGAGGGCACAAAAGTCACCTCTCTCTCTTAGTTCAAACATTCCGAGCCCTAAACAGCTTGGGGCCAAGTTATCTGAAGTATCACCTCCTCCCATATGTACCTGCCTGGACCCTATGATCATCTTCAGGGGTCCTTCTCTGGGAGCCCCTGCCAAAGGAAGTGAGGCAGGTGGCTATCAGGAAGACGGCTTTTTCTGCTGTGGCACCCTGGTTGTGGAATGAGCTCCCTAGAGAGATTCGCCTGGCACCTATGTTGTACTCCTTTCAGTGCCAGGTGAAGACCTTTTTATTTTCCAGCATTTTAGCATTCTAGTCTTTGCTCTGCTGTTTTAAATCTGTATTTTAAATCTCTGCATTGTTGCTAGTTTTTTTTTCTGGTTGTACCAGATATTGTAGTTTTAAGCTTTCATATTTTATAACGTGTTATGCTGTACCTTGTGGTTTTAATTTTTGTGAACTGCCCAGATTGCTTTGGCTATTGGGTGGTATAGAAATGAAATAAATAAATAAGTGTTAGGTTCCCTGTGGGAATCCCCTGTGGGAATCCTCTGCTCAGGGGATGCTCCTGCCAGGAGGAGCAAAACGTGGATCCAACTTCACCTAAAAGTTTTATAGTGTTAGATTGGCAGGTTTATAATGGAACTCATAATAATAGTTAAATCTAGAAGATTTTGAGATCTTAGTATGGTCGTTTATGTATAAAATCCCAGTGTTAGGTAATTTTGTATTTATTCTAACAAGTCCTTCCCAATTGGGAGATTGGTAGAGGACAAGCTGCTATTTGGTATCATGCATGCTGTTTTAAAAGTCATTATTTTTGTTCACTAATGGCGCAATCCTATGGGCTTGCACCCCATTAGACAGAAGCTTCCGAGCTTCTGAAAATCCAGTGCCCTGCCGGGCTATTGCTGGCTGGGCAGGAGGAGGATGGAGGCTTTTTCACCTCCCCTTTCTCCTCCTCAAAATCCCCCAAACAAACAGCTAGAGCCCATCTAGCACACTTACCAGCAGTGGGTGGGGATGTACAATCAAGGGGCCACAGGATACTTTGATTCCTGGCCTCTTCTCTCGCCACCCATTGCCCTGCCCCTTTTCTCCTTCACCAAAGCCTAAGTGGCTATTTGCAACCTCAAAAGCAAGTGCAATGATTCTTTCCACAGTGGCTGTGAGGAGGTGGGGGAAGGGATCGGATCGGATCTGAGAGTCCCCTCCTGAGCTCATAGGCTTGTCTACAGCCTCAGGAGGGGGACTCCAAAATATGCTATAGTCCCTGGGATGCTCTTCTAGGACCATAGTATTGCTCTCTAAATTGTATATATATAAAATTAATTTGCCTTTTTTAGATCTCTAAAACTATATCTTTTTTTAAGATCTTAAAATAAACTAAATGATGGTTGGTTTTGTACTTAGTTATTTCTGAGATGTATTAAGAACATGTGTTAAGAACTGGTGTTATAGCTAGTGTGAAAAATGGTTGTGGACAAGGTGTCATAAGGCAAAAGAAGGTAGCAAACTCATATTATTTTTAAAATAAGGTGGAAAAGTTGAAGATGTGCGGGGGGGGGTTCTGTTAATGAAAATAGGACTTATTGTCAATGGAAGCTCAATTTGTTCAAGTGTGTGTATGATTGTAACTGAATACATAAATAGTTGGTGTGCCCTTTCAGATATGTGGGTGACACTGGCCCAGTTTGGATATAATGTTAAGGCGCAATCCTGTGCATGTTTAGACAGAAAAAATGTAGCTTTGATTAAGACTACACTAGCTCATATCTGGGTTTTTGGCATTTCAGGCACCAATTATGTCATTCTGCCCTTGTCTTGTAGTGATTGCTTGCCTTCAATGCCACCACTAGTTTGTTTAAACTGTATTCCTCTCCATTGCCACTAATAGTTGTTTCAGACTTTCTGTGTTAATAGATGTGTTTGTGTATAATTTTAAAATGATCACAGTTCTGTCAAAATCAAAATTCATAACAGCATTCAGTTGAAGGGTCAGTCTCAAATTAGGAAAGTACATCTTGGCAGAACAGCTTTTTGGGTTGGTGGGCACATTTGGAATTTTGAAAGAGCATTGTGGCTCTCAAAAATAGCTGCCATGTGAGGGCTTGCTCGTTCATAAAATGTCTGACATGGTGGGCATGGCCAGTACAAGTCAGAGGTGGGGTCTGAGCTCCAAAACACAAAACCACTTTTTTGAACCTAAATAAAGATGGTAGTGAAGGGCTTCAAACAACAACAATAAATGTATAAAACACACACACACTTCCAGACCAGTTCCCTTATCCCCTTCACAGGCAAAAAACAAAAACCATAACTTTGAGAGAGCTCACTAGAGACATGTGAAGGCTTTTCCAGCCTTTCCTTACCTCAAAATTATGCTCTTGAGCTCAGGAAAGTAATTGCTTGCTTGGGAGCTTAGGATTTATTTTTTTTTTTGAATTTTTATTTTCAGTTATAGAGAGGCTAGAAAGGCCTCCCCTCCTCATCACTGGTTACTCCCTCCCCTTCTCCAAAGATATAGAGTTTTGCTTAAGAAGGGGAAGAAATTGCCAGGGAGTGTTGAGTTTGAAAGGGGGTCAGGGCTGGCTTGAAATGTAGCGAGGCTTTTCAAACTGCCCCAGTTGCTAATCTGCCTCCAGTCGCTGGCCAGCATAGTTTGAGCATAAAGAACAGGAATGCAACCATCAGTACTTGATCTGACTGTTTGGAAAGCCACTTGACTGTAGTCACTTTCAAATGACCCCATCAAAACCAGCTAGGTAGCACTCCACATAGAGAGCAGCAAGGCCAATATATATAATGTACATGTGTACATGTATGTGTATGTATGTGTATGTGTGTGTGTGTATGTATTTATAATCCATAAAGATGGTAAATAAATATACCGATAACAAATGGTAGTGATTAAAATGTGTCCATTCTATAAATATTTTGGCTGGTGGTTTGTGTTAATCATTAAAGATTATATTGCAACTATAAATATTCCTAGGTGTATATGCTTGTTACTGATTACTGTAGAGACAAGAGAACTACATTTCTTTTACAGCACATTTGTTTTAACTCTACAAACACTAGCAGTATATATCCCAATTACCTCAAAATTCAGAGTAAATAAATGTCAAACTATACACTGTGTTTTTAAACCAACTTTTCCCATTTCTGTGTGAAATGTTTAAGGAAAAGTATTCAGATTTCAGCTTTTATAACCTAGACTGGCATATAACATATTCACTTGATGCTGCAATTTATACTAATAATTGGAAACATTACTGTAAAAGATTTGCCTCCTAAGTTTGCATTACCAATTGGTAAAATATTAGGTAAATGTACATCTCAGGTTCCCCCAAGTTCATCTTCTCTCTCTCTCTGACTCAAAATGATTGTGGCTTAAATAAGTTACCATGGCTTAACATAAGAATAGAAGAAGAGCCATGCTGGATCAGACCAAGGGTCCATCTAGTCCAGCATTCTGTTCACACAGTGGCCAACCAGCTGTCGACCAGGAACCCACAAGCAGGGCATGAGCGCAATAGCACCTCCCAACCATGTTCCCCAGCAACTGGTGTACATAGGCTCACTGCCTCTGGTACTGGAGGTAGCACATAGCCATCAAGACTAGTAGCCATTGATAGCCTTTTCCTCCAGGAATTTGTCCAACCCCCTTTTAAAGCCATCCAAATTGGTGGCCATCGCTACATCTTATGGTAGCAAGTTCCATAGTTTAACTATGCACTGTGTGAATAAGTATCTCCTTTTATCTGTCCTGAATCTCCCACCAAACAGCTTCATAGGATGACCCCGGGTTCTAGTATTTTGAGAGAGGGAGAAAAATGTTTCTCTATCCACATTCCCCTTCATGGATCACTGCCTTGTTGTGGCAAAGGGGCTTGCGTAACTCAGTGAAGCCATAAGCTATGCCGTGCAGGGTCACCCAAGACAGACAGGTCATGGTGGAGAGTTCTGACAAAATGTGGTCCACTGGAGAAGGAAATAGCAACCCACTCCAGCATTTTTGCCAAGAAAACCCCATGGAACGTATCACAAGGCTAAAAGATACGACCCCAGAAGATGAGCCCCTCAGGTCGGAAGGTGTCCAAAATACTACTGGGATATATACAATATCCCAGTATATACAATATACTAAGAGCAGAGGGAATTTCCAAGTGGCGCCAGAAAGAGTGAAGTGGCTGGGCCAAAGCCGAAAGGACACTCAGCTGTGGATGTGTCTGGTGGTGAAAACAAAATCCGATGCTGTAAAGAACAATATTGTTTAGGAACCTGGAATGTCAGATCAATGAATCAAGGTAAGCTGGAGGTGGTCAAACATGAGATGGCAAGATTGAACATCGACATCTTGGGAATCAGCGAACTCAAATGGACAAGCATGGGCGAATTTAATGCAGGTGACCATTATATCTACTACTGTGGGCAAGAATCCCTTAGAAGAAATGGAGTAGCACTCATAGTCAACAAAAGGGTGGGAAAAGCAGTACTGGGGTACAATCTCAAAAATGATAGAATGATCTCAGTACGAACCCAAGGCAAACTATTCAACATCACAGTAATTCAAGTCTATGCCCCATCCACTGATGCTGAAGAAGCTGAGGTTGATCGGTTCTATGAAGACCTACAACACCTTCTACAACTAACACCAAAAAAAGATGTCCTATTCATCATAGGGGATTGGAATGCTAAACTAGGAAGGCAAGAAATCACCGGGATAACAGGCAAGCATGGCCTTGGTGTACAAAGTGAAGCAGGACAAAAGCTAATAGAGTTTTGCCAAGAGAACACGCTGATCATAGCAAACACTCTTTTCCAACAGCACAAGAGGCGACTCTACACATGGACATCACCAGATGGTCAATATTGAAATCAGATTGATTATGTACTTGGCAGCCAAAGATGGAGAAGCTCTATACAGTCAGTCAAAACAAGACCTGGAGCTGACTGTGGCTCAGATCATGAGCTGCTTCTTGTTGCAAAATTTCGGCTGAAATTGAAGAACGTAGGGAAAACCACTAAACCATTCAGGTATGACCTAAATCATATCCCTTATGAATATACAGTGGAGGTGAGGAATAGATTTCAGGGATTCGACCTGATAGACAGAGTGCCTGAGGAACTATGGACGGAGGTCCGTAACATTGTTCAGGAGGCAGCAACGAAATCCATCCCAAAGAAAAAGAAATGCAAGAAAGCAAAGTGGCTGTCTGATGAGGCTTTACAAGTAGCTGAGAAAAGAAGGGAAGCGAAAAGCAAGGGAGAAAGGGGAAGATATATCCAACTGAATGCAGACTTCCAGAGAATAGCAAGGAGAGACAAGAAGGCCTTCTTAAATGAACAATGCAAAGAAATCGAAGAAAACAATAGAATGAGAAAGACTAGAGATCTTTTCAAGACAATCGGAGATCTCAAGGGACCATTTTGTGCAAAGACGGACATGATAAAGGACAAAGAAGGCAGGGACCTAACAGAAGCAGATGAGATTAAGAAGAGGTGGAAAGAATACACAGAAGAACTATACAGGAAAGATCTTAATGTCCCTGATAGCCATGATAGTGCAGTCACTGAACCTGAGCCGGACATCCTCGAGAGTGAAGTCAAATGGGCCTTAGGAAGCCTTACTAACAACACCGCTAGCGGAGATGACAGTATTCCAGCTGAGCTATTTAAAAGATGATGCTAAAAGATGATGCTGTTAAAGTGCTGTACTTAATATGCCAACAAATTTGGGACACTCAACGTGGCCACAAGACTGGAAAAGGTCCGTTTACATTCCAATTCCAAAGAAGGGCAATGCCAAAGACTGTTCAAACAACCGCACAATTGCGCTCATTTCACATGCCAGCAAGGTTCTGCTCAAAATCCTACAAGCTAGGCTTCAGCGGCATGTGAACCGAAAACTACCGGAAGTACAAGCTGGGTTTCGAAGAGGCAGAGGAACTAGAGATCAAATCACCAACATTTGCTGGATCATGGAGAAAGCAAGAGAATTCCAGAAAAACGTCTATTTCTGCTTCATTGACTACCCTAAAGCCTTTGATTGTGTGGATCACAACAAACTCTGGCAAATTCTTAAAGAGGTGGGAGTACCAGACCACCTTACCTGTCTCCTGAGAAACCTGTACGAGGGTCAAGAAGCAACAGTAAGAACCGGACATGGAACAACCGATTGGTTCAAAATTGGGAAAGGAGTACGACAAGGCTGTATATTGTTGCCCTGCTTATTTAATTTATATGCAGAGTACATCATGAGAAACGCCGGGTTGGATGAATCACAGGTCGGAATTAAGATTGCTGGGAGAATTATCCACAACCTCAGATACGCAGACGATACCACCCTAATGGCCGAAAGTGAAGAGGATCTCAAGAGCCTCTTGTTGAGGGTGAAAGTGGAGAGTGCAGAAGCTGGTTTGAAACTCAACATTAAAAAAAACTTAGATCATGGCATCTGGCCCCATCACTTCTTGGCATATAGAAGGGGAAGAAATGGAAGCAGTGACAGATTTTATTTTCTTGGGCTCCAAGATCACCGCAGACGGTGACTGTAGCCATGAAATTAAAAGACGCTTGCTCTTTGGGAGGAAAGCTATGGCAAACCTAGACAGTATAGTAAGAAGCAGAGACATCACCTTGCTGACAAAGGTCCGTCTAATCAAAGCTATGGTTTTCCCAGTAGCAACGTATGGCTGTGAGAGCTGGACTATAAGGAAGGCTGAGCGCCGAAGAATCGATACTTTCGAACTGTGGTGACAGTTCGAAAGATAGAAGACTCTTACGAGTCCCCTGGACTGCAAGGAGGTCAAATCAGTCCATCCTAAAGGACAACCCTGACTGCTAATTGGAAGGACAGATACTGAAGCTCAAATATTTTGGCCACCTAATGTGAAGAGAAAAGTCACTGGAAAAGACCCTGGTGCTGGGAAAGATTGAAGGCAAATGGAGAAGGGGACGGCAGAGGATGAGATGGCTAGATAGTATCACCGATGCAATGAATATGAACTTGAGTACACTCCAGGAGAGAGCAGAGGACAGGAAGGCCTGGTGTGCTATGGTCCATGGGGTTACGAAGAGTCGGGCATGACTGAACAACAACAAATCCACATTCTTCACTCCATGCATAATTTTGCACACCTCTATCATGTCTCCCCTTACCCTCCTTTTTTCCAAGCTAAACAATCCCAGCTGTTGTCACTTTCTGTCATAGGGGAGATGCTCCAGCCCCTTGATCATTTTCGTTGCCCTTTTCTGCACTTTTTCCAGCTCTACAATATCTTTTTTTAGGTGTGGTGACCAGAACTGTACACAGTATTCCAAGTGTGGTTGCACCATAGATTTGTATAGGGGCAGTATGATATTGGCAGTTTTATTCTCAGTTCCTTTTCTAATTATGCCTAACATAGAGTTTGCATTTTTTACAGCGGCCACACACTGGGCTGACATCTTCATGGGTGCCAGGCATCCATGGGCACCCATTGTGCAACCTAACTCCTGCTTGTAGGTTGTTGTTTCTTCCGAACCCAGTGAGGGTTGGTTGTTGGTGTGGTTAACAAACCACCCAGAACCCATGGGCTGTTTTAGGGTTGTGGGTGGTTTGTTAACCATACCAGCAACCCACCCTCACCAGGTTCAGATGACATAACAACCTAGGAGCAGGGGTTAGGTTATGAAACGGGTGCCCGTGGGTGTCCGTCACATGCTGCATGCTACGGTGGTTTAGATAAGCTCAAAATGATTGTGCAAACCAGCTCTCTCTCTCTTTAAGTACATTCACACACACTTCCCAGCAATGCAGAATCATTCAACTAAGGAGGAGCTGCCGTGCCACTTAGTGTGTGTCTGAGAGAGACCCAGTTCGTGTAGTCACCGCAGTGGCTTATTTAAGATGTGGTGCATGCTGGGCACCATTTGCCTAATTACCTGCCCTGGGGTGGCTTGTCATGTTGTCATGAATGCAGGCAGCATGGCTTATTTGAGGGGAAAATATCCCTCAAATAATCCAACAACAGGCCATGGTTTATTTGAGGGTTGCTTCCTCCTCAAACAAGCCATGCTGCCTGGGTTCAAATGACACAACAAGCCATGCCCAGACGGGTGATTGTGCGAACTGGACCAGAGAGCAAAGAGGGCCTCAGTCACCACCAGCCAAATAGTAGTACCTCTTCATGTCCACAAGAACTATTTTTGTTTTTTTCTACCTGAATTGACAGCCTTTAAAATTCACTTTATCATATACCATCATTTTCTGTATTTGTAGTTTAATACTGGTGAACTGTATTTGATAAGATATAAAGTTACTTAAATTCTGGTTAGTCAGCTAATCGTTGCTGGCCATCATGAAGATTATCTTATTTTTTATTACCTCATTGTTATTTCTAGTGAATAACTTACTGTTTTCAAAGATAACACTAGATACAGGGTTATTTTGGTTTTTCAACATACTTTATCACAAACTTTGTCATAATATATTAGAAAAACTGTCAGTGATTCATAAAGTTTAAAGTACCTAATTATTACTAATTACAAAACTAAGAAAAATGCAAGCTTGTTGTGCCAGAATCCTCATCCATGTTATTTTCTTGGAAAGGTCTGTGTGTATGACATTATTAAGCTCACTGCATTTTTGCCATTTGGAGTGATTATCCAATCAAATTTAGAAATATAATGAACTCTGTTTTGTCATTCAGTAAAGAGGCTGCTACAAGAGTTTGTTTGACTGGGTGTCCCTCCACCCCCACTTCTGTTGCTTGCATGTTGTGATGAATAACATGCCTCCAACCATACATAAAAAAGCACTTTGTAGGGTTTCCTCCCTTTTACCTCCAAAGGCAACAATTGTACCCATTAGCAAGGTCAGTGGTTTGGAGGAACCTGGAAAATAGCAGCTACCAGAAACCCACTACAATAATATCTCTAGCAGGTGATAGATTAGTTGGAACAAATTGGAACCATTGCGCTTCGACAATCCTGGTTTCTTTCAAGCTGTTTTAAAATGTCGTCATTTTAATACACAATCTCAGCCCTGCGGAACAGTCCACAGCAGGTTAATTTGAATCATATGATGTGTCACTGCCCTCAGTTGACATGAGCTCCATTCCATGTGTGAAGCCATAATAAATCCATTCCCAACCGAGGCAAATTCCCTGTGAGAAGGTGAACTAATCCAGGCCTCACACTGGCATGTTAGCCCTCCATAATTGAAAGCAGGGCCACCTGTTCCCAGCACAGTTACCCTATAGAGAGAGAATTAGCATTAGATCAGATACTTACTATATTGAAAAATCATTCATACTTTTTTGCGAGTTCAGCTGTGGGCTGCTTAGCATGACATCATATATAAACCTAGGAATGTGCCCACTTGATCCCAGTTTAACAGTTTTGTTAACCATGGTGTTGGTTAACTTTGAAATGAGAATTTTTTGATTTAATGAGAGCTGACATGTGAGAAGGAGAACTGACCGGGGTGCAGACTTTTCTAATTAACTTAGGGTCATTTGCAAAAACACTTGAGCACTCTGGTAGGGTTATTTTTTCATTGCTTTTTTACAAATATAATTTAAACAAAAAATACCGACATAACTGTAAAGCTACATTTCTTAGTAGAATCAAGAGAACTATGCCAGATAGAAAATATTCATTAACATAGGTATGGTTTCAGTTGTTGCACAGCACAGTTCTCAGAAATAGTTCAAGTAGGAAGATATTGTACCTTCTTCCATCAATTTGAGTTGCCATACATCTTCATAGACCTGTTTTATGCTGTTATCTGCCTCCCCCACCCCTTGAGCTTTAAGGTTTTTATTGCATGAGTCTTAATTTAGGATAGATTAACTATTGCTGAACTAAGAATCTTAGATGAGGGCACTTACTGCATTCCCCATCTTTACCATATTCTTTCTGATTCACCTTAGACTAATCAAGTCATCTTTGTCCTCAATTTATATATATGTTATTAATTCTGCCAGGTTCTGCAATTGTTAACCATCATTCGCTTTTATATCTGCATCCAAACGACTATAGGCACAAACCAGTTAAAGCTACTATGACTCCATTGCTTTCCATAAAACATAGTGTCCAGTTGTAGGCACTATATAAATAGTTCTATACTATAAATAGTATAATAATACTTAATAATGAGTAATTTTTGCTGACTTCACTGACATGACCACAATCCAGCACGTAATTAGGTTTTCTTAAACCCAGTGAAATCAGTGGACTTAAGCATACCTAGCTCTGTGCTAGATTGTTGCCCATGAGTATAAATCCCTAGTGCTTTCTTTCTTGTAATTTTTCTAAGGGAATTGCTTTGAAAATCCACCCTGTCTACTGATTAGGCAAATCTGTGTATTGTAAATAATTCTTAAAATATTTGCCTTGTTTCATTTGGTTGATGCTAGACTTCCACAGTAATTATTCCTGCCAAAGGGTGTGTGCTGAGGGACATGTGTGACAAGCAAAACTAGGCAGTGCTGAAAAGGGGATTCAAAGCCATCTGTATTAGTTTTACAAATATCAATGGCTACTTCTCTATTTTTGCAGTCATTCAGGAGAGATTCAAGAAGGTTTTTTTCGCATAAAGTCTTTTTCATGGCATCTTTGCTAGCCATCTCATTTCTTGATACAGTACAGACTGAGGCACAAGTCCTAGCATATTTTGTAGTGGCCCATTGGACTCTTGGTATTAAAGTGCAAGGTAGACTGATGCAAGGTTGACCTCTCCCTTGCCCAACTTTAGGCAATGTGTTAATCCATTTTGGATCATCATGGCTGCTCTGGGGTTTGCTTGAATGCAGTAGTTCTTTGTGCTTCATGGTATAGTAATGAGCATAGCTGCCTTCCAAGCGGTGGCTCAGGTTTGATTCCTTGCACCAATGTAAATCTGGGCCTGCATTTGCACCCCAGCGGGTAAACTAGTGGGAAAGACCTGAGACTCAGGATTGTAACTGAAATGAATTACACAGTTTATTGATACCCAATGCACAATACTGGAACAGTATAGAAATAAACAATAAAGCAAATAGAGCCAGTAAACAACTAGGTAAGAAATCCAATACAAGGACAGTGGAAAAATAAACAACAAAATAAAGACAATAAAGAACTGGATAGAAATAATCTAGCAAATAGGGATCATGAAGAACTAATTAGAATAAAACAAATGAAATCAAATCCTACTTCATATTATGTGCAGTCATCCTAAACTCCCTCCAGCTCAATTACTTCAAAGCCAAATCAGTCTAACCCATTCTGAGTTCCATAGCATTCCATCCTTCTAAGAAAGAGGGGAAGGAAATAAGAGCGAAGAGGTGGAAGTGTGGAAAAAGTAACCCAAATTCTGTCATCCTGGTCCTCTTATATTGATTAGAAGTGGTTAATCTTAACTGAGCTTTCTTTGAAGCAAGCCAGCTTCAAACCATGTGCTATGAAGTTGGCTTGTTTAAACAAACTATAGTTAACATTAGCCATAGTTTAGGGTTTGGACTGCTAAGCTGTGGTGATTTGAAATCAGAAGCAAAAGCTTCTAATCTGCCTCTCGTGGCTGTGACAGAGC
This sequence comes from Heloderma suspectum, assembly GCF_057233095.1. Classification (NCBI taxonomy): domain Eukaryota; kingdom Metazoa; phylum Chordata; class Lepidosauria; order Squamata; family Helodermatidae; genus Heloderma; species Heloderma suspectum. Next base: position 40,477,523 of record NC_139461.1, on the reverse strand, counting down.
AGGAGGGAGAGTGTACAACCCTAAGGTTTCCTACAGCTCATTGTGGCCATTCTGATCCACAAGCAGCTTCACTTTAGAGAAAAGTTTGTTCTTCAGTCGTTCAGTTGTGTCCAACTCTTTGTGACCCCATGGACCATAGCACACCAGGCCTTCCTGTCCTCCGCTCTCTCCTGGAGTGTGCTCAAATTCATATTCTTGCATCGGTGATGCTATCTAGCTATCTCATCCTCTGCCGTCCCCTTCTCCTTTTGCCTTCAATCTTTCCGAGCATCAGGGTCTTCTCCAGGGTGTTTTCTCTTCGCATTAGGTGGCCAAAGTATTTGAGCTTCAGCTTCAGTATCTCTCCTTCCAATGAGCACTCAGGGTTGATTTCCTTTAGGATGGACTGATTTGACCTCCTTGCAGTCCAGGGGACTCGTAAGAGTCTTCTCCAGCACCACAGTTTGAAAGCATCACTTCTTTGGCGCTCAGCCTTCCTTATAGTCCAGCTCTCACAGCCATACGTTGCTACTGGGAAAACCATAGCTTTGATTAGACGGACCTTTGTCGGCAAGGTGATGTCTCTGCTTCTTACTATGCTGTCTAGGTTTGCTATAGCTTTCCTCCCAAGGAGCAAGCGTCTTTTAATTTCATGGCTACAGTCACCATCTGCGGTGATCTTGGAGCCCAAGAAAATAAAATCTGTCACTGCTTCCATTTCTTCCCCTTCTATATGCCAGGAAGTGATGGGGCCAGATGCCATGATCTTAGTTTTTTTAATGTTGAGTTTCAAACCAGCTTTTGCACTCTCCACTTTCACCCTCAACAAGAGGTTCTTGAGATCCTCTTCGCTTTCTGCCATTAGGGTGGTATCGTCTGCGTATCTGAGGTTGTGGATAATTCTCCCAGCAATCTTAACTCCGACCTGTGATTCATCCAACCCGGCGTTTCTCATGATGTACTCTGCATATAAATTAAATAAGCAGGGCGACAATATACAGCCTTGTCGTGCTCCTTTCCCAATTTTGAACCAATCGGTTGTTCCATGTCCGGTTCTTACTGTTGCTTCTTGACCCTCGTACAGGTTTCTCAGGAGACAGGTAAGGTGGTCTGGTACTCCCACCTCTTTAAGAATTTGCCAGAGTTTGTTGTGATCCACACAATCAAAGGCTTTAGGGTAGTCAATGAAGCAGAAATAGACGTTTTTCTGGAATTCTCTTTCTTTCTCCATGATCCAGCAAATGTTGGTGATTTGATCTCTAGTTCCTCTGCCTCTTCGAAACCCAGCTTGTACTTCCAGTAGTTCTCGGTTCACATGCCACTGAAGCCTAGCTTGTAGGATTTTGAGCAGAACCTTGCTGGCATGTGAAATGAGCGCAATTGTATGGTAGTTTGAACAGTCTTTGGCATTGCCCTTCTTTGGAATTGGAATGTAAACGGACCTTTTCCAGTCTTGTGGCCATTGTTGAGTGTTCCAAATTTGTTGGCATATTGAGTGCAGCACTTTAACAGCATCATCTTTTAGGATTTTAAATAGCTCAGCTGGAATACTGTCATCTCCGCTAGCATTGTTGTTACTAATGCTTCCTAAGGCCCACTTGACTTCACTCTCGAGGATGTCCGGCTCACGTTCAGTGACCGCACTATCATGGCTATCAGGGACATTCAGATCTTTCCTGTATAGTTCTTCTGTGTATTCTTTCCACCTCTTCTTAATCTCATCTGCTTCTGTTAGGTCCCTGCCTTCTTTGTCCTTTATCATGTCCGTCTTTGCACAAAATGTTCCCTTGAGAGCTCCGATTTCCTTGAAGAGATCTCTAGTCTTTCCCATTCTGTTGTTTTCCTCGATTTCTTTGCATTGTTCATTTAAGAAGGCCTTCTTGTCTCTCATTCTCTGGAACTCTGCATTCAGTTGGATATATCTTCCCCTTTCTCCCTTGCTTTTCACTTCCCTTCTTTTCTCAGCTACTTGTAAAGCCTCCTCAGACAGCCACTTTGCTTTCTTGCATTTCTTTTTCTTTGGGATGGGTTTAATTGCTGCCTTCTGAACAATGTTACGGACCTCCGTCCATAGTTCTTCAGGCACTCTGTCTATCTGGTCTAATCCCTGAAATCTATTCGTCACCTCCACTGTATATTCATAAGGGATATGATTTAGGTCATACCTGAATGGTTCAGTGATTTCCCCTACGTTCTTCAATTTCAGCCGAAATTTTGCAAGAAGCAGCTCATGATCTGAGCCGCAGTCAGCTCCAGGTCTTGTTTTAACTGACTGTATAGAGCTTCTCCATCTTTGGCTGCCAAGTACATAATCAATCTGATTTCGATATTGACCATCTGGTGATGTCCATGTGTAGAGTCGCCTCTTATGGTGTTGGAAAAGAGTGTTTGCTATGATCAGCGTGTTCTCTTGGCAAAATTATATTAGCCTTTGTCCTGCTTCATTTTGTACACCAAGGCCATGCTTGCCTGTTATCCCGGTGATTTCTTGACTTCCTAGTTTAGCATTCCAATCCCCTATGATGAATAGGACATCTTTTTTTGGTGTTAGTTCTAGAAGGTGTTGTAGGTCTTCATAGAACTGATCAACCTCAGCTTCTTCGGCCTCAGTGGTTGGGGCATAGACTTGAATTACTGTGCTGTTGAATGGTTTGCCTTGGGTTCGTACTGAGATCATTCTATCGTTTTTGAGATTGTACCCCAGTACGGCTTTTCCCACCCTTTTGTTGACTATGAGTGCTACTCCATTCCTTCTAAGGGATTCTTGCCCACAGTAGTAGATACAATGGTCACCTGCATTAAATTCGCCCATGCTTGTCCATTTGGGTTCTCTGATTCCCAAGATGTCGATGTTCAATCTTGCCATCTCATGTTTGACCACCTCCAGCTTACCTTGATTCATTGATCTGACATTCCAGGTTCCTAAACATTCCAGGTTGTTCTTTGCAGCATCGGATTTTCTTTTCACCACCGGACACATCCACAGCTGATTGTCCTTTTGGCTTTGGCCCAGCAGCTTCACTCTTTCTGGTGCTACTTGGAAATTCCGTCTGCTCTTCCCCAGTAGTATATTGGACACCTTCTAACCTGAGAGTCTCATCTTCCGGCGTCATATCTTTTAGCCTTATGATACGTTCCATGGGGTTTTCTTGGCAAGAATACTGGAGTGGGTTGCCATTTCCTTCTCCATTTTTCTGACATTCTTTTTCTGACATTTTGTCAGAACTCTCCACCATGACCTGTCCGTCTTGGGTGGCCCTGCATGGCATAGCTTATGGCTTCACTGAGTTACACAAGCCCCTTCGCCACAACAAGGCAGTGATCCATGAAGGGGAGAGAAAAGTTACAAAGAATCCAATGGTATTGCTATAACTGGTCATAGTGGTGCTCTTTAACAGGAAGATCACCTTGCCTAAATAGGCAAGGTGATCTTCCTGTTAAATATGCCAATCAGGCCTTGTTTCTAGAGATGGGCAAACTCCCAAGCTCGCCTTAGACTAATCCGAAAATAAACCAATATATTGGAACAAAATTGGAAGCAAATCAGTATGTTTTCCAGTCCAATCCAAGATGCTTGGGAAATAAACTGTCCTGCCTGCCAACCCCAAAGCATCCTACTCTTCCTCTTACTTACCTTCAAATATGTCAGTAGCAGTAGCAGCAGTAGAGCGAGGAGAAGATTTTTTCCCCCTTCTTCCCTCCTTCCTATGGTCATCGTGATGGGTTCCACAGCATGTCAGGGCTGAATGACTTGGATAATAGAGTGAACGAACAGGGAGATTATTTTGATGATACAGATCTAGGGCAGTATCCAAGTGCACCATTCCACAAGTGGGACACAGCACTGATTCTCTTCCGCAAACAGGGGGTACTACCAATTCCATTCCATAAGTGGCAGCCACCGCTTGTGCAACAGAAATTTTGCACTTCCTTTAAGAAGCCCTGAAACAAGTGGAAATGCTCCCTTCTAGATTGGGACAGGTTGGCGGAGCTCCCTTATGCAAGCTCTGCTGACCTGCCCTGTTCCAGAAACGAGTGCTTCTGCTCATTTGTGGTTCCTAGAAGAAGCACTAAATCCTCATTGCAAAAGTCGGGCTCCCTATAGATATTTAATTGGAAGAAAGTTCTGTTGGCATCAGTAGCACTTTTAAGTATATATATTCCAGTTCCAAATTAACAAAAAGGTGATAACAAAAAACTAAACAAAAAACTAAACAAGAACAATGGGCTGTATCCAATGCTTGTTGTTCCACAAGCAGGAGAGCTGCTGGTGAAATGGATTCCCCCCCCCCCAAAGCTCTTTGTGCCCCCAATCTGCTCCGGAGGGGTGAGGGACCCTTCAGAGCAAATTTGGGCAGGGCGGTACATGGAGGAATGCAAGGGGAAGGAGAGGATTAGGAAGTACCAACATAAGAGTGTTGGATCCAACCCAGTATCTACAATCCTGCAAGGAGCATGAGCACACTAAAGATTTTAAGACATTTTCAGCAGTCTCTCAGGAAAGTGTAGGAAGCAGTTTGGGTATCTGATGAAGAGAACTGCCACAAAAGAAAGTCCTAGAAGACTTTTGGTGCAGATTGTGTATTTGATTACCAGAAAGACGGGGTATGGTGATATTAACGAAGAAATAACAGATTAACAGATGCAGTTATAGGGATTATCCACCATGTGTTAATGGTGTTTATACATTTTTTCAAATTTTATTCAGTTGTACTAATGGAAAGAAGAAACCAAGAATATTCAGATAACTATAAGTTACTTTAAGACTTTTTGTCAGTTTCATTCGCTAAAAAAGGGGGGAAAGGAAGATATGGTTTCAGACAGGATTCTCAAGAGTAAGGGATATAATTTTTCTTTATTGATGTTATGATTTTCTTAAAACTTGCCATATTGAATCTATTGCTTTCTGTAATAGATTTCAAAATGCATCATAAATGTAAGTCATTTGATGACTAATGGGGTCAAGTGAAGCTGGAACATTTAAAATGCAGGGGGGAGAGAAGGGATGACTGGACAGCATTTTCAGGAAACTATTATATTTGATTTTTGCTCCCCCACAGGATGTACATGAACAAATTTTATAGAATTGCCTGTAAGACAGACATTCCATTTCTGATTTCATTATTGCAATGTGAGTCTCTACCATTTACTGTTAAATTGTCATCAGTTATAAAAGGTGCATACAATAAATGTAATCTATTTTGATTTATGTGATCTCGTTTTTTATCAATGATTATTTAATCATTCTGTGCTCTGGTCAGTATTGGAACATTGTGAATAGTAATTAGGAAATTGTAATTAATAGACATGGATTAACATAAAGATGCTCATAAAAATAATACACAGAAAAGCACAATAAACAAGAAAGCAGAGTCTAAGTTGGTAACACTAAGTAGATTTTTGTTTTCATTAAATATGTTTACATATTTTTGTATCTCAATTTGAAATACACTGGCTACACTTCAGATTCAGTAAAATCACCTGAGTATACACAACAAACTGTTCACATATAGGTGTGGTTTTCCCAATTGCCCATCTATGTAGCATCTACCCCCCACCCTGCCATTCCAAACTAAAGCAGAGTTTCCCCTGCCACATTCCACAAGTGGCCAGAGATGATGCCTGTAAAATTAAAGACACTTCTCCCCCATACCTCTGCAGCCCTTGTGCTTTAGGATTCAGGATTGTGTCCATAACATGGAAACTAGTATGATGTAGTGGTAAGAGGTTTGGGAACCCCAAATTCCAACTCTCACTCTGCCATGAAGCTTACTGGGTGGCTTTGAACCAGCCCAACTTGTGCCACAGGTTGTTGTTAAGTTAAAATAAAGGCTGGTGTGGGTGGGGGGACCATGTATGCCAGCCTGAGCTCCTTAGAAAAGGTCATGATAAAAATATAACAACATAAAGTATGTTAATTCTACTAATTCGTGTCAGTGTAATTACTATCTGACTGTAGTAAAGAGAGTTTTTATCATTTACTTTACAGTGAACATTCATCACAGCAATACAGCAATGTATTGATAATTGTGTGATAGATAGATAGATAGATAGATAGATAGATAGATAGATAGATAGATAGGCGGGCAGGCAGGCAGGCAGGCAGGCAGGCAGGCAGCCTGGCAGCCTGGCTTTTTTCAATAAGAGTGCAATCTTGTGCATGTGTAGGCAGAAAAAAGTCCTACAACTCCTAGCATGCCCCAGCCAGCCATGCTGGCTGGGGAATGCTGGGAGTTGGAAGACTTTTTTCTATCTAAATATGCATGGGATTGCACCCTAAATTATTCTTCTTGTGTTCCTATTGGCCATTGTGCAACTGTATGTTGCTTGTTGTTCATTGTGTTTTTTCTAAGAGCAAATGTCAATGGATGACGGGTGAAACAGTTTAAGGTTGCATTCCTGCTCCATTAAAGTAAATGTGAAGTTTGCTATTGACTTCATTAGGAACAGAAATGCACTCTAGAAGCACATTAGTAGCACAATGTTATTTCTGTTTCATAGTTGTGCTCTAAAGATAGCCAACACTTTTACTATGTATTATTTTCCCATGTGTAAAATATGCTGCTTTCATTATGTGACTGTTAAAATATTTGCTGGGAGGCTCCAATCTGAATATTTATGCAATTATAAACGTAACTGATGGAGAATAGCTTATTAAAGAATTTGTTTATTAGGCATGATGACTTTTGTGTGGTAGGAAGTTTCATTGTAGAAAAGATTGTATAACCATCTATTTAGTATAGTTTTTGTGGCCCATAAGTAGAGTCTACTTCATCTCTCAGAAACTAAGTAGACTCTACTTCTAGGCCACAAAAGCTTGTAACATAATAAATTTAAGGCGCAATCCTAGTGCGACGATCATAAGCCTCCAAACTTCATCTCCCTGTCCTCTCACCCTGCATTTTTGCTAGACACTTTTTTGCCTGTGTAGCAAAAACATCTCGGAGGGGGAGGGAAGGTGGCTGGAGAGACCTCAGGATAACTCATATCCTGGTCTCTCCAGTCTCCTCCCTGCCCACTGAAATGCCCCTTTTCCCCCCTCTCCAAGGTTGCATTCCTGACCTCCGAGAGGAAGCTGGCATGGTTCTTTCCATGCCAGCTGGGAGGGGGTCTCCATCCTTGAATCTGAGAATCCAAACTATCCTACAGCCCTCAGATGCTGTGGCATCGTTAAGGTGCTTCAGTATCCTTTGTTGTTTTCAGTTTCTAGTTTATGATTAATAAAATTGATAGACAAATTTGTACTTACCAACTATATAGGTATAGTGAGACAAGCATGCAGGTTTTCCTACTTCGTTTGTAACATTGTACCTTAGAAGCACTTCAGGTTGTAGAGCCTACATATTTGTAATTAACATTCTGTTCAAGTCATTCCAGTAATGTATGCAAGGAGAAAAAGCGGTGGGGAAATAGAAATTTAGCTTTGTAACCTTTGGCATACCTACTTTGTACCATCAGGGGAACCTTAACATATCAAAGTTGGATATGGGGTCAATTTGTGTATTTGCCACCTGGAATCATAAATCGGCAAATTAGGACCGCAGCCTCATATATTAGTTGGGAGTACGGCCACTTGAACACAGTGGGGCTTGCGAGCAGACAATGAAAGGGAGAAGAGAATTGGTGTGGAGAGGTAGGTTGGCGCATTCCCACAGACCTGACCCGTCATGCCGGCATAAGCTGTTGGTGTTTTATTATTTATTATTTTATTATTAAATTGATTAATCGCCCATCTGGCTGGTCACCCAGCCACTCTGGGCGATGTACAGCATACAATAAAACAGTTTAAAACAATAAAATTCTACAGTAAAAACATTTTCTAAAATACCCTAACCCACCCCAAATGCCTGCCTGAACAACCACGTTTTTAATGCACGATGGAGCTGAACTATTCTCAGATATTTCTCTCTTAGGTGGAGCAAGGGAAATAACTTTAGAGTGTCTTAAGTTTGCATGATTCAGTCATGGTACACAGCGGCTGCCTTCACACATAATGATAAACCAGAATTGCTGGCTTGTCCTGGTTTACTGTAAAGAGCAGTATGTTGGTACACACATTTCTTTTGCTTCTGCTTTGCTCTTTTCTTCATGTGAGCAGGTAAAACAACTCAGAAATGAAAAACTTTGCATGACATCCAAACCTGGGCTCCTGGTCTGTTGCAATCAAATAAGCCAAGATCATAAGCCAAACCAGGGTTTGTTGTTGGCTGATATATACTGACTTGTTTGGGAGTAACAACTCAGGAGTCCGGGTTTGGATGTCAAGCGAAGCTTTTCATTTCTGGTTTGCTTTACCTGCTTGTGCAAAGGAAGGAGTGAAGTAGGAGGGAATGGGCTGTGTGTACCAACATATTGCTGATTTGCAGAAAACCAGGAGCTGATCTACACAACTGATTTAATGTGGAGGGAGAGCACATCAGGGTTGTTTGCGACAGATGACACTGTCACCAATCTGCAGCCACAGCGCAGCTTCCCTCTGGAAAAAGGAATATTTTTGGAAAGTCATTTTAGTGCATTGTTTTTCTTAAACGCGTGCCTATTTCTGTGACCTAGCTGTGACTGGCAGTGACCTGGTCAAGGGGTGGGGCCACCCCTCCCACCTCTCCCACCCCATTCCCTCTTTTTGGATTCAGGCACTGCTTCCCATTCACAAGCATTTACACATTTATTATCATTATTATTATTATTATTAAATTTATTAATCGCCCATCTGGCTGGTCACCCAGCCACTCTGGGCGATGTACAGCGTACAATAGAACAGTTTAAAACAATAAAATCTACAATAAAAACATTTTCTAAAATACCCTAACCCACCCCAAATGCCTGCCTGAACAACCACATTTTTAATGCATGACGGAAGCTCATTAAAGAGGGGGCATGGCGGAGTTCCCTAGGGAGGGAGTTCCACAGAGTGGGGGCCACCACAGAAAAGGCCCTCTCCCTCGTCCCCACCAGTCTAGCTGTCCTGGCTGATGGGACAGAGAGAAGGCCATCCGAGGCTGATCTTGTTAAGTGGCCTATCTGGTGCTGCTGGAGGTGCTCCTGATGATAGGCTGGGCCAGAACCATATAGGGTTTTAAAGGTGTTGTGCTAGAGGGTGCTTACACTAGTGCTACGCAGTGGCATAAGCAGAGCAGCAGTGCTGGATACTACCATGAGAGTGTTTATGTCTGTATGGTAGTGACTACTTTTCAGTGATTGAATATGCAGTGCCTTATTAGAATAGAAAGCACTTTATTTCTAAATGTGATAAATTGTAGGACTATTATTTATGCTACACTCAAGTGGGAAGCCAGGTTTCTGCCTACTTGAAAAGTAGTTGAAACAAACTTTCATCTTACCATTAACTAATTGTTTGGAGGTGCATTGTTTTTATAGAAAAAAACCAGTATGAGTATTTTCTTTTGCTCACTCTGTCTCTCTCCTGTTTGTCTTACAGCTGACATAAATGTGGATATATCAAAGCCCCTGAAAGCCAATATCAGCTTTGTCAGGCTAGATCAAATAAAACAATTTCTGAAAAAGATTAGAAGCAAAAATGATTATGAGATCCAAGAGGAAAATGCTTCAGTAGCTGATTGCCTTCTGAAGAAGGATGACACACTAACATCCCAGTGCTATAAAAGCAGGATTTCTGACTCTGAAGATCATAGTGATGGAGGGCAAAAGATTTCAACGAAAGAAAACCTTTGGTTGGGCATTTCCTGTTGTCAGAAGATTTCTATCCACACCACTCAGATGGTGATTTCTATGGAAACTCGCCCAGATCCTAGTAAACCCTGCCTTTTAGCATCTTTATCAAACCTCAATGGAAATTTGAATGTCAAAGCTAACTCTAAGACTAAAGGTAAGAATGTTTAAGTTCTATTTGTTGATGACAACAATGATGACAACAATGAGGTATAATCAACTTTAATTTAATTATAACACAAGCTGACTAGCAGACCCAGGGGGTGAACACAAGGCTTTAATTTTCCATTTCAGTTTTCCACTTCAAATAGAAGAAATGGGCAGTAGACAAGAAAGCTTAATTCCATTACTGCATGTTAGTACACTGCCCTAATCTATATTACTGTATTGCACACTCTTTGGAATGCATAGTCTACACAAGGCCCAAGCAAAGGACTTCTTTTTTGCCCTTCCCATCCACTTTATGAAAGGCTACTTAATCATTAGCTTGTTCAAAGCCCCACCCTTTCCCTTACATATCAAATTCTGAGTGCAGTTTCAAGTGCAGTTTGTCCAGAATATGCCACCATTGGGCTATGCCCTCATTGGCTCCATCCTCTTGAGGTGCCAGTAGGGGGAAACATCTTCAAAGTAGTACCAGACATGGATGTTGCATGCAGGTTTGCTTGAGTGATTCATCAAGGGCAACAGCATCATGTCCAAGGTAGTTCCACCTTAGAGCAACCACTTTAGGAAGACTGTGTATGCCCAATGCCACTTTAGAAGTGGTTCCCCCTCATTTTAAGAGGAAGCTGACCAGGGAAGAGGGTGTAGCCTAATGGTTCACTTGGCCTTTTTGTCTCAGGCAATAAAACTGACCCTGACTTTTGAATCCTCCCCCCCACACACACACACACGTTTCTTCATTACTAGTGCAGAAGGAAGGAAGGAAGGAAGTTCTGCACCAAACATACATGACCATAGGTTATTGTATAATATGTGTTACTGGTTTGCAACTCTAGTTATCCACATCTCCAGTATTTAACTGTAATCAAGCTGGAGATCTCCAAACAATTTTATTCAGAAACTCACCTGTGTTAATCTATAGTGTATGTCATATTGCTTAGAATTGGAGTCTGGAGGCAGAACTTTCCGGTATTCTGCTTGTTCTTGATCTTGCATGTCAGAAAACAGTTGTGGTAACCTGTGTATGGTTTAGTGAAATGAAGAAAAACTGCTTTAATTTCTGTGTGTGATATAGAAATCATACAACATATAATATGCTGTGGACTCTGAACTATAATAGCAAGTATAATCATATTCACTAATTTGTAAGCTATCAACCTGAGAGAAGTATTGCCTCCATAATATGTTATATGATAACAGGCCAAACTGTTACCCATCATTGTGTTCTAAGAAACTCTGTGGCGTGTGTGCCACAGTATATAATCAGTATATAATAATTTGTTATAACACAGTTCATCAACCTAGGCCCAGTTTAGATGAACTAGCAGTTTAGATTAACGGCTTGGGGCCAGGTTACCTGAAGGATCGCCTCCTCCCATATGTGCCTGCTCGGACCTTAAGGTCATCATCAGAGGCCCTTCTCCGTGAGCCCCTGCCAAAGGAAGTGAGGCGGGTGGCTACTAGGAGGAGGGCTTTTTCTGTTGTGGCACCCCGGCTCTGGAATGAGCTCCCTAGTGAGGTTCGCCTGGCACCTACATTGTACTCCTTTCGGCGCCAGGTGAAGACCTTTTTATTTTCCCAGGCATTTTAGCTTTCTAAATTTTTATCTTTGCTGTTTTAAATCTGTATTTTAAACTCCTGTAGTGCTGCTAGGTTTTATTGTGGTTGTATTGTTATATTGTGGTTTTAATGTTCTATATATTTTAAATTGTTTTATTGTGTGTTGTTTGGTTTTAGTTTTTGTGAACCGCCCAGAGAGCTTCGGCTATTGGGCGGTATAGAAATGAAATAAATAAATAAATAAATAAATAGATAGATAGATAGATAGATAGGGAACCAGGATTTAGGACTCAGGATTTGTTCCCACCCACTCTCCCTAGGTTCAGCATTACCTGTGACCACTAACCTAGTATAAAATTAAACTGGTTTATCGAAGTGAATTTCTGTCCCAGTCAGACATAATGCTAAACCATAGTTTAACATTACAAGAATGAGCTCTTTCTTAGTGCCCAGTAAGAAGAGATTGAAAGCTTCCACATTCAGTTTTGAATAAATCACAGTTTCCCTTTATGTCCAAAATCTGGAAATTATTGTTTATTCTAACTATGGTTACTTCAAACTAACTAACTAGTTCAAACCATATAACTATGATCCTGATTTGTTTGAATACACCACAATTAGACTAAACCATAGTTTTCCAGGTACAGATGTGGTATATTCAAAACCAAAAGTAAGATTTCAGTCACCTCCCTTTACATGTAAAGGAGGACGAGAAGCAAAGGGTGAGGCTCTCTGTGGCTCATTCTCATAATCTTAAACCATGGTTTAGTGTTATAACTGAACTGGGCTTACAAGTGTACTAGGTTTCATTTTAACCTGATCGTCACTGATGCGAAACAGACAAGAGCTATTTTTGAGTGAAAGGGGAGTGCTTTTAAGAGTGTTCACAGTCCTCTGGTTTGTTCCTGTTCCCTATGCCCCAGTTTTCCTGGGTCCTTCTGAGTAACATGACTGTCACCTAACAGAATTTGAGGTATCAATCCCTTTTGTTAGGTACATAGGCTGCATTCGGACATAACAGTAAGCTGTGGTTATTAGGTGTGTAGCTCAGTCATAGAGCACATGTTTTTCATGCAGAAGGTCCCAGTTTCAATCCCCAGTATCTCTAGGTAGAGTTGAAAAAACTCCTGCCTGAAGCCCTGGAGAGCTGCTTCCAATCAGGATTGAGAGTACTGGGCTAGATAGACCAATGGTCTGACTTGGTGTAAGGCAGCTTCCTATGGTTTAATCATACTGGAACAAGCCTAGATAACCCTTGGGCTCACACACTCTTCCTTCTTTCTCTTCAGGCACAGCTGCAAGGAATAGATTAGAAGCTTTTATTTCTGTTTTTGACTAACAGCAGTTTGTCATTTTTGTCCAAACCCTAAACTGTGGCTAATCTTAACTATGGTTTGTTGAAACAAGCAACCTTCATAAACCAAGATTTAAAGATGGTTTGTTTCCACCACATTTTGTCTGGATTTGGATGAAACCACAAACTACAGCTTGTCAAAAATGGAAGTGGATGCTTCTGATCTCCTCACGGATATGCTGGAGGAGGGGTGGGGCAGCAAAAGCCTGACACTTACCTAAGCTCATTCCAGTAGCGAGAGTTGGAGCTGGACATGTAATACTGTTCGTATATGCTAAAGTAATATGCCACAGATTTGTTTAAAAAATGATAATTAAACAGTCCATACATTTTGAGTGGAAGAATCAGTTGTGAAATTAGGACCACAAGTACCAAATTGTCTCCACTAATTATAGTTACTATTGGAAGCACATAAAGAGAAAATAAACCTATGTTTATTTGTTTTTTTTTTACCACTAAACACACATACACATGCACATCATAGAGCAAACACAAAGCTTAACTGAAAAGTATGAAGCATAAATGGTCTTCCATTCAACTTTTGGGATTGTACTGATTTTTTATGCTGTGTTAGGGAGTCTCTTATTAAAAGTCATTCAAATGGTACATTTTTCTTAACTGGATAGTAGCCAGATTTTAGTGAGTTGGCATAAGTAGCTTAAGAGATAAAGATAGCAATTTGTAGCTGAGAAGTATAAGTTCCAGGCCAAGCTGGGTGATTTATTGCTTTTTCATCAGGAATATTCCTACTTGGGCCAATAAATCCTAGCACTTCTTTATTGTTTTAAGAGTAAAAAATGAAAAATTTAAGGTTCACAGAACATGAAAGACTGTTGAAGTGCTGGAGGCCAAAATAATTCTTATCCATAAATAAACATTTTTATCCATAAATACGCTGCTGTACAGACAAGAAGAGCAAAGGCATTCTGATCGTTGTATCTCAATTGTAACATGGAAAGACCAGCGGTAGAGTAGAAAATAGGGCATTTCTTAATACTTTTACATAGTTATACCAGTCAGTTTTGTCTGTTCTTGTAATTCTTTCTCATCCATCACTTTCCCTCAGCTACTCTTGCAATAACCCTTATCTGGTATGTTAGAATGTCTACAAAATATTCCTAAATCCCAAAGCCCAATGTCCTTCCATTGATGTGTGAGGCTGTAAAAAGCAATTTGACAGCCTCAGCTGTAGATACCGTTTAATCTTGATCTTCGTCCATCTATTTCAGCAAGATAATTCTTGTTCTCACTGAGGTGGTAAACCTGTGGCAGGGTTGTTTCCAAGCTTGAAGGCTCCTCCTCTTCATCTGCCAGACAGAGGGCAAGTGGCTGCTGCTTCTCAGTCTCCTTTACTCGAGTGGGCAGGTGACAGTGGTGGCTAAGAGCTGCAGCCACATACATGGCTCAGAGGAAGAGAGAGATGAGCAAGAGTTGGCTGTTGCTCCTAGTTGCCATTGCCACTTGTTCATTAGCCCATCGGGGAGAGCAAACAATTTTCAGCAGCAGGCAGCTGCCATCAACTCCCGCCCTTGGCTTCTGAGAGGTGGTGGCAGCAGCTTTTAGGAGACATTGCCATTCACTTCCTTCCCTGTTTGGGAAGTGAATGTCAGTGGCAGGCTCTCACCATCTGGCAAATGAGGAGGTTGTGGAAGATGAGGAGGCGGTGTTGTGCAGTGGGGGAGGGGAATTGGCAGCAGACCCCTCCCCACCAGGCTGCAGGTGGGGCTCGCATGGCGTAATGTTCTTCAGTTCCAAAAAGCCCCTGTCCATAGAAAACTAGTCAGTCAGGGAGTGGAATTCTAGCCTAGCTTTCTCCCTGACCTGGTAGTTTTTTTGTGCAGATAGATGGTGTGGGGGTGGGACATTCCATTATATGAGTCCTCATCTGCAGCCTGAAGTAGTACAGCCCAAAATCAGGTTTAACACCTCGGTGAGAACATAGCCCATAATCTCTGGAACATTCTCATACACTCACAGCATAATCCAAGACACGTCTGTTCAGAAGTCAGTTCCGCTGAGTTAAAAGGGGCTTACCTGCAGGTAAGTGGGTGTACGATTCCAGCCGCAGTTACACTTCTAAATGTACGTGGTATTCAGAAGGAGAGAGACTGTGAATTTAAATGAAAACTGCATGCAAATCTCTAGAATGTTTTTAATCTAGTAAGTACGCTACATAAACTAATAGCAATGTCAGACTTAATCAAAGTGAACGTTATTCATTGAAGAGGAAGAACTTCCCTAACCAGATTGTAAAGTGGGAAAGGCAAAGTGATTTCATATTTCTCCTAGTGTAATAATAATATGTTTCAATTTGACAAAGCACAGACATATGCGCGCGCGCACACACACACACACACCCCTACCTATCTCTAGTCACTCAAAGTTTTTAAATCTGGAGGCTATAGTTAAGGAAAAGTACACTTTTGGGGTTTTAATTGATAATAAAGCATGTTTAATGTGCATTAACCTCAGGTATTCTGTACACGTTTTTTTTTTAAAGAAAATCCTTGTAGGAACAATAGTACAAATGCATGAATTTCTTATTTCCGTGTATTTAAACATTAATTGATTAAAAAACTGGCTAGGACTGCAGTAGAATATAATTTTTGCTTAAAGTATTACTTTTGAAATATATTGTTAAAAAAGAGATTGAATTTGCTTGTTTCCAGGGCAACTCTGCAGGTAAGTATAGTTTGGCTGAACATAAATAACATTGCAGTAGCTACATCTCAGATGAGAGTATAATATCAAAAAAATATCAGAGTCGTTCCCTTTTTATTTTCACATTTTTATGGATATACCGTTTGAGCTGAATAGAGCTAATGTTGGCATATGAAACTAATACGCAAATACTTCATTGTGTTTCGGATTTTTACAATCGCATAACTGTGGTGAACATCTGCAGCAGCTGCATTTTACGAATTATTTGCTGAAGCGAACGGCATACAATGACAAAAAGTAGTCATCTCAGATGTACTGTTAAAACAGACAAAATAGCATTGCTTGCCTTTTATGCAGAATGGCCATCTGCAGTACAGATGTTATAATAACCAATGACTTCAGATTCAATAATTGTAGAAAAATTTCATTAAAACCTCAACAATTTGCACTTGTTTACTTGAATCTGCATAATTCTCCCGTGAGACAACACAACACACTTGGGGGTTTTTTTCGTTCTCACTAGCAGTGGCTTTGATCCTTTTTGATGTGCTGACTTTAATAAACATACTCAAAAGGCGCTGTTCAGAAAACATCATGGAAAAAACTACAAAGGAACAATTATAACAGCAGAAACTACTCTAATCCCTTACTTACGCAAGCTATTTTTAGTGAAATATGTTTTTTTACAAATTTTATGTGACAGTATTTTATAAACAGTGTAAATGGCCTCTTTTCCAGATGAGTCTTTCTGTAAGAGATGGAAGTTGGTTTATAATGTAAGAGGATTCTTATGTGCCTAGAACCATTTTTAAAACCTCACTTGGGAATGTCTTGTAGGCATGTTTCCTCCCAACAAGAGCATATGACCTTGCCTATTGACTTTAAAAGAGTTTTAATTGATTGAGAGCCTTGCATTAAAATATTTTTTTCAGATATTATTAATTAGGACCTTTTAATCTGGAATTTTAATAGACATTTTTCTCTACTACTTTCTACTTAAGCGATTCTGAAAAATGTAGTTTGTTTTTATTAGTAGCAGCTTATCTTTTAAAAAACACACTGACCTAATAATCTTCCATGTATGATAGGGAAATAGCATGCACAGAATTCTGTGGGATCCTGCTATCAGAGCTGCTATTTAGTATTCTGTGTGTAAAAACCCATGAGGAATTCCACTGAATGCATTGGCATGCCTGATCAGTAGATCTGCTCGCATATGTGAAAACAGGCACAGTGGTAATGCAATGTGATTAGCCAGTTTATCTTCCCATATGGGCTTATCTCCATTTTAACACAGGAGTGAATATGTATCCCTATCAAAGTATATACACAGTGCTCTTTTGCACATGGGTACCTTTGAATTAAAACCAACGTTAACTTTAAAAATGCAAATGTTTTATATCCATTTTTTAATAAATGTCTTGTTCTGCCTAGAATTATTACTTTTTAATGAAAAGCAGAATAACAGAGCAGTATCTATGTTAATTGAGATGTGTATTGTTCAGGTCCAACTTACAATACAGGAGCTGTTTGCTATCTACAAAGAGGGCAATCCTATGGCTCCTAGACAGTGTCTGAGGCTCCATAGGATGCTGCAGATCTTCTCCATGCCCATAAACAAAGGTGCAAGTATGGAGGAGGAGTTCTGATCATAGATCTTCCCTCCCCCACCCCTCTCCCAACCACCACGTAAAGCTTTTCTTATGAGGTCGCAACTGTGACCTCATAAGAGAAGTTGGAGATGGAGAAAACAGGGTGTCCTGCTGGGAGGGGAGAGAACAAGCCAGCGTACACAGAATCCTATGGCTCTCCAGTCCCTTCCCCACCCACCAAAAGGTAAGTCAGCTAGATGGGGTCAGAGGCCTGTAGCTGTTTTTTGCAACTTCATTGGCGGAACGGAGGCAAAATTGCCTCTGTCCCCCTCCCACCCTGCTGGACTCTTGCCAGCAGGGCATCTGATAGGTGGAGGGCTCTGAACCCGTAGGACTGTGCTCTTACTGTACTGAACTGTATAATATAGCACAGCCAGAGTGGTTGGAAGGGATAGCGGACAGGTAGCACCACTAAGCTCGCTGGTTCTTATCTAGGAGGGCCTGCATGAGAGCATTATATAATATTGTGACTTTGTTAGCGTGACTGCTGCTTCGGCTAAAATACTCACATTGTGCTATGTGCTCCTGGTGGAATCTTGAGTATTTGTTTTTAATAGTAATGTCATGATTATAGAAGCTTGTTTGCAGAAACCTCAGTGATTAAGTTTTCACAAACATTTTCAACCTTACATGTCTATAATTAAGTATAGTTGTCATCCTTTGGTTGGATAATGGGGTCATCTGCCTGACTGTTCCCAAGTATAGGATTGCCCTGATGCAGTGGTCTGTGAGGTAGGCAAAATGCTATTGGGATACTTCATTGTCAGGTCATTCCAAGTCATGTGGAACTAGGCCTGCAACTAATTTAGGGGCTTAAAAGTCCAGTTTAGAGGGGGGAAAAGAATGGCCACTAGCATTCTAGCTATTAGAGGGGCAGTGAATAAGGGTCTTAATTATGAAGGCCACACACCAGTGTAGTTTCATAGCATTAAGGGTGCCCCACCCCAACCGCTGCACTGCTACCTCCTCAGAGTCATACTTGGATTCCCAGAACGCAGTTGCCAACTAGCCAAATTAGGTGTGTTTTAGTGGCTCAGAGTCTGCATCTGTAAGAAGCTGACATTCACTATAAGCAAACAAATATTACAGTTTCACTCAATTTCTCATTTTTTTAATCTTAAGTTTATGTTATCCTGAATATTGAGAATTTGTTTTTTAAAAGTTTGCATGAAAATTCATAAGCATTTTCTGTACATTCCTCCTAATACCTGCATTTTTATACAAACGTTATCCTAATATATACAGTTTTTTCAAGCAATTTTCCTAATATAATGCATTTTAAACGTTTCCCCCTAATATACCCATTTTGTGTGCACTTTCTCCTAATATAATTCATTTGTACACATTTTTTTGATTGCAGAACTCCATTACCCAATTTGGAATTCAAATTCTGAAGAATTCGTTTCGCATATTGAACCAACAAATTTCTCTCCCATCCCTACTTAGGTCTTCATTTTTCCAGAATCAGATTTTGCTGATACATTATGTCCAGAACAGTTTCTTGGCTTCCTGCATTGCTTCTCAATCCTGCATTTTCTCAGTACCTGCCCAGTGCTCAGAACAGGGCAAATATCTTTTCAGCAGCTTTGATATCACTATGCATTTGGTGATAGTGGTGGATATCAGTGTAGCAGCACCAAGTGGTGCCCTGGTGCCACAAACAGGATCTGCTTCTGGCATTGCAGAACTTACTACTGGCAATGACACTGTCAAGGCGAAGCAGTCGGTGCACCTCCCTAATCCCTCAATGCTTATTTTGTAGTTCAGCTGTGTGAAGGCTGCTGTTTTACTGAAGGCACAATATATGATTTAGCAAAATAATCTAGGACAGTAGCTAGAAGTTCTGAAGAAAGTAACTTAAAACATTGCTCATAACCAGTTTGTAGTAAACAAAGATGGATGCTGCATCTCTGCATAATACAAGCAAAACTAAAAAAACACATTTTGCAACAGTTGATCTAGTCTTTCAGCTATCCTTAGAATGGTTCTGACATTGGTGCTACATATCTGAAACGGAGGTAGAAGAGAAAAGTAGGGATAAATGTAGTCTTCAAAATGAAAGGAGGAAATTCTTTTTTTTTTTTTTTTTAGCCAAGAAGAGAGGACTAACGCCTTGGGCTAGAGAAAGAAATGCAGTGAACTGTATAGCTGCAGTTCAGAATAACTTCCATTGTGCTTTTTGTGTATATAGATATGATTGTCTCTCCTTCAAATACGCAACAAGAACAACAGAGATTGTCTGTAAATTACATAAAATATTCTAAGTCAACATGCTTCAAAATGTAATTCATTGAAGATCTTTGCCAATTAGAAATTACCCGTTAATAATGGGTAATAAGCAGAATACATTTTCCCCCATTTGAAATTAAAAGGCTTTCATGAGAGAGCTCTACTAAGGTGTTGCCATGGCCCTTGGATGCTTAAGATCTAAGAATTAGCCTAAGGAGAAATAAAACATCAAATTAATTTTGACTACCTAAAATAATATGGTACAGTAACAATCCATTTACAGCACCCAGAAGACCTTTGTTACTTTTAGAAAGAACCATAAACTCTTTCCAACACTTGAACAATAGGAAATGAATTCTTTGTCAGTAAAAGCCAAAGGACAAACTAAACATTTTAATGGCCACGGAGGATTGAAGTGGAAGTTCAGCCTGTAGACAACTATACAAATCACTAACGAACCATAATGAATATTGGGTGTGGGCATCAGGGTCCTGTCAGTTTTGACACTGTGTCCCAAGTAGCTTAAACACAACACTCAAGGAAAGGTGGAGACCTCATCAGGTCTCTAACATCTGGGATTTTATTTGTCATTTTGGCATACCCTACAAGCGCAAAAGAAAGAGTAAAAGGGGATTATCCTGACAATGAAATGAGTTACTGAATCTTGTGATAATGAAAAGCAGAACAATTCTAATTCCTTTCTATAGTCCCTGAGGTAGAGGTGCGTTTATAGTTCTGCAGAACTAAATGTAGGAGGGAAGAACAGATGGCCTAAAATCCATGAAATAAGACACCACCTAATCCCAGGACTGAGTACCACTATTAATCCTGGTCAGGTTCCCTACTGTTACTTTATAATAGAGTTCAGAGTTGCTACTGATGAACTGGCATGTCCTATATCCCCCCCCAAAATATTACCAATTAACTGTAGCTTGCTGATTCTGAGAAAGAAAAAATGTTCAAAATATTAAGGTCCATTAAACCTGCAGTTCCACCTGCCACTTCACTTAGGAAAGTGCAGAGCAGGGATGACATTCACATAGAACTGTCTCAAAATATGTTGTTTCTTTAAAAACTCCCCTCCCCCAGCTACATTCATAATGGATGTAATTGCATATCCTCTGAGAAAGGAACATTTTGTTTATTAAATTGATGTATGTGCTGTGCATGACAACAGTACAGTGGAGTCATGGGCCTGACACTTTATATTTTACTATTGTAAAACTACTATCAAAATATTGCTACGTGTAAAGTTAGACTTTGCTGGAACAGCTGGGATCTAGTAAATAGGAGAAGTAAGGGTGAATCCCCAGACGTGGGGTAGTCTTCTGGAAACTGCTTCTGCACACGGCTTACTGGGGTTTGTGCAATAAAAAAATGGAAAGTGCTGTATGACAGAGTTGGACAGAAAGTACATTGGGATGTGCTGGTAGATCTCTGAGTGACTTGCAGTAGATCAGCAAGGGTTTCTGACTCCCAATAGTCTAACAATTACAAACATTGAAAAGCTGTTTACACACACACACACACACACACACACACACACGGGGGTGGGGACTAGGGTTGATTTTCTGTGTGGAAGGACTAATGAGCTTGATTCTGGTACTGATCATAAATTCCTGGCCAGAGCACGTGCTTAGAGAAACCCTGATCCTTCATTTTTAACCTATATCCATCCATCAACCAGAGCCAGGTGGAAAATAGTACCTTAGGAAAGCTACTATTTTGCACCTGGCTTTGGTTGATAGACCTCAAAGTACTAGTCAAAAACAAAGTAGATCTCACAAGCCTGAAGTCCACCCACCTTTTCTCTGTGGTTAGCATTATAATGAGCATTACAACCTTTTCAATTTAAATGACGATCATAACATTTTAAATTTGGGGTTTGCATATTATTTTAACAGCCAATTCCATGTTGTTTCTTACTGTCTTATTGGGTAATAATAAATTCATGTTATATTTTCAGATATAAAGTTCAGTCTGGTCTGAACCAGCATTCTTATAGTCTTATATAATAAATCATTCTGTGCATAAAATAGTTAACCAAAAGTGAAAAAGTATGTGCTTAGAATTAGATTATGTATTTGCTCTGAACCAAGAAGCTAAAACCATAAATCAATCAGAAATTATCAAATCACTGACCGTATTGTGATTTCCAGGCTATTTAGCATTCATTATTGAACATGATGTACCTGCTCAGTCTTTCTTAAATGGAGACGAGCTCATTCATAAAGATAACCATCTCTAACTTCGCTTCTGATTCATCACTGGCCTGAACTCCATTTGAACCTTGTTAGACACAAAACAAGCAGGACTCTTAGCCTAGGCTATAAAATATAATTAAGCCTGTTTGAAAAGATGCGTAAGAGAGCATTGCTTCCCACTGCTGCCCCCCAATATATATCTACTACCACCAGCACAGCTAATAAAGTTAAGTCAAGCACTGCCTGCAATGGATTAAAGTAATAGATGTCCCTGAATTTTTAGTGTTTGAAGTACTCAAATAAAATGCACGCTCAAGCTGCCAGGGCTGCTGTAATGCAGGAGGGACATACATTAATGATGAATTCAAGGATTTGGTCTGTTCAAGGTCATTAATTTCTGTTTACCATTGGTAACACATCTTGTGTTTTTACAGAGCCCACATGTGGCCATATACAATGCTGAAAAACTCTCTCAGTGAAGAATGGTTAATTGGTAATGTAGAAATATAGTACTCCTGGGGAGAATGAACCATCACAAGGCTCTGTTTCACACTAATGAGAAATCCAGTAGTCTAATTTATTGAAGTCGATCATTGCTAGCATTTTCACTTAACCTGATGTCTTCTGTTTCTCTGCTGATGGTGTTGGTCTGGTCATTCCATCTAGTTCAACATTTCTATTAACTTGATGTATGTGCTCAAGAGTTCTGTTCTTTCATCTTTTAATGTTCAGATGTGGGTCTTTGCATCCTTCTTCAGAGACCACACTGACCCTTTTTAATTGGGCAGTGAGAGGATCCAAGAAAGAGCACATGTATGATGAATACGTTCCTTTTGGAAATCTGCTCAAGGAGCAGACAACTGCAGAGCCTGCCTCGTATTCATTTTGACCGTGATTCTTCTCGCACCCTCAATTTGCAGAATGACCAGGTCCAAGGTTTAGAAGTAGTAGTTAGAAAAAGTGGCTGACAGTTCTGAAGGGTGGGGAATAACAGCAACAGGCAGGAGGACACTCACAGAGATGAGAACCGTTGCATGAGGTTTCTGTCATTCTCATTCTCATATGCGCACACATAGAGCCTCATGGGAGCCACTGTGCATTTACTGTGTATTTAAACAAAATAATAAGTAATAAGTGAATTAATAAAACTATTAAAGTATTAAGTATTAATTATTAATAATAAATAAAATGCTTCACAATTAGTGCACCATTTGTGGACTAACCCATAGTGATAATTTTTAGATATTTGGACATGTGGTATTACACATATATGCACATGTCAAGCCAATTTAGCATGGTTTAATATACAGTGACTCATATAACCAATGTATACTATGCTCAAATAGAAATGTTATTTTGATTGGCTATGCATGCACACACATACGCAATACCACATGCCCCAGTATCTGAAAATTATCACTGTGTGTTAATCCACAAATAGTATAAATGTGCTGCTGAAAAAGTGCACAATCAGTTGGCTATGCTAATTGTTACTAATTGTAATCCATTTTGTTTATTATTTATTATTATCATTAATAATAGTATTATTAATATTAATTTTGTTATTGTGTTTAACTACACAGTAAATATTTCCTTTTATATGTAGTATTTGTGCAATTAAATGTATGTAGATTAGAAGATATTTACACGAACTTTGGACCCTGTATCATGCTCTTGACTTAATAAAGCTAAAATGCTAAATTATTCTTTTGAGTGAAATGTATCACCAAATTTGCATATTCTGCTTGCCAAAATTGATTTATGACCTGTGATTTCACTGGAGGGTGCACCCCATTTCAAATCACCATCGTGGTGCAGACATTTTGGAGAGAAACCAGCCTTGGTGTAACTTAAATTACCATGAAAGTTAAGTTAGGATTGAATTGACCAATCTTGATTTATAAGCATCCAGACATACAAAGACATAATTTTACTTACATAGATTTGACATGGTCTGTACTGGCCTGAGGGGATGGGGAGCAAGAAGATGTGTGTGCTGTGTTTTTTGGACTTTGTTGTTGTTTATTCGGTCAGTCGCTTCCGACTCTTCATGACTTCATGGACCAGCCCACGCCAGAGCTTCCTGTCAGCCGTCACCACCCTCAGCTCCCCCAAGATAGAGCCTGTCACCTCCAGAATATCATCCATCCATCTTGCCCTTGGTCGGCCCCTCTGCCTTTTGCCTTCCACTTTCCCTAGCATCAGCATCTTCTCCAGGGTATCCTGTCTTCTCATTATGTGGCCAAAGTACTCAGTTTTGCCTTTAATATCATTCCCTCAAGTGACCAGTCTGGCTTTATTTCCTGGAATGTGGACTGGTTTGATCTTCTTGCAGTCCAAGGCACTCTCAGAATTTTCCTCCAGCACCACAGTTCAAAAGCATCTATCTTCCTTCGCTCAGCCTTCCTTATGTTCCAGCTCTCACAGCCATAGGTTACTACGGGGAATACCATTGCTTGAACTATGTGGACCTTTGTTGTCAGTGTGATGTCTCTGCTCTTCACTATTTTATCAAGATTTGTCATTGCTCTCCTCCCAAGAAGTAAACATCTTCTGATTTCCTGGCTGCAGTCAGCGTCTGCAGTAATCTTTGCGCCTAGAAAGACAAAGTCTGTCACTGCCTCCACGTTTTCTCCCTCTATTTGCCAGTTATCAATAAGCTGGTTGCCATAATCCTGTTTTTTTTTTAGGTTTAACTGCAACCCAGCTTTTGCACTTTCTTCTTTCACCTTCGTCATGAGGTTCCTCAGCTCCTCCTCGCTTTCAGCCATCAAAGTGGTATCATCTGCATATCTGAGATTGTTAATGTTTCTTCCAGTGCTTTTAACTCCAGCCTTGGCTTCATCAAGCCCAGCACGTTGCATGATGTGTTCTGCGTACAGGTGGAATAGGTAGGATGAGAGTATACAACCCTGCCGTACTCCTTTCCCAATTACCATAGTACCAGAAAATAAAAGGGCATGTTGGTTGCCAGAAGTGAACTATTTTCTTTTCTGTTTGCGTGCAGAAGGGTCCCAGGTTCAATCCCTGGAATCTCTGATTTAAAAAATGTTCAGCTAGCAAGTGATGGAAAAGAACTCTGAGAGCGACTCCCAGTCAGAATACTGTTTGAGATGGACAAATTGTCTGAGTTGTACAAGGCAGCTTCATGTGCCTATGACATTCTTCCCATATCTGGCTTGCACATGTGCTTTCTGTTTCAAATAAACCCAGAGGTAATGCAAATACACAAACTCACTAATTCATTTACAACACATAAAAAGCAGATTATGGTTGAAAAATGAGTATGTGAAAGAGTTGCAAGAGAGCTAGACGGAAAGGGGAAGGGTGTTCTAAGATTTTCTCTACCCAGCAGGACCACTTCATGGATTCAAATAGTATGGGGAATATACAAAAGATATGGACCATTATAATTCTGCTGCTCAGTAATGGGAAAAGCTGTTATAGTTGCCTGACAATTATTAGGGTGCTGTGTGTTGTTCTTGCTGCTGCTGTTGTTCAGTTGTTAAGTCGTGTCTGACTCTTCGTGACCCCATGGACCATAGCACGCCAGGCCTTCCTGTCCTCCGCTCTCTCCTGGAGTGTGCTCAAATTCATATTCATTGCATCGGTGATGTTATCAAGCCATCTCATCCTCTGCCATCCCCTTCTCCTTTTGCCTTCAATCTTTCCCAGCACCAGGGTCTTTTCCAGGGAGTTTTCTCTTCGCATTAGGTGGCCAAAATATTTGAGCTTCAGCTTCAGTATCTGTCCTTCCAATGAGCACTCAGGGTTGATTTCCTTTAGGATGGACTGATTTGACCTCCTTGCAGTCCAGGGGACTCGTAAGAGTCTTCTCCAGCACCACAGTTCGAAAGCATCACTTCTTCTGCGCTCAGCCTTCTTTATAGTCCAGCTCTCACAGCCATACGTTACTGCTGGGAAAACCATAGCTTTGATTATACGGACCTTTGTTGGCAAGGTGATGTCTCTGCTTCTTACTATGCTGTCTAGGTTTGCCAGGAAGTGATGGGGCCAGATGCCATGATCTTAGTTTTTTTAATGTTGAGTTTCAAACCAGCTTCTGCACTCTCCACTTTCACCCTCAGCAAGAGGCTCTTTAGATCCTCTTCGCTTTCGGCCATTAGGGTGGTATTGTCTGCATATCTGAGGTTGTGGATAATTCTCCTGGCAATCTTAATTCCGACCTGTGATTCATCCAACCCGGCGTTTCTCATGATGTACTCTGCATATAAATTAAATAAGCAGGGCGACAATATACAGCCTTGCCGTACTCCTTTCCCAATTTTTAACCAATCAGTTGTTCCATGTCCGGTTCTTACTGTTGCTTCTTGACCCTTGTACAGGTTTCTCAGGAGACAGGTAAGGTGGTCTGGTACTCCCACCTCTTTAAGAATTTGCCAGGGTTTGTTGTGATCCACACAATCAAAGGCTTTAGTGCAGTCAATGAAGCAGAAATAGACGTTTTTCTGGAATTCTCTTGCTTTCTCCATGATCCAGCAAATGTTGGCAATTTGATCTCTAGTTCCTCTGCCTCTTCGAAACCCAACTTGTACTTCCGGTAGTTCTCGGTTCACATACTGCTGAAGCCTAGCTTGTAGGATTTTGAGCATAACTTTGCTGTCATGTGAAATGAGCGCAATTGTGCAGTAGTTTGAACAGTCTTTGGCATTGCCCTTCTTTGGAATTGGAATGTAAACTGACCTTTTCCAGTCTTGTGGCCACTGTTGAGTGTTCCAAATGTGTTGGCATATTGAGTGCAGCACTTTAACAGCATCATCTTTTAGGATTTTAAATAGCTCAGCTGGAATACTGTCATCTCCGCTAGCTTTGTTGTTAGTAATGCCTCCTAAGGCCCACTTGACTTCACTCGCTAGGATGTCCGGCTCCAGTTCAGTGACCGCACTATCATGGCTATCAGGGACATTCAGATCTTTCCTGTATAGTTCTTCTGTGTATTCTTTCCACCTCTTCTTAATCTCATCTGCTTCTGTTAGGTCCCTGCCTTCTTTGTCCTTTATCATGCCCGTCTTTGCACAAAATGGTCCCTTGAGATCTCCGATTTTCTTGAAAAGATCTGTAGTCTTTCCCATTCTGTTGTTTTCCTCGATTTCTTTGCATTGTTCATTTAAGAAGGCCTTGTCTCTCCTTGCTGTTCTTTGGAAGTCTGCATTCAGTTGAATATATCTTCCCCTTTCTCCCTTGCTTTTCGCTTCCCTTCTTTCCTCAGCTACTTGTAAAGCCTCATCAGACAGCCACTTTGCTTTCTTGCATTTCTTTTTCTTTGGGATGGATTTCGTTGCTGCCTCCTGAACAATGTTACGGACCTCCGTCCATAGTTCCTCAGGCACTCTGTCTATCTGGTCTAATCCCTTAAATCTATTTGTCACCTTCACTGTATATTCATAAGGGATATGATTTAGGTCATACCTGAATGGTTTAGTGGTTTTCCCTATGTTCTTCAATTTAAGCCGAAATTTTGCAACAAGAAGCAGCTCATGATCTGAGCCACAGTCAGTTCCAGGTCTTGTTTTGATTGACTGTATAGAGCTTCTCCATCTTTGGCTGCCAAGTATATAATCAATCTGATTTCGATATTGACCATCTGGTGATGTCCATGTATAGAGTCGCCTCTTGTGCTGTTGGAAAAGAGTGTTTGCTATGATCAGCGTGTTCTCTTGGCAAAACTCTGTTAGCCTTTGTCCTGCTTCATTTTGTACACCAAGGCCATGCTTGTCTGTTATCCCGGTGATTTCTTGACATCCTGCTTTAGCATTCCAATCCCCTATGATGAAGAGGACATCTTTTTTTGGTGTTAATTCTAGGAGGTGTTGTAGGTCTTCATAGAACTGATCAACCTCAGCTTCTTCAGCCTCAGTGGTTGGGGCATAGACTTGAATTACTGTGCTGTTGAATGGTTTGCCTTGGATTCGTACTGAGATCATTCTATCGTTTTTGAGATTGTACCCCAGTACTGCTTTTCCCACCCTTTTGTTGACTATGAACGCTACTCCATTCCTTCTAAGGGATTCTTGCCCACAGTAGTAGATATAATGGTCACCTGCATTAAATTCACCCATGCCTGTCCATTTCAGTTCTCTGATTCCCAAGATGTTGATGTTCAATCTTGCCATCTCATGTTTGACCACCTCCAGCTTACCTTGATTCATTGATCTGACATTCCAGGTTCCTAAACAATATTGTTCTTTACAGCATCGGACTTTCTTTTCACCACCAGACACATCCACAGCTGAGTGTCCTTTCGGCTTTGGCCCAGCCGCGTCACTCTTTCTGGCGCTACTTGGAAATTCCCTCTGCTTTTCCCCAGTAGTATATTGGACACCTTCCAACCTGAGGGGTTCATCTTCCAGCATCATATCTTTTACCCTTGTGATATGTTCCATGGGGTTTTCTTGGCAAGAATACTGGAGTGGGTTGCCATTTCCTTCTCCAGTGGACCACATTTTGTCAGAACTCTCTGCCATGACCTGTCCGTCTTGTGTGGCCCTGCACGGCATAGCTTATGGCTTCACTGAGTTACGCAAGCCCCTTCGCCACAACAAGGCAGTGATCCATGAAGGGGCTGGGTGTTATCTCATCTTAATAGTAAAATAAATTGCATAGTGGTTTTATACAAGTTTAATAGTTCTGATTGTATTTAATTGTTATGCAAATCAGCTTCTGGATAATATCAATCACCTGCTTGCAGATTTGTCAAGTGTTCCTAAATAATTTCCAGCTGTATAAAGAATACCTGGATATTCCTTGCTAGCATATGGCATCCCACTCTAATCTTTATAATGACATACAGAAGCCTCATTGTAAAGAAGCCCGATTGTCTTTTGCTCCATCAGCATGGTGGTGCATTTGAGTGCTGTTACAGATCATAGTGGAAGCTGACAGTGTGCGGCTGGCAGCATTTTGTAAACATCATCCAAACCATTTTTATTAGTCTCCTGAAGGGCTATTTTTAAAAGTTGTGAAACTGTTTGCTCCTTGTGCTAAATTATTGTGCTGCCTGAGAGGTATGCTGAGTGCTCAGCAAGCAGCAATCCAAGCAGAGCATGGATATCGCAACAATCATTTAGGAAGATACATGGATTCTGTGAGCTGCCATATGAAGTTGAGTTGAAATGGTTGCCATGATATAATCTGTTTAAAGGGATGACTGAAATCTACAGTAGATTTGTGAGACCGTGCTAAGAGAGCTGAGTAATGTCCTCTTTGTGGGTGAGGAGAAGGATAGGGGAATTTAAGTTAAATTCTTTATTTCATCTTTTCAAAGTATACCATCCAGTCATAGGAAAGTGACTTAATAAATTCAGCTCAGACTTTGTAATTCAACCAGGTGCTTAGAAATGCTAAAGTAAGACTCTGGGGGCATGCTGATATGTTCCATTGGTGTTTCAACACTCCTGTCCTTTAGCATGCAAATTCTCTTTGTCCACACCCATAAGCCTATTGGGATTTATCTGTATGATGCTCAGCTGAATGAAGTTTTACTAAAGCCCATGTCTTATTTCACTCACCATTACTCTTGCAGCAAGTCCATAGCTGTTTGTCTTCTGGTTTTTTAAAGTACTTATTCTTTTAACCCCCTCATGACTGCACTTTGTGTGACTTCTGACTGAATATTCCTTTTTAGGATCACCTCCACCCCCACCCTTTCATTAGGTGCAGTGTGATTTATACAGCAAGATTTATTTCATTCCAAAGAAGAAACAGAACAGCTGAAAAAGAAAGTTATAATGTCCTTGAGGAAAATTCTGGCTCTTAGTAAAGTTAAAATGAAGAATATGTTCACATTTTTCTTGCATCCCAGTGCAATTGTTTTGCACAATGTAAAGAATCTTCATTTGAAATTCATAGAGGCTTTTTCTTTTATGGATAAGTTGGGCTTAAATGAAATTCATACTGACTTGGAAAGAATATTCTGTCACTTTATCACTATTCCATAATAATTGAGAAGGAGGTCAAATCAGTCAATCCTAAAGGAAATCAACCCTGACTGCTCATTGGAAGGACAGATACTGAAGCTGAAGCTCAAATATTTTGGCCACCTAATGCGAAGAGAAAACTCTCTGGAAAAGACCCTGATGCTGGGAAAGACTGAAGGCAAAAGGAGAAGGGGACGGCAGAGGATGAGATGGCTAGATAGCATCACCGATGCAATGAATATGAACTTGATAATGCTCCAGGAGAGAGCGCAGGACCGGAAGGCCTGGCGTGCTATGGGCCATAGGGTCACGAAGAGTCGGACACGACTGAACAACAACAACAACAACAAAACGTGCCCCCAAATATTTGAGGGACAAAGTACACGAGGCTTTTCTTGGACCAAACTTTGTAATGTTATGGTTCTTCTCTGTGCATATGGGCTCTGTGCCTGTGCGGAGCCTTGACTCAGGAAACTTCTATAGCTGAGGATCATTTTTTGTCGAGAACCCTCCCCCACCATCTTACTGCGCATGTCCTAAGGGTTTCCAACCCAAAACCTCAGCAGCCAACCGCCTCAATCGGAATTTTCCTGCATCAGTTTGACTGCTTTTCTCTGTGCTGAGGTTTAAAAAAAAATCCTTTTGTTTTATTCTGCCTTTCTTCCTCTATTTTCATCACAAAAATGCTTATGGACAGGATGAGGGGAATTCTCATTGCACCATGGTGGCCACAACAAGGGTGGTTTGCTCCCCAATTACCTCTGTCCGAGGGCGGATATTGGCGCCTACCATTGATACCAGCGCTGTTGCCACAGCATCATGGCCAGATGAGACACTCAGATATGGGAACTCACAAGTTGACGGCCTAGAATATTCCATAGATGACTTACCTCCCACAGTGCAGTCGGTGCTGGAAGTGGCTCGGAAACCCTTGACAAGGCTCTCTTACTCTAATAAATGGAAAGCATTTTCTTCTTTTACCACTACGAACAGAGTCGATCCCCTCCATTGTTCTCCAGAATATAGTCTTTGTTTCTTGCATTTCTTGTTTCTTAGAGGTTTGAGGTATTCTTCTGTCAGGGTTTATCAGCTATTTCTGCTTTTCATTCACTAATTCAAGGTTTTACTGTATTCACTCATCCCTTGATGAGACAATTTCTCAAAGGACTAAAGAAAATTGTGCCACCACTTGGATCACCAGTTCCTCAATGGCCTTACTACTAAACCGTTTGAGCCACTCGCCTCTGTCAATTTATACTTACTATCTTGGAAAGTGGCTTTTCTTGTAGCCATTACATCAACAAGAAGAGCAGGTGAACTCTGTACGTTAAGGATCAATTCTCTTTACCTAATTTTCCACAGAGATAAGGTGGCTTTATGGCCAGATATTACTTTCCTGTCAAAAGTAGTATCAGAATTCCATGTGAACCAAGATATAGTTTTGCGAGCCTTTTTTCAAACACCCACATCACCAATAGAAACCTCTTTGCATTCAGTTGATGTTCAATGGCCTTTTATAAGGCACGGACTGAGTTGCTCCGTAAATCCAACAGATTGTTCCGTTGCTACAGAGGGCATAGGAAAGATCTTCCGGTATTGTCACAACAGCTAGCTTCATGGGTTGTTCAGACCATTCATTGTGCATGTGAGATAGCTGGTCAGGATTGCTGCCTTGAATAACAGCTCACTCGACGAGAGGAGTGGTCACATCTGTGGCATCTGATAGAGGAGTCACTTTGCCTGATGTATGCAAAGCTGCGAGTTGGTCGAAGCCATCCACGTTTATTCATCACTAGGGGTGCACGAAAGTCACTTACCTGGTCTCGCAGCTAGCTTCGCGGTGGGGGGGAGGCGCTTCGCTGCTCCCCCTGAAGTTCAGGCCTGGGGGGGGAGGCTTCCCTCCTCGCCCGGCCGAAATTCAGGCCGGGCGAGGAGGCGCCTCGCCTCACCCGGCCGCAAAATAAAAAGTAAAACAAAAACAAAAACGCCCCCGTGATAGGCTACGTGACGATTTACGTAGCCTATCACGGCTAGATCTGCAAAGTCAGCCGTGATAGGCCACGTTAATCGTCACGTAGCCTATCACGGGTGACTTAAAAAAAAAAAAGCACGTATGCAAATGGCGGCCCCCATAGGGAGCCGCCATTCGCGTTCCTTATTTGGTTCCTGTAGTCTACGTAAAGATTTACGTAGACTACGGCAAAAATAAGGGCAACGCTATTTGCATTGTCCTTATTTTCGCCGTAGTCTACGTAAATCTTTACGAAGACTACAGGGACAAAATAAGAAACACGAATGGCGGCTCCCTATGGGGGCCGCCATTAGCCGTACGCGCTTTATTATTATTTTTTTTTTAAGTCACCCATGATAGGCTACGTGACGATTAACGTAGCCTGTCACGGCTGACTTTGCAAATCTAGCCGTGATAGGCTACGTTAATCGTTACGTAGCCTATCACAGGGGCATTTGTTTTTTTTTTTTACTTTGCTTGTAATGGCGGCGGCAGCAGCCGGTCAAAAGACCGGCTGCCGCCCCCGCCCCTGACGAAGACCTGCCGAACCGCCGCTGGGAGGGACATTCGTGAAAGGTAAGTCCCATCCCGGGCGGGGCGGAGGGGCGGAGAAGTTCTCCCCGAACAACCTTCGGAGGACCGAATGCGTTGGTGCTCGGCCCCCCGAAGTTTCGGGGAGAAATTCTCCCCCATCCCTATCATCACTACAAGCTGGATGTCCGGGCAAGGGCAGATTGCACTTTCGGTCAGGCAGTCCTGTCTTCCATACTGTACTGAGACACCCACCTACCTTCGGTCAGTTAGTTTGTTAATCGCTGATATGTGTGATGCACAGAGACCACAAAGAAGAAAGACATGTTGCTTACCTGTAACTGTGGTTCTTCAAGTGGTCATCTGTGCATTCACACAATGCACCCACCGTGGTGTCATTCTTCGGTGTCAGTGGCCTTGTAGGCTCCTTGCAACCCTACTATTCTATGGTTCTATGAAATGTGATTTGATGTCTCTGTTGTCAGCTTCTCTGTCATCAGCCACTCTGAGCACAAAACTGTTTGTGGAAAAACAGCATACAAATGTTAAATCAAATGAAAAGACCTTGTGCATAAAAGGTCCCCAGGTTTTATCTCTGACAAGTCAGATAGGTAAGTTGGGGAATTGTGCTTGAAACTTTGGAGAAGCACTGCCAGTCGTAGTAGACAAGTGAGGGCCCTCTCTCTTCTCTTCTTCCACGTGTCATTCCTCTTCTTCTCTTCCTGGTTCTTCTCCCATTTCTCACCTCTCCTTTTTTCCTCTTATTTGCTCTGTCAGTGGTCCTGCTATTTCCCTCTCTTCACTTCTGTTCCCAGCCCTTCTTCACTTCTACCCCCGTTATCTTTTTTTTCTCTCTCATGCTTCTCGTCCACCTGTTCTGTTTTCTGCTTTTGTCATCCCTCCTCCTCTTCCCTAAGCTTCCTCTGTTTCAGCCTCCTCCATCTCTTGTCTCTTAATTGTTTGTTCATTTCTCTCCCACTCCCAGTTCATCCTCTGTCCACCTCTTCTCAGAATGGGCTTTCAGACGTCTGCTACACAAGCTATGTGTACTAATCCACAGAGGCACCTGGACAACACTTGGGTTGGTGCCTGAGACTTTTTCATTATTGCTATCAAATTCAATTAAAGCTTTGAGCATATATTTGTGGTGAAAAGAATTGGCTCATGAACGTTATTGTTCTGTAACATAAACTGTATTTTTCAGGAGCAATAACTCAATATATTAGGAAATTATTCTTGGCATGATAGTTACATTTGGAAATTTACGCTAAGGAAACTGACCCATTTTTCCTAATTTCTAAAAGAGATGAATAAGTAAATCCCTCTGCTTCTCCCTCCCCTACCACATATTTGACACAGGTGTCTTTATGTTATATACTGGATAGAGTTCCAACTTACTAAGATTCTTTTCTTAGCAGAGGTTTGAAAATACTGTTCCATGAAACACCTGTCTATTGTAGGCCCTAGGTGATTTTTTTTAATCTTTCATCTTTTATAAATATTAAATTACTCTAGAAAAATAAGCCATAGTCATTACAGTTTAAGTATGCTGAAATTCAATATTCAAAATGACAATTCCAAATATGAGTAGTATAGTTGGGGGTGGGAAAGAACCCCTGGCCCTCAAGTCCAGTGCTTTGCATTTATTGTCTTAAGTGTGTCTGTGTGTAAGTACAGTTTTGAAGGACATTAAACTACAGTAGAAGTGTGAGGATTTTTAGGCAATGCTTTTCTCATTGCCTACCATCAAATCTAGTAGTGCATTGACTTCAAGATGTTGCACACATGAGCTGCAAATGGATATGTATGAAACTGCTGTTGTTTTAACTGTAAATCCATGTAATATCTGGTGAATTATTTTTCTACTACAAATTACAAAAAAAGAGAAGGCCAACAATGGTCCATTTCAGATGAAATGCTGAACTATAGTTTAGCACTGTGTGAACAAACGAAAGTGAGACACGAAGACATCAGAAGTATCCTCTTCCTGATTAAAGCAAGCCAAAGTTTATTGTTACATCCAAACTGTGGTCAACTGTGGATAGTTTAAGCACTGGGTTGTTGAAAAAGCCATGATCAAACCTTGGTTTATAATCCTGGCTTGTTAACAAGTGACAGTTTAAGCCAATCTTAACAATCTTAAACTTAGTATCCTCCAGATATTTTGGACTTCAACTCCCATCAGCCCCAGTCAGCATAGTTAATAGTCAGGAATCTTAGGAGTTGTAGTCCAAAAGATCTGGAGGGCACCAGGTTGGGGAAAGCTGTTTTAAACTATTTATTTATTTATTTATAATATTTATATACTGCTCCACATCAAAACATTTTGGAGCGGTGAACAGCAAAGATAAAAGAATAAAACACCATGTTAAAATAATTATTTTAAAAGAAACAAGAGCAAAGGGCTGGATGTGCCTGATCTCATCTGATCTCGGAAGCTAAGCAGGATCAGCCCTGGTTACTACATGGATGGTAGACTACCTGGGAATCAGGCTTCCTGCACTGAGCAGGGGTTGGACTTGATAGTCTTGTAGGCCCCTTCCAACCCTATGATTCTAAGTCAGTATTTCCCCAATTTGGATGAAACTATAAACTCCACTTAGTTTAAAATAGGAAGTGGATCCTACTGATTTCCTTGTGGCCATGCTGGAGGGTGAGGGGAGTGTACAAGCCCAAGGCTCACTTCTGCTTCTTCACACAATATGCTCAAAACAGGCCAATGAATAGAGTATTTTGAAAGGACACCATCACTTTGTATTAATTTCTGGAATAGGAATAAGAAAGTGAACGCATGTAATGGTTTTGGTATGCTTTAATCAGTAAAGAATAAGAAATCTTACGTGTTTTCTCCTACTGTGGTTGTACATAATAGAGACTGAAAATCTTGCTATCTCCACCAGACTCTCCATTTAACAGAAAACACTGGAGTACAACCCTGAGTATCAATGAAAAAACACCTACTTGTCAACTGTTATATGCAAATCTTTCCACTCTTATTGCCATATTGCAATCAAGACATGAAATTCATAGTCCCTTTTTGAATACTGCTCTTGTGGTATGGAAGAGGTGGTTTACAGTGTTAGCACTACTGGTGTCTCAAAACATCCCAGTCCTTAAACATCCCCTTCTTTTATGACCAGGATAAAGTAACCCTTTCCAAGGACTGGGAAGGTCATGGGGTATGCAATCTTTGATCCAGTTCACACGATCACTGTGGCTTAAACAAGCCATGATGCATGCCCGGCACCATTTTCCTAATTAACTGCCTGGGCACGGCTTGTTGTGTCATCCGAACCCAGGAGATATGGCTTGTTTGAGGGGAAAACACCCCTCAAATAACTCACCAGTTTATTCCCCCTCAAACAAGCCATGCCACCCAGGTTCAGAGGACATGACAAGCTGTGCCCAGGCAGGTAATTAGGGAATGGTGCCCTTGGCATGCACCACAGCTTGAACAAGCCAACGTGGCTTGTTTCAGCTGTGGTGATCATGCAAACCAGGTCAACAAGTCTGAGAAAAATTATCTGCAACGCCAGTTAGATGACACAAGTTGTTTCAAATGAGGCAGTACTTCCTAATGTTACTCTTAAGCAGCAAGCCACTAGAGACCTAACTGGCTTTGAAACTGCAAACAGAAAATAGTTCACATAATCTAGACTTTTTTAATAGACTCTATGACCTGGTTCACACATCACAGCAGCAAATCTATGATTTTTTGTTAGGGTAACTCTGTGTTGTTTAACCTATAAACAACCCAGAGCATCAGGGTAAATATGTCACGCTAACAACCTACGAACAGGGCATTCGTAGGTGTTTTTGCAAACTGGAAGTTGCCTGCATGCGGTGTGTATCCCAGATTTGCCACTGTGACATGCAGACTGGTCCGCAGTCTCAACTGAGGGACTACATGTGGTTTGGGAGAGAGATATGGGCTGTCAAATCTCTGAAGAGGATTGGAAGGGAATTTGGCAAAGACAGTCAATTGAAACCATCTTGGCCAAGGTGTCCACACTAAATGTGCACCATTGGTATCTGTCACCTTTTAAGGCTCCATCACATACATAAGTCTTCCTCCCCTAAGATTTTGAACAAATGTGTGGTGGAGTTGCCCCATAGTGCAGACATTCTGAACCCAGAATATATTTGACATTACTAAAAAAAAGTTGTGTTGTAGGATTTTCTTTGCTAGTAGCAGCAAGACTTGAGATAGCATTGCTGTGGAAATCTTAGGACTTCCTGTGTCTTCCATGCTACCATAATAGGATTTGGAATTTTCTCTGATGGAAAAACCAACATACCAAACTCATGTGACCAACAGTTTCTCTCAAATGCCATTAAAACACAATGGTTTCCATTCATGTGTTTTCTTAATCAGGATCCCTTGGTACAAAGATCTACCTCTTGCCGCAATTCATGTTGGACAGGACTTGGGATGCAATATAGTGCATCTAACTCTATATTGCTGCTTTTCTTCTAGTACAACCAGTTCTTTGAAATATCCTACTCAAATAATTCTGTGCTACTCATTTGTATTTTATTATTTTCCATTATTATACCTGAAAAAAATCTCAATAAACAGACAATTTAAAAATGACAACGACGTCTTGCTGTATATATTTTGTGAACATTTCTAGTGGTTAAAATGTTTTAATAATGTAGCCCAGGAGAAATGTTATTCAGATATGATTGGAAAAGACTGCTCTTTGCTTGTCCTTCACTCTCTTATTTGTCAGGATTTCCCCACCCTTCCTATTTGTCTTCTCTTATATTGCCCTCATGTAGTACATTAACTACATAATAGACAAAATAGCAATATAAATACATTCGTAATTGTTCATAAAACAATCATTCATACTTTGCATAAGCATTTCCTATATTCCATGAACAACAAATTCATATTCTCTCTCTCTTTCATATTATATGAAAATATAAGGCAAATTATAAAGAGAATTCACCCTTTGTTTATTAAAGAACAAAGTTATTGTTTATAAGAAAAAATCAAACTTGAATGGAGAAAAATGCAAGAAGTCTAAAGCAAAAGGTTTCCGTTGCAAAGCCACATATTTTTCATGTTTGGGGTGGCATTTACACAAGCCATCCCTTGAACCATGGCTGGGAAGAGTTAAGGAATCAGCCTTGCCAAGTGAGAGGGAGCTTAAGAAATATGTGCCTTATTTCTAATAAAGGAAAATCTTACAGGTGTATTTCACACCACTAATCTTAATGAATTTTTTTCCATTTGTACTTTAGGTATAATTAATGGATCATCATTTATGCTTGACATCAGTGATTTCCTTATTAAGACAAGTCTCCAGGAGAAAAGTAGAACTCTGGTTGGACCTGTTTGCTTTTCTGCCACTGTAGAAGCCAAATGGTGTAAACACAGTGGTAATCCTGGTCCAGAGCTGTCAGTTCCGAAAGTCTATGTTGATGTGAGAGGTGGACTGATGCAGGTCTGTATGTGGTAATATCTAACTGAAACTGGGGGTGGGAGGTGTCTGGGCAATAGGAAGTTGAGCAGCATAAGAAAATTCATCCAATTTATGAACATTTTTAAGCATGTGTATTTTTATTTTAACATGTGGAAATTACATGCAGCTTTGTGTGTTCCCTTAGGAGTGTTTTATCAGGTTACTAGCAAAACCCTCTTCTGCACTCTCTGTACTGTGCCTTGCAGCTCTAATAAGTAAACATCAGTCTTAGAAACAGTATTGAAGACATTCACGGGGAATCACTTCACGGTGTTAACTGTGACAAGATTTTTATATTAATTTTACATAATAACCTCCAGTAACTTGAAAAGAATCCAAGGAATAGTTGGTTATATGGCAGATGCCTGGATCTCAGTAGCAAACTGACTGTTTGCTTGTTTGCTTGTTTTATTTCTATTTTGCTTTTCAGCCAAGATTAGTTCCTAGGATAGCTTGCAATGCAAATCCAAAAACATCTATAAGGAGATGATTATGTTAAGTCTTTTCTGCTCCCTGGAGACTGATATGCTCCTAGTCCCAGGCTCATCCATCCAGAAGCAATGGGTAGAAGGAGCTGCAAATCAATTCAGGAACTGGCTGATGGTAAAAATGCCAATCTTCAGTTGATCTGCAGAGTCTTCTGATTTCTGGCTCTTTCCCCCAGAAGGAAGGGGCAGAAGGACAGGAACTGGTTGATTTTAAAGATGCCAACTCACAGAAGCAGCCCTTTTGATCATCACATGACCGCTGGCATGCTCAATGCCAGGGGTGTCGTTAGTAGATGGCCTACCTGGGCACAGGCCCCAGGTGTTTTTGAGCTGTACCCCAGATCTTTTGAGCTGTCCTAATTACCTTTTTTTTTTTTTTTTTTTTACATTTTCCCATAGATTTGCATTGGAAAACAAAAACAGCCATAACTTTTTTTTTAGTGTGTATGCCAAATACATGAAATTTAGAGGCGTGGTAGCCCCCGTGGAGCTGATTGAATATGTCAAATTTCAGCCAGTTAGGTCCAGTGGCGTTTGTGCTAGTCACAAGTAAAATTTGCTATTTTCAAGAAACTCTGGGAAAGGAGTACGACAAGGCTGCATATTGTCGCCCTGCTTATTTAACTTATATGCAGAGTACATCATGAGAAATGCCGGGTTGGATGAATCACAGCTCGGAATTAAGATTGCTGGGAGAATTATCAACAACCTCAGATACGCAGATGATACCACCCTAATGCCACCAGAAAGCAAAGAGGATCTAAAGAGCCTCTTGTTGAGCGTGAAAGTGGAGAGTGCAAAAGCTGGTTTGAAACTCAACATTAAAAAAACTTAGATCATGGCATCTGGCCCCATCTCTTCCTGGCATATAGAAGGGGAAGAAATGGAAGCTGTGACAGATTTTATTTTCTTGGGCTCCAAGATCACCGCAGACAGTGACTGTAGCCATGAAATTAAAAGACACTTGCTCCTTGGGAGGAAAGCTATGGCAAACCTAGACAGCATAGTAAGAAGCAGAGACATCACCTTGCCGACAAAGGTCCGTATAATCAAAGCTATGGTTTTCCCAGTAGCAACGTATGGCTGTGAGAGCTGAACTATAAGGAAGGCTGAGCGCTGAAGAATTGATGCCTTCGAACTGTGGTGCTGGAGAAGACTCTTACGAGTCCCCTGGACTGCAAGGAGGTCAAATCAGTCCATCCTAAAGGAAATCAACCCTGAGTGCTCATTGGAAGGACAGATACTGAAACTGAAGCTCAAATATTTTGGCCACCTAATGCGAAGAGAAAACTCTCTGGAAAAGACCCTGATGCTGGGAAAGACTGATTAAGGCAAAAGGAGAAGGGGACGGCAGAGGATGAGATGGCTAGATAGCATCACTGATGCAATGAATATGAACTTGAGCACACTCCGGAAGAGAGCAGAGGACAGGAAGGTCTGGCATGCTATGGTCCATGGGGTCACGAAGAGTCGGACATGACTTAACAACTGAACAACAACAGCTCCCATAGAGTTGACTGAGCCTGCCAAATTCCGGCATTTAGGTCCAGTGGCTTTTGTGCTAGTCACAGTTAAAGTTTGCTATTTTCAAGAAAATCTAGCAAAGCAAAGAGCTATATATTTTTATGTGCTTCCACATATGTGCATGGAATTTGGGGACCTGGCAACCCCTATAGAGTTGACTGAGCCTGCCAAAGTTCAGACAGTTAGGTCCAGTGGCTTTTGTGCTAGGCACAGGTAAAATTTGCTTTTTCCAAGAAAATCTGTTAAAGTAAAGAGCTATAATTTTTTTGTGCTTCCACATAAATTTATGTTGGAAGCTTGCCTGCAATGAAATTTTGAAGAGGGCGAAGGAAGGGAAGAAAGAGCTCCATGTGAAATACCGGTATTTCACACAGCATCTGATTTTACTGCCCCAAACTGGACCCTTTGGATTCTGCAGAAGTTTAGTAGCTTCAGTGTACAGCAAAGGATCCAATCAGCCTCCACAAACTTCTTTCTCTCCCTCCACTTTAATTTCTCCTAAATAGCTGTAGGACTCAAATAATCCCAAAGGGAGGGTTAGGACTCTGTGGCATCATGATTGAGAAACTACTGGGGCTTTTAAATAGGTTCTACAGTTTTAAAAAAGCTAGAAAAAACCCTCAGCCACCTCACCTCATAAAGTTCATTTAAGTATGTGCAATCCTTACAAACCCTCCACAGCCTCCTAAATTCCTCTGAAGTACTACGTCTCTGAAAGGAGCCACTTGGCTTAGGGAATTCTCTCTACCCCCCAACACCATGCACATTGCCAATAATCATTCTTCTTTTCTTCTTCCCTCCCTTGTTCGTTCTTTCTTTCTTTCTTTCTTTCTTTTTTCTTTCTTTCTCTTCTTTATTCCACCCAGACCATATCTTGGGGAATTCTTAAAGAAACTTCTCTTCGGCGGGCAAGAGAAGTTCTGAACTATATTTGACTTTATACAAACAGACAGGAGGGTTGGTTTTTCTCCTTCTCCTCACTCAAGTCTTTGAGAAGAGTGGGTTCACATGGTCACAGAGAAACAAATATGGGGCTGTTTTGTTTGTCAGTTGCCGTTATCCAGCAATAGGAATGGTGGTAGCTCAGTGGCAGAGCACATGCTTGGCAGGCAGAAGGTCCCAGGTTCAATCCCCAGCATCTCCAGGTAGGGCTACGAAAGAATCCTGCCTGAAACTCTGGAGAGCCGCTGCTGCCAGTCAGTGTCAACAGTTCTGCACTAGATGGGCCCAAGGTCTGACTCATAAGGCAGCTTCCTATATTCCTATAAACAGAAAGGTTTAATTTAAAAAAATAGGAGTTTTTGGTTTGTTTTTTAAGTGGAGGGGAGATAAATATTGCTAATTTATGCAATCCTACGTATGCCTACTGGAAGTCCCATTATGTTTAATGAGGCTTACTCTCAGGAAAGTGTGCATAGGATTCCAGCACAAGTTACTTTTGCAGGAAGGTTTGCACCTTGATGTTCTGCATTTTTATTCAGAAATAAGTCCTGAGTTGTGAGCATGGTACTGCAAGCTTAACACAGTGCCTACCCAATTCCTTCTAATGAATTGACTACCCTTTCAGCTCAGCCCTATGCATGTTTTGTCATTTGTGGCTGGGGGATGTGTGCATGAACTCTAGCTTCATTGGTGAGGGAAAGGCACTTAGTACATGCTCAGAGTTTCTCCATAACTTAGCCCTAGTTTTGAAAACAGACTCATTGGCTGAATCCTGGTGAAGTCTTGGCACAAATGAAGTTATGGGGAGGAAGATACAATGACAGCTTGTGCATAACAAGGAGGAGGTAGAGAGAAATTGCATGAAACAAGACATCTGTTTTTATGAAGAATTGCTGGGGGGTGGTAGGATGAGGAGGGATGGTTGCATGGAGGGGAATAGAATTGGTTGGAGGAGAATCTAAGTGCCCAGTGGTGAAAGAAAAACATTCTGCACATGCTCAGAGGCACTCTATATAAGAACATAAGAAGTGTCATGCTGCATCAGACCAAGGTCCATCTAGTCCAGCATTCTGTTCACACAGTGGCCAACCAGATGCCCATGGGAAAACCCACAAGCAGGACATGAGTGCTGTATGACCTTCCCACCCATGTCCCCCTGTTGCTAACTTTGTTGAAATGCAAATAAATTCTAGTATTCTAAATTTGCATGCATGTATATCCTTCAGAAACTTTGCAGGTTTCTTGCCTGGGGGACACCTCTAATGACCTGTGCATTTTCATACCAATTTACCAAAAAACTATTGGGGAAGAGGTGAATGGAAGGGAAAACAAACCACTCCCTCCCCCAAATTGGAGAACTCCCCTTCCACATGAACTGCTGCAGCTATCCTTCTGAAACTTTGCTGGTTTCTTACTTAGGGACACCTCTAGTCTGTCTGTAATTTTCAGAACAGTGGTCCACAAGGAGCATAGGGAGATAAGTATGTCCTCTTTTGGAGGCCTCAAAATGTCAAGGCCACCCTTGTACAAAAACCCTTGTGGCTAGCATTCTGAAATTTGGCAGACATGATCTCCTCTGATAGGCAATGAATCCTGAAATTTTTATCCAATTCTTCTAAGGAATTAAAATGTTACTGGCAGTTCCCTTTAAAAGAAAATCAAAATATAAACCCTGCACCTATTTTTCTAACATTGGGCAGGTGTAATTCCCTTCTAGGGGGCCTGAAATTATCATCCAATTCTGACCAAGAGAAAAAAGTTAGTTTTTTTCTAATTTCCCATAGTAGTCAACAGGAAGCATAAAGATTCATTTTTCCAAACATTGACTCAGGTTTGGTGCTGAGCTGAAGTGGTCCGACTACAAATTGGCCAGAGCAGAAGCAGAATGTTTTCCAAAATGCTGAATCAGAGTCTGAGTTGAAGTGGGGTGGGGAGTCAGCACACTTTGTATGTATGTATGTATGTATGTAACCTATACACACACGCAAGCACACCACACGCGCACACCACACACACGCATATATATATATATATATATATATATATGACATGCACGTAGACTCGTGTGTGTGTGTGTGTGTGTGTGTGTGTATATATATATGCAAATTTGTGTTATGGGCCTGTGCCCTAGATCTTTTAAGAACCTAGCAATGCCCCTGCTCAACGCTGTGTGTAACCTGCTTTGTAGGTAGCTGAGCTGAATGGCCTATCTTGAGGGAGAGGGAGAGGAGGAGGAGGAACTTGGGGAAATTAGTTATTAGGTAGTTGCTAGGCAGTGGGGTCTGGGGATAGAATGTGGTGCTCCTATGTCTTTCTTCCACGTATAGGAAGGAGATGGCCCCAACAGCAGAAATCATTTGAATTTTCAGAAAAGTATTACAAGATTCCTCTGATTCCTGCCTTCTAAATAAATATGTCACGGCTGCTTCAGTATTCAGTACTATGAGAAATTGCCCACAAAAGATTTGTCATACTAAACTTTAGGTGCCTGAGATTACAAATCATTCACTATTAAGTACAATGTAACATACATCCTACATTAAACAAATATTTACATCATTTTTTATTGTTATCATTGTGAGTTGACTTCTCCTTCATATACCCTCTTCTTGGTGTGTGTTTTCTTCACCTGCTGTAAAAGAGATCATATAGGTCAGCCTTCCCCAATCTGATACCATCTAGATGTTTTGGACTGCCAACTTCCAGGATTCTTGACCATTGGTCATGCTGGCTGAGGCTGATGAGAGTTGAAATGTGGAGGACAGCAGGTTGGGGAAGGTTGATATAAGTCATGACATTAATGTCAGCTTTTCTTCATATTTTTAATAAATGCTAGGCCACATCTATCCTATGTATGGAGCAGGTATACTGCTGAAAGGAACTTGCAGAGCAAATATCAAGCCAAGCTCCTGGCTTAAGAAAGGGTCATGCAAACAACTTGGCTAACTCAAAAATGATCTGAGTCTATTTTCTGAACTGAAAGTTATTGTTCAATAATAATTGCAGCATCTAGAGTTCTTGTGAAAATCATATTACAGCTAATAATCTGGCAAGGGTTGTATCTGAATGATACTTTAACAAGAATGGTTGCAGCAGTAGTAACCCATGATGACTCTCATAGAATGGAGTGGTGCTGGTCTCCCTTAAGGAGCAGAGGCATTACTAGCGAGATGCAAGATCTTTCCAGACACATCTTGCAACCCATTTTTGAAATTTTGGTAAGTAGCAGGGGGGCAGTTTGCTTTTGCTCATCTTCCCCCTACTTGTACAATGTAGAAGATGCCAGTGTCTTCTTTGTATCTACATTGAACTGATTGACATGCCTATTTTGTTATTTTTTCCTCTGAGGATTGAATTTTAAAGGATATTATATTTCCACATAGATCATAGAATCGTAGAATAGTAGGGTTGGAAGGGGCCTGTAAGACCATCGAGTCCAACCCCAATCTTCTCCATCTCTTTTCATGTGATCTGTGAAAACCTAAAAAGACAGTCTTTTTTGTTTGCTACTGCTGAGATATAATTTTTTTTGTGATTTAAGGAAGTTCACTATGAGTTGTCTTAAGAAATCCTGCTGCAAGTTCTTTGCACATAGAATGTTTGCCGCTATAAATAGCTTCTGCCTTTTTAAGTATTTCAGGGCCAAGGCCTTAACTTCTAAACCCTTCAAGATGCACGGGCCTGTTTATCTGATAGATCTGGAGAATTCCTAGAATAAACT
The DNA here is from genome assembly GCF_057233095.1 of Heloderma suspectum. NCBI lineage: Eukaryota > Metazoa > Chordata > Lepidosauria > Squamata > Helodermatidae > Heloderma > Heloderma suspectum. The sequence goes on along the minus strand of NC_139461.1, from coordinate 40,433,404 downwards.
CGCTAGCAATTGAGTTGGCTTCATGATAGCTGAACATAAAGTGCTTAAATGTTTTTGAAGTTGCTAACTTTACTTTTCTTTTTATAAGGTTTTTTGGGGACAAGAGCACTTGAACTGCTTAGTTCTTCTGCATGAACTTCTGCAAAATTACCTTGCACAAGAAGACAGTGTGGAGGGGCAGAGCATGGATCACATATATCCAGTACAGATTCCTGCAGAGAGGAACCAGTTTTCTAAAACAGAGCATACTTCAGATGATCTGCGAACAGGCCTGTTTCAATACATACAAGATACAGGTAGAGTATTTTTAAAATGCACTCCAATTACAAAATAATTTCAGTAGTGGTCTATTAAATATAACTTTAATTGTGAACTGCTCAGAGAGCCTCAGCTATTGGGCAGCATCAAAATGAAACAAATAAATACACTTTCCTTTAGCAGTATTTTTTTTGGAAACTAAAAGGCATCTGTTAGAAAAATAGCTTTCTGATTTCTTTCCATTTTACTATGACCTTTTAAAACTTAGGGAAATTGCTTTTTTATTTTCCCTCCTTTTGATCTTAAGTGATTTGTTTTTAATTGCTTCGGTCTCATAAACCAGCATGCTCCCTTTTTAGAAATTATTTAATCAATTACGGCTTTTCCTCCCCTAATTTGTTAGAGGCACAGAAACTACCCAGTGCCTATGAAGTTGTGTTTTACAACGAAACTGAGGATAATCCAGGAATGATGTTATGGAGATATCCAGAACCCAGAGTGCTCACCCTTGTGAGAATCACTCCAGTTCCTTTTAACACCACTGAAGATCCAGATATTAGCATTGCAGACCTTGGAGATGTCCTTCAGGTTGGTAGCATTTTAGTTACTTTCAAAAGTATCTTAAAGTGACAGTGGGAAACCTTTTTTTTAACACATCTCTGGTTTATAAAGAAGTGGCAAAGACCTTATGATGTGTAAAACTGTTGATTCCTTATACTTTAAGCTTTTGGGTTGACCAAACTTGGAAAAAAACCATCTGGCCCTCTACAGACACAATGCTACTCAGGATAAAAAAGATCAGAACTGGGCCATGAAATTGCACACTTCTCACTTACACATGTCTGCCCCCCTCATTCCTGGACAAGCCTTGCTGTTAAACCTAGTTAATAAGAATCCAGGGACAATCCGAAACACATATGCAGAATTCTGGATTAAACCCGAATTTTGAAAGGGCAATTACTAACAGATATTTGTTTCTCTCTTTTAATCATACATACATATGAAAGGTTTTATTCTGAAAATAATTGCTTTTCAGATTTTCAGGCCATGAAATACTCCCTATTTCTGAATCTCAAAGACTTCTTTTGCCTTTTAAGTATATTAGAGATAATGTCCACCTTATTTTTCATCTGGTCTGCTTCTTTGAAGTCTAATGCATAGTAAGAAAGTGTTTAGCAGTTTTCGCCTTAACTGCAGATCTGCTGTTCAGTTGTCCTGTCAATCTACAAGAACCAAGGCGTAGACAACTTGGGAAGAAGCAATACTTTTCATGATATCAAGTGCCTTCCCATCTACTTATACTAGTTGTGCATTTTTGAATGGTTGCACATAAAAGAAAATGTCAGGTAATTATGGTTGCAGCTAATTATTGGCTGAAGAAAATTTTATATTGGTCATCCTTGTAGTAGCCAGCATAAAACACTACCAATACTAGTAGCCTCATAGTATTATGAAGTATTGTGGAAACTTGTTCTGCCACCCACATGATAGTCACAACTGCCAACCCACAGGAGAGAACAGTATTGTTGCGGCCAGGAAAAGAGACACTGTGACTCTACAGTGGCCTTTACAGAAAGTACCAAAATAACCCCAAATTCACACTATGGGCCTTTTTGAATGCAATGCTAAAACATGATTTAATGTTACAGGAATGAGCCTTGGCAAACCTCAGACTCACGGGTTCTCCCATCCCTTCTCCTGGTGCGAGCAGGAAATTTGAAGCTTCCACTTTTAAAGTAACCAGCATCATTATTACATCCAAATTGAGCAGAGGGACTCTGGTTAGTTTAAACTGTATTTTGTTCAAGCCAAGATCATAAATGGCAGTTTCATCCTGGCTTGTTTAAACAAACCATACTTTAAACCAAACTTCCCCAACTTGGTGCCCTCCAGATATTTTGGACCTCTGCCCCCATCCTTGATGATTGGCCATGCTGGCTGGGGCTCATGGGGTTTGCAATCCAAAGCATCTCGAGGTCACCAGCTTGGGGAAGGCTAGCTTAAACTAGCCAGACTTCCTCTTAGTTCAGACTTAGCAAGGAACTCTGAATAGTTTAAAAGCAGTTGCTTCCAATCCCCTTACAATCATGCCCAGGGCAGGCAGGGGGAGTGTGCACGAGCCTGAGACCTGTTCCCATAATGCTAAACTATGATTTACCATAACTTTCAAAAAGGGTCTATGTCTCTTTAGACAATAGCCTGTAGGAAAGCTCTAGAAACAGTGGAATATTAGGATTTTTCAGACATCTGGAAGAGCCTTCGTAAGAGAGGTTGCAGCCCTGCTATTGTAATTATTTATTGACTTATTTAGTTGGCACCATCAGTATGCATGGTGCTTTACAGAGCAACCACAAGAAGACAATTTCGTGCCCTTAAAATTCAACACAGCAGAGTGTTGCCGTGCCCCCTTGTTCACGTGCATACGCAAACTTGCATGTGTATACATGTAATGACAAAGTAGACCTTAAGGGGGCCTCTAACCTCAGGTGTAGTGCACACACAGTGGACCTATATACTATGCTCTTACTAAACCAGGAATATCTACTGTTCAACTGGGGAAATTAGCTCAAACGTTCATTCAAAGTTCAACAGCATGAACTTCATTTTTTACAGCTTTTTTATTTCAAACACACACACACGCTATTGTGTGTGTGTGTGTGTTCATTATAGAGGAGAAAATTAGCTTGATTTGTATACCTACCCCCCGTACATGGGTCATTATACTAGTCCGAATAAGTCTAACTATAAAACAGATGGTAAGGATGAAGATGGGGGAAATTAGCGTTTAACAAATAAGGAAGGGAAGGGAATGCTAGGGAAATCACAAAGCAGGGGATTGGGAAACTGTACAACCAAGAAGCTAAAGTGCTGGTGAAAATGGTGAGCTGTGGGCGTAGAAATGAATAGATTTAGAGAAGAGGAAAGGAAATAGACCGGGAACAGCTATAATTACTTGACTTCAGAGAAAGGGGAACCCAAAGGACTTCGCTTTCTGATTGGTTGCCAAAAATTAGAAAAATGCTTGGGCACAGACTACCCTTAGTTTTTTCAGCTCAGTTCCAAATTACAAAAATGCAGCAATAACATCAAGTCTTTCTGTGCTTATTGACAATGGGCTGTACCACATTGTCCACAGACATCCAAAATAAAGGTGTCTGCTGAGTGGGGCTGGGGAGACCAAGTAGAAGGTAAGCTGTTATTAGGGCTTAGTGGTGCCCCAGAGCCACTACAAATTTGGTTAAAAACAGTGGAAAAGCAGGTTCTCCTTAGCACTCCCAATTCAATTCAGGAATTTAGTGTTCAGCTCAAGATTTTTTGTTAGTCACTACCCAGTGCTCTAGGCTTCTGGCAGGACCACTTCCACCCTTTCAGTTCAGAAGTGGTTACCTGCGCATAGGTTGCAGTCCCCTACCAGGCACCAGAACAGTGTTATAGACCTGGCAGATTGCACTGCATTATGAGTGGAAACTGGCCCTGAACTCAATGGGGCGCTTTGCCAGAGGGCAAAAATGTCTCTGTCTGGGGCAAATGGAGCAGGAGAGTGGAGGACTCTGGCTCCGGAAACAGGGGATAGGTACCAGAGTAGAACAGAGAATCACACTAGGAAAGAATTATGGGGAATTATATTAAAATTCAATTGGACCCCATGTTTATTCTTAGAGCTGAGATGCACCAACATGAAGGATGCCTGAGCAAAAAGATGAACATCAACTGCACAAATTCCATGGCAATTGCAGGGTTTGCAACAAGGGGAGGAAAGAGCTTGTCCCGTGATGGGTTAAAACAAAGGCAACAATAGTTCAGTGCTGGCCACTGAATAGAAGGTACAGGGAGGTTCCTTGCTATAATGCAGCCAAACGTTGTTAGTTTTACAGGGTGGGGCCTCAGCCTTCTGGGACTGAGTTGAAATCTGCTGACAGTCACACCACCTCAGATAAGGCTCAGGGGACCCAGATGATATCACCCCCCTCCACCTCGAGCACATGGTCATATTGCTGTTCCTCAGTTGGTTTTAGTGTGAGGAAGTTTGACTCGGTGGTCTTGTAGGCCCCTTCCAACCCTACTATTCTACTGTTCTATGGTTCTATGAAGGAGAAGAAGCTCAGCCTAGCTGGCAAAAACAGCAAGTGGAGAGGGCAGTTCCTTGTTGTCTGCTGCTTCTTGTGCACCACACAGGGCAGTTGGTTCTTGATGGATTTTGTGAATGGGGAGGAGGGCCCTTTATTGTAGTAAATGATACAGTGTTGCTTGCATAGATCCGGGGTGGTCAACTTGTATGGACCTGAGGGACACATGTAGCAGTGTGTGGGCATCCCTCACATACACACTCCCCCTCCCAGATTGGTGGGAGGAGGGGAAGAGGCCTAGATGTTAGGCAAAGGCTGGTAGTAAAACATATTCATATGAAAAGATATTGTGCTTTCTCATCAGTGAGCAAAAGATATTTCTCAGTATTTTATCAAAGATGTAGTAACTGACGAACTAGACAGTGATTGAAGTCCATAGATATTAAATGTGCACCTATTTTGCTTTGAATCAAGACCAGAAGGGGCTAAGATTTGCTTTACAATAACAATGCGAAACATTATTAGGAAGGTCTTATAATTTCTTTTTTATGGTGAATGGAAAATAGAACTGTAATTGGTTAACCCCAGGCTCCTTGATTGCCTTCAAATATTTTTCTGCAGTGAAGTTAAAAGATTATTGGAATTTCCATGTAACATACGTACATAGCATAATATAAAATATCCTGGGTGACCAATTCAGCTGTATAGTCTGTCCCCACAAATAATGTAGAGTTTCTGTCATGGTAAATCTACTTCTTGCAAGGTTGTTGGAGTGAAACTGACATCATCTAAAGAACGAAAAAGAATTTTTGACAAAACCAAACCTTTCATTGTTTATGGCCCAGATTCAATCATATTTTAACCTTAGAATTGAATCCAAATCATTTGTAGCAGGTTTGGCTTGGAAGATGGGTGGAGGGATATGTGGAAATCAAACCTGTAAACAACTACTAGTCTGGTTATCTGTGACAAGAAAGAATTACCTTTAGGGGACCTGGCAAAGAAGATTTACCAACGTTGGTTCCACACACACACGCACACGCACACATGCACACACATCTTTTTCTTGTCTTTCTAGGCTACAAACAATTAACATAGCATATCCTCCAACTCTCTCTCATCAGTCCCTATTTTCTGGTACGTCTCCCTGGTAATTCATTGTCCTTATTTTGCCTTTGGGGTGTTCTTTCATACATGCACTAGAGTTCTTCAGGCTTCGCCCCCTCTCCATGCCTCTAGGAGTGAAAATCTCATGGGGTGGGGTGTATGTATCTTTACTCACTTGCACATGCATGCAAATGCATTGCACATGGGCACAGAATGCGAGTGTACTGCCTTATTCCTACCATCCCCCCACAACTGTCCATCTAGATAAACTAATTCCCTGCTTCTGAAACCAATCATCAGGCAGAGAAGAGCCTTCATCAGTATGTAAAAACAAGTGGAGACCTGCAACAACAAAATCACAGTGTATCCCCAGTCCTTAACAGGAAGTGATCCAGTTCAGGATCTAGCCAGCCTGGAATTAAGAGCCTTGTACTGTTACTTGAAGGCTTGCAGGGGTGGAAGGCAAAAGGATACTTTCCCACCCTTCTGCCAGAAAACTTTTCCTGCTGTGCTATATAGCTAAAGGGCTCAGGTTGGGAGCTGGTTGCTAGTTCAAAGTTCTTTAATGCTATAGTTTGTGGGAGGCGTTGCTCTGGAGAGTAGAGTGGAAAGAGGGGGGCTCTTTCCTCCTGAAGCCTCCCCATATAGTGCAGGGGGAGATTTTTTTAATGTCATGATATGTATCCACCCAGCCATGGAGACATTCCATGGCTTTCATGAAGCCCCTGGCTTCCCTCTGCTCTGTCTTCCCACAATTTTGAGCAGAGAAGCCACCACAAGATTTCATGTTGGCCATGAAATCTTGCAATATCTCACAGTGACTGTCAGGGGATCCCGCTGGGGCTGTGAGAACTGGAGGAGCTGTGTGAGAGACAGCACAACTAGCCAGCCAGAGAAAGAGAGTGCCATGTCCTTGTTTAGTAGTGAGAGTGTCTTATAAGGACTGCGGAGACTCAGGTTCAGATCCCCACTTAGCCATGAAGTTGACTTATGGAGTAATCCTGTAGCCACTAGACACTGTCTAGAGGGCCATAGAATTGTTTGGTTCCCAGAAACCGTGCTCCTAGCTGGTGCGGTTCTCTCCGCCCTGGTTATCTCTCTATGCTTGGAAATGGAGTGCAGAGTTGGGGAAAAGGGGGTGGTCCCAGGGGCAGGGAGGGCAGGAGACCACAGGAGTTGCTTTACGCCACTTGCTATCGGGTTTCCAGGCCCCTTCCCTCCCCCTCCCCAAAGCCATGCCTGGACAGGCGAAATTGCTCATCTAGTTTCACTCAGGGAAAAACGTAGTTAATCAACCCAACCATTGGAAGAAAATCTTCTGTAATGTGTGAATCTAACAAGGTGTGTTTGTTTATTTGTTTTATATATGGTGCCATCAATGTGCATGCCACTTTATAAAGTGTAAGAGATGGGGTGGGAAATGGAGGAAGGGGTAAACAAAAATGAACTGTATGTACATTTAGCTCGTACATACATGAACTGTGTATAAAATCAATGGTGTGTATCCAGACTTGCTCTTGTGTGAGGCAGAAGCCACCCCCACCCCATGTCCACTGATTTCCCGTCTCCCTCACCACATCCTCTGCTGTTCCAAAGGGTCCTCTGACCCTCAGGTATGGTTTTTGGGGAGAAATGAGATAGGAAAGCTGTATTGGATCTTTGGGCCCAACCCAATATGTTTTACATAATATAACAGAAATTCATAAGCTCAGATGAATTGTATGTTAGATCACATTTGAATTCAATGTTAGATCACATTAATTGTCTCTGAGCTTTAAATAAAATATTCCTGGACTAAGAAAGTGTGAGTTTAATATTTTCAACACCATGTTAACCTATAAATAGCTCAACTTTTTAACACTTTTTTGTTGTTGCTCAAAACAGTGGCTCAAGGAAGTGTGGGCTTTAGAGCAATTGGCCTGAGATTTACTGCAAATCGTAACTTTAGGAAAGATTTGACATGATAGTCAACAGGAAACTAATTATGATCAACGTCAAAGGCATTCATTTTTTTCCTCTTAACAGAGAATACCTCATTTTTGGCTGACTCCATTTCCTTTTTGTTTTGCATACCCCATTGAGACTACAATGTTGAGCTGGCATTTGAGAGTCTGGGAAAAGGGCTTTTTGAGAAACCACAAATTTACTGACGTTTGACTCATTTCTCACATTTCAGAAGCAAGTATTTTGGAAATCCAAAGAATTTGTGTATGACAAGGTAGTGGTTTAAGTTCATAGCACTAGAAAAGAAAACTATAAAGGTTCTGCCGCACTTATCAACAGCAAGGATTAATGCTTGCCTATTTTAGAAGTCTGCAGTTATACCAAACTGGATGTCATTTAAGTTTCGAATATGTGATCTATTTCTCCATTGATCTGGTAAATAAAATCAGCATTGTTTTTTATACTGACTACAACAATACCTTTTAGACTTTAAATTTTGTCTGCTGCAAAGTTCCAACCTCAGATGTTTGAATATCAAGAGATTGGCTTAGGTGAAATTGTGGTTTTGCACGTGTGGACCTGGAATTAATGGGGAAGCCCTTGCAGGCAGTAGTCCTATGGGTGTTCGAGCTCCCATGTCTGCAAACCATTGCTGGGTATGTCTATAATAACTAGAGCTGTATGCTTGATTTAAGAAAATGAAGCTCATGTCTAATTTTGAACTTTTTCATTTTAGTCTCAAAGTATTAAAGATCCTGATGTAGCAGCACAGTGTTTCCTCTGTTCATAAGAAATGTATATTCTAAAACTAAATTATACCCAGGATGATGCTTTTTCTCCTCCATTTCCAGTAGTATCATGATGTTGCCCTGTTTGTCTTGAATATAGCTATCTAACTTTTCCACAGAACTGGAAGCATTATATTAGTCATCTTGAATGATAAAATGCTACAACTGTATAATCTGAATTATATTGAAATCGTTATATATGGATCCACCATTGTAGCATTAATATTCCAGTTCTCCATGTGATACTCAGAAGGAAGTCCCGTAGAAATCTGTGTAGTTTGCTTCCAAACAAATGTACTTACAATAGGGGTTGTGAAGTCCATATTTTCAGAGGTTATGGGGTTCATATTTTCTTCTTCTCCTAGCAGGAGAAGAAAAAACATAATCCATAGAGTCTTCCACACTCCCACACAGATTTCCCAGTGGAAATTGCCTCTTCTCCAAACTTGATGTTTGCCCCATTAGGAAACATTTGTGTGCAGAAATTTAAATGTAAAAAGTTGAGAGATTTGATCACTGATCTCCATCTCCATGATCTGTTCTACTTTGGCCTGGAAACCACAATTTGGCATAGATTTCAGGGGAACTGTGAGATTTACCTCAGAGGGGGAAGGAGCTCAGAATGTCTAGGAGACCCAGAATGTCTAGGACATTGAAATGTTCTCCCACTGGTTTCTGAACATTGCCATTTCTTATGTCAGATTTGTGTCTGTTTATTCTTTTGTGTAAAAACTGGCCTGTTTGTCCTATGTAGTTTGGAGTTGAGCATTGCTGGCAAATGATGGCATATATCACAATGGAAAATGAGCAGCTGTATGAACGCCTGATGCTGTGGATGGGAATTATTAGATCCTGCAGTAGTGCTGCTAGAGTAGATATAGGAGCAGAATTGGCATCTGTATCTGCCACCCCAGGGTTTGGTTCCGATATCTATATCTGTTGCGAGGTCTGTTGTTGCTGGTGAGTATCCTTTTTAGGTTGGGCGGCTGTCTGTAAGCAAGTACAGGCCTACCACCTATGAGAGGATGGTGTCATTGTCCAGGTTGGGTTGTAGATCACTGAAGATATTTTTGAGTGGACTTAGCTGGGATCTATAGGTGACAACAAATAGTGTTCTGTTGTTTTCTCTTCTAGGTCAGTCCTGTAGTAGATTATTCCTGGGTATCAGCCTGGCCCTGTTGATCTGTTTATTCACTTTGTTGGGTGGATTTTGTAGTCTGAGGAATGCCTGATTTGGATCCTTAAGCTGTAAGTCTCTGCCTGGGTTCGCACTTACGAACCTTTTCGGAGCACTTACTTTGTTTGCATTTTTTTCTTTTTCAGTGCTTCTGAATTGCGCAAATGGGTTTGTTGTTGTTGTTCAGTCGTTCAGTCGTGTCCGACTCTTCATGACCCCATGGACCATAGCACGCCAAGCCTTCCTGTCCTCCGCTCTCTCCCGGAGCGTGCCCAAGTTCATATTCATTGCGTCGGTGACGCTATCTAGCCATCTCATCCTCTGCCATCCCCTTCTCCTTTTGCCTTCAATCTTTCCCAGCACCAGGGTCTTTTCCAGGGAGTTTTCTCTTCGCATTAGGTGGCCAAAATATTTGAGCTTCAGCTTCAGTATCTGTCCTTCCAATGAGCACTCAGGGTTGATTTCCTTTAGGATGGACTGATTTGAACTCCTTGCAGTCCAGGGGACTCGTAAGAATCTTCTCCAGCACCACAGTTCGAAAGCATCAATTCTTCGGCGCTCAGCCTTCCTTATAGTCCAGCTCTCACAGCCATACATTACTACTGGGAAAACCATAGCTTTGATTAGACGGACCTTTGTCGGCAAGGTGATGTCTCTGCTTCTTACTATGCTGTCTAGGTTTGCCATAGCTTTCCTCCCAAGGAGCAAGCGTCTTTTAATTTCATGGCTACAGTCACCGTCTGCAGTGATCTTGGAGCCCAAGAAAATAAAATCTGTCACAGCTTCCATTTCTTCCCCTTCTATATGCCAGGAAGTGATGGGGCCAGATGCCACGATCTTAGTTTTTTTAATGTTGAGTTTCAAACCAGCTTTTGCACTCTCCTCTTTCACCCTCAACAAGAGGCTCTTTAGATCCTCTTCGCTTTCTGCCATTAGGGTGGTATCGTTTGCATATCGGAGGTTGTTGATAATTCTCCCGGCAATCTTAATTCCGAGCTGTGATTCATCCAACCCGGCATTTCTCATGATGTACTCTGCATATAAGTTAAATAAGCAGGGCGACAATATGCAGCCTTGTCGTACTCCTTTCCCAGTTTTGAACCAATCGGTTGTTCCATGTCCGGTTCTTACTGTTGCTTCTTGACCCTCGTACAGGTTTCTCAGGAGACAGGTAAGGTGGTCTGGTACTCCCATCTCTTTAAGAATTTGCCAGAGTTTGTTGTGATCCACACAATCAAAGGCTTTAGCACAGTCAATGAAGCAGAAATAGACGTTTTTCTGGAATTCTCTTGCTTTCTCCATGATCCAGCGAATGTTGGTGATTTGATCTCTAGTTCCTCTGCCTCTTCGAAACCCAGCTTGTACTTCCGGTAGTTCTCAGTTCACATACTGCTGAAGCCTAGCTTGTAGGATTTTGAGCAGAACCTTGCTGGCATGTGAAATTAGCACAATTGTGCTGTAGTTTGAACACTCTTTGGCATTGCCCTTCTTTGGAATTGGAATGTAAACTGACCTTTTCCAGTCTTGCGGCCACTGTTGAGTGTTCCAAATGTGTTGGCATATTAAGTGCAGCACTTTAACAGCATCATCTTTTAGGATTTTAAATAGCTCAGCTGGAATACTGTCATCTCCGCTAGCATTGTTGTTACTAATGCTTCCTAAGGCCCACTTGGCTTCACTCTCTAGGATGTCTGGCTCAAGTTCAGTGACCGCACCATCATGGCTCTCAGGAACATTCAGATCTTTCCTGTATAGTTCTTCTGTGTATTCTTTCCACCTATTCTTAATCTCATCTGCTTCTGTTAGCTCCCTGCCTTCTTGGTCCTTTATCATGCCCGTCTTTGCACAAAATGTTCCCTTGAGATTTCCAATTTTCTTGAAGAGATCTCTAGTCTTTCCCATTCTATTGTTTTCCTCGATTTCTTTGCATTGTTCATTTAAGAAGGCCTTCTTGTCTCTCCTTGCTATTCTCTGGAACTCTGCATTCAGTGGGATATATCTTCCCCTTTCTCCCTTGCTTTTCGCTTCCCTTCTTTCCTCAGCTACTTGTAAAGCCTCATCAGACAGCCACTTGGCTTTCTTGCATTTCTTTTTCTTTGGGATGGATTGAGTTGCTGCCTCCTGAACAATGTTATGGACCTCCGTCCATAGTTCCTCAGGCACTCTGTCTATCAGGTCTAATCCCTTAAATCTATTTGTCACCTCCACTGTATATTCATAAGGCATATGATTGAGGTCATACCTGAATGGTTTAGTGGTTTTCCCTACGTTCTTCAATTTAAGCCAAAATTTTGCAACAAGAAGCTCATGATCTGAGCCACAGTCAGCTCCAGGTCTTGTTTTGACTGACTGTATAGAGCTTCTCCATCTTTGGCTGCAAAGGACATAATCAATCTGATTTCGATATTGACCATCTGGTGATGTCCATGTGTAGAGTCGTCTCTTGTGCGGTTGGAAAAGAGTGTTTGCTGTGATCAGCGTGTTCTCTTGGCAAAACTCTATTAGCTTTTGTCCTGCTTCACTTTGTACACCAAGGCCGTGCCTGCCTGTTATCCTGGTGATTTCTTGACTTCCTACTTTAGCATTCCAATCCCCTATGATGAAGAGGACATCTTTTTTTGGTGTTAGTTGTAGAAGGTGTTGTAAGTCTTCATAGAACCGATCAACCTCAGCTTCTTCGGCCTCAGTGGTTGGGGCATAGACTTGAATTACTGTGATGTTGAATGCTTTGCCTTGGATTCGTACTGAGATCATTCTATCGTTTTTAAGATTGTACCCCAGTACTGCTTTTCCCACCCTTTTGTTGACTATGAGTGCTACTCCATTTCTTCTAAGGGATTCTTGCCCACAGTAGTAGATATGATGGTCACCTGAATTAAATTCACCCATGCTTGTACATTTTAGTTCGCTGATTCCCAAGATGTCGATGTTCAATCTTGCCATCTCATGTTTGACCACCTCCAGCTTACCTTGATTCATTGATCTGACATTCCAGGTTCCTAAACAATATTGTTCTTTACAGCATCGGATTTTCTTTTCACCACCAGACACATCCACAGCTGAGTGTTCGGCTTTGGCCCAGCCGCATCACTCTTTCTGGCGCTACTTGGGTTTGTACTTTCTCTTAATATTATGTTTCCCCTGGGCCTTTGCAAGCATGTGCAGATTAGCCTCTGTGCTGTCTTCCCTTATTAATCTCCTTGTGTGTTACCTACTCCACCAGTGCTTTCTTTGACGGCTGTAACATACAAGGAAATTGACAAGACAAGACTACACATAGCAGACAGGTGATTCTGCACTCTTGCACAGTTGCGAAAGACCAGGGAAAAAATAATAATTAAAAAATATATGACCCCATATGAGGCACCAAAAAAAAAAAAAGGTGGCGGATGAAGCAAATTGTCTGAAAATGAGTAGCAATCAGAGCAGGGAGGGAGCCAGGAATGTTGTCTGCTGTAGGGATGAGGAGACAAAATGTGTCACCGCACAAAGGACACTGGGATATGCGCAGGGAGTGGGCTGGAGGAATGAGGAAGAAAGAAGCACACCAAGCTGCTGCCCACCAGTTGTTTGTCAGGAGTAACGTGGAATGGCGAACAAACAACCCATGTTGGCATATCCTCCAAGATGGCTTAGCATGATGTGGGAACCGGCCCTCTGTCTGATTAGTCTGAGCAGATACAGTTGTATTGTAGGGCTTGGCTGTAGACAGTGGATTTTCTGATGTGTTCTTCTAGAAGCATGTAGATATGTGTAGCGATCTGTAGATTTCTGATATATACGTATATACTTTTATATGGTTTTTATATGTCCATTATGTAGCTAAACTATCGTATCTGGAAAGCGAACCTGTTGTGTGGACTGTTCTAGGCTCAGGTTGATGGTGGGATGAAAGTAACTGATGTCCTGGAGGAATTTTGTCAAGGCCTCTGGTCCATGGAGGCAGATAATAAAGATGTCATCAGTGAATCTCAGGTAGAGAAGATCTTTTTGGCACAGGAGCTGAGAAAGCATTGTTCCAAGTCAGCCATGAAGATGTTGGCATGCTGTGGGGCCATGGCAGTGCCATTGATCTGAAGATATATGTTCTAGGGATGTACGAAAGTCACTTAGCTGTTCGCGGATTATGTTGATGGTGGGGGGGAGGCGTTCCGTCCCTCCCACTGGAATCCTCACCGGGGGGGGGAGGCGCTCCGTTCCTCCCCCCCAGAATCCTGGCCGGCTGGCTGTGCTCCACAGCGATTCTGCGGAGCTGCTGGCCGGCTCCGCCAGCAGCCGGACATCCGGCCGCTGGCTAGCAGGGATGCAAATGGCGGCGGCCGTAGCCGCCGCCATTTGTGTCCCTGCAGTCAGCCGTGATAGGCTACGTAAATGTTTACGTAGCCTATCACGGCTGATTTAAAAACAAAAACAAAAAACGCGCATACGCAAATGGCGGGGGCCATGGCCGCCGCCATTTGCGTTCCTTATTTTGGCACGTCTTAGTCTACGTAAACATTTACGTAGACTAAGACGGCGAAAATAAGGGGAACGCAAATATGCTATTTGCGTTCCCCTTATTTTTGCCGTCTTAGTCTACGTAAATGTTTACGTAGACTAAGACGTGCCAAAATAAGGAATGCAAATGGTGGCGGCCATGGCCGCCGCCATTTGCATATGCACTTTTTTGTTGTTGTTTTTTAAGTCAGCCGTGATAGGCTACATAAACATTTAGGTAGCCTATCACGGTGTTTTTTAAAAATCTAGCCGTGATAGGCTACGTAAATCTTTACGTAGCCTATCATGTCTTTTTTTTTTTTTAACCTGGAAATGGTGGTGGTGGCGGCCGGTCAGAAGACAGGCCACCACTGCTGCCGCCAGAGCCACAGCCGCCGCCAGAGCCGCTGCCGGAGCCGCCGCCGCCAGGAAGATCTGCCCAAGGTAAGTCCCGTCCCGGGGGGGGGCAGGCCGTTCCACCACCGATTTCGGGGGGCTGAATGAGCTGGCATTTGGCCTCCCTGAGATCCGTGGCAGAACTTCCGTACATCCCTAATATGTTCTCTCCAAAGCTGAAGTATTTGTGGGTAAGTACATAGTGGCAGAGTTTGGTTAATAGATGTGCTGTGGCCCCATCAGAAATGATTTTCCTAATGGGTTATAGTCCATCTTTGTGGGAGACGTTGACAATGAATGAGTGTTGACAGCTTATTTACATGGGTCTTGATAGACTTTAGTTCATAATGCATTCCAGACATGTGGGGCAACTGCAGAACAGGCCCTTTTCTTTGTACCATCAATCTGACTGCTCTTGGAGATGAGCAAGCAAGAAGGGCCTCTGTTGCTGATTTTAAAATGCTGACATGGATAAAGGTGGCCCTTCACATAACTTGGTCCCAAACCATTTAAGGTAGGAGTGGGCAACACACAGGCTTCTCCCCCCCACCCCGGACTTCTCCCCCCCACCCCGGACTTTTTTGCACCTCCCACTGCTGCTGCTGAATTCGCCACAGAAATGTGGTTGTGCAGCAGCCAAAAAGGGCTGATTTCCATTATATTTAGGGAAAGCAAGTTACAGTTACTCTCAGTGGTGTGGTAGGAAAACAGGAAAAATCAGACCTTTTTTTGCCACTGCACTGGAATGGCAGGGACAGGCAGGGTACAGCCCTGGTGGGTTTGAGGAGGAGGGAATTGGCCCCCAGACCTCCAGAAGTTTCCCACCCTTGATTTAAGGCTTTAAAGATTAAAATCAGCATGTTAAAATGGGTTCAGAAACACAACGAGTGCAGCTGATGCATCATAGGTGTCACATGAACCCACTGCCTGACCTTCACCGGTACTCCGGCAGCTGCATTTTGCACCAGCTGAAGCTTTGGAGCCACATACAGCACATTAGAGTAGTCCAGTTTAGAGGTCACTAGTTTATTGTTAACTGAGGCAAAATACATGCATGTGTACACACACAAACATCTCTCTGAAGCACTGCTGCCGCATGACCTCCATACGTTATGTATCAATTTGTCTTTCCTAAAGTGCTCTTATTTGCACAGTGTGTGATTGCCCACTTCCTCAGCAGTAGTTGAGAGCAAAATAAATGTCAAGCATATTGTATCATCCAAGGTGAAATGCAGAGTACCTGTATGGGCAGTTCAATATGAAATATATTACAGCAGCTATGTATCTGTAGGTTGCAAAGCCAAATAGCAAATATTAAGAGCAGAATTCTTGTACAATGCCTTTATGTCTATATTTGAAGTCAAACTTTGAAGTGACCTCCAAGGTTATGCATGCAATAAAAGATGAGAGAAACATTTCTCATCTGAAATTGATTTGGTTCTTATCAACATATTACTTATTTCCATATACGTGCATGTGCGTCATGCATTGTTTTTCTCTGTGTCTTTTTATTAAACTGATTTTAACATGTTTTTCTTTCTTTTTTAATGAGAATAAATCCAGCCTCTGTGGCACATGATAATCCACAATTCCACTCAGCACACCTGCATTTGCTCTAAACCTAGTAGCTTGATGAATTGATAAGATAAGCTGGCCACATGCTTTTTCTAAAAAAAAAAAAGGAATGCTACATATTTCTTCCTAAAGGTTAAAAAGTATTTCTCAGGGCTCTTGAATTACCATATTCTGATACCAAGGGAAAATAAAACCTCAGCTTAGAGTCTTGTTTGTACTTAGAGGGCTTTCCGGACAGGAAGGCAATCTTGATGCAATGCAGCAAGCCACAATACCAGTGGGGCATTACAGGTGAAAAACGCACAGCTGTACCCCGTACCACAATGTATTACAACTGTACAGTGGAATATTTCCTGTACAGAAATAGGGCTTGGTTAACTTTGTTTCCCAAGAGTAGATCACATTAAAATGTTATAAAATCATGATTTCCTGCATTTGAATACTTGTGGTTTCTCAACTGGTTCCAATATTACAAAGGGGGTTTTATGGCTTCTATTAGTTGAAGATGTATAGAAGCCTCTTTCTAAAGTCATCTAAAAGGCAGAGAGATATGTAAAAAGAGAACTATTTTTCATGTAAACATGACTTCTCTGGCATTTCAGCTACATAACTTGAGCATATATGGTTTGTTTTATAGCACATAATATGTATTCAAGTGTTAGTAGAATAGGTATGCAATGTACTAGCTGCTGGACCCTGCTTTGATGCAACTGTAAGTGTAATAACTCAGAAGTAAAATGCAGGTTTTCTCCTAATTAAAATTTAATTTTAATTTGTTCTGTACCCTAAATTACTGCCTTTGATTTTCAGCGAAATAACAACTTGCATACACAATAGCCACTCTTTAATACTATATAATAAAGTATAGGAACGTACAAAGCTAGGAAGCAGCCTTATACCAAGTCAGTTACTGTTTGTCCATTTAGGGAGCAATCCTATGGCCACTAGACACTGTCTAGAGGGCCACAGGATTTTCCGGTTTCTGGGAACCAAGGTCGGAGCCCTGGCTCTGAGCTTGGTTCCTAGAAACCATGCTCCTGACCCCTCATAGCTGGCGCAGTTCTTCCCCATCTCCGCTGTCAGAAACAGAGCATGGAGAGGGCAAAAAGGGGGCGGTCCCAGGGTCTGGAAGGGGAGGAGACCATTTTTTTATGAGTCTTCCTATGCGCTGCGCAGGCCCCCCCCCCCCATTGCTCCGAAGTCCCCAACTAGACTCACAAAATTGCACGTCTAGTTGAAAATGCAGGGTGGCCAGAGCACGGAGGAGAGTTCAGAGGCTGATGTCTGTCTCCATAGGATTGCGCCCTTAGTCAATATTTTCTACTCTGACTGTCAGAAGCTCTCTAGGATCTCAGGTAGAGGTCTTTCACACTAGTAGCTGCTTTCCTAGTTCTTTTAATTCTGGGAGAGGCCAGGAAATGAAACTGTAGCCTTCTGCATGCAAAGCATTTGCTCTACCACTGAGCTATGTTCCTCCCCTAATTTAGGGTGTGTCTGAATTACACATTTAAGTTGCTTTCAAAGCTGTTTAACTGCCATGCTTCCCAGCACTAGGGACTGTACTTTTGTGAAGGGGCTTAGAATCTCCAACTATGTTTTCTTAAGGTTCTCACAAAACTACAGTCCCCACAAGCCATGACTAACTGGTATTATGATTTTAAACTTATAGTCTAGATGTGCCTTAGGAGTAAAGGCAAGATTGTCCTGGAATAGGGGGATTGTTACTTCTTTATTGTGTTATCATAGAATCATAGAATAGTAGGGTTGGAAGGGGCCTATAAGACCATTGAGTCCAACCCCTTTCTTAGTCCTTTCTTCCAGAGAACTCAAAGTGATGGCTGTTGGCTTGTGTGTGCACATAATCACACATATGTATAGCAATTTATCTGGACCTTGGCATGATATCAGAACTTTGTGGGGTGTGTTGGTCTTCATTATGTTCAGTGTTTGGTGCCAACCTAATTGGGGGAGAGGGGGAGAGGCAAGTGCATCACAGGTTGTACTGGTCAGTAAAGCCATTAGCCATGCTTGCTTACTTATGTATTTATTAAGTTATATACTGCTTCAAAGAATTC
This sequence comes from Heloderma suspectum, assembly GCF_057233095.1. Classification (NCBI taxonomy): domain Eukaryota; kingdom Metazoa; phylum Chordata; class Lepidosauria; order Squamata; family Helodermatidae; genus Heloderma; species Heloderma suspectum. Next base: position 40,415,541 of record NC_139461.1, on the reverse strand, counting down.
TGAGCAATTTTACAACAAAATGCAATAAAATAACATACATTTACAAAGTAAACACAGATAGTAGGGGCAAGGAACAAAAGACTGCAGCTAAAACCTGATCCAGTTAAAATCTCGTTGAAATAAAAAGCTTCACACATGCTACTGGAGAGTCCAGAGGGACTGTGCAAAGTTCACTGGCAGGGAGCCCCATAATTGGAGGAGAATCACCGAGAATGCTCTAGATCTTTTAGCTAGGCACTGTACTTCAGAATGCAAGAGGCAGTTGCAAGAAAACTTCCTCAGATTACCTTAATGCATTTGAGAAAGGGGAATATATAGTTTAGAGGAGGCATTTCTTCAGATAGGCAGGATCTAGGCCATGTCTAGCTTTAAAGGTCAAAACCAGAACTTTGGATTGAGGCTGGAAATAGGTAACCAGTGAAGGACTGGTGTTATACCAGTGCCTGAGAAGTTGCTGGAGTATCTATATTTGTAAAGATTTTATTATCTTTTGGTTCCTGTGGGTATTGATGGTGATTTTAGCTGCTGTGATTTGTATATTAGCTATTGTGCTGGTATGTTTGTGTTGAGTCTTATATTTATGTTGAGTCTTAGGATTTTTTAGAAGGTTTGTATGTTTTACTTTTATTGTATAATGTTCTATTCGATTTTACCATTTGTACAATGCTTGATGAATCAGTATGCCTTGGTTCGAAGGCAAAGTGTGACGTCAGTCTGAGCTGCCAAGACAACCCGCTCGCTATCTGAGCAAACAAAGTGGGTTTGGAAGTGATTTTTTTTTTTTAATTGCACAGGCCAAGGTTCATCATACCTCCCATTTGTAGGAACATACGATGTCCTCCATTGGGTTGCATCACTTTTGTAACCTGAATAAAATAATTCATTGCTCAACTTCACATGGTGTTCTCTATATTGTGTCCCAGAATTCATTCCAGAAACATTAAGCAATGCGCTCTCTCTCTCTTTCTCTTCACTGAACCTCCAAACATGCACATTAAAGATTAGAGGTTAAAGCTTTCAGATTAGAGGCCCAATTCCAAGCAGTCATGGTCCCGAGCATGTCTCATTTTACAAATTAATCACTGACTGTGAGGTACGTTAAGACTTGCCTTTTGTGTTTATCCACAGTGTTTTGTTGAACCACATTGATGTGCCTCAAGTGATGTTCAGGTGGCACATTCACTTGAAGGAAATACTGTGGAAAATTAAAAAAGAAAAGGGGGGATAATATTGGCTTCCAGAGGACATTGTCTTATGAAATGTAAATCAAAAGGTTTTCTTTGTACAAGTATGTGTGTGATTTTTAAGGGAATTGATTGAATAGCCAGCAGGTTTCTCTTTCTCAGGAAGTTGGGGTTAAAATCACCACAAATTTTGTCCTCTATTTTATTTTACTTCATTTAGTTTCATGGCCATGGTAAGAAATTATAAAGTCCAAGCATACACAAATGGATATATTTCCTGTATAATATGTGTGCTTTGTTTTACAGTAGTTTTCTCTGTAATAGGAATCCTTAAGGGAAATTATGTTTTCTGTAGTAAATATCTAGGGCATGATCCAGCAAATTTAAGCATGTTTATGCCCCTTTTGTTTCAAAGGAGAATCACATATTTAACTCTCTCCCATTAGAATCAGTCAAACCTAAAAGTGTTTAAATTTGGCTGGATCATATTCATAATCTTTTAAAGTAGTTTAGCTTTTAACAACAATATATAAAGTAAAGGTCACTGTAAAAATAAAGGTAGCCACTTCAAAAGAAATTCAGAACCTAAAAGTTTGTACAGTAGTTTAGTTTCTGGCCTGTTTTGTTATTCAGAACAAGAAGCATTTATATTTCAGCAGGTGGTGACACACAGACTGCTGTGCCACCAAGTAGTTACTCAGAGGTGTTATGTTTTTATGAGGAACCTTAGATAACAACCATTCATCTTCTCAGTCTCACCACTCTTGTGTTTAGTACCTCTGGATGAATGTATTTTGTTGGTTTGCTTTCTCCTACAGGCACCTGTGATAGAACACAAAGAATGTGGTGTGTTTTTTATCATACCAGTGTTGATTGACCTTGGTTTACCTCTTCTCTTGGTTTACCTCTTCTATTATAATTTCAGAAATTAGGCAGAGGAATGCGTCATGCATGGCAGTTTTCCTACATGGATAATATTGTTTGCTTGTTTTGAGCATTGCTATGCCACTTGTCAGTCCTTAAAAGGCTCTCAGGGCAACTTACAAAACATTTTAAAGACAAATTTAAACCTGTAAGATACATTAAATCAGCAGAGGAACATATAATTAACTTGAAAAAAAGCCAGTGTCATGCATGTTAAAACACAAGCCTAAAACAAAAGATCTAAAAGGTGTGGGCAAACTGAAAGGTCTTCCCATTTCACTGAAAACTCAGTTCTGGGTGAGCCTCCCTAAGGAGGGCATTCCAAAGGGGGAGTGCCACCACTGAGAAGGCCCTATTTGGGGATGCTTCCTGTTTCATCTCCAAAGGAGGAGAGACAAATAGAAGATCCTCAGAAGAAGATCATAACAGCCAGGCATGTTAGTGTGGAGAAGGCAGTCCTTAAGCTATGCTGGTCCTAATGCATTTAGGGTTTTAAAACCAGCACAATTGTGAATTATGCTTGGAAATGGATCCGGAATCAGTACAGGGGGTTTTTTTTATGATGGGTGAGGTATGTGCCATATGCCTGGTCCCAGTTAGCAACCTAGGTGTTGTATTTTTTAACCAACTGCTGTAGTTTGAGCAAAGGCAGCCTCATGTAAAATGTATTACTCTAAAATTTCAACAGGATGTTACCAGAGCATGGTTAACTGTGGCCAGCCTATCTCTGTGCAGGAGGGGCTGCAACTGACACACTGATTCATGCCATGGAAGCCACTTGGTCATCCAAACATAAGGCTGGATCTGATAGTACCCTCAACCTGTGAACTTTGTCCTCTAGAAGGCGGTGCAACCCCATACAAAACAGGCTGAACATCCCCTTTCACATCAGACAAACTACCTCCATGATATTGTGATTCAGCTTCAGTTTATTGGTCCTCATCCAGTTGGTGGCGCAGAGCAATATTCCCCCAGCACCACCATCTGGAAATAACCAACCAGGGTAGGTATGGGATCACTGAAGAACTAGGCCACCAATTCCTATTTTGGTCAGCAAAGCCAAAAGGATACCATGGTTGATGATATGAGAAGTCACTGAGAGGACCAGGAGAATTAAATAGGCCTCATTCTTCCTGTTCTCCTGGCAGAGGTGATCAAGATAACCAAAGTTGTCTTAGTGCCAAATTCAGGACGGAAACTGGATTGAAATGTATCCAGATAATTGGCTTGAGCACCTTGCTCAAAAAGGATATGTTTACATCCTGTCAATAATTGGAAAAATCATCAGCATCCAAGGAGGTTTTTTTTCAGGAGGGGTCACATGACTGACTCCTTCAGGCCACTCCATCTCATGAAGAGTGTATGAGTTAAAATATGGTGTTACTTTTGATACAGGATATTAATGGTCAGCCCCTTCCTCTGTTGCTCATGGTTACCAAAGCTCGGTTGTTCATGGTTGGCTTACTTCCTTTTACCTTTCTCTTAAATTCTCAGCATTAGTGCATGTGCATGGAAGCACCTATGCACTTCATCAAGCAATCTGGTCAATGTACATATTCCTTCATTTAGGAATATGCACAACCAGCAAAACATTCAGCATGAATGTTGTATAGGAAGAAATTAATTTGTGGTGGCAAAGCTTTGACCTATAGAACCCACATAGATAGCCAAGCTGCCCTAGATGTCATCTGTATCATCCTGACAAATGGCAAGGAGAATTTTACCACACATTAGGTACAGACATATGGTAAAATGGTAACCTGTATACTGTAGTGTGGTCAGAAGAGGTCAAATCTGCTTTTTTTTTTCACCTGAAGTTGTAGACCCAAATGGTTGGGTGAGGCCTAGAACCTTCCTAAAGTTCATTAGGCTAAGAGTTGTGCCAGAGCCAGAAAGCCTCATTAGCTACCCTTCTAATGTAGCTAGTAGATCAGGTTGGAAGGTAGCAGGTGCGTGTCATAACTCAGGGTACCTTTTCCCCACCTTCAAGAGGAGAAGCCTCTGACATAGATCTCTAGATCCAGAAGAGGATGTGGCTGCAGAAGTACCCATTGACATCCCTCTCCCCTCAGGGACCTCAGCCCCTGAAGAGTTCCTGGGACCAGTGCTCTGCTTATGGAAGAAGTCACATTGCCATCCTCAGATTCCAAGGACTCCAGTTCTGAAGCCACCACCGTGCCCCAGTTACCTCCATGCTGTCGCAGCCAGAGGCTTCCAAAGCAAGCCTGGACCCTTTAAGGGGGAAGGCCTAATGTAGTCTGTGGGAGGAGCCAGCAGCCTCTAGGAAGCGCAAATCCTATGTAAGGCTCTGAGTCCACCAGTTGTTGGAGCAACATACAAGCTGAGTTTGTCTGGCTTCCAACCTAAGCCTACTTGGAGCTCTCTGTTGTGCTCTCCACTCCTTGCTTTATCTATCTAGTATCTGACCTTGGCTTTGTCTGACCTTGCCATTGGACACTTCCTGGTGTTGACCATCTTGGAACTCCACCCTTGCTGTGCCCAACCATGCCTATTGGATCTGAATCCTTTTTTGTTAATTGTATCCCTGAGAACTCGGGTACAGGAGTACCTTCAGCTGGGTTAACCTCCATTCTCAAGATGTCCCATGGCCTGAAATGGTACAGCAAGCAAGAAAGGTGACCTATCAGGCATTGCAATGTCCAGCGCACAGTCAGTACACCCAGCTTAGATGGCTCTCAGCTCTCCCAGGCCTGATGCTCTTTGTACACTTCAGTAACAGCTGCTTGGACCACCTTGGACAGGGGAGCCCAAACCATCATCCCTGTTTCCTTGCCCTTGTCTGCTTCTGCTAGGGTTTAGCCTCCAGCACATGGAGGACCCAAGGTGTGCAAAACCTAGAGAGTTGCTTTGGCGTATGGCTCCTTATGTATGTGTTTTAACAGTATTATGCCAGTACAGTTTCCTTGCTTTCATTGCAGCAGTAGTAGGAGCAGTATCTCAAGAGGTAAGCATTATTTGAAGGTAGAGGTAGAGCATTAATCATATTCTTCAAGACAAAAGGAATACAATTTTATTATACTTATGGGACACTTTCTAGCACAACTAATAACCTCACTTCCCCCTGCCCATGAGTCATTTTGTGGAATATACTTGATATCCAAGTTTCAAACTATTATTTTTGGCAGCTGCAACTGCACAAAGTGTTCATCTTCCTTTAAATTTACAAAGCTAAGCCATTAGTAATAACCCCATCCACCCACAAGAACAAATAACATGATATGCCTAGAAATATACAATTAAATCAGTTTAAATTCCCAAATCCAGTTCCCAAAGCCCTCAGCCACTGTAAACCCCATGCATTTCAATGGGACATTCTCCCTTGGAAGACCTTTGTGTGTCCGCCTATAAATCTCTTTTTAATATTTCACATTACAGAGTTTGATATTTTGGTATTTTGGTGACTCCTAAAACCTATCATTCTTTAAGGGGGTCACTAAAGGATGAAAGTGCAGTTATTATTTTATAACATGCATTAAATTTTCAATATATCCTGCGTATTTGCTGACATAAAGGGCTTTTATGTATTACACACATTAAAATAAAGGATTATGTGCAAAGAAACCTGCTTTCTTTTGCTGCTTTGCTTTTTAATAGCTATGTAAAAGAAATCTTGCCTCTTTAAACAGTTAATTCAACCTTCCCAGTAATTATTCGGCCAATCCCTGTGTGTAACAAAATGTCTTCGAGAAGTTTAAGGTGGTGTTCCAGGTAATGCCACTGCATAAAAAAGGAAATCCCCTACACCCCAATCCAGTTGGGACATGGATAGAAAGGGAACAGGACAGGAGGAGGGAAAACAGAATTGAGCCTCCATCCCCCATCCTACCAAACAGGCGATCTACGCTATTGGTAACTATCTAACTGGTGCTACACCAGCTCAGGACACTCACTGTATGGGGACTTTTTGTGTTCAGAACTGCAGTAGCAACAGTGCTCTGTTCTGAGTGGTTGTATTGAGGCTCTAAAGTTTGTCTTAGCCTGTCAGACTTAATATATTTGACCATCAGTTTCTTATGGATAGACTAGTGGAAATTCAGGACACTGAACTCTAGTGGTTTGAGTACTACGTATTATGACATTTGGAGAAGGGTATGATGGGTGATATTTGCTCTTCTCATGGGATCTTATACGTGGGGCTCATCAGAGCTATGTTTTGTCAACTGCCTTGTTTAATACCAATATGAAATTGGTGGGAGAGTGAGTAAGTTCTGGCGTTTAATGTCATCAGTATGCTGACGATACACCACCCTATTTTTCATTGTCAGCTGAATCAGGGCCAGCGGTGACAATTCCAAACCGATGTTTAGATATGGCGGTGGATGGGATGACACTTAAACTAATGTTAATCTACATAAGAACAAGGTTTTGATGGTTGGTTTCGCTTGTGACCTAAAGGGGCAGAATATCCTGACCTGCCTGAAAGGGGCTGAAGAGGATAAATAGCTGCTCATTGTAATAATTCCTTATCTGTAACAGATGTACACTGGGAAATACTAGTTTCTGTCTCCAATTTTTATTTCTACATGTGAAAATAGTATCAAAATTTTCAGTCACTTAGGGTGCAATCCTATGTCCCCTAGACAACAACTGGGGGACATAGGATAATTCGGTTTCTGGGAACTGAGTTCAGAACCAGGGCTCCAACCTCGGAACCCAGAAATCATGCTCCCCGCTCCCTCGTAGCTGGCGCAGTTCTTTCCATGCCAGCTACATCTCCGTGCTCCGAAACAGAGTCCAGAGACGAGGCAAAGGGGGCGGTCCCAGGAGCAGGGAGGAGAGGAGACCATGGAAGCTGCATTATGCAGCTTCCTATGTGTGTCCTGGCCTCCTTCACTCCTCCTCCCCAAAGCCATAGCTAGACTAGCAAAATCACCCGTCTAGCCAAAAATGCAGGGTGGCCGGAGCACGGAGGTGAGGCTAGCCTCCGTGCCCAAGCCACCCTGCACTGGATACTTGGTAACCTCCAAGTTTGGAGGCTGCCGATTATCTCAATAGGATTGTGCCTCCCATCAAAATCCTAAGAAAATACATTATTTATGCAATTGTGTAATTCACATTCAGTGGAATTTTTGATTACTTAATATTACTTAATGTGTGTATGTTAGTTTTGCATAATCATTTGGGGTGCTTGTACAAATTTTGTAACTGGAGATATATCCTGACACCGACTGAAGTGGATTGAAAAAACTATTAATGTCAACTAGATTATTATTAAACTTCTAAAAGAAATATGTTAAGGATGTGACTGCAGCAGCAAGTTAAAATCTCTACTATTTGCCATTTTTAAAAAAATCCCCAGTAGTATAGCAGTTATAAGTTGCACTACACACATATGTTTTTGTTGTATTTGTCTAGAAAAGCCAGGCAACTAAGAATTTTTTGTGAATGTTACAGATTCCCTGCAGCTTGGAATATTGGGATGAGCTCCAGAAGTCATTTGTTGCTTTCAGAGAATTCAGCCTATCGGAAAGCAAAGTTTGTGAGCTGTCTCTGCCTTGTATCAACCTAATGACCGATCAGAAAGAGCTTGTAGCCTCAGATCTTTGGAGGATTGTCCTGAACAGCAACCAGAATTCAGGGGATGACCAAAGGTAATCAAAATTGCAGTTGTTTTATGGGATAATAATCCTGGTATTAGGTCACAGAGGTGAGGGCCATTGACTCTCCCCAAAATATATTATTTGTGGCAAGAAAGGTTGCTGGCCCAAGAATAGATGGATATACAAACACACAGGTATATAGGTTCGCAGAAAGAATGCTTAAAACATTCAAATATTTCACTGGGCAAAGATATTCCAGTGATTTATTGTGATGGGAACAAGCCTAGGTGAGTCCTGGGTTCGCACACTTCCCCTCACCACAACTGTGGTTAATCTTAAATATCTTTGTTGAAAACAAGCTAGCCTCTAACCCATGGCTTGAAATTGGCATGTTTCAAACAAACTGTAGTTAAGATTAGGGATGGCTGTCGTTGGGAAATCCAGCCCTTTTGGTCTCAATGGATTTCCCTGGAGCCCCTGGCTCAGCTTGCATTTGCAAGCCAAGCCATGGGCTTTTTCCTGGAATCTGAAAAATGTCATGGTTTCCCCCCTAAAATTGCCATTTACACAAATTGCAGCTGCAATTTGCATTATTCGCACAAATTTGGGGGGTAATTTGCACAAACTGCGGCTATAATTTGTGCAAATTACAGCTATAAATTGCTTCATTTTGCGCAAATTGAACCTGTAAATGGTGATCTGCGAGCCGGTCCAACTCATACAGATCGAGTTGGGCCAGCTCTTAGGTTAGCAAGCCGGAGTCCGGGGGGCCAAGCTGCTGAAAGCTTGGTGAACTTCACCCCCCAGATGGATTCCTCTGACATCCCTATTTAAGATTAAACACAGTTTGTCAGGCTTGGATGATACAACAGGCTGTGATTAATAAAAACTGGAAGGAAAGCTTCTGAACTCATTCCCATGGCCATGCTGAATGTGTGAGAGTCTGAGGCTGTCCAAGGCTAATTTCTGTCATGATAAACAATGAACATGGCCATTATCTAGCCCAATCACCTGCATGAAGGTAGAATATATTATACTCAAAGCATTCCTGATAAATGCCTGTCCAGCATAGTGTTTCTGATGTTTGTTTGTTTGCTAATTACGTTTTTATCTTGCTAATCACTTATTTTTATCTCAGCTAATGAGCTCAGCATTCTTTCCCCTGCCCCTCTGTTTTATCCTCACAACAACACTTTGAGGTAGGTGAGGCTGAGAGAAAGTGGGTGGCACAGGATCATCCAGTGAGCTTCATGGCTAAGTAGGGATTTGAAAGTGTTGGATTCTTCCTGGTCCTAGTCCAACACTTTAACTACTGCATCACAGTGGTTCAGAGACTCAACACAGAAGCACCAAATTATTTCTGTGCCTTTATGAATACTTCTCTCCCATGGGCACAGCAAGCCATTGAAAGGTGCTGAATACGTATCTTGATTAGTTGTTTGAATGTATGTCAGGTAGTGATATTGCACACATATACTTACACACATACACACACACACACACATATACACACGGATCGCACATAAAAATAACACAGCAGTTGATGAATTAGGAAAATGAACTTCACACATTTCTTGGCTAGGGTGTGTGTGTGTGTGTGTGTGCGCGCGTGCGCATATATAATACAAGAGAGTCTGGAAATAAGAAAAGGGATAACAAATCAACAAAAAATAAACATCTGGTTTCCATTGATCATATCAGGTTGAAATGATTTCTTGATCTTAATTGTGAAGGAATGCATTTTCATCACTGAGAAGTTAAATATTTTAGACAAGGTTAATTTCTCTGAATGTGGGGCCTTCAGAAAATTATGTTCATGGTCAGCTTAGTACCACAGAAATGTTAACTCTTTAGGAATTGGGCATAAAACTTACAGAATTCAGTAGATTTTTTTCATCAAAGTATTTAAAACTGCAATCAGAATTTTTGTTATGTGTTCATTTGGGATTTATAACCATGTCTAATGTCTCATCAGAGTATGTATTCTCTGAATTTTTTTCACCAGTGATAACCTTGAAAATATTAACTTCTTTTTATGTGGGATACTATTCTCCCTCTCGCTCTTGCTCTCTCTCTCTCCTCATGGAAAGACATCTTTTCCATTGACAGAAGAATAATTTTACTCAGAGGGTACTTTGAGGCATTAAGAGATTGCACTGGATAAACATAATATGGGGATTCTGGGGTGGGCGCAATATAATTTTATTCCCTAAACAGCAATGCTGATAGGTACTGTAGAGAAGCCAGTGTGATATGACCAACATGAAGACAGGTTGATAAGTCTTTGTGGCGGGCATGAGAGTAGCCTTTACCTAGGGTAGCATGACATGGAAGCGGGAAGATATCTCCTTCGGGATACTAGGACCAGTGTGGCTCTGGAGGGATTTCAGGATATGGCTGCACAGCTGGCAGGATCAGGGATTAATGCCTTGTTTATGATTAGGGAGAGTGATTGTGAAGGTGAATGTGCATATAGATTTGATATGCTGAATTTTTACCTTCCAGTTCTAAGTTATCAGTATATCAGTTTAGCTGCATGGACGGATTCTTACCAGACCTAGACATTCTGAGACCAGCTGCTGGTATCCTTCTGTGTATTTGCAAAGTATTATAAAGTGGTCAAGGTAATGATCCTACCTCCTCCTCTCCTTTGCCAGCTTTGCAGAAATACAAAACGGGTATAGTGGTGGTATTCCAATTGTTCTCATCCTTGGCAGCTAGGACATAAATATTTATTATTGTAGATGAAGAGAATAACCTTGGCTTTTCTTAAACTTACATCCCCAAACAAAAAGATCAGGAAGAATTGTCATCCATTAGAAAAAAATGTATATACATCACGGTGTTAGACTATGTAACATTTACAGCACAATCCTATATATATCTACTCAGAAGTAAGTCCCATTCAGGAGGTATAGGATGGCAGCTTTAGAAATCTGTGGATGTTTAAAAATGATTGCTGAATAATTTTTGGAACCATTTCATGGCACCACAAACTGTAATTGAGAGACAGTGTAATGCAATAGTATGCTAATGGAAAAATTACAGATTTCTAGCTTAAAATCTAGATCTTCCCACTTTTGTGTAAATCCTTTTTTTTCCTAAATAAATGACTATGCAATAGAAGACAATGTAAGTGCAAATCTGAAGGAGAGGAGTATTGTCTCAGAAAAGTGTACTGTTTATTTGTGCTTGAATGATACACTGTGATCACATTTTTAAAAACTGCTGAATTCTGAGAGTTCTTTCCTGGTTCAACCATGCTAATGTTTTAGAAAACAATTTAATTCACCCTCTTCAAATTAAAAAAGGGAAATTAGTTGAAATAGCCACCTCACAAGCTCCACGTAGAAGCAATGTGTGCACCAGTGGTTGCAGTTAGCCAAAATAATCATGGTCTCCTCAACGCTTATGCTCAAGATGCAGCGTCGCAAACGTTCACATCCCGTGATAAGCACCAGGATATGTCGGAGCAATGCTTTCGGAATATTTTTCCCCTCACAGCTCTGAAAGTGAATCAGGCTCACAGAGCGCGTGTGATCAGCTTGTGACTCCTACTGCTTTAGCAGCCTGCACCAGGGTGGACTCCTGCTTTACCCCTTGGTTTGTGCCTGCCCTTGGGGTTTCAATCCAGTTTCCTCATTTGGAACTTCACCTTTGCCACCATCTGGAGCAGCTGGGCACAGGTATGTATCATATACACTCAAGAAGGAGACTGTAAGGGTTGTTTTTACATTTACTCATCATCACCCCACCTGCTTTATATTTGCAGTTCCCTCATTCCTGGAACCATATGCTCAGATAACTTACACCTACTTATCGGTAGCAGGAATGCATAGGAAAGAGAGTGTGTTTAGATCCAGTAACTCCAGAAGGTGCTGCATTTTCTAAGCCCTGACTAATGGTCACAAGTGCCCCCTTCACTTTACTCTGAGCCATCTGATAGAACCAATTCAGCCTTTTACATTTGACTGCATGCTTGCGCTGCTGCTGCAAGTTTTTACATCCACTTCAGCAAAGAGATACTAAAGAAAATTCCAAGCACTGGAACCTCAGTTGTTAGTCTAAAAAGAAGTGGGGAAAGTCCATCTGTTTTTGTTCAGTACTATATGCTGTTGTATTAATGTCAGTTTTACTCCAAGAAATTTTGTTAGATTGTCTGATTTCAAATAATGCTTTCCAGGAAAAATGAGCAAATATCTAAGCACTTTTTAAAAGCAGGGCTTCTTTCTGAAGTAGTTTAGTCTTTATTTACTAACAATAAAATATGGTGAATAACAACTTCTTCTAAGATTAATATACATGGTCTTGAAAACAGTGACTTATGACTCCTTTAGCTCTTCCCCATATGAGCCGATGCAACTACTTCCATATTTCTGACATTTCAAATGTCAGACAATGAATAAAGCAAAAGCCAACTTGAACCGAACACAGCTCCTGTTAGCATATGTAATTTCCTTTTTCAGAAAGAACTTTGTTTAGGCTGCTATTAATTATCATTGTTTTCTTTGCTGGTTTATTCACCGTGGGATAATTAAGTATCCAAACCTGTGGCTCTTGCAGACTGTCTATAAGTTGCAAAATACTGCTTATTTCTAGGATAATGATTTTCTGCAAAATGGAAATAATCTGTTCTGTAATTTGCGTACCCATTTCTTTAAAATAATGTCTGCATTTAAAACATTCAATATGGTTCCTTTTATGTCTGGGACAGTTCTGGCTCCTGATATTTTGTTTTTATTCATTTGAGAATTGCATATATTTTAAAGTTTTACTTTTCCATTTCTCTTATGCATTCCCCAGCTGTTGACCACTATCTTCATTCTAATTTAATTTTCTTCAGTTTGCACATCAACATTATATCTAAACAGATAGTGCTGATGAGTTTATCTGCAGTATTCCCTCAATCCTAATTTAATCTCCAGCATTTACTTTCTAACCCCTTTTGTTTGTTCTGGTCTGGAGTAGAGGTTTCTACTGCTTACTTGGCTAATTCTTAATTAGCTCTATTTGTTCCTTGGTGGTAATTATTTATTTCTACTAGTGTTATCATTGTCATCGTTGTCATCATCATCATTATTATCAGTGCAGTAGTAGTCTTTTTGTACTAACTAGTGGTCCAATTTAGTGTAGGGCCTTGCTATACTAATTTGTGCACAACACATAAAATATGTTAGCTATTACATTCATACCCCACCTTTTTTGCATCACAGAACTCAAAGGGCTGTACATAGGGTTCCCAGGCAATCTCTCATCCAAGCACTGACCAGACACAGAGCTGTTTAGGTAAGGGCCGTTTAGGTATCATGTGCCGTTCTACATGTCTTGGAACCTATGTTTAAATACACACACACACAAAACAGAACCCATAAGCTTTTGAAAAATAAATAGAGCTCAGTCTAGCCCCAGCCTAGTCCAATATGCCCTTACAAATGTACATGCTTAACATTTGCATTGTGACTTAGAATGAAAAAATAAACAGTGATTTCTGTGGTATGATTACAGAACTTAGACAAGCATGTCTTCCTTGAAACAGACAAAAGTGTACTATTCCTGACTGCACTGAATCTTTAGCAAAGAAAATGTTAATCTTCAATATTTCTCAGTGTTAAAAGGCATGATCCTATGCATATTTAGAAGAAAAATGTCCTACAAATTCCAACATCCCCCAGTCAGCTGGCTGGGTATGTTGAGAGTTGTAGGACTTTTTTCTGTCTAAATATGCATCGGATTGCACCCTAAATTTCAGGTTTGATTTTAATTTCCCAAGTGGTTATGTTGTTTCAAATGAGAGAGGATTTCCATACAATAGTGACTACTTAGGTAAGCTCAACAAATATATTACATTTTCTATTGTAAAAATATATTGATCAGATCTAGAAAATGTGTGGTTTGATCATTCTGTATATATTAATCTCCTGAACACAATCAATTCCTGGTTTGTATTTTCAGTATTGTACTGCTGATTCTCCCCCCTCTTTTCTTCCACAGTGCCACCAAAGTTCCTTCATCCATTTATCTCCGATAAAAACGTGCCATCTGAACTAGAATATTCGATCATTTCTTTCAAAGAACCACATATCTATTTGAGGCAGTGGTGTGATGGATCAGTCTTCAAGGAGATCCAGTTCTCCACTAAGATTGACTGCAAACTTTTAGAATATAGAAATGCAACTATGCAGACTGTTGTGAAGCCGTTCGGCGTACTTGGGCAGGTTGCTGTTTCTGGCAATTTAGCGGAAAAATTACTAGATGGAAATGTGATGGTGGATCCCATATTCATCAGCTTTGGACAGCACACTGTTCACTCTCTGCATAAAACCATTCAAGCTTGGCAACAGGTAAGGGAAACAGTGAAACATGAAATAAAAAGTCAGTCAAGATTTGTATCAATAGCTTGATAGGGTGATAAACCAGGGGTAGGGGTAGGCAAACTGGCCACAAGCCCTCTCTGCAGCACCACTAACATGACTGATAGTAAATGGCATGAACAGGCATGCAAATGGAATACAGAGAGCCATTTCACATGTATTGCCAAACCATAATCTCAACATGAGCAAGCTTCAGGCTTGTGTGCTCCCTCCTCCTATTGTACACTCAAATTCAGTTGTTACTTCCTCTTTAGCAGAAACTTTTCCATTACATCCAAACCAGCAAGCCCTCCAAACCAGAAGTGCAAACCATACTTGATCGTGGTTTGTAATTCCAGTTTGAAGGGCAAGTTCAAACCATAATTTACCAATTCAGATGTAACAGCACTTAGTTTGCACTTAGGAAGTAACTAACTGAATCTGAGAACATGAGGAAAAGAGGGATGGGAGAGAGATCGTGTAAGCGCACAACACTTTTTCTGCTGTGGCGTCCCAGCTTGGAGGCCCGATTGGCACAGACACTGGTTTCATTTCGGCACCAAGTTAAAACATGGCTTTTAACCAAAGCCTTTGAGGGCTAATTAGATTCCCTGAGTTTGCACACTATTTTAACTGTTTTATTGTTTTACATTTTAAATTGGTATTAGCTAGCTTAATGATTTAATATTTTTTTAGCTATTTAAATTATTTATTGTTTTATACTGTTTAAATTGATTTTACCTGTACGCCACCTTGAGATCTTAATTATATAGGATGGGATACATATGTTTTAAATAAATAAATAAAATAAACACTTTCCTGATCCTCCAAACCATTGGTTGGATCTAAAGAGTGGAAAGGTACTTCCATTCTCACACAGTGCCCCCTAAATTTTCTGCTAATTCTCCCTTTGACTGCAGCCCATCCCAGGCCTTTCCAGAGGGTGATTTGACCCTCAAGAACAGATTTTCAGAGGGTGCAGGGGCAACATTGGCAAGGGGCAGATGTCCTGTTGCGTAAACAGAGATCCACGCACACTTCTCTGGATTCCACCCAGTGGTTTGGAGGCTCGGAAACATTACATCTGAACTGACTCAGAGTCATTGGTAGCAAGACGGGCTGGGGATGCAATAGCAGGTTTCTCGTGCCTTCAGTAGCAGACAGCAGCTCTCTTGGACAGGCCTAAAAGTCTGAACAAAGTTCAGCAAAAGCTTTGGGATATCTAGTCAGTTACTTTATTGTCAAACTTTCCCAATAATAAATTATGGCAGGAAAGCACAATAGGACTAGAGGTCCTATTGTTGTTGTTGTTCAGTCATATCCGACTCTTCATGACCCCATGGACCATAGCACGCCAGGCCTTCCTGTCCTGTGCTCTCTCCCGGAGCGTGCTCAAGTTCATATTCATTGCATCCGTGATGCTATCTAGCCATCTCATCCTCTGCCGTCCCCTTCTCCTTTTGCCTTCAGTCTTTCCCAGCATCAGGGTCTTTTCCAGGGAGTTTTCTCTTCGCATTAGGTGGCCAAAATATTGGAGCTTCAGCTTCATTATCTGTCCTTCCAATGAGCATTCAGGGTTGATTTCCTTTAGGATGGACTGATTTGACCTCCTTGCAGTCCAGGGGACTCGTAAGAGTCTTCTCCAGCACCACAGTTCGAAAGCATCAATTCTTCGGCGCTCAGCCTTCCTTATAGTCCAGCTCTCACAGCCATACATTACTACTGGGAAAACCATAGCTTTGATTAGACGGACCTTTGTCGGCAAGGTGATGTCTCTGCTTCTTACTATGCTGTCTAGGTCGGCCATAGCTTTCCTCCCAAGGAGCAAGCGTCTTTTAATTTCATGGCTACAGTCACCGTCTGCGGTGATCTTGGAGCCCAAGAAAGTAAAATCTGTCACTGCTTCCATTTCTTCCCCTTCTATATGCCAGGAAGTGATGGGGCCAGATGCCATGATCTTAGTTTTTTTAATGTTGAGTTTCAAACCAGCTTTTGCACTCTCCTCTTTCACCCTCAACAAGAGGCTCTTTAGATCCTCTTCGCTTTCTGCCATTAGGGTGGTATCGTCTGCATATCGGAGGTTGTTGATAATTCTCCCAGCAATCTTAATTCTGACCTCTGATTCATCCAACCCGGCATTTCTCAAGATGTACTCTGCATATAAGTTAAATAAGCAGGGTGACAATATGCAGCCTTGTCGTACTCCTTTCCCAATTTTGAACCAATCGGTTGTTCCATCTCTGGTTCTTACTGTTGCTTCTTGACCCTCGTACAGGTTTCTCAGGAGACAGGTAAGGTGGTCTGGTACTCCCATCACTTTAAGAATTTGCCACAGTTTGTTGTGATCCACACAATCAAAGGCTTTAGCGTAGTCAATGAAGCAGAAATAGACGTTTTTCTGGAATTCTCTTGCTTTCTCCATGATGCAGCGAATGTTGGCGATTTGATCTCTAGTTCCTCTGCCTCTTCGAAACCCAGCTTGTACTTCCGGTAGTTCTCGGTTCGCATACTGCTGAAGCCTAGCTTGTAGGATTTTGAGCATCACCTTGCTGGCATGTGAAATGAGCGCAATTGTGCAGTAGTTTGAACACTCTTTGGCGTTGCCCTTCTTTGGAATTGGAATGTAAACTGACCTTTTCCAGTCTTGTGGCCACTGTTGAGTGTTCCAGATTTGTTGGCATATTGAATGCAGCACTTTAACAGCATCATCTTTTAGGATTTTAAATAGCTCGGCTGGAATACTGTCATCTCCGCTAGCTTTGTTGTTACTAATGCTTCCTAAGGCCCACTTGACTTCACTCTCGAGGATGTCCGGCTCAAGTTCAGTGACCGCACTATCATGGCTATCAGGGACATTCAGATCTTTCCTGTATAGTTCTTCTGTGTATTCTTTCCACCTCTTCTTAATCTCATCTGCTTCTGTTAGGTCCCTGCCTTCTTTGTCCTTTATCATGCCCGTCTTTACACAAAACGTTCCCTTGAGATCTCCAATTTTCTTGAAGAGATCTCTAGTCTTTCCCATTCTGTTGTTTTCCTCGATTTCCTTGCATTGTTCATTTAAGAAGGCCTTCTTGTCTCTCCTTGCTATTCTCTGGAAGTCTGCATTCAGTTGGGTATATCTTCCCCTTTCTCCCTTGCTTTTCGCTTCCCTTCTTTCATGATCTACTTGTAAAGCCTCATCAGACAGCCACTTGGCTTTCTTGCATTTCTTTTTCTTTGGGATGGATTGAGTTGCTGCCTCCTGAACAATGTTACGGACCTCCGTCCATAGTTCCTCAGGCACTCTGTCTATCAGGTCTAATCCCTGAAATCTATTCCTCACCTCCACTGTATATTCATCAGGGATATGATTTAGGTCATACCTGAATGGTTTAGTGGTTTTCCCGACGTTCTTCAATTTCAGCCGAAATTTTGCAAGAAGCAGCTCATGATCTGAGCCACAGTCAGCTCCAGGTCTTGTTTTGACTGACTGTATGGAGCTTCTCCATCTTTGGCTGCAAAGGACATAATCAATCTGATTTCGATATTGACCATCTGGTGACGTCCATGTGTAGAGTCGCCTCTTGTGCTGTTGGAAAAGAGTGTTTGCTATGATCAGCATGTTCTCTTGGCAAAACTCTATTAGCTTTTGTCCTGCTTCATTTTGTACACCAAGGCCATGCCTGCCTGTTATCCCGGTGATTTCTTGACTTCCTACTTTAGCATTCCAATCCCCTATGATGAAGAGGACATCTTTTTTTGGTGTTAGTTCTAGAAGGTGTTGTAGGTCTTCATAGAACCGATCAACCTCAGCTTCTTCGGCCTCAGTGGTTGGGGCATAGACTTGAATTACTGTGATGTTGAATGGTTTGCCTTGGATTTGTACTGAGATCATTCTATCATTTTTAAGATTGTACCCCAGTACTGTTTTTCCCACCCTTTTGTTGACTATGAGTGCTACTCCATTTCTTCTAAGGGATTCTTGCCCAGAGTAGTAGATATGATGGTCACCTGAATTAAATTCACCCATGCCTGTCCATTTGAGTTCGCTGATTCCCAAGATGTCGATGTTCAATCTTGCCATCTCATGTTTGACCACCTCCAGCTTACCTTGATTCATTGATCTGACATTCCAGGTTCCTAAACAATATTGTTCTTTACAGCATCGGATTTTCTTTTCACCACCAGACACATCCACAGCTGAGTGTCCTTTTGGGTTTGGCCCAGCCGCTTCACTCTTTCTGGCACTACTTGGAAATACCCTCTGCTCTTCCCCAGTAGCATATTGGACACCTTCCGACCTGAGGGGCTCATCTTCCGGCGTCATCTCTTTTAGCCTTGTGATACGTTCCATGGGGTTTTCTTGGCAAGAATACTGGAGTGGGTTGCCATTTCCTTCTCCAGTGGACCACATTTTGTCAGAACTCTCTGCCATGACCTGTCCGTCTTGGGTGGCCCTGCACGGCATAGCTTATGGCTTCACTGAGTTACGCAAGTCCTATTACTATCCCATAGAACATGATTTCAAAGGAAAGTAAAGTTCCATTGGCCACTTTGGATGGATTTAAGCCTGTGTAGTTGAGAACAGAATCTGACCTGATGAATCATTGTAATATGCAGCATTTCATTTTTATTATTATTATTTATCATTTATTACATTTCTATACTGCCGCATAGCTGAAGCTCTCTGGGCAGTTTACAAAGGTTTCTTATATGTAATAAAATTCTGTGATGTGCATGATAGGTTACTAAGGACCAAACTAAATGTTACACAAGACCCAATCACAGATCTCTCTCTTTCTTTAAGTGCAGTTGGGGGGTGGGGGGCTGCTAATTTGAACAGCAAAGTGCCATGAGGGGTTAACCCTTTCTCTCCACATCCTGTCACTGACTGAAATTAACCCTCTTCTTGCTAGGTGAAAAATACAGCTATCTCTATTACATTTGATTTCTGGTATGCCTACCTACCCTTCCCTTATTTCACTGAAGGCATTGGCTACATCTTGCATTATATCTGTACATGAAAAAGTAATGATGCAAAGAAATGAAAAAATGTGCAGATTTCTTCTGCAATTATTCAGAATGTCTTGAATTATTCCAAGCTATTCAGTCCTACAGGAAAATACTTCTCTTTACCAATCCAAATGCCTAAATGAAGTTCTCTGCATTAATTACCCATCGCAAAACTACAATAGTAAAGCTAGAAAAGATAAAACATCTGTTTCATATCAGCGTTTCTTTTTTCAAGGCATTCCATGGTTTTCTTATTGTAAAAGGACGTTCATAAAACAAGAGCTAGTGTGATTTAAATCTTTACAGCTGGTTCAAATATCACTGTGAAAAAAGGGTCTTTGTAGCTCCAATTTCTGCTTTTTGTCATATTTTGAGCAATGTGCTTAACAGAAAACAAGCAAACAGAGTTTTGGATGAGGCCCGTTACGCATGGGCTGGTGGGGCAGCAACTACTGCAAAATGGCCTTCACAAAGGTCCATTGCTTTGTGCAGTTAAGAAGTCTCTCAGACTTCATGTACATATAAATAAAATGCAGTGTATAAATATTTAAATGTTTGCGACCACATCAGAGTGTGAATGATTGACTTGGACTACAGGGTGCCTTAAAGGAATACTCCAAGTTGGAAACAACAGAATTGTATATCTGATTAAGTAGATCCATATGTTACATCGCAGCATATTCCTGACAGGTACATTCTGTGAGTAGTTCGGTCTGATTTATACATGGGGGTGGCAATGTTCAAATGGCCCACAGGAGGATATGCTTCTGTAATTGTTGTTGTAATTTTCTCGTTTCCTCTCATGTTGAGAGTTCTTGCCACCATCTTCTGATGTGGTGGGTGGGTCTCTAGCCCAGAGTGCACTTGATTAAAAACTCACCCTGCTTTTAAATTAGGGGACATCAGACACAGAAGTGGGCTCAGAACTGCTTATTAACGTTAATTGTTAACAACATGTTCCTTATGTGGCTTCCCCTCTGTCACATACCAAAAATTAACTTCCCACTGCTAAGTGTTGTTTGGTGTGTAGTGTTCACAATCAACACATTATTTTGCCAGACAAAATCAAGAGCACCACCGTTAGTTGAATTCTTCGCATTTTCTAACTGAATATCAGAGACAAGTAATTTTGTACACAGTGTAGATGGGAGCTGACATATAAAGCATAAAACAATTTGGCCTTACACCTTTAGGTCAAGAGTTCAAGATTAACAGAAGCCTCTGTCAGTATTTGTTTCTCCCAATATGTGGACTAATTTTTTTCCTTTAAATAATGATGGAAGTTTTAGAAGTGGATTAGGCTTTAAAGACATCACCAGGCTCTTTGCTTTAAAATTCTAAGTCGTATGTTCAGATCTCAAGATGATGGATCTTTCTTTTTCTTTTTAATTTATTTATTTATTAAATTTATTAATGGCCCATCTGGCTGGTCACCCAGCCACTTTTAAGGCATTGATTCCTTTCTGTTAGTAACTGCTTCATAGCCCAAGGCTGCAATCCTATGTACATCTACTTGGAAGCAAGTCTCATTGAACTCAGTAGGGGTTACTTCTGAGTAAACCTGTATGGGCTTACTGTTATCTCTTACAGTGGAAATAAGTTCATTGCTGCTAAGTTTTATTTTGGTTTTACTTTTATTTCATACTGTAATTTTAAATTTTTAAACTTTTATATTGTATGTTACATTGTACTTTATGGTTTTAATTGTTGTGAACTGCCCAGAGAGCTTCAGCTATTGGGTGGTATAGAAATGCAATAAATAAATACCTTCAGAAACACAAGGGACACAATCCAGCCAAAGCACTTTTTATTTGCTTGATTTTAAGCACCTTCTTAACTTTCCCATTTAAATCAATAGAACATAAACATTTTTAACGTTGGCAGGATTGTGCTCTACTGGTGGTAATAAGGTACATTTAAATGCTAAAGTGTAGTAGTTTACTGTAGAAAGTACTTCTAGAATTCTTGTAGGCTTGCATTATTTAAGCAACAAAATGCTGGTCCAATAAAAGCTATCTGTTTATCAGATTTGTGCAGTTTGAACGGCAATAAAATTTTATAAAAAGTAATTTAACATATAGAGCATATTGGATATTTTTTTTAATTCTGTAAGGTTATATAAGCAAAATGAAAATATGTAAACATCACTTCTACAATTCCACAATCTCTTACTGGTTGAAAAATAAATATAGTTCTTTAAAATAAAGAAATACAGTGGGAAAATTGCATATTCACTATATTATTGTAAAGGACTATATTTTTAAGTATGTGTGTGTATGTGTATATATTATTTAAAATAAAGTAATACTATAGACAATAGGTCAGTTGAGTAAACTACCCCAACCTAACTATACCCTTTGGATATTTTTTAGGGAAATGTAAACTATTCTACCAGAGACACTCGTGTTAAATGTTCTCTGAAGTGTCACATAATGTATTAGTGGTCACTTTTTAAACATAAGGAAATGTATATGTTTTATCCCATCAAGTTGCACATGGTGGTTTAACTTTCTTGTTACTATCATACTGATCTCACTTTAGTTAAGCAAACCAGAACTGAATACCAGAATGTCTAGTAAAATGGAGATCTCTGACTCAGTCAGTTAGCTCATTATTGCTCTGCTGGGGAGGTTAGGACATTGCTGAAAAATACAAGCATGTTTTAAAAAGGCTATCAGATCATCTCTTTCTTTCTGTCAACAAAGGTTTGGTCCTTCTTGCTCCAAAGACTGCTTCAGTCATTGTTACATTTATCAAACTGTATCCTATGTCTTAAAATCCAGGTTAATTGTTTGAATGTATAGATGGCACTCCCAAGACAAGACTTGCCTTCAGAACAATCTGGAAAACCTTGTGCACTTCTGAGGGTTTGAAAATTATACAACATACTTTTTATAGGATGGGCTCTGGGGATTCAAAAGGTTTGCCAAAATAGACGATACCTCAAAGATTCCAGAATTGGTAATCAACATCAACAACTTGCTGAGAGGCTTTTGCTCCTAATGATGAAAGGGCTGAACCCTGGTCAGCCTTGGAACAAGTTCAGCCTTGTGTGTTGAGCAAGAAGGGTCCACAAAGACAAACAGGGCGAGCCTCTCCCATCTTTTGTTCATACACTCCTTTCTTTCTCCTCTTTCCTCTGAGTACAGAGAGAGAACAGCATATCTTCTCATCTCAACTAGCTGTCACTTTCCTTTCTTGCTCATTCACACCCCACCTCTGCTTTTCCATGCACAACCAGCTCTAGTTGGGGAGGGGCTCTCTAAAAATTATGTAAGCCAAGATGCATCTGATTTTAAGGGAAGGCTGACTAAGCAACTATCTATTTAAACTAACTAGAAGTTACAAGTTGTCCTGATGGCCACATGTACATCCTTATAGGTTGGATTTGCATGACTTGTTCAAGAGGCTGCAGAGCAAGGTAAAATATACCATTTGTATCAATTCCATCTTGCTTCCCTCTATGCATCCATCTACATGCATAGATGGATGGAGGAAGTGAAAGGTGACCCAGTGAGTTCAGTAGGGAGAGACAGCTTACACCCAACCTTGCATCTGCCCTTGTAAGTAGATAAAAGTCAGTACTGTGGTACTCCCCTTTTGAAAGGAAAGTGGTTTATTCTTGCAGATCCTGCTACTTGATATATCAGAAATGTTTCCATATCTGCATCTTTGGCAATGACAATGAAGAGGCTGTAGTTTTAATCATTATACAAAAAACTTTATTTTATTTCATGTATATTTAAGCCTACTTCCAAGGAACCCAAGGTGTGGGTACATGACGTTTTGTCTTTACAATAACCCAGTAAGGTAGATAAGCTGGAGGACAGCAGTTGACCAAACCCATGCAGTGGGTTTAGTGGCTGAATGTGGACTTGGAACAGGGGTCTCTTTGTTCCTGTCCAACACTCTGTTCGCTATACTACACTGGCAGGAAAAGTTCTTTAACTAGAAGCAGATAAACAAATAGAGAGCTGTATGCTGAGTGAAATTCTGTAGTTCAGGTGTATATTAGGCTTGTTCTTCTCCCTTTCAGTTTTCACAAAATATCTGAAACTCTCCAGACCTCCCTAAGGGAGAATAGAGGTCTAGGAGTCTAGTCTAGAGGCTAGTGGTGCTCTTTCTCTGAAGCTGATCTTCTCACAGATAGCTTAGGTTGTTGATATGCTGTTGAGTCTTTTGATTTTCAACATTTTTATTCATGGGTCTTATTCCATAAACCCTAATTTCAGGCTCCTGTTTTCTCCTTGTGTAGCCAATCTCTTGACATGACTCCAGTTTAAAGCTCAATTTGGTTAAGTTTAATTTATTTGTACACAGTAACTAAGGTCCAACATACACACACTCCTTACTGAGGCCATACTAAAGGTGTTGCACTGTCAATCTTTTCCCTTTTGTTGCTTAAATGGTAATCCAGTGTCCTGTTATGCACAATTAATTACATCAAATCCAATGAGTCTAAGTTGTGTTAAGATGGTTCAAGATCATCCACAACACCAATTCATGCCATCAGCTTTGCCTATTTTTTAACCACTGGAGGATGGAATGACTGTCCTTGTGTCTGAGAATTGAAGTAAATGCAGTGTAGACAACCCTCCCTGACATTTTACTGCTTCTCTTGTTCAAAAGCTTAAAAATGCATGTTGAAGACATGTCAGGTTACTCTGCCCCATTTCCTCTAGTTCTCCATCTGATTTAATACATCAGGGTCTCCTCTCCTCAATTACAATAATCGATACAATGTAAAAATTCTACTGAGAGAGAAGGAGCTCTGTTTTGGCTGCTCCTTCTCTCTCAGTAGAATTCTTACATTGTATCGATTATTGTAATTGAGGAGAGGAGACCTTAATGTATTAAATCAGATGGAGAACTAGAGGAAATGGGGCAGAATAACCTGACATGTCCTCAACATGCATTTTTAAGCTTTTAGTTGGAATATTGAGTTGTATCCAACTATACCTAGGCAGAACAGATTCCCTTTCCCCCCTGTAGCCCTCCAAGTGCCCCCAAATTATTCCTCTGTTTGTTACATTTCTGTACCACCCAATAGCCGAAAATCTTTGAGGCGGTTCACAAAATAAACCATAAAATTCAATAACATAATAAAACAGAATGTACAAACACTGAACAAATTTACGACAGAATAAAACTAGAATAAAAGCCAAAGTAAAAACCAGTAGTGGTGCAGAGATCTGAAAACACACTATACATTTTTTTTAAACCGAATGACTAAGAAGCCTGGGAGAATAATAAAAAAAAAAAAGACTTCACTCAGCACCAGGAAGAGAACAACATACAGTTAGTTGCCAGGCTAGCCTCTTTACAGTTGAGGGACCCTCTGGACCAGATTTAGAGTAGTGGAGAATAGAGGAAGTCTAGTTGTGGAAGTGGAAGTCCACTCATGCCACGTTGAATGACACCCATTATGTATAGAAACAATCACACTTCTTATTTATTTATTTATTTATTTATTTACAATATTTATATACCGCTCCTCATCAGAAGATTTCAAAGCGGTGAACAACATAAGAATAAAACAAAGGTTAAAAGAGTTTAAAAAGTTAAAACATCTTTTAAAAGACAAATCCCAATGAAGTGGAATTCAACAACCCACAGCTGGTCATGCAAGGAAGGCCTCTTGAAAGAACGTCTTCAGAAGGCGCCAGAAAGAACACAATGTTAGCGCCTGTCTGACCTCTAAAGGCAGGGAATTCCACAGGAAGGGGGCCACCACACTGAAGTCTCTTCTCCTGGTGGACTCCAACCGGGCCATAGGTCCATGCGGAACCACCAGGAACATGCCCTCTGATGACCTCAGTGACCAGGCAGGTTGGTAGGGAAGGAGGTATCCTGGTCCCAAGTTGTTTAGGGCTTTGTACACCAGTACTAATACCTTAAACCTGGCCCGGGAGCAAATAGGCAGCCAGTGCAGTTCCCTCAGCAAAGGAGTTACACGCTGAAAAGGGGCAGCTCCCGACAACAGCCGAGCTGCTGCATTCTGCACTAGCTCCAGCTTCCGGACCAGCCTTAAGGGCAGCCCCACATAGAGCGCAGTGCAGTAATCCAGTCTTGAGGTTACTAATGCCTGTACCACCGTGGTCAAGCTATCGCTGTCCAGGAGAGGCTGTAGCTGGCGAACCAGCCAAAGCTGGTAAAAGGCACTCCAAGCTACCGCGACCACTTGGGCCTCCAACAACAATGATGGATCTAGGAGTACCCACAGACTACGGACCTGATCTTTCAGAGGGAGTGCAACCCCATCCAGAACAGGCAATGAGCCTATCTCCTGGACCCAGGAACCACTCACCCACAGGGCTTCCATCTTGCCAGGATTCAGCTTCAGTTTATTGGCCCTCATCCAGCCCATCACTGAGTCTAGGCACTGATTCAGGACTTGCATAGCCTCTCCTGATTCAGATGTCACAGGGAGATAGAGCTGCGTGTCATCAGCATACTGATGGCATTTAGATCCAAATCCCCTAATGACCACTCCCAGCAGCTTCATATAGATGTTAAACAACACTGGGGACAGGATGGTACCCTGCAGCACTCCATAGCTCAATTGCCAAGGGGCCAAGGAATAGTCGCCCAACGTTACTCTCTGAAATCGGCCCTGTAGGTAGGACCGGAACCACTGTAGCACAGTGCCTCCAATACCCATCCCACGGAGTTGATCCAGGAGGATATCATGGTCATTGGTATCAAAAGCCAATGAGAGATCAAGCAGAATTAACAGGGTTGCACTCCCCCTGTCCCTCTCTCGATGAAGGTCATCCATCAGGGCGACCAAGGCTGATTCTTGAGCCCTGATCCTCAAACAGAGAAAAAAGATGACCTCATACTCTATAAAGTGAGATTTAATCACCTCCCATTTATTTATATATTTTATTTAAAATATTTCATAACCACGTGGATGAAATATATCTTAACCTGGAAAGGTTAAATAGAAAGTAACTGGAAACTGAAGGTACTACAGTGTAGACTAGACCCTTGATTTGTCCTGTGATGATCCAATCTGTACAGCCTCGTCAGAAACAGATGCTTAACATTTTTGGAGACTATACTGTTTCCATTCTTTAGTTTAGGGGTGGCCAACCGCTGTATTCTCTGGAACACTCTCTTTTCCAGATGGTGGTCCTGAACCAGAAGTGTATGGTGCTTTACAAGCTGACCCCCCTCAGAAGTGATCAGGCTCCATGGACATTTGGCACTATCCAGCAGTATGGACTTCACAGATATATAGCACATGCACTGAGGCACAGCATTACATATGTACATTTATCTACTACATGATATGAATACAACATAGAAAACATGAGTAGTATTAATGTGTGGAATCTCTCTTTTTTACATACTACTTACAAGCATTTTTCCTTTCTTTATGTGTAAAATCGTCAGAGACTTCTTATTGTACTCTGATTTAAAAGCTGGTAGGGTCAGAGGGAACAGTTTTGGCTTACACACCACCAGTCACCCTAGTTTACCTCACAATCCTATGCATATTTATCCTTCCCTAGAACTGGATTCCACTGGTTTCAATGGGATTTACCCCCATATATGTATTTGTAGGACTGCAGCTTTTATTATTGAATTTAGCTTCTCAGTTTTTAACTTCAGTGGAGTCTAAGATATTCAGTCATATGTTAAGAATATGTGCAGTTAATAGCAAAGTTTATAGAGTTTTGCATTATCTGCATACATTTTCAATCTATAGGCCAAAGCCCATAATAATACAAACATGTGTCATTTTTTAATTTGGCCCTTGTTGCCATTGAAATGTTCCATACACATTTAATATAGAAATAGCATTTGTATTATTTTCTTCAATAAACTGAAATAAAAGGTCAGATTAATGTATTCCACTAAAATGAGTTTTAAACATCTTGCAATATTAAGCTTCCAGTCTTTCTGGCTGCAGTTTTAACAAGAAAATTCAGTAAACTTTCTTAGGGAGAAAATGCTTTGTATATTCTTATCTATGTTTGATTGTAACATACTAAATTCCTTAGATTTTAAATCTGTCCTTTAAAGACAAACATTTTATAAATCTGTAACAAGAAAATCCATGTTTGTGGGTAGTTCTCTGAGCATGTGGGTATGGCAGCTTGACAATATAAAGTTATAGATCCACCATTAGAGAATGCCAAAACAAACTCTGTGCTCTGAAGTGGCACCAGGAATGTCAGCCTTGCTTTCCCCAGATACTACTTTACATAGTATATACAGATGCTCTGTAGTAATCTCCACTGCTTATAAAATGTGGATCTTTGGTTGTTCTACTGACTTTTCCTGTATAGAGCATGTTTATGAGAACAGGGCCAAATTAAACATTTTTAATTATATTGAATCATAGAGCCCATGGCTCTGGAAGCCCCAAAGGAAAGTCCCCTTAATTCCAGCTCTACCCCAGCTACCTCAAGCACCCTTCCCTAGCATGTGCTAGTGAATTGGGGTGTGTGTGTCTGGATGTGAATCTACAAATAAATTGGGGAGAAAGGAAAAAACTAGGGTATAAGCAGCCTGTGTGGGAAGGGTGAAAATTATGTGTTCACATGACTCATGCCCTTTCCTCTGATACTTTATTCTGCCTCTAGAAAAGAAAACAATGAAGCCAAGGGGAAATGTTGAGAAAACACAGGAATGTAGTACAATATTTATTTTACACATAATGGAAAATGGAGTATATACATTTGGGTATGCAGTTACCATAGAAACCAAGTTCTGCTTGGGATGTTCAGACATCCTACAGATGTTAATACATATATATATCCAAGGACAATTTTGCATAACTCTGGAAATTAATAATAGATCACATACTTTACACACCTAAGAACTGAACATTTGGCCCTTTGTGTTTGTCTAAATGAAGTGTTGACAGCAGCAGCTACCAAACTGAACTCTGTGGAAAACTGGTGGCCAAGAAAGAGTTGGCTAGCTAACAGAGGCCTGGCCATCTTCCTTGCTTTTATATGCTTCTATGAGTTCTCTGGCATTTTGCTGACAGAACCTTGAAGAAACAGTAAACAACAAGGGAAGAGCCTGTCCGTTGGTGCTGGGAAAAGATGCTATGGAAGAAAAGAACACTGGGAAATAAATCCAGCTCTAAGACTGAAGGCCATCTTGAAGCTGCCAAGCAATCACCTGGGGGGAAATGGTCACAGGAGAGTCAACATAGGCAAAATGGTTGAGGAAAAAGATAACTAAAGAGAATGGAAATATAGCCAGTGGGCATGAAGAAAAGAGCTTCCATTTGAGTCTGTTGACTCAAATGGAAAAAGTGGAGCAATGTGGTATATTACATTATTGGGTAAGTGATCACTGTGAATTGGCAGTTGGCCTCAAACAGATGGAGAGACAGGATAGAAATACCTTACATAAATGGTAGGAACATCTTGAAGGACTTGTGGCAAGATAGCCACTTGCTCTTCTACTGGCTTCAAATCATTCTTGTAACGCAGAGTACTGCAGGGATTAATGAACCTTGAGACTTTGGTAATTTAAACAGACTGTCAAGTGAGTCCATCAGTCATACAGTACTACTGGTGAAAAGATGCCTAGTATGCTTTTTGCTCCAGTTAGAGCAGCAAACAGGCCAAATACAAGTGAATGATGAGAAAGGATGATGGGGGAGGACAATGCGATATTCTCATTAATTTAAAATAAATTTTGAAAGGGCACTGGACAGCATAATACTTTAAATATCAGAAGTGAATGGCATAGTTTAACAAAATCTCATGTGGATTTTCAGCACTATGGTCCATGTTTCATCTCCACATGTCCTGCTACATATGTACTTTGATACAAGAACATTGTTCCTGGATACTGAAACATTTTCAAGTAGAGTAAATAGATTATATAGAAGGGAGTATGTTCTTCATACATTTGCTCTTAAGCTTAGAGGAAGCAACCATTCCTTTCAGACTTTTGTTTGGCCTTTCACAAGCACATTGATTTCCTTGTACTGTTCCAGTGATATTGCTCATTTGTAACATAATAGCCCTGTTACATAATCAAGGATCTATCTATTCCAACATTCTATTCACACAGTGGCCAACCAACTGCCTTTAGAAAACCCACAAGTAGGAGATAAATACAAAAGCACCCTCCTGTTCATGTTCCTCATTTATCCACAGGCATTGTTCATACAACTGTTTGAGGGTAATATTGTGGTGGTTGCTGCCAGCCCGTTTTAACTTTTAAGATAATAATGGGAAGTTTTTCCAAAAGAGTATCCAGATGTGTGTGGATCCGGGGTGTTTGCCATGGAATAGAAGAAATTGTTGACCAGCCCTTTACATGAATTCCAGAATGATCACTGTTTTGCTATGTTCAAGATACCATGTTTACCTCATGGGAGTGACAGCACTATCAAATCATCCTTTAGCTACATAAAACTTGCTAAGTACTTTTACATTTTGTTTGTACACTCCCTGGCAAAGAGCAGACTCCAGTATGTTATATTTGCTTACATCAGTGCAACAGAGCATTCTAGAAACTTTATGTGAACAGCAGGGTTAAGCCTAGTTCATAGAACTGAACTCAGTTTTAAAACAAAATGAAATCTGAGGTTGGCATTTTGATATTTGACATTTCTGCTTGTAAATAGTGCCTAATTTCTAAGATGTACCAGGGACTTTTGTTGTTTATTCGGTCAGTCGCTTCCGACTCTTCGTGACTTCATGGACCAGCCTACGCCAGAGCTTCCTGTCAGCCGTTGCCACCCCCAGCTCCCCCAAGGTCGAGCCTGTCACCTCCAGAATATCATCCATCCACCTTGCCCTTGGTCGGCCCCTCTTCCTTTTGCCTTCCACTTTCCCTAGCATCAGCATCTTCTCCAGGGTATCCTGTCTTCTCATTATGTGGCCAAAGTACTTCAGTTTTGCCTTTAATATCATTCCCTCAAGTGACCAGTCTGGCTTTATTTCCTGGAGTATGGACTGGTTTGATCTTCTTGCAGTCCAAGGCACTCTCAGAATTTTCCTCCAGCACCACCGTTCAAAAGCATCTATCTTCCTTCGCTCAACCTTCCTTATGGTCCAGCTCTCACAGCCATAGGTTACTACAGGGAATACCATTGCTTGAACTATGCAGACCTTTGTTGTCAGTGTGATGTCTCTGCTCTTCACTATTTTATCAAGATTTGTCATTGCTCTCCTCCCAAGAAGTAAACATCTTCTGATTTCCTGGCTGCAGTCAGCATCTGCAGTAATCTTTGTGCCTAGAAAGACAAAGTCTGTCACTGCCTCCACATTTTCTCCCTCTATTTGCCAGTTATCAATCAAGCTGGTTGCCATAATCTTGGTTTTTTTTAGGTTTAACTGCAACCCAGCTTTTGCACTTTCTTCTTTCACCTTCGTCATGAGGTTCCTCAGCTCCTCCTCGCTTTCAGCCATCAAAGTGGTATCATCTGCATATCTGAGATTGTTAATGTTTCTTCCAGCGCTTTTAACTCCAGCCTTGGCTTCGTCAAGCCCAGCACGTCACATGATGTGTTCTGCGTACAGGTTGAATAGGTAGGGTGAGAGTATACAATCCTGCCGTACTCCTTTCCCAATCTTAAACCAGTCCGTTGTTCCATGGTCTGTTCTTACCGTTGCTACTTGGTCGTTATACAGATTCCTCAGGAGGCAGACAAGATGACTTGGTATCCCCATACCACCAAGAACTTGCCACAATTTCTTATGATCCACACAGTCAAAGGCTTTAGAATAGTCAATAAAACAGAAATAGATGTTTTTCTGAAACTCCCTGGCTTTCTCCATTATCCAGCAGATATTGGCAATTTGGTCTCTAGTTCCTCTGCCTTTTCTAAACCCAGCTTGTACATCTGGCAATTCTCGTTCCATGAATTGCTGGAGTCTACATTGCAAGATCTTGAGCATTACCTTGCTGGCATGTGAAATAAGTGCCACTGTTCGATAGTTTGAACATTCTTTGGTGCTTCCCTTTTTTGGTATGGGGATAAAGGTTGATTTTTTCCAATCCGTTGGCCATTCTTGTGTTTTCCAAATTTGCTGGCATATGGCATGCATCACCTTGACAGCATCATCTTGCAAGATTTTAAACAGTTCAGCTGGGTTACCGTCATCTCCTGCTGCCTTGTTATTAGCAATGCTTCTTAAGGCCCATTCAACCTCACTCTTCAGGATGTCTGGCTCTAGCTCACTGACCACGCCGTCAAATCTATCCCCGATATTATTATCCTTCCTATACAGATCTTCCATATATTCTTGCCACCTTTTCTTGATCTCTTCTGCTTCTGTTAGGTCCTTGCCATCTTTGTTTTTGATCATACCCATTTTTGACTAGGTCTGATTAAAATCAAATTTTGATACCACTGTTTTACTGTTCAAAGAAGTTCTCAAAAATTCATGTTACTTTTGTAAACCTTCATACTAAATTTTGAAATATCAGTTCAGTTGTCTTTGAAGTGGTGATTTTAGTGCCATTATGGAGCATGGGTAGATTTTGTACGCGTATGTAAAATCTCTTCAAGCTGATCCCTTGTACGCTTCTCTGTAGTATGAATGATGCTTAGTTTCCAACACATGCTAACTCGGCGCAAATAATCCGCTAAACGTTGAGATTTCATTGTATTTTGGGTTGTTTGTGGTTTACAGTTCAAGGAGCATAAATGAAAAAACATTTTGGGGACCCATAAATTGCTTTGCCATTTATGATATGGAAAGAAAGCTTTGTAGGAAAAGCTTGTGACAGGGGAGTTTTTTGGTGTAGAAACATTTGCCACTGGGCAGACAGCTGCCAAACATCTTGCAATTAATCTGACGCTTGTTTGGCGTTCATATTCTTTTCCTTTCAGAACCAGCGCCCCGAGGCAGAAGAGTTGGTCTTCAGCCATTTTGTAATCTGTAATGACACACAGGAGACACTGCGGTTTGGCCAGGTGGATACTGACGAAAATGTTTTGCTGGCTAGCCTCCACAGTCACCAGTACAGCTGGCGCTCTCACAAGTTCCCGCAGGTATGTCAGAAAAAGCCTTACAAGTGCAACGATTGTTAAAACTGGGTGGTGTTCTAATAATTGATTCTCGGTTTTTATTCATGCATTCAGCTATCTTTAGCTTTCCAGATTCCAGCTGGAGTCACACACTTTAGCTGCAAGAGACACAAGAGATAAACAAAAAGGCTGAGGAAACCCAGAAGTGTTTAGATCTTATTCAAGTTTGGAACTGTACACCCACACCCTTTCCAATTTTAAAAAAAGGAAAAAAAGAACTTCAGGCCTCTAAACCAAAGTACAGCAATAACTTGTCAGGTTTAAGGGGGGAAATCCTCTTCAGTTTTTGGGATGTTAATCCTAACACTGAGGGCAGAAAGCTTCTGTTGAAATTAAAACATATGTTAGGAAATGGCAATGCTAAAGCTGAAGGACAAACCACAAAATGGTGTCTTGGGGAAGGATGTCATACAAAGCCTCTCCTTTTCCCATCCTTAAGAATACTGACAGTGTCCCCATATTATAAGCCCTTCACAATTCCTATGTAATTCATAGATATCAGCACATGATGATTCTCCATGTAAGTTTTTTATCTGCATTTACATATGATTGAAGTTGCATATAGCTTCACTGTGTGTGTGTGTGTGCGTGTGTGTGCGTGTGCGTGCATGTGCGTGTGTGTGTACATGAAGCCTCATGTAGGAACATCAAACCATACAACCCACACATGGGCTTTACAGTTAATTCTGTCATAAAAAGTTTCTTTTGTATATTCAGTATCATGAAGCAGTTCTAAGAAATCAGACATACCTAGCATTTGCTTTTGTCTTCATGCTTCTCCTTCTCACCTGTGCAGAAACAACAAGAAATATGTAGGTGGGATGACTGCAATGTTCTGTTCAACACAGGCAGAAAAAAACTAACTCAAGGAGATTGTGGTTGTGGGAAGACTGCAAAGTCTGGGGTAGCAGCTGTGAAGAACAGCATGGTTACCAGTTCTTCAGTCTCACGTTACACTGCTGCTGCTGTCTTTCCAGAATAATCTGTGCTGAAACCTAGGAACATAGGAGGCTGCCTTATTCTGATGGTCCATTGGTCCATCTAGCCCAGTGCTGTTGACAGAGAATCATAGAATAGTAGGGTTGGAAGGGGCTTACAAGGCCAATGAGTCCGACCCCCTGCTCAGTGCAGGAATCCAAGTCAGAGCATCCCTGACAGATGGCTGTCCAGCCTCATCTTGAATGCCTCCAGTGTGGGAGAGCCCACCACCTCCCTAGGTAATTGGTTCCATTGTTGTATTGCTCTAACAGTCAGGACGTTTTTCCTGATGTTCAGCTGGAATCTGGCTTCCTGTCACTTGAGCCCATGATTCCGTGTCCTGCACTCTGGGATGATCGAAAAGAGATCCTGGCCTTCCTCTCTGTGACAACCTTTCAAGTAGTTGAAGAGCACTATCATCTCTCCCTTCAGTCTTCTCTTCTCAAGGCTAAACATGCCCAGTTCTTTCAGTCTCTCTTCAAAGGGCTTTGTTTCCAGTCCCCTGGTCATCTTTGTTGCCCTCCTCTGAACTCTCTCCAGTTTGTCTGCATCCTTCTGAAAATGTGGTGCCCAGAACTGGACACAGTACTCCAGATGAGGCCTAACCAGTGCTGAGTAGAGGGCAACTAGTACTTCCTGGGATTTGGAAGCTATGCTTCTATTAATGCAGCCCAAAATAGCATTTGCCTTTTTTACAGCCACATCACATTGTTGGCTCATATTCAGCTTGTGATCTACAACAATTCCAAGATCCTTCTCGCTTGTAGTGTTGTTGAGCCATGTATCCCCCATCTTGTAACGATGCATTTGGTTTCTTTTTCCTAAGTGCAGAACTTGGCATTTTTCCCTATTAAATGCCATTCTGTTGTTTTCTGCCCAGTGCTCCAGTCTAACAAGATCACTGAATTTTGTTTCTGTCTTCCAAGGTATTAGCTATCCCACCCAATTTTGTGTCATCTGCACATTTGATCAGCATTCCCTGCACCTCCTCCTCCAAGTCATTAATACAAATGTTGAAGAGCACTGGGCCCAGGACTGAGCCCTGTGGTACCCCGCTCGTTACCTCTCCCCAGTTTGAGAAGGTCCCATTGATAAGCACTCTTTGAGTCCGATTCTGTAGCCAACTGTGGATCCACCGGATCGTTGTTTCATCTAGCCCACTTTGAGCTCGTTTGCTCATCAGGATCTCATGGGGCACTTTGTCGAAAGCTTTGCTGAAGTCGAGGTATATGATGTCTACAGTATTCCCACTGGCACTGACTGACACTGACCGGCAGTGGCTCTCCAGGCTTTCAGGCAGGATTTTTTAGAGCCCTACCTGGAGATGCCGAGGATTGATCCTGGGACTTTCTGTGTGCAAAGCAGGGGCTCTACCACTGAGCCACGGACCCCTCCCTAATGAGGAAGGGCTTTGCAGAGCATTAATCATGTGTGCTACCATGACTTATGCTTAGGCAAATTCAGCGGGAAAGGGACCCAACTCTAGGTGACCTATTACACTCCAGCTTGCAGGCAAATTATTTAAGTGTTCTAAATCATGCAACTTGTCCATAAAATTCTGAGTGTTTAAAATACTCATCACTGCTTTTTTGGAACTTTCTTTTTTATTTTTAAACTTGTGATACTTCTGCCACATAATAAAGCATTCTCTTTTGTTCCTATGAAGATGAGACATTTAGATTGTTGACAAAGTTTGTCTGTATTAAAGACAGTGTAGTGAGATTTTTCCCTGCCATGGATTCTTATGTGTGCTAAAGGTTGGGAACCTTCTCAAATGGTTAGGCTTCTCCACATTAACTACTTTGTATGTGGGTTGTAGCTCTGTTCAGGCATTCACTTGAGCATGTGAGAGCTTTAAGTGGGTAGAGGGTCAGGGTTGTGCTCACTGGTCCAACCCCCTACATCTCCAGCTATACTGGCCCCACAGCCCTGAGATCATACCTTGCCATCTTAAGTCAGCAATGTCTAAAAGAGAATTCTACTAGCATTTGCTTGAATACAACCCTTTGAATGATCACAGACCTGCTTTATCAGGTTTCCTGCTTGAGTGGAGAGTTCTGCTCACCCTCAAGTGAATGCAAATAGAACTCTCTTTCAGACCTTGCTGAGTCAGCACGGCAAGGTTTGAACTGAGGGGGGTACAGCCAGTATTCACGGCCCTACCCCTTTACCCACTTAAAGCCCTCATGCGTTCAGACGAATGCCTGGACAGGGATTGTCTATATTAGAAATCTGTGATACTGAAGGTGTTCCCCTGATCAGTAGAAATTGTCTGACTGAAGTTGTGTTTTGAGGAGCAGCTTATCTACTTTGCCTTTCCTCCACATTTTTCAGATGTTTCTATCCAAGGTTTCTGTTCCAGGTGTTTATGTATTTTGAAAGATTAAAATATTTGCAATTATCTGCATTACTTTTTAAAAATTAACTTCAGTTTTGAAGTGCTGGAGTGTGTTGTGTGGTGAGTATATATGTATTGCTTGATTTGTAGTCACACGATTACCTATGAGGTTAAGAGCCACTATGATCCAGTAGATATAAAACTGGACTATGGTCTTTTAGACTGCTCTGGGCTTGTTATATGGCCCTGGGGAATTACTCTCAGCCTTGGTTCCCAGGAATGACTCATGTGCCAGCAGGCCAAAAGAATGGGCCCATAGATGAAACAGAGAGAGGAAGAAACTAAAAAAGCAGGTCAGCAATGGAGCAGCCTCTGGCAGGTCAGCAGGGCTTGGCTCTCTGAAACGTTAGATTTTGGGGACACTTTCTGGCAAGTACTGAACTAAATGAGTAACTCTGTTGAATGCCCCCCAAGCCTTGTAATACTCTCTGTATTATTATTGTTCTGCTGACATTTTATTGTCTCTCCCGAGACACCGGTGATGGAAATGAACCATATGGGTAGCTTAACATACCAGAAACATAGGATTTTTTTACACATAAGCCCTACTCCTTTACTAAACATTGCAAAACCGTACACCCGAACTGTATGGTTAATTTTAAACAAGCAATCATGATGTTGTGTTCCTTGGAAAGAACCCTGAACAGCTTGCTACCTTGTCATCTTGGATAAGCAAAGTTCTATTTTTAACACCATGTCTTAATGTTTCAAGTGGGGTATGTTTATAAGCATTCTGAATCAACACAGCTTCATTAGGACTTCAGCCTGTTGTGTGTGTTATATTGTGGCACGTTCCAACTTGCTTCAATGTTGGAGTGGTTCTTGAGGACCTTATCCAAAGGTCAGAATAGTGCCCAAGCATGGACAAGCCACGCGAGTGTCAGATTAATGGAATGCTAGATGACTTCATAGTTTTGAAGCTGTTTCATTCCTCATGATAATTCTCATCTTGCCAAGTTAGTGAATTTTAAGAACTCTGAGAGCAGATTGTAAGATAAATGTGAAATATGAAATAATCCATACTTCCAGAGTCAGGGACTTTCCTCTAGGCATTAGTTCATACTTGACTTACTTGACTCTCACTTGGGGATAAAATGAGTTAGGACAAGGTCTCAGATACCACATTCCCTTACTGGGAAAGAAAACCCACTTGCAGAACTTTGGCCAGCTCATGTTTCTTGTTACACAGGCACTAAGCAGCAGCGGTTGCCATAAAATACTTTATTTAACCTTTGCAAAAATGGTTTTCTTAGTATGGCAAGGCAGTTCAGTTAAATGAAAATAAACAGTGTTCAAAGGATTGGGTTTCATTAACATTCATATCATTTAAAGTCTTAATTTTTCTTTTGCTGATTAAAGTTGAGGAGAGGTGTTGTAATTGCCCATTTAAAATACATAATAAAAATAAATGAAAGGAGTCATTAACATTCCTTTGGTTTTGCTGTGGTAGTATGAAGCTAAAACCTCAAAACACATTTGCTTCAGATGTAAATTTGTATAAAGAATTGAATCATTGGATTTAAAAGTAAACCTTTTATTAAATAGTTACTTTGCAACAGCAATAAACAGGAGCTGCATTTTAGTTTCTCATATTTTGGAAACCCTCTGAAAATCTCAGTGAGTATGAGGGACTTTTTTAAAGCCAGAAATGCCTCAGAATTATCCCTTCCCCTTCATTCTTCCTGCTCCATAAAAGTCGAACTTCAAAATGCCTCATTACATTTGGTTAAGATTTCACCTCATTGGGAGGTGATAGAACTGAGATACTTTTTTTCTGGATTTGAGCCAATTGCTTGCTCATAGGTTCTTGACCTTATTTGGGTTCAAGGCATCCCTGAGAATATAGTTCTGTTCAACTTTGCACTTGAGAAGCTGGTGAAATGTCTAATAACATCAAATTACAACAATGACTTGGCCTCATGAAAACCTGGCACGAATCCTTAGAAAAGTAAGAGGTCTTTTGAAGGTCAGTTTGTGGGGATGAGAGAGGCAATATCAATTGGTGCTTGGCATAAGACTCAGCAGTCTGTGATTAGATCCATTCTTAGGCCCATTTCAAGCTATACAGAAACCGTCGAGTTCTCCAGAGCATCAAGATGTTTGGAACTTAGATGTTTGGAACACACAGAACTTAGGTGAAATGTCTGAGTTCAGAGGTGTAGTTGGGTCTTTTCCACTGCTTTTCAGCAGCCATGGATACTTCCTTTTTGTGTCACAGTAGTGTGCCGAAAGATCTCGCAGAATAAGCTTAATGTGGAAAAGGAATCAACCTATAAACATATGAAGCTGCCTTATAGAGAATCACACCATTGATCTCTTTAGCCCAGGACTGTCTGCTCTGTCTGGGCAGTAGGGTCGTTTTCCCCCCCTACTGCTGAAGATTCTTTAACTAAGATGCCAGGGATTGAACGTAGGGCTCTCTGCATGTATGAGCTCTTTCACATAGCTACAGCCCCTTCCCTCAAACCCTGTCTTCTCATTGCCACTTCTCAGGATAGAGTGTATGGACTCTGTAATGCTTCTTAATAGTTCCCATCAGTTGTTGTTAAATGACCTCTGCAGAAGTTCCATTCTATGTCTTATAGGAAATAGATGTCCTAGATAATGAACCCCTGTTCCTTTCCCTGGCCTTTTTAGAGCAGTTTATATTGTCTATGACTCTTATCTAGGATATCATACTCCTTGTTGTAAATACAATAGTAGTCAAATGACTGCTGGCTTTAAACTTCTCCTTCCCATTACCTGCAGTCCGCAGATCCCAGATTTCCTTTTCTTTTTCATGCTTTGTGTTATCACTCTGCAAGCAGAACTTCAAATTTAACAGCACCTCATGGCATGGATGCCTGATCCAGTGCCAGTAGCCAGTCTCCTTTGCTGCAGCATCAGGAATCCCTGTCGCTGCCTGCCTCAATATTGCTCGCAAAACTTTCCCACTTTTCAAGATTGCCTTACATTAATGGTATAATGATAGCCAAGAGCAGTTTTGCTTAAAAACTACATTTAGTGGGTTAAAATAGAAATCACACAGGCAATTAATTAAATATTGAATGGGAACAAACTATAGTGGACTCTGCAATCAAGGCCAAAGCATAGTGTGCAAGTCTAAAATGTCTAAAATAGTGTCCAAGTCTAAAATAAAACAAATGGTTTATTTGTCTTCCATCCTGGCAAATGATCCTAAACATTTGCACCAGGGTATATGATTGCAAAGCAAGAGTAGTAACCATGGATTTTGAAGCTGCACTAATATAGCAGCTAGCCATCCCATCAGAAATATTATTTTCTGACGTAGCGAATTTTCTGAGAGCAGTTTCAGATGTTACTGCCATGATATACACAAATGCTTTTCACACTTCTGGAGAAATATTCCAAAGGGAAACTTTACAACAGGAAAAAAATGAATTATACCAGCTTCTAGTGCCCACAGTTTGTGCATCTTTTCATTTGTTTGCATAGTCCCATCAATGTGCATAGTGCTTTGCAAGGCAAGAGGGTACGTCCCTGCCCTGAGAACCTTACAAAATCTGATGGGGGGGGAGGCGGGGGGGGATGACAGGAAGGGAAGGGAAATGGAGACAGGAGTTAACAAGGAAAGAATATGCCTTTTTCCGTCACAGATAGTTAGGCTTACAGTAAGATATGGGGACCAAGTTCACCATTTAAACATTACACTGAAAGCTTAAAGATCACTTGTGTGTCCTCTCCTCCTGCTTTTCAGTAACATCTGAAGCCATTCGTCCTATC
The DNA here is from genome assembly GCF_057233095.1 of Heloderma suspectum. NCBI lineage: Eukaryota > Metazoa > Chordata > Lepidosauria > Squamata > Helodermatidae > Heloderma > Heloderma suspectum. The sequence goes on along the minus strand of NC_139461.1, from coordinate 40,376,392 downwards.
CAGGCCATTAGCCACTCAGCTCCCTCTTTTACCTGGTCTGTTGATGTTGAGATTCACATCAACAGAGGGAAGAATGTGAAGAATAATACTGTTAGCCTCCTTTGTTTGTTCCTCTCACTCTTCAGAGCCAGTATGGTGTAATAGAGTGTTGAACTGGGACAGGGAAGACCTAGGTTCTAGTCCCCACTCAGCCATGAAGCTCACTGGGTGACTTTGGGCCAGTTATTGATTCTCAGCCTAACCTACTTCACAGGGTTATTGGGAGAATAAAATGGAGAGGAGGAGGAGGATCATGTATGCTGCCTTGGGTTCCTTGTTGGAAAAGGCAGGATATAAATGTAACTGTATTATTATTATTATTATTATTATTATTATTATTATTATTATTATTATTTAACAAGAACAGCAACAACAACAGCAATAATAATAAATTGAATTTGTACCTTCTGATATGTGTCTTCCTGTACCTAGAACTATACTTCCCTCTCTGTTCATCAAACTATTTTCATGTTCACTGACATTTCAAAGCCTAATTCTTTAACAAAGCTTTTTCTGAGCCTTCCTAGCTCTACCTTACTGCCTTTCCCTCATCTCTACTGCAACTAATGGTCAATAGCTGACCTAAACCATTTATTCTCAGTCTATTGTAGATTCAGTCCCCTCATCAGGGATTGTGTAATGTCTATGCTGTGTATAGTGTCAAGCACATAGTAAATAACACATAGAGTACTAGAGTAAGTGGCCAAATCTTAAATGGATTGAGTAGGATGAGTTGAGATGAACAGCCAGAATCTAACTACAGCTTTAGAACTTATTCTGGGAAAGTATAGGTTAGGAATTTCCTCTCTTGGGTGTCTTGGGATTTGTGTTTCCTTTTGTTTGTTGTTTGTTTATTACATTTTTATACTGCCGAATAGCTGAAGCTCTCTGGGCGGTTCACAAAAATTAAAACCACAAAGTACAACATAAAAGAATACAAAATATAAAAGCTTAATGCTACAGTATAAAAGTGCAGCTAGAATAAAACCTAGCAGCAATGCAGAGATTGAAAATACAGATTTAAAACATCAGAGCTAAAAGGCTAGGATGCTAAAATGCTTAAATGTTGGGAAAATAAAAAGATCTTCACCTGGCGCCGAAAGGAGTACAACATAGGCTCCAGGCGAACTTCTCTAGGGAGCTCATTCCACAACTAGGGTGCCACAGCAGAAAAGGGCCTCTTCCTGGTAGCCACCCGCCTCACTTCCTTTGGCAGTTGTTCACATATTTCTGTCCATCCTCCACAATGGAGCCTCCAAGGTATCTAATAACTTTCATTAAAACCATAAAACTTAAAAAAAAGAATTTAAAAACACCCTAGGAGAATGAGCAGCACCAGTATCAACAAAATGTTTTTAAAACACCAGCCAGCTGAAAAACACACCTCCAAATCAAACTTATTGAAAAGCTCACCTGAACAGAAAAGCTTTCAACTGATGCCTGAAGGCATATAGAGAGTGGGCTAGCTGGATTCCCAGCAGTCCCGGTATTGAGGGGAGATAAAATAGCAAAAGAATCCCCTGAAGCAGTGGCTTAACTTTATTGGCCAAGTATGATGCTTACTTATGCTTGCTCATGTTCCTAATTCTGAACTTAAAGTGTGCTATCATCTTTGGCTGAATTCAGACATCACCAAATTCCTCTGTGTGGCTGCACCAGTGGGGTGTATGTACAAGCCCATGGTTCACTGCAGCCATTTTGACCAACAAGCAGCTTCTCTGTAGACAAAAGTTAAAAAGCCAAACCTTTCTACTGCTGACATCCATTTTCATTAATTATGGCTGCTCTGGGATCTGCTGAATCTTGTGGTTCTTTGGGCCTTAATACTACTTTGATGCATGGCAGGAATCCACCACATATGCTTGCACTCTGGAGACCAGACTATCTCTTAGGCACATGCTAAGCTATACTTTGAGTCCTTACGTTGGTCATTTAAATCATAATATGCTTAAGGTGGTGGTGGTAGAATTAGTGCTCAGATTTTGGAGGGGGAATGTAGGGGAGCCCTTTATGAAACCCGCAAAGCCTAATCCCTGATCCCCCCCCCATTTTAGCCAAATCATGGCCCCCAGCACTTCTGTAAAAATAGTAGCTAAGGATGGTGTGCGCCCTCAGCACCCCATGTAATTGAAGTTTTGGATGGGATGAATAAAATATCTGTGAACCAGGGGAGGCTACCCAGGCAGCTGCAAGCATCATTGGACACCAGGTAATGGGTCAGTTCGTACATCACGATAAGCTACCATGGGTTAATTCACCTGGAATGTTCCAAGATGCACACTGGCTGCCATTTTGGATGTGCAAGCTGTGGTGGGAGTGAGCCACATTTTGTTGTGTCATGCGAATCTGGGTGTCTTGGGTTATTTAGCCCTCTGATAACCCTAGAACAACCTATGTATGAAGCAGCAGTGACAGCATAGCATAGTGAACCCGAAAATGGATCCTCTCCCCAGTGCAGAGCCAAGTGCTAGCCATTATGTATCCTATCTGTCTAACATATACACTTACAGAAGGAATGGAAGGTAATTTCATATAACTGGGGGAAGAGGTGGGGATTCCCGCTCGAAGATTTTTGTTTACCTAACCTTTTCAAAATCTTTCTTGGTTAGTCCAAATGCTGAACACACATAAATCTTTGTGGTGCAAAGCTAGAAAATTATTAAATCAACGTTTTATAAGCTAATGACTGTTAGATGAAAACTGACACCATATTCCTTGGTGATACTCATTTAATGAACTAGCTGTTTAAACAAGGTGGGGAGGGTTACTCCAGAGAGGAAATTTTGTGTTCAGGCTAATTATTATCAATTACATCTTAGTCCTGAGCATTTCATTTTGGAATTGAACATATTTAGTACATTATTAACTTATGTCAGCGTTTGTATACTATACCTCCATTTTGTTTTTTCAGTTACCTTTCCCTGTCTAGAGTTGACAGCTTTCTTGCTTTTATTTGGGTGCATGTGGCATTCTCCTCCACACACGCGCGCACAAACTGATGCTGCAGGCAACATGGTTTTGGCCATGGCAGTTGTTTTTCTTTATTCTGTGACTAAGATTTAAATATCAAAGTCATTAGGGGCTTTTATGTTACAGGGTACATTTTTCCTTCAGAGTAGTTATTATCTTGTATATTTGTGTTAGTAGTCAAGGCCTAAGTCTTGTAATTCAAAAGCCACCCACTGTACTGGACATGTTTGTTTTACATGCAGTTTTGTGCTGAGGGGACTAAAAACTGCCAGCAGGCTACTGAGTTGTAACATCTTAGCAGCTTGTTATTGTGGCTCCTACTTAAAGGTCAATGTCAAACTTCACTGGAAAAAGCATAATTTCAGAGTTCAGTCCATTAGCCTTGATTCATTGTCCTTGATGTGTGTGGGGGTGTCATTGTCTCCTTTCTCTAGACCTTGATGTTTGTTTGGTGTTTCTCTTTTCTTTTCTTTTTTGTATTCATAGGACATAACATTTGTAACCCTCTTTGGGCAGTGGGGGTGGGGGTGTCAGCATAAATAACTATATGGTAGACCTCCTTTACTCTCTGTAAACTAGCCTTTAGTAAAATAGAGGGGTATGCTTAGAAATTCACCTTTCAAGACTGGAAGTTTATTTTCTTTATTAAAAAACACATAATTACCAGGACCTGTGGTGTTCTACTACCCTAGGTTACATGGGTCATGCAGCTTGTTTATTTTTCCAATAAAAAGTATTAGACATTTTCACATCTTATAATGAGAACTTTTTCAGCAGCAGAACTTAGTTTTTGCTATAAGGTTAGTTGATTATTATGGGTCATCAGTTATGTGGTCATTGTTTTTATTTGTTTATTTTTTTATCCTTTTCAGATGGTACATATCTGTATTGAAGGCTGGGGAAACTGGCGGTGGTCTGAGCCATTTAGTGTAGATAATGCAGGAACATTTGTCAGAACTATTCAGTACAAGGGAAGGACAGCATCGCTTATTATCAAGGTCCAGCAGCTGAATGGAGTACAAAAACAAGTAAGTGTTTTTCTTACACAGTACATGGAGATTTTTGCATAGGGATTATTTTCCAATAAATATTAAATTGTTGATTCCACAAACTATAATTGTGCCCAGTAATACCACAATAGCAATAGACATGTTGATGCCTTAGGGTCAGGTATAGTCAGGAGGCGATTCTCTCTCTCTGAGTGAGCCAAATAAAATAATTCTGAAAGTAATGCCTGTGTTAGACTGTAGGAATCTTGCCAGTTGGAGACAAGTTCATTTAGCCTATATTTTAGATTCAGTGAAGATATAACACCGATTCCTGGTTTGCAAGTTTGAAGCCAGGCTCTTTGCCCTTCTCCCTGTTACCATCCAACTCCAGAGTGATTTCCCCTCTCTTTTCCCTTCCCTTCATTAATCATAGTTTCACGTTACACGTGTGAACTTTGGTTAATACAAACCAGGTTGTAAACTCACTCCAAACCACAGATATAGTAACTGGCTTATGAGAGAAGAGAACCATAGTTTTAATCAGTGCAAATGTAACATGAAACCATGATTAACACCAGAGAGGGGGGAAGGATGTTGTGCGCTGGCTGCTGATTTATAAACCATGGTTTTCTGGCAGCCAACATTGCATCTGGTTCTGGCCATAGAGAGACTGATTATGAGTTTAATTTACACATTCTTTTTCCTCTACCTTACATGGCATTGACATTTCAGGTTTGAAAGTGTACAAACGGTGCATTTTTCCTTTACGCCAATAATGGCATGCAGATAATGAGAAATCATGCATTTCTTTAAAAATAAACTGGCAAAAGACAAAAAACAGTGTTGATGACACCATTATTAATACATTAACAACAGGTGGATTAGAACTGAGAGATGTGAGCTTGCAAAGTTCCATCAGGGTTCTCAAGTCAGTTAATATCTCACGGGCTCCTAACTGACATTTGTTAGCAGTTGTTATATGTTACTCAGCACAATTACCTGAGGACTTGGCATTCACTATGACCTGCATATTGATCTTCATATTTAGTGTGAATATTAAATTATTGATATCTGGTCAAAATAATACCTTTTCAATCAATTCTATGGATTGTAGCCAACGTAACACTAGCAGAAAAAGTAGAAGCGGTGTTGTTGTTCCACTGGAGCAGAAGTGTCAGATCTCTCTCAGCCCGAGGGCTGAATTCAATTTCGGAGAAGCTCTCGGTGGCCATATTCCAGTAGTGGGCAGGACAAAGGCAAAATAGGCAGGGCTAAAAATACCAGCATATTGCAGCTTAAAACTCTTACTGCCAGAAACTAAACCTTAGAAGAGGTATTTCAACCTTTAGAATGGGGGGAAATGTGAAAAAGCCAGGAAACCACAAAATGGTCAGAGGTTGGGGGAGAGCGGGGTGGGGCCATCTGGAAAACCCTGGGGGGCTGGATATAGACTCCAGGTTGGCCGGATTTGTCCTGCAGGCCTGAGGTTCAATGCCCCTGCACTAGGAGTTGCACAAATGGGGAGAGGTAACAAGTGGGGTACCACAGGGCTCAGTCCTGGGCCCAGTGCTCTTCAACATTTGTATTAATGACTTGGATGAGGAGGTGCAGGGAATGCTGATCAAATTTGCAGATGACACAAAATTGGGTGGGATAGCTAATATCCTGGAAGACAGAACCAGAATTCAAAGTGATCTTGATAGCCTGGATGTTGGGCAGAAAACAACAGAATGACATTTAATAGGGATAAATGCCAAGTTCTGCACCTAGGAAAAAGAAACCAAATGCACAGTTACAAGATGGAGGATATGTGGCTCAACAACACTACAAGCAAGAAGGATCTTAGAATTGTTGTAGATCACAAGCTGAATATGAGCCAACAATGTGATGTGGCTGCAAAAAAGGCAAATGCTCTTTTGGGCTGCATTAATAGAAACATAGCTTCCAAATCCCGGGAAGTACTAGTTCCCCTTTACTCAGCACTGGTTAGGCCTCATCTGGAGTACTGTGTCCAGTTCTGGGCACCACATTTTCAGAAGGATGCAGACAAACTGGAGAGAGTTCAGAGGGCAACAAAGATGATCAGGGGACTGGAAACAAAGCCCTATGAAGAGAGACTGAAGGAACTGGGCATGTTTAGCCTTGAGAAGAGAAGATTGAAGGGAGAGATGGTAGCGCTCTTCAACTACTTGAAAGGTTGTCACAGAGAAGAAGGCCAGAATCTCTTCTCGATCATCCCAGAGTGCAGGACACGGAATCATGGGCTCAAGTGACAGGATGCCAGATTCCGGCTGAACATCAGGAAAAACTTCCTGACTGTTAGAGCAATACAACAATGGAACCAATTACCTAGGGAGGTGGTGGGCTCTCCCACACTGGAGGCATTCAGGATGAGGCTGGACAGCCATTTGTCAGGGATGCTCTGACTTGGATTCCTGAATTGAGCAGGGGGTTGGACTCGATGGCCTTGTAGGCCCTTCCAACCCTACTATTCTATGATTCTATGAAATGCTAGCCGTACAACTAATGCAACTACCACCAGTGACACATAGCAAAGTAAAGTTGTAATTAGTTTTTAAAGCGTTTGTGCAGTGGTTTGCACAAATGGGATCACAGGGTTAGATCCAATGGTGTCGTTCCAACAGCAGAAGGAAAACAGTTGGTGGGATGGATTCTCCTCCCCGCTGTAGCCCCTCCTGTGCCTCCCAAATCTGCTCTGGAGGTGTGGGGGCCTACAGGGAGGAGGAGAGGATGGAGAAGTCCCGTTGCATGAGACGACATCCACTCACCTGGTGTTGTATTCAAGCCAAAGTATTGAATTTGACACTTGCACAGTGATGAAAATGGAGTTTCCCAAAGTGGTAGAAGTTTTGCTCTACCAGACTGATACCACTGGGTACAACCCTTAGTATCTAGAATGATAGCTTTATTATTTCATATGAGTGCATTTGTGGGTTTATGCCAGCAGCAACAGTGCATCTGAGATTTTATTGTGGGAATTGATTTATATAGAATGTTTCTCTGTGTTTGTGTTTGTTTGTTTTTTAAATTTAGATCATTATTTGTGGAAGACAGATTGTGTGTAGCTACCTCTCCGAAAGCATTGAGATGAAAGTTGTTCAGCATTACATCGGGCAGGATGGACAGGCAGTTGTGAAAGAACATTTTGACTGCCTTGCACCCAAGCAGAAGCTACCATCATATGTCCTAGAAAACAATGAACTAACAGAACTGAGTGTGAAGGCTACAGGGGATGAAGACTGGTCAAGAGATGTGTCACTTGAGTCTAAACACACAGAATACAGCACAGTCATCCAGGTACGCAAACAAATACTTTCTAAATCTGAAGTTTATAATTGTCTTTAAAAAGTGCTTTCCTAGTTGGTTCTCCCTGAACTTGAGGTTTATGGTTGACCAGGCTCTGATGCAGGGCACTAATCACCATCAAATCCATCAGCAAGGAAGGGTCCTGACATGCTGTGGAACATCTATCTCATTGCCTACTTTAAGAGTAATTCTCTAAGGGTCAAGCTAGGCATGACACCATTCACATAATTAGCAATTTGCATTAATTTTGTTTAGAGTATAGCAGGCATGGGGTCCCTGATCTGCACTGGGACCAAAGTAGGGGGACTTTAACCCTTTGTACGCACACCACAACTTCAGTCTAGATTGGGCCTCCTATGCCTACTTTTTGCATGGGGAGGAAGGCTCCTATTGCTGCCAATGGGAATTTTCCTCCCGATGCAAACAGAAGGTCTGGGCCCCCTGATCCAGAACAGGACTGCATTGGGGGCATAGGATTAAAGCCCACTACCCCCTGCCAGGCTCCCAGTCTGGACTGGGGCGCATGCTAAAAAGCAAACAAAAACCATACACTCAATTGTGTAATAGTGTCATGTCTAGTTTGGCCTAAACATGCGTTCTGTGTACAATAATATGCAAAGAGAGGAGATTATTTTTCTCTAAAACTGATCTTCTTTCTGATCTGCAGTGTGTTGGTTTATTTGTTGATATAAAATATTTAGCCCTCTGAGGCTACAGTAACCTTGGTAAATACCTGTCTTTCTTCTTGACTGCAGGTGCCATCGTCAAACAGTTCCATTATTTATGTATGGTGCATGGTTTTGACATTAGAGGCGAACTCACAAGTCCAGCAGCGAATTGTGAGTACATTCCCCATTGTCCAAATTGATCTTACTCCTCATGTTCTGAAATAAATTAAGGTCAAATTGACCCTAAACAGAGATTTATTGACAGTTTGTTATAGCTGGAATGTTACAGCTGGATCTAAAGTTAATACTGACGCTGTTCTGCTCTTTTGATTTTGTAGATTGTTTTCAGCCCTCTTTTTATCATGAGGAGCCATCTTCCTGATCCTATCATCATACATTTAGAGAAACGGAGCCTGGGACTGAATGAAACACAAATAATTTCAGGAAAAGGGCAAGAAAAAGCATTGCAAAATATAGAACCTGATCTAACCCATCACCTGACCTTCCAAGCCAGGTATAGCTTTGGGGTTTTCATCTGTTTCTAATTTTTCCTAAGCGTGTTAAGACATTTGTACCACAAAGAAATTTTGTAGTACAAAATTTCACCAAAATCATCTATATCTCAAGTGGATAATAGAAATGCCATTCTGTAGCAAATACTGTATGCACACAAATACCACACCTGCTTTATTCTGTATCCACCTGGCAGGGAAGAAGATGATCCATCTGAATGTGCAGTCCCTATCTCAACAGCATTGATTAAGCAAATAGCCACCAAATCAAATACAAATGGCACCGCAAATGAAATACTTGCTGATTTCTACGGGTGTGGCAGCTTCTCCCAGTCTGCATGGCCTTATACAAAGAAGGACTTTATCAGGTACTGTGTCTTATTCACTATTTCCCTGTGGAGTTGCTCTGCTTGCAGTGAAAGAAGAGCATTTGCAAACGATGTATGATCCTGCAGTAACTTCTTTTGTTGAATGGCTTAAGAATGTTACACATTTTATTTTTAATTTGTAAGGAGCTACATCTATTAATATGGAGGGGAAGGGCTGTAGGTCAGTGCTAGGACACATGCATTGCATGCAGAAGGTTCCAGGTTCAATCCCTGGCACGTTGGGGTACCTGGCATGTCCAGGTAGACAAATATCTGGAGGAGAAGGCTATCAATGGCTACTAGTCCTGATGGCTATATGCTACCTCCAGTATCAGAGTCAGTATGCCTATGTACACCAGTTGCTGGGGAACATTAGCAGGAGGGTGCTGTTTCACTCAAGACCTCCTTGTGGGTTTCCTATGGGCAGCTGGTTAGTCACTGTGTGTGATCCAGCATGGCTCTTCTTATGTTTGGGAAAGACCCCTTTCTGAAACCCTGGAAAGCCACTTCTAGTCAGTGTAGACAATACTGGGCTAGTTGGACCAATTGTCTGACATTGTAAGGCAGCTTCTGATGTATTTTGCAAAGCATAATGACTCTGCCATCTTTGTTCATTAAAATATTCCAGTAAAATAAAATAGAACAAATGTAGTCCTATAGTGTGAGGATAGCATGGTGTAATAATCAAGTGCTGGACTTCTACCTGACAGATGTGTGCCCCAATTTCAAATCAGTGAATAACAGTTGCCTTGAACTCAGTTTCCTAATTACAGTTGTGTAAATGGTAATGAGCTGCACCAGAAGGTTGTTGTGTGAGTTAATAAATCAACTCTAAAGCACTATGCACCTGAGAAGAACAGAACAACTAATATATACAATAACTGTTGGAAACCAGATGCTTGTCTAGGTGGACCTTTGGCTTGGTTTGAAAGTTCTTTTATGTTCTGACTACAAGTAATACTTGCTTTATTTATTTATAAAATATATTATTTTCAAAAGACCCAAAGCGACATACAAGAGTTAAACATTTAACATCAAGTAAAAATAAAATAAAATGAAATAAATACTAAAACAGTCATACTAAACACTCACACTAAAAACAGTTGTGCTAAAAGGAACAGCCGTGGCCCAGACCAGGAGTGGGCAACATGCTGCCCCAGCAAGCCTTCAAAATTTGGAGCAGCAAAACAAATCAGCAGTTTGCCAATAGAAGCAGGACTGAGGTCCTTATGGATGAAGGTTTTCCCTCACATATGTAGGATCCAGGCCTTTTAGCGTTTTAGCAACTTGAATTACTTGGAAGCATGAAGTCAGCTCCAGGTTTGAAGGACCCCTGAGGAAGGTGCTCTCCATCAATGGGCCCTGATAGAGGGCACTTAAGTGGTAGAGAGCCACAGTGCTCTGAGCAACATCAGGTGGCTGGGTCTAGCTGCCATTTTAATTTCTCTCAGTGCCCCAGAACACTGATACATTGGGGGAATTGTGCAAAATTAAAATGGCAGCTAGATTTAAAGGGGGAACAGGTTAGGCAACAGCAATGGACCCTGCCAGTATGCTGGGGCCCTGGCAATTGCTGTCAGGTGCTGACGCCAGTTAAAATAAATGTCTATTTTTAAGGTTTTCAGATGACTTTGAAGAAACCAGTTAAAAGGGTGTGTGTGTGAGAGAGAGAGAGGTTGGTCTGAAGCAGCACAAGAGCAAAACAACAAGGAGGCTCTGGATCCACTGTGGATGCCGTCAGTCTTAATGTAAAACATATAAGACAGAAAGACTAACGACACAGTATTCAAAAATATATTTAAGCTAAACTTTTTGGCTTCTGCCGTCATTAGTAGCTGTGCTGTTAAATTGATACATAGAGAGGGGGACGGGGTATAAAGCAGCACAACAGCAAAGCAATAAAGAAGCTCTGGATCCACTATAGATGCAGTCAGTCTTACATAAAAATATATAAGCAAGATAGCTAGACTAACAACAGAGCAATTTTAAAATGTATTTAGTGCTAAACATTTCGGCTTTCGCCCTTATCAGTAACTGATATTAAATGGATACCAAGACTGCTAGTCTATCTGTCTTTCATATATATATATATACACACACACACACGCACACACACAATTCACAGACAGATCCTACTCTAAGAAAATTAAGTAAATGGGTTTGCTATTAGGATATTTAGACTCTGAAGCATCTGTACTGATCCAGCAATTCTGTGGCTTGAACTCTGTGCATCAAGAGCATTACATGAGCTCAGACACTTTTCAGTGTTTCTCAAGAACTGGGGTAGGTCTATTGGCTCCATTTGCCCCCTGGATAGAAGAAAGTCTTCTTTTTCTTTTGTAACTCCCCAGCTTAAGCAAATTGCAGTGCAGAGAATGGTTTTTCACATGGCAATGTGGGGAATGCAAGTATTTATTTTTAAAAAATAGGAATTGTATTTTCAGGGAAGCATATCTACTATTATGTTTGTAGGAGTAAGAAACTGGCAAGGAGACTCGAAGCCACGTGTTGTCCTGAGACCACTTTTAATTCAGTTATTTAAAAATGTGACTGGCTTTTTGATCCTTGAATAAAGGCCTATTTCAATCAAAGGAGAAAACCAACCTAAATCAGGGACAGATTTGCCCTGGCAGAATCTCTTTGTATTTCAGAATCATATCTGTTATCAGGAGGCATTGCAGTGAAACAAAAGCTTTATGAATGGCTAGGATGATAAACTGCAAATCTTACCAATGAATTAACAATTTTCTTTTATCTTCCCTTTGATACGTTACTTTGAACAGCAGTGAACAGCTCACTCAGTGGGACAGCCCAATGCGAGTGAAACTGTCAGTGTGGAAGCCATGTGTAAAAACGCTGCTGATAGAACTCCTGCCATGGGCTCTGCTGATCAATCACTCCAAGTGGGATCTTTGGCTGTTTGAAGGCGAGAAGATTGTCCTGCAGATACCTGCTGGGAAAACAATGATACCTCCAAATTTTCAGGCAGGCTTACTATTCAAATCAATATGCATTGTTTTCTTTAAAGCATGATATTTTCATTTCAGAGCCAGATCAAAGGGCACAAGGCCTATGCCAAACCATGATGTGGGGCACAACATGTCTTGTCTTTGTCAGTATATGCAAATATAGACATGCATGCATGCATGCATTCAGAGAGAGAGAGAGAGCTGCAGGCACACTCCTCACCTGAAATGTAGGTTCAGCTATTCAGCTGGTTCTGTTGCTACTGCAGGGCAAGCAATGAGGATTCTAAATCCTCCAATGGGTAGTATCCAATGCTGCCTGTCTATGAGTGGGACCCACCACCACTTCTGTTCCCTTATCCGAGCTCTGCCAACCTGGCCTGTTCAAAAAACAAGCATTTCTGCTTGTTTGGGGGCTTGCCCCCGGAAGTGCTGAATCTTTATTCCACAAGTGGTGGGTGCCACTTGTGGAAGGGAATTGGCAGGGGTGGCCACTAGCAGGTGATCTCCATTGGATAGTGCCCTAAGATCGCAGCCACAACATCTTGGCTATGTGATCTGAGAATAGCGACCATGTTCTGAGCTGTAAAGAACTTTAAAGGGAGTCTTAAGGCAAGAAACAGGGAGAATATGCTTGTTCGTTTAGAATATTTCTAGGCTGCCTTTCAGTGCAAGAACTCTCCAAAGGTGGCTTACAACAATAGAATCCCATGATAAATTGGCAAAAATTCATAAAAAACATTCATTAACAAATCTGTTTAGCCCATTTGGGGGCTCTAAGTAAGCTAAGCTAAGGCCCTTTGCTACAGCTTACTCACCTCTTAGTAGCTGTGTACTGCAGATTATTTTATTGATTTGAACTATTTCTACCTGCTTCTTGACTGCATGGCCCAAGATGGACTTATGTACATATTTTAGGTGCTTGCAGATGTGACTTTTAAGATGCCATTGCCCTGCCTAATTCACGGAATTTTATGGGGGATCCAGACATCCTTGTTTTCAACTTGTAATACTCTCATATTTTCCCAGTGCTTCTTCCATCTTTTGTCTTACCACAGATAATCTTTTAAAAAAGAAAAAGCATAACAGATGTACAATGCCTTCTCATAGGTAGCACTAGGAGCCCTCTGTCTGGAAGCACCCTGAGGTTTTATATTATACCATCTTGGGAATACAAAAAAGTAATCTCAGCCTTGGTTTATACATTTAACCAGGGGATGCTACAATAATGTGATGGAGAAGGGGCACAAGCCTTTCCCCTGAATTCCAGGAACTCCTCATTTTTTCTTTTTCTTTTTCTTTTTAGAAATAGACATTTGCGCAAATTGCAGTCAAAATTTGCACAAATTATGCAAATTGCAGCTGCAAATTGTGCAAATATCTATTTCCACAATTTGGGGGAAAAGGAAAATCTACCAGCTGGCCTGACTCACTGCGGACTGAGTCGGGCCAGCTGGCAGAAGACATAACGGAGTCTGGGGGGCTGAGCTGACAAAAGCTTGTTGAGCTCCACCCCGCAAATTTATTTATTTATTTATTCATTAATTCATTTATTTCATTTCTATACCGCCCAATAGCCGAAGCTCTGTGGGTGGTTCACAAAAATTAAAACCAAACAGCACACAATAAAACAATTTAAAATATATAGGACATTAAAACCACAATATAACAATACAACCACAATAAAAACTAGCAGCAGTGCAGGAGTTTAAAATACAGATTTAAAACAGCAAAGCTAAAAGTTTAGAAAGCTAAAATGCTAAAATGCCTGGGAAAATAAAAAGGTCTTCACCTGGTGCTGAGAGGAATACAATGTAGGTGCCAGGCGAACCTCACTAGGGAGCTTATTCCAGAGCCGGGGTGCCACAGCAGAAAAAGCCCTCCTCCTAGTAGCCACCCGCCTCACTTCCTTTGGCAGGGGCTCACGGAGAAGGACCGCTGACGATGATCTTAAGGTCCGGGCAGGCACATATAGGAGGAGGCGATCCTTCAGATAACCTGGCCCCAAGCTCTTAAGGGCTTTAAATGTTAATACCAACACTTTGAATTGGGCCTGGAAATGGACTGGCAGCCAGTGCAGCTGAAAAAGTACTGGATTCCTCCAACATCCCTAAAAAAAGAGGTTGCTAGAAAACCACTATGAAATGTAAATGTGAGATTTAAGCTTGTAAGCGCCTCTTGTGCAAATATTGAATGCAAATACCTACTCAGCCATTTTGCCCTATATACACTAAGTTAACCCCTGAGATCTTCTGAAAAGATGTTATTGGTCATCCCATGATCAACAGTGCATCGTCAGTTAAAGGTGCATAAATGGGCCTTCTTGGGAGTGTCACCCACTCTGGAACACTCTTCTATGTATGTCCAAAATGCAGAAACTGTGGCAAGCCTTTGATGCTTCTAGAAGAAATATCTCTTTACTCACGCTTTCCTTGACTTATAATTACACTGCTCTGTTCTACTGTGCTTGTAACATTTTTAACTGTATTATTTTATATTGTTTTTATATGAGTTTTATATTGTATTGTATGTATTTTTATGTACACCGCTTAGGATGCAATCCTCTGTATGTTTAGACAGAAAAATGTCCTACATGACTGCCTAGGGAATGCTGGGAGTTGTAGGACTTTTTTCTGTCTAGACATGCATAGTATTGTGCCCTTAGAGATCTTAGGATATCAAGTGGTACAAAAATTGTTTAAATAAATAAAATAATACTGAGAACAGGAGGTGCTGAGCATGACAGAATGTTTCTATTTTAGGAAGCTTTCCAAATTGGAATTTACTGGGCAAACACTAACACTGTGCACAAGTCAGTAGCAATCAAGCTAGTCCACAACATGACATCACCAAAATGGAAGGATGGGGATAACGAGGAGGTGGTGACATTGGATGAAGAGGGCTTTGTTGAAGCGGAGATAAAACTTGGAGCCTTTCCAGGACATCAGAAGGTTAGAAATATTTGAGATTATTTCCTAATGTTTAAAATGCATTTATTTATTTATTTATTACATTTCTGTACCACCCATTAGCTGAAGCTCTCTGGGTGGTTCACAAAATAAACTTAAAGCCATAAAATACAATTACATAGTAAAACATAATATGAAAACCAAAAGTTTAAAACGAAATAACACCAAAGTAAGAAATGAAGGGCTAACACACCTGGGAAAATAAGAAGGCCTTTACCTGATGCCAAAAAGATCGCAACATAAACACCAGGTGAGCCTCTCTGTGGAGGGCACCACTGAAAAGGTCCTCTTCTTAGTAGCCATCCACTTCACCTCATTCGGTGGGGGCACCCGGAGAAGGGCCTCTGAAGATGAACTTCGTGTCCAGACAAGTATATCTGGAAGGAGACAGTCCTTCAGGTAACCTGGCCCCAAGTCGTTTAGGCTTTGTAGGTTAATACCAGCACTTTGAATGGGCCTGTAAATGGACTGGCAGCCAGGCAGATCATAAAGCACTAGTGTAATATGACCATATTGGCCAGTCCCCATTACCAATCTTGTTACCCTATTTTGGCCCAGCTGAAGTTTCCAGATTGTTTTCAAAGGCAGCCCCACATATAATGCACTGCAATAATCCAAATGAGAGGTTACCAGAGCCTGGAGTTGGTATATCAGCCTAAGTTGATCAAAGATGCTCCATGCTACCAAGACCACCTGTGCCTCCAGTGACAGCTCTGGATCAGATCACACACACCCGTCTACAAATTCAAAAATAACATTATTCAGAAATATGATAAACTAAGGGCACAGTCCTATCTGATCTGCCTTGGGTACTCGTAAGCCTCTGAATTCACACTTCTTGCTCTGCAGCTCACACCTCCCACTTTGTGCCATGCGCCTCCTGCTCTGCATGTTAGTGAAGGTGGGCATTTTCGCCCGGCTAGCGGAAGCTTCGGGGAGGGGGAAGGAAGGAGGCTGGGGCAGATGTAGGATATGTTGTACGTCTGCTAACTGGTCACCTTCCCTCCCTGTCCCTGCCCCATTTTCCCCATCTCCGCATTCCGTTTTCCGAGCGTGGAGAGGTTGCCGGTGCAGCTCTTTCTGCGTCAGCTATGAGGGGGAGGGGGCGGAGAGTGCAGTTTCCGGGCTCCAAGGCCCAGGAAACTGAACAATCTTGTGTCCCCAGGCACTATCTAGGGGTCCATAGCATTGTTTTCTAAGAATAATATTTTTAAAGATTAGCTGATCAACCACATCCAGAAGAAAATAGTCACTGGGAATGGTCTGGTCAAATGCTCTTGTTAAAAGATGTAAATTCACATTAGCAGTCCTCCCATGGGCTCCAGCACACTAGCACTTATGCATGGGATTTATTCTAGAGATGGGACTCAACCTCAGCCCCCGTACTGGTATAGTAGCAGTCACTGTTTCTGCTGTGCCCAGTAGAAATAACTTGCAACTGCAGCTCTCCCATATCGGAATCCTTATGCAGCTGTAGGCCAGTGACTTAGTATGTGACCTTGTAAATGGAGCCTCAAACGAATCATTTCATCGGGTTGAATTCAGCATTTCTTTCCACGGTGATAGCATCCTCAAGAAGAGTTCCACACAGAAGGCTCCTGCTGGTAGAGAGGAGTGCAGGGAGACTATTTCCCCCAGTGCCTCCCTGGAGCTGCCAACACCACCTTCTCTACTGTTCTGGAAGGTCCCCCAACCCTCAGGAGCAGATTTTCAAGGTGGAGCAAAGGGGGAGAGCGGAATCAGTGAAAATCAGCTCCTCCCCCATTTTGCCACTGGGGTTTCTTTGCTGGATTAGAAGCTTTCTGTGGACAGAATGAGTCTTTCTGTCCATGGGAGGCACATTCTGGAACCAATCCAGTCTAAATAGTTTTATTCCTACTTTGGGTCCAAGTGTGGTTTTGAAGGAAGATGATGTAGTTCTACTGCTTTAGCTAAGCAAGTATGTCTGGTCCTGCTTAGGTGCCATAAACAAGACGCTCCAAGTTATTTGGAGGAATAGAGAGGTCAGATAAATAAGAAAAAATAATTTTAGTAGAATAAGGCGACATGAATAGAGATTTGTTTATCTTCCTCCAACATGCTTAGGGTGTCATACATGGGGTTTTCCTATTTACCAGAATAACAATTAAGTGTTGTTCTTGCTGTGTTGGAAAAGTTGCCTGCTAACGTTCTATTACTGTTTTATCCTGCAGTTGTGTCAGTTCTGCATTTCTTCTATTGTTCAGCGTGGTATTCAAATCCTCCAGATAGAAGACAAGAGTATCATTGTCAATAACACTCCATACCAAATATATTATAAGCCACAGCTATCTATTATGAAGTCCCAGCTGAGAGAGGAGGTAAATCTTTAACAATGCTGTTGTTTTTTTAACTTCTACAATGGGCAGAAAGTCATATTTATATGAAGTCTAATCTTCTTATTGAAAGGAAAACACTGGATCAGGAGTTAATAAAAGTCACTCATTTTAGGTTGCTTTAATTAAAAACATAGATGCCACAGTACAGTCAGCCATGGTAATTAACCGTGATCTCTGTATAGCGGCGGATCCTGATACTTCGTAGGATTAGTTCTGCCTGGTCCCCATCTGTTCAGAAGCTGAAGTCTGCTGCTGAAACAGAGGCAGCATAATCTGTAATAGCTGTTGAAACAGTTCTAAGAATTTGTTCTAAGTTCTCATATAGAAGAGGTACATCTGCTTTCAGGCTGAAATTGTTTAGAACACCTAAACTTAAATCTGTTGGTTTATAAGCACTCTTAAGCTATGTGTACTTCCGGGACTTCAGTCTGTCCAATCATCTGTGGTTCTTGATACTAGCAAAATGCATGCATAAAATAAACTTACAATAAGTATGCACATATATCACTGTAATTATAAAACACTGCAGTTTCATAAATTAAAGAAGTAATATGATGCTTACAGCAGTCTGCACCTGAATATATTTTAAACCAGTTGTATTCATTTTTTTTAAGCTAAGACATCCATTGATAAACCTCTCCTTTCATACACTAACAAAGAGTATATCCCCCACTGTTTCATCCAGTTCTAAAAGAGCTGTGTGGGCTGCAAACTATTGCCATAAGATGTGCATTTTTTCTGCCTGAGAGGCCTAGGATGCACTCCCACTCAGTGCAACAGCAACCTGCCTATAAGGGCTGCAAGACTGGGGAAGTGTTATAGTCCTCTCATACCATGGTTTGGCATACTAAGGAGAAGTGGAGACAGGCATGGTCTTAGGAGATTTACAGGGTGGGAGTAGTGGGGGAGAATGAAGATGAAGGATCTGCCATATCCAAAGCCCTACCGGTTTCATGCCAGCATAGTAGAAGGAAGGGAGGAGTAGCATTTTGCTTCCCCCCACCATCTGTCCTGAGCTGTTTTTCTCCCTTCTTCCAAGTTTCTTCCCACTGATTGCAATGGGAGGGAACTAAATCTATGCCAGCTTCAAGGCCATTGTAGATTTGCTGCTAGTTTGGGGGAGTGCTGGGGGAATGGAGAGGCTTAGGATCCTGCAGATCCAAGCCTTTCCCTGATCCTCCCCCTGACACACTCAAGGAATGTTCCCTTGCCTCCTTTTTTGATGTCAGAGCTCCAACATCGGTGAAACAAGGGCTGCTGAGGTTTCCATGGCAGCTGAGAGAGGGTTTCCAAGGCCAAATCTCCCCCTCCAGGGGTGCCCTCGGAGAAAAAGAACTGAAACATCCTACAGCCCCTGGGACATCCTCCCAGGGACCATAGGAGTGCAGCCTTAATGTAATGTAAATGTGATTGATATAGTCTGGATTGCAGCCCCTACAAATTCTGCAGAAATGGAAACTTGCAATTCAAATATATTAAACAGTTCAGGCAAATAACGGCTGTGCACTCTCTTCCTTGTTTTCGTTCCAGTTCTTACAAGTTCCAGACAGTAGTACATTCAGCATCTGCTCAGCTACAGAGTCAGATACTGCCAAAGCAACTTCCATTCTTTTCTGGGACTTGATGCCTGACATTAGCCAACCAGTTTCTGATATGTTCCCTCTTCAAAAGTACATATTGATGAGCTTCAAACATAGCATCAGTGGTCACACCATTCCATGCTGGAGCCCACCAGCTGTCATTAGGCAGGAATTTCCAAGGCAAAGCATAGCCATACCTATTGGTGGTAGAGATGAGCATGGATTCTGTACCAGGTAGGTAGAACTATGTGAAGGAAGTTTTACTGTAATTGAAAATATGGTTTGATGTTGTATGCTCTTTAATAAAAAGATAGATGTTTTGATTGCGTACAAGAAATTTAAATGCACTGTTTACGTGACCCTTTTCATATAGTGCACATTGCTCAAAATTAGAGAATTTAAAGGTATATTTGCACACTGTATGTTTAAAGGTATGTGCACACTGTATGTTTCCAATAAAAAGAAAAGTGAGGAACACATGGTGTATAATACGTCACTGTAACCTCTCACTAGACAAAAGTTTTTCTGGCATAATTAATATGAGCCAAAAGACACAAGGGAAAAGTTAACATATCATTCCTGAAAACAAGAGAGTTTTCTCCTTTCATCCTCAAAATACAGCTGTTTCTTCTATGTCCCATTGCAGTCTTTAAGATAAGTGTAGTTCTTGACTGTTCATCAATACACCATATTTGGATAAGATAGACAACCAGAGAAGACTCCCATCCAATTATGAAGTCCCCTCCCTTTGGCGATTCACTCAAGTCAAAGTATGGGCATCTTGAGAAAGCAATAAGAAGCTTTTTGGTTTGGGCCAGCTGGAATTAGACTGGGGCTGTGTTTCCACCAGCGATTTACTCCAAACTGGCTGTGCAGGGAGGTCTCTGTGTTTCCATGATGTTGTGGCCATTCAGCCCCAGCCCCTCATTTTATCGCAGAAAAACCGCTTCTTCTGTGACTGGTTATAGTCTGACTTTTCCTGCTTACTTCAGCTCCATTACTGAGTAATTTCCACAACCACACTAGGTTCGGTATCATAGTCCTGCCCCTGGGGCGTGTAGCCCAGCCCTTGTGGGTGTGTCGCTCACCTGCCCCTGTCCTCACCGGAAGCAGCTGCGTGTGAAGGAAAGGGGGCGATGATACTGGAGGGAGCCCTCAGGCAGAGATGAAGAAATGCACACATAAGCACCCCTGGTATACAAGTGCAGTGTCCACCCACCCTGGGTATCCCTAGGAAGTTCCCAGTCAAGGTGGTGGCAGGGAAACCAGGAGACCTGCAAAGCTTCACAGAGAGTCATTAAGTCGTTAAAGCAGCTTCACGGGGAGTCATTGAGAGTCATTAAGTTGCATCCCCGCCTTAGGGGAAGAAAGGGTTTAAAAGGGGAGGAGATGCTGCACACAGCTTTTTCTCTCCTCTCTCCGTTAAAGTGAAAGTGTGCTTTAAAACTCACTTTAAAGGGAAAAAAACAAAAGGGCTGAAGCAGAGCAGAAGTGGGTGGGGGCAAGGGAGGCAGAGATGAAGAGATGCACCAACTAGTATATCATCCACTGGCTCTGTTCGCCATTTCCTCCCTATGTATTTCCCCTTTAGCAGTTTGTCCCACTTTGTGTGGGCATGTGCTAGGGGGTGTTACTTCTGAGAAAACTCATTGGCTGTATGGCTTTCCTTTCCTGGGAGCAAGTGCCATTGAAATCTGTGTGGCTTGCTTCTGAGTAGGCATGCATAGGAGTGTATCCCCTTCAGTGCATTTACTTGGGGTCTCCCTTCTCAGCCATGCAGGAGAAAGGCTTGACAGTTAGGATTTCAGTGGGTATTAAAAGTGCCTTCAATTGGGAAGCCAGCCAGCCACTACTTTTTCTTCTAGCCCACCTTGCAGGGTCATTGGGAAGCCAGGATAAGGAGGGAGAACAACAACAGCGCTGGGGGCGGGGGGGGGGGAGAGAAAGCCAGTCACTATCGCTTCTCCTAGCCCTCCTTGAAGGGTTGTTGGAAGCCAGAATAATGGGGAAGAGCAACAACAGCGGGGGGGGGGGGGAGGCAGCCACTACCTGGAGCGGAACACAAAGGAGTGAGGGAGGAGGACTCTGCAAGAGGAGGAGGCGGGATCACTGATGAGGTAATCGGACCCAACCCAGATGCCACCCAGCCATCAAGAAAATAATTTGATTAGAGCTCAGTGGAAACAGCACAGAGTCCCAGGCTACAGCGATGATAAGCCAGGTCTTTAAGGACTGTGGAAACGGGAAGAGGAGAAGATACCAGTGGGGAAACATCACAACAAAGTTGCAAACAAAGTGAAGCCGGTAGCATGGAAACACACCCTGGGAGGGAATTAGTTGCAAATTTAGCCCTACATGAGGAGTCTGGTTTCTGCTGTCTTGCAAATTCCCATGATATTAGGATAGCACCAACAAACACTATAACCGCAGGAGTGGAGAAATTCCTGTTTGAATGCTTGGAAAATATAAGTAATGCATTTGTTGCATGAAAAACCTGCATGTTTCATGATTATGCTTTTCATTCTTTATGTTTGGCAGTTATTGACATGAAAAATTATTTTGTTCTCTGTCCAGGCAGTTTGAGACGTCCATGTGTTCAAACACTTTGTGAACAATTGTGTTTTAATCCAATTTGGTGGCTCTCCCATGCAGCAGCTTGGGAAGAACATTAGATCTTGAAACTTGTGTGCTGTGTTTGAAAAGTCAAGCAAAGGAAAGGAATGGGGGGAAACATAAGTCAGGAAGCAATGATCTTGAGAATGCAGAAGGAAAACCTTTCCAAGTCTAAAAGGCTGCCTATATCCAAGATTGCATTCCCCTTTGAAAATAAGCCACCCCATGCAGTAAAAATTCCATTGCCGTATAGAAGACTTGATTTCCATTTCCTGGCCCCAGAACTGATTTTGCTCTTAGTGTATAATGCAGATATAAATAAGGAGTTATATAAAGCTAAATAAGATCAGAATCACCCATATGGTACTACCCTTGTTGGGAGCTGTGTGGGAGATGCTTTGAAGACAATGTATTTCAGTCTCTGAGCAGTGAGGAGGGGAATACCTTATATCATTTCAATCACTCAGCAGTGACTCCTCTGCGTGATTTATGAATAGTGTGGCTGGGCTCAAAGAGATTCCATTATAGGTCTTAGAAAAAAGGATGCTGACCAAATACAGTGATTCTAACAGTTAAGACAAGAGCAGAGTTCTAAGAAAGTAAAGGTTCTCTCTTCCAAACTAATACATTTTTATCTTCACATGTTCTAGAAAAATCATATTAAAAAAATAACCGTGAACAGGCAACTAAAAATATCTGTGCAGACAGGAAAATAGATGCTCAGTATGTGTTCATGAGCCCAATGATACTCCTGTTAGTGGATATCCCAATTGATATAGTAGTTCTATGTGTTGCATTTGAGTTTCATTGGATTTCTATTGCTAGTCTGCATTTTTGTGTGCCAACAGTGGGCTAGGTACTGTGTAATTCTTTTAAGTTTGTGCATTAATTTACTATGCAAGAAAGCTAGCTCTTGCATAGAATGACCCTTTCTTTTAAAACCTATAAAAACTAAAGCAACTATTATGAAAACTCTTGTATATGTAGTTAAATGTTCTCATATGAAGTCTGAGCCTATCATAATTGCTCCCTTCTCTTGCTTTCCTTTTTAACCTTCTCATTGAGGGCCGCATGCTCACTTTTTTTTTCCTTTAAAGGTGGTCAGTTATTCATGAGATCTCAGTTTTAAGAGAGAGAAACTTTTCCAAGGCTTTTGTTCTGTAATACTTCATTAGGCTGATATGATGTTTGTAACAACAAGAGGAAATTTGCTTAAGGATATGTCTAATATTATGATCTTGTTCATTTTAGAGCTATAGCATTGACTTATCAGGAACATCTTGGGGTGACATACTTAACTCTATCAGAAGATCCTAGTCCTCGTATAATTATCCACAACAGGTGTCCTGTCTCATTGCTTATGAAAGAGAACATCAAAGGTACGTAATTTATACTGTTACAGCGTAATGCTGAAGCCTTTGAATAAAGCAGCTTGCTTTCCCTTCTTAAACTCTTCATTTCAGTAGTTTCATTCAAAATTAACACGTTTAAGCCAAGGAGCAGTTTGTGTGGGTGGGGATGTGAAAGGGAGGTCTGTAAAATAAACAAAAACGTAATCATTGTACGTGCTGATAATTTATCGGGCAGAGCTCATTAGAGGTTAGGTTGCGTGTGTATATTGAGATAACATGGAACTGTGCCATAAATACAAAGATCTTTCTTTAAAAGTCTGCTTGACGTTTTATTACATTCCAGACACACCAAAGTTTGATGTTTACTGCAAGCATGTTCCAGCTGAAAGTTCGGTACACCATGAGCTTTATCATCAAGTCTCCGGATATCCAGATTGCAAAACCAAAGATCTGGTACCCAGCATCCTTTTGAAAGTTATATCATCAGAGGAATTAACAAATGAATGGAGTGATTTTGTAGACATTAATAACCAAGGCACACAGGTTAGTATTTTGGGTTTCTTTCCCCCCTCTAAATTCATAGCATAAAACATTATGAAGTGGGATGGTAAAGAGATAGTAGCATGAGCACAGAGGGAAATATACATTTAACATCCACATCTTAAACAAAGGATTTAATTGCAAGTTAATGTGTTTTAGAATTCGGGTTCAAACACAAGTGCTATTTAATCCTCTGGGAACTATTCCCATGCAACCCCCACTGAAATAATAAAAAACTGCATGTAAAGTATGTTTGCGGGACTCCATTTTGACTCCATATTTCAAGGGCAAATGTGCTCACACTCTATACCTAAGGGCAGAACTAAACACAACTCTGATCATGGAGTTGCCACCAAAACAAGAACTTCATATCCCTTTCCTTCATAACATCTTGTAAGTATGGCTACTCACACTTTATTTTAGATACTTGAAAGTAATTTGCCAGTAAGAGATGGCATGATATCAACACTCTACACATTTTGCTTACTAAACATTTTGAAGGGGAAGGGGGGAGGGAATTGGATGTGGGGTGGCTATTTTCATTGGCAACCTCATGATCAGAGCATCTAGTTCCACCCTAAAGTTCTGTGTATTCTGTACAATAGGGGTGGACAACTTGTGGCCCTCCAGATCTTTTGGCCTACAGCTCCTAGCAAGCATAGCCAGTGGTGAGGGATGCCGGGAGTTGTAGGCCAAATCAAATGGAGGACCACGAATTGCCCACCCCTGCTGTAAAACAATTTTTTCTGGTATAGTGGTTTTTTATCCTGAGAGAGTCAGCTTCTATTTTTTCTTATGCAGCTTTTGTTTTCATGATTGTGTGTTGAAGTTTGAAGACCTGGTGGCTATATTGGCTAAATACTTATCTGGCAAATGGAGTTCTGTATCTTGAATCTTGGCTGTAGAATAAATTAAAGAAAGAAAGTAAACAATTTCTCAGACGCACAGAACTTTTCCTTTGCACTACAATTTGGTAGTTTGTGGTTGTTGCTTTGGCACACAGATCTGATCTCACAGGCTCATAGGCCATTTTCTCTTTCAGTCCAGCCATTAATTTAAGCTAAGTGCTCTTTCTTCCTTTTGTAAGAAAGGTCTATATGTATTTATTGAAATTCACATCTGCCATCCACTATCAGAGCCAGCTTTGGCTCAGATTCCAAAGTTATTTGATTGAAGTGTTCAGAAACAGGCAGAAGTTGCAGGGGTGAAAAAGCACTTTACACAATGCAAGATTAAAAGGGTACTTGGTGAAATGGAATGTCTATAAATGTAAAGAAACTAAATAGAAATACTTCCTCTGCTGTGTTTATTTGACCTGTAGAATTAATTGCCATCAGGAAATCTTCAAAGAAATAATTTAGCAAGATGTTATTTCATGTATCAGAGCAGTATTATGGCCACTAATAACATTTGTAAGCCAAGATAATAGTCCGGAAACAAAAAATAATTTATCCAGCTTTTAATAACACAGTTGACTTTGGAAAGGATCCTTTCCCCCCACTGTAAAGTTAGTGCATTTTAGGGTTATTCACCTGACTATGCAAATGTGCATGGGTCACTGGTAGGAATGTAGATAAACGAGCTGGGCCAGTTGCATGAAGATGCAGTTCAAGAAAATAGCACAACTCTATTTCTGAGCCAATTAACTGTTAAGCTACACTGTCAGAATTTTTCAGTCTCTATATAACAACATTTCTACTGTCAAACTATGAGCTAGAATGTGGATCTAATACAACTTTTTAAGATTGAAGTATGATCCTGTGGTGGGTTGGACAAAGTTCTCTGCATCCAAAGCCATGCTGGAAACACATGAAATTAAGGGGAATATTATATTCCCTATATTTTGAGTTTTATTAAATACTATTGGCTATGATCCAGAAGGCTACACATGCACAGTCTTTAAACACCTACATTATGGGAAAATATTTATTTATATTTTGAATATTTATTAACTGCTTTTCTGCCAAATATCTCAGATTGGTATACAAAAATAAAACTGCAAAATACAATAGACCCACTAGCAATTTTTAAAAACCCACACAGAATAATAGTAAAATGCCAGCGGTAGTGCCTAGCACCACCTCCTGGAACCGATCATTGAGACAGGAACAGAACCACTGCAACACAGTGTCTCCAGTTTCCATCCGAGACAACTGGTCCAGAAAGAGACCCTGGTCAGTGGTAGTGAATGCTGTCAAGAGGTCCAGGATAATAAACAGGGTCACATTCCCCATGTCTCTCTTCTAGCATAGAATACCATGCCTGCGTAAGTATTCACCCCCTTTTGACTTTTCCACATTTTGTTGTGTTATGACCTGGAATTAACATGAATTTAACTGGCATTTTTACCATTTGATTTGCACAACATACTTAACACTTTGAAGGTACAAAATATTTCTGTTGTGGCACAAAAGTTAATTAAAGAAAAACAAACTGGCATTTGTTGGTTGCATAAGTATTCACCCCCGAGTCAATACTTGGTAGAAGCACCTTTGGCAGCAATTACAGCTGTGAGTCTTTTGGGGTAAGTCTGTACTAGATTTGCACATCTGGATCTTGCAATTTTTGCCTGTTCTTCTTGGCAAAATTGTTCAAGCTCTGTCAGGTTGGATGGGAATCGTTGGTGAACAGCAATTTTCAAGTCTTGCCACAGGTTCTTAATCGGATTGAGGTCTGGGCTTTGACTGGGCCATTCTAAGACATTCAGGTTCTTGTTTTTAAACCACTCCAGTGTAGCTTTGGCTGTGTGTTTAGGGTCATTGTCCTGCTGGAAGGTGAACCTCTGCCCCAGTCCCAGGTCCCTTGCAGACTGAAACAGGTTTTCCTCTAGAATTGCCCTGCACTTTGTTCCATCCATCTTTCCCTCAATCCTGACCAGTTTCCCAGTCCCTGCCAATGAAAAGCATCCCCACAACATGATGCTGCCACCACCACACTTCACCATGGGGATGGTGTTCTCCAGGCGATGAGCACTGGTTTTGTGATAACGCCAAAAAGTTCAGTTTTGGTCTCATCAGACCAGAGGACCTTTTTCCACATGTTTGCTGTGTCTCCTGCATGCCTTTTGGCAAAGTCCAAATGGGATTTGATAGGAGATTTTTTCAGCAATGGCTTTCTTCCCACCACTCTTCCATAAAGCCCAGTTTTGTGGAGCAGCCCGGTGATAGCTGTCCCATGGATGGTTTCTCCCATCTCAGCTGTGGATCTCTCCAGCTCCTTCAGAGTTCCCATGGGCCCCTTGATTGCCTTTCTGACTAATGCCCTCCTTACCCAGTCACTGAGTTTTGGTGGACACCCTTCTCTAGACAGCGTTGTGGTTGTGCCATATTCTTTCCATTTTGTAATCATGGATTTAAGGTGCTCCGGGGGATGTTCATAGTTCGGGATATTTTTTTATAACCCAACACTGATTGGTGCTTCTCCAGAACTTTATCCTGGACTTGTTTTGATAGTTCCTTGGTCTTCATGATGCTGTTTGTTTAGATATGCTCTCCCACAAACTCTGGGGCCTTCCAGAAACAGGTGTATTTAATCTGAGATCATGAGACACTTGACTTGCACACAGGTGGACTCCATTCAACTAATTATGTGACTTCTGAAGGCAATGGGCTGCACCAGAGCTTATTTAGGGGTGTCACAGCAAAGGGGGTGAATACTTATGCAGGCCAGACTTTTCTGTTTTTTATTTGTAAATCAATTTGTAAAATATTTAGATTTTCCCCACTTTGACATTATGGACTATTTTATGTAGATCAGTGACAAGAAATCCTAATTCAATCCATTTTAATTTCAGGTTGTAACAAAATGTGGAAAAGTCAAAGAGGGGTGAATATTTATGCAAAGCACTGTATCAATCAGGGCAACGAACACTGTTTATGTACCAAACTCTGGCCAGAAACCAGAATGAAATGGATCTAGATCAGGTTGTAAGCAACCTGGTGCTCAACTCCTGTAAGGCCAATGGTCATGCTGGCTGGGGCTTATGGGAATAGTAGCCCAAAATGTCTGGAGGGCACCAGGTTGCCTACCCAAAAGTCTGTAGTTGCGCAGCCTCCAGTTTCTCAGGGATCTTGCCCCCAGAAGGATATATTGGCAACGGATCAGTAATTGGCACAATCCTTCAGGTCCAGCATGGATTTCTTCAGCAGTGGCCAGACAACCATCTTTTTTCAATACAGCTGGAGCCACCCACAATGTCAGATAGAGCCCCAGAGCAGTTCTGATTCTGAGGAGGAACAGGAATCTGTGGGAGAGGAGCTCGCTCATCTCTCACAGGCACAGCAGCTGGCAGAGATTCCTCCTGCCAGCATTCCTGAGATAGATAGTGACTCTGGCAGTGAGAGAGCGCTGGAGGGGGGCTTGTTGGACGCTCAACGCCAGGGGCGACGACAGCTGGAGGGCGCGGAAAGGAGGCATAGCGCTCGTTTGGCGCACAAGCAACAGTCGCGACCCGAGGACCCAAGGGAAAGAGGGAGGAATTCTCCCTAGCCCATAAGTTCAGGGTCTTCCCGTGATTCTCCTTCAAACGGGGACCAACTGCCTAACCTGGAGCATAGGCTACTCTGCTGTTCCTTGCTTAGTCGCTGGTGATTAGCATCTGAAAGAGTCATTAAGTTGTAAAAGGATTAAAGCCTTGAAAAGAATCCTTTTGTCTGTGTCTTGAGTTAGCTATTGGAGTAGACTGAAAGAGGCTGCCAGGGCACTTCTGACACACAAGGACACAAGAAGCCAGCCCAGCCCTGCTAGATGTTACACTCTCAGATGGTCAAGGGTCAAGCATAGATATACATTTTGGGAAGATTTGTCACTCAAGCTGCCCTCCATGGGCCCACAAATTGCATTTTAAGCTCTCCTAAGAGTCCTGCTGTGCATTAACAAGGCATTGGGATTGCTGCATGGCTACCTGTACTTCTATTAGAGCGAAGCACATTGCTGATTATCCATCAAGGCATTTGAGAGAGAGAGAGCACTATGGCAGCCTGGACATGTCCAAGCCTCCCAATGTCACCCCCCCCCAATACACACACACACGACCTGGGAGCAGGTACGCACCTCCCATATCCCTGTCCAGACCCCCCCACTTGGTCTTTGCCCATGGAGCGGGGAGGGCTAGATGGGAATATATGACAAGCACACTCAGGCCTCACGTTCAGCATACTGGCCTGGTGTTCGGAGAGTTTGCATTTCATATTCTCAAGCTGGGGAGAGGTAACGAGTGGGGTACCGCAGGGCTCAGTCCTGGGCCCAGTGCTCTTCAATATTTTTATTAATGACTTGGAGGAGGAGGTGCAGGGAATGCTGATCAAATTTGCAGATGACACAAAATTGGGAGGGATAGCTAATACTTTGGAAGACAGAAACAAAATTCAAAGTGATCTGGATAGACTGGAGTGCTGGGCAGAAAACAACAGAATGGCATTTAATAGGGACAAATGCCAAGTTCTGCACCTAGGAAAAAGAAACCAAATGCACAGTTACAAGATGGGGGATACGTGGCTCAACCACACTACGAGCGAGAAGGATCTTGGAATTGTCGTCGATCACAAGCTGAATATGAGCCAACAATGTGATGTGGCTGCAAAAAAGGCAAATGCTATTTTGGGCTGCATTCATAGAAGCATCGCTTCCAAATCCCGGGAAGTACTAGTTCCCCTCTACTCAGCACTGGTTAGGCCTCATCTGGAGTACTGTGTCCAGTTCTGGGCACCACACTTTAAGAAGGATGCAGACAAGCTGGAGAGGGTTCAAAGGAGGGCAACAAAGATGATCAGGGGACTGGAAACAAAGCCCTATGAAGAGAGACTGAAAGAACTGGGCATGTTTAGCCTTGAGAAGAGAAGACTGAGGGGAGATATGATAGCACTCTTCAAGTACTTGAAAGGTTGTCACAGAGAAGAAGGCCAGGATCTCTTCTTGATCATCCCAGAGTGCAGGACACGGAATAATGGGCTCAAGTTACAGGAAGCCAGATTCCGACTGAACATCAGGAAAAACTTCCTGAGTGTCAGAGCAATACGGCAATGGAACCAATTACCTGGGGAGGTGGTGGGCTCTCCCACAGTGGAGGCCTTCAAGACGAGGCTGGACAGCCATTTGTCAGGGATGCTCTGATTTGGATTCCTGCATTGAGCAGGGGGTTGGACTCGATGGCCTTGTAGGCCCCTTCCAACCCTACTATTCTATGATTCTATGATTCTATGATATGTCAGGGGTGGGCAATGTTTGGCCCTCCAGATGTTTTGGGCTACAAATCCCATCAGCCCTAGCCAGCATAGCCAGTGATGAGAGGTAATGGGAGTTGTAGGCCATAACATCTGGAAAGCCACAAGTTGCCCACCCCTGTCATATGATGGGGGGCACATGATGGAGGAAATGGGTGGGGGGAGAACAGGCTTTTTAATATCTTATGGGGATTTCACCATGCTTGGGTGCTGTGCCTATGGTGGACTGGATCAGGCCTGGAAAAATGTGGCACTTTTGTGGACTGTAGTTGCGCACGTGTAGTAGGTATCTACTGGATATATTTTGTACACAATTTCTGAGCAAGGGCATCGCTTTTCTTCCTGCTTTATGCTCAGTCCCATTCCATTAGCTGCTTAAACTTCCCATGGCATTCAGTAAACATTTTTTTAATTTGTTCAGAGGTTCTACACTCCCTCATCTGGGCCTCCAGTGCTTTTTCAATGTTAGGCAAGGTTGAATGCTTATGGACCCCAGCGGTTGAGCGCATTGGAGACATGGGTGTGCTTTTCAAGTGCAGTCATGACGGGTGGTAAAGTTCATCTTCAAAAAGCTCCCAAAGACAATTTAACTTTCATATTGTGATGATTTAACGTGAGCTACTGTATGCTCACTTGCACACATTATGGAGGGCACGTAATAGTTTGTTTATTTGAAGAAGAGTAATGAGTAGCACTTAAATGGTTATTATATGGGCCAAGTATCGCATTATTATTGCAGCTGTAATTAGAAAGTTGGCATTTGTTCCCCAGACTGTTGGCGCCAGACGTGAGGAATGTTAATTCCATGGTTTGCCCGTGAGTGCAGGGTTTTTCTTTCAGAAGTATCCAGCATGGAGGGACTGATCTGGAGCAGGACCCTAGGGTGGAGCTGAGG
The DNA here is from genome assembly GCF_057233095.1 of Heloderma suspectum. Classification (NCBI taxonomy): domain Eukaryota; kingdom Metazoa; phylum Chordata; class Lepidosauria; order Squamata; family Helodermatidae; genus Heloderma; species Heloderma suspectum. The sequence continues at coordinate 40,346,026 of NC_139461.1, read as the reverse complement.
GGCATTAGCTCTTTGCTCCCCCACTGTGGCCCCAATCTGGATTGGGGCCCTGCACCTGCAATTTGCACGGGGAAGAAAGCTCACATTGAAACGAATGGGAACTTTTTCCCCATGCAAATTGCAGGCATGGGGTGATCTGGATCTGGACTGCAGCAGAGGCCAAAGGGCCCTTACCCCTCATGTTAAGGTCCCAATCTGGATTGGCCTCCTTCCGCTGGCTATTTGTGAAAGAAAAAATTCTGCACTCAGGGGCAAACCATGTGATAGATGTCACATGCCGTTTTCCCCTTGTCAAAGACTGTCTCCATATTGACTTGTTGCCATTGCTCCATTCAGCTGCTGCCTTTGCATTACAGACCTTCTGTTTCAGTAAGTGACCCTGCGCAGCTTGTGTGTTCAACCTGCGGTTGTATAGCTACATAACATCCGCTCTGCATGCTGCTGTTTGGTTTCTTGTTCCATAAAAAACAAATGTTACACTTTGACTATGGAAAAAGTAAACCAGGCTACAGCTATAACAACATACCAAGTTGTTAGGTTTGTTAACTTTAAACCAAGAGCCACCCTTAAAACCGTTCATCTTGGAAACTACTGCATGTTGCATAATGTTCTTCTACTGACTTGTCAACAGTTGGGCCATCCGCTCAGTAAGGATACCTACTGAGTGGTTTTTATGTTGGTTTTCCTCAGCAAGTTCTCTTTGAAATTCACAAAGACGTTTTCCATGAATGAAATAATCCCCCCCCCCCCCGAAGTCTCTGAAATAAATACTGGTGTCTACAGCAAATAGTTTTCTTCATTCCATGTTTGCTAAAGTTTTCCTTTTGATACAGATTCCCCACCCCCACCCCCCAACAGCAATAAGTTTCTTTCATTTCTCAAAAGTAATGCTAGAAAGAATGGAAATAGGTTCTTCATTTAATGTTGCCTCTGTGTAATTTCCTGAGGAAACTAGCCTTTTCTGTTAATCCTGAAAGTCCAATAATTGAGCTGTGCTGTGTTCTTCCTTTCCAAAACAGCATCAACAGCCATAATAATTCCCTACAGAAGTTCATTCACAAATATGCTGCTGCCCAAACTGTGCTCTCTTCTATTATTTTATTTTCACTGGATTAAAAGAAACTGATGCCATTGTATTCAGCAAATCATAGAATAGAACAAAATCATTAATGTTAAGTTTAAATAATAAAGGATTGGAAGGAATTATGAATATATTATGGAACTACTTGTGTGATCATTTAGATAAAAAGGAAAGGAGGACAGCATCAGAAATGACCAGAGAAATAAAAAGAGGTAAACTTCAAACAACTGCCTGTGGGAGAAATTAGTCGCTCAAATACCCTGCCTAACTTTTGCAGGGGGGGACGACACACAAAATATTTTCTTCAGGAACAACTATTACTTCTCCTGTGTCAAAAGATGCTTCCTCAGATTTCTTGTTCACAGAAGACATTCCTCCAGAAATGTTCCTTTCTGACACTTCTTTTAGGGTTATCTCTGTTTTGCTTCTCCAGATCATAGCTTAAATTTCAGTGCCTGATCATCTGAGCCAGGCTTTACTTTGGCAGTCTAGGACTGGAGGACAGGGGAACCCTCACCAGGGTAATGCCACAGACAGTGGCATTGTGTCAACAACCGGACCCAATGCCAGATCTGCACGGGGGCCATAATTGTAGTGGACATAATGCTGGGGCATGAGTGTTCATAACAGAGCTGTAAGTAGGGATGTCAGAGAATTCCACACAAATTTTAAATGGGATCGAATTCTGACAAATCCGAGGCTTACGGAGACCGATGGTAGGTGCATGGAAAGGATTTTTTGGTGGAATTATTTACATAATAATAATTATGTAAATAATTATAATAATAATTTACTTACAGAATAATAATAATAATAATAATAATAATAATTATTAATATTATTATTATAACAATATTAATTTACTTACAGAATTATTTACATAAGTTTGGGGAGCCGGAAAAAAAACCGGGGGAATCTGGGGCATGCGGACAGCAGAACGGGGCGGCCCTTGGCTCTGCGGAATCCTCGTGGAGTGGAACCGCTCCGCGCGGATTCCAGGGGGGAGGAATGGATTCCCTACCTGAATGGATGGTGGGGAATCAGTACATCCCTAGCTGTAAGTGTTGCCAAACTCAAGAGGGTGTCTCCTGATTGTCAGAGCCAGGATGCCCCCACAAATACAGCTACTCCACAGTCCTAGGGGTTGTATGAGAATTTCATTCTTGTTCATAAATCATGTAAATATGTCCCGTTCTCAACCCCAAATGCGTAATTCCTAGGAAATATTCATAATTTTCCAAGCTTCCATTTGTGTTCAAAAGTGCACACTTGTGCTTACGTGCACTTCCAAAAATGTGCATTCCCCCCGCAAAAAAAAACATTTTCATGATTTAGCCCATGGGGGGAGTGCACATTTGGGGTGCATGCTTGGAAAAGTGCACATTTTTTGTGTTTGAAAATACACATGTTCTGGAGCGAGGTGAGACGAGCATTGAGGTAAAAAACAGTGAACCTTGACAAGATCAAACATTGCTCGCTCTCCCATCCCTATGCAGTCCTCATGTGAGCAAATTGACCAATGGTTTCTTGTGGGGAACCATTTGTGTGAAATAGCCCGTGTCTGTCTGTCTGTCTGTCTGTCGGAAAACTTAATTAAACCAGAGAGAATTATTTCCTTCTTACATTTTGGGGGGCGGGGGGGGGAAGCTGTTTCACACACATGGCTTTTAAACACTTCAACAAGCTATAGGTCATTGTATTACTGAGATTATGCATGTCCTGGTAGTGTGATGGTGTGAACAAGAATACAAGTAGAAACCTGTGGATGGATATATGTAATTACAGTTCAGTTCAACAAGTTTTGGCTATCATTCCATAAAATGATTAGTCAAATTACTTTGAATTCCACTGTTCACATTGTACAAGCCATCAGAGATGCCCATTTCTCTCTCCCATTCCCCCAGTAATGAAATTTAGGTTTGTTCCTGGGCCAGAATCCAACCCTGGTCATTGCAAATACTGCTGTGCTTGAGTGGTGTGGGTAATGTATATGTTGCCCTGTTTATGCAGTAACACACACACAGCAAGCCTTTTGCATTCAGCCACACAGAAGGAGTTGCATGGGTGCATTGCGCACAAACATGTGTCAGGATGCCTAAGCAGGCAGGACAAATGGCAAGAACAGTGAAGGGGAAAAAGTCCTGTGCCAGGTGCTGTCTTGAGCATCCAGTTCTGGTGACTTTGGGAGAAAGCAGATCCTGGCTTTGATGGATCTTTTGTCTGGTACTATAGACCTGTGTTTATTATATCATTTGAAACAGAAGGTTAAAACTAAAAGCTGCAGTTCTCAAATCGCATGTTTCTGTATAGTTGCCCAGATGTCTCTAGAACTCCTTGGGAGCAAGTATTTTCTGTCCAAACAGCATTGTCATTATTGAATCAAAGTGTAGCCATGTTTTGTAGATTTCTTAATACAACTTCTTCTCCCTAGATTGTGTTCTTAACTGGCTTTGGCTATGTATATGTGGATATTGCTCATCAGTGTGGGACAATAATGATCACTTTAGCACCTGAAGGAAGACCAGGACACCAGACCAGTTTGAACAGGTATGTTAAAACTGCTTGGAAGGTGATAAAGAAACTTGCACTATGTAGCTGTTTAGCCCTCTAGGTGTGAAGTGACTTATTAAACATAGCACAACTGTTTGTTTTGTCTAGTGTCACTGCGTATGTGTGGCGTATGTTTAAACCATATGTTAACATTTTGTATATCATAGTAAAACATGACAATCCAACATCTGAGGCCATGTCACCCTCGAATAAACATGAAATTCCTGGTACAATAAACAAGGCTCAGAGAGGACTTGCCAGTTTAACATTTATTTGGCCAGATTGGCGGTCCTTACTCGTGCAGAACTCCCATTGAGGTCTGCGGGAGTTCTAACTCATGATGAAGGGCGGAAGAATGGTCCCATGCAAACTGTGTAGTCGATCATCTTTCTTGCTCTTCCCTATGCCCTAAAACTGCAAAATCTTCGTTGCTAACTCCACTCAATTTGAATCATAACATCACCCTTTATAACTGTCAAAGTATTTGGCTTCTAGAGGTGGTGTCATAGAAAGAGCAGAATGTGTTGTTCCAGATTTTTAAAATATGCCCTATAATTAAATATGAATCCCCATGAAATTAGTGATTATCAGTGCTTAATCGCCCACTTGTTAGTGAAGCTTGGCCAAAAGCAGTTAATGCTTTAAAACAAGCAAGCCCATCGTCGGTTTAAAATAGTCATGGTGATTTAATAGGGGAATATATTGCTTCCACAGTGTGAAGTTAATGATCCATAATAGAAACACTCTATATTGTCTCTTGCAAAAGAGCCAAAAATGTAACATCTGACAACGTGTTAGGATATTTTCCATTGTCTGCTTTAGTTTCGCACTACATTGCAAATATGACTGAGAACTACTGCATGTAAAATGTTACAGGAAAATTCAAACGTAACTTTATGTTAAATGGGTAGAGAAGGTGTAACTTGGCACAGACTAGCAATAAAACCTCTTTGTATACTGTATGTTGACTATAAGTATTTGGCTTCCCCAATCTAATTCATATTAACCACACTTGCATTTTATTTAATTTCCATTTGAAATTGGAGGGACCTTGTTGCTGTTGTTTTCTCCCATCCAGAACTCAAGAGCAGAACCTCATGCTTAAAATGTTCATCAGCCAGCTGAGCCTCACTGTGTATGATGACATCACAAACCCCAAAATATCATCTGAGCTTCTGAGATTCACAGTAGACCACGTTTACCTTCACATGACTCCAGTTGCCAGCTACCTTCGACCCCTGTCACACGAATTCCACGGAGAGGCCACCAGTGGCCTTCAGCAGTTTTATACTCTCCAGATCTATTGTGGAGATTTGCAGTTGGACAATCAGCTTTACAACAAATCCAATTTCCATTTTCCGGTCTTGCTGTGCCAGGGAGAGAAAAATGAAACCATACAGTGGACCAAAGTGCACAGCCTCATGGTATCTAATAAAGATCTGGAAGAATATAATGAAAATTCCTTCATCAAGCTCTGCCTCACTTTGTCAGAAGAACAAAATTTGCTGTTTCATGTGAATGACCTCAGCTTTGAAATGAAGCCAGCCAGGTTATATGTGGAAGACACTTTTGTTTATTACATTAAGACTTTATTTGAGACCTACCTGCCAGACAGCAAAGCCATTTACCATCCCACAAACGCCTCAACTCTCAGCTGGATACTGCCTGAATATGTGAGGCAGCATGCAAATGCTTTAGTCAATCCAGTGAAATTAAGGAAGTTAGCAATCCAGCCAGTTAGCCTCTTGGTCAGTATCCATGCTTCGTTGAAGCTCTATATTGCTTCAGATCACACTCCTCTGTCCTTCTCTGTGTTTGAACGAGGACCCATTTTTACAACTGCCAGGCAGCTCATTCATGCCTTGGCCATGCATTATGCTGCAGGAGCGTTGTTCAGAGCAGGTATGTTTGTTTTTCATAACACTTTTGTACCTTTTGACGTCAAGTATCCAGGTGTTTGGAGCATGTGACTATATTACTGAAAGATGGCAATTGATGGTATACTGATGATGACAAGCAAGCTCACACTCACACAAGTATGATAGAGATACCTGTCACTTTGGGTTAGGGAAGTCAAAGATAACCTTGGCTTGGTCATCATAGTGTATCACAGAAATTTGGTGTGCCCTTACTCTACTAGCCAAGTGAGCTAGAAGTGGCTTGGTCTGGACTTTCATTTAATTCATTCAAAAATTACTATTGCCAACATCATACATCATTTTCATTGCTGTGCAACTGCACAGTGACTATTTTGTCTAAAGAAATATATATTGTCTTCAGAAATATGATCTTTATGGAGTAAGTGAATAAAATAATGTAACTGGAAACGACACGAAGTTGGAGAAAGCAAGAGTTGGCCTGTTGTAGGATATTCGCAAAGCTTGTGAGAAATGGCACTGTATTCTGTTTTTCTTGCTGCTGTCCCAGCCAGCCTACACAACTCAGAATTCAAAACTAATTCCTAACATGGGCTCACAAAAGGAATTTCTTTCATGAAATTATTCAATCTGTCTCTGTACATTTGAAGCAAATTATGCCATTGAACACTGTTTTCTTGTTCAATCTCCCTTTGGCTGCCGTTTATGATTAGCAGTCTGTCTTTCTTCACAGAATCCTCATGCTAGACTGGCACACAGATGTTTATTGTCCTTTGATCTGAGGAGTGTGTTTGTTTTACTGATTCTTTCCCATACAAGATCAATAGTGAGCAAACAGTCTATTAGATTAATGGATACCTTGTCTCACTTCCATACATGTGCATTCATAAAGTGACTCCATCCCTGCTATACCTTTGCCTACATAAGAACATGTACGTTACAGTGGATAGGGAGACTGCCTTTGATCAACCACAACCAAAGCATTATTGCTTTTGTTGAAACATGATCATTATCTTCTTCTGTACCAATTGCTGTTGTGCCCTGTACCATTCCAACCCATTTGTACCTATGTCAGTCACTATATGTGGCTGGGAAAGGAGCAATACATTTTACTGTGTGTCATGTACAATTAAGAAAGCTCAAGCTACTCAGAACTCATGCAAATGTTGTTAGGGGCACATCTAGATAGGCCTACTTGTAGGGATTAAGAGTATTCTCTGAACGTACCTGAATCTCATTGTGCAGCCATGCAAGGACTTCAATCCATACAGCACCCTTCTCCAACCTGGTGCCCTCCAGATGTTTTGGACATCAACTCCAGCATTCCTGACCTTTGGCTGTGCTGGCTGAGGCTGATGGGAGTTGAAGTTCAAAACATCTGTAGGGGAGAAGGTCGGGGAAGGCAGCCTTACAGCCTTCCTCTACATTACAGGTAGCCCTTATAGAAATCTATGGTCCGACCACACTTGGAATACTGTGTACACTTCTGGTCACCACACCTCAAAAATGATATTGTAGCATTGGAAAAGGTGCAGAAAAGGGCAACCGAAATGATCAAGGGGCTGGAGCAACTCCCAGTGAGGAAAGGTCATAATGGCTGGGACTGGGGCTTAGAAAAAAGGTGAATACAGAGAGACATTAGAGGTATACAAAATTGGTGTGGAGAAAGTGCATAGAGAGATGTTTTTCTCCCTCTCTCATAATACTAGAACCCAGGGTCACCCCATGAAGCTGAATGGTGGGAGATTTAGGACAGATAAAAGGAAGTATTTCTTCAGATAGTTAAATTATGGAATTCGCTACCACAAGATATAGTGATGGCCACCAATTTGGATGGCTTTAAAAGGGGATTAGACAAATTCATGGAGGATACTGCTATCGATGGCTACTAGTCATGATGGCTATATATTACCTCCAGTATTGGGGACAGTATGCCTCTGTATACCAGTTGGGGAACATGAGCAGTGCTATTGCATTCATGTCCTACTTGTGGTCTTTCCAGAGGCAGACTAGATGGGGCTTTGGTCTGATCCAGCCCGGCTTGTCTTAAGTTCTTTATGTGCAAAATTTGGCGTGCGGTGGAGGTGGGAAATGTTGTTCCACCCTAAGATGATCACACAGGAGTCATCTCCTTTAGGTGAATGACACTTTTGTAAACAATTTTAATTCAATTGTTCAGACTCACTGCAGAGTTTCAGAGAAGGACACACCTTTAGTGTAGCAGGAGCCAAAAAAGGACAGATGAAAAGCAGAGCAGTTTAGTTTCATGACCCTTAGCTGCAGAATCAAAGGAACATTTTCTGCCAAAGTGGTCTCTGGCCCATTAAAGCGTATGTTTCAATATTTTTTTAAATCTTTTAAGGTGCCACAAAACTCTCTTTTGTGTCTTTTTCTAAACATTAAATTCTAAGTTTTGTTCAGTGCAGCAGCTCCCTGTAATGAGCACTATAATGTGGAAATGATTTTTACCTGTCTGCTTGGAAATCAGGTGGTATGTCAAATTAATTCTGGATTTTCCACATAACCTTGACTTCCCCCCGAGTTAATAGATCTAAATTCCTCTCGCATTTTGATTTGTTCCACAAGTGAGTTGCAGAACACACCACTGAGTGAAAATTGCTGATCTGATAAGTTGTCCGTCTGTTGTGCTCCCACTGTAATCCACGGCTGGGTTGATCACTGGGTGCATGCGCCACCCAAGCCAGCAGGCACAGCAGGAGTAAACCGCCCTGGCAGCCACAGTGGAACTCGTGCTGTTCTCGAGTAGGACTGCAGACTCTTTCTAGGTAGCCTTCACTGTGCCACTCTGTTGGCTGCTACAAACAATGGCAGTGACCTTACAATCCCTGTTTAAAATTCTGTGCTGGCTTCCAATCCAGCATTGCCACACAGCTTGTAGCAAACAAAGGGCAATCTGCTTGGACATCAGGCTGTCTGCCAGCAACTGTAATTTTATGTAGGAAACTAAATCCTAGGAATCCTCCACCCTCAATCCCCTTGTGGGGAACTCATAAGGGATCCTCCCTCTGAGTAACTTAATCAGCATGCAAATGCCATTTCTGTTTACACAACTGTGTGGAGCAAAAAGCCATTTATCTGGCTATAACTAGACTCTACACGAAAGTGATCAGCACAGAGCTGTTGGGGTGGATTAAAATAATTCCTTACGCACTTGTCAAAAATCTGCATCCCCTTTCCCAACACCCCATCAAGCAGCTGACCTTCACACTCCCCCAAGGCTGTACACTGTATCACTGTAAACTAGCTGTCATGATTCTTTCGCCGTGAGGACGTGAAATAACAAAGTTGCTTTGCAAGATGTAAAGCCTCCTAAGCAAAATAAGCCCCTGCTCCTATTACTTCGAGCCATTTGAATGCAGCATCCATCTCTCCACACGCAGTTTTAGCAGAAATACGGGAGGCTCATGGAAGGAAGTCATTTTAAAGCTATTTGTGTTTTTGCCAAAGGGATTTCTTTGATTTAGAAAGCATGAAAGATTGCCATTGCTGAATCTGTAGTGGATGAGCTATTTCCCGTGTTTTTCTCAAAGGAAGTTCATGATGTGATAAATTTTAGAGTAAAAACAGGATGGGGGGAGGGAGGGTAGAGGGCTTTTTCTAACTTCTTAAAAAGACCTGCTGTTTCTCTGATTTTAGTAGGCATCAACTTTTTCCCCCCTGTCTCATGTAGGATGGGTTGTTGGATCACTTGAAATTCTTGGCAGCCCAGCCAGCTTGGTAAGAAGCATAGGCAATGGAATAGCTGACTTCTTCAGGCTTCCATATGAAGGGCTAACCCGGGGTCCTGGAGCCTTTGTTAGTGGAGTTTCCAGAGGAACAACGTCATTTGTAAAACACATTTCCAAAGGTAAATATCCTAGTCCACTACTTTTACTACTGCCTTATTGCCATGGAGTCTTAAAGGGAAGCACTAAAGCTTTTAGATGGATCTGTTGTTCTCGGCTTTGTTCTAGCTGGTTGAGTCTCAATGAATTGCTGGGCGGGTAACAAACCTCATCTACCCTCTGTGTTTTAAAAACAGATCGTTTCTTTAACAACAGCATCCTAGAAACATTCGCGATTTAAGCTTTCCCGCATGGCCACTTTGTCATGCCGTAACTGAACGGAGATGTTAAAGAAGTTCAGTACTTCTGCTGTACCTCAGAAATCCTACACCACATTGCCTCATCATATGTAGTCTTAAAAAAAGAAAGAAAAAAGAAGGCGCTGTTGTTAAGAATTGCTGAACATGTTTTTGAAGCAAGCCCACATCTGGATTTCCCTGGGCTTGGACACAGAAATAGTGCCATCTTGTGGCTTCAAAGCCTGGCTGCACAATTCAAAGCACGGAAACACTGCTGCATTGCCCACAGTTAGAGCAATGCAAGCGGTCCCCACATGGGCAGGTATTCTGGATCTGCAGTTATCCCACAGATGTGATATTAATGTCTGGCATTAGATTGCCAATTATTGATGGAGGGTTTGGTGGGAGACAGTTTCAGCAAGCCTCATGAGAAAGAAGGCTTGAAGGGCTGTGTAGAAGCTACGCTGTGCACCAGTGAAATTGATTCTTAAAATAGAGTTTATGTTTCATGGGCCTCGCTAGTCCAGGCACAATCTTGTGCCATGTTGTTTGCCATGGAAGCAGTTTGATCACACACACTCTAAGCAAGTCATTAATTTCCATTTCTAACCTGTGTGCATTTAGGTACACTGACATCAATTACCAACCTGGCAACAAGCCTTGCTCGAAATATGGATAGGCTGTCACTCGATGAGGAGCATTATAACAGGCAAGAAGAATGGAGAAGGCAGCTCCCTGAGAACTTGGGAGAAGGACTGAGACAGGGCCTCTCTCGATTAGGCATCAGCCTTCTAGGTAACAGACGTCTGATTTTGTTATCATCATATCAGGCCTTTGGGAGGATGGGATCTGAATGTAGCCTCAAAGTGTATGTTCTTATTTTCAGGCTGTTTGTGGTGGAGGCTTTGTTTTTGCAGAACTTGGGAGAGTTTTTTGTTTTTGATATTGGAGTTCCATTTTCTTGTTGAGGGTTGAGGGACAAAAGCAGAATTGGGTCTTACAGGGAAAAATAGGTGTAATTGGCAGAGGCCAGAAGACTGGGGGCTCAAACGGGGGCGGGGGGTGCAGCCTGTGCTGAGCGAAGCACAGTTCCTCTGCTACTGTTAGCATTTCTAGTTTTCCCATTTAGCAGAAACTCATTGGTATGTTTCCAGGTTTTTTTCTCTTCATGGAAACTAGAAATTTTTTTTTGAAATTAAAGCTTATGTCAGACCTAGCCACTACCAGGTGAAGGGAATGGGATCTAGGGAACAAATCTAGGCAAGAGTGTCATGGCCAGACCAGGCCGAGGCAGAGAGTGAGTCTGTGGCAGAGGGATAGTGGCAAGAAGAGTTCTCAGCCTCTAGGGCTGCCGTCCCTTGAGGGGGAGGGCATGAAGTTCCCAGCAAGGTTCAGATGGTGAAGCAGGTGGAGCCTTCCTGCTTCCAGCCAGGCCCTGGGTAGACGGATTGCCCCTGTAGGAACGCACGCTGACCCACATTGGACTTGTGAGGGTGACTGCATCCCCGCCCCCATTATCCCAACCTGCTTTGTGAAAGAGGAGGCTCAGGAGGAGCTCCTGCTTCCCTGTAACTTTGAGTTCTTTAGCTGTGGCTTTAGTAAGGGCAGGGTTGTTGTTGTTGTTCAGTCGTTCAGTCGTGTCCGACTCTTCGTGACCCCATGGACCATAGCACGCCAGGCCTTCCTGTCCTGCGCTCTCTCCCGGAGCGTGCTCAAGTTCATATTCATTGCATCCGTGATGCTATCTAGCCATCTCGTCCTCTGCCGTCCCCTTCTCCTTTTGCCTTCAGTCTTTCCCAGCATCAGGGTCTTTTCCAGGGAGTTTTCTCTTCGCATTAGGTGGCCAAAATATTGGAGCTTCAGCTTCATTATCTGTCCTTCCAATGAGCACTCAGGGTTGATTTCCTTTAGGATGGACTGATTTGACCTCCTTGCAGTCCAGGGGACTCGTAAGAGTCTTCTCCAGCACCACAGTTCGAAAGCATCAATTCTTCGGCGCTCAGCCTTCCTTATAGTCCAGCTCTCACAGCCATACATTACTACTGGGAAAACCATAGCTTTGATTAGACGGACCTTTGTCGGCAAGGTGATGTCTCTACTTCTTACTATGCTGTCTAGGTTTGCCATAGCTTTCCTCCCAAGGAGCAAGCGTCTTTTAATTTCATGGCTACAGTCACCGTCTGCAGTGATCTTGGAGCCCAAGAAAGTAAAATCTGTCACTGCTTCCATTTCTTCCCCTTCTATATGCCAGGAAGTGATAGGGCCAGATGACATGATCTTAGTTTTTTTAATGTTGAGTTTCAAACCAGCTTTTGCACTCTCCTCTTTCACCCTCAACAAGAGGCTCTTGAGATCCTTTTCGCTTTCTGCCATTAGGGTGGTATCGTCTGCATATCGGAGGTTGTTGATAATTCTCCCGGCAATCTTAATTCCGACCTCTGATTCATCCAACCCGGCATTTCTCATTATGTACTCTGCATATAAGTTAAATAAGCAGGGCGACAATATGCAGCCTTGTCGTACTCCTTTCCCAATTTTGAACCAATCGGTTGTTCCATCTCTGGTTCTTACTGTTGCTTCTTGACCCTCGTACAGGTTTCTCAGGAGACAGGTAAGGTGATCTGGTACTCCCATCACTTTAAGAATTTGCCACAGTTTGTTGTGATCCACACAATCAAAGGCTTTAGCGTAGTCAATGAAGCAGAAATAGACGTTTTTCTGGAATTCTCTTGCTTTCTCCATGATGCAGCGAATGTTGGCGATTTGATCTCTAGTTCCTCTGCCTCTTCGAAACCCAGCTTGTACTTCCGGTAGTTCTCGGTTCGCATACTGCTGAAGCCTAGCTTGTAGGATTTTGAGCATCACCTTGCTGGCATGTGAAATGAGCGCAATTGTGCGGTAGTTTGAACACTCTTTGGCGTTGCCCTTCTTTGGAATTGGAATGTAAACTGACCTTTTCCAGTCTTGTGGCCACTGTTGAGTGTTCCAGATTTGTTGGCATATTGAATGCAGCACTTTAACAGCATCATCTTTTAGGATTTTAAATAGCTCGGCTGGAATACTGTCATCTCCGCTAGCTTTGTTGTTACTAATGCTTCCTAAGGCCCACTTGACTTCACTCTCTAGGATGTCCGGCTCAAGTTCAGTGACCGCACTATCATGGCTATCAGGGACATTCAGATCTTTCCTGTATTGTTCTTCTGTGTATTCTTTCCACCTCTTCTTAATCTCATCTGCTTCTGTTAGGTCCCTGCCTTCTTTGTCCTTTATCATGCCCGTCTTTGCACAAAACGTTCCCTTGAGATCTCCAATTTTCTTGAAGAGATCTCTAGTCTTTCCCATTCTGTTGTTTTCCTCGATTTCTTTGCATTGTTCATTTAAGAAGGCCTTCTTGTCTCTCCTTGCTATTCTCTGAAACTCTGCATTCAGTTGGATATATCTTCCCCTTTCTCCTTTGCTTTTCGCTTCCCTTCTTTCCTCAGCTGCTTGTAAAGCCTCATCAGACAGCCACTTGGCTTTCTTGCATTTCTTTTTCTTTGGGACGGATTTCGTTGCTGCCTCCTGAACAATGTTACGAACCTCCGTCCATAGTTCCTCAGGCACTCTGTCTATCAGGTCTAATCCCTGAAATCTATTCCTCACCTCCACTGTATATTCATCAGGGATATGATTTAGGTCATACCTGAACGGTTTAGTGGTTTTCCCGACGTTCTTCAATTTCAGCCAAAATTTTGCAAGAAGCAGCTCATGATCTGAGCCACAGTCAGCTCCAGGTCTTGTTTTTACTGACTGTATGGAGCTTCTCCATCTTTGGCTGCAAAGGACATAATCAATCTGATTTCGATATTGACCATCTGGTGACGTCCATGTGTAGAGTCGCCTCTTGTGCTGTTGGAAAAGAGTGTTTGCTATGATCAGCATGTTCTCTTGGCAAAACTCTATTAGCTTTTGTCCTGCTTCATTTTGTACACCAAGGCCATGCCTGCCTGTTATCCCGGTGATTTCTTGACTTCCTACTTTAGCATTCCAATCCCCTATGATGAAGAGGACATCCTTTTTTGGTGTTAGTTCTAGAAGGTGTTGTAGGTCTTCATAGAACCGATCAACCTCAGCTTCTTCGGCCTCAGTGGTTGGGGCATAGACTTGAATTACTGTGATGTTGAATGGTTTGCCTTGGATTCGTACTGAGATCATTCTATCATTTTTAAGATTGTACCCCAGTACTGCTTTTCCCACCCTTTTGTTGACTATGAGTGCTACTCCATTTCTTCTAAGGGATTCTTGCCCACAATAGTAGATATGATGGTCACCTGAATTAAATTCACCCATGCCTGTCCATTTTAGTTCGCTGATTCCCAAAATGTCGATGTTCAATCTTGCCATCTCATGTTTGACCACCTCCAGCTTACCTTGATTCATTGATCTGACATTCCAGGTTCCTAAACAATATTGTTCTTTACAGCATCGGATTTTCTTTTCACCGCCAGACACATCCACAGCTGAGTGTCCTTTCGGGTTTGGCCCAGCCGCTTCACTCTTTCTGGTGCTACTTGGAAATACCCTCTGCTCTTCCCCAGTAGCATATTGGACATCTTCCGACCTGAGGGGCTCATCTTCCGGCGTCATATCTTTTAGCCTTGTGATACGTTCCATGGGGTTTTCTTGGCAAGAATACTGGAGTGGGTTGCCATTTCCTTCTCCAGTGGACCACATTTTGTCAGAACTCTCTGCCATGACCTGTCCGTCTTGGGTGGCCCTGCACGGCATAGCTTATGGCTTCACTGAGTTACGCAAGCCCCTTCGCCACAACAAGGCAGTGATCCATGAAGGGGAAGGGCAGGGAGGGGGTCAGAAATGTCCTGTTCTAATCTGTTATAATGGCAACATGGGATGAGTACCACAGTCAAGAGAGTTTCTCATGTAGTAGTAGGCTGCATTCAACTGCACATAAGAATCTTCCCATCTGTAGAACAGATTATAGTGGGGGCCATTTCAAGACAGAATACATTCAGAAGGGGGCCAAGTTCCTGTGAAACACTTGTTGTTGTTCAGTCGTTCAGTCATGTCTGACTCTTGGTGATCCCATGGACCATAGCATGCCAGGCCTTCCTGTCCTGCACTCTCTCCCGGAGTGTGCTCAAGTCCATATTCATTGCATCAGTGATGCTATCTAGCCATCTCATCCTCTGCCGTCCCCTTCTCCTTTTGCCTTCCATCTTTCCCAGCATCAGGGTCTTTTCCAGGGAGTTTTCTCTTCGCATCAGGTGGCCAAAATATTTGAGCTTCAGCTTCAGTATCTGTCCTTCCAATGAGCACTCAGGGCTGATTTCCTTTAGGATGGACTGATTTGACCTCCTTGCAGTCCAGGGGACTCGTAAGAGTCTTCTCCAGCACCGCAGTTCGAAAGCATCAATTCTTCGGTGCTCAGCCTTCCTTATAGTCCAGCTCTCACAGCCATACATTACTAATGGGAAAACCATAGCTTTGATTATATGAACCTTTGTCGGCAAGGTGATGTCTCTGCTTCTTACTATGCTGTCTAGGTTTGCCATAGCTTTCCTCCCAAGGAGCAAGCGTCTTTTAATTTCATGGCTACAGTCACCGTCTGCAGTGATCTTGGAGCCCAAGAAAATAAAATCTGTCACTGCTTCCATTTCTTCCCCTTCTGTATGCCAGGAAGTGATGGGGCCAGATCCCATGATCTTAGTTTTTTTAATGTTGAGTTTCAAACCAGCTTTTGCACTCTCCTCTTTCACCCTCAACAAGAGGCCCTTTACATCCTTTTCGCTTTCTGCCATTAGGGTGGTATCGTCTGCGTATCTGAGGTTGTTGATAATTCTCCCGGCAATCTTTATTCCGACCTGTGATTCATCCAACCCGGCGTTTCTCATGATGTACTCTGCCTATAAATTAAATAAGCAGGGCGACAATATACAGCCTTGTCGTACTCGTTTCCCAATTTTGAACCAATCGGTTGTTCCATGTCCGGTTCTTACTGTTGCTTCTTGACCCTCGTACAGGTTTCTCAGGAGACAGGTAAGGTGGTCTGGTACTCTCATCTCTTTAAGAATTTGCCACAGTTTGTTGTGATCCACACTAGCTCAGACCAAGTTTGATCCAGAAGCTGTTTTGGAGGTTTGCCACATGGCCTCCCACACCCCATCAACATTGAAGAAGTTTCTTGCAAGTTCAGCTGGTCATCTTGTGGCTCCCATCCGTAGTTCTCTCCCACCTTGTAGTCCCCAGTATGCACAGGCACTAAATCCTGGTGTGACATTATCTCAAATAGAGGATCCCCTACAGACCTGAATCCTGACAGAACAGGTTATCCTGTTCTATAAGTTAGTATTAAATGCCATATTCTGTGTTATGTGCCATTTCAGCTAGACAGATTTTGAAACATTTTCTGAAGATCCATTAACTGTGAATGGAGTTGAATGCGCTTAAAAAAAAAGCAAAAGCTAACTGCATATAAAACGGGCTACAGGGAAGTAATATTTTGCTTATTAACAGTAATTATGGATAATTAGAACTATATTGTAACTTTTTATTTGCACGTTCCTATGTTTTGGACATGACATCTTGTAAGCAAGATAGGTACAAAGGCTCAGTCATTCCAGCATTTCCGTTTAATACGTTATAGGAAAAAATCTTAAACTGATAATTTCCTTTGCATCATACATAACTTGGATGCTTGTTTTTGTTTGAAAACCACTTGAATATAGTTCAAATGTTAAGTAAACTTTGATGGAAACTATTTCTCCAGCAAAAACAGCCACATCACACCACCTTGCATAACTATATTTAAAACTGCTGCCCAAAGGCTTGACTAGGGGAGAAAATCAGAATGGATGTTTAAAAATTTTGTTTGCCATATTGTTTGCAAGTTTAAAAATTAAGCACTTTATACAAATGTCTGAACAAGGAGAATTTCAAACTAAACTATTTAGAAGTCATCTGTGTTGGGAAGGGTGCATGCAGAAAAAGAATGCAACTTTGTATTGCTTGGCAAAATGCTTTCGGGTTGGATCCAGATTTAGGCGCGTGCAACTGGGCTGAAAGATGCAAGCTTCCGCACCCCACAGTAGCCTCTCCAGCCCTCCACCCTGATGAACGGGATAAGCTGTGGTCTAGCTGGGGGCAGGGAGGGGCAGAATTCCTGAAAATCGGATGGAGGCACCATGTGTATGAGAGTGTGTATCGCCTTATGACGGGCGTGGGCAACTTCTGGCCCACCAAATGTTTTGGCTTACAACTCCCATGATCCCTCACAATTGGTTATGCCAGCTAGGGCTGATGGGAACTGTAGGCTAGAACATTTGGAGCAAGTTGCCCACCCCTGCCCAATGAGATCAAATTCCCTAGAAAGAGGCAGACATATAAAAGCTTAGAAGCTACTAGCTTGAAAAGATTTGTTTGTTTCTTAATTCTAGCACTATGCAATTCAGCCTATGGGAAGAATTGCACATTATAAAATCATCAGGCTGCCATCAAGAACAGAAGCCCCATCTCAAGTCCTCCCTCTCATAAGCTGTGCAACAATTTATCTCCTTTCTGACATCATAATGCTGTGCATTTCCCTGTCCCCACCAATAAAGCAACGAAATACACAGCATCAGGACACAGCTGTACTACATGTTAAGAGGAGAGACTTAACAAAGGTCTGTTGCCTTCAGCAGCAGATCCGTATTTATTTTAATACATCATTCCACCTTAAGATGAATTGGCAAGGAATTGGTGAAATGATGACAGTTCGGTTAAGGCTACTAGAATTATTTCATGGCATGACATAACCTAGGCAAACTTCAGGCATCCAGGATGTACTTTGGGTTTTTGTAAAAGCCCCAAGATCCATCAACCAGAGCCTGGTAGAAAAGTATTAAAGAACAGAAATCACACCATCATCTGATTCCCATTGCTCTTGGCTAGGGTACACATTTAAGATCTGCTTAATTTATCTTGCTCTAGAGATTCCCTTGAAGCTTCTCATTATTATATGAACACTGTTGACTTTTGTTTGTGGAAGTGTATTTGAACAGTGGAAACTCCTTGATTTTCCAGGACGTTAGACTGCGTGCTGGAAATCTAAAGTTATTGCTGTTGTATTTAAACATACCAGATTGCTCCTTGTTCTTGGTTGCTGCCTTTACTCAAGATATGGACGAAGAACTTTAGTTTACAAGTTGGCTTAGACTGCAGTTGCCTGCACTGTTTTGCTTAAACAGTATGAGGAACTTGTCCCATCACTCTGGTTCTGTTTACAAATTCTTTATTGCTGAAATAATGCCCGCTATTTTTAGTCATAGAAAAAAAATTGACCACCCAAATAATATCTACAAGTACATTGTAAGGTGAATGAGCAAGTGCCTAGATTGTATCTTGGAAGTAAGAAATTAGCAGGCACTATTCATAATGGGCCAATTCATAATGGGCATCTATCTTTATTGTTTGCTAATACTTAAAAAAACTGGAGTATCTTTTTCCAACACAAACCCAGCATGCTTGTAAAGCTCTGTAAACAATTTGCTGATTAGTACAACAATCCATGAATATAATCAGGACTCCCTTTGCACTCTTGCAATCTCTGCCTCTGATCCATCTCTTGATTGGCTGATGTTCTGTGATGTCACAGTAGTCTGAAGTATGTAGATTTGTCATGACTCTTCTAGCTTTCTATTCTGATGTAATAAACAGGTTTGCCCAATGGGTCCAGAGAAGTCACCTTCTAATGGTTTTTGCAGCTATAATTTGAAAGCAAAACACACACAATGAGACACATGTAGGACCAAGTAGCCAAATCAGATTCTGCTACATTTGTACACAAAGCAAGGTAATCTATGGGCAACTATGCTACTTACACATGAAAATATCCTTGCCTAGTCATACGTACAGATCTGTTTTTTGAGGTTGCTTACACCTCAGGGTGTAAGCAACCACAGGGGGTGGGGATGGAGCTGAGTAGGAAGACAATGAGTCACAAAACAGGTGCATATTTATCTTGACTGAAAATATATCCATTAACAGCCATTTTGGAAGGAAGAAGGAATGTAGATTTTTATTCATGCCAGCTTCTTTGCCCAGTGCTGCAGCTAGGGCTGGACCTCAGGGCCAAGATCCAGGGCCCTGTAGCCCCACGCCCCATGGGGACGGGGCAGCAGCATTGGCACCTGGACCTACCTGGGTTTACTGGGGTCTACTGGGGCTGATGCCTGGGGTCACCACAGCATCCTTCCTTCTTTTTTTATCATTAAGGGGTGTTCCACCAAGCATGTGCATGGTTACAAATGCTCATTTTATTATTTTTACTTTGAATATACATTATTCTTTTCTACAGCAAAATGGTGCTTATTCCCAAGTGAATGTGTTTAGCACCAGGGAAGCAGAAGCACATTCCATTTTATTTCTGTCATTGTAATAGTGCTTTGATAAAGGAATCTAAAATGCAAAACTGCATGTGCTCAAAGTATTCCTTTTTTATCAAGTTTGAAATACTATTGGTTTGTCTTTGTTTGTGTTGCTCCCAACTGAAGTGTGTGTGTGGGGGGGCTGTCTAAAGGGAGGCCCCCATAAGACTGTTCAGTCCAGAAAATTACCAGGCTGCACCACTGCCTTGGCCCCCGCTTCACCCCAGTGCAAGCATCAGCTTAATCAAAAGCCCAGGAAGACAAAAGATGCATGGAAAGAACCCTGGTTTTAAAATTGCTTAACCTGCAGTGTCTCAGCACAGAATCCTGGGAGGTGATTGAGGAACTCTCACAGCACCTCCTCAGAGCCCTCAGTTCCTATGATTTGGGGGGAAGAACAGTGACACAGTGGTGTTGGTTCAAGTTTGTAGTTAACTCATGGTTTTAGTTGTCATTCTCCTCCTCCTCTTCTTCAGCTTGCCAGTCCAGTGCCATTGTTTGTTATGGGCATCTTCGCAGCAGTCAGTATTACAAGGACATTTGAACCAATAAGTACCTAAGATAGCATCTATTCATCTAAAACAGGGATATTCAACTAATGGGGGACATTGTACAAGCCCAAACTGCTAGCTAACTGTGGACACCATATAAAAATATCCATAATTCTGTTTCCAGTATGGCCTGTCACAGGGGCCATCTGCCCTCTCCAGCCTCTTTCCTCCAGATTTACTAATGGAAAAGAGGAGTCTGGGGTGCACAGGAAGCATTTATTATTGTACAATAACATGGTTCAAGTGTGTTGCAGAAAAGAATGTACTAGTTCCAACATTTAAGGGAGTTTAAATATGTTTAATAAGGTAATAATGTCCGAGCAGTCTCTATGGATGAACATCATAGATGGGATAAAAGAAGCCTTTAGGGTAACATAATATTGCCACAGGGAAGAGCACAGGATATTTTGCTTTTGTCTTCAGATGCATTACAGTGATATCAAAACCAAAAGAAAGAGGAAGAACTTTCATTTTACAATGAGGAGCTGGTTTACTTTTCATTTAACTACCAAACAACAGGAATGAAGAACTGTTAATGGGCAGAATAAACTGAAAATACCTTTCTTTCCTGACAAAATAGAAAGAATGCTGTCTTAAGGGGAAAACTACACATTACCTCCTTTGGGTGGCCATGTGTGTTACATTACAGAACACAGTCTATTTGAAGGACTGTCAGAGAACGGTCCTGTATTTCAAGGCATCCTTTATTTGAGGGGCTATCTGGTTTAAGTCCAGTTAAAAGATAAAGAACCATAAGAAGCTGGGAGAGCAGGGACCTTGTAGCACCTACACAACAGATAGAGCAGGCAGCCACACAGATCACCTGTTCACAGTCTTCCCATTACGGTGAGATACTGTATGTTGTATTTCTATTTAAGTCACAGTAATTCTAAGTTTGCATCTATCTGTCTCAATTAGCATATGTAAATTTTATGCAAATTGATGTCCTCTTTTAGTGATGCATGTCCTCTTTTTTGGAGATGTGTAGGTGGCCACCCTAATTACCCTAGAGCTGCATGTGATGACACTGTGATGGCCTCTACACATTAGTGTGCTTTGCTTTCCCTCTCCCAGCCATTTCCCTCCTGAATC
This sequence comes from Heloderma suspectum, assembly GCF_057233095.1. Classification (NCBI taxonomy): domain Eukaryota; kingdom Metazoa; phylum Chordata; class Lepidosauria; order Squamata; family Helodermatidae; genus Heloderma; species Heloderma suspectum. The sequence goes on along the minus strand of NC_139461.1, from coordinate 40,325,387 downwards.
TCTCCCCTGCTCACCTTAGCTGCTTTCATGGGGTTTCAGACCTGTGTTTGTGAGGTAAACCCGCATCCAGTCAGAACAGTGAGGGGTACAAGGAACTGGGGGAGGGAAGTTTTGGGGGAAAGCAGCTGTCATGGAAAATGCAGATTTCCAAGGTGTGGTTTTCCTCTGAATTTTTCGGAGGGATGGTTAGACAGCAGTTTGCAGTGGGCAGTGAGTGACAGTGTGATGCCTTTTTCCTCCTCCCCTCTCTTCCCTCTCTCTCTTCCAAATCGCTTCCCATCCTGCCCACAGTTGCGATGGGAGAGGGAAGTGGCGCTTTGTGCCGCCGCGGAGAGCAACTGCGTACCTCTCTGCCATGGCTCTGCTGCGATAGGAGAGGGAACCAGAGCTTTGTGCTGCTGCGAGCAACTGCGTCCCTTTGCTGGGCGCCGTTCCTTGTGGCGGCGACAGCGCTCGGGGGGGCTCCTGCGCCGCAGCATAACTGCGCAATAACTAGCCCCCGTATATCCAGGTTGTTGAGCATCCACAGTGCAGGAGCTGTGCAGCAGTAGATCCAGTTGGCGCCATGTAGTATTTGTACAGTATGATGCAGTAGACCCAGTTGGTGCCATGTAGATGGGGCCCAAGAGAGAAGATGCAGTTACAGTATAATGTGTAGCTTGCAATTGAAATGCAAGATAAAATGTGACAGCAGATTTTGAGAGTGTGTAATTATTGTAATTGTGTTTCTGGGAAAATGCACTGAAGACAGCATCATACATTTCATAAATATTTAATAACTTCCATGCATGAAGCTGTGTGTACCTCATATGTGATGATGGCTGCACACGTTCTTTGATGAGCTTCCGCTGGGCTTTAAAAACCTGGCTGTTCAGGCGGGCATTTGGGGTGGGTTAGGGTTGTTATGTTTTTTGTTGTTGTTCAGTTGATTATGTAAATTTGTTATTAGTACTGTATGCCGCCTAGAGTGACCAGGTAGCTGGCCAGATGGGCAGCTAATAAATCAAATAAATAAGTCTATTTCACAGCATGTTCCCATTGCAAAAGAATGAAGCTTTCCTATGGGATTAAGAATGGGAGAAAAAGTCTCATCTCACCCTGCCCCCCACTGGTATTTTGCAAATTTACCATGCAGTGGCCTTGATAGTATATCCATAGCTCCTTTATTAGTTTGGCCCTTTCTTTAGGTAATTGAACCAATCAAGGGGAAGTTTTAGTACTGTAGATAGATAGCCACAACTTTGCCAATAGAATGTATTTGTTTCCTTTCCATCTTATCCCAAGAGCTTAGGAGTGGGTTACAATATATATTTATTTTATGCCCAAAACAACCAGGTAAAGGGATTAGGTTGAGAGATAGCGGAATGCCCAACGCTACCTTGTGAGTGTCATGACTAGTGAGGGTCCTTGTGAAACGTGGCTTTCTGCTAAAATGCTGTTTGTTGTCCCCAGAGGCAGCCAGCCTCTCTGAACAATAATATTTGATTTCATGGGCACCTAGCCAACAGTGGTTGTCCATAGTGCCTGTTTTCTGTTGTTTGTATGGGACCAAATAGCTGTCCCTTCCAGAGCAGCTGTTTGATCTCTGAATTTGTACAAAGACCCTGGAAAGCGGTCTGCAGACTTTACTGAATGATTTCCTCTGTGCTGAACAACGACCTTGAGCTCAGGCACTTCAGATTCAAATTGCTGTCACGTAACACCTTGTCACTTTGTTCAATCATTGTCCTTTTAGTGAGTTCCAAATAGCTTATCCATCAAAGTTACAACAACTAGAGACATCTCTGTGGTAAGTGGCTTGTGTAAACTTGAGATCAAAGAGAGATCCCACCTTACATACCTGTTTACATTTAGGAAGATTTAAACTGCAGTCCTCTGTTGATACTAAAAGCCGAAGGGGTCATTAAGGCACTTGTAAAAGTTTGACCCATGCACATTAAAGTAAAATATAGTTGTGTTCTCAAAGACAGTAACAAAAAGTCCCAAAGCCTAATTCTACTAAGCTTAGTAATATATCAGAGGTTGCATTAGTTTATGAGCATTTCTGGCAATAGAAGGGGGATATTAAAATGATATATGGAATGCAAGCATTTTTTTTTTCTTATAAAGTCAATTTTAGGATTACGTGAAAATCTCATTTCCATAACAGCTAAAATTCTCTGTGCTAGCAGACATTTGTTCCAATCTGTAGTGTGTATATGTGTGTGTGTGGGGGGTATGCGCACGCGCACACACACACAATATGCTACATTCTACCAAGTCAGCAAAGGTACTTTGAAAGAAAGCACCTGAGATAATAAACTGCACTATGAAGCCACAAAGTGTAAAAGTGAAAGAGAAACACAAGAGGGTTGAGAAACACAAGAGAGGGAGAGAGACTGAAAAGTATTGCTCAGTTTAATTGGTACTGCTTATTGCAGTATTGAGCAGGTGGCATTCGGAGTTTTCAGTCCAAACAAAACTGTTCAAAAGCCAAGGTTTCCTCTTGTTCTAGGATTTTATTCTTGTGTAATATTTGGGAATTCTCATTATAGGTGCGATTGCTGGTATTGTAGACCAGCCAATGCAGAACTTCCAGAAAACATCAGAGGCCCAGGCTTCAGCTGGACACAAGGCCAAAGGTGTTATCTCCGGTGTAGGGAAAGGAATAATGGGAGTTTTCGCTAAACCCATTGGAGGAGCAGCAGAGCTAGTCTCACAGACCGGCTACGGTAGGGTTTAGTAAAACTATGAATTTAATATGAAAGTGTTCTGTCTTCATTGCCATTTTCAAATTTTCTTTTAATTGTAGCTTGTTGTATACTTGCATATGTTTAAAATAATATGAATGTCTTTCTTCCTGACATCACATCCTTTTAATAGGATCATAATCTTATTACCTAAGACTTTAAGCCTTCTTTATTACAAAGAATGTTTGAGTAATGTTATACACTGGTAAAAGATATTCTGTATATAAGAACAGGGTTGGTGCTGATTTGTATGGGAAGTGGAATTAAGGGCAAAATTTCGGGGTACATCAAGGCAGAATTACGGTTGTTTTACTTCCTTTACTTGCACATGATGCAATGTGACTGTGAGCAAAGCAAAGGGACCAAGGAGAATTGGACAGGACAGATGGATGGTTGGGGGTTTTGTTCTTGCAAAATCTATAGTTCATCACAAAGCTAACAAATTCTATAGTAGAATTCTACTTGGGAACTTATTACATCTTGTTAGAATATAAAAATTTCAAAATAAAGCCATCGGATGCCTCCTTACTTCTAGCCACTAAAGGCTAACCCAAAGAGGAAATCCAGCATGGCCAGAAGATGGTCTGAGTCATTAGGAATCCTCTAATGTGGGGGTGGGCAACTTGTGGCCCTTCTGATGTTTTGGCCATCATCCCTAGCCAGACTAGCCAATGATGAGGGATGATGGGAGTTGTAGACCAAAACATCTGGAAGGCCACAAGTTGCCCTTCCCTGCCTAAGGGAAGTTAGGTGGTTCCATAAGTTTCAAGCAGCCTTAAAGAGCCTATATTTCAGTGCCAGTATCATATAAATGTGAATCATGGATAATTTAAAAAAAAATACACTCTTGGCTGGTTTTAGACAATACAAGATGATGGTTGAAAAAAATTATATTTTAGGTATATCAAACCCAAAACATTTAGAATTTTGGATGTGTCAACTTGCTTAATAGAAATTAGTTTTGAATTACATCTCCCTACTTACCCTCTAACATGTTCAGAATGTCTTCCTGCCACCAGAGGCCAGTATTTATTTAAAATATTTTTATCTCACTTTCCCTCAAAAGACCTCAAGGCAGCTAACAAGAGAAAAGAGAAACACTATATAAAAATCAAACTACAAAAATTAAAAATGGCAGAGTAAAAATAATAGTCCAGAGAGCAGTGTTAAAACACTAAACTCCAAAAGCTTTCCTAAAAAAGGATGTTAAAAAGTGTTCAAAAGCCATTGATGGGCAGGCAAAGCAAGCTTCCCTCCAGAGGGAATCCCAGAGTCAGGAGGCAGCAACTGAGCAGGCTCTCCCTGGTTCCATCCAGATATATTTCAGGCATCTCCATTGATGATCTTAATAAGCAGGCAGGTTGCTATGGGAGAAAGCGGTCTTTCAGATACTCTGGTCCCAGCCTGTAAAGGGCCTTAAAGGTTGGTGCTGCCAGTTTGGGGATATTTTGCCACAGCCCCATAATCCCATGTTTCAGGATATACCTCTGACCACTAAATTCTGTGGATTAACAGGAGCCCCCTGCACCTACACCCCTTCAAGGTACCTGTCAGACACTGCCTAGCAATTATGTTGGCAGTTGGACCCTCCCTCCTAAATTGTACAAAACTTGCACAGTTACCAGGCTAAATGAAGAAGTGCACTGCTGTTTCTGCTCTAGAGGACCTGTGGTGGGGAGAAGAGTATGGACATGTTCTGAATTTCCCTGTGTCAGGGATAGCTGAGTCATGGTGTAGCACGCTAACCTTTTACCCCCATACAGTCCCATAGACATAATTGTTCTATTAATGATATAACAGAGAATCATTAAATCAAAGCATCAAGGATTTGCAAATACTTTACTTTTTACTCATATCGTGTGAAAGTCCCTTTTCCTTTAACGGGCCCAAGGTTTCCCTCCTTGAAATATGAGTCACCGACCATTTAAGCTGGCAAGGCCCCACTTAAGCTTTTAGATTTCCATTAACTAAATCTTTAGACACCATTTTGCACCCAAAAGGTTGTACAAAGTCTAACCACACAGTATGTCTGCTTGGCTCTTCCATGCCTTTTTAAGCATGTTGAAAGTCATGATCCTGTCTGTGCAAATCTTAAGGTTAGGGACCCTCTGACCGGTGTCCATATGCCCTTTTCAGTTGTATATATTTGGAAAAAATGAGTTGCGTCCAGAAGTTACTCTCATGAAATAGGGCTTTCCTGCCCTCTCCTCCTCCCTGTGCCCCCAAAGATCTTCTCTTGGGGTTCAAGGGGCCCTCAGGAACATCTGGAATTAGTGAAAATCAAGTACAGGCAGCTTGTGTGGGCAATGGCTCTTCTCATGCAAGTTGCCCCCACCCATTTCCCCCATTTCTCTCTCATTCTTCAGCCCCTGCGCCGCATTCCTGGCCTTTACCGAAAGTCCCCTGACCCCCGGAGAGGCTTTTAGCAAGGAGCAGGGCTACCGTGGGGAGGGGGTTATGGGAGCTCTGTTGCATGAGCGGCACTCTGCTCACCTATGTTTGGGTCAGAATTTGGGTGAGTGTGCGTACTGATCTTTAGCCTGTTGATTAAAAGCCTGGTGTGCAGATTATTTCCCCCCACATAAGCTTGAGATGGCTTGATTTTAGTGAAAACTGAGCCTTCGGGGATAGGGTAGGGTAAAAATAAATAAATCAAGATAAGTGAAGATCTGTTTCTCTCATACCCACAAGGAAGAAGTACAAAGCTGGGAGATACTGTCTGTAATAGACTTTCCATGTATTTGTTTTAAAATGTTTTTTTTAAGTTGTTGGCAAATGATAAGCAACCCATAATAATGTTTTTACTCCACTGCAAATAGTGGCTTGAATCCAGAGAGCTACTTTAGGAGGGCCCAAGGGCTTGTGTGCACCCAGCAGGATTTTTTTATTTTTCCCCTTTGAATAGCAGGCACTCCCCTCTTGAAATGCAACAAACTGCTTTAGAGATTTTCACTTTGAGAAGTGATTTGCAGTGGGGAGGTGGGAAGCAGGTCCTGTCCAGGGAGCACAAGTCCAAAGTTGCCTTGGGTGCACATAACTACTTGTACAGTTCTCATACTTTCTACATCCACTGGTCAAGAGAGAAAAAAAAGGATACATAGACCACTTCAGTAATAGATTGCAGTCCATGGGTACCTTGGCCACAGCTAGACTGCAATTGGGATTATGCCCAATGAGGGGAACGAGAGGGTGGGAGACCACACAGAAGTCAACACATGTTCTCTCTTTCTCCAACTGCAAATGACATTTTAGTCTGCATAATGCCGAAAAACCTCAGTCAGCTAATTGTTACAACTGGAATGCATCTTTTAAACATTACCATCAGCTTGTGTGTTAAATATTAAGCTGTATTTCCCCCCACAAAACCAATGTATTGTTTAATTTGATATTCATTTTATAAAACGGACTCCTAAGTTGCTTGCACCCTGATGCAGAAATGTCTACTGTGTCATGGAAGCATGCAGCTTGTCAAAGCCATTCCTTCTGCATGTGTGCGCACGTGCACGCGCGCACACACACACACCACTTATAAATTGGTGCATAGCTCTCTGCACCCTGTAGCTCTGCATCACCACACTTAGCCTAGATTTGATCAGTCTTGTAAAACTTTTATTATATCTGTGAAGTTTTTACACCCCGCTAATTCTTAGTCTAACAACCATGCCTTCATTTATAAAAATTTACAAGCCATCAGAAAGCACACATGCCAGATCACCTCTTAGCTCTGGCAATTTTGGTTAGAACAAACAGGAAAAGAAGCAGCTCCAGAGAACCCTACCTTGGCACAAAGAAGCGCTCCTCATATTTCGGATGCCCCAAGAGGACTCATAAACATTTGGGATCCATGTTTAACAGCTGGATTAAGTAACCTATATTGAAATGCAGTATCTAGGGCAAACTTGCCTTCTAATGTTTAGAAATCATGACATATACATGGAAGAATCTGAATACGAAGCAAGGAAGTTAACAGCAGTCTTGAATTGGACTGATGGCCCTCAGGAGCATTATGTTTCCCCTAATTGCTAGTATGTGACTGACATTCTGTCTTTTGTTTATTTCTAGCTAATGCTAAAATCCACTAGGGTTAAGTGCACAATTATTGTATTCTAATGTTGAATGAATTATCTCCACTAGAGCGTCCAAAGATGTGACATCACTTTGGATCTGCACTATTTTATGGACTGCTCTAAGAAGATGACATCACTGCAACATGTTCCTGTTTTCCAAAAAAACAACTAGTAAAAATCCTAACTTCTCTTACCACAGGTATTTTGCACGGAGCTGGACTTTCTCAGCATCCTAAACCACGCTACCCTCCAAGCGATCAACATGCTGAGCAGGCACCGAACAGCCACGTCAAATACGTCTGGTAAAATTATCGAGACACTTGCTCATTTTTATATCCATATTATTTATTAATAGATTCTGGCCTGTGGTCAACCTACCCTAGGAAAACCTGAGTTACAACCGTTTATTTAGGAACGCTAAACACAAAGTTACCACAGAGGTCCACTCGGTAAAAGGATGAGCTGGTGATCTCCTTTGAGCTTTGAAACTCTGGTGCTGGTCTGTGTTTGTTTATCTAAGATTTTACTTGGTTGCCTTTGCACTGGACTCAAGTACTGCACATCTCCTGAAATAGCTGCTAGTTTCTGCCCTGTGTTTGGTTCCAGCTTTTTGGGGTGAATTCTCCACTAGGATGAAAAATGAGTTGGACAAAGGGAATGCAATTGTGACCATCAATTAGGTCAGCTTGGCTGCAGATGATAAAGAAGTGTTGATAATGTTACAAAATAAGCATGACATCCTTTTGATTTAAAACCAAAAAGGGATTTGCAAAAACTGTGGTGCTGAATATCCTTCCAGCTTGTTATTGTTTTTTATGGCAGCTTCACCGCGAAACCTGGTATGATTGACAGTATCTTTTGAGCTCAAGTTCCTAAACTTGAATTATTCTTTTAACAGGAAAATGCTTCAGTCTCTTGGGAGACCAGAGGCCCACATGGCCCTGGATGTGGTCATTGTGAGTGGATCAGGCCAAGAACACGAAGGATGTTTGCTGCTTACCTCAGAGGTGCTGTTTGTGGTTAGCGTCAGTGAAGACACACAGCAACAAGCATTTCCAGTGACGGAAATTGAGTGTCTACAAAGTAGTGAACAAAACAACCTGCTGAAGGTGCAACTCAAACAACAAAGAGTCCCTTGTGATTTGGAGGTAAAGCTGGTTAAACAATGACTTATAGCCTTTAAAAATAGCAATTGTTTTAGATTTAATTTGTTCTAGGTTTGAGTTAGCAGGGTGAAGACTGTACAGTTCAATAAATTTGATTTTTCTGATTTCAGGCAGATGGAGGTAGAGAGAGATTGTCTGAACAACAGTACAGCAGACTTGTGGACTACATCACAAAAGCATCCTACCACTTTGTTCCTGGTGCTATATCTGCGCACACCACAGCACACATTGTAGCTGCAGAACCAATTCCTACAACAGTTAAGATTTATCAGTATCTTGTTGATCCTGTTTTTGCCCAAGTATTCATCAGTAAATTTACTATGGTAAAAAATAAAGCTTTGAGAAAGGGGTTTAACTGAGAACACTGTGGAAAGAAGAATTGTGTTTCCATTTTTGAAGTAACATCTTCTATGCAGTTGCCTAATGTGAACTTCTGATTCCACATCATGTGAAACAGATGTGTTTAAACTTTGTGGGCTGGCGTAGTGAAGTAGCACAACTTTTTTTTTTTAACAAGGGTATATTTTCTGCCCAGCCTGTATGGAATGTGGTGATTCCTGGTATCTTGTTATGAGGAAAAATTGCAGGAAATATTAAAGTGACACATCAAACTTTGTGATAAGGCAAGTTGTCAAGTAAAGGGAAATGTAGCAGCTCTTTAAGATGATAGTGAAATCCTTTGTCCTTTCTTTTAACTGGAAATAAGACATACAAGGATAAGAGAACCTCTGCAGATTGAGACATTGTTCGTTCTATCCTATTTTAGGGTCTGCCCGTTTCTATTATAAGCAAGGTTTATAACTCATCTGTAAAAACTTGCTCAGGTCTGAAACTTTTACTCCAAGTGCTCCATCCTATAGCAAAACATTTCCTCCCGCTCAATCTGAAAGCATTGAAGTGGCTGTTTTAAGTTACTAGTGACAGCTGGGTTTTAGCACTACTCTAACCTTTTAATAGCTTTCTTTATTTGATTGAAATTTTGCAGGACTTTAGTCCTTAATATAAACTAGTGCCTTTGTGTAGTTTAGAGAGCAAAATGATAACTACAGCATTAATTTATTTTTGAAACTTCCTGTCAGTAGTAATCTTATTCCCAAGTCAGATTTTTCTTAAGGCTTTAGAATGTATGTGCTGTTGTAGGTTGTATGGCAATACATAATTATGCAAGAAATGTCATTGATAAGTATTGTGGGACCAGTAATATGCATTGCATAAAGCTTTAGGGGTGGTGTTCTCAGTCAAGTGTACAAAAAAAAACCTAGATAAAACTCAGCCACTGATCCAAGATGGATCAGAAATCTGTCCCACTGAAAGTAGTAAGAATTTCTTCCAAGTGATATGCTTTTGATTGTTATGTTGGCTTCAAAACACCAGCCTAGATGCTATTCTTCATCATTAACCTCTCCTAAGGCCTGTATATCTATGCTGTCCAAGAAGTATACATAATTTGAATTTTTTAAATTTCTGTTAAATTTATCTGTAAAATATTTAGAAATCAAGAAATGGAGACAAAGAAATGTTAATTTAACCATAACTAAGTTAATGATGTAAGAGCCATCCTGCACTAAAAATGTCTGTTGTCTTATATCAGTACATTTCAACATGATGCTCACCACCATCTACACTGAAAAACTCATTTTAATTGGGAGAGAATTGCTAAACCATAAAGCTACATTCCAGCACTCCTGATGCTGTTCATCACTTCAGTAGCTAAGAAGCCACACTTTAGTTTTTTTTTAAAAGAAGTGTTTCCCTTCCTTTAATGGAAAGAACCGTATTAAAAAAAATAACCACAATGGATGTGTTACTTAAAGGAAGGGGGGAGGGAAACCTGTGCTTTCTACATGACAACTTCTACAGCTTTATATCTAACCCATCACATTGAAAAAAAATGTTATTCATTGGACTACCAGGGTTATGGTCCAGGCCCCATTTACACATACTGCTAGATTACTGGATCAGTTACCAGCCTAATCTGGTGACTTCTCACACCCAAAGGAGCTCCCTGTGTACATCTGATGGTCCGTGGAGCTCTGTCATTGATGCATTTTAGAATTAGATGTTTTCAGACAAATAATGTGATTTTGTTACAAGCACTTCGAATTCTGCTTTACAGTCTGGACTTTAGAATCATTGTTGCCATAACATCTATTAGATTTATTTATGGATTGAAATGGGATAGCAGGCCTGAGTTTTCAAAAATCTGCTTGATGTAGGTTCTTGGCTATTGTCTGATTATGCTTGAACACTCTTGTCCTAAATGGTTCTCCTCCTGGCTCAGCTTTTTCAAGACAGGAACTCAACATTATTCCTTGGGGTCTTGCTACATTTCAAAACTATTCCTAAATCAGGACCTGAAATTAAATCAAGCCACTACCTTCAGTAATCATCTAATTTTAGCTGACATCTCTAGTGCATACTTGGCACAGTTAAATACAGGAAACTAAGAATGTATTGACTTCAGTATGCTTCTCATGTGTCCCATTTTGTTATGAGTTATCTCTTGAAGCCAAGTTTGTGTACTGATTATGCAAAGTGTGAAGTGAGCACATCCATTGTTAACATTTTATATGTTGATCTATCAACTTGACCATTGTTTACCTTGAAAAGAGTACTACTTTAAAATGTGTTATGTTTCATTCTTGAATCTTTTATGGGAATTAAAGAGTTATATTGCCAGTTTTGCATACTGACTGGATATATTAGTGATTTTTTTCAAGGGAAATACATTTTATTTTTGTATTTTCTTGAGGTACACATTTAGAGTGCTGCAGCCAAAAGAGGACATGCCAGTTTACAGAACTCTTTATGGCTGATCTTTGAGTTAACTGAACTTAAGAGCAACTGTTTACTGCACCTCCAAATTATACCAGCACCTCCTTTACAAACCTTCGAAAGGAACCTTTGCCCCCAGTCCACCTAAAGACAACCCTGTGTGCCAGGAGACTTCTTAATGAGCATGACTTGCTGGACCAGGAACTGTAGGCATTAATCTAACGTGCACCGAGAGCATGGCAGAATGCCAATGCCATTTATCCTCTCTACATTTGAATGTGCATCTCCACCCACATTCTGGTGTAACTAGTTACACAGATTCTATTTTTACATGGGACTAACGTTGGATCACAGCACCTGAATGCAGATGATGTTATCTTGCACCTTGGAGAAAGTGTTTCGTAGTCAATTAATTAAACTAGGATAATTTGCTCATGTCTGGGTGCATCACCTTACTCCATGCCTGATTTATTGCTGTAGCACTCTAAGCACCTCAAACAGGAGGGTAACAATTAGCCTAGCACAGGTTGGGCAACTTGTCCCTTCAGATGTTTTGGCCTATGACCTGCATCACCCCTCATCATTGACTATGCTGGCTGGTGGGAGCTGTAGGCTAAAACATCTGGAGAGCCACAGGTTGCACAAACTCCTAGGCCCAGGGATGGGCATGTCACATGCTTTGACTGTGCCACCTGCACTGATCCTTCTAGATACTATTTTCCATTTGGACTAGCAGTGATCAGCACAAGCTGTGGTTTGTTTGGCACTTCTGGCACTCGCAACCAACCCTGCCTGGAAGCATCTAAGAATACACTCAATTATATTGGTTCGACCCAAAACATTGTGCACACACATTCTAACAGGCTGCAGCCACCATTTATTTATTATGAGGACAAATAGTATAGCTTTGCACGTCCTGCTTGTCAGCTTCCTGATACATCTGGTTAGCTGTTAGAATTCTAGGCTAGATCAACACAGCAATTCTGACATCCTTGTCAAATTGTATGAGAGAACTTAAGCAACTGAAATTAATGTGACTCACCTTTATGCTATATTTAAGTCAGCATCTCCCATGCACAACCATCTGAGCCATGATTGCACAGACTCTTCTTGTAATGTGGGAGACTTGTTAGCTTTACTTTTGGAACATGTTCCTTCCAATCATCATTGCACGTTATGAGGTCACAAACTTCAATCCATCTTGCTATTTCTTCCTTGTCCAGGTGTTGTTTTTCAAACTGACAGTTGGAGCCCTCTTAGAAAAGCCACTTTTTGTCTAGCAAAATAGTTTCCTTCCAGATATTTCACATAGCCATCTCAGAGGTACAGACAAGCACTGAGTTCAGGTGGGGGCAGAATTAAGGAATATGACAAGTTAAATCTGAGGTAGTAATTCTATAATATGTGTGACACAGAAAGAGGGTCCCACCAGGTCAGAGGGAAGCATAGCATGGCCTAGCTTCAGTGAAAAAGGGGATCTAGTTGAGTGTTGTTGGCTGAAGAGAATATTGTATAGCAGGAGCTGTGGCTCACGCTCTGGCTTAAGAGTAAGGCAGTGAGTGGCAGTAGGAAGCTTAGGACTATACACTTTTCACACAATCGGCTGCAATATCTCAAATAATTGACAGAAATAGCTCGATACTGTACTTACATTTAGAGTGCCCTCAAAAAGCCCAGATCAGTCATCTTCAGACAACTTCTGAAAGTTTGCAGAAAAACCAGCAAGCTTAAACTATCGGGTGGGGTGGGGTGCTTTTCATTCCTTTTCTGACAATATGGCTGCCCTCTTCAAGACAATCTGCCATAGCACCCAAGCTCCATATTGTGCACTATATTCCTGAATATGCCTAACATCAGCAGCATCATTAATAAGATGCATCTTAGACTTCTTTCTAGCCAACTAATTTTATAAAGTGTTATTGTATCAATACCAGCAAAATGTTCAACGGCAATATTAATTATCCTAGCTCCGCTGCATTTCTTACAACAGCTACAAGTCCCACCGCATGAAGATGTTATGAAGGTTATCCCAACCGGTTAGAATACGGGCTTACAGAAAAGGAAGTCTAAAGGCACATCTGTGTTAGTCAGCCCAAGGTATGAGAGAATTATGAAATTTGCAAAAATTGGGTTCAGTTCTAGTTGGTCTATCAACGAGGGTGCTATAAAGCTGGAAAAGCTGCAAAAAAGAGCAAATTGATTGGGGGGAGGGGGAGAATGGTGCAGCACCTTCCCTACAAAGGGCTAAAACATTTTTAATTCATTAAAAGATGATTGGAGGGGAAGGACATAATAAAGGCTTATAAAACTATGCCTGATATAAAATGGATAGTTCTCTTCCTCATAATACTAGAACTTGCAATCACTGTTTGGCAGTAGAATAAGTATGTAAGAGTATTTCACACAATACATAACGTATGGGATTCACTACCACAGCATATGTTGAGGCCTTGAAAGGGGATAAGACACGTTCACGAAGGAGGTCTATTAGCAGCTATTCACCAACCTAGCTGAATAGAACCTCCAGGGTCTGCACCATACACAAATGAGCATCAGTAGGGGAAGGTTAATGCCGTGATCTGCTGGTGGGCTTTCTGGCAGTATTTGATGGCCCACTTTGGTAAATAGGATGCCGGACTTAATGGACCTGTGGCCTGCACAAGCAGAGCCCTTATGATATGGAGAGCAGACTTCACCATTGCACAGAGATGCTATTTGTATTCGGCAGTACTTTCAGATAGTTCCTACATCTGCTTTGATTCCTATAGCAGCAGTACTTTTTTGCAGATATGCTTACCCATATGGAGAAGAAGGCTTATACTAACAGCACCTTTCCGTGGTCCCTGTTCACTCCCAGAGAAAAACTCAGGATTTAGAAAGTTTGTTTGTTTATTTTTGCCCAGTGTGGTCAGAGAAGGATTTGGTTTTGGAGATGTCTTGCTCAATCCTCTGTAGACAAATTTAGAAGAGCAGCTCCTGTGCTCTGCTAATGGGAAAATACTTCTAGAATCAAGTATCTGAGTGACTAGTTTTAATTATTTCAATACATTCATATAGCTGAACTGTAGAACTAACACCACCACTCCTCACAACACTGCTTGCAATCCTTTGAGCTATCCGTAAAGTCTTCACGTAAAGCCAGATGCCAAATTAAGCCATCTGCATTGTATTTTCAAGCTTGTAAATTCAAATCCTGACAGTCAAACATCTACTTCAAATGGACCATTAACATCTCACCACTCTGTATGTATATACACATCGTCCAGAACCATTCACTCTAGCAAAGCTACTTAGTAACTTCTTAGTTGATTCAAAACACTAAGATGCAATAAGAAGGGACCTTCAGACTTTCCAGTCACAAGGCCTCCTGCCTTCAATTAGGGAATAAATCTTTATTTTCTTTTTTAAACATCAATATTGGAAAAGCCTCCTAATGGCCAAACTTGCTCATACATTGCACCATTAGACATCATCTGGAGAGCTGTGTACTGCTGGAAGCAACACCACAAGGTAGCAGATGGAGTTCAAGGGTTTGCCACCAGTGAAAAAATGCCTGAGGAAAAGCTAATGGGACATTAAGTGAGCCAGAAGACGTTTTAAGACTATCACTGAGTACTTGAGAAGATCCAAGTTTTATTATGGACTTAAGTTACATGTGCAAGTTTACAGGTTACCATGATTAGTAGATGGTAACTAGTAATTAGTACCAAGATTTCTAATTGTTAGTTATTGATGAAGTCTGCATCATTTGAAGAATTTACACATCAGTCCCCAGACAGTTACTTTAAAGCAACTACTGAAATCAATAGACTTATTTCTAAGTAAGTTGTTTGATATATAGGTAGGGGCTGTGTGTGCTAAATATTGATACTGCACCATATATAAGTTATGGAAACTGAACCAAACCACATAATTCTCCTTCATACATCAACCCTATAAGCTATTATCTCAGATTTACAGATTGAGAACTAAGGCTAACCTCTAGTGGCTTGGCTAAGGCCACCCAGGGAGTTCCCAGCTAAGCCAAGATTTGGGTCTGGAATTGTATGGTTCTTGCCCACTGCTGGTAAACACAGTGGCTGAAAGTTTCTTGCAGCCGTCCACTCAGGTGTCTGCTTACATTTCAAGCAGTCGTTTCATGCTGCTGCTAGCAATAGCTCCTCGGAGGAGGCATATCCATGGCAGCTGATGTTGAGACAAGCTAGTGACATACAAGCAATGATAATAGTACCATAAAACTATTCTAACATATTCCCCTGAAGTATACATATGTTAAGAGGTCTGAAATTCAGTGACTTGACAATAACCTACAGTACTAGTAACACCCTCAGTATTAAAGCAACAGTAGGAAAGGTTACTCCTGTGTAAGCACCAAGTCATTGCTGACTCCTAGAGAGACGCCGCTTTCGCTGGCGTTTTTATGGCAGACTGTAACGGGGTGGTTTGCCATTGCCTTCCCCAGTCATGACTACCTTTCCCCCAGCAAGCTGGGTACTCATTTTACCGACCTCGGAAGGATGGAGGGCTGAGTCGACCTGAGCCGGCTACCTGGTACCCAGCTTCCACTGGGATCGAACTCAGGTCATGGGGAGAGTTTCAGTTGCAATACTGCCACCTACCACTCTGCGCCACACGAGGCTCTTAAAGCAACAGTAACTTCCTATTATAACTATTTTCTTGCAACTTATCTCCTACAATAGCTGGCTGTGGAGCCAACATTAAGCATTTACAGACTGAATTTCTATTGGGAGTATGCACCCAAAACAGTCTTAATGAACTGAAGAGAAGCAGCATTTACAGAAGCAGTATTTACAGTTAGTACTCCACTAACCTAGAACCATGACTGTGGTACTGATCCACCATGACCTGACAACACATAAGCCTGTTTGTACACAGTCTGCATTTCATTACAGCATGTAAGCATTTTTCCAAGCAACCTGTGTTAAAACTATACAGTTCCACCTTCATACCTCTTTCTTGTTAATATTTGCTATTCATTTTTCAGTCAAAACTGAAGTGTCCTGAAGAAAGGGCACAACTTAGCAAGCAGGCTGACATCAAGACTGAGAGCGGCTTCTGTTCCTTACATGATATGTGCGGGCTTTTTCCATAATATCTGAGAGCAGACCATCCCTCTCCTTGTTGTGAGATTTCTAAAGAGGTCAAAACTATGGCACAAGCTACTGTCCCAATCCAGAAAAGGAAAGAAAAAATAATCTTTTGAAATTAGCAGCACAAGTTAGTCATCACTAAGGATGCTGTGGTACTCCAACAGCTTCACTTTCCAACATGAGCTTGGCCAGTACAATGGAAATTGGGTTGTTCATATGTTAATTAACCCACGATATGCCACCGTTACGTGCAAATCGGGTCAGTATCTCAAATCTTCTATCAGATTCTGTGTGGTTCCTACACAGAAGCTGTATTTCCTTTTGGAGGGAGGGTACAGAAATTGTGTCCTCCTCCCTGCGACTTCTATCTTGTACAAATCCGTAGAGCCAGCAGCCAAAGCGTCATTCCCATCTGAATGCAGATATCTATCAAACCTACATGGTTCGATGGCATATACATACCGATGTGCATACCCATGCAAAAACAGTCACACATTTACATATACTGAAGTTGTATCAGGGCATTCTTGGGCAAAACCTAACATGCAACATAACACAAAAGAGTCTGAGCCTGGAACTAGCACTTTCCAGGATGCTCTACACCAGCCTTCTCCAATCTGGTTCCCTCCAGTTCTTTTGGACCACAACTCTCAGGATCACTCGCCATCAGCCATGTTGGCTGGGGCTAATGGGACTTGGTCCAAAACATCTGGAGGGCACCAGGTTGGGGAAGGATGTTCTACACACATAAACTTGAAGATCAACCTTGCTCTTGTCCCCTTCTCCAACTGTGCACATGCTTACGTAAAGACAAGGAAGCTGAATGAATCTGTGATACAAACAGCAATATTTGCACATAAAAGTGTCAATGTGCATTTGCCAGCCCGCTGCCATAAAGCACATCAATTTCCCCTTTAAAATGGAGTTATACAAACCAAGAAGCCTGACTGTTCAGAAGAGTAAAGAAATCCACCACACACCAGTCTTTTTGTGAATGTCAGAGAGTATTAGAACACAGAACAGAAAACCCACAGGAGTAAGGAAACAAGTTTCACACCACCCCAGTCATAACAATTTCAACAGAACTATTTTCTTTAGACTGAGCCCCCAGTACAGTATCAAGGCAATCCTGAAAAGTAGGGATACCATCAGATCCTCCTCCCCTACCATAAGGCAAACACTTAATCTTTGTTGCAGTAATTCTGGTGCAGGGGTGGCCAGACTTCAGGCTTGTGGTATCTACTTTCTTTTTCATTCAAACACTGATATCTGGTGCAAAAGACACTTAAAATTCATTAATTCTAAATGTCTTATTTAACTCTGAACCCAAGAATTTGTTTTGAGTACCAGAACTGAAAGGAGCTCACAGTCCTTCCACTCAAAAAGTCTCTCCTGGTCACTGCAAGGTTTTTTTCATTTCAACAGTATACTTTTGCAGGGGTGATCATTTTTTTGCTGCTATTGTCAAAAAAATTGGGAGTCTGAAATCCTTGCAAATCTACTGCAAGTCATCCAGAGATCCAGATCTACCTTCTGGTGTCTTATGAATCATTTTATACGTTCTTTTAGAAACAGTAACTTCTAAAAGGATACACTAGGTACAAAAATTCTGGGACCCATAAAATTGGATCTAACAAAGCCCAATGTTGACCTCACTTACTTCCTGCCTGGTTCCCTTAGAGCAGGGGTCCCCAACCCCCGGGCCACAGACCAGTACCAGGCTGCAGTAGGGGTGTGGGAACCCCGCCTTACCTTGGATCCAAGGGGGGGGGAGGCAATCTGTCCCTCCCCCCACCCCGTGGAGCTTCCGGCTGGCTCTGGCCCTGTTCTTTGCAGTAATAGCCTATTACTGCAAAGAACAGGGATGCAAATGGCATCCGCTATGCGGACGCCATTTGCGGCCGGAAGTCCTCCCCCAGCCGGAGTTAACCGGCAGCTCCACAGCAAGTCCAGGGCCAGCGAGGATTCTGGGGGGGGGGGGACGGATCGCCCCCCCCCACAGACCCAAGGTAAGGGGGGGTTCCCACACCCCTACTGCAGCCTGGTCCCATCTCCCCCTCCCCCCCCCCGGTCTGTGGAAAAACTGTCTTCCACGGACCAGTCCCTGGTCCCAAAAAGGTTGGGGATCGCTGCCTTAGAGGCAAGAGGTAAAAAAGAAGGTGCAATGATCCAAAATTAAGCTTAGTGGATTTTTCCTCTCACTCATTCGTATTTCAATCACCCCTTCCCTATTTTTTTTTAAAGAAAGTTTAAAGACGACTTGCCACTGGAAGCTGTAGGAACATTTCAAATCTGGCACATTAACATTCTGTGACAAATACTACCTCTTCCTCCCTATCCAGGTTGAAATGTTTCTTTGCCAGCAACTGAAAAAAGTCAAGGCATCATTTGACATAAGTACTTCATTTAATGAGCAACACTACAGCATGACCAACACTAAAGTAGATCATAAGGTATAGATCACAGAAACAACAATGTTCAATCTGTCAGGTCCCCAAGGAGGAGGCTCTGAAAGAGAAACACACAAGTTATACAAACTAGGAATCTATTCTCACATTCTCAAGACACATAAAAGTTTACATAGAATCTTAACAATATTTATACAGCATTAGTTTTCATAGCGCATAACAGATTTAGAGTTTACAAACCAAAATGGACAAACAAAAGAGACAGACTAGTAACATCTATGATGAACATGGATGCCATTGCATCTATAGTTAACACCTGCACCATTAGGGTGCAAAAGAGCTAATGGCATGCTTTGAACAGTATGCTTTGTAAAAGGAATGAAAGCGAAAAGCAGCAATACAGCATAGGATTTCTGGAAAAGAGGCCACGAATTAGAGGAACTAAGGAGTACAGACCAAGATAACTAAGAGAAACAGACTAGGGACCAGGGGACAGATAGGAGTAGGCTCACAACAATGAGTGATTAGTAGAGATGTGGTCAAACAAAAGAAATGCAGGATAACTTACAGCCATCAGACTTGACAGTTCAGTACATAAGAGGGTTCTGATGGATGCAAAGCGTAGAACAGAACAGTAGGGTTGGAAGGGGCCTATAAGACCATCAAGTCCAACCCAATTTAAGCAGGGTTTGCATAATGATACCCTTCCTGTTCTTTTCCCTCCCAATTTCTGGGGCCAGTGCATTTATCATTCCTCACCTAGCTTCCTTTTTTACAGATACTGTTTCTTTGCAATGTTTTCTAGCATGAACTACAGTATGTTATAAAACAGCAGCATACAAAATACAACTACAGAGCCATTGCTATCCTCAATTATCAAATATCTGATGATCTATATAACTTAGAAGAGCTTATTAAAAGTTTGTGGTCACCACCATGAGCCCCTGGAGTTGGACTTGATGGTCTTGTAGGCCCCTTCCAACCCTACTATTCTATGATTCTATGATAGATTACACGCTTAAACATCCATACTTAGCCAAAAAGATGCATTCCCTTGAAGAAGGTTAAACAATGCAAGGTCTTCAAAATTACCTAGATACCAGCTTGTGATTATTTGAATCCCGTAGACTCAAACACCCCAGCTTTCTTCATGGCCTCAAAGTCCTTCATGGCATCATAGTTTTTATAGAACTCTGCATATGCTTTTTTCCTGGGTTCAGCCACACCAAACTGAAGATAAAAAGACAAGATTGAAAACCTTCAAAAAGATACAGTTTATCTAGAAGTTAAATAAAATATTCAAAATTTGTTTTTGGTTTTATTTTTACCTCAGGCCAACTTTTATGAAGAAATATTTTATAGTGTACAATCTTAGGGGCTAAAGCACATACAAAATATGAGCCAATTGACAAAATGGTTCTGCACTGCTGGAAAAGTTGCATCTCTTAATTAAGAGTGCAATCCTGTACCGATTTACTTGGGGGTCAGCCTTGTTGAACTTGATGGAACTTACTTCTGAGTAGACATTATAGGACTGTGCCATGAATGTTATAAGAAACTGACCTCCCACATACTGATTTGTCAACAAAAACTGACCTTGTATGCAGATGCACATCCCAAACTGAAGATGAATGCCAATACAATGTGTTTTCTCAGACGTTTGGCCAGGAGGCCTCTCATCTGTGGTTTGGACAACAGAGCGGCTGACATGGTGATATCTTCTCCTAAAAAAGAAAAAGAAGGCCTTGCTACCACAGCAGCTTAACTAAGAGCAACAATGAAAAACCACAGCAACAAAGATGAGGGTATTCAAATCACTAAACCAGCCTCCCCCAACACTGGTACCCTCCAGATGTTTTGGACTACAAATCCCAGCATTCCTGACCACTGGCCATGTTTGCTGGGGCTGATGGGTAGTTTAAAAAATCTGAAGGGCACCAGGATGGGAAAGGATACAATAAACCCTATGTAGATAAGCTCCACTTCATAGCAAAGGAGCAGTCACTTATATAACTACCAAATTCCCTAGGAAATTGCCTGTTTCTTAGATTTGGGACAAATATCTAATGAGAAGTATGCATACAAAACATATTCCTCCCTTTCTTCAATTATTTCCACTTATTTGTAGATTTAATTTTAATCTTGTGCTTTTCAAAACAAGCAATATCTGCCTGTGCATATTAGGAAGAGGCTAACTTTACATGAACATATTATTACTTGTATTTTTATACTTTCTTTTCTCCAAATAGCTCAAGGTGGTGTACATATTCCCTCTCCCTTTCATCTTCACAACAACCCTGGCAGGTAGGCTAGGCAGAGATAGGCCCAAGGTCACCCACTAAACTGCAATTTACTAGGGAAGTGAATTCAGATCTCAGTCCAACACTCTACCTATTGCAGCACACTGGCCATTGCCATATGTATCTTTAGTTCTACTTCTAAGCCTCAAAAATGCAGCACCCCAACAAAAGGCCTGAAAGCTTTAGTTTCATGATTTTGAGATACCCCAATTCCTTTCAATTTAGCCTTCACAATTTCGTTACAAGATTTGTGACTGCAGGTACCCCTTAAAACTCACATAAATGATTACCAAGAAGGGACTTAAATAGATATTTACATTTTCCTGGGCTGCACAATTTTACGAACATGGTTAGAAGGAAGGTTGCAGCCTCCTCAATATCCAAAGACAACATGGAGAGAAGTGATGGGGATCTGGTTCGCCTCCTTCAGCATTGCGAGACGAGTGTGAAGGGACAGAAATCCATGCACTGCTCAAGATAAAGGCAGTGACCTTCCATCATTCCCCCAGAGCACTTGCTGCAGGACCTGTGGGCCACAACACCCACCCGCTCCATCCACCCTTGCATTTGCTGAGCTTGTTTAAGCATAGGGAGCGGCCTTATACCGAGTCAGACCATGCGTCCATCTAGCCCAGTACCATCGACGCTGACCGGCAGCGGCTCTCCGAGGCTGCAGGCCGGATTAGCTTCATTTCAAGCAAAGGGGGAGGGGGCGCAGGTGAATGCTGCCTGGCTCGCAGGGGCTGCCGCCTGAGGCAGCGCTGCTCACCACCGCGGGCCAGGTAGGATCCTTGCCCCGCGACGGGGGAGCCACACCCGCTGCAGCCCTAATGGGCAGTTCCGGCACTCCGCTGGGCGGCCTGAGCCCCTCCGGGGTTCCCAGGCCGGCGGCGGAAGAGGGGCTTCACCGCAGAGCCGCTACCAACTGACTAAAGCGCCACTCTATCAGGCCACAGAGGTGGGGAAGGCCACCCGACGCCCTCCAAATGTTTTGGACTACACCTCCCATCAACCTCAGCGAGCATGGCCAACGGTCAGGGGCTATGGGAGCTGTAGTCCAAAGCTGTAGTCCAAAGAGAACTGCGACCTCCGTCTCAACCGCTCGCCAGGCCCTTTTAGAGGCATGTGTGAGGCACAGGCCTCGCCCCGGGCCTACGCCAGTCCAAGCCCTGCGTCACACCCCACACCCCGGCTCGCCCCCGACAACAACCCCCCGCCCCTCGGGCCGCCTAACGGTCCCCTTAGCGAAGCAGGGAGACGCCTCGCGCCCTTCTTGGCGCGCGACGGGGGAGGGCGGGCAGAGCCGACGTGGGGGGAGGGGGCGCCCAAGCGAAGGCACTCACGTCTCGCGGCAGGGCCGGGAAGGAGCCTCCTCTGCCCTCGGAAGGCGACGCTATCTGTCCTCCTTCACCTCTAGGCGCACAGCTTCGGTCTGCGCGCGCGCGCGCTGGGATCAATCACCTTGGCTACGGCAAGACGCTCGGCTCAAACTTGATGAAGAGGCCGACTTTGCCAAGCCCGAGCGCGGAGGTGGGCGGAGCTAGTGGTGGAGGAGGTGCGCTCTGAGGGAACCCTTCAGAAGTCTTGTGCCGGGCGGGGCGCGCTCGCCAAAGCTGTTGCGGTTGGCTGCGACCTTAAGCCCATTTACATAGAAGTCAGCTCCATTGCGCTCCAGTGGCACTTGCTTCTGAGTAAACCTGAATAGGGTGGCACTGTAAGCAGAGCAACTTACTTCGTTAATACTAGTCATGCCTAGGGAAAATGTCCCACTGAACTCAGAGGGGGCTTACTTCTGAGTAGGCACGTGCAAGATTTCACTGTAAAGCTCGGAAGTCTCCTCCTTTCATTCGATTTATAAAAGGGCAGCACATACACTTCCAAATAAATCAGTACGCTAGTATTGGTATTGATAAACATTGCAGCATAGCTGTTATGGAGAGCATTTGCTCAATGCTTAATTGAGAGAGAGAGATTGTCGAGGGGTAATCCAAGTCTCCCCCTTCATGGATCACTGCCTTGTTGTGGCGAAGGGGCTTGCGTAACTCAGTGAAGCCATAAGCTGTGCCGTGCAGGGCCACCCAAGACGGACAGGTCATGGCGGAGAGTTCTGACAAAATGTGGTCCACTGGAGAAGGAAATGGCAACCCACTCCAGTATTCTTGCCAAGAAAACCCCATGGAACATATCACAAGGCTAAAAGAGATGACGCCGGAAGATGAGCCCCTCAGGTCGGAAGGTGTCCAATATGCTACTGGGGAAGAGCAGAGGGTATTTCCAAGTAGCGCCAGGAAGAGTGAAGCGGCTGGGCCAAAGCCGAAAGGACACTCAGCTGTGGATGTGTCTGGTGGTGAAAAGAAAATCCGACGCTGTAAAGAACAATATTGTTCAGGAACCTGGAATGTCAGATCAATGAATCAAGGTAAGCTGGAGGTGGTCAAACATGAGATGGCAAGATTGAACATCGACATCTTGGGAATCAGCGAACTAAAATGTACAAGCATGGGCAAATTTAATTCAGGTGACCATTATATCTACTACTGTGGGCAAGAATCCCTTAGAAGAAATGGAGTAGCACTCATAGTCAACAAAAGGGTGGGAAAAGCAGTACTGGGGTGCAATCTTAAAAATGATAGAATGATCTCAGTACGAATCCAAGGCAAACCATTCAACATCACAGTAATTCAAGTCTATGCCCCAACCACTGATGCCGAAGAAGCTGAGGTTGATCGGTTCTATGAAGACCTCCAACACCTTCTAGAACTAACACCAAAAAAAGATGTCCTCTTCATCATAGGGGACTGGAATGCTAAAGTAGGAAGTCAAGAAATCACCGGGATAACAGGCAGGCATGGCCTTGGTGTACAAAATGAAGCAGGACAAAAGCTAATAGAGTTTTGCCAAGAGAACATGCTGATCATAGCAAACACTCTTTTCCAACAGCACAAGAGACGACTCTACACATGGACATCACCAGATGGTCAATATCGAAATCAGATTGATTATGTCCTTTGCAGCCAAAGATGGAGAAGCTCCATACAGTCAGTAAAAACAAGACCTGGAGCTGACTGTGGCTCAGATCATGAGCTGCTTCTTGCAAAATTTCGGCTGAAATTGAAGAACGTAGGGAAAACCACTAAACCATTCAGGTATGACCTAAATCATATCCCTGATGAATATACAGTGGAGGTGAGGAATAGATTTCAGGGATTAGACCTGATAGACAGAGTGCCTGAGGAACTATGGACGGAGGTCCGTAACATTGTTCAGGAGGCAGCAACGAAATCCATCCCAAAGAAAAAGAAATGCAAGAAAGCAAAGTGGCTTTCTGATGAGGCTTTACAAGTAGCTGAGGAAAGACGGGAAGCAAAAAGCAAGGGAGAAAGGGGAAGATATATCCAACTGAATGCAGAGTTCCAGAGAATAGCAAGGAGAGACAAGAAGGCCTTCTTAAATGAACAATGCAAGGAAATCGAGGAAAACAACAGAATGGGAAAGACTAGAGATCTCTTCAAGAAAATTGGAGATCTCAAGGGAACGTTTTGTGCAAAGACGGGCATGATAAAGGACAAAGAAGGCAGGGACCTCACAGAAGCAGATGAGATTAAGAAGAGGTGGAAAGAATACACAGAAGAACTATACAGGAAAGATCTTAATGTCCTTGATAGCCATGATAGTAATGTCCTTGATAGCCATGATAGTGCAGTCACTGAACTTGAGCTGGACATCCTCGAGAGTGAAGTCAAGTGGGCCTTAGGAAGCATTACTAACAACAAAGCTAGCGGAGATGACAGTATTCCAGCTGAGCTATTTAAAATCCTAAAAGATGATGCTGTTAAGGTGCTGCATTCAATATGCCAACAAATTTGGAACACTCAGCAATGGCCGCAAGACTGGAAAAGGTCAGTTTACATTCCAATTCCAAAGAAGGGCAACGCCAAAGAGTGTTCAAACTACCGCACAATTGCGCTCATTTCACATGCCAGCAAGGTGATGCTCAAAATCCTACAAGCTAGGCTTCAGCAGTATGCGAACCGAGAACTACCGGAAGTACAAGCTGGGTTTCGAAGAGGTAGAGGAACTAGAGATCAAATCGGCAACATTTGCTGCATCATGGAGAAAGCAAGAGAATTCCAGAAAAATGTCCATTTCTGCTTCATTGACTACGCTAAAGCTTTTGATTGTGTGGATCACAACAAACTCTGGCAAATTCTTAAAGTGATGGGAGTACCAGACCACCTTACCTGTCTCCTGAGAAACCTGTACGAGGGTCAAGAAGCAACAGTAAGAACCGGACATGGAACAACCGAGTGGTTCAAAATTGAGAAAGGAGTACGACAAGGCTGCATATTGTCACCCTACTTATTTAACTTATATGCAGAGTACATCATGAGAAATGCCGGGTTGGATGAATCAGAGGTCGGAATTAAGATTGCTGGGAGAATTATCAACAACCTCCGATATGCAGACGATACCACTCTAATGGCAGAAAGTGAAGAGGATCTAAAGAGCCTCTTGTTGAGGGTGAAAGAGGAGAGTGCAAAAGCTGGTTTGAAACTCAACATTAAAAAAACTAAGATCATGGCATCTGGCCCTATCGCTTCCTGGCATATAGAAGGGGAAGAAATGGAAGCAGTGACAGATTTTATTTTCTTGGGCTCCAAGATCACCGCAGACGGTGACTGTAGCCATGAAATTAAAAGACGCTTGCTCCTTGGGAGGAAAGCTATGGCAAACCTAGACAGCACAGTAAGAAGCAGAGACATCACCTTGCCGACAAAGGTCCGTCTAATCAAAGCTATGGTTTTCCCAGTAGTAATGTATGGCTGTGAGAGCTGGACTATAAGGAAGGCTGAGCGCCGAAGAATTGATGCTTTCGAACTGTGGTGCTGGAGAAGACTCTTACGAGTCCCCTGGACTGCAAGGAGGTCAAATCAGTCCATCCTAAAGGAAATCAACCCTGACTGCTCATTGGAAGTACAGATACTGAAGCTGAAGCTCAAATATTTTGGCCACCTAATAGGAAGAGTTATTGTTCCCACCCCATTTTTCCCCAACTACAGCATATCAAAGAAGCATAGCATCGCAATTTAAGAGAGCATCGGAAAAGCAAAAGAGTGTAAGGGTGCAATCCTATGGTCGCTAGTCAGCAGCTAGACGACCCTAGGATAGGTTGATTCCTGGAGGACTGGCCCCCCACCCACTCCCGTGCCACCTCGTAGTCAGTGTGGATCAGCCCCACACTCAGCGCTCGTAAGAGCAGAGTGGAGCTGCGAAAACGGGGCGTTCCCAGGAGCAGGCTGGGGCAGGGAGGTCAGAAATGCCAGTACTATACATCCTATGTGTCATCTGGCCACCGCTTCCCATACTCCAAGGTCCCATGGCTAGACAGCCAAAATCCAAATCGGCTGTCTAGCCATGGAAGCAGGGTGGGGGGAGCAAGGAGGAGATCCATTCCTCACCATTCCTCCAGCCCTGCACTGAATAGGCGGTCGCCCCCGGGGTCGGAGGTGACCATCAGTCCACATAGGATTGCTCCCTAAGTTACTAAAGTTAGCCTTTCACCCTTTCACTGCAGGGGAGCAAGATTTATTTCTTACTTCTGAGTAAATAAGCACAGAAGGGGGGATATGTTAAAGATTAAAAGCAGGCTAGCTAAGGTGAATGAGTGTCCCCACTACTGCAGTAATGTGAGGGGTCACCGCTGCACTCCTGGGGATTTTCTCAATGGGAAAAACTACTTTGATTGGGAAAACAAGAGGGAATGGGGCGTTCTACCCCCTTGACCACATCACTGCCAGGTCACAGGGGCATGCCCAGGATTTAATGCGCCCGGGGGCGGGGGACATGGCACACTGTGGTAAAACTGCCAGGGAGCCGCTCCGCTTTCAGTAAAAAAAAGTTGGAGTCAAAGAAGTTTCAGAAAATGTGGCTTTTCATGAGGGAAGCAGCTGGTTGGCAGTGGATTGGTGATGACGTCATGTGTCGTGAAGGAATTCAGACTTCTCTAACTTCACATTAATTGCTCATGAAGAGGTGTCTTCACTGGGATTTCTTTGTGTTCTGGTACACTGTCTGATTTACTGCTTTTACAATGCTGCTCTTTTATTCAGTATGTTTTCATTTGGATGCTCTTAATTGTTATATATTTTGTAATTTGTACTTTTACATTTTTATGATGTTTTATCTCATTGTTAAGCCACCTTGAGTGCAATTTGCAGAAAGCCAGCATACAAGTTTTTTAAAAATAAATAAGTTGTCCTTATTACTTGCATTTCTAGAAGGAAAACTTTGTTCACTGTATGCCTGGCAAGAAATAAACCTGCTCCAACTAATATGTGTGTGTAAACTTTAATTGTATCAATGTTATTTAATAAATATCTTTAAACATATTCAACTACTTGTATTCAGCTATGTTTCGTTGTGACAAAAGGTGCTTCCAGATTAGGCTTTTATCTTTCAATCTTTCTGCCTCAAACACGGAATTTTACAAGGGGGTGGGGGATCCCGACAATGTTGTCTTCCACCTTTAACTTTTCCATGTTTCCCCACCGCATTTTCAATCTTTTTTTCTTTCCACAAAAAATCCATTAAGCAGGAAAAGATGGAATAGTGTTAGTGCTAGGAGCCCTCCATCTGAAAGCACCCTAAGTCCCACTGAAAGGGTTGGATCCAGATTCAGGTGCAAGCAATGGGCTGGTGGAAGCTGACTTTTCCTCCCTCTCCTTGCCTTCAGCCCCCTGAAAATGTTACACAAGGAGATGGAGGACCTTGCCGAATGGGGTGAGCAGTGGTGTGTGGGGGTGATGGGCAATCCTTGAAAATGAGGTGGAGGCACATTCTGTGACTGGAGCCCTTCCAGATCATGGATCCAACCCAGATAAATTAAGTTAGTTACAACCAACTTGTTCCACTGATTTCAAGGAGACTTTTCATGACTGACTTTAGCTGGATTAGAGCTAGGTTTTTACTATTTCACATTTATATCATCTTAGAAGTTCTAGACCTTGGGTCACTTCAGAAAGCCCTGAGCTAGCAACTCTCCCATAAAATTTGTTATAATAGGCACTGCTCTGTGTTGAATAAAAAAAACAAAAACAAGGCTAGTTGCTAGCTTTGTATGTGCCACAATCAAAATCAGATTTGCTTCTTCTGTCTGAGCCAGAGTGAATTCATGACAAACTCTTGCCTTAGAGTTGACGTTAGGCCAAAGATGTTATGGCACCATTAAGAATTTGGTATTTTAAAGTGGCAGTTAAATAAAACAGATATCAGAATGACAGACGCATTTGTTATGATTAGTTGTATCATGTTATGTACACCATAAGCGTTTTGCAATAGTACAAACCGAGACGAATTTATCATTTTTAAAAAGTTTTTGCCACCTTACACTTGTGGTCACTCTTCCAGCAAAATGCATACATTGCTTCTATATCTTAACATGGGCAGTATGACCACAACAATATTCTTGGTAACATTATTGGCTTTTAAGATTTAGGTAACTTGTATCATGACATCATGGCAAGGGAGAAAAAAAAGTTCCCATTTACAAACTTCCAATGCATCAGACTTTTTAAAGTTCAGACTATACTTGGCATCATTTTCTTCATCACAAAATGGCCTGTTTCTACTTTATTGTTTTGTTAGAAAAGAATCTAATTAAGAAATAGTGGATCTCATGTTTCCTCTGTGTTGACATGTTTGAGCTTAGTGATTAACAAAACTGGCAATAGATAACAGTGTAAACAATCCCAGTTAAACATATTTTGATTAAATGAATTTTGATTAAATGAATTTTCCTAAGGCACACTTGGCCACCTTTAGTATGGTATGATATGTATACATAATGCAAAAAAAAATGTGGCATCCTCCACTTCCCACCCCCAAGCAGAAGGTATGAGATTGCTTCAATCCATAGCCTCCATCCCGGTATTAATTAGCTTGTTTCACCAACAAGAGCTGTAATATATATAAATGAAATTCTAGAAAGGCATCAGCAAGAACAAGATGTTGAAGCCAAATGGAAAACATGAGCCAGTAAAAAGGCTGAACCAGTAGAAGTACAAGCTTGGCCTTTGAAGTTGTTTCAAGTACTGCATGCTTTAATTTTGGGGTAATCGTATGACGATGGATACAAACAAAAAAAATGCAAGAACAGCCTTTGTAACTTTTGGACCAACTGGAGATGAAGCAATGTGTTGACGGTTACCAGTGATTGCCAAAGCCATTGAAAGCATTAGTTGTTGTTAAGTTGGATTTTTAATCACTGGTTTGAGAAAGATTTGTGAGCATGGAGAGAACGCACATTTCCAGTGCCAGCACTTTTTTATGGGGTTAAAGCACTGAGCTTCATAGAATGTTTAACCCAAATAAACCCAGATGGTCTTGGTGGTTTGGGGAATAATAATAAACCTGAATTTGTTCATATCAGATGTTTACATAACTTGTTCATCTTAATGGGCCTGTTTGTGGTCAATTTACCATGAAAGTAAAACAATAATGAGTGCTCATGTGACAAGCAAGTTGCGTGCTATCATTTTTGTGAATCACTCTTTTAGGCCATGTTCACATGATCATGCTATAACCAGGATAAAAGCTCCAGATAAATGGCCTTATCATGATTCCTAACTTGACTTTCTGCTGGTGAGATCATACAAAACATCTGAGGCTGCTTTATAGTACTGAGTCAGACCATTCAATCCTTGGCATCTCTGACTAGAGATGCCCAGGATTTAACCTTACAAAAATTAGGGTACATCCCCACCCCTCTTCTCCTGTTTCAGAGATCGAAATGGCCACCTTCTTTTGGCAAGCAAGAAGCAACTGTTCTTAGATTAACAGAAACATACGGTTGGGTCCAGATTAGCCATTCTCTGAACAGAAGGCACTGGAATCCAGTGGAGCCTCCATGCTGAAAGGAAGGGGGTAGGGATTCCCCTTCCCTTTCATTGATTCTCCTTCCCCTTGCATTGCCATTCATAGAGCAGCTTTGGGGGAAGCACGGGGGACTGCACAGGAGGGATCACAGAGTTTGCTATCCCACTGCATTCCTCCAGCGCAAGCAGAACTCCACCAAGTGCTACTCTAGATCCAGCCCAATGAATCACAGAGTTCAGAGACCTCAAAGGTAATCTAATCCAACTCCCTGCCAGTGCTGGCAACCAACTGCTAGAGCATGCTTGATCAGGGACCATCCAGCCTCTGTTTAAAAACCTCCATTAAAAACCTGCCTTCTGAGGCAGTCTGTTCTACTGTCAAATAGCTCATGCCATCAGGAAATTCTTCCTTTTTAAAATATTTTATTGTTCAAGCAAGGGTAACAAAGAAAACATAGTCATAA
The DNA here is from genome assembly GCF_057233095.1 of Heloderma suspectum. Taxonomy (NCBI): domain Eukaryota; kingdom Metazoa; phylum Chordata; class Lepidosauria; order Squamata; family Helodermatidae; genus Heloderma; species Heloderma suspectum. The sequence continues at coordinate 40,295,494 of NC_139461.1, read as the reverse complement.
CAGTTGACATTAGGTCTGCAGTTAGACAGCTCTTGGTTCAGCACACAAGTTATGGAAAGTTACAAAGATGTTACAGAGGGTGGTCTTTTTCATTTATTTATTTTTGTAGGCTTACTCAATGACTGGATTCGAACAACAGCTTATTCAACCCATTGAGGGTTATCATGTCATCTGTCAGGAATGTTTTAATCCGTGATGGCATATTTGGGCAAAATAGCCCACTCTGATAACCCACGGTCTGCAGTAGGGGTTATTTAACCCACCTGTCGGGTGTCATGGGTTATTTTGCTCACCTACAGAGTCACGTGGCAAGAGCAGTGCAGGTTGCTACCATTGCTCTGTTTTTTGTGGGAGTTCTCTGTGTAATGGAAACTCCCTGACATTTTGCTGGGATGGGGCGAAAAGTTAGCATGTTTTTCCCCTATTCTGCAGTTGTCCCTGTTCCTCTTAAAAAAAAAAATACTTTGCACTTTTGCACAATTCCAACTTCATGCATTTTTGCAATTGCAGTATTGGGAACATGTTAAAGCCTCTATGCCATTAATGTCTGTGGGGAGAAATGTGCAATTCCACTTTAGCACTTTAGTGAGAAAGTGCTATAGTGCTTTAGCAAATGAGTGAAACAGCCCTACAGCTCTGTATGAGCTTTGGTGCTGATTTTGCAACCCAATCCACTTTTTGGTGCACTTGGGATTTTTGCTCCTCTATGATAATTGCACAGGGTTTTGATGGTGAATTGGGTGCCTCCTGACTAGGAGAAGCTGTGTGTGAAGTTTGGTCCCAATTCTGCAAACTCCCAAGGTTTTATAGCCACCACCTCCTTTTTGATGCACACGGGCTTTTCGCTCCTTTGTGAGTTGCCCAGGATTTTCGCTCCTTTGTCAATGGGTGAAACAGCACCGCTGCTCATGCAAGAGGACTGCATTGGGACAGGGGGAGGTTGGATGACTCAGATTATGCACAGTAGCTTAATAAACTACACCCAATCGTGTGGTGGGGCATCATGGATTATTTAAAAAACAAGCTACTGTGATTAGCCACCATGGCTTAAAGTGATGTCTGAACATGGCCAAAGTCCACTTGGCTCAACTGAACTTGTTACAGGCAAAGATGATGGTGACAGATAACGAATCAGTCCTCTCCATGATGAGCTGTGTATTGAGGATGGGTCTCTTCACATATCCTACTGATTTATATATGCAGTGAAGTAGAACCAATCCTCCTCCAATGTGTCGTTGTTTCTTTGCCCTCTGAAGGACGTGACCTTTCCGGTCAATTTTTCTGCCAGTGCAATTTGCCACACCTGCTGATAATTGTTGAATTATTTGGTCCCTTCCATTTGGGGGCTATTACAAGCCTTGCAGATACCAATAAATGAATAGTTAAGTTCTTATGCATTGGTTCACTGTGATCTCCCATAAATAGGTTAAGCATTGCTAACTGAGGGTTTAAGATGATTATTTGACCCATAGTTCTGCCCAGTTCTTGTTTCATTTCTAGGCAGAAAAATTCAACCACTGGACATTCCCAGCACGTATGTAGGTATGTGCCCACTTCTATGCAACCTCTATGTGAGTTCTATGTGAGACAATCAGAGGGGAGTTAAGTACCATCAATGTACTGGTTTTATTACATTCTTCCTAATGCTTAGTCAAAATCCCCTTTCTTGCAATTCAGTCTTGCTGGTTTGGGTTCTGCTCTCTGGAACAATAGAAAACAAAGTTGCTCCGTCATCAATGGACAGCCCTTCAAATATTTAGAAACATAGCAACTTTCCTTATACCACATCAAACCATTGATCCATCTAGACCAGTATTAGCTACGCTGACCAGCAGTGGCTCTCCAAGTTTTTTCAGCCCTACCTGGCGATGCCGGGGACCTGGGGCCTTCTGCATGCCAAGCAGAGCTATGGCCCTTCCCTTCTAAGATGGCTATCACATTGCCCCTCCATCATCTCTTCTACAGGCCACACATACCCAGTACCTTCAATCTTTCCTCATAACACTTGATCGCCAGGCTCCTCACCATCTTTGTCGACCTCTTTTGGACACATTCCAGTTTGTTAATCTCTTTCTTAAACTGTAATGCCCAGAACGGGTCAGTTTTTGCGTTGGTTCTGCCCCCTGGTTCAGATGATGTCTCCACCAGCAGCAGAATTGTTTATTCCAAGAAATGGCAAACCTACCCCTATGGTCTGCATGATTGTGTGCCTTTTTTAGGCTTTATATAAGTACTTTAGACTGAAGCTCAGCACTCTTATGCTGTATACAGTGCAGACTGCTAGCCTAGCCTCTTTTTTTCTCCACGTGGCAAGCACTGCCAAGCTTCCTTCTCAACCTCCACAACTTACTCTCCACCAATAGCTGACCATTAATAAAGTTTTTACTTTCACTTGATCTGTTTCTTTGAATGCTGTGCTCCCCCAGCCCAGCACAGAAGCACACATGTTCAACCCCAATTTTTCAAAGATACATTTTCATTAACAATTTTTTTGTTCATTTTAACATTACCAGAGAGAGAAAGACGAATTTTAAAGAGTGTTTATAGGGTTAGAAAATAGAAGATGTATAAGCTTCAAAATATAACTGCAGTGTGTTTTCACAAAAATATCAGTCTACCCAGTATCAAGATCAAACACAGTGATTTCGGCACATCTAAGACAAAGTTCTCTATTTACAAAAGCAATTAATGGGTGCCAATTTGCATTAAAACCTATCTGGTTTGGCCAGGTCTCTGGATAAGTGTATGTAATGAGTCAGTTTTTCCATTAAAGGAAGAAGTCATCTGCATTGAAACCAAAAAGATGAAGTAAAAGTGCCATGCCTGTTGCCGTGCCTAGCAATTTCCAAATGTGCAGCAAGGATGAGCAATGTGATAAGATCCTTAAGAAACAGATCTTTTAACTTGTCTGGGAAGATGCCTAGCAGAGAAGGCCTAGGGATCTGGTCTAATGGCTTGGCCTGTTGGTTGCTTGATATATCTGATCCCAGAACCTAGAGATTACCTCATAGGCCCACCACATGTGAGAGAAGCCTTGTGTTCCACAATTCTACCGGCATAGTGGAGAAGGAGCATGATATATGTGACGGAGTTACACAATGAAATGCCAACAATGGGTGAGTTTTAAAGACATTTCTGTAATTTCTATCACCATTTTTAAAGGGATGAACAGCAATAGTCATCCCCACACTCCAATCTATTACTTGAACATTGGATTATTGTGCTATTGTCTTTTTTATCAGGATTTCTGATCGTGTAGTACATTTCTCTGTAGACCAGGATCTGGAGTTTCTCCTGGCAGCCCAGTAACCCTACTCTGCCAACTGTATTTTTCTGCCAATTGCTATATCTTTCCACTCAGCAACTTACGATGCAATCCTGTATATGTCCACTCAGAAGTAAGTCCCATTTTGTTCAAAAGGACTTACTCCCAGGTAAGTCAGTGTAGGATAGCAGCCTTAATGTCTCAGGCATCCATAAAAGATAATCTCTTGGCTCCATCTTTTACATTTGGTGCTATTATCCAAGATTCTGTGGCAGGTGGCAAGTGATATGTCTGAAAGTTCCATATATACAGTACACACACACACACACACACACACACACTTGTATAAAAATGAGGCTAGAACAAGAGCATGCTTATTAGCTTTCTATGAATGTAGAAGCCTCCTAGAATGAGGCTTAATACAGCATCAGAGAAACCAAAAAAGACAGGTGCTTATCTGTAACTGTGGTTCTTCAAGTGGTCATCTGTGAATGCACACATACGGGTTATGCACCTGTGCAGAACAGTCATTCGGAACATTCTAGAGCTGAACAGAATTTATGTCAGAGTTCCGCCTATCCCTTCTGCATATACTCAGGGCAGGAGGAATAAAAGAAGACAACGCATCAAAGCAGGGAGGAGGCTGAGTTGTGTGTGTTCACAGATGACCACTCAAAGAAACACAATTATAGGTAAGCAACCTGTCCTTCTTCTTCGTGGTCTCTGTGACTCACACATACGGGTGACCGAAAAGCAAGAAACATAGTGGAGGCGGGAGATGACATGTCAAAACTGTAGAAAGGACTGCCCTGCTAAAGGCTGCATCTGCACGAGCCATGATGTCTAGGCAGTAATGTTCAATGAAGGTAGATGACTGAGCCCAAGTCGCAGCACTGCACAGCTGTGGAAGCGGAATGCCTCTGAGGAAGGCACTAGAGGATGCTATGGCCCTCGTTGAATGGCCATGTACTTGCAGGGGGGCTGAAAGCTCTGCTAGTTGGTAAGTGAAAAGTATAGTTGACATATACTTTTGTTATATGTTTTGTTTTATGACGGCCGACAGGAAGCTGTGGCGTGGGCCGGTCCATGAAGTCACGAAGAGTCGGAAGCGACTGACCGAATAAACAACAACAACATAGTTGACATGGCCCACTTGGCAAAGTGCTGTGAAGACACAGGGCATCCCTTGTTTGGGCTGGAATGGCAGAAAAATAAATGAGGGGACATTCTGAAGGATGAAGTTCTGTTTAAATAAAATGATGAGGCTGTCTTAATGTCTAAGGAATGCAGTTTGACCTCTAATGGGAAGATAGGTTGAGGAAGGAAAGATGGTAATACTATGTCCTGAACGAAATGGAACCGTGAAATTACTTTGAGAAAAAAGGAGCAGCCTGGGCGCACGACTACCTTATTGTTGTGGAATACTAGGAACAGTTCATCATGCCAAAGAGCACACAATTCACCCCCTCTTCACACCAAAGTAATGGCAACCAGAAAGGCCACTTTCATCGCAAGGAGCTATAGGTCACCTGCAGACACAGGCTCCGGTGGTTTTGCAGTGAGTTGTGCTAGGACCACTGACAGGCTCCATGCTGGAACAGGTGGGGAGGCTGGTGAATAAAGTTTGGAAAGTCCCTTAAGGAAACATTTAACATCAGTGTGCAAATACAGTGAGTAGCCCTCTATGTCGTTATGATTAACTGATAGTGCTGCTAAGTAAACTTTAATGGATGAGAGTGCCAGACCTTTAGTTTTCAAAGAAAGGTTTAGGTTGTTTTTTGTTTTTGTTTTAAAGAAGTGCTGTGAAGGTCTGTTATACTGAACTAATCTCCGCAACATAGTGGGGGAAGCATGGAGGAGACAGTGGTCATTTAAACTTCTGTGGGCAGATATAGCGATTGACACCCTGAAGATCAAGTATAGGCAGAAGACTTCTGTCCTTCTTGGGGACTGTGAAGTATCTGGAGAACAAAACAGTGAGCTTTTGAGTGGGGGTGGTTTTCTCTATAGCACCCTTGCCTAAAAGCGTGATTTCTTTTCTGAGGACTGGAGTAGGACAATTGGAGTAGAAGATTCCTGTGGGAGGGATGTCTTTGACCTTGCTGGAGTAACCCTGAGCAATGATGGAAAGGACCCATATATCAGTGGTGATGGATTCCCAAGGGGCTCAGAAAGGTCTGAGTCTGTTTGGGTGAGAGCGGGCCAGTGATCAGGAGCCTCTCATTTGAGAGTCAAAGACATTGTTTGGATAGATTGGGTGTTTGCCCTGTGTAGATTGGCGGTTCTTGCCCTGGAAGGATTGACTAGATTGAAAGGAAGTGTACACACTTGGTTTGGAGGATCTGTTTGAAGCTGAATCTGGTTGGCATCAGGCTGACCATTGCCTTTGCCAGTATATACAATGGACCATTCCTGGACGCCAAAGAGGACTGGGATTCCATTCCCATCTTTTGTGTGGATGTCTTCATTTTATAGGCATAGTTCAAAGTCTCATTTGTGGATGTGCTGAAGAGGCTTTCGCTGTCAAATGAAAGGTCCTCCACTCTTGACCTAGCTTCCTGGTGAAGTCCTGCTGTACAGAGCAAGGTGTGGTGTCATAATGATATGGAGCTGCCATAGCTTTGGGGCCACAGCCAGCCATATGGTGAGCTGTGTTGATTTGTTAGCCAGCAAGCCTATGAGTTGTGGCTTGAAAAATCATTGCCAGGTTTTTTATCTCTTCTGGGAGGCAGTCAAAGAAGGTCGCCACTTTCTCCCACAGAAACTGCTGGTAGGCTGCCATGCAGGCTTGTGACTGGCTACTCAAAGTACTAGAGCCATGGTGGAGTAGATTCTATCCCCCACTGAGTCTAGCTTTCTCCCCTTTGAATCGACAGGGACAGAATGTGGTTTTTGTTTAGCCTTGGATTAGGATGCTTCCACAGTTATGGAGTTAGGAGTGGGCTGTTTAAAGAGGAAAGAACAATCTTCTTCTTGAATCCTATATAGGTTTTCTATCTTTCTAGACATAGCGGGTACCATAGATTTCAGCCATGACTGCTTAATGACATGCAAGAGTGTTTGGAGCATAACAATAGTTACTGGGGGAGCTAAGTCTAGTCGTACTCTTAAAAACTGGGCCAGTGACCATGACTGGTGGAGTTTTTATCTCCAGTCCTAGCAGTATCTTTTCTACATATGGCCTGTCTTTGTCCGATGGAGAGAGTTTTGATCTTCCATAGTAGCATCCACTGAGGAGGTCAAAGCCACTACAGATGACAGGGAGGATGAGTCAGAGCAATGATCACCTTGTCCTGAAGAATGGTACTTGGTGACAGATTTTCTGGGTTAGTAACTGGTGATGTTTTGGTTTGCTGAGCTGTTGATAGCACTTGGGATGTGGCAATGTTGGTTCTGGGAGTTTTACTAGGATCCTGTCCTGGAAGAAGTTGGCTGGAAGAGGAGGGCAGTAAGCTAGTAAATGTAGGTACCACGGTGGTTTGAGGTAGCTGTGCATCAGGTAGTTTGGATACCATGTGAGTTGGCGATGCATGGGCGGGAGGTGCCTCTGCTCGTTCTGTATAATGATGGGAATGAGAACGCTGGTGACAAGGTTAATAATGATGGCTGCTTCTGTCCCTATTTTCATGATACCACCAGGAGGAAGAATGGTGTCATTGCAGTAGAGAGTGGTCCTCATAGTAGTACAGAGGAGAGCTACTGAAGTAAGCACATTTATGGCCATTCCATGGCATATCATAGAGATGTCTGAGGAAGATCCCTGAAGAAGCTGGTGAGGTCTCTCAGTATCTAGGGGATCTATCCCTAAGTGGAGAATGGTCTTGAGGAACATGTTGGTACGGTTCCAGAACAAAATGCTCCCTGGATTCGCCATCTGATACCGTCCCAACACACTGGATGTCATCTGTAGAGTCATGATCCCATGGGAGTTGCAGCTTCTCCAGAATTGGTGTCAGTGACTGCAGGAGAGATTGTGAAACCATCAGTACCAAGGGTGGTTGTTTTGGTGCAGGCATAGTCGTTGGTTTGTCATCTGACACAATCCTGCTGGTGGTCATTTTCTTTTTGTTCTTCGGTCCTGGTCCCTGGGGATTAGTTTTTTTCTCCAATACTCAACACAATTCTCCAGTACAGATGAGTCTGCTGAAACAGCAATTCAAAGCATACTAGTAGGTATTGACTAAATAAGCAACGGGACTATTCCTGTAATTTTGTTATGACAATACTAGCCATCCTTACAATCAACTGAAAGTTGACGTAGTGAAAGTTGGTAAATCACCAGGCCCAGGTGGTATCCATCCTAGAGTTCTTAAAGAACTCAAATGTAAAACTGCAGATCTTCTAACAAAAATATGTAACATGTCACTAAGATCAGCCTTTGTACCGGCGGACAGAGTATGTAACACCAGTTTTTTAAAAAGGGATCCAGCAGGGATCCAGGAAATTACAGGCCAGTTAGCTTAACATCTGTTCCAGGTAAATTGGTTGAAACCATTATTAAAGATAAAATTAATAAGCATATGGAAGGACAAGCCCTGCTGAAAAAGAATCAACATGGCATCTGCAAAGGTAAGCCCTGTCTCACTAACCTTTTAGAGTTCTTTGAGAGTGTCAAACATGTGGACTGGGGTGATCCAGTAGACGTTGTTTACTTGGACTTCCACAAGGCATTTGATAAAGTCCCTCACCAAAGACTCCTCAGCAAACTTAGCAGTCATGGATAGGAGGAGAGGCCCTCTTATGGATCAGTAACTGGTTAAAGAATAGTAATCAGAGAGTAGGAGTAAATGGTCAATTCTCCCAATGGAGGGATGTAAACAGTGGGGTCTCACGGGGATCTGTATTGGGACCCATGCTTTTCAATTTATTCATAAATGATCTGGAATTAGGAGTGAGCGCTGAAGTGGCCAAGTTTGCTGACAAAATCAAATTATTTAGGGTGGTTAAAACAGAAAGGGATTGTGAGGAGCTCTGAAAGTATCTCTCCAAACTGGGAGCATTGGCATCTAAATGGTGAATGCTGTTCAATGCAAGCAAGTGTAAAATGATGCACATTGGGACAAAAAATCCCAACTTTGCTTATATGCTGATGGGATCTGAGCTAGCGGTGACTGACCAAGAAAAATAACTTTCTGCATGACTGACTCCCTGGCCGAGGTGCTTGAGGTGGTCTCTGATGTGTGTGTACAGTCCCCTAACTTATTGGTGTTGAGGGACTTCAATGTACATTCAGAGGCTGTCCTCATGGGGGCACCTCAGGACTTCATGGAGACCATGGCTTCCTGGGAGCTGCACCCTATTCCAACTGGGCACACCCATGTAGCCGGTCATGCGCTAGACCTTGTGTTTGTTTTTGGAGAAGTGGGGAGTGATCTGGAAGTCAGGGGTATATCCACCACCCCCTTGTCATGGTCAGATCACTATCTGGTGATGTTGGACTTCTCGGTTCCACAAACCCTCTGCAGGGGTGGAGGACCCATTAAAATGGTCTGCCCCAGGCATCTTTGGATCCTAATGGATTCCTGAACACACTTGGAGATTCTCTGGAGCACGCAAACGGCCACTCGGTCGAGACTCTGGTGGGTGGGTAGAATGCTGCAATCACTGGGGCATTAGATTGGGTGGCTCCGAAATGCCCTCTCCCCTTGAACAGGGCTTGCACTACACCATGGTTCAATCCATGGTTACGAGCCCTGAAACAGGAGGTGAGATGGCTAGAGCGCCGGTGGCGGAAGTCTCGCTCCAAAGACGATCAGACACGGGCTAGAGCTTCGGCTATTGGGCGGTATAGAAATGAAATGAATGAATAAATAAATAAATAAATAAAAATCTTCAGCCTATCACGTCGCGGTGAAGGCAGCAAAAAAGGAATATTATGTTGCCTCTATCGCGTCTGCAGAGTGCTGTCCCAGGAGGCTGTTCCAAGTGGTCCGGAGCCTGGTCAGTCAAGTTGCTCCAGAACTGCTGGAGTGTTCTAAGGCCTCCTGTGAGGCCTTGGCAAGGCACTTTGCGGATAAAATTGATTGGATTAGGAGTGTTATTCCATGCGCCGTGGATACAGTTAGCAAGCAAGAGGTGGCCTGTGTCAAACCGGTTTTGTGGGATCGGATCCAGCTTCTTCCTCCTGATGAAGTGGACAAGGTGCTTTCATCTGTAAGGCCGACCACCTGCTTGCTTGATCCTTGCCCATCTTGTCTTATTATGAGCTGCAGAGAGAGGCTAGGTGAGGGGATCAGGGTGGTGGTGAACGTCTCCCTTGAGGAGGGAGTGATGCCATCAGCTGTCAAGGCAGCAGTGATAAGACCGCTTAAAAAAAAGCCCTCCTTGGATCCCCAAGTTCTGAACACTTACTTGTGGGGTGCCACAGGGTTCCATCCTCTCCCCGATGCTATTCAACATCTATGTGAAGCCGCTGGGGGCTATCATCAGGAGGTTTGGTGTGCACTGTCATCAATATGCGGATGACACGCAGCTCTACCTCTCATTCAAATCTTCACCAAGGTTGGCTGTAGAATCCCTGTCCAAACGTCTGGAGATGGTGAGTGGCTGGATGGGGAGGAATAAGCTGAAGCTGAACCCTGACAAGACTGAGGTACTTTTGGTGGGAGACAAGAGGAGGCTAGGGGATGTTGACCTGGTGTTGAATGGGGTACGGCTACCCTTGAAAGACCAGGTCCGCAGCCTGGGGGTCATTTTGGACTCCCAGCTGTCCATGGAGGCTCAGGTGTCAGCTGTGAGCCAGACAGCGCTGTATCAACTCCATCTGATACGGTGGCTGCGCCCCTTCCTTCCCGACCATCTGCTCCCATCGGTAGTACATGCCCTGGTCTCCTCTCGTTTAGACTACTGTAATGCGCTCTACGTGGAGTTACCCTTGAAGACGGTTCAGAAACTGCAGCTGGTACGGAATGCGGCGGCTTGCCTGATTAAAGGCAGCCGCCGGCGAGATCACATTACTCCAGTGCTGAAGGAGTTGCACTGGTTACCAGTTGTTTTCCGGGCCAAATTCAAGGTGTTGGTTTTGACCTTTAAAACCCTATATGGTTCCGGCCCAGCCTATCTTAAGGAGCGCCTCCAGCAGCACCAGACAGGCCGCTTAACAAGATCAGCCTCGGATGGCCTTCTCTCTGTCCCATCAGCCAGGACAGCTAGACTGGTGGGGACGAGGGAGAGGGCCTTTTCTGTGGTGGCCCCCACTCTGTGGAACTCCCTCCCTAGGGAACTCCGCCATGCCCCCTCTTTAATGAGCTTCCGTCATGCATTAAAAACGTGGTTGTTCTGTCAGAACGGTGGTTCTGGTCCTTCCTCTTCTGGCAGGTACCAGAGGGTAGCACGGGGAGAGGAGGTTTCGGACCCGTGGCTGCTTACATGTGAGGTGCCACAGGGCTCCATCCTCTCCCCGATGCTATTTAACATCTATGTGAAGCCACTGGGAGCTATCATCAGGAGGTTTGGGGTGTGGTATCATCAATATGTGGATGACATGCAGCTCTCTCTCTTGTTTAAATCTACACCAAGGTTGGCTGTAGAATCCCTGTCCAAATGTCTGGAGACGGTGAGTGGCTGGAAGGGGAGGAATAAGCTGAAGCTGAACCCTGACAAGACTGAGGTACTTTTGGTGGGAGACAAGAGGAGGCTGGGGTATGTTGACCTAGTGTTGAATGGGGTACGGCTACCCTTGAAAGACCAGGTCCGCAGCCTGAGGGTCATTTTAGACTCCCAGCTGTCCATGGAGGCTCAGTTGTCAGCTGTGAACCAGACAGCGCTGTACCAACTCCATCTGATATGGCGGCTGCGCCCCTACCTTCCTGACCATCTGCTCCCATCAGTAGTAAATGCCCTGGTCTCCTCTCGTCAAGACTGCTGTAAAGCGCTCTACGTGGGGGTACCCTTGAAGACGGTTCGGAAGTTGCACCTAGTACAGAACACGTTGGCTCGCCTGATTAAAGGCAGCCGCTGGTATGATAGCATCACTCCGGTGCTGAAGGAGTTGCACTGGTTACCAGTTGTTTTCCAGGCCAAATTCAAGGTGTTGGTTTTAACGTTTAAAACCCTATATGGTTCTGGCCCAGCCTATCTTAAGGAGCGTCACGGGCAACACCAGACAGGCCGCTCAACAAGATCAGCTTCTGATGGCCTTCTCTCTTTCTCATCAGCCAGGACAGCTAGGCTGGTGAGGCCGAGGGAGAGGGCCTTCTCTGTGATGGCCTCCACTCTGTGGAACTCTCTCCCTAGGGAACTCCGCCATGCCCCCTCTTTAATGAGCTTCCACCAAGCGTTGAAGACTTGGTTGTTCAGGCAGACATTTGGGGTGGGCTAGGGAAATTTTAGAAAATGTTTAATGTGTAATTTTATTGTTTTTAAACTGTTTGTATTATTGTACATTGCCCGGAGTGGCCAGGTGACCGGCCAGATAGGTAAGACATTAAATGAATGAATGAATGAATGAATGAATGAATGAATGAATGAAAAAGGCATATCCCATGTTAGGCATAATTAGAAAGGAATTGGAAATAAAACTGCCGATATCATACTGCTCTTATACAAATCTATGGTGCAACCACACTTGGAATACTGTGTACAGTTCTGGTCACTGCACCTAAAAAAGGATATTGTAGGAAAAAGTGCAGAAAAGGGCAACTAAAATGATCAAGGGGTTGGAGCAACTCCCTTAAGAGGAAAGTTTCCAACAGCTGGGATTGTTTAGCTTAGAAAAAAAGGGGAAGAAGGGGAGGTGTACAAAATTATGCATGGGCTGCAGAATGTCGATAGGGAGAAATTTTTCTCCCTCTCTCATAGTACTAGAATCTGGGATAAAAGGAAGTACTTCTTCACACAGCACATAGTTAAACTATGTACCAGAAGATGTAGTGATGGCCACCAGTTTGGACGGTTTTAAAGGGGGATTGGACAAAATCCTGGAGAATACAGCTATCAATGGCTACTCATCCTGATGGCTATATGCTACCTCCAGTATCAGAGGCAGTATGTCTATGTACTCCAGTTGCTGGGGAACATGGTTAGGAGGGTGCTGTGGCACTCATGTCCTGCTTGTGGGTTTCCCATGGGCAGCTGGTTGGCCGCTGTGTGAACAGAATGCTGGACTAGATGGACCCTTGGTCTGACCCAGCATGGCTCTTCTTATGTTCTTAACTTCCATATCAAGCACAGCATTGTGTGCTTAAGCCAAATTATATTAATGGGCTTGAGAGCATTTATCTTTGTGCTGGATTGTGGCTGATACATTTTTCCTTGCAGAATATTTGTCAGGCACGAAGTACAACTGTCCATTTAAGAATTGAAAATAAGGTCTGCAGACACTAGGGTCATAACGATCTTGATTTTGTTTGTATTTGCTAAAGAAAAAATCCCCATATATAGCAATCAGAGAACGAACATTTTGTATCTGGAATACATTGTGAGACACAGTAGGTATTTATTTATTTTATTATAAATTAACAATTATAATTATGAAGAAAATATCACATATGGATTTACATAGCCATTACATTTGTTATTCCGATAAGCAATAAACACACATCGGTTCTGCATAAATTGATTGTCAAGCTGTCTTCCTTCTGTAAATCAAACTAACAGTGCAATCCTATCCATGTCTACTCAGAAGTAAGTCACACTGAGGTAAATGAGTATAGGACTGCAGCCTCAATTACTTAATCTGGACATATAAAATGTATCTCATACCCAAAAAACAAAACAAACAAATAAGCACTAAAGTAGGCAAAAACTCACTGTTTCTAATAGCGACACACTTTTGCATTTGGTTCTAGCTGCATACATTTTGGAGAGGGTACATATTGGAGAACCTGGAATTTTTTTGAACATCTTTACTCATTTAAATAAACATATTTTTAAAAATGCATGCTGCATATCAATGAGATTAAACTGTAAAATTACAGTTGTTACAGTTCTTTTCTTAAATGGTCACATGGTAAATGTATGTATCAGGCACAAAAAGGGACTATACATAAAACAATGGTGATGCAAACATCTCCATCAATACAGTCTGAAGTGACCTCTGTTGGATGTGGAAATGGTAAGAAATGCCTGGTTACCTTAACAGTGCAATCCTATACAGGTCTACTCAGATGTAATCCCCATTGAGTTCAATGGGACTTTCTCCCAGGTCAGTGGATCCAGGATTGCATACTCAATGTATTTTGTATTCAATAACCTCTGACTGTAACTCTACATTACATTATTAAGAGTGGCCATTCATAAAACAGTCATTGGTGATCACAGACATCCTGGAAGTGATGAACTAATTAACAAATGTGGCGTACTTAAAAACATCTACAACAACAACAACCACTTTATCCTGATTCACAGGTGATAGAACTGAACCTCTTGATACAGCGGTTTCACACTGCAGTCTTTTGTACATCAGGAGTACAAGTAAATAATAGTTATATTTGGTGGCATCAAGAACATAAAACCATGTCTTTAAAGAGCTACAATAAATCTGGTAATCTCTAGGTGAAACAAGACTTTGTTTTGTTTTAAATATCCAGGTAGCAATAAAACACATGGGACAAAATCCAAAGTAAAAGTTCCATTGGTTTCCATTGAAGAGACTTGAGCACACGCTTCATTCTTCCACAGAAATCAATTGGACACAAAAGTGCTTAACATAGTTGGATCAGAGCTATACTTCAATCTCTGTTTTGATTGTATATGGATAGCCAACTGTAAGCTAGATATATTAACATCAGCATTAATCTGTGAAGTACTCTGGAGGATTTAAACACTGATAAAACAATGAATGAATTATAGCCAGTCATGCAAAATTCTACCCATGCACCAAAGCAATTACATCTCTTTTATGACAAGCAAAGAAGACATTCACTTACACCACCTCCATCAAGGCCGCAAGGGAAACGGTTGTTTTATTGCATGGGTAGATATAATTCTGCAAAGCTGGATAGTATTCATGTGAAGTTTGATCTTCTCTGACATCTCTGGATAATATCTTTCATATAACAAGTCCACCAAGTATGATTCAGAACAGAGCTACTGAATAAGATAAACAGAGTCTTCCATTATTATGTGCTTGAGAGTGTAGTAGAAGGATGAACGGGTTGACATGTGACATGGCTATGTGGGTAAATCAAATCCAAAAATTGGATATACGATTGGTTTTATACTGCATATCCTTATTGTTAAAATTCAAGCAACCCCCTCCCCCGCCCCAAAACTATACCAAGGCTCTTTTATATATGGCATTGATCCACTGCTACAGTAATTTTTACTGAGAAAAAAAGGAAACTCCTGATTGCAATTGTTTGTCATATAACAAAGAAAACAGTCTGCCAATAGAGATGAATCTGAAGCAAATAATCAATAGTAAAATTCTTCATCATTTAACTGGCATGGTAAGAAAGGAAGATGCAGTGTATTTGGATCCTCTAGCACCCCAACTCCAACTCAACTTACCTGTAACCTATACTGAGAATGAGTTGTAGCTTCAAAACAATGTGACAAATATTAACCCAGTCCTCGCTTCCCCCAGTGGTTCTTGCAGTTTACAAACCCTACTTTACACATGCCACATATTTGCCACATACTGAGCTATGACCCTGTCTTCAGGATGGTTCTGTGCTCCTGCTACTGACAATTCAATAGGCCAGAAAGCAAGAGGTAGCGCCTTTGTATGGTCAATATCGAAATCAGATTGATTATGTCCTTTGCAGCCAAAGATGGAGAAGCTCCATACAGTCAGTAAAAACAAGACCTGGAGCTGACTGTGGCTCAGATCATGAGCTGCTTCTTGCAAAATTTCGGCTGAAATTGAAGAACATAGGGAAAACCACTAAACCATTCAGGTATGACCTAAATCATATCCCTGATGAATACACAGTGGAGGTGAGGAATAGATTTCAGGGATTAGACCTGATAGACAGAGTGCCTGAGGAACTATGGACGGAGGTCCGTAACATTGTTCAGGAGGCAGCAACGAAATCCATCCCAAAGAAAAAGAAATGCAAGAAAGCAAAGTGGCTGTCTGAGGAGGCTTTACAAGTAGCTGAGGAAAGAAGGGAAGCGAAAAGCAAGGGAGAAAGGGGAAGATATATTCAACTGAATGCAGATTTCCAGAGAACAGCAAGGAGAGACAAGAAGGCCTTCTTAAATGAACAGTGCAAAGAAATCGAGGAAAACAATAGAATGGGAAAGCCTAGAGATGTTTTCAAGACAATCGGAGATATCAAGGGACCGTTTTGTGCAAAGATGGGCATGATAAATGACAAAGAAGGCAGGGACCTAACAGAAGCAGATGAGATTAAGAAGAGGTGGAAAGAATACACAGAAGAACTATACAGGAAAGATCTGAATGTCCCTGATAGCCATGATAGTGCGGTCACTGAACTTGAGTCGGACATCCTAGAGAGTGAAGTCAAGTGGGCCTTAGGAAGCATTACTAACAACAAAGCTAGCAGAGATGACAGTATTCCAGCTGAGCTATTTAAAATCCTAAAAGATGATGCTGTTATAGTGCTGCACTCAATATGCCAACAAATTTGGAACACGCAACAGTGGCCACAAGACTGGAAAAGGTCAGTTTACATTCCAGTTCCAAAGAAGGGCAGTGCCAAAGAGTGTTCAAACTACCGTACAATTGCGCTCATTTCACATGCCAGCAAGGTTATGCTCAAAATCCTACAAGCTAGGCTTCAGCAGTATGTGGACTGAGAACTACTGGAAGTACAAGCTGGGTTTCAAAAAGGCAGAGGAACTAAAGATCAAATCGCCAACATTCGCTGGATCATGGAGAAAGCAAGAGAATTCCAGAAAAACATCTATTTCTGCTTCACTGACTACGCTAAAGCCTTTGACTGTGTGGATCACAACAAACTCTGGCAAATTCTTAAAGAGATGGGAGTACTAGACCACCTTACCTGTCTCCTGAGAAACCTGTATGAGGGTCAAGAAGCAACAGTAAGAACCAGACATGGAACAACCGATTGGTTCAAAATTGAGAAAGGAGTACGACAAGGCTGCATATTGTCGCCTTGCTTATTTAACTTATATGCAGAATACATCATAAGAAACGCCAGGTTGGATGAATCACAGGTCGGAATTAAGACTGCCGTGAGAATTATCAACAACCTCCGATACGCAGAAAATACCACCCTAATGGCAGAAAGCGGAGAGGATCTAGAGCCTCTTGTTGAGGGTGAAAGTGGAGAGTGCAAAAGCTGGTTTGAAACTCAACATTAAAAAAACTAAGCTCATGGCATCTGGCCCCATCACTTCCTGGCATACAGAAGGGGAAGAAATGGAAGCAGTGACAGATTTTATTTTCTTGGGCTCCAAGATCACTGCAGATGATGACTGTAGCCATGAAATTAAAAGACACTTGCTCCTTTGGAGGAAAGCTATGGCAAACCTAGACAGCATAGTAAGAAGCAGAGACATCACCTTGCCGACAAAGGTCCGTCTAATCAAAGCTATGGTTTTCCCAGTAGCAACGTATGGCTGTGAGAGCTGGACTATAAGGAAGGCTGAGCGCCGAATAATTGATGCCTTCCAACTGTGGTGCTGGAGTAGACTCTTACGAGTCCCCTGGACTGCAAGGAGGTCAAATCAGTCCATCCCAAAGGAAATCAACCCTGGCTGCTCATTGGAAGGACAGATACTGAAGCTCAACTATTTTGGCCTCCTAATGCGAAGAGAAAACTCCCTGGAAAAGACCCTGATGCTGGGAAAGATTGAAGGCAAAAGGAGAAGGGAACGGCAGAGGATGAGATGGCTAGATAGCATCACGGATGCAATGAATATGAACTTGAGCACGCTCCGGGAGAGAGCGCAGGACAGGAAGGCCTGGCGTGCTATGGTCCATGGGGTCACGAAGAGTTGGACATGACTGAACGACTGAACAACAAAGCGCCTTTGTATCTCGGAAAGCATGATCATGGTGGTGCTAATGGACCTCTAGCCAACACCATTCCCAAACACCAGCAGCACAATGTCACCACGGAGCACCTCAGTCTCCATCTGGATCCCCCTGGACCTTGGCTCTGAGCTGCAACAAGATGAATATTTCAAAGGGCAGCTGAACATACGCAGCTACGGAGTCAGACTACCGGTCCATCTAATTCAGTATTGTCTACATTGACTGGCAGCAGCTCTGCAAGGTTTCAGACAGGAGTCTTTCCCAGCCCTACCTGGAGATGCCAGAGATTGAAAATGGAAAGTTTTGCATGCAAAGTGTGTGCTCTACCACTCAGCTATAACCCTTCCTTTACAAATAGTTTGTGAGCAGGTTGATAGACAAGCCCTCCATCCCAAAGGAAAAAGCACCAGTAAATAATAGCACAGCCTTCTCCAACTTGGTGCCCTCCAGATGTGTTGGACTACAACTCTCATCATTCCCACATGGCCAATGGTTACGGGAGTTGTTGTCCAACACATCTGGAGGGCACCAGGATGTGGATGTGTGTAATAGCACGATAAATAAGGTCAATGCCCCAATTGCCACTGAACAAATTGGAGTTGGTTTCTCCTCTGTAGTGGCTCTGTTAGAAGGTGGCTGTTAATCTCTGGAAATTAGTGCAAGAGTTTCCCATATTAGTTTATTTCTGCTGTAGACTATTCCCAGAATGGCTGCAAATTCATAATTTCTTCATCGCATTCCTTACTTAAAGTTTTGGAGTTCCTGGGGGAGGGGGGAGAAAAAACCCACAGCATTAATAATAAACCATGCAACGAAGTGTGACAAATATACCTGCAAGAAAGAAAAGGAACAGATAATTCTAAATGTTTCTACATGTGACTAAAAATTCTAAGCAGTTAAGTTATATAACCTCATGTTAAGAATGCTTTCCTTCATTCTAACATTTGTTTCTGATCTTGTGAAGATGGCTAGTGGGGCATGCAGTTGCAGAAATAGCTGTTAAAATATTATAATAGCACTATTGCAACAAAAAAATCCTTTATGTTCAATAAATATGAATGCTCAGGTATCTAAAGACCTCCTTTAGGGCTTGAATTGAGTTTTTGTGTGCAACATCCAGCAACCCCCTTATGCAACATATGGTTCTCCAGACGTTGCTAGACTGGAATTCCCTTCATCCCTCACCATTGGCTATGCTGGCTAGGGCTGATGGGAGTTGCAGTCCAACAACATCTGGAAGTTGCTCACCCACGCTTTTATTCCATCCCACAGGTTATGAAAGTCTCCCTAGTTTCAAAGGTGACTTGCCAAATAGCAGTTGAGAAAGCTGCTCTTTGAGGAACACGCGCACTTCTTGGGCACACAGTTGTGCAATTCTTTGGGAGCATCTGGCTGGGAAATGTTGGGAGTTGTAGGATGTTTTTCTGTCTAAACATGCATAGGAGTGCACCCTAAATGATTTAAAATAAATACATAAAATCATTCATTTTCAAAATACTTCATAGAACACACTGCTAAGTACTAGATGATATTTAATTTACAGATATTTAAGATGGACCATAGCAATGTGTCTATTCAAACTGGAATGAACTGGAAGATGCAAGAGGTTTTACTGTTCACTGTGCACAGACACGGTTTTTAACTGCTAGACGTTATGAATTTATAATTGCTGTCTTTAGCACAGAGATTGGACAATAACATCTCTTCAGAGCACAGGCTCTCTGATGTTAGAAAATAGTGGTTTTCTTACAACAGCCTGATCCTATGCATGATGGCTTGGAATTAGTACCACATTTTAATGGAACTTACTTCCAAGTAAGCATGCAAAAGATTGGAGCCTTCATTGAACCAAGGGGACTTGGGGATCTTGAAGGAAATGCACTGCAGCAGGAGAAAGCAGTGTGAACTGCCGGTGTGTGTTTACTCACAAGTTAGTCGCACTAAATAGAACTGGACTTACCAATAAACGCATATAGTATTGCAGTCTTAGAGCCCAGTCTTATGCAGGTATATCTGGGATGATGGACAGTTCCTAGCACTATCAGTCACAAGGCATTGTAGAGCTATTCTGTCTCCCCCTCCTTAATAAGAGGTGTGTGTGTGTGTGTGTGTGTGTGAGAGAGAGAGAGAGAGAGACAGAGACAGAGACAGAGACAGAGAGAAGAAAAAGACAAAAGCTGCCATGGGGAAACACAGGAGAGTTACAAATGGAAGACAATGATGTCTTGACCCTTTGTAAAATTCCATGAATGAGGCAGGGCAATAAAACAATAAAAGTTTCATCTAGAAGTACCCTTGGCACTGTGTTCAGTGGGGTTTACTCACTGGTAAGTGTGCACAGGATTCCAGCCTATGTTTTTAAAAAGTAAAAAAGAAAAGAAAAACAATTTCAGTTAACTATTTCCCACTGAAACTGATGGGGCTTAAAAGGGCTTCTTTGGCTGGGTCATACCCTAAGAGTGTGAGAATATTAATATTTGTGAATAAGCACCCTGGTGTGCTGGTGTGACATCACTATGCAGATGGGAAGATATGCAATAAAATAAAATAAAATAAAATAAAATAAAATAAAATACAGTGTCAATTATTCTTGTGAAAGTGGACTTTGGCAAAGCAGGAAGGAAAGGAAGCCAGCACTGCAGGAGCAGCTTTTCCACACTGCAGGTGGAATGGCAAGGGTATGAAGCCAGAGCAACACAGATGGAAGCACAGCGTGTCAGTGGATAGCCTGGAGCAGAGCTGGGCTTCCACTGCAGCCTGCAAAGACAACTCAGGCAACTTATGTGTGCAACAAGAGAAGGAGAACATAATTAAATACGAAGGAATGAAAAAGCCATCGGCCCATTAAACCTGCAGAACATCCTATTAAAGATATTCAACCTGTTCTGGATGGGGATGCACTCTCCCTGAAGGAGCAGGTTCATAGCTTGGGGGCTCTCCTGGAGTCATCGTTATCAATGGAGGCTCAGGGACAACCTGGCTTTGGTAGTTTTTGCGCTGGTAACCTCCAAATTAATTACTGCAATGTGCTCTACATGGGGCTGCCTTTGAAGACAGTTTGGAAGTTGCAGCTTGTGCAAAATGTGGTGGCTAGATTGATAGCAGGGACCTGAAGGTCTGAACATATAACACCGAATCTGGCTTGCTTGCACTGGCTGCCTGTACGTTTCCAAGCCCAATTCAAGGTGTTGGTTTTGACTTACATGGTTCAGGACCACAATACCTGACAGTGCCTTTCCCAGTATGGATCTATCCGTATGCTACACTCACCATCTGAGGCCCTCCTCCTCCAGGGGAGGATCGGAGGATGACAACGATGGAGAGGGCCTCCTCGGTGGTGGCCCCCTGAATATGGAATGCTCTCCCAAGTGAGGCTCATCTGATGCCAACACTGTCATCTTTTCGGAGCCAGGTTAAGACTTTCCTTTACTCCCAAGCATATGATAAGGTTTTAACCAGTCTTGGGATTTTTATTGTTGATTGTTATAAAAAAGGGATTTTTTTGTATGTTGGTTTTATATTGTATATTTTTAGGATTTTAATCTTTGTAAACTGCCCAGACAGCTTTGGCTATTGGGTGGTACAGAAATGTAATCAAATAGTAAACATAAATGGCTTAGATCCAGGATCTGCCTTCTGTAATAGGAAGGGGCGTGCTGCAAGATGAAGGGTTCTGGTTGTGTAAGGTCTCTCCACCTGATTTGGGGGTTCTCCCCTACCCCCAAACACCACAGCTCACCCTATTCTGCAGGGTCTCCTGACTCTCTGTGTGGTATTTTCAGGGGGCTGCCATAGGAAGGAGGGAGCAGAGAAGTCCACTTCTGCCAGCACAGTTGATCCAGCTTAAATCTGGATCCAACCCACAGCCTTTACTTCCTACACAGCAGTTGCATGCCGCTTCTGATTTGAGTACTGGCATACAAAATCAACAATATTTCAAGGAATTTGTATAAGCAATTGGAAATCACCATTGACTGAGCATCTAATGATATAAATTCCAGACTGGAGAATTAATCAACCCCCTTGAGACATACTTCCATTGTCTTTGGGTTGATATGGATAGGGTTGCTTCACAAAAGCTGAGGTGAAGGTTGATGGCCGATTGTGCTTATCTGAGACCCTTGCGTGATCACTCTTCAGTGTGAAAAGGGATGAGAGGCCTAGATTACAAAGAAACAAAACACTGAGAATGGTAGAAAAGGCCAAAACTTTCTGAGAGTAAAGTGTTAAGAAATACAGCTAATATCTGGGGTCAGCTCAAAAGAATGCATAGAACATAACCCATGGCAGGATCTGTCGGACAGACAGTAAGAAGATGAGGCACGGTGACGTATGAGGTGTATGCATGTCAAAATGTTGCAGTGTGGAGTGTTACCATTCAGGATCCAGCCACTCCATTCTATTCAACCCCAGCCCCTGGTTTTCCATTTTTTTCCCCAACATTCAGTCAGCATCCTATGGCCCTGAGCACACTCAGTCCTCATTGAGACTGGGGGTGGGGGGGGGGTTCCACCCTTAGGATTTCTTTCTAAAGGTTTCCCCAAGCTTCCTTATACTATCCTCTTGTGTGTATGTGGTTCTGCTTTGGCTACATAAGTAACGGCATTCACCTCTGAAACAGAGGGAATGATGTGCTACCATGACAATGGTGTTGGTGAGGGTGTTTATGACAATATTAGATTAACATCTGCACTGTGTTTGGTGTTGAGAACCCAGAGGTATTATGATTCCTGTCTGAGAAATTTCAGTTCCACAGAAACAAAACTTATTTATTTAAAATATTAATATCCTGCCTCTCCATGTACTCAGTACCTTGGCAGCTTCCAAACTTTTTTCTTTGTACTCTGGAATCATTAATCCACAACAATCATTTTGGTTCTGGACACACAATTACTAACTGGATCTTCCTGTTGTATCTATTGGTGTGGGTTCTAGTCCATGA
The DNA here is from genome assembly GCF_057233095.1 of Heloderma suspectum. Taxonomy (NCBI): domain Eukaryota; kingdom Metazoa; phylum Chordata; class Lepidosauria; order Squamata; family Helodermatidae; genus Heloderma; species Heloderma suspectum. The sequence goes on along the minus strand of NC_139461.1, from coordinate 40,273,378 downwards.
AAGCTTCTGCCATAATACATCTGTTAAGCCTCTAGTAGTTGGACCTTTTAAATGGAAATACTCTAATCATGGAATGCCTACCTGAGGAGGCCTGTTCCTCTCAGTGCTTTAAGATGGCTGATTAAAACGGTTTTACTTTGGAAGCCATTTTGAAGAGCTTCACTTAATGCTATTTTTTAATCTTATTGCCCACCCCTGATCTAGGTCACAGACATGCAACCCTATACATAGTTATCTGAGAGTAAATCCATTGGGACTTCTATCTGAATAGACTTGCACAGGGTTGCATTGTAAATTACTTGCACTTAGGCCCCGCTGAAATCAGTGTGAAAAGTTAGTCATAATTCTCTTATGTTTCATTGATTTCAGTGGATACTAATTGCAAGTTAGTGTTGATCCAACCCACTAAGTTGTGTTAATATATCTATGGGATTGGCTTTATTTATCTGAAATAGTGATATAGCTTTATACTTATTTATTGCTGTATTGACAGCCAGTGGTGTGTACTGAACAGAATGTTGGTTATAGACAAGACCTGAATTGAAATCACAATCAGCCATGAATCTCTCTCTCTCTCTCTCTCTCTCACACACACACACACACAGCTTGACACACTAGATATTCAGTCCTTACACCCCACCCCATCTCAGCCTGCAGGGATGCGGGTGTTTAAACCCATAAGAACATAAGAAGAGCCCTGATGAATCAGACCAAAAGCCCATCTAGTCTAGGAATGGATGGACTCACTTGTGCTGAGCTTCATTGGGCACTCGCTGAGCCGCCGCTGCCACACACCCCCTACTCGTGGCACCACACGAGCTTCTCGTTGCCTTGGTGAGCATCCAATGAGGCCATGGGGCTGTCTGCCCTCATTGCGAGTTGCCATTTTGCGCAACAATGGCAGCTCGGGCTCTTCCGGGAAGGGAATGTTGCATGAATGGCAGCTGTGAAAGGGCTGTTTATGCAACATTATAGGTGTGAATGCTCCATTCACACCTGTAATGTTGCGTAAAAGGTTCCTTTAAGGCCACCACTTATGCAACATTCCCTTCCTGGAAGAGTCCGAGCTGCCATTGTTGCGCAAAATGACAGCTTGCAATGAGGGTGAGCAGCTGCTGGAAGGAACAAATGGGTCCACAAGCGCCCCTGCAGCTCAGCGCGTGGGGTTCGGCGGGTGGGCGTGGGGGAGTCCCTTGGACTCCACCCCTCCTGCGGATGATTGCAACTTCCCTAATCTAGTCCAGTATTCTGTTTGCGCAGTGGCCAATCCCATGCCCCAATAGGAAGCCCACAACCAGGACATAAGTGCAACCTTACAGTTGCAAAGGGACTCATACTTCAAGCCTGGAAAGATAAACACCTACTACCTATCATTCAGTGGTCTGTAGATGTTACTGCTCTCACTACATTTGAATATATATCCTACTACAGTCAACAGTTTCATCTGGATGCTTATTTAGATATACAGGCTGCTTATAGTAATGTATATATTCGAAACAGGTGTTGAGTCTTTTTTTCTTTTCCTTTTTATTAATGGTGTTGTGAACTACTATTGTGAATGGATATTTTTTAACGTCCTTCATTTTGGGGGGTTGTTGTTTGATTTGTTCCCCCCTCTTTCTCTTGCTTGTTTATGTTACAATTGCAAAAAAAGAGAAAAAAGTGGACCTCCCCTCCCCACCTCCCCTCCGAGCACCGATCAGCTGGGCAGCAAGGAGGAGGGTGCAATTTAAATGGGGAAGACTGCCCATGGGAATGGCTCTCCCCATGCAACTTCTTCCCCATGTCAATCGTGCTCCCAGCAGCCTGCCAAACAGCTGTTTGGTGGGCTGTCAGGAGTGTGACTGTGCTGGGGAAATTGTGTCCCAGGATGACTCTCCTCTTCCCCAGTACAAATGCAGTAGCAGCAGGGAAATCGAGCATTGGGGGAAGCAGCAGCAGCTTGGGCACCTGTGGTGGTTTGCATAGAAGGCTGTCAAGGTTGCCCATGTGTGACCTAGATCAGAGGTGTTTGGGGCTCCGGCAGCCAATTTCAACCCCCTAGACCCTCCCACTGTTGTATGCTGCTGAATTGCGATGGCCACAGTGGCAAAACAACTGCGCGTCTTGTTTTAAAGTTACATTTGGCCTTTCTAGGCCACCGTCATGGATTGCATGTAGCCCATGCTTCACATGTTGTCTACCCCTGACCTATATGATGCATCATACCCTTAGTAAGAAAAAGAGGTGCAACTGGATCTATAGCAAACTCTCTCTAGCCACAGAACCTGATGCAAATCTGACCTGTATAAGCTGACGATGCTATTGATTTTTTATCTAGATCATCTTGAATCTTCAGGAGAACTCTTTCCTGCTGGAGAGCTTCTATGTACTTTGAATAAGTCCAGGACATCTGCAAGGGCCATTTAAAAATTTAAACAAACCAGTGAAGTCAGTTGTGGGATACAGGTTTGATGGGCAATGGTCCATTTTAATAAATAGCATCTTTCATTATATGGTTAGATACAGGGGTTGTTCACACAACATGCTAACCCTCACTCAGTGGTTGAATGTGGGTTGTTCGTTGAACCCCTGGAAGAACCCCTGGTTGGCGTGTTGTCTGAACCCAGAACATTTTCCGCAAGGTGGCTTGTTAACCACCCTGAACAACCCAGCAACAAACCAGGGGTTCTCAAGGTGGCTTGTTCGAGAAAAATAAACTCATTGGATCAGAAACTGCTTGCTATGTGGTCTAGCCAAGTTCACCAGTTCACTGATTTATACTGGACTTGGGGAAATGCTGCAATTAGAAATTAAGTGAAGAATTCACTGGCGGTCCCATACCTATTGCTTTACATAGATATCAAGCTATCAGTCCTGATTTGGGGCTAGTGCCACAACAGTATCAAGGAGGAAGCATCTCCCATCGCCACAGGAAGCATCAACCAACACTAACACTACCGCTAACATAAATTACATTGTGCTAGCTTAAGCAACCTCTAGTGCAATGCCAATGGCATTTACCAGCACAACGGGGTTTTCAGGGAAACCTGTCATGCCAGCAAATGCTGTTGGCATTGGGCTAGAGGTCACTTATGCCAGCACAACATAATTTACATTATAGTGTAATGTTAGATTCTGCCTATAGTTTATAATTCAATCACCTGTCGCCCACATCCAGAAAAGCTCGGCGTAGATGAAAGTTCACTTTTACTCATTCTAGACTCAACACCTGAATCTGGCTTCAGAGATGTTACAGATTTCTTCCCTTGTGCCTAGCAATAAAAACAAAACAAAACTTTGTATTAATTTCTGCTTAAGCTGGGTTAAAGCTTCAGGATGTCATATTTCAAGGGATTTTTACAGCTTCACTTTATACCCCTTTATACTTTCACTTTTTTCTTATCAACATCCCTTAGATCAGTCAAGAGCAATCTCTCAGTAATTCCAACTGTTTGGAAAGCCAGGATGGATACAGATGTGTTCTTGGATGCTGCCCTTCAGCTATGGAATCCCCTCTCCTTAGAAGTGCCTGTGAACCAGACTGAGACTTGTGTTGTTTGCACATCTATGAACTCTTCAGTCTTCAAACAACAGGGAAACCAAAAGCTTGGTATGAGGCACAAAGTGGACACCTATGTAGTGCAAACACGCATCAGACACAGGATCTAGACAGAGGTCGTGAATTTGTTTTGTGTGTGGTTTTGAGCTTGTCTATGACGAGCATGGATGGTGACTAGTGGGAAAACTAGAGCCACAGCTGAACAAAGAGAGCTGGAGTAAAAAGGTTCAATAGGGAACAGTTAACCCAGCAAGGGTCCAGAGGAGAATGAGGGTGCTTCTAGCCTAGCACTACCACTGAAAAGGCATTGTGCACCTATTCCATCTTTTTCTCCTTAGCGGTTATTTTTTGGTAAGAAAAATGATGGAATAAGCAGTGGGAAAACGCAGGAGGGTTACGAATGGAAGACAACATTGTGTGGACCCCTGTAAAATTCCGTATTTGAGACAGGGTGATTGCAGGATAAAAGCCTAATCTGGAAGCACCCTGAGAGGCTCATATCCTCACTGCCAGTTCCTCCTCATCCTGATCATCTACTTGGTCACTGTTTGCAGCTAGATCTTTTCTGACTTCTCTCTCCTCCCAAGCAGACCCTTGGAAATAGAGCCTCCTGGCAGCCAAACATGAGCTCCTATGCTGATGGTGGGCTTCCCACTGGGCCTGCTGCCACCTTTACCCTTGAGGCCTGGAGGGCAAAGATGGCGGATCAGTGATCAAAGCAGGGTTTGGGATGTTGTCAGAGGTGTTACTGGGGGCCCCAAGTGAGATGTCCATGAGATGAGAAACTGCAGGCTGCCTTGGGACTATAGCGGGTTCTTCCAGGGGTGCTTCTAGATCAGGGGTGGGCAACTTGTGGCCCTCCAGATGTTTCAGCTTACGATTCTCATGATTCCTCAACATTGGCTATGCTGGCTAGGGCTGATGGGACTTGTAGCTCAAAACATCTGGAGAGCCACAAGTTGCCCACTGCTGTTCTAGATGGGCAGCGTCTAGTCCTGCCAATCAAAATACATTATGTATGGAGCTATTCTGTCTTCCCTCCTTAATGGGTTGTCTCTGGTAATAAAGAAAAAGACACAAGCATTGGAAAAACATGGAAGGGCTACAAATGGAGGAACATTGTTCAGACCCTCCATAAAATTCCTGTGAACAAGGCAGGGTGACTGCATGATAAAAGCCTCATCTGGAAGCACCCAAGGACCTCAGTTGTACTGGGGTTCTCTGCAGGATCCCATGCTTCTTCCTCAGAGGAGGACCCCCAGGGGTCCGGGAGAGGCAGAATACTGACAGTTCTTCACCTGCCTCCTCAGTTGGGGACCCTCAGCCTCCATCTCCAAGGTGACCACTGGGGAGGGGAGGGAGACAGATGGGCTCAAAGACAGTGTGCCATAGGACACGCTGTCCGTGAGCCTGGCATTCCCCATCTCTTCTGTAATCACTTTGCAGGGAAGAGAAGGTTCAACCTCCCACCTCTCCAACTTTTGGAGAGGAGGGGAAGGATTTGCTGCTCCTTGTGCTGGCTGTGGAAAGCAAGTTGCATTCACTTCCACTACAGTTAACTTCTTGGTCAGGTTTAGAACCTGTATGCTTCCCACTTACACCATTGCCAGGGAACTCCAGAAGTGTGCATGCACCACCCATGGTTGTAGTTAGTTTTGGGAGGTGGGGGAAAACTGGTATTTCAACCTCCCAATATTTTCCAATAAGGGTATAGGTCTCTACTATTGGCAGAAACCCTATTCTACCCTGCCTTCCTTTAAAGCAAAGGTAGGGATCTCTACCATCAATTGAGAACCTATTCACCCCTACCTTCCGTTCTGCTTGGGCTCCCAACACTCCACACCCAGGGGACCCACATATCTATTTAGATGATTGGACCAATATACATATGGAAGCAACTCTCTGCAATTATGTAAACCTTTTCTTTGGAGACTCATGAAAGCCTACAGATTTTTGGCATCACTAGAAGCTGTTTCCATTTGGACTGAGCTGGCTTCAGCTTGCATGTTACATTTTAGTAACAAAACATGTATGTTTTGTATTAAAGTGTGGTTACCTGTTTCAGGATCCCAGGAGTGTGGAAATCAAATGTAATAAATGAATTAGGTGAGCATTTTTGGAGAAAAAGAAAAGTTATTTATAATGTGTGTGTATCTTTCCATTGGCTTCCACAGAATTTGGTTCAGACCCATATCAGGATTGTGTTTACTGTCCAGCCTGTATAAAGTTTTTCATACTGTAACTTAGCTTTTCTCACCTTCTCTTCTGCTTCTCTTGCTTTTTTTAGTTTCAGTAGCCTCTTTTCTTTTCTCTTTTCCAGAAGAGGCAAAATCTTCTCATCAGCCAAATTGCCTCGGAACTCACAAAATTTTGGCCAAAATTTAAACAAAAGAGCAAAAATAGTCATCTAAAACAGGAAGAAGAAGGGGAAGTCTCAAATTGTAACTCTGTATAGAAACAGATGGTACTGCAGAAAATCAGGATATTTTGCCATCATAATTAAGCAACTATTTTTTGTCTAATGCACAGCACAAACTTCTACCACCCTCCATGTTGTCTTCTAATATTTAACTCCAGACCTGCACATGCTTCTCATCAGTATGTGTTTGTTGCGGATGAGAAATCTTCCTAAACCACAGTTTTAAAGGCTTTTCTTCTTTTAAAAACATTGTCATAAATAATTGTTTGCATTAAGAAAAACATCAACTGGGGTATTCTTTTTATTGTTGTTTTTTAATAATGTGTATGTGAGTGTGTGTGTGTGTGGGGGGGGTTAAACATAAAAGATGCATCAGAATTATTGCTTTTAACACAACTATTGTCCAGAATATTCCATTTACACAGAGAAGTGAGCTTCTTTTCAAACTTTACTTTAAGAGAAGGGATTTTGCCTCTGCAGAAGTTCTAAAACAACGCTACATATCTGTGAGGAATTTTTTTAAGTGATATAATCTCTTTGCAGGGTCTGCTTTAAACTAGAGGAAGAAAAATAAGTTTGAAAGCAACAGCAGAGATTCAAAGCATGACCTCAATTAAGGCGTTAGTGCCATGAACCAATAATATAATGCATACTTTGAAATGAGCTTTTAGAGCTGAATTTCATCTGGTGGTTCTGGAAATTATCATGAGGCAAATATAATAGATTCAATGGAGGCTTCCTTCCCGTACCAACTTTCGGTGGGTGAGGAATTTCATCAGGAACATGGCATGTGCCAAGCAATTGTAATCTGATTGTAATCCGCCCAGAGAACATTAGTTATTGGGCAGATTAAAAATGTACTAACTAAATATAAATAAATAAATAAATAAATAAATAAATAAATGTGGGGGAAGGGTTAAAAACAAACAAACCACCAGCACACCACAGCCAGATCCCGATCCTCCTGCAGCTGCTCTTTAAATTGGGGGGGGGGAATAAAAAGGCATCTTCAAACTATTTACCTCAGTGCCCCCTCCCCTTTCCCTCATTCCTCTTCCATACTTGCCTACCACCACCATCTGTGCAGTTGCAACATGATATTTGCAGCTAAGGAATGCTAGGATGCTGTTATATGCAACTCCTTTAGCACCCATCCAGCACAATCTCAGAGAGGTAGTCAGAGCCATGTGACAGTCATGTTAGGTAGCAGACTGCATGAGCTCTGACTAAGATGGGATGTGCACTGAGTCAGCTGGTAGCCTCCCCTACTGCATCAATTCATGTCAGCTACAGGCCAAGAAATCATTATCTAGGATGGTAGGAGACTGCTGTATTTTCCTGAACCTCCCCAACAGTTGTCATCTTATTGTTTCGGCTGCCAGGGCCCTATTGTAATTGTATATTGTGTCCACAGGACATTATGAGCACCATGGCAAATTGGGGTGGATCCAGATTGGCCATTCTGTGAATGGAAGGGTTCCTTCCCTTTATGGAAGCCAACAGGATCCAAGAGAAGCTCCCTTGATGGAGGAAGGGGGCAGGGAGGCAATGTTTTCTGATTCCCCCTGCAGCCTCCTGTGTTGGTTCTCATACTGCCACGGACAGTCCTCTAGCCCACCTTTTCAAGAGGCACAGGGGCTGCAGGGGGAAGGATGAGATCACCTTCCCATCACCTTCCTCCACTAAGCACTACTCTGGACCCAACCCACTGTGAACTTCCTTAGTGATGTTGTTCTGTAGCTTTGTGACCTAGTCCATCAGCCCAGCCAGGCAGATTATTCCTCAAAAATTACAGTGGGTCCTCCTGAGAAGAACAAAGTTTTATTTATCAACCAGGGATGGAAAAGTGCCAGGTCTCTCTTTCACACCCTCTGTAAATCTTATTACAGGCCTTTCTTTCTGAATAACTACACACACACACACACACACACACACACACACAGGCTCCCAAGCATTTAGAACTCAAGGACAGCATTCGCACTCCTCTCCCACTCACATATACCTATTAGGGACTGCTTCTGATGATGCATAAACCATACCCTCCAATTTCTTGTTACAATAATGTTTATCCTCACAATAAACCTGTGAGTTCATTTTCTACAGGCCCATTTTAAAGACGGAGCTCTGAGGTAAAGCACTAGTGAACTTGCCCAGTGCTGCGTGTATGAATTCATGGCTGAGGCAAGTTTTAATCCAGATCCCCTAGACCGAAGGCCAGTGCTCCATCCACTATCCATACTGGCCCTGTGAAACCATCCTTCAGTATCTGGCTAGATCTTCTCTCAGCTGCAACCTATATCTCTGGGTTTTGCTATATTTGCCATCTGCAGATTGGGCCTTTGTATTTCCTTTATCTACTTCATGATCTGCCAGAATTCAGTTGTTTTCCAGACTGTTTGTCTCTTGTGATCCTGGATGTTTTATGGATTTGTGTTAACACATCTTTAAAAGGTATGGGATGGTAGTGATGGACAACTTTTGGTGGTATTTTGTGCAGAAGTGGGTGAGGAATTAGCTGAATGCCCTTTTAAAACAGGAGCATAAAAGGCAATAATTGTCAGTGGTCAACAGTACAGTTTTTACAAATTACCCTATTCTGTCAGTGCAGCAGAATAAATATAAGGGTTTTTCTGTAAAACACAGCAGGGAGAAGAAACAAGAGTCTACAAACAGATGCAATAACATTGCTCATCTAAAGGAAAAATATCTGATAAAGTCAAGCTGCCCTTGTGCATTGCTGATGTCAGCAATGCACAGATCCAAAGATCTCTGTGCTTTTTGCCCCTGCCCTTCCCCTAGAAAACATATACTGGATTTTTCATACTGACAACAGCTCCTTGAACGCCTCTCAGGATGGTCCCCTAATTTTCTTGAGTAGCTTTCCAGGGGCCACAAGAAGCTGAAGTGAAAAGGAGGTCTGAGACGTATCAGAACATGGTCAGAATCTCCTGTGCATGGTTGGAAGGCCTGCCTACAACTCCTTAGATCCTATTCTTCATATTTATTTAATGTGCTAAGATCTGGCCCTGCCCAATCCAAGGCTTCCTTTTCTGGGGATAATTTTGCATCCACCCATTATTCATAGGCACAAATCTCAGCCCACAAAACCAGAGGCCTGCTCTAACATTCCGGTCTAACATGTCCCAACGAAACCTAGGGTATTGGTTCTTTGTACCTGTGCCTCTCTAAACACGTAAGGGCCTAGCTCTCTCCTGTGCTCAATAATCTTCTGGGCTTGCTCCTCAGGTATGTCGATCTGAATTGCTGGTGGAATGGCAGAATTAATGAAGCAGCTGATGATGGTTGTGATCTTATTCTGGATAATGGCATCATCACAATGGGAATGGCACATGTCCTGAAAAGGGAGAAGTACAATTTGCAGGGATTGTGTGCAAAGCCACAGTTCTCTTATATTTTTGATTTATTTTATTTATATAAGCTATATAAATGTACACTTCAAGTATTGACTCTGAAAGCAGCTAACAAAGATTAAAATAATAGAACGTAATACATACATGGAGGGAGCAATCCTATGGCCGCTACACAGTGGCTAGACGGCCATAGGATATCTGGTTTTCTGGGAACCGACCTTGGAGCGTGAACTCCGAGGTCAGTTCCTGGAGAACTGACCTCCCTGCACTTCCTCGGAGGCAGCATGGAACAGCCCCATCCTCCGCGCTCACAAGAGGAGTGCGGAGCGGCCAAAAAGGGGCGTGTCTGGGGGCGTTCCAGGGCGGAAATGCCTGTACGACACATCCAACGTGTCGTTCAGCAGCCTCCTCCCCCGCTCCATCCTCCCGCAGCTAGACAGCTGCAATCGGCTGTCTAGCCGAAAATGCAGGGCAGGAGAAGTGCGGAGGGAACGATCCCCTCCTTGCTTCTCCTGCCCTGCATTGGATAGGCGGCCGCCTATCTGAATAGGATTGTGCCCTAAAACAATGTAAAACTGCATAAAACAGTAGCAGCTTTGGCCACTGTGCGGTATAGAAATGTAACAAATAAAGGAATGAATCACCTAAGGATGGGGAAATCTGTCAATTTCAGTTTCATGTTTTTCCTACCTTATGTTGGGTTCCACTCAGTTTCACAGCAATGTACACATTTTATTTTTAAAAGTCTGCCCAAAAATGTGTATACATTTTGTGTGTACTTCTCCTAACATATGCATTTTTGTGCCTACTTTTTCCAATTTTGTGTGCACCTTTTGCTATGTATGCATTTTTGCAAGCTATTTTCCCTGTAATTATGGGAGTTGCAGTTCAACACATCTGGAGGGCACCTGGTTGGGGAAGGCTGTTGCAGGCAGATACAGAAAGAGCCACTGACACAATGAACCGGTTTGCACAGAGTGGTTAATTAATTCACAGTTTGCCATGCACAAGCAGGAGTGACCCATGGTTTCTTGTTGTGTTAACTGCTGGGCTGTTCATCACCTAAACCACCCAGCACTCTGGGTTTGCAAGATACGCTCACAACCCATCATAGGTTGTTGATTGAAAGTGGACATGAGGAACACACGGGAGGCAGTGCGCGTGCTCACTCCCGCTCATGCACAGCAAATCATGGATTAACCCACCATTTGCTGTTGCATGCAAACTCTCACCATGTGGAAATAGGTGAATTTTCCACCATCTCTGTACCACAGCTATTCAGCTGTTTGAATGTAATGGTATTGAGAATGCAATAGTACCAAGAACTTCAATCTTCTCCTTTCTCATCTATGTGTTCTCCTGTTTTGCACAGCAAATGATAGCTGCTCTGATCCAGAGTTGGCGGGGGTGTGGGGTAGGGTCAGAAAACTGGGGTAGGAGGATGGAATGGAGTGTCCTGGAAAGGGCATGGCTGGCTAGTTGGAACTCTGAACAGGAGCAGTTTACATTGCAACATTTGGTTGTAGATCTTGTTTGTCTACTTCAAAGGGTCACAACAGCCTTGTATACTTTCAGTTCGTAGTCAGAGGGAAACAATGGTATGTATAGATGCTTCAGTTAGTGGTAAGACTGGTTCTGAAAACAGATTAAAGCCCTCATATTTAATAAACGTTCACGTCTCACAATTCTATGATGAGCCTCTAAATTTATTTTGAGGGGCCATCATCTCTTAGAATTAAATATGTGTGGTCAACCAGACAAGGGGTCATTGTTCTCTTCAGCTGGTGTCTCTCATAGGAACCACAAGGTTTTCATCACAGAAGAATTCAACATCTTTGACACAGTTTCCTGATCCTTATGCATATGATGTGAAGCCATTTTTGTGCATAAAATGTGAAAATTAGCTTCAGGCCTTCTGGTCTTTCAGTCACATACTTCCTCATTGCTACTGGGAGAAAAGGAATAAAGCTTCACAGTGGGTTGCACTGACATTAACCTCAGTGGAAATAAAGCAATGGTCATTCAGTAGCCCATCCCTCCATTCATGCTGAATGGGCCTCCTCAAATTCAGTGAGCCTACTAGCTCAACCGAGAAAGTGCCAGCAAGAAACATGGCAGCTCTCTTACTATCACAGTGGAGGGGGTGCTGGCAGAGAATATAAGCAGGGCAAAAATGCACCCAGGTTCCAATGAGCTGTAAGCAGACCTCAACTAGGAGCTGGGAACAAGGAACTACGAGTTGAGCAAGGAGTCAATGCCAGATGGGAGGTGGAGTCAATAATCCTTGGGAGCCAGAGGCAGCAAAGACTATTGGTGCTCCAGCCAAGTCCTATCTGGAATAGACTATTTTATTTATTACTGTTGATTATTTATAAAATAACAACAACCACAGCAACACAATAATATGTAGCCCTTCGTGGTGAGAGAATAAATGGCCTGGGTGGATGGAGTAATTCCATTACCCCTTTACTGCCCAGGACAGGGGTGGGCAACACACGGCTCATCGGCTGGATGTGGACCCCCACCCTGCCCTGTGGAAGAAATGTAAAAAAGAAAAGAAAAGTGTGTGTAAGGAAAAAAATGGCATTCATAAAGAGCCCTAAAAGGGTCAAATTTAGCTTGCCAATAAGCTAAATTTGACCTTTTTTGTGCTCCATAGTGCTATGGATACAATTTTTCCTTAAAAAAATTAATGTAATTTTAAAATTCATTTTCAAGTTGCCCAGCAGACTGCGGTGGGGATGACTGAAGTTGCCCACTTGTGGCCTGGGGAGATGCTCCAATCTGTTGCTCTGTGGTTCACCACTATGCACAGAGCCATGGATTCCTGGTTGTAGCCATTACTGACTTGGCAGCTCCTGAGAGGCAGTAATGGCAGCCCTGCTACAATGACCAAGGGGTTTGTTACAGGGCAATGCTGCATGTGGCAAAGGATATAAGTAGCCCCACACGCTTCATGTCCAAAGTCAAGGGGATGAAGAAGACAGTAAACGGTAGGGAATGAAACAGAATTTCTACCTGAGCTGACCTGCCATTTCAGATCACCAGGAGAAGCTCTGCTTAACTATCTGGGATTATCTGCTTAAATATAAATGGGATTGATGCCATTCAGGCATAGGTTTTTGTTTTTTTTTTAAAGCAAGTGCTGGTCCCCTAATTTGTGTAGGTAGTCTGTATGGGGAGTTTTAACTGTTTGCCCCCCAATCTGGTCCCGATGCATATCAGGTTCCTGTACCTGCTATTTGCATTGGAAGGAAAGCTTCCATTGGCATGAATGAGAGTTTCCCTTTCAGTGCAAAGTGCAGATGTGGCATCCCTTTTCTGGATCTGCCCACACTTACTGCAGGCTAGAAGCTGAGCTGGGAACCCTATGATCCATCTAGATTATAGAGGATCCAAATCGTGATCCCACCCACACCTGCAGTTTACTTTTTAAGAACGTTCACAGAATTGCTAATTGCCATCACATCTAGTTTGGCCTTTAGACTAGCTGGAGTGCAACGCAGGACCTTCTTTTGTTGTTGTTCAGTCGTTCAGTCGTGTCCAACTCTTCGTGACCCCATGGACCATAGCACGCCAGGCCTTCCTGTCCTCCGCTCTCTCCCAGAGTGTGCTCAACTCCATATTCATTGCATCGGTGATGCTATCATGGCCTTTATTTTGTGGAACTCTCTTCTTAGAGAGATCTGTCAGCCCCAGACTGTAGGAGTTCAGGACACAATGTAACTGTTTTCTTTTTAGGAAAGCTTTTAAAACAACAACAACAGAGGCGTCTATCCCTCAAGATGTTCAATATATTATGGCTTTCAATGTTTGGATTTTTATGATATATTTGATCGCCACATCCCAAGCATGCCTAATTCCATGTCAGATTGTCATCCTTGGGGCTTGTTGTAATTTTTGAATATGTATGTTTAATTATGGTTAGCAGCCCAAAACATTTTAAAATGGGACAGACACACTTATACATACACGCTGCTGTCAGAGCACTCACCCAACCACCACTACTGCAGACTAGAAGCTGAGCTGGGAATTCATAAAATCAACTACCAGCTTGGATTGAAACAATGAAAAGAGTAGACCAGTGGTGTAGTGGAACCCAGGTTCACAGGGGTGCAGCACCAGCACTTTTTTTATTAGCAGGGATGCTGACGTCACGTGTCACCCACCTCAGACTTCCCTGTTCCCCTCTGAGCTTAGCTGAAATGCTCAGAGTAGCTGGGGGAAAATGAATTTTTCCACCAATATATTGTTCCCTGTAGTCATGCAAAGTATTTTGGGGTGGCTTGGTCTTGAATGGGCAATTAAAACCCATTTGCTTTACAAAAGGCCTGCTCCTGGTGGAAATCAAAACTACTAGAACAGGTTTGTTGATGTGGATCAATGCAGCCGCCTCCAATTTTGAACTCTCCTTGGGGGCGTGACTATAGGGACTGTCATGATGAGCGCCTGCATTTCAGAATTTACCACTATACCACTGCATAACCCAGATAAACAGCCCTAGTCAGAATCCCCTTAGTAATAAGTAGTGTTGTTAGATTCAGTGGTCCAGTACAGATGTGAACTTCCTGATCCCACAAGCGTGGTCAGGAGACCAGGAGCATCTTATGGGTTTGGATGCTTCCTCCCCCTTGTGAATTTCTCCCTCTCTTCCATAGTTGGCTTTACCCAAGGTGTAGTGTTATGTCTACATTGGCTCAAACCTTGGTTAAATTTAGCCAGGATTGCTGTCATAACTAGGAAACCAGGGCTTGAAATTAGTTTCAAATGCTGGTTATTACAGCCATCCTGGTTAGAATTTATCATCATTAGCACCAATGCAACTGTAAAGCTATACCAAGGTTAAAGCAAACCACGGGGGTGGGAGGGGGATTCACATGGGAGGGAGGGTGAGGAATTGTGCAGGTACATAGCATGCACCTAACTAGAGATGTGAAAGCCTGGAAAAAAGAAAAGAAAAGACTGGGGGTCTGGACATTTTTTCCCATGGATTAAAAAAAAGGGGGGGATTTTCGGTGTCCCCCCACCCCACAAATTTTTTCTATTTTTTTTCCAGGCCTTCACATCTCTACTAACAATGGTTGGGAAATTAGGAATGCTACATCTGCACAGGAGTTGTATGGGATAGGACTCCTGCACCTTGCCAAATTCTTCCTACTATTTGGCTACTAAAACCACAGTAGCCTGTCCTGTATTGAATCTGGCAACCTTAAAATGATAGAGTGTTTCTGATATCCAAGTCCAGAGCAAAGGCCCGTTAACTATCTCACCCACCAGGACAAGCCCCCAGGTGTCAAGGGGACACCTCTAGTTTTCCCATTCCCACATGATCCCAAAGAAACACCATTGTTCCAGATATAAATGTCACAGTCCATGAGAAGTTGCATTATTTCCATTCTTTGATATTATTGTACCTTATATTTCTGCACCTCCTGCCAGAAGATCACTCCGTTCTCCAGTAAATCTCCTTTCAGGGACACAAAGCGCTGAAACTGTAAGGCTGTGATGGGATTCAACAAGGCTTTGCGGAAAGTAATTATTTCCCTAGATGAAGAAACCCACTTATTGTCCACATGCTGTCAAAAAGAGGTGGGGGAGTAAAGAAAGCACACTGAGTAAACTCCATTTCAAAAAGCAATAACAGAAGCATTCGTTAGGATAAACTGATGCTTATCTTTCCGCTGACCCCAGTGTTCAGTAGTTTATTACATGGACACAATAGAACTTGGCAACTATTTTCTCTCTCCCACTCTTTTGTTTGATTTGGGCAACATTTCTTTGGAAGGGACAAAGGGGAAAAGGAAATGACTAACAATGATTTAGAACATATGACTCTGTACTGTCAGTATGGAAATAGCTATCACTGTTGATTATGGCAAGAGACTTCACTTTTTGGTGGGGGAGAGGGCTTACAAATAGAAGGAGAAGATCAGTTTGAGATCTTGTAAAAACAAACAAGAGAGGAGATGGAACAGGCAAACCACAGAGCTTACATGTCTAAACTCCGTTTGACAACAATCTTGCTAACAAAAGCCACTTTGAAATCCATTGCCTTGATCACCAACAGAAGCTGTAAGTTTGTTGTTCCTGGAACTAAGTTTTACCAATAGTAAAATGTGATTTAATGTCATCAAGACATTTAGGGGATCTTCATGCTGAGCAAAAGGGGAGCGTGAAGGCAGGTGTGAACAAGTAGAAAGCTCAAAAGGAAACTGAAGGAAATGGAGGGAATGGGTGCTTCCATACAGAGGGCTTTTAGCACTAGCAATTGGAAGGCATTGTGTAGCAGTTCTGTCTTTTTTTTCTTAACATGTTTTATGTGGTAAGAAAAAAGAGAGAAGCAATAGGTAAACATGGGAGGGTTACAAGGAGAAGATAGTGTTATCTGGATCCCCTTAAAATTCCATGAAGGAGGCAGGTGAGGTAAAAGCCTAATCTAGAAAAACCCAATATCTAGGGATGAAAAAGACCAAAATGAACACGGAACTTACAAGCCCCACACCCTTTTTCTTTTGAGGAACCTCTTTAAGATAGGAAATTGCTAGTTAGACTAGAAGGCATTTCTCTTTATTTCCAAGCTATTTTCATCTCCCATAGGAAGTCTCTTCAGCCAAGATCTGTCCATCTTTTTTCTTTTTTAAAAAACAAACTTTATATCTGTCTGGAAAGGCCCAGGCAGCTGAGAGCTGGGTAACTCCAAACAAAGCAAACAGAGATCTGTGAAGGAATTGCAAGGGAGCACATACAAAAGCTGAAGGAGGCTTGATTTGGTTCATGGACCTGAGGCTCACACATCTGTCTACTCTTTTTATGCAGTGCTGGCTCCAGATTTTGGAGGGCCCTTTGGCAAGACTTCCTGAATGGGTTCCCCTCGCTGAGGGAGTCCACCTTCTCCCTAGTATTATTGCCAGCTGCTGCTCCTTCTCCACTTCTCATTATTGCCAGCACCTGCTTGCTTGCCAGGCAGAGAGCCACTGAGAAAGCAGACAGTGCCATCTACCACTCCACTATCACACAACCACCATGGTCTGAGCCAGAGGGAGAGGTGGGTGAAGAAGCTGGTTGCAGTGGCGAAGTGGAGGAGCAGATCTAGGGGGCTCTTGTCAGTGGGTGCCCTGCTGGGCTGTGGGTCCTCGGCAGGTGCCTGACCATGCCAAGCGATGATCCTGGCCCTGCCTTTATGGAAAATATAAGTAGTGTATTTTTATATGTTAATATTGTGTAACACGCTATAGTTACCTCGTTATTCTAGGGTTTGTCTTCCCAAGTGATTTAGTGTAAAGTTAGAGCAGTTTGAGTTCCTTCGCAACAGATGACATCATTACCACTCAGCCGCTTTCTTCTTGAAAAGCCACATTTTCTGAACCTCCTTTTACTCCAACTTTTTTTTACTGAAAGTGGCTCCCTGGCAGTTTTACCACAGTCTGCCATGTCCCCCCCCACCCCCGCATTAAATCCTGGATGCCCCATTCCCTCTTGTTTCTCCAATGGAAGTAGTTTTCCCATTCCCATTGAGAAAATCCCTAGGGGTGCAGCAGTGACCCCTCACAATACCGCAGTAGTGGGGACACTCAATCACCTGAACTAGCCTGCTTTTAATCTTTAACATATCCCCCCCTTTCTGTGCTTATTTACTTGGAAATAAGAAATCTCGCTTCCCCTCAGTGAAAGGGTTAAAGGCTAACTTTAGTAACTCGCCCTCTAAAGTGCTCTTTTGCTTCTCTGATGCACTCTTAAATTACTATTGTGCTGCTGTGCTTCTTTGATGTTCTGGAATTTCTCTGATGTAAAGTCATTTCTCTGTTATTATGTAAAGTCCCTTCTCCGGTTTATTGCTTCACCACAGTAATGATGTTTTGGGTTTATGGGAGCTTCTCATTGTGAGCAGGGAGAAAGAGAAAGGGGAGGTTGGAAGGGAGGGTTGGAAGCAATAGGCAAAAGTGCACACATGAGGAAAAATGAGGTGGGAGCAATAACTCCACAGCAGATTGCTGGGATGTGGTGAAATTGGAGTGGGGGTCAGGTCTCAGGAGCCTTCAGATGCTGCACTGGAGAACTGTGGATTTTGGTTTCTTCAGGGAAATTTACACACATGGGGAAAATCAGTTGCTCTCCATTCATAATGTAGTAGCAGCGAGGAGCCTGGACAGTGTTGGGAAACAAACCTCTCTCATTGGTTGAGCAGCCCCTGCCAGTCTGATGATGTTCAGTTCTACTCCCCACACCCCACCCAGAAGTATGTTTCTTTCAAGTGCTGAAAAAGATTTTAAAGGTACGGTACACTCTGCTTATCTTGCTTTGTGTGTCCCTGATGGACCAAAGCTGATTCCATGAAAATCCAGGTAATACCCCTACATGCTTCTCATTCCGTTGTTGCAAAGTTCTCCCCCCTAGAGAAATATCAAAGGAACTTCATTTGGGAACTTCTGCCTTTCCTGGCTTCTTTTCTTGCCCTATGTCCCTCTCTCTCTTCTTGCCCTATGTCCCACAAACCTTCCCTTGCCCCTTGCTGCCTCTCCTGAAGTACTTCCTAGTCTTGTCTTGGTGCCTGCCCTTGCCTGTATCCCCTGGTGTTCCTACACCTGCTCCTGCCAAGACATACTTCTCTGGTCCTGATCTAGCAAGTTATGTTCATATCTCAGCTGGCTCCTGGCAATGGCTAACTAGCAATATGGAGCCCAGACAAAAAGAAAAACTTCCCACTCCTTGCATAAATGTATACAACATGTATTATAAAGAGTTTGCTCCTCTCTGAGAAAGAAAAAAAGAAAGGAACGGCACCCCCCCCCCAAGATGTCATGTTACAATGCTTTACGATGTTTAACAATTGATACGATCTTCACGTTAGAATGCAGTTCTAAATGAAACAGATACTGTGAGATATGATTAATCCTGCCCACTTTGCTGCATGCTTCAGATTCTTTTTTGGTGACTGCATTTAATCGCTCTCAATAATAAATTATCTTCCAGATGCTGGAGTGAACAGCTTGTCCCAGTGAGTCTACTGAATGCAAAGTAGGAAAATGTGCATTAAGGTTACTGCACTAAATCCTATCTTTAAAGCCAGGACAAACTATTAAATGTCACGGAAGTCTGAAAAAAATGTTATGATAGCAGTGGTGGTGTGGTCCAGAACCTCATTTTTGTCTTATGCATGCAAGAGCTTGTTGTTGCACTGTGGCTTTGTGCATCTAGCTCTTCAGGATGCATTTACATGTGTGTGTGTGTACTGTGTGTACATACACACACACATGCACACAATAGGTAGGCTTACATCTACGAGTCACTTCCATATCTGGAAAATACATGCACATAAATCATACATACTAGTAGGAAAAGCCAGCAGTTCTTAGTAAATCACACCCTGAGCATGGTGTTTTCAATTGTGGGAGAGCCCACTACCTGGGGAGGTGGTGGGCTCTCCCACACTGGATGCATTCAGGATGAGGCTGGACAGCCATCTGTCAGGGATGCTCTGACTTGGATTCTTGCACTGAGCAGGGGGTTGGACTCGATGGCCTTGTAGGCCCCTACCAACCCTACTATTCTATGATTCTATTATTGTATTGCACAAGAGAGTGATGCCAAAGTGGAGGGCCCCTAAGTTGTTGGTTGAGGATTGTTATTATGGTATACATGAGTGCAATAGCATCCTCCTGCTCCCCAGCAACCGGTATAGAGAGGCACGCTGCCTCTGACACTGGAGGTAACATATAGCCATTGTGACTAGCCATGGAATGCTGGCTGATGGCTGGATAGAAGGAGGGTAGTCAGGATGGAGTTGAGTATCCTGGAAGAAGGCACAAATTGATGGATGGAACTCTGAACAAGAGCCCTCCATATTGCAACTTTTTGTTGCAGGCCCCACTTGTGTTATTTATATAACTTCATCCATGCCAGGCCATGCACATATGGTTCTCCGATACTCCCATCCAGGCATGATCAGACCTGGACCTGCTTGGCTTTAGCAAAGGCTTCTCCTTTCAGACTATGCCCCAGGCTCACCTACATAGGTGATTCACAAAGTTACATCCTAGGACTGTGTGTGTACTCTATATTTGGGGCAGTCAGTAGATAGAACAGGATCTACTGGTAGAACTCTGGGTAGTAGATCTGTGAGGATATCTTGAGTCCCAAATGTTTAACAACAGCAACATCACTTTTTCTACCTAAATTAGGCTGCTAGAATGAAGAAAGCTTGGGGTAACCAGGAGAGGAATTTTATGTAAAATGGCTGAGAGCTCAGTTCAGTTCTGGTGGTGAAAGCAAATTCCTAAGATCAGAATGCGCTCAGAGGCACATTCTAATGGTGTGTCTTTTGCGCCTGGTTCTGTTTGGTGGATCTTGAGGTTTTATTAAAGGGGGGGGGGTCTGACAAGCCTGAAGCCTGCCCACCCCTGCTCTGTATCAAAAGACTGGATGTTTCTGACCAGCATCAGAAACATCTGATTTATGACACCTGTGGAAATTATGGGTTGAACCCAGAATTAGGGGAGGATCTTCACAACAGAATGAGAAGCGCGTAGGGATATACGAAAGTCACTTACTTTTCGCGGATTATGTTGATGGGGGGGAGGCGTTCCGTTCCTCCCCCCGGAATCCTCCGAGGCCGGCTGTGCTCCGTGGCAGCTCCGCGGAGGTCCAGCCAGGCCAGAGCCATCTGCAGCCGGATTTCCGGCCGCGGAGGGCTCTGGGGAAAAAAACAAAGAAACCACATATGCAAATGGCGGAGGCTATGGCCACCGCCATTTGCGTTCCTTATTTTTGCCCGTCTGAATCTACGTAAATATTAACGTAGACTATGATGGCGAAAATAAAGGGGAACGCAAATAGCGTAGCGGGCGCTATTTGCGTCCCTTTTTGATTCACTGTTTTAGCCTACGTAAATCTTTACGTAGGCTAAAACGGCGAATCAAAAAGGGACGCAAATAGCGCCGCTACGCTATTTGCATTCCCCTTCATTTCGCAGTCATAGTCTACGTAAATATTTACGTAGACTAAGATGGGCAAAAATAAGGAACGCAAATGGTGGTGGCCATAGCCGCCGCCATTTGCATACACTTTTTTTTTTAAACCCACCCAGCCACGATAGGCTGCGTAAAGATTTACGTAGCCTATCACGTCGTTGTTTTTTTTTTAAACGTAGCCTATCACGTCTTTTTTTTTTTTTTTACAAAACTGGAAATGGCGGTGGCGGCAGCTGGTCGGAAGACCAGCCACCACAGCCGCCGGAGCTGCCGTCGCCCGGAAGATCCGCCCCAGATAAGTCTCATCCTGGGGGGGATCCATGGGGGGGGCAGGCCGTTCCGCCACGGAGTTCGGGGGGCTGAATGCACTGACATTCGGCCTCACCGAGATCCGTGGCAGAATTCTCTGCCATCCCTAGAATTGCAGAAATATAATTATAATAGGATTTCAGATAACTAGCTAAACAAAGGTTTAAGGCAATGTGTTTTCAGGTATCCTTCCATGTGGGAACCCTTTTCTTATCAGCTTATGAGCCAAGGTACCCCAGAGCTCTTGTACATTGCTGAGGTTCTGGGACACATTTTTAGGGTGCGCATTTAATTCACATGGGATCCAAGCCAGGCCTGTTGGGTCTCACTATTGCACAGCGTGAACTAAAGTGTAGCCAAAAACACCCCCCTGCAACTGTGTATTACAGGGGAATCTCATTAGTGGTGAGCAAGCTCTCTTTCAGGTAAGCTTGTCAGTAATGACTGATATCCTCATGAGCCCGTGATAAGCTTCTGAGGAACCCCAAAGTTCCTTCGTGCACAAGTTAACAAGTTTGAGTATTATCTGGGTTTTCATGGAATTGGCTTTGGTCCATCAGAGACACACGAAGCAAGAAAACTCCAGTGTACCATACCTTTAAAACCCAGTTTTCATGGGTCACACAGCACTTCAAAGGAACATTCCAGGTTTGGTGGGGGGAGTGGAACGGAACATCATCAACTTGGCAGGGGCTGCTCAACCAATGAGAGAGGCTTATTTCCCACCCCTGTCCAGGCTCCCCTGCTTTTGCATGAAGAAGCCAAAATCCCCAATTCTTGAGTGCAGCACCTGAAGGTTCCCTATGAGAGCATCCCTGCCCCCCCCTGCAATTTCACCCCATTCCAACAAACTGTCACAGTTATTGCTCCCCCCCTTTCCCCAATATGCGTACTTTTCAGTGAAGAAGCCCAAATCCCCAATCCTCCAGTACAGCATCTGAAGACTGCCTATGAGAACAAACTACCCTGCATTTCACCCCTTTCCAGCAAACTGTCATGGAGTTCTTGCTTCCATCTGCCCCCTTTCTCCTTCTGTGGGCACTTTCTCCCTGCTTGCAATGACAGGCTCCTGAGACCTCGCTGGATTGCTACTGCAATAAAGCTCTTAGCATTGCAGAAGTGACTTTACATAACATCAAAGAATCTACTTTAGACAAAATGGGAGATGCAAATTAACACAACAATGGAGAAGCGAAGTAATGCAAACATCAGAGAAGTGCGTCATCACAGAGCCTAATTACTGGCAAAATGGGAGTGCAGGGCAATTCTGAAGGCTGGAAGGCTCAATGAGATCACAGCCAGGTGAAAGACACACCCCTGGGCAAGGCTATCATGCCGAAGTAAATGCGGAGGATAGAGACACACAGCACCAGAAGCACAGAGAACCCAAATTAAAGAAATAAAAAGGAGTAAAAGTAGTCTCAGAAAATCCAGATATTTCCACTGGAAATCTCTGGGGTAGGTGCAGATTGGCCACGAGGTCATGTGCCATGAATGACCTCAAAATGCTCCCAATTCGCAGCAAATCCACCATGAGAAAAGCCCCTTAGAGTAGAACCACTGAAATTAATGGAGAAAGTTAATAATAGTCTATGTATGACTATGTCTGGGCCCAGCCCTACGTAAATTAAGCAGATTTCCCTACATTTGCTTATGTATTCTGTTTCTGATAGTTATGGGTAGAGGCAAAGGACTAGGCCCATTAATAATTGGAAATCCTACTGAATCCCTTTCTGGTTTTGGAGATTTCACCAAGTAATGCCCATATACTTGTAAGTCTGTCTCTATAGCCAGAAGGAACTAGAAAAAGACTTTGAAAAGAAAACTGATATCCTCAGACTGCTAGGTTTTGTATCCAGTTGCAACCATGCCTTGACTATTGCATTAAACTGATTTCACTAAGTCTTAACAACATGATCCTATGGTTTATAGCAGCCTTCCCAACCTGGCACCCTCCACAAATGTTGGACTACAACTCCCATCACCCTGGTCAGCATGTCTGGAGATGGTGGGAGTCGTCATCCAACATATCTGGAGGACATCAGGTTGGGGAAGGTTGGTTTAGGGTGCAGTCCTATACATATTTAGACAGAAAAACTTCCTACAACTCCCAGCATTCCCCAGCCAACTATGCAGAGGGTTGTGCCCTTAGAGTACTATGTATATAATAATGATTGTGCTTGCTCAGCACCAGCTAATCTCGCTTTTTGGAGTCGAATGTTTATGGAAGGGTTGCAGGGTTTAGGGATGTGTAGGCCTAGACTATATCCAAGGACAAATGATAACATACATAGCTTGCCTTCCATGGTTCTGTTTTCTTCTCAAGTCTCTGAATTAAGATATCTTCTGCTGCATCTCGTAGGTGTGGCTTAAAAATAAAAAAGGAGTATGGTTATTGTTGATCCATAAAGTAACAATGTTTTTGAGCGCTCGCTATTATTACATACCCTGATGGATAACGTATTCTAGATCTTTAGTCAAATTTAGGATTGATGGTAGTATCCCTAGGAAGACAGATTTACAATTTCCATCAAAGTTAATAAAGTGTAATAATTTTGCTGGGCCATCACTCTTTTGCTGGCCATCTTCAAACATGAAGAGTGCGGAGAAAACCCACAGAGATTTGCTTCCTGAAATATCTGAATCTGGACACTTTCAGAGAGAAAGGATACTAGGCTGAATGAATCTGGAAGAAGTAAAAACAAAATAAAACAAAACCACGATTTGCTTGTTCCTTTCTCTGGCAGTGTGTGAATAGCTCCCCTGTTATAAAACCAATGAAGTGAAGACTGCAAACTCACCAGTTTTTCCTCTCTGATGTGGCACCAGGCTCAATGCTTCTTCCCACCCAGTAGACTCATTGTGCAATATAGCAAATAATAATTCTTTCATACAGGCAGTCAAAGGCCTGGCTGATAGCCAGTCACCAACGTTGCTGCTTAATTATGGTGCAGAAGAAGGGATCAGAACCATTCTTGATAGAATAGACAGCCCCAGATGGGAGGGGAGGAGGGGGCAGTACAAAAAGCAGACGTGGTGGAGTGTTGGAAAGCCAGCAATATTTTTTTTCAGGCTCATTTTGCTCTGTGCTACTCAGCAACTTCCAGCTTCCATGTGGGACTGGATCACATTTATGGGCTTCAGTGAAGGAGGGATTGGATACAGAAGGTGGAATTCTACAGCAAAGATCAAGTTCTCTCCACCTCCTTCTCCAATAAACCTTGGAAAACTTGCCAGATGTTGAGCCAGATTTCAACTGCGTCCTATGTGTTCAGTGGCTAAAAGGAATACCTGCTAGACGGGGTGAATTAGAACACACACAAACCCCCATGCATACAAAGCCATTACTGTTATTTGGCATGCTTCACATATTTTTTCTGTTTACATTGACTTTGAGCTGACCATTCTGTTGTCCGTATGCAAGCCTCAACTCTAAGGCAAACTACATCCCACCATGAAAACAATGATGCTACGTGGCTTGGTAAAACATTACCTTTGGTTTTTTCAGTGGTCCTGGTTCTTCACTTGCAAAAAACAGCGGCAGCCACTTTGTCTCTAGTCTCGTCTGGATATACTTTTGAATCTCTAGCAAGATCACAGGAAGAACTTGTTCGTGAAGTAGCTGCCCCCAGCCTCCACCTAATTTCATTATCTAAAAAATACAAATACATCAGAAGACTACAGAAAACAGTCCAAAAACAACAACAACAAAAAGCATTTTGCCGAGGCTAAATACTTCTGAGCATCCAGCCCATACATAATTCCCATGAGAAGTGAAGCCAGGTTCAGATTATAATGTAATGTACAGTCTAGGCCAACTTTCCCAACTGTGGGCTCTCCTGATGTTTATTTAAGCTTGTCTGGCTGGGGATGGTGGGAGCTGTAGTACAACATACCTGGAGGGGACCAGGTTGAGAAAGGCTGAAGTGGACAAACATTCTTTTACATAACTTGTCACTTTCATGGGTGAAACCAATGTCAGTGCCAATGATGCAATATGATGCATATAAAAGAAGGCACTCAAAAGTCCTTGGCTCGCCGTTGCTTACACTTTATGGCCTTGAACTTTTTTAAAATATTGATTATATGTCTTGGTTATGAGATGTAAACACATCAGGCAGGGGAAAACTTCTTGGCTATTTTCAGCCAATAATTTGGCCTTTTCTCACCTAGATTTCCTTGGTTCCAAGGTTGCTTTTAGGGTCCCCTAACTCCAAGACACACCATTAATCTTAATTTCTTCATCCACTGTGGTAAAGTCACTGTGACTGTATTTCACTGATTTCATCTTGTGCATGTATGCGCGCGCACACACAAGGTGGCAGCTAATACTAATTACATTAGAAACAAACCCTGGTTATTGAGCATCTCCCTGACATTGTAAATATCAGCAGTTACCAGATGAGAGTTCAGTTTTATGTCAGGAATTTTAGGGACTTTTAGTGGTAGAGGGCACAGCTAGCTCTGTCCATTTGCCAAGCATGAAGTGTTGCTTTAGCCGCCGAAGAACAAGTCATTGTTTGAATGCTGGAACTTTACTACATGAGCCCTCTAGGATCAGTCTAAGTAGCTCTGGGGACAATTGCAGAAATAGAATTACAATAGGATTTCAGATAACTAACTAAACAAAGGTTTAAGGCAATGTGTTTTCAAGTATCCTGCCATGTGGGAACCCTCTTCTTATCAGTTTATGAGCCAAGGTACCCCAGAGCTCTTGTACATTGCTGAGGTTCTGGGACACATTTTTAGGGTGCGCATTTAATTCACATGGGATCCAAGCCAGGCCTGTTGGGTCTCACTATTGCACAGCGTGAACTAAAGTGTAGCCAAAAACACCCCCCTGCAACTGTGTATTACAGGGGAATCTCATTAGTGGTGAGCAAGCTGTCTTTCAGGTAAGCTTGTCAGTAATGACTGATATCCTCATGAGCCTGTGATAAGCTTCTGAGGAACCCCAAAGTTCCTTCATGCACAAGTTAACAAACAGTGGTTTAAGGAAACAACTGGTTTAAGTTTGTGTGAAGGAGCATTCAGCTGAAGAACATAAGAACATAAAAATTCCTGCTTGATCAGGCCAAAGGCCTATCTAGTCCAGCATTCTGTTTGCACAGTGGCCCATCAGCTGCCTGTGGAAAGCCCGCAAGCAGGATAAGAGTACAACAGCACCCGCCCACTCAGAGGAATATAAGACAACCCCTGCTGGAAAAGACCAAAAGCCTATGTAGTTCAGTGAGCTTTTCTACATGAGGCTGTTCATCTGCTGTATCTACTTTTGGTTTCATCACAGAATTGAGAGCAGAGTGTTTCCTTTCCTGGTTTTCTACTACCTAACCTTTAGGTGGCACTGTGGTATAGCAAAATAGTGCAAATACAAAAGTGAAAAAGTGGCTTCTTTCACTTTCACAATTAAATGCTGTATTTTCCCTGTTCTAGAAAGCTTCATCAAAAATGCTATCATCTATCTATCTATCTATCTATCTATCTATCTATCTAATTAATTAAATTTATTAGCCACCCATCTGGCTGGCTACCCGGCCCCTCTAGGTGGTGTACAATACAAATTTACATAATTAGACACAGAAGCCAAACTGGAGGGTCATGACTTTGTCTAAAGAATCTGTAAACAACTGTGACAAGCACACGATAAATGCCTCATGTAGAAAAGCCTCTAATTTCCAATAGTGGCCAACAAGATGCCCATGGCAAGCCCACAGTTAGGAAATGAGGGCAGTTATGGCACCCTCCTGCTTGTGTTCCCCAGCAACAGGTATTCACAGGAATACTTCCTCTGATACTAGGGGTAATATATAGCTATCATGACTGATAGCCATTTAACACTTTCACTAGGACCACCCCATAGTGGGGTGCGGATTGTGTGGGAAAGACCCATGCAATCCATGTAGGCTGTATCATTCACATGCTGTGTGGGACTGCATCATGGTGGGAGGTGGGGGGAAGCAGCTTTCGTGTAGCTGTGGTTTTGTTTGAAAGGCCTCCCAAATGAAAATGCAGTATGTATTCTGCATCAAGTAAAATCTAGCTGAAGTAAATCTCTTTCAAATCAGCATTAGTGGAATATGAACCGATATGTCCACCCTCACCACCATCATTTGTGAAGATTTTTAAAGCAGCCCTCAGTTACCTGCTCTTGTTCCTCTTTTGTTGCTGGGCTGTCAGGTCCAAAGAAGTATTTCTTATTTAAATATTTATTTTTAATGTCCTTAGATTTTTCTTCTCTTTGTTCTTTGTTTTTGTGGAGCATCCTCCTGAATTGTTCAATGTCTATCCAGCACATGAGGTCTGTGCTACAAATAAGACAAAGAGTATTTTTATGTCACCTGTTTTCACTGGCAGCTTAACTGAATTATGACTTTAACCTAACCCAAAAGCCATTATCACACAGGGGCTACAATATTAGGCACACTTACTTAAGGAGTAAGCCCAGTGGGACTTGCTTCTGAGTAAATGTGCAAGAACTGCACTGGGGAGTCATGGTGTGCAGCAAGTGCTTTATCCCACAGACCAAGCGATTCCTCCTCCACACTTTCACAGCAGCCACAAAGAAAGACTGGCCATGGTGCGATGAAAACAACAAAGAGTCCTGTGGCAGTTTAAAGACTAAAACATTTATGATGGCACAAATGTCTGTGAAGTAATGTTCACTTCATCAGATGCATGAAGTGTTATCCTACATTGGCAGGAATATATACACATGGCAGGGATATATACACATCCAACGTTAGTCCTACTTAGAACAGACACACTGAAATGAATGGGTTGAGACTCGAGATAGACATTGGATACAACCCATGGCTGTAGTGTTAGAAAACAATTATAGACAATGAGGTCAGAGGGAAATGCAATGCGAAAAAGTACAGTACAGACTGTAACAATTACATTAAAGCTTAAATGTATGTAAAATAATTACAGTGACCATTCACAAAGCAGTGTTGATGATAACACAAACATCCTGGCATTGGTGACCCACATGGAAAGCTGTTACCCATTAATGGCTCACCATGTGGAAACAGATGCCACCTGGAGTGATGCAGAAATGAAAATGAATGTTTCATTTCTACACCAGCCTAAAATCCTGCATTTAAAACAGGGCTTTCTGCTTCTGTTTTAAATGCAGGATCACAACTGACTCCCTTTACATGCGCTTCCTTTCCCCCCTCCTCTTCCCCCCTGTTTTCTCCGTATCTGAGTCTTCCATTATCTTTCAATGACCTCACTCCTCTTCTTGCTGCTTGTCCTCTTTTCATGGAGGAAACTGAAGCAGAACACAACAGGGTAATTTGATAGCTCATTGTTGTTGTTCAGTCATTAAGTCGTGTCCGACTCTTCGTGACCCCATGGACCATAGCACACCAGGCCTTCCTGTCCTCCGCTCTCTCCCGGAGCGTGATCAAGTTCATATTCATTGCATCGGTGATGCTATCTAGCCATCTCATCCTCTGCTGTCCCCTTCTCCTTTTGCCTTCAATCTTTCCCAGCATCAAGGTCTTTTCCAGGGAGTTTTCTCTTCGCATTAGGTGGCCAAAATATTTGAGCTTCAGCTTCAGTATCTGTCCTTCCAATGAGCAGTCACAGTTGAGTTCCTTTAGGATGGACTGATTTGACCTCCTTGCAGTCCAGGGGACTCGTAAGAGTCTTCTCCAGCACCACAGTTCAAAGACATCAATTCTTCGGCGCTCAGCCTTCCTTATAGTCCAGCTCTCACAGCCATACGTTGCTACTGGGAAAACCATAGCTTTGATTATATGAGCCTTTGTCGGCAAGGTGATGTCTCTGCTTCTTACTATGCTGTCTAGGTTTGCCATAGCTTTCCTCCAAAGGAGCAAGCGTCTTTTAATTTCATGGCTACAGTCACCGTCTGCGATGATCTTGGAGCTCAAGAAAATAAAATCTGTCACTGCTTCCATTTCTTCCCCTTCTGTATGCCAGGAAGTGATGGGGCCAGATGCCATGATCTTA
Source organism: Heloderma suspectum (assembly GCF_057233095.1). Lineage (NCBI taxonomy): Eukaryota > Metazoa > Chordata > Lepidosauria > Squamata > Helodermatidae > Heloderma > Heloderma suspectum. The sequence continues at coordinate 40,244,794 of NC_139461.1, read as the reverse complement.
GTTTTTTTAATGTTGAGTTTCAAACCAGCTTTTGCGGTTCTTACTGTTGCTTCTTGACCCTCGTACAGGTTTCTCAGGAGACAGGTAAGGTGGTCTGGTACTCCCATCACTTTAAGAATTTGCCAGAGTTTGTTGTGATCCACACAATCAAAAGCTTTAGCGTAGTCAATGAAGCAGAAATAAACGTTTTTCTGGAATTCTCTTGCTTTCTCCATGATCCAGTGAATGTTGGCGATTTGAGCTCTAGTTCGTCTGCCTCTTCGAAACCCAGCTTGTACTTCCAGTAGTTCTCGGTTCACATGCTGCTGAAGCCTAGCTTGTAGGATTTTGAGCAGAACCTTGTTGGCATGTGAAATGAGCGCAATTGTATGGTAGTTTGAACACTCTTTGGCATTGCCCTTCTTTGGAATTGGAATGTAAACTGATCTTTTCCAGTCTTGTGGCCACTGTTGCATGTTTTTATTTATTTTTTATTTATTATTAAATTTATTAATCGCCCATCTGGCTGGTCACCCAGCCACTCTGGGCGATGTACAACATACCATAAAACAATTTATAACAATAAAATTCTACCATAAATTTTTTTTTTAAATACCCTAACCCACCCCAAATGCCTGCCTGAACAACCACGTTTTTAATGCACAACGGAAGCTCATTAAAGAAGGGGCATGACGGAGTTCCCTAGGGAGGGAGTTCCACAGAGTGGGGGCCACCACAGAAAAGGCCCTCTCCCTCGTCCCCACCAGTCTAGCTGTCCTGGCTGATGGGACAGAGAGAAGGCCATCTGAGGCTGATCTTGTTAAGCGGCCTGTCTGGTGTTGCTGGAGGCGCTCCTTAAGATAGGCTGGGCTGGAACCATATAGGGTTTTAAAGGTCAAAACCAACACCTTGAATTTGGCCCGGAAAACAACTGGTAACCAGTGCAAATGTTCCAAATTTGTTGGCATATTGAGTGCAACACTTTAACAGCATTATCTTTTAGGATTTTAAATAGCTCAGCTGGAATACTGTCATCTCCGCTAGCTTTGTTGTTACTAATGCTTCCTAAGGCCCACTTGACTTCACTCTCGAGGATGTCCGGCTCAAGTTTAGTGACCGCACTGTCATGGCTATCAGGGATATTCAGATCTTTCCTGTATAGTTCTTCTGTGTATTCTTTCCACCTCTCCTTAATCTCATCTGCTTCTGTTAGGTCCCTGCCTTCTTTGTCCTTTATCATGCCCGTCTTTGCACAGAACGGTCCCTTGATATCTCCGATTGTCTTGAAAAGATCTCTAGTCTTTCCCATTCTATTGTTTTCCTTGATTTCTTTGCATTGTTCATTTAAGAAGGCCTTCTTGTCTCTCCTTGCTATTCTCTGGAACTCTGCATTCAGTTGGATATATCTTCCCCTTTCTCCCTTGCTTTTCAGTTCCCTTATTTCCTCAGCAAAGCCTCATCAAACAGCCACTTTGCTTTCTTGCATTTCTTTTTCTTTGGGATGGATTGAGTTGCTGCCTCCTGAGCAATGTTACGGACCTCCGTCCATAGCTCCTCAGGCACTCTGTCTATCAGGTCGAATCCCTGAAATCTATTCGTCACCTCCACTGTATATTCATAAGGGTCATACCTTATGAATATTTAGGTCATACCTGAATGGTTTAGTGGTTTTCCCGACGTTCTTCAATTTAAGCCGAAATTTTGCAACAAGAAGCAGCTCATGATCTGAGCCACAGTCAGCTCCAGGTCTTGTTTTTACTGACTGGATGGAGCTTCTCCATCTTTGGCTGCAAATTACATAATCAATCTGATTTCAATATTGACCATCTGGTGATGTCCATGTGTAGAGTCGCCTCTTGTGCTGTTGGAAAAGAGTGTTTGCTATGATCAGCGTGTTCTCTTGGCAAAACTCTATTAGCCTTTGTCCTGCTTCATTTTGTACACCAAGGCCATGCTTGCCTGTTATCCCGGTGATTTCTTGACTTCCTACTTTAGCATTCCAATCCCCTATGATGAAGAGGACATCTTTTTTTGGTGTTAGTTCTAGAAGGTGTTGTAGGTCTTCATAGAACCGATCAACGTCAGCTTCTTCGGCCTCAGTGGCTGGGGCATAGACTTGAATTACTGTGATGTTGAATGGTTTGCCTTGGATTCGTACTGAGATCATTCTATCATTTTTGAGATTGTACCTCAGTACTGCTTTTCCCACCCTTTTGTTGATTATGAGTGCTACTCCATTTCTTCTAAGGGATTCTTGCCCACAGTAGTAGATATAATGGTCACCTGAATTAATTTCACCCATGCTTTTCCATTTTAGTTTGCTGATTCCCAAGATGTCGATGTTCAATCTTGCCATCTCATGTTTGACCACCTACAGCTTACCTTGATTCATTGATCTTACATTCCAGGTTCCTAAACAATATTGTTCTTTACAGCATCGGACTTTCTTTTCACCACCAGACACATCCACAGCTGAGTGTCCTTTTAGCTTTGGCCCAGCCGCTTCACTCTTTCTGGCGCTACTTGGAAATTCCCTCTGCTCTTCCCCAGTAGTATATTGGACACCTTCCGACCTGAGGGGCTCATCTTCCGGTGTCATATCTTTTAGCCTTGTGATATGTTCCATGGGGTTTTCTTGGCAAGAATACTGGAGTGGGTTGCCATTTCCTTCTCCAGTGGATGACATTTTGTCAGAACTCTCCATGACCTGTCCGTCTTGGGTGGCCCTGCACGGCATAGCTTATGGCTTCACTGAGTTACGCAAGCCCCTTCACCCCAACAAGGCAGCGATCCATGAAGGGGAAGAAAGGTTCCTCCTGTGCAAGCACCAAGTCTTTGCTGACTCCTAGAGGGATGCCACTTTCGCTGGCGTTTTCATGGCAGACTACAGTCGGGTGGTTTGCCATTGCCTTCCCCAGTTGTGACTACCTTTCCCCCAGCAAGCTGGGTACTCATTTTACCGTCCTCGGAAGGATGGAAGGCTGAATCGACCTGAGCCAGCTACTTGGGACCCACCTTCTGCTGGGATCGAACTCAGGTTGTGGGGAGAGTTTCGACTGCAATACTACCGCCTACCACTCTGAGCCACACGAGGCTGATTGATAGCTCACTATCTGCGATCTATTTAAAAATGGAACAAAGGGCATTTAGTGCAGGAAACGGACTTGAACGTCACAGCAGGGTGACGGTGTCAAGTAAAGAGCCCTCAAACCTCTGTGAAAGAGCCACCTCAATTGCAGGATAAAAGCTCCATGTGAAGGAGCCCTTAATATGGCCTCTACAGCTGTAATGAATGCACTGAACAATTGTTGCCCATCAGAAGTGGCCCACCTTCTAGTATGTCTCTGTAATGCAAGTTCAAACTGTGGAAGAAGCTGTTGCATGGCACCAGGAGCAGCTTCTCTTCCATGAAGTCTTTGTCATTGTCCTTTAGCTACCACCTCCACATTCCCATTAGACAGTAAGCTTCTTGTGGTAGGGACTTCATTTTATTTTATATTGATCTGTAATGCAGGGGTGGGCAACTTCCATTGCCCACCCCCAGAACTCACCGGGGGCCACATCTTTCCCCTGTTGTCACCAAACGTGCTGCTGATGCCACAATTGCTGCTGCCTCAGTGATGGTGGCCACCTCCCTGGCAATTTTGGAAGGAAATTATTATATTGCATTTTTAGGATTGTAATCTTTGTAAACTGCCCAGAAGAGAGCTTAGTCTTTTGAGACATAGAGAAATAAAATAAATGAAATGAAACAAAGTGCATGGGCAGCATGTGTGTTTTTTACAAGCAAAACAGTGCTCCTCGGGGACTTCCAGGAGTGTGATTCTGCTTCTAAAGACAGCATGTGCTCCCTGCACACCTTGGTTCCTTCCAAAATTGCGGGGTGGTGGTGGTTCTGCCAGGGCAATTTCAAGGGGCCAGGGCAGGAGGCTCGCCAAAACTGCCATGGGGAGCGCATGTGGTCCACAGGCCATGTGTTGCTCACCAGTGCCATAAAGCATCATGAACAGTGATTGTGTTGTAGTATTATATTAACCAGAGGAGGGAAGGCTTCAGGTCTGTAGGGTCTACTTTGTTTTTTACTAGGACCCCAAGGTTACTAATCTAAGCCAGATCTAAATGGGGGGGAGGTGCACTGGAGACTGCACTCCACGAGCCATACATTGTATATACAAAGAGAAATCTCCATCTGAGTTACAAGAGATCAGGGATTCCATCACAACCCCCCCGAAGTGGCCAGCAGAGCTGCACGGAGACCTGGTTAAGGGGAGTCAACTAATACTCCTATATTTTACTGGTGAGGAATACTGAGAGATAAGCACCTATCACAAAGGCAGCCATGGCAGACACCCTGGCTGGTCTACTGCAAATCCCCCAGAGATCTACAGGAGAAGCCGATCTACCTTCTTCCCACCCTTGATACACTGTCTGGGCTGACCCTGTTGAACAAGCACTCCAAGTGAAAGGGTGACAGTCACCGCTCAGTGCAAGGAAATCAAGGGAAACTGGCATAACACATGACTCAAGAAGTGCTCCCTTGTACAGTCACACAGAGTGCTATGGCATAACTCTGGGATCATATGGTCTTGGCAGCTGTAGTGCACAAACTGGGAGATGCATCCCAGCATCTTCTGTGAAAAGCCAGCCAGGGCAGGAGAGATTTGGATGGAGTGCTGCAGCGGTATAGCACAGCAAAATGTCTTGAACCAGCCCTGCGCACCTCTTATATTTCCTTTCTCTATTTTGGTACTGGATAAACCAACAAACAGAAAGTACATATGCAGATATAAATACCATGGGCCTCCTTGGTACTGAATGAGAAAGGCTTAGTGAGCAGGCTAGGGTGCTCCATGTGTGCTGGAGCAGACACGGGGCTCTGGACTGAAGCACATATGTGTCTGTGGTGAGTGCGCGCATGCGCGCACGCCCACACACAGTTCCTGAGACCCATTAGCCATACAGAATTCCAGGAAACAGTGGAGAGATCCTGGGGAAAGAAACAACCCTTATTACTGTATAAATCTAATCTCTGAAATAATTACTGTGTGATGGGCTAAGATATCAGTGTCATTGTTTTTGTTCAAGGAGATGTGTGTTCATGAGATGGACATTGTAGCATATGAGAAATACCTTGCAGACTGCTGTTCAAGAAAAAATCGGAACTGTTCCAAATTCAGTCTGTTGCTTAACAAGTCAGTAATGCTGTATGACATAGCTTCTTTGGAGAGGACTTGACTTGGGCGTTCTATCGAATCGGGATGCCATGGGACCTTGTCTTCTTCAACAGCCAAAACCTAATGAAAGAATTGTGTAAGGCAATCTAAATAATCTCATAACCCTTTTTCCTAAGCCCTGTAGATTTCTTTCTCTTCCCTCTTTCTACAGATTGCTAGCACTTTTCGTTCTTTTGTGGAATTGTATTTCAAGACCAAAGATTAAGGGGCAGCTACATGTATCAAGATCTGAGATAGGATGCGTTCCACCAAGGATGACCATTGCACAACCTCCTGTCACGACAAGATGGTTTACATAGGAGTAAATCATTGATGAAGAGGAAAGGGAGGGAAATGTATTGAAATCAAGGTTTTCTCATCTCTGACTAATATACAATGACTGCAAAACATCTTTCGATGTATCCACCATCTTTAAAAAGACAAGGGAAAAAATGTCAGCCAGGTACATTACTTGCTTACACCATCGTCATTTTGGATTGGTACCATGAAAACTGGTGGCATTTCTTGAGACATGTCCACTTCCCTCTGAAGTACACAGACATGCTGTCACCCCTTGAACTCAAGACAAGCCAGGTCACTGAAACTTGGTATTTCAAACAGCGAGCTAAACATATACAAACGTGATGTTGGTAGGACTGGTTTAATCATCATGCTAAGAATATTACAGAGTAGAGTTCAGACTAAAATGGGGCTCTGCTATAAAGTCTTTATTTGAAAGCACCTCTCTGTATGAAAAGTGGAGTTTTCCCATCCTGTACCCTTCAATGGCCTCCTTTAACATGAGAGTATGAATTTATAAAGAGAAGCAGCCATTGTTTCGGTGAGCCCGGCAAGACCTGGTCTCTGCTTGTCTGGCTCATTCCACCTGGCCTGAGAGGACAGGGCCCTGGCAAACTCAGGCTACAAGTCTCTTGCTCCTACTGAAGGTGCCTAGAGACCATCTGGCTGTGACTCCTACAAGATCTGATCTCTGCTTCTCTGGCTCATTCCATCTGGCCTCTTAGGGTGGGGCCCTAACTGATTCCAGCTATAAAGGCTGTTGTCCCTGCTGTTATTTTTGCTGATGTTTGGATTTTCCTTCTCTCTTCTGTTTGACCATAGTATGAATTATTAGTTGTTTAATCCTAGTGTATATTTCTTAATATGAGATGTTTTATGCATATGACTATTTAAATGTTATGACTTGTAACATTTAGATAATTCTTTGGAAATGTTGCTATATTTGTGTATATGTGTGTGTGTATAGTTAGTTAGTTAGTTAGTGTAAGCTGCTTTGAGCATGGTTTTACCATGGAAAAAAGGCATATAAATAAGCCGATGATGATGATATATAAAATACAGTAATATGCCCAAACTGAGGAAGAAAATGATAGTATTTTTGCTACTACAGAATGGTGGGGAATTAACTGGTCAGAGGAGTGAGTGGTTGACTCTGTGTTAGTGTAAGAGTGTGGGAAACATTGAGGAGAGAGAGTGTGACATTTAGGCTAGAGGAGTACAGTGCGACCTGGTGCAACCTTCCTGACCCCATCCTAGTGCTTTTAATCCAACACTGCGTGTGGGAGATTTGTAGATGAGTCACAAGCTGCTGGCAATATTATCATTGTATATGATGGTACCACTGAGCACACACAAGGAAATTAGCACTTGTTGGCATTTAATTTAGATTTACCATACATTTAAAAGTCTAAATCTGGCATCATTTCTTTTTTTCCCCCTGTCTTGAGGTTTGTATTTTATTCAAAACTGAAGTTTTGCAAATCCTTGACTATCCGACAGTATACCACTACCAAGCACTTTGCTTTTATTCTCATCCAACTCTTTTTGAAGTATATATACTCCATAGAAATAAATTGGTATAATAATTCCCTCTCACCAGGGAAACCTGGGCACTGTAGTTCTGTGGGGTGGGCTGGGGTGGAAGCAAAGGAACTGTAACAGAATTCTTCATCACTCTCACCAAACTACAATACTCAAGATTCTTTAAAAGAAGGAAGGCCATAGCTCCATGGTAGAGTCTATGCTCTGCCTGCAGAAGGTCCCAGCTTCAATCTTTGCTGTTCCAATGATAAAAGGATCTCAGGTAGCAGGTGATGTGAAACTCTCTCTGCCAGAGATCCTGGAGGGAGCTGTTGTCACTCAGAGTAGACAATACTGGGCTAGGTGGATGAACAGCCTGACCTGGTATGAGGCAGCTTCCTATATTCCGATGCTGAACATGTGACAAACTGGTATAAAAACAATTTGAATGTAGTACAGATCTGCCCTTGCAGTAGATGTTGGGACTCAGAGAGTAGGAGATGATAAGATCAAGAAGGGGAAGACATTGCTAGATACTGTTTTGGTTAATCCTAGTAAAGATATTACCCAACGGTGGATTTGGTTTTTCCCCTGATTAAATTGTGACAACAGAATACAGAGCTAGCAGTATTTAGACCCATTGAAATCAGTGGGTGGATTCAAGATAGCATTTAGTGACATTCCACTTGTGCTGAAGGAAAGGGGCAGGGAGGCAGTTTGTGTGATTCCCCCCTGCAGACCCCTGTACCTCCTGCAAAGCTGCGCTGGAGGGCTGGGGGCCCTCCAGAGCAGCATGAGAGGTGAGACAGGGGGCTGCAGTAAAAGAGGGAACTGGAAAGATCACCACCCTGCCCCTTTCTTCCAGTGGAGGGACTGTGTTGGGTCCCGGTGCCTGCTGTGAACCGAAGGAGCCCTTCCATTCACAGAATGGCCAATCTGGATCCAATCCAATAGGTGTAAAGCACACTTAACACTGTGGTTGATTGTGGCCAAAGTGGTTTTGGATGTCAACAGTTCCTGAGGGTTTCCCCCCAATTTAAGGTCACATGTCAAGGAAGTGGTCCTCAAGGATATCTAAAGGATAAAATAGTAAGGAGTGTCAAATTTCTAGCAAAGGAGTAGGAATAGAAGAAATAGCAGTTACAGCAGCATTGCAGCCCAAGCCTTCCATGACATCTCCCTTGAGGATCATCTCCCTTAAGCATCAGTGTACAGGTACAGGCTTTGGTTATTAGTGGTCAGGAAAGGGTTCTCTGTTTACTTTACATACGCCAGGATTCAGCTCTGGTGTTCAACACAGATTCTGAAATTGGGATCTGGCACAAACGAATCCCTACCCATAAGATGCATTCACACGGCAGCTTCTTGTGCTTTCAGTTTGGAACTTTTGACCCAGATCTCAAGTGCAACAAGTGGGAGAAAAGCAAGTACTGCAAGAGAGCCAGCCAGTACATTTCCTCCAGGGCTGTGGGTGGGATGCCACACAAGCAAACTGCACAGCTCTTTCTAGTTTTCAACTTGCAGTGGCTGCTTTTACTAAAGAAAAAACCCATAGCCCTGCTGTTGTGGAGCCTTTCCACGTTTACAGCAGGCTCCCAGGGAGCGACCACATCACAGCTGAGAGGGGAAGCTCTTAATTTTCAAGTTCCATAGAACTCAATTAAACAGCACCATCTAGTGGATATTTTAATCGCGTAATAATCCAAGCTTTTTTTTATACCTCATTTTTCTGGATCCTTTTAACATGGAATAACTAGGAAATACCTCTGAATGTGCCCTGGATGCTGATGGCATCATGAAAAGGACCCACAAACTTCTGTGAGCAATCTCAATAGCAGGATAAAAGCTCCGTGTGCAGAAGCCCAGTGTGGTTGGATACTGACAGATGATAGACCAGTTTGGGTCCATCATCTGAAGTCACTGGAATGTGGTGACCATTGGGTGTATCATCTGTCCCCCTAAAACCACTGTGCAGATGCATTAGTAAAGAAATATGCATGACCTCGGAATCCAAGACCTATTCAGAACAAAAGTATCTCTACCCTTAAGATAATACTATGCATCAATCCTTGCTGAAGAACTTTCCTAATATAAAAACATGGGTCCAATTCACACAAACACAGTTCCATGATAGCCACTTAAAATCCACCCAGATGAAGGCTACTCTGTATGGCAAAGCTGTGCATCTTTCAGCTCCAGGGATTGTTCACAGACAACTGTAAATGCTCCACCCTCACATACATACACACTTATCTTTTTTTGCTGGTTTACATGATGAGTATCACTGATTTCTGCAGGAAGCCAATTACCATGAATTGCTTGCTAAAGTTTTCAAATCGTACTTCAGTTTGTTTGTATGAATTGAGCTGTCATCTAAAGAGTATTCCTTGAAAGCCAGCAAGGTTGAGCTGCGTTTTTTTTAAATCTCAAAATTTGTGTCCCAGTTGAGAAATACACAGTGTTAACCTCCTGGTGCTAGGCAAAAATAAAGAGTTTGTTTTTGTTAAAAGGTGCTCGTCTTACCTCACCCTTCTTGGAAATTCTCTCTTCATGCAAAGCCTGCAACTTTCTAAAGTACACTGAGTCCAGCTGTCGAGTTTCTTCCACCAGCTCCACCTAATAAAAATAATATCTTAGGTCATCCACACAGTACACATTATAGAAAGAAAGATGAAGGGGTAGGAGAGGCAGGCTGCCAGTGACAGTGGGTAGGAAAGAACCACATTTGCCAACAACAAGACAGATGTTTAGAAGCCATATCACTGGACGCTGCATCCCTTGGAGCAGATGATTCAAGGAGAAGATTCGCTGAAGCAGCTAAAGCAAACATTTCCGTTCAGAACAGGATAAGCTCACTCGGGGGTAAATGCACATTCATAATAAAGAAGAGCATGACAAAGTCACTAAAGCTTTGTGCAAGCTCAAGGACTGATATAAGCTTTGCAATCAGAAGGAACACCTACAAATTTAATATAAATCCATTGAGGATAATGTTTTAACTCTGTTTTAAAAAGACAAACTATTCAGAGGAGTTCTCCTGATCCTAGAAGCACTGAAAAGGACATTACTCCTTCTAATAGCAAAGTCAGGTGGTGAGAGCAAACCAACACTGTAGCCAAAACGGGACCCCTAAAAAACAAGAGGGACATACCAGCATGCTTAAAGGAATGCTGAGATTTGCAAAAGTACCCCCAAATCCTTACAATTATAATTGGGAAAACTCAAAACACAGTCCAATGTGGACTGAGCATGTTCAGTAGCCACAGAATTAGAAAAGAAAAATGGAATTGGGTGAGGGAGTAGAATACCCAGCTTGTAGGTAATGGCTGGCTGGAGCCCTGAACAGGAGCCCTTGTGGTGACCTGAGACCCAAATTGCTATTACTATATAATAAAAAAGTGGACTATGTGGAATCTTGTCAGTCAAGTTGAATCGCACCTCCTCAAGCTGACACATCACTCAAGCCACATTTTCACATAGCGTCTTGCTGAGGCTTGTGGATTGGTAGCAACTATGGCTGTGTTTCCACCAATGATATACTTCAACCTGGCTGCATGGTGAGGTCTCTGTGTTTCCATGACATTGTGGCCATTCAGCACCAGCGCTGCATTTTATCGCTGAAAAACCTCTTCTTCTGAGACTGCTTATAGTCTGACTTTTCCAGCTTACCGCGGCTCCATTACTGACCTATTTCCACAATCGCACTGGGTCTGATATCATAACCCTGCCCATGGGGCGTGTAGCCCAGCCTTTGTGGGTGTGTCGCTCTGACCTCAGTGACCCAACCCTTTCCCTCCCTGTTTTCTGGAAATTTTATCAATGTTGTGGAGCAGGATGCCGAGGGACCAACTTTTAAAACATAATTGAAAATAAGCACTGGAACACAACCCATGACCCCAGCCAAGGGGTGCTTTCTCCCATTGTGCTGAATCAGGCTTGCCCTCTCAATGACCACAGAAATAACAGAGAATCCTCTCAACTGACAAGGCACATATCAAAGCCCAATTCCTTAAATGCGATTAAGCGCGATCTCGAGGCTTCGGTCCATTGCCTTAGGATGTAACTCCTTCACAGCTTCCATATAGAGATCCTGTGTGTTAAAATCGTTTCCTCAGAAGTAATTCCCATTGTGGTGAATGAGGCTGAGGAAAGGAAAGGTTCCTCCTGTGCAAGCACTGAGTCATTGCTGACTCCTAGAGGGACGCCGCTTTTGCTGGCGTTTTCATGGCAGACTATAGCAGGGTGGTTTGCCATTGCCTTCCCTAGTCATGACTACCTTTCCCCCAGCAAGCTGGGTACTCATTTTACCGACCTCGGAAGGATGGAAGGCTGAGTCGACCTGAGCTGGCTACCTGGGACCCGGCTTCCGCTGGGATCGAATTCAGGTTGTGGGGAGAGAGGCTGAGATTCCCCCTCAATTGAAATGGCACACATTAAAGCCCAATTCCTTAAATGCCCAAGCAAGGCTCCGATGAATTACCTTAGGGAGAAAGTACTTTCACAGCTTAGTTACAGCTATCCTGCAGATTACAGTGGGGGCTGGTTTCTCGCTGTGTTACTGCTCTCTTTCCCACAACAAATCCATTACTGTCTCATCAGAAGTAACTCCCATTGTGGTCAATGAGGTCCTCTGGGTTAAAATGGGGGCTGGTTTCCTTCTTTGTGTTCTCCCCTCCCCTTTTCTCAGCACAAGCATTTGTGTGTCTACTTCGAAGTAACTCCCATTGTGCTCCGTGAGGCTTGCTCCTGAGATGCAGGTGCATCTGGACTTTCAGGGGAAAGAAGAAAGCGGGGGAGAGGGGGAAAGCCTCTCTTCACAGCAAAGCTGATTCCTTTTAAAAAATTTAAATTTAAAAATCCCTGTACTCCTCCATTAGCTTCTCCTTCCATTGTCCTGGAAACACAGCCAAGGAGGAGGGAACACCGATGAGGTAATCAGACCCAACCCAGACTCCACCCAGCCTTCAAGAAAACAATTCGATTAGAGGTCAGTGGAAACAGCACAGAGCTCCAGGCTACAGCGATGATAAGCCTGGACGTTAAGCACTGCGGAAACTGGAAAAGGAGAAGATGCAACTGGGGAAACATCACAACAAGTTGCAAACAAAGTGAAGCCGATAGCGTGGAAACACGCCCTATAACTATCAGGATTAGGACCATGGCTTTCAACATATAATATGGGTTTCCCTGCACTTGAATTTGATTTATTTATAACATTTCTACGTATCATAGTTCTATGTGCTATTAAAAGCCGGTGCTGGAGTATTAGTCTGGTTCTGCTTATACACACAAAAATTGGGGAGGGCATAATGGTTTTCTTGTGCTCTTTCTCTCTCTCTCACTCTCTGATGAAAGAGCACTACACACACCCTACAAGTACCTATCAAAAGGGAACAGGAGATTATGTTACCAGCATTGGTTTGAAGTTAGAGCAAGGTTAGCCTTAAAGATAAAACCCAAATTTTAAATGTTTCCTAAAAACCCTCATAAAGCTAATGAACAACCAGAATGCTTGAAAATACTAGAGCTTTAAAGTCACAGATAATGAATTACACGTTAGCACCCAATGAGGAAAAAAAAGTGAAAAGGGAGCAGGAATCCCTTCCTTTTCCTTGTATTAATGAGAGTGGTGGGTGGATCTTCTGCTCTTCCAGCACCAGGCAAAGATCTTTTTATTTGCCCAGGCATTATAGTCTGCTTTTAGATTTAATGCGGATCCTTTTTTACGTTGCCTTGCTATTCTGTTGCTATTGTCTTTGTATTGTTTTAATGTATGTACCATAAGTCACTCTGGAAATTTTGCTTTCAAAACTGAATATTAACATTTAATGTGCAAATAAACAAACAAATAATTGATTGATTCTCTGTAGCCCTAAGGGTTTTACTACACATGATGTGGAGGGAGCGATCCTATGGCCCCTAGACATTGCCTGAAGGGCCATAAGATACTGGGGATTCCCTCCTCTGAGGTCAGAGACAGCACTCCGACCGCAGAAGGTGGAACTGGAGATCTGCCCCCTCCCCCTTTTAGCCAGAGTGGAAAGAATCACGCTAACTGCCCTCTGAGGTTGGCAAAATGACCTCAGAGAGGTGAAAAGGGGGCGTTTTGGTGGGCGGGGAGGAGAGGAGACTGGAGAGGCCAGGGTATAAGTTATCTGAGTGTCTGCCAGCCTCCTTTCATCCCCCTCCAAAGCACCTTCCCTAAATGGGCAAAAAAGCCAGTCTAGTGAAATATGCAGGGTGGGAGGACAGGGAGGTGAAGATCGCCTCCGCCGCTCCTCCCGCCCTGCATTGGATGCTCAGAAGCCTCTGAGTTTGGGGGCTCCCAATCATTGAGGACACAATCGATAAGATTGCACCCTTAGTCTTGTGAATGTTTCCCCTGATTATTATCATTATCATTTTTACTTAAAGCAGCTCTAGAAAACTGCAATCTGGATCAGAAGTCCACATAGATGGGGGAGTAAGGGGGGCAGGGAAGGAGGCAGACCTTTTACCTTGCAGGACATTTTTCTTGTCAAAATTACCTCTACTGAGTTGGTTTTTGCTCGGCGGGAACGGGAAGACACAAGTAGCAGTAAGACCCTCCACATCTTGGAAGGGGCACTTTTGATTAAAAAATAACGCCCTGTAGGGAAAGAGATAATGCCGTCTTCCTTCTTGAGAACATCTGATCCAGAGTGCAGCTATCACAGCTGCTTTGGTTTCAAAACAAAACAAAACAACACATCCTTTGGGGAAAACATTCACACAACAGAAGCATCACATGTAGTTTGACTCAGACTATTCCTCCTCTTAAGACCTAGCTGCTTAAGTCTTAAGCAGCTCTTAAGTCCTAGCTGCTCTTAAGTCCTAGCACTTTCCTTCCCACTGCTATTTTCCTCCCCTTGCTCTATTCCAGGGATGGGCAACCTGTGGCCCTCCAGATGTTTTGGCTTACAACTCCCATCATCCCTCACCACTGGCTATGCTGGCTAGGGCTGCTGGGAGTTGTAGACCAAAACATCTGGAGGGCCACAAGTTGCCCACCCCTGCCTTATTAACTCACCCTCCGCAAGGCAAGCAAGCATCCTCACCTGCCTCCATGCCAGAACGTACTCTTCTTTCTGTGTTTCATGTTGCAGTGGCCCAGTTAGCTAAACCTAGAGGGTATATTTAATTTAGGGTTTGCACAGATCCAGAGAGCACAGATCAAGGTTCCAAATTTGGACCTCCATCTCTCATTTTTGCCCATGATTACTCTAGTTTGGCCAACACTCTTGCCACAAGACAAGGCAGATTTCCCTCTAAGGTCATTTTGCATGGCAGGGGTGCCTTACAGATGCGTTGGGCTGCAACTCCCATACTTCCCAGTCAGCTTGGCCATTGGGAATCTGGGCATTAAGGGAGTTGCAGTCTAGCAAATCTGGAGGTCATCAGGTTGGGGAGGGCTTGTGGGGCCCCATTAAGAGTTGTGCCTGTGTGCAGCTGCACACACTGTGCTACACTGCTGATCTGGATGGATGGCTGCTTCCAATTCCCTCAACCATAAATACATTGGGTTAGGTAAGTCCAAAGTGGTCAGGTATGTGCTGGCCATATCACTCCATCACATTGCTGAAGGCTACACAAAGTAGTTGGCCTTGGCCTTAACAGACAAAAGATCTGGAAAATAGCTAGCATTATCAGAAGGTTAGTTTAGGAAAATATAGTACTGTACATTCTCCAGTTCCCAAAGAATAATGAGGAGTTCCAGGGGCAGCACTGCCCAGTCCCCTCTCCTTTGCATGGGGAGATCACCTCTTCTCAGCTCTGATGGGTGTTTCATTCAAACAGAGCGAGATCCCCACTGATTCTTAACCATTAGCTCCCACTGAGGAAATATCAACCAACTATCCTCTGCTATTACCAGCAATCTGCATAAGGAAGGAACGGTCATCCAGCAACAAAACGATACCTTTTGACCAGAGACTCTGCATTTGTTGGTAGTCAGTGAAAGACGACAGCATCATAGGTTGTGTCTGGATGATCATGGGGGCAAAGGAACCCATCTTTGGTAATTTCCCCGCCCCTGTGTGTGCTGGTTGCGTGACCATGATTTGCACAATTACCCATGATTCAGCACAGGTGACCTGGTGCGTGGCACAGTGGGGGTGACTTCTCACCCACCCCACAATCCCTATTGCAAGTCGTGGGTTGTAGTGTGGGTAAGATAGGGATGTACGAAAGTCACTTACCTTTCCACGGATTATGTGGATGGGGGGGGGAGGCGTTCTGTCCCTCCCCCCGGAATCCTCGACGGGGAGGGAGGCGATCCGTTCCTCCCACCTGGAATCCTCCACGGCCGACTGTGCTCTGTGGCAGCTCTGCGGAGCAGCCGGCCAGGCCCAACCAGGCCAGAGCCGTCTGCAGCCGGATTTCCGGCTGTGGAGGGCTCTGGGAAAAAACAAAAACAAAAAACCACGTACACAAATGGTGGCTACGGCCGCCGCCATTTGCGTTCCTTATTTTTGGCCGTCTTAATCTACGTAAATATTTAGGTAGACTATGATGGCGAAAATAAATGGGAACGCAAATAGCGTAGCGGGCGCTATTTGCGTCCCTTTTTGATTTGCCGTTTTAGCCTATGTAAATATTTAGCCTATTTAATATTTTAAATATTTTAAAAAACCCAGCCATGACAGGCTACGTAAATCTTTACGTAGTCTATCACGTCATTGTTTTTCGTTTCTCTTTTAAACCCAGCCATGATAGGCTATGTAAATCTTTATGTAGCCTATCACATCGTGTTTTGTTTTTTGTTTTTTTACAAGACTGCAAATGGCAGCAGCGGCAGCCGGTCAGAAGACCAGCCGCCGCCGCTGCCACTTCCACCGCCGCCGCTGCCACTTCCACCGCCGCCACCCGGAAGATCCGCCCCAGGTAAGTCTCGTCCCAGAGGGGATCCGTGGGGGGGCATGGGCGTGGCAGGCCGTTCCGCCACAGAGTTCAGGGGGCCGAATGCACTGGCATTCGGCCTCACCGAGATCCATGGCGGAACTCTCTGACATCCCTAGGTAAGAAGCATCCCCCACCTAGGGATGTCAGAGAATTTCGCCACGAATCTCGGGGAGGCCGAATGCCAGCGCATTCGGCCCCCCAAAATTGGTGGCGAAACGGTCTGCCCCCCCCCCGGGACGGTACTTACCTTGGGCGAATCCTCCTGGCGGCGGCGGCTCCGGCGGTGGTTCGGCGGCAGTTCGGCAGTGGCGGCGGCGGTGGCCGGTCTTCTGACCAGCTGCCACCGCCGCCATTTCCAGTAAAAACAAAACCAAACAAAAAAAGTGATAGGCTAAGTAAAGATTTACGCAGCCTATCACGGCTAGGGATGGACGAAAGTCCCTTACCTGATCCCGCAGCTTGCTTCACGGTGGGGGGGAGGCACTCCGTCCCTCCCCCCGAAATTCTGGGTGGGGGGGAGGCACCCCATCCCTCCCCCCCGAAATTCTGGCCGGGGGGGAGGCGCCGCCGAATCCTGCTGTCCTGCCGGGACGCTATTTGCGTTGCCCGTATTTTTGCTGTTGTCTACGTAAATGTTTACGTAAACTACACGTGCCCAACTAAGGAATGCAAATGGCAGCGCCCATGGGCGCCGCCATTTGCGTACGCGCTTTTTTTTTTCAAAGTCAGCTGTGAAGGCTACGTAAACATTTACGTAACCTATCACAGTGTTTTTTGAAAATCTAGCCGTGATAGGCTACGTAAATTTTTACATAGCCTATCACGTTTGTTTTTGTTGTTTTTACTTGGAAATGGCGGCGGCGGCAGCCGGTCGGAAGACCGGCCGCCGCAGCCGCCGAGCCGCCACCAGGGACATTCGCACAAGGTAAGTCCCATCCCGGGGGGGGCGAACCGTTTCTCCACCAATTTCAGGGGGCCGAATGCGTTGGCATTCGGCCTCCCGGAGATTCGTGGAGAAATTCTCTGACATCCCTAATCATGGCTAGATTTTTAAAAAATACCGTGATAGGCTTCGTAAATGTTTATGTAGCCTATGACGGCTGAGTAAAAAAAAAAACCGCGCGTACGCAAATGGCAGCGCCCATGGGCGCCGCCATTTGCGTTCCTTATTTTGGCACCTCTAGTCTACGTAAACATTTACGTAGACTACGGCGAAAATAAGGGGAACGCAAATAGCGTAGCGTCTAGTGACTTTCGTACATCCCTACCCCCACCACACCATACACCAGGTTCAGATGACATGGCAACCCATGCTACATTGCAGGTAATTATGTCAATCACGGTTGTGCAACTGGCACGTGTGGGGGCAGGTGTCAGGAGCGCCCTAGCGGCCTCTTTCAGTAGACTCCAAGACACAGACGAAAGGATTTTCAAGGCTTTAATCCTTTTATAACTTAATGACTCTTTCAGATGCTAATCACCAGCGACGAAGCAAGGAACAGCAGAGTAGCCTACGATCTGAGTAGGCAGTTGATCCCCGTTTGAAAGAGAATCACTTGAAGACCCTGAACTTATGGTCTAGGGAGAGATCCTCGCTCTTTCCCTTGGGTCCACGGGAGGCGGCTGTTTCTTGCGCGCCAAACAGGCGCTACGCCTCTTTTCCACGCCCTCCATCGCTCATCACTCCCTGCGTCTGCATCGAGCTCCTAGCAAACCCCCCTCCCGCACTTTCTCACTGCTAGGATCACTATCTATCTCAGGAATGCCAGCAGGACGAATCTCTGCCAGCTGCTGTGCCTGTGAGGGATGAGCTGGCTCCCCTCCCACGGATTGCTGATCCTCATCAGAATCAGAACTGCTCTGGGGTTCTATCAGCTCAGTTTCCACCCTGACAGCAGGGAAAGAACCCACAACAGGTTCTTTCACTCCTGTGATTGTCCGAACCTGGTCTTGGAGGTCATCCAGTCCAACCCTGCCCCTACTCAATGCAGGATCTGTAACGCAGGATCTGTAACGCAGGATGCAATTACAGCATCCCTGTCCAGCCCCTGCTTAAATACCTCTAGCCAAAGAGAGCCCACCAACTCCCAAGGATCTGTCCCACTTTGTGCAGGCAAAAATAAATACCTGGCCCAGCTTCTTACTAGAACTAATCATTAGTCCACTCAACAGAATGTTGGGCATTTTACTTGCTGGCAGAAACAGAAATATAACCACTAAAGTAATTTCCTTTGCTTCTGTAAAATTGCACCATATTCTGCTAGAAGTGCAGTTGATTGTTATCATGATGATTAATTACATTGTTTTATTTTATAGAATGATGTAACTATAGAAGTTACTTTTTATTTATTATGCTTTATGGTCGCAACATAAACTTTGAATGGAAAATAGCTAACCATAGACTTTAACCTTTGACTTGAGTGTTTTGCAGCAACATGGAGGTTGCTAAATTTGGACATCCTCTTTACACAATCTTGCAAATGGTTCAATAATGGATAAGCTCCAAATGTAGGTAACCACTTCTCAACTGGCACAACAAATGGGTTGATGGAAGTTTACAACAGAACAGCTTCCACCGTTCTTACCTGACATCACTTTCCCTCATGGAGGATAAGGCTAACAGTATCAATGACTACTAGTCATGATGGCTACATATCACCTCCAATATCAGAGGCAGTATGCCTCCGAATTTCAGTTGCTGGGGAACATGAACTCTTCTTATATTTTCAAATTACCTTCCCATAAGTATCTTTGTCTTGTTCCACCATCTTCATCCATGGAACCAAGAGAAGGGTGAGGATGTATTCTTCTGCTGGGTCAAAAAGATCCTCAAATGGCGGGTCAGTTTTGTGGTAAATCTCATTTTTTGTACTCTGTGGTAACCCAATATCCATAGCAGCAGAAGGAGCAATGTAATTGGCATAAAGGAGCTGTTTTAAGTGGAAAGAGAAGCAAACAGTTCTTAGCAATACATTTACTTAAGAAGGAAAAACATTAAAGATATACCTGCAATACCTCATGTGTATTTTGTGCAATATTAAAATAAAAGCTCTAGTTTTCTGTTCTTGTTCTGTAGTTAATGATTCCAAAATACTTTGATTGGGTTCACATGACCGCCGCAGCTCGTGACCTATTTAAGCCACAATGAGCTCGAGCACCTGCGAGCACCATACTGAATATTCAAGCTGTAGCTGCAGCTTGTTGTGTCATCTGAACCTGGTGACCATGGGTTATTAGAGGGTTAAACAACCCTTGAGGAACCCATGGTCTAACTCTCACATAACCCATGGTTCCCAGGTTCGGACAACATATTCAAAATGGCCACCAGCATGCACCGCAATCCACTGTGGCTTAAATAAGCCATGGTGGGTTGTTTGCTCATGCAAACTGGCCCAATACCTACCCTAGCTCCTTGCCTTTCTTACTTCCTCATCCTGCTTATTCAAAATATCTGCTTTCTTCCCCAAACAAGATAGAATGATGCATTCACTAACCTTAAGACGGGTTCACACATGAATATCCGCTACTTGACAGGCATGTCTGGATGAGCTTCTACAGATAGTACATCTTATTTATTATTGCAGACATATGGGCAGTATCCAGTGGTGCCATTCTACAAATCCAAAACGTGGTAGCAGAGCTCCCCCTAATCACTGCATTGCACAAGCCTAAGAGAGCCACCTTTCTAAATCCACCAATAAATGCATGTGTCTCAACACCCCACCCCACTCTTTTACTCTCTTAATGTTGTTCCTCCATTTCCCAGAAAGCTTTTCTTTTTCTTTCATTTTGAAATGCTATAGGCCAAGCCTCTGCATGTTTCCTCAGAAGTAAATCCCACTTAATTGGGTGGAACTTATTCCCGGGTGAACATGTGTGACCTTTCAAACTCCTCCTACTTCTCCTGCAGTTACAACACTATGCATTGGTGTGTGGCACTCGAACACAGCAGATACTGTGCTGTATTGATTAAGATGTGCCCACACAGCACCCATCGTGTTTGAAAAAAATACTACAAAGCAGTAGGGCTACCAACAAAAGTATGTATTGTCAGGCACCTGCCGAGAACCCACACCCTTTCAGGAGCCCACTGAGAAGAGCCCCTGGAGTTGCTCCTCCTCTTCACTATTACAACTTGCTTGTTCATCTGTGTCTTGCTCTGGCCAAGAGAATGGTGGTAGTGGTGGTGAGAAGCAGTAGATGACACTGCCTTCTTGTTAACTAATTCTCTGCCTGTCAAGCAAGCAAGAGGTAGCGATAATGAGAAAAAGGATGAGGACCAATAGCAGCCAGTGACAATGGCAATGAGAAGGTAGACTCAATGAGAGAAGGGAGCTATCCATCTGGTTCGTACATGACAATGACCCATGGTTTGTTTAAACCATTTTAAACAGTTATCACCAGCTGTCGTGCACAAGTGGGATCAAGCAAGCACCTGCCTCCCACATGCCTGCCACTTTCACTTTTATTCAACAATCTACAGTTGGCTCATTTGTAGGTTGTTGAGCATGATTTAAAAACCCAGATCAATGAGTTGTTTAGGGGCTAAGCACCATAGCAGTTAACCCAGTTTTTTAGTAAAAGCAGAAATGGTTGGTGTGCTGCAGGCAGCGTGCCTGCTCTCTCCTGCTCCTCCCTGCCAGCCCATGATTTGCTTAACCCATGGGCTGTCGTTATGTGTGACCTGCCTCATTGAGGGTGTCTTTCCCCAAGGGCTCTCAAAAACCTGGAGCTGGCCATGTACAGCGGTGTTTTAGAAATGAAAGGGGCTCCTGTGCAGATCCTACACAGATTGAGGATAGATGAATTACTTAATAGTTCTTGTAGATTCACAGATATCAAGGGGTAAATATTTGAGGGATTATTTACCCCTTGCTGTGATAAGTGAACATGCCCTGAAGTCCATTTGTTTGTTTATATTTATATCCTACCCTTCTAGTGCAAAAGTGACACTCCTGATGGCTTACAACAGGGTCAGCAGTTCAAAACATAAAAACGTTATCTGCCACACACAACAAAAGCCTGCCAGAATAAAAGTCTTCAGTGATCACCAAAAACAGGGAGGGAGGGGCCCCAAACTCACTTTATGGGGCAAAGTGTTCTATAATTTGGGTGCAGTCACTGAGAAGGTCCTCCCTCACGTCTCATTCAAACATGCTTCCACCCTAGATAGGATACAGGCCCTGTTCAGATGTGCTTGGGGACAGGGTGGTTAGGGTAACTACTGGGGGGGGGGGAATAGCAAAACCACAATGCATGGGCCTGCCAGACAATAGCAGAACCACGTGGCGCTGCATGTTTCTGCTAACCACCCCTCTCCATGGTTACCTGGAGATCGTCCCAGCATAGTTAGCATGCATCCTGTCATCCTCTGTGGCACAAATGGGCTCCCAGCGTCTGCTCTGGTGTCTGAAATGGCCGTGTGACCACAGAGAAAGTCCGTGGAGCTAGAGCATTGCCAGTAGAGGTAGATGCTCTAGCTGGCAGACCCTATGGTCACAGCCTGGAAGTTCTCCAAAGCCCGTTTTAACCACTGGGGAGCCCGCCAGATGACATGGTAAGCCACCACGGGGCCACTTAACCCTGTTGCAGGGGGGTGGTGAGTCTGGGTGGCTTACTAACCATGAGGAACGTCGTTTCCCCCACACACACACACACAACATGCTAACCACTGTGGTTAGCAAAAAATGCCTAACCATCATGGCTTAGCATGACGTCTGAACAGGACCACAGAGAAGGGCCTCTCCTTCTGATCTTAGAATCAGGTTAGAATTTGTTAGGCTTTTAGTGTCATGGCCCCCCTGGAGGACTCTTCTTCCGAAGATGACCTGGGGTCCCCTGAGCTGACTGTGTCTAGGACCCTTGAGGCAATCAAAGGGATCCTGGGACCTCCAGGGAGATAGCCTTCATACCTCCCCCTCATGACACACACAGCCTCCTCTCAGACACAGAGGCAGACACCGAGCGGCTATCTAGAGCCAGGGAGTGGAGGCACCTAAAGGTTCAGGTGTGGCTGGCTGCCAGATGCAGAACCACCTGCCTGAGGAATAAGGGCTCCTCATGAATAAGGGTGTTCTTGTGAGCAAGGCACTACTCATGAGTAGACTATTCCTCAGGTGGCACTGATGGCCTGAAGCTGTGCTCTGTGAGTGGGGCTCTGAAGGCTTAGGCTTAAAAGTCTTCAGTTCTAGGCACAGCAATATTCCAACATCTGTACACCAGCTCCCAGATTCCTGCCTTGTATTTCCCTGATAACCTAGCTGTTCCTGGACCTCCCTGGGTTTGGACCTTGGATAGCCTATTGACCTTGCCTTTGGAACTGAGTCTGGCTAAATCCCTGGCACTAGAAATCCAAGACTTCCCCCATTACCTGTTCCAAAACAGACTAAGATGGCCTTTATGAAACACACTATTTTAGCACCAACACACGCATCTTGTGACCTTGAAGACTAATATTTATTTTAACAAAGGTAATGTTAATTCGATGTGCATGAAAAGTGACAGGAAACTAAAACTATGCAGAGCTCAAAAAAAGCATATTAGACAAAATATATCATATCTCCCATTGTGCCCTTGCCGAATGCAAAATAAACTGGACACGGTTCTAATTAGACATACAATTGTACCAAATCTTGGAAGTATTATGGAAGACTAATGCTACAGTTACATCACATTTCACTGTGATCCACACTTTTCACATGTAAAAAGCTAGGTTAGCAAAGAACAGAACAGACATTAAACAATGCAACGTCTATAAAACTGTTTTTCTTAAAAGGGGATTGGCCATTTTATTCAAGCTGAGCTGGGCAGCTTCAAGGCTAAATTGATTGCCCTCCTATGACTCATAAACCAACACATAAGAGCTGAGAAAAGGAAAGGATGAAAGAAAGAAAAAGGTTTTCCTTTCTGGAAATGTTCTCTCACCAGTGTGTATGTGTTTTAGAGGCTCAGATATCGTCTCCTTGTTTCGCTCGTATGAAAAGTGGCAAGTGTTGCATGACCATAATTTACAGAATAATTCTACAGAGCCATTAATATGCATTGTACAGAACACTGATTCTTACATCCTGTTATATTACGTTTTGTTATACTACAGCTGCCATCCATGAGGCTGCTTAAAAGCTACAATTTAGTTTCCTTTCCCTTCTGATGCAGAAAAGCTTCTTAACTTCACCGACAAACGTCTCAGTGACATAAACATAGGAAGCTGCCTTATGCTGAGGACAACCATTAGTCCATCTAGCTCAGTATTGTCTAATCTACACTGACTGGGTCTTTTAGGGCCAAAGTAGACATACATTATTCCCATAAATTATTCCCTTGCATAGCTGGGTTTTTAAAAAATAAATAAATAGAAGGAGCAGAGAGCCCAAGCTGGTTTAGGACTGTGGCATGGGGGAAGTTTTGTTTTGCGATTTTTGCCCCAGCTACAACCCTGATCCAAACTGGGGGGCCTCCACACCTATTTGAAAGGGAGAAAGCTCCCATTGGCACCACTGGAATTGTTATTTAAAACAACAACAAAAAATCCAGCCACACAAGGGCTAAATATGTGAATAATGTCACTTGTGCTTTGGCCTCCAGACAGCGGTCAGGGCTGGGGTCAAGGCTAGGCACGGTCAGGCCCATGATGAGGGTCTGCAGCCCAGCAGGGGCCCACTGACAAGAGCCCACTGAACTTGCTCCTCCTCCCATTGTGATCTGCTTGTTCACTTGCCTTTTGCTCTGGCCCAGACAAGAGAGTTGGCGATGCCACTGCCTACTTGCTCACTGGCTCTCTGCCTGTCAAGCAAGCAAGTGGTAGCAATGATGAGAAAGAGGATGAGACGCAACAGCACCTGGGGACAGTGGTGGTGAGAAGGTAGAGAGACTCACTGAGGGAAGGGGTCCACTGAGGGTCCTTTTCCCAAGGGCCCTCAAAAACTTGGAGCCGGCACTGACGGAGATCTTTCCCAAACTTACTTGGAGATTCCAGAGATTGAATCTGGGACTTTTTATATAAAAGGCATATGTTCTACATGCTACAGAACATTTCTGCTTGAAGCTTTTAATGCTTGCTCACTCATGGTTGCTTGCTCACTCATATGCTTGCTCACTCATGGTAGTTTGTAGGTCCTTTACATGCCATTGTTATCCTCTAGGGCCTCTCCCGTGCTTTGCGAACATTATCACAGTTTTTTTTTCTTAATGGGGAAAGTGTAGCATTTTTTCTGAATGACCTCTATAATGCCATAGAAATCTCGTGTAATTGTGCAATCCCACTATACCACAGTGCCAGCTAGTGGTTGTATAACAGAACATATAGAAAGGCAGAGAAATAAAAGCATGTAAAACCTCTGATCTTAATCCCACAAAGAATATAGAAGCAGAAGCCTCGGTAAAGGTGTGGGTTAAAAGTTTCATATAGAAAAGCCCACAGTCCTTCCCCTAGTGATGCCTACTCACTACCTAGTAATACTTTTCCTGCTCCTTTAGCCCACAGATTTTACACATCTGCACTAGAATACTGAAGGAGCTGAATTTTTAAATACCTATTTGGATATCGAAAAGGCTTTTGGAAATAACTTTGCTCTATGCATTCAGTTCATTTTTATAGATCGTATACGTGCACCACAGGGCTAGAATAGAATAGGAATTTATTCCTTTACATCCTGGATTTTAAAAAAAATCACTGTACAAACATATTAAAACACAAAACAATAAAATACATAAAAACCAACTACCACAAATAAAAACCATTACAAACAATAACAAAGTCAGTAAAAGAAATCAATCAATAAACCCAGAATATAGCAGGAGCATGTCAGTTAAATGACCTGATGAATAGAAAAGTCTTGACCTGATGTTTAAATGACAATAATGTGTGTGTACTGCACAATTTGGTGCGGCGGAGGGAATTCCATCAAATAATGGTGCCATTAGTAAAAAGGCTCTCTCTTCACACATCACCCACCTGGCAGCAGGGCAGTCAGAAAAGTGTCTATGAAACTGATCTTAATGATCAAGCTGACTCATATTTAAATCCAGTAGACCCCAAACTGATTGAACCCTGAGAATCTCAGCTGGTGTGTGTGTGTGTGTGTGTGTGTGTGTGTGTGAGAGAGAGAGAGAGAGAGAGAGAGAGAGAGAGAGAGAGAAACAGGATGCTTAACTAGATGAACCTTAGATCTGATCCAGCAGGAACCTCCTTCTGTTCTTACACACCATAGATAACAATGCTTCTGTCATAGAACTTTCAATTTCAAGTCACTGAAAAAGAAAATCTCACATCATAAGAACATAAGAAGAGCCATGCTGGCTCAGACTAAGGGTCCATCTAGTCCAGCACTCTGTTCACACAGTGGCCAGCCAGAAACCTATGGGAAGCCCTTAGGCAGACATGAGCATAACAGAACCCTGCCGCTCATGTTCCCCAGCAACTGGTAGAGATACTCTAAATACTCTAAATAGTATCACTTCTGAAACTGAAGATTAGATAATATATATAGCCATCCTGACTAGTAGCCATTGGTAGTATTATCCTCCATGAATTTGTCTAATCCCCTTTTGAAGCTGTCCAGGTTGTTAGCCATTACTGCACCTGTGGAAGTGAATTCCATAGTTTTAACTATGAGCTGTATGAAGAAGTATCACCTTTTATCTTTCCTGAATCCCCCACCAATCAGCTTCATGGGATGACCCCAAGTTCTAGTATTAGGAGAGGGGGAGAAAAACCTCTCCCTTTCCACTTTCTCCACACCATGCATAATTCTGTACACTTCTATCATATCTCCCTTTACATGTCATTTTTCTAGGCTAAAACGCCCAAGACATAATAACCGTTCCTCATAAGGGAGTTGCTCCAGCCCCTTGATCATTTCGGTTGCCTCCAGCTTAATTTTCTAACCATTTTCTGTTTTAGAGATAAGTTTTAATATATGATGGCAACAATTTCCAATGTCATTTTTTTCCCAGTGTTGAAGAATCTCTATTAATGGTCATTTACTTTCCCGCTCCATTTGTGCTTTCTAAATTCTTGCTGGAGCAACAAAACCTCCAAACGCCCCTTGGATAGCACACAGCTCCAAACAATTAAAGTATGATACTGTCCATTATATGAAAAAAATATGTTTTAAGTGGGTGTCTATAAATGCCTGGAAAGTTCAGACAAAAGTCACAGTACATATAATAGCATATCAGACTTCATTTATTCAGTGATTTATTTTTTACTTCAGTAAAAGAAGAATGCATTTTCCTATATTGCCTCTATATATTTTTCTATAATATAAAATGTATTAAAAGTTAGAGATGGGCCTAAAGCAAATTCCAGATGTGGAATCTGCTCACAGTTTGCATCTTTATATAATTTATAAAGGCAAAATCTGGAGACAGTAAATCCAGTTCTCCTACCCTCAAAATCAGGTCAGCATTCAGACATAAAAATCCTGAACCCAGAAAAGCAAATAGCCATTGTCTTGGTTTAGTAAAGACAGAACTTGTCCTCAAGTCTGTATTTTTAAACTACGAAGTATGAAGTCCAACCAGCATTAAGCATTAAATCCCTCTGAGTTACGCTGGAAAGTTAAGTACATGTTTTACCGTGTAATGTCAGAAAGTTAGATCTATACTCACAAACACACTTCAGGTTGACAATATTGCTGTCAAGCACTTGAATTTCCACATATAGAACTATGGTGGTAGTTATTTTTATCTAAGTTGGCTCTGGTATAACAACAGTTTATTTTCCATAACAGCCTTACATTTTTCTACCTCTAAATAGTATTTTTTTCCCAGAGCCTATTTCCACATGTTGTCCTTTTTGTTTTCCAGTTCATTTTGCACTTTATGTACTTTTAGAAAAATAGCTGCATGCATTCCTTTCACTTTATACACAGTGGAATGTGTTGTCATTCCTTTAGTGTATCATAAAGCTTGGACAGAAATAACTGAAGAAATGACAAGTGCTTAATAGTAATCAAATGTAGTACTTATGTGCAGTGGCTTAATAAGCACATGAAAACACAAAAAGGATATGAAAGACTTTGGGCATGATTCACCGGGGGCCCATATACATGAGCCATTTACTCTGGGGCTGCTGCAATCTGAAGACCTTCGGGACATATGATGCAGTCGCCACTTCGCAGTCTAACTGTGGTTTTCACAGGGAAAATGTGGATTTCCACAGAGGCGTTTTGCTGTGATTTTTTAGCTTGCTGTGGGTTTACCACAGTTGCTGAGCTGTCTATCCCTTCCTCGAACTGACTTCACAGTTTGCGGTGGGTGTGGGGTAGGCATGCTTAGTGATTGCGTCACTCTGTGATGCCTTTTCACTTTGTCCTATTCCTCCCTGTTCCTTTGCAACTGTGCAGTAATGGAGAGGTATCCATTTTGGAATGATGGGTAGGTACGTACGTGGGCCCTTCGCATGTATGAACCATCACAAGAGTTACCATGCCAAACAATTGGCAAGGTGATGAAGGAGCAGACTACCCACATCTTACCAAATGGACAGACACAAAAGAATCCCTAAAATACAAAACAGCCACTAAAACCTGAAGTGTCACACTCCCACCCTCACGTAGCTGCGCAGCTGTGCATTTAAATATAATGGTAAAAAAAAAAGAGCAGTGCAACTGTCATAGTTTACTTCACTTTAACAGCAATGTGTCAGGCCACAGAAGATTTTTACTGCGATTTACATCTGCAGTAAGTCTCACGTGCACCACAGCAGAAGCTATTCGCAGCTGCAATGCTGCGCAGTTACGATGGAGTGAATGTTGAAAGCCGTGCCATGTAGATGGCCCCCTGGAAGCTGTCCTGTGCAAGTCCCAATGAAATGAATGGGAATTATACAAGAGCACTCATAAGAACATAAGAAGAGCCATGCTGGATCAGACCAAGGGTCCATCCAGTCCAGCATTCTGTTCACACAGTGCCCAACCAGCTGTTGACAGGCAATCACAAGCAGGACACAAGTGCAAGAGCACCCTCCCACCCATGTTCCCCTGCAACTGGTGTACCGCCTCAGGTACTGGGGTTAGCACAAAGCCCTGAAGGCTAGTAGCCATTGATAGACTTCTCCAGGAATTTGTCTAAGCCCGTTTTAAAGCCATCCAAGTTGGTGGCCATCACTACATCCTGGGGTAGTGAATTCTATAGTTTAACTATAAGCTGTGTGAAGAAGTACTTCCTTTTATCTGTCTTGACTCTCCCACCAATCAGCTTCATGAGATGACCTCGGTTTCTAGCATTATGTGAGAGGGAGAAGAAAGTCTCCCTATCCACATTCTCCACACCATGCACTGTTCTTTATTTGTTTACTTATATCCCACCTTTTTCCTTCTTGCAAGGAACCCAAGGTGGCTTACATAGCCCTCCTCTTCATTTTAACCTCACAATAACCCTGTATGGTACGTTAGGCTGAGAGTCAGTGACTAGCATTCACATTGGCATAATGTGATTTACAGTGCAAAAAGAAGCTCAGCGAAAAACGGAGTTTGCAAGGCCGTGGTAAATATACTCACCCCTTTGATGGTGCAGTCACACAAAATATTCCCCAAGTGAAATTGCCATATGGTCCTTTTACACATTATTGTAGCCATGTGGGAGATGCTTTTCTGTGGGCACCTCCTGGGCAATTGGAGTAATGTTTAAATGGCTCAACTATGTAGGTGGGACCCAACCATTATGGGTCTTTCCCACAGAATCAACAACCTCTTCCTTGACAGCGTGCTAATTTTGTGGTGGGATCCCACGCAATACACTCTCACGCATGTGTTGGGTCATTTAAACATTGCCCCTGCTCATGGAAAAGTGAGTCCCCTGTAGATGGGGGAATGTTTACATGGCCCTACAGTTCACCTTGTAAAGTAGTGAATTTTCAGAGATTGTGTCTGAAAATTCATGTCCCCCCTCCCACCTGCAGCCACTGTGAGGGTTGTACCTAAGCTCAGAGGGAACTGGGAATTCTGAGGAGGTGGCAGATGACATCAGGGTCCCTGCAAATCAAAAATCCCGATGATCCCTGACTCCACTATACCACTGAGTAACATATTAGTTGGGTTGTGTATACTCTCCACTGGATACTAGGGATGTTGGAGAAATCAGCAATGGGTTCAAATGAGATTGAATTTCTATGAACCCAACCCAAGGATACTGCAGTGAACTGGCTTTTTCTAAGTTGCATGGATTCCATGGACTTGTCGCCCATTTTTTAGTTTCCTGAATTGTACGCAAATTAAGTCATATAAAAATATGAAAAACATTTAAAAGACTGACTGAAAATGCACATTTCCCCCATAGGCTAAAGTGAGAAAATGCATATTTGGGTAGGATTCATGCATTTTTGGAAGTTCACTTTTGCTCAAGTGCACATTTGCACAGGTTCACACTTAACAACATGAATTCGGGAAATTGAGAAAATCTGATTCCATCAATGAGCAGCTGACAGAATGAAAGACTCCTGACAATCTGCACAATTCAGATGGAACGGATTTAACAAAATCTGTACATATCAACTCTGTACCAAGGTGGCCCAAATTCCATGCCAAGATAAACAGAAATCTGCAACCTTTTACATCTTATATAATTTATATCTTATCTTAAACTAATTTGCATGTATTTGCGTATTTTATTCTGCTTCATTTATAAATGGGGATGGCCAGACAGCTCTGCACGACACTGAACTTGCATCGCCGGACCACTGAACATCCTACTCTGCCCCACCTCTGGCTTTTGAAATGTCACCCGTCATTAACCCTTAACTTTCACACTTAACTTTGCAAAGTTAAGAGGAAGACACTCACTCCAACAGAAAATAGGAAGCTGGGAATTCTCAGATTGCAAGTGTGGTGTAGTGGCTAGAGTGTTAGACTGGGAGTCGGACAAACTGGGTTCTAGTCCCCACTTGGCCATGGAAGCTCACTGGGTGACTTTGGGCCAGTCACAGACTCTCAGCCCCAACCTACCTTGCAGGGTTGTTGTTGTGAGGCTAAAATGGAGAGGAGGAGGACCATGTAAGGCACCTTGGATTCCTTAAGGAGGAAAAAAGGCAGGATATAAATGTAATAAAATCAAAAATTTTAAAAAATCAAATCAAAAAGTCTAATATCATTTCTCATGTGATGAGAAAACTGTAGAATACCAAAAGTAACACAGAGACAACAATATGCTGTTCAGATCTCTTCATCTGCTCATGGCCATAATCAGAATAAGCATTACACACACACACACACAAACACATACTGCCAATGGTGAAGGCAGAGTTTGGAAATGCACAGTGACCATAAGCAGCATCTTTTCTTGATTGGATACAGCTTGAATCTCATCTGTTTTCTAATGAATTTTTTAAAAAATCATGTGGCCATAAAAAGTAAACCAAATGTAGCTGCACATGTGTTGATTTGTTATGTTACATTTGAGCTGTTAGTTATGCTAAT
This sequence comes from Heloderma suspectum, assembly GCF_057233095.1. Classification (NCBI taxonomy): domain Eukaryota; kingdom Metazoa; phylum Chordata; class Lepidosauria; order Squamata; family Helodermatidae; genus Heloderma; species Heloderma suspectum. Next base: position 40,214,445 of record NC_139461.1, on the reverse strand, counting down.
GGAACAGTTTCACATGTTGCATTTTGATGTATTTGCTTTTAATGCTCATGCGGATATAGCTTTTTTGCAATTTCCTAGTTACACTCTTTGTGCAATGTTCTGCTGTCACCACCAGGACCAACTTGGAAATAAGATTAAGGAGGAGAAAAAGTATAACTATGCAATCCTACACATGTCTCCTCAGAAGTAAGTCCCATTGAGTTCACTGGGTCTTACTTGGGCCTAGCCCTTCCATTATGCAGTCTCATACTCCTTTAACTCCAGAGGCAGTGAGCCTATGTACACCAGTTGCTGGGGAACATGGGTGGGAGGGTGCTGTTGCACTCATGCCCTGCTTGTGGGTTCCTGGTCAACAGCTGGTTGGCCACTGTGTGAACAGAATGCTGGACTAGATGGACTCTTGATCTGATCCAGCATGGCTCTTCTTCTTAACTCCATTGTCATCCAACGTTCCAACTGGCTCCCTAGCTGGTTTCCTGCTTGTGATATATTTAAAGAATCCTTTATTGTTGGCCTTGATGTTGTTAGCAATATGCTCTAAAAAATGCTTTTTTGCATCTCTTATTGTCTGCTTGCATCGCCTTTGTGCAAGCTTGTACTCCCTTTTGTTTTCCTCACTTGGGCAAGGCTTCCATATTCTGAAGGAAGCTTTCTTTTCTCTAATAGCTTCCTTGACACTACTCGCTAACCATGCTGGTGACCTCCTGGACTTGGTGCTACCTTTCCTAACCTGTAGTATACATTTTAGCTGAGCGTCCGTCATTGTGGTTTTGAGTAACCTCCAAGCATTTTGAAGGGATTTAACCTTCTTGACTCCCCCTTTCAACTTCCTTTTCACCAGTTCCCCTATTTTAGAGAATTTTCTTCTTTTGAAGTCAAATGTGATTTTGTTGGACGTCCTGGGCTTAAATATATATTAAAACTGATAGCACTGTGGTCACTGTTTCCAGTTGGCTCAACAACATTTACATCTCGTACTAGGTCCTGGGCGACACCACTTACGATTAAATCCAAGGTCGCCTCCCCTCTGGTTGGTTCCATAAATAACTGTTCTAGGGCACAATCATTTAACTTCTTTCTCGTGGTTGGAACATGTGTTTATACAATCAATGTGGGGGTAATTGCAGTCACCCATTATTACAACACTTCCTCATTTGGAGGCCTCCCTGATTTCGTTTTCCATCTCAAGGCTACCCTGAGCATTCTGGTCTGGGGGACGATAGCACATTCCTAGCACTAAATTAGTTCTAGAGCCCGCTATTGTGACCTACAGCACTTCTCTGGAAGAGTCTGCTCCTTTTAGGTGTTCTAGTCTGCTTGACACTATGCCCTCCTTGATGTACAGAGCAACATCTCCCCCAGTACACCCTTTCCTGTCCTTCCTGTAGAGTTTCTGCGAGGGCAGGGAGGAGTGGTAAGGCATTGGAGGACAGAGCTGTATCTGTACCACACAGCCTGCCCTGTGGCCCCTATCTGTACCTGGAATGGAGGGGGTGGGGGGAATGTTGTCATTTGCTTCGAGCAACAAAATATCTTGACCCAGCCCTGGTTAAACTCCCTCTTTGCTTCGAGCAACAAAATACCTTGGCCCAGCCCTGGTTAAACTCCCTCTTGCCACCTGCTGGAATTCCAGTAATTATCAACCTCCATCCCACCCACTCACACCCTAGTGGCAGCTGTTTGCATTTTTAAAAAATGCATGTTAAATGCAAATCATCATTTAATGTCACATCTAGTGTGGCCATCAGTATCTCTTAACAGGTAAGGCATAAGTAACCTCTGGAGGAAGTGCTCTTGTCTATAAGAAGTGTACCTAAAAGTCCACCTCATCCTGCATTCTTTGCAAGAATCCTAGCAGGCACGAGGTGGCCTACCAGCAGTTGGCCAGTAGTCCAGGATGTAGCTTCTCCCCTACCTCCTGCTTGAAGTGACATTTCTCTTTTTTATTAGAGATCCAAAGCTTGACGGAATATAATGGATATTTATTATTTTGAAACACCTCAGGAACACACCTGTATATTCGATAGCCCTAGCTAGATGTGAAATATTGTAAATGAAATAATCTGCAAAGGAAAAGGATAAAAGTCATATGAAAGGCCAGAAACAGATACATAATAGAATAATGGAATTATAGTCGAAAGGGACCTTGGAGGTCATCTAGTCTAACCCCTGGCTTGATGTAGTATCTACAATGCAAGATGCAGCTACAGCATCCCTGATAGGTGGCTGTCCAGCCTCTGCTTAAATACCTACAGAGAAAGAGAGTCCATCACTTCCCAAGGTGGTCTGTCCCACTGTTGAATAGCTTGTACTGTTCGGATGTTACTCATAATGAAATCTGCTTCCCTGCATTTATTTATTTACAGCATTTATATACTGCTCCACATCCAAACAGATTCTGGAGCAGTGAACAATAAAAGACAAATGAAATAAAACACTACGTTAAAACTTTAAAAAATAGAATACCAATAAAACTGTGGCTGGTCAGTCGAGGAAGGCTTGTTGAAATAAAGATGTCTTCAGCAGGTGCAGAAAACAACACAATGTTGGTGCCTGCCTGACCTCCAGAGGCAGGGAGTTCCACAGAAAGCAAACCACCACACTGAAGGCTCTACTCCTGGTGGACTCCAATTGGGCCATAGGTCCATGCGGAACCACCAGGAGCATCCCATCAGATGACCTCAGTGACTGGGCAGGTTGATAAGGGAGAAGGCACTCTCTCAAGGATTCTGGTCCAAGTTGTATAGGGCTTTTATACACTAGTACCAAAACCTTAAACCTGGCCCAGTAGCTTATATGCAGCCAGGGTAGTTCCCTCAGCAAAGTAATTGCATGGTGAAAAGAGGCAACAGCCGAGCTACACTTGCTACAGCTTCTGGGCCAGCATTAAGGGCAGCCCCACATAGAGCACATTGCAGTAATCCAGTCTTGGGGTTACTAGCACCTGTACCACTGTGGCCAACCTATCCCTGTCCAGCGGAGGCAGTAGTTGGCAGATGAGTTGAAGCTGGTAAAAGGCACTCAGAGTCCCCATGGCCACTTGGGCCTCCAACAACAATGATGGATCTCGTAGTGCCCCCAGAATTTCCACCCATTGGTTCTAGTCCTGTCCTCTGGAGCAACAGAGAACAAATCTCCTTCTATGTGACAGCCCATCATATATTTGAAGACTGCTAACATGTTTCCCCTTAATCTCTCTTCTCCAGGCTAAGCATACCCAGTTTTTTCAACCTTTCCTCAAAGGGTTTGATTTCCACACCCCTCGCCATCCTGGTCACCCTCCTCTGGACATGGTTATCTAACACAACAATTATGTATTTTTTTGCCCTTGCTCACTGGACAGCAGTGACTTCCAGTTACTAACATAATTCATGGCCTTATCAGTTGCTTGCTCGCTTGCTCATTCAACATGAAGTGAGAGCCAATTCACCCATTACATGGCAGTCTGGGTACACCTAGTTCTGCCACAGTATGCTTCTAATGTGTGATGGGAAGACATATACCTGCAGACACTCAAGGATATATGCTGAGGAGACATGACTGGCTGTAGCTCTGTGGCACACATCTGTATCTTCCCTTCTCAGTTGATATGTTTACTGTGGCAAAACCAGTTCCATTAGTGGAACTGCAACACATTTTCCCAGGCTTCTAAAAAAAAGTGTGTTTTATTCTACTGCATTTTACATGTTCCGTTTTCCTTGCTGAACTTGTTCTTTTAATTTTTTAATGATTGGTTTATTATATATTTTATTATTTTAATGTGAGCTGCCCTAAGTGTACTGATTGTTTATTGTATTTATCTATGTAAAAATATTTCTATACTGCTGCTCATGTATAGCATATCCAGGCAGTGTACAATAATATAAATATAAATATTCATTATAGTTTATTTTCCTGGTAGAGCAGTTTAGAGCATAAATGTCCAATATATCCAGTAGATTTTAAGAAGCTTGATAAGCCATAATATCACTATTTTCTGTGCATTCAGACACCTACCTCAGTGATACACAGACTGCTACAGGAAGAACACCCACCTAGATCATCATTTTTAACATGCACCCTCATAAATAGTATACTGTAATGGCAGGAGTAGGTAACCTGATGTATTGGCCCCAGGTGCATAGCCAAGTCATTTGTAGTGTTAGAGGGACCTAGAGATCCATAATGCTTGCTTAAGTTCATTATTGTTGCAATTCCCTTGCTAGTAAGCCTCTGAGCATGTGAAGATGATTCAAAGGGCCAATAGCGTGTCCTAGCACATTCCAGACCAATGAGTGAGAGTGTTATCAGGCCGTGCCTGAGAAGTGAAGTTGTGTGTTTATGCTCAGCTGCAGGTGGCTGTGCTGAGAACCAAGTGCAGTTAGTTTACACTGGGAATGAAACTAGGAGCGCTTGCTAGTATTGTGCTGCCTCATTGCTCATGGCATAAAACCCATTTGACCCAATGGCTCGTTGTTCAGAGAAGCTGTCTGATCCAACCATTGGGTACGCCTGTGTGCTGTAAGTTACCCAATAAAGTCTCCTTGTAAGCAAACCTTTGCATCTGATTTATCACTATCTTGGCACCTCTAACCTAGGAGTTCAATGCCCATGGCCGGGGCAACACATCTGGTGCCCTCCAGACATTTTGGGCTGCAACTCCCATAAAAAAGCCAGAAGAAATGGTAGGAAAACACAGGAGGGTTACAAACAGAACACAATCTCATCTGGACTGCATGTAAGATTCTGTGAATGAGCAGGGCGATTGCATGATAAAAGCCTAATCTGGAAGCACCCTTCTTCATTTAAATCTTGATCTCACTTTGAATCCCACTTAATCATCCTTGTGAGCAACAGCAGCAGTATCAATTGAAATGCAATGGATGCAAGCAAAATACAGCTACACATATGAAGAGCATCTCTACACCAGCCTAAAATCCCACATCTCAAATGGGGCTTTCTGCTTCCATTTTAAATGCAGGATCACAGTGGACTCCCTTTACACACTCTTCCTCCCCTCCTTTCCCCCTTCCTTTTCCCCTTATCTGAGTCTTCCATATGTTTCATTGGTTTAGCTCCTCTTATTGCGGGTTTTCCTTTTTCACGAGGGAAATCAAACGGAACTGAAGCGCTGTAATTTGATAGCTCATTATCTCCAATCTTTTAAAAAATGAAATAAAGGTCATTCAGTGCAGGAGATGCCCTGGAGGTTGACGACGTCATCTAAAGGACCCGCAAACTTCGGTGAGTAACCAATCTCAATAGCAGGATAAAAGCTCTGTGTGAAGAAGCTTTTCTAAGTCTTCATTTCAGTTTGGGCTAAGGACATACTTTTAAGATCTAAAGACCTGTGAACCATTCAACTGCTTTCACTATTAATTGATTTTAAAAAATCATTATAAGACAGTGCTATTTCCAGATAACAAGCAGCATGGGCAAGAGAGCAACTGCACACGGTTGATACAAAATGAACAAAATGCATGAGACACAAATCTGAGCAAAAACCATGCCTGACTAATGTTTAGATCATCTATCTTACTCCATGGTAACCATTTATAGTGTACTTTGTTGACTGTGACCCCAGAACAATTTTCTTTGGGGTAAAAGGGACTTGGAAGAAGTCTTATTTATGACCTACTTGAGCTTGCTTGCATAGTTTGAAAGGATGGAGGGTTTCTTGATAGAAAAGTTGATGATAATCCTGCAGGTCAAACCAGAAGTACGTGCTGTTCTTCCACAACTACAGATTGAGGGGAGGGGTGAAAAGCAAAGTTATTGCTACCCAATTTTTGCATCTTTTCAAACATGTTTAGATTTCTAAAGTTAGTAACTGCTCAGCTCCTTGGGGCCACCATAAATCACACTTAATTTAGAATAGCTGGAATAATGTGTTCTATACTGGTAGAAGGATAGCACATGTACAGGTACTGTCACTGTAATACATGCCGTATCTTTTATTGTATACGTTGCATATAATTGGCTATTAAAATTGTGAATGTAATAGTTAACACTTGAAGATTAGCCACATTTGGAGAGAATTAAGCCAGGGGCTCGTAATGTGCATTGAAAGTTTATGCTGTGCTGGGACAGTATTTTTCAGCAATCACTGAGATCATTAAATGTTTTTATCCTGACTATCGTTACATTTTTATTATACGCCTTTCAACCACCCCTCAGTACAACGTGGTGCTGTTGCACAGAGCTAAGTATTTCCAGAGGGACAAAAGTGCTTCATAAACCCCATTACCTCAGAGGCTCTTCTCCTTTTAAAACAACATCGAAGGCTTTTATTATGAAATATTAAAACAGGCATCATTGCCTGAAGTATAGGCACTTGTGTTTGAACATTTCGGCCCCCTGGAGCTGAGGCAAATGCAAATTATGACCATGAAGACGGGACTGTATATGAAATTATGAAGAAATTCTTCAAGTAAATCTGTAGTTAGCTGGATCAGTTCTTGCGGCCTGATCCTGAATAAAAACATTAATCTATTGATTTCACTGAATTACAAGTTCGTAGTTAAATACTTAAGGTTTGCTTAATTCAACATTAATAGGACTTTCCATAGATTGGGTCCGCTAATTGGGTAATAAATTCATCCATCTGACTATGGTGGAAGATACTGCCAAGGAAGCATGTTCAGGATTAATGCCTTACATGGGAATACACTTACCTGTAAATACGTCTTACTGAATTTAGTGGAGCTTATTCCTAGGTGAGTGTTTAGGGCTGTAGTTGTAGGGTGAAATCCTATACACTGACTTGGAAGTAAGATCAATTGATATCAGTGGGGCATACTTCCAAGTAAGTGCGTTTAGGAATGACATGCCAGCTGGGTGGCCATGGGCCCTACAGATGACAGTCCTCTACAGAGGACAGTCCTCTATTTGAAGGCATCCTCTCTTTGAATGGCTGCCCAGTCCAAACCGATTTTAAAGAAAAAGAACCTAAGAAGGGAGAGCAGGAGCCCTGGAATTGCCCATCAACTGTTAGCATCTGTACAGCAGACAGGTCAACTCATCAGTCTTCTCCACTATGGTGAGATGTATTTCTGTTTAATAGAAATGTGCGTGGTTAACAAACCATGCTGAGGAAACCACGCCAGTCATGACAAGCCACCCTGAATCAAACACTGTTTTTCAGCCGAACCTTCTTCGCAGGGCAGCAGAGAGGCTAAAACACCCTCCAAACTCTTAGGATGAAAGGGCAGAAGAACCAATCAAATCAATAAATCTCACTGGTAAGAAAATCCTCTTACCTTATTTCCAGACATCTCACAGAACTGAGTGAATATGTACCCTGCTCTGTTCTCTGTGTTAAGGGACTGCAGCATTCTTTCCATCTTGGAACTGCCCAGTTCAGAAACGTCTGGGGACATTTTACCCTGGATAATAAATGCATAGTTCAGCAAGTCATGTAGTTTCATTTTGTCTTGGATTTAAATGGCCTTAGAACTACCAGTGCTTCTCTCCAGGAAAAAGTTGTAGCAAGGTGGTGAGATAAACCAGATGTGTTATTATGCCTCTTTTCTTATCATGAACTTCTTAGATATATTATCTCTCATTTTGTACACTGTTACACTTGCCTCTCTCATACCTCCCTCTGCTTTCTTCTACTATCAGACTTTAAAGAACTCTCCCTTTTTTCTGCTTATGCTGTTAAGCACCATGTAAAATGATAGCACTTTATACATAAATACTAATAATGCAATGGATACACCAGAGGCAACCTTGCTTTGTACTGCTTTGTAATAGGTCTGAAGGGGCTCTTAGAGGTATCCAGAAGCCCTTAATTTATGGCAGGGGTGGGCAACATGTGCCCCTCTGGCCTTTAGTGGCCCTCCCACTGTGCTACCAAAATTCAACAGTGGGGAAGTAGGACGGAAACAACTGGTGGCGCAACATGACAGACAAAAAGGGCCAAATATAGATAGAACAAGCTAAATTTGCCCCTTTTTGCCATGTTGTGCTGAAACCACCAATTGTTTTGCTAGTGGCATGGTGTCAGCAATGGTGCAGTCCCTGGGGGGTCTAGGGGGTGAAAATTGGATCTTGGATCCCCCAAAGTTGACCACCCCTAATTTAGGGGGTCTTAGGTGCTGATTTGGTAAAAGAGACTAGTATCTCCCCAGCTGGGTTTCCTGCCAGCCTATGGGGTGAAAAGCTATATTGTGGGGGGAGGAAGGATATAGAAGCAGAAAATGGTTGGGAAAGACTGAAATATCCTTCCATCTCTTCAGCAGCTTCGCCATCCAAACTGGAATTTCCTCAGACTGCTTTTCATATAAAAACAAATGAATCACATGGGTTTTATTTTGTGTCTTTTGTCACTTAAGCAGGCTTGATGTTGGCTTACATTTATAGTGCAGGCATGCCTTAAGATCAAGAAACATAGGAACATAGGAAGTAGCCTTATGCCGACCTAGTTTGCACAGTATAACAACTCACCATGAGTCATCACCCATGGTGGATTGTTTGGATGTCCAAACTTGGCATGGTTTCCACAGGGTGGCTTTTTTTCATGAATAAGTCACCCTGAGAACCCATGGCTTGTTGGTCAGGGTGGCTTGTAGGGATGTCCAACCGGCGGGGTGACTTCATCATGGGTTGTCTATCGAACTACCCAGCAAGAGCAACAAAAACCTCTGCTGCTCCTCATGATCTTGCTAGTGCTGCCATCCTCCTCCCTCATCCTTTGTCAGTGCCCTCCACCCTTTGCACCTAAAAACTGAAAAGGAAGGACACCAGAGAGTGTCCCGAACAAGATTGCAACCTTAAAAAAATAAAATTTGGTCTTGTGCAAGTGTGCACATTTGCAAGTCCACAGCTATGAAATTTCCGTGATTTTCCCCTCCTCTTTACTACTCTGCCATGAAATTTGCGTATATTTATTGATCCCACTCAATGCTCTGTCTTGAAATTTGCATATATTACAAATCCCCTTCACTTGTCTGCCTTGAAATTTGCCTATCTTTACCAATTACCCTCACTCCCTCCTCTGCCTTGAAATTTGCATACCTTTACCTTTAAATGTGCATATCTTTACCAACACCCCTCACTCCCTGGTCTGTCTTAAAATTTGCATATCTTCACCAATCCACCTCACTACCTCCTCTGCCTTGACATCTGCACATCTTTACCTTGAAATTTGTGTAACTTTACCAATCCACCTCACTCCTCTGTAACAAATATATACCGTATACGTGACAGCTAACAATGGAGATCAGTGGAGGGAAGCAACAAGTACAAGGCAGGCAAGGGGGAACCAAAAGCTGCTGGCAGCTTCAGGAGGAGGAGCTTTTCGGGTGGGTGTAATTACTTTGTTGATATGTGAAGCAGCCCTTAAAAAAAAAAAAGGTGCTTGCTAGCAAGACAAGCAGGGAAGTGGAGGATGACATTGACAAGGACATTGACAAGAGGAGGATATTGGTATGGTGGGCTAAATAGCAGACAGGCAGTCTTGCACACTTGCACAAGACCCTGAAAAAAGTGGAGAAATTTGAAGATGTGTTAGCATGTTCATAAGGGCTCAGAAAATTAATTCCATTTGGTGATCTGATGCAGGGGGAGGGGAAGTTTGCCTCCGTCGCTGGCAACCTCAGTGGACCACTTGCCGAAAAGGTGCTGACATAGGGACTGAGGAAAGAAGGCGTTCTGCTGCAAAGGTGCCTGGAATACATGCCAGGAGCCGGCAGGAGGACTGAGGGGGAAAACAAGCCACGGAAAGCTGCAGAGTGTCTGATGTTAGATTAGTGAATGAACAACCAACCCATGGTGGCTTATTCTCAGGATGGCTTAGTGTGATATGCAAACTTGCACACTAAGTCAGACCCTTGTCCTTCTAGCCCAGTATTGTCAACACTGACTGGCAACAGCTGTCCAGGGGTTCAGGCAGATTTCTCAGCCCTACCTAGGGATGCTGGGGATTGAACCTGGAACCTTCTGGATGCAAAGCATGTGCTCTACCACTGTGCTACAGCCCTTCCTCGAGGTTCTGGCTTTCAACAGGGATTTTGACTTACAGCAGAGATGGTGGTGAATTTAATGCAGTACTCTTCGCTTCCAGACCCAAGACCATTATGTGGAGAACAAAGTTGGCTGTCTCTGGCCTATTTTGGCCAGATTTGATTTCATTGACAGGATGGCCTCTGAGATGGCCATCCTGAGTGAGCCCAAATTGGAAGCAAGCCCAGCTCCATGCTGGTATGGAGCACAGTACCACAGTTACCTGTCACTTTCCACAAATCCAGGGACTCCATTGTTGTTGTTGCTATTTAGATTTCTTAGACATCTTTCTCAAAAGAGATTCAAAGTGACTTACAACAAAATTAAAACATACAGAATTTAAAATGGCTAAATGGTACTTCAAATGGTACTCACTGGGATCGTTTCTGCATAGGTGTATTTTCTATCTAGCTGTGGCTTCAAATAATCAGATTTGTCAGTAAATGTTGTCACAGTGCTGCACGCTGTTGCTGGCCTGGACCAATGAAGAAGAAATAGGTTCAAAAGATGTTTGAGGATAATTGGGAGACTATGGCATGCATTACACAGGAGACAGAACTAGTGGGTTCACACTTAGGAGGATGATCAGTTCTGTGCCTAGAGTCAGTGCCTTTACATTTAAATGCTCCAAGACAATGAGAAGCTACATCCAATGCACCTCATCCTATTACTCCACCAGCCCTCCCTTTCCTTCCACCTTTTTTTGATGGGGGGGGGTCAGAATTGCTGGCAACAGCTGGTTGAAGAGGGCAGGCAATGGAACTAGTGGAAGAACAGAATAAGAACCACAGCAGCTGCATGCATCTTCTCTTTGTGCCATAGCATTAAAAGCAAAAGCACTGTCTCCAGGCAAGGACCCAGAAGGTTTCTCCATGACAGCTATTCATGACAAAATATGAAATGAAGAAGCTGCCAACAGAAGAATAACCAGACAATGAATGAAACAAAATCAAGACAGAATATATTATGAGTAATTAGAACAGGGGTGGGGAACGTTTTTTCTGTCAAGGGCCGCAGTGCCTTCGCAGTAGTGCTGGACATGGGTGGGGCTGAAACCAGTGGTGGGTGGGGCAATCCCTTCTCTCTCTCTGTCTGCCATCTCCCTCTTTTTTCTGCCACCCCCTTTCTCTCTCTTTCCCTCCCTCCTTCTGCCACCCCTTTTCTCTCTCTCTTTCCATCCTTCCTTCTGCCACCCCTTTTCTCTCTCTTTCCCTCCCTCCTTCTGCCACCCCTTTTCTCTCTCTCTTTCCCTCCCTCCTTCTGCCACCCCTTTTCTCTCTCTCTTTCCCTCCCTCCTTCTGCCACCCCTTTTCTCTCTCTCTTTCCCTCCCTCCTTCTGCCACCCCTTCTCTCTCTCTCTTTCCCTCCTCCTGACACCCTCTTTCTTCTCTTTCTCTCCCTCATCCTCCCTGCCAGACATGGTGGTAACATAGGGGCAGGGAGGGGCACTGCACCCCCTGCAGTTGACGGCAGTGGCGGACTCTTGTTTGCAACCATGGCACTGCTGCACTTGCCTGGGCTGTTTGGATGCTCAATGGGAGAGCCAAACTAAATGTTCTTGTAATCGCACATAGTTCAGCTATGTGTGATAGATTTCCTTATGCTGGTGTCAACACACACAGCCCTGATTAGGACTGGGATCATGGCAATCTGGGAGAGAGTTAACCCTTTCCCCCACCCGCTTCCCCCACATGAATTCCACCCACTTACCCCTACGCAAAGGGGGGTTAAAAGTGTGGGGGGTGAGCCTCCATTGATTTCCCGCCTGTGCTTTTGTTGGCCTTGTAAGCTCCATGGCTTTGTGGTCTCATACTGAGCAAGCACGCTGGGCAGGGCTCCAAGGATGGCCATTCTCCATACTGCACAAATGAACTGGGGCAAAGAGTAAACATCTGGGCCTTGTAATCACCCAGAAGAGCTGGATCAACCCATAACTTGCATAGAGAAGCGTTGCCCAGGCGCCCAAATCAGGAGGAGTTTCTTTTAAAAAAGAGCAGCACAGCACCTGGCTTGGATAGAACAGCAGAAACAACGCAGCACTACATTTCAAGATGCAGGGGTTACCAGAGGCAGCCTAGCAGGGAGGAGTGAGAGAACTAGATGGTCTCCACAGTGGGCTTTTGGGAGCTGTGCATACCTCATTCTAAGCAGCAGCAGCAGGGAGCCTTTGTTTTGTGTGCAGCACCTTCCTTTCCCTTTTTTGCTCTATCCGCTTTATCATGGGAGAGTTCCTTGTTTCTTTCCCTCTATCTTCTTTCCTTTTGCCCTTTTCCATTGCATTTTGATATCCATTTTCCTCTTTATTTTGCTTCTATTCGCTTCCTTCACCATTTACTCTTCCCTCTCCTTTCTCCTTACCTTTCCCTCCCCTCTTGCTGTTGTCTCTCTTGCTCCAGGAATTCTTCCCACTCCCACTCACCAGCGGGTACATTGAAATTAGGGGATGCGTGTGTGAGTGAGTGAGGAGGGACACACGGAGGTGGCCAGATGCAAAAGAGGACTGGGTTTATGTAAGTATACAGAAGAGGGAATTTTAGCAGGTACAGCTCATCATGTGATGTACACCTGCTGAAATCTTATGCTGATTGTATATGATTTCTTCAGCAACTTACTTGTCTTTTGACTAGTCACGTGCCCCATGGCAGTCATTTTGTGACCAGCCATGCAATCCATAGCAGCCATTTTATGGTGGTGCCTGTAACAATTCCTCAAATTTCCAAATGTGCCCATGGGATTGAAAAGGTTGGGGAACCCTGATTTAATTTTTAAGTCATTTCCAAAACTGTTTTTCTTCTCTTTTTTTGCTTGCCATTTGTAAACATGTATTGTAATAGCTTGGGCAAGATTTTGTTTTTAAATCTGTTTGTGGTTGGTTGCTTTTAGGGATGTACGAAACCACTTACCTGTTTCGTAAGTGGCATCCGTGGTGGGGGGAGAGGCGCTCCATCCCTCCCCCCAGAATCCTCCCTGGCTGGCTGCGCTCTGCGGCGACTCCATGGAGCTGCAGGCTGGGTGAATCCACAGCCGGACATCCGGCTGCGGCAGGTCTGCAGACACAAATGGCGGCCGGTGTAGCGGCCGCCATTTGCAGCCGCAGCCTGGCAGCAGCCAGAGCTGCTGCCGCTGCAGCCACAGCCAGGTAGGCTCCATTCCAGGGGGCTTCCGCGGGGTGGTGGGGTGGGTTGCTCTGTTCCGCCATGGATTCCAGGGGGGCAAATTCACTGGAATTCGGCCTCCCTGGGATCTGTGGTGGAATTCTCTGACATCCCTAGTTGCTCTGGCAATTTTTTTTCCTTTTGAAAAATCTGCTTGTGGTTCCTTGGTGCCAGTTGTATTTTTGGGTTATTTCTTCCTTTGCTCCGCTTTGCAGGCAGGATCTTAATGTTCATGTATCTGAGTTCCCTGTTTCTGTGACATGGCTTGCTGGTTGCTATTAAGAATGTTTCTGTTGCTCTGAAGATATCATCACATTATTAACATCATCATCCTGTCCATTGCAGGCATGATTTAGAAGTTCACGTGCCCGTTTCCCTGGTATAGCTTGTTGGCTGCTATGGATGAAAAAGACTGTTCTGTGTGGATTTATCCCCCCCTCACAGTCCCCCCACCCCGCACTACTATTCAGCCATGACTATAAAGTTAACTGTCCTCAGTCTCTTTTTCTTTGAAATGGGCTCCTGCAGAGAGATGTGGGCTCAAAGCACTGCATGACTGTGTTGTGGTGGGGATCAGACCCAAGTTCTCTTTTCCAGTCACAATCTCTATCAAGCGACTTGCCTCAGTGTGCCTCTACATGAAACGACTTTCTGCTTGAGTCCTCTTTTATTTTTTATTTATTTATTTTAAAATGTTCTTGGCCGCCTTTCAGGACAGAAGCCATCCCTAGGTGGCTCACAGCAATAACATACATAAAAACAGTTAAAATATTAAAAGCGATAAAAACATAAGCACAACAAAATAGCGATAAAACCAACAATAAAAACCTGCAATAAAACCAACTACAACAGCAACAACAGCAGTCGTATCAAGACTTTTCCTTTGTCTTTATTCTTGGAGAAGTGGCTTGCCGTCCTTTCCCCCCTCAATCAGTCATCATAGCATCCTCAGTTGTATGAGCCCCGGGCTCTGCCTCTGCCATCCTGCCTACCCACAGTGGGCACCAGCTACCACTGCTCCCTGCCCAGTGGGCTGCTGGGAGAGGGACAAATAGGTCTTGCCAGACGTCTAGACTGATAGAAGGCTTTCAAAATTAGACAAAGGGCTGCATTAAATTAGATTTGGGATTAGAAGAAAGCTTATTTGTGGATTATTTTTATTCTTTACATTATATTATATTTATACCCTACCCTTTCTTGCAAGGAGCACAAAGCAGCTATTTATTTATTGTATAAATAACCCTCTGAATGCAACATCATTTGTATAATGCACTACAGTGGGTTCTGGTCCCATAACTGTGTTTAAAAACTACTCCCACTGCTTCAACTAAGTCAGGAAAAAAGCCCCAGAACTGGACATGTGAACTGACCATCAGTAAGAGCAAAATCTGAGATATATATACAACCAAAAAAGAACATTCAATTTACATGAACTGGTACATGGACAACATGTTCAACAATAAGAGCTGCCATGGGAATATGTAATGTGTCAAAGGGCAAGAGAGCTCTTCCAAATTTTATTTATAAGCGAATGACGTAATTTGCACAAAATGTGTTGTGACTGCTTGGATGTGGCTGGTGATTCATGTCTTGGCATTTATGTCATTAAAATTAAAAGTGGTCATGCTTGAAATTAGGGTTGGCAACAACTTGAGGATTGTCTAAAATCAGATAACTGTCTAGGCCCTTATCTGATTATATTTAAAGAAATTTACCTACTGTTAACATCTCAAGAATCCTAACTTTTGGAGGAACCCAAAGAACAGGGACAGTATTTTGTGTGGGGTTACTTCCTCTTAATAAACCAAAACTACTAGGCTGAATCTACACATAGCAGTTATACTGTTATCATACTGTTATCATAACTACTGATACACATGACACGAATGGGCACCAATAGTTATGATAACAGTATGACAATGGTATAACTGCTATGTGAAGATTCAGCCCTAGTCTTTTCTAGAATTGGTTCACATGTAACACTGGCTCCTTTTTCACCATACTTATATGATCACCTCTGGCCACCTGCTCACACCCTCTCCCCTCTAAGAAGCAAATTCACCTCTCGAGCCTTAATCACAGTTAAAGGAAATGTCAGCACCAATCTTATCAGTAGTTAATGCTGACAGGGTTCCAGTTAAACCAAAGTTTGATATCCTGGTTAAGAAGGAAACCTGGTTAGTGCTAATCACAGTTAAGGTTGGTGCTAATGTTTCCCTTAACTGTGGTGCGAGGAGTGTAGGCCTGGCATCAGTGCCCATCATTCTTGGGCAACTGCTGAGGCCCAATTGCCTGAGCAAGTTCCTCAAGCACTGATGCTTGCCGTGCACCTCCTATATCAGGGGGCTGGGTCTATCAGCCATGTTAAGTTTTCCAAAATGATCCAGGGCTTATCTACATGAGGAGCTTTCCCAATCATTGTAATGCCAGGCTCACTTGCATGGCACACAACACACTCTGCAACCTGTTTGCCTCACACCGTTTCTGCCCTTATATCCCAGATTTCTTCAGACTACTTTTATCATGGGTTTCAATGCAGTATATATTGTAATGGGTGTTAACTTCACAATATTGTAACTTATCCAGGTGGGAATAGTTTCAGCCTACAGTGCTAGTCTGGCAGTCTTCCCAGCCACACAGTTCCCCTTGACAGGAGGGGGTGTGGCTCTGTGGGGAGGAAATAGGGGTCTGCCCTCCATTTGCTGACTGTCATCAAGGAGGGTGCATCATCAGTCAATAGTTTTTCACAGTCTTTTTCAATATGCACATACAAAGCTCCACAACTACGAATAATAGTGGGAAGAGGGTGTGTAAGAATGGGATTCCCATAAAAACAAAGAAACCTGCATGCATTACCCAGTTCTGTGCTTGTATGGCATAACTGTGGAATTTCAAAATACCTATGGCTTACAATTTCATTAGATATTCCCAAATTTTCAAAGAGAGAGAGAGAGAATGTCCATACCATACTCTCTCCATACCAGCATTCTTTTACCTCCATCTTAAAAGGTATCCATAAGAGAACAGAGCAAAGTGCTAAAAGGTGGTCTGTGCCTCTTAACATGTTGCACCATATTTTTCATGTGGAGATTGGAGTGCTTACCGATTTTTGCTAAAATCTGCTAAATTGAACAAGGCATCAGGATCTTCCTGAACGGCACTTTGACTTCGTGGCAGGACTGCTGATAATAGCCTGGGAGGCCTCTGGGAATGTATATTGACCACAGTTCCTTTTGACAGAGAGGGTGGTGATCCGATCTCGCCTCCCTAGTGAAAACAATGGGGGGAATAGAGAACGTCTCAGAAATAACTTGCTTGATCATGTTTCATCTGCTGCGTATCTGCTTTGTATGGATATCTTCTAGGTTATCTTATCAGGGTTTCTTATGGCTAAGGTTAAATAGAACAGTTCTGCCTCAAGAACCATGTACCCAAGCCATACCTGGTAAGGTGGATGTGCTATTTTTGGCATGCAAGATTTAGCTCTCAGTGGTAACAATGACACCATCTGTGGAAAAGGATCCACATCCATCCGTGGTTTCTGTTGCCGAGAATGCCAGATTTTCAACTTGGTACTTGTTGACTGTATGGCAGCTGTATGAGTAACACAAAATCGAGGACCCCTGAGGACACAAAGGAAGAGTAGTTAAAAATGAACATTGTAATTTAATAAGGTAAAAAGAAAAACACACACCAGCAATGTATTTTTTGTTTCTCTCTGAAAGCGGGCAGTATCCAACTATGTTATTCTGCTAGTGCAAATGATGTTGCGCTAGCAGAGACTAGGTTCCAAACTATGTGCAAGGGGAGAATCCAAGGCACAGCAGAAACACCCCCCCACACACAATTTTAATAATCAGCAATAAAGATGAGAAATGGCTGCTGCTTGGCAACAGTTGAGGGAGGAACCGGTCTTTCAGAAGGGCTGACGAATGCCCCTGCTTCTCATCTGCCTTTGCTGCAGCCTGATGAAATGGCTGCTTATCCACTGTATATTTCTAAGTAGACATATACAGGATTGTGCTGTAAGTTTGTTCTTTGGCCCTACATTCTGTCTCAAGGCTGTGACTAATTGCAGAATTTTGTGCCTTCAACAACATGCCATCTTTCGTTTCTCCACACTTCCCTCACTCTTTGATTTGCTGAACATCCAGCCTAATGAAGAGTTATGGGGAACTCAAAAGCTTGCTCACCATTGGTTAATCCTAATAAAGGTATTGCTGAACCTCACATTTTGAATATTCGTGTTATTTTCCTGTTTTATTTTGTTTGTACCCGCCTCAAACATCACAGACAAAGAGACAAGACTTGGCACACTTAAACATTTGCACTTGTGTGTCTGCCTTCAACATCTTCATCATATCTCTACAACATTTGCAAAATGTCACACTTTGCAACTATGGGTTAGTGCATACATTTATTCTTTCCTCCACCCCATCTGACCACAGCAACAGCCCATGTGTTGAGATAAAAACAGAGTTTGATAGAATGATCTCCTCTTACCAGTAGAGAAGCAAAGGTTTCACTACTTCAGGCTGAATGCGCTTTAAATTATACACGTTCCACTGATCTCCATCCACCAGGTGTAGTTTCTGCAAAACTTCCGAGGTAAGGAAAAAATCTCCATTGCTCACCAGGTAGATTTTTTTCATTCTATCAAGCTGTCTTGAATGAAGGAAAACATTCACACAGAATATGCACAAATACAGGTCGGTCCATAATTGAGAAGAATCCATCCCACCCAGTCAAGCAGTTGTCATTTGCAAACAGTATCTCCCCCCCCCCCAATCCATACTGCAAAAGTTATGATGGTTCTTTTCACACAATGAAAGTCAGGCTTTTTGAAAGGGAACATAGGAATCTGCCTTATCCTGAGTTGGATCATTGCTCCATCTAGCTCAGTACTGTTGACACTGACAGGAAACTGCTCTCCAGGGTTTCAGGCAGGAGTTTTCCCAACCCTTCCTGGAGAAGCTGGGGATTGAACCTGGGAGCTTCTGCATGTAAAGCAGGTGCCCCATCACTAAGCCATGGCCCTTCCCTTAATAGTTAACCTTAGTGACTAATACATCAAATAAAGTGTGAATTTTGAGAATCAGGTCACATCCTGAGTCACATCTAGCTAGGGAGCTTACTCAAAAGTAATTCTGCTGCTCTTCCTGGGGGCTACATTGACATCTGCAAAGAATGGCAGAGGAAAGTTCCAGGAAGAGTAGGAACAAAGAGAGAGAGCCCCTGGTGGCAAGCACAAGCCCACAGAGCCCCCCTCTCCCCACTGTTTCTTTTTTACAAAGCAACAGTTCTCATTGGCACATCCATTGATTCTGTAAAATCCTCCATTAGACAAAACCTTAACTGCCAAGAGGCAGTAAGTAATTAGTCTTACTAAAAGCTACCTTCCTTTGAGGGGGTGGGGGAGAAAGAAGCCAGGACCTTGGCTGGTTACTTGCTCTCTACACCTCTGCCCTACACGAAGCTTACCTCATTCTCAAAGCCCGGACACCATGTTAGTTTTTGGGACATGGAGGATAGCAGGACTTGGGGCTTCACCACACCAGGCTTTTCATCCTGCAACTCACCGGGGCTTCTGCTTCCTGATTCTTTGTGGGATTAAGATTGGCTCCTTATATGGGCTGCTTTTTTCAAGGCTGTCTTTCTCAGCAAGTTCACAGCAAGTTCTCTATGTTTCATTTTGCAGCCACTAGATGGCGCTGTAGCTATAGCGCAACTCCGTCATTACACACTGCCGATATATCAGATTAATGTCCTTATCAGGTTATCTCCAATCTTTTAAAAAGCGGGATAAAGGTCAGAAAGTACAAGAGACACCCTGGAAGGTGACAGTGTCGTGTAAAGGACCCACAAACTTCTGTGAATGACCAGTCACGAGTGTGCAATAAAAGCCTCATGTAGAAATGCTCTAAGGTTACTCTATCTAAGGCAATGGCATCAGTGATGGAAGGTAGGAAGCAGAGACCCATTTTGCACGATCACCATTGCCCACCGTGGCTTAAGCCACCATGAGCCGCAGCATGTATTGGGTGGTTTTTGAATTCTGAAGCCGTGTCTGCAGCTTGAATAGTGAAGCCGCAGCTTGTCATGTCATCCAATCCTGGGTAGTGGGGATTGTGCACGGATTAAACAACCCTAACATAATCCTAGAACAGGCCATGGGTTATGCAAGGGTTGTTTAACCCTTGCACAACCCCCCCTGCCCAAGTTCAGATGACACAAATAAGCCACAATGGGCTGAGGTGCATGCGGACAGCCATTATGAATATTCAAGCCGCTTACATAAGCCACAGTGGGCTCTTTGATCATGCAAACTGGCCCAGATGGAGAAAATGTAGGGAGGTGGGAGAGGGAGAAAAACTGGAATGTTCTATCCATCCTTCCCCAAATTGGTGCCCTTAAATGCACTGAGCTACAGCTCTCATCATCCCTAGCTATGCTGTCTGGGGATGATGAGAATTGTAGTCCAACACATCCAATGGGCACCAGATTCAGGAAAGCTGCTCTAGCCATCCCCACCGCTCTCTCTGGCCAGTCAAACTTATTGGGTCTTTAGCTTCCAATATAGTATTACAAGGATGCTTTGGAAAGTAATGGCAAAATTTAATATTGTGCATTAAATTTGCCTTTATGCATTGAATCACCCTCAGAAATTATGTTATTACATAATGCTAATTATTCTTTAAAATATTGTAAACTGCCCTGAGCTTAAGAGCAAGGGCTTGATAAATGAGCATAATCAAAACTGCAATTCATAGCTTCAACAATTCAAGGTGCTGGTTTTAACCTAAAAAGCCTTACATGGCTCGAAACAGCAATACCTAGTGGAGTGCCTCTCCTGACATGAACCTATCCATATACTACAGGGAGGCTTGGAAGGCAGCAACAAGGGAGATGAACTTCTCAGTGGTGGCCCCCCAACTGTGGAGCTCACCTGGCACCAACATTGTTATCTTTTCAGCACCAGGTTAAGACTTTTCTCTTTTCTCAGGCATTTGGTAACACATGACAAGTTTAATCAGGTCCTGGATGTTTTATGGTTGATTGTTTAAAGTTGTTCTTAGAAATACGTTGTCTCGGTGTGTATTGTCTGTTGTGTTTTTATATAAATGGATTTTTTAACTGTGTATACTATATTTTTAATGGTTTTTAAACTTTGTAAACTGCCCAGAGAGCTCCGGCTATGGGGCATTATAGAAATGTAAACAATAATAACAACAACAGTCCTGAATCCCACCCTCCATTAGAAGTGTGAAAAGACTCACGGCTTAACTATACACTATGTTAAGTGCATAGCGTGTAGGTGAACCTAACTGTTTCTCTTACTTTTGTGTAAACATGAAAGGCCCCAATCCAGATCAGGACTACAACACACAGGTAGAGGGGGCGTAAACCTTCCCACCCAGCCTTTTTTCTTTAAATTCCATCAGCCTCACCTCCATAGAGGGGCTTAAGAAAGAAGAAAAAAACCTCCATTGGTGTCAATAGAGGTTTTTTTCCTTTCTTAAGCCTGTGTGTGTGCATGTGTGTGCGGGGGGATTTAAAGAAAAAAAGTGGCTGGATGGGAAGGTTTAACCCCACTACCCTTGTGCAGTGGTCCCAATCCATATCAGGGCCTTGCACTCTTACACAAAAGTAAAAGCAACAGTTATGATCACCTACACGCTATGCATTTAACATTGCATGTAGTTTAGCCCTCAGTCGTAAGTATTAACAGGAAATACCTTTTCTGCCTTTTAGGATTCTTCAGGACCTTCAGTCTTTCAATATCCATCCAGAGCCACCAGTACCTTTCTCCCAAAGTTCCTCGGATGAATTTCTTGAACCTTTCAAATTCATGCCTGCTACCAATGTCATAAGTCTTGTGGCTAATGCACCAGGCAGCCCTGCTTTCAGTGTTATCTTTTTCAGATTTTGTACTAATTTCACTCCCCTTGTCCATTGTGTCATCCCCAAGGACTGGAAGGTTTTGTAGGAGGGGCTCCATGAAAGGTGGACTGTCAGCTATCTCAAATATAAACACTCTCGACACCCTACTGAAGTTGACATCGGTTGGGCTTGGCTCAGGCGGATGCCCGCGGAGTACGGCGACAGCGTTTCTGAGTATATACTGAGCATAGGCTAATGAAAACTCATCTACTGTCTGAAAAGATGCAATCTCTTGACCTCGGTCCAAGTGTTCACCCTTTCCCTCCTGAGAGGCAGCATCCCAGTTCGGCCCCAGGTATGCTCTTAACACGGTGCGTGACGGAGTATCTGGA
This sequence comes from Heloderma suspectum, assembly GCF_057233095.1. Classification (NCBI taxonomy): domain Eukaryota; kingdom Metazoa; phylum Chordata; class Lepidosauria; order Squamata; family Helodermatidae; genus Heloderma; species Heloderma suspectum. The sequence goes on along the minus strand of NC_139461.1, from coordinate 40,193,033 downwards.
AGTGACACAGAATAGCCTTCATCTACACTTTTTCTGGCTGCTGCCTTCTGAAGAAGTGGGATACCAGACTGGCTGTGCTTCTTCTTAATCCTGGAATCTGCTTCTGTATTAAAAGACAGAGAAGTTCAGCTCCCCAAAGTCCACCAAGATACCAACATGAACATGTTTTCATTATGCAAAAATGTCCCACTTTTCCTAGACCAGCCTTCCCCAACCTGGTGCCCTCCAGATGTACTGGACAACTCCCATCACCCCCAGACAGCATGGTCAATGGCCATGTTGGCTGGGGTGATGGGAGTTGTAGTCCAACACATCTGGAGGACACTAGGTTGGGGGAGGCTACTTTAGGCCTTCGGCCTGCCTGGGATGCTTTTTGAGCTTAGGTGGGGAAGATTTTCTGTTTGTAACTTGTTTGAAGAGGTTGTTGTTGTTATGATGATATCAGCTTGCCAAGACATTGGTGTGCTGGACTGATGTTGCTTTGAAACGAGTGCTGCAGTGCTTCTCTATGTGCCTGCTTGCTCACCTCCTACTCATCTTGTACATCTGTAAGGAAACCATCTACTACAAGAAATGTCTTGAGCCGTCAGCATTCTGTCGTCACAAGGAGACTGATACTGTAAATGGCTTCCTCTCAAACTCCCTCCTGACCAAGGAAGTGGGAGTGTGACACCTCTGTTTTCTCCCTTCTGCTTTATACTTTCTCCCAGTCTGGATGCAAAGAAGAGAGCTGTGCTATAAATGCCACTTACCTAAATGACCATTGTAAAGAACTGCATTGAGAATAGTAGAAGAAACACTAAGCATCTCTTGTTGAGACCTGAAATCTAAAGTAAATTAAACTAAATGTTAAAATCATCACAAGGCTATCCTCCAAACTACTGCCATCCACCCTGGCATTTTCACTCAGTCTTTTATTTTGTTTATTTATTTACAATATTTGCATACTGCTCCACATCCAAAGATTTTGGAGGGGTGAACAGCAGACAGGATAAAAGAATAAAAACACCATGTTAAAATAATTAATATTTTTAAAAGAACAGAGTTCTGACAAACCAAGTTTTGATAAACCACGGCTGGTCACTCAAGGAAGGCCTCCCGAAATAACGATGTCTTCAGGAGGCACCAGAACCAACACAACGTTGGCACCTGCCTGACCTCCAAAGGCAGGGAATTCCACAGGAAGGGGGCCACCACACTGAAGGCTCTTTTCCTGGTGAACTCCAATCAGGCCATGGGTCCATGTGGAACCACTAGGAACATGACCTCTGATGATCTCAGCGACTGCGCTGATTGGTAAGGGAGAAGGTGCTATTTCAAATATCCTGGTCCCAAGTTGTTTAGGGCTTTGTAAACTAGTACCAAAACCTTAAACCTGGCCTAGTAGCGAATAGGTAGCCATTGTAGTTTCCTCAGCAAAGGAGTTGCATGCTGAAATGGGGCAGCGCCTGACAAGGGCCAAGCTGCTGCATTCTGCACTAGCTCCAGCTTCCAGAGCAACCTTAAGGGTAGCCCCACATAGAGCGCATTGCAGTAATCCAGTCTTGAGGCTGGTAATGCCTGTACCACCATGGCCAAGTTATACCTGTCCAGGAGACAGCTTTGCATTTGAACTGATGACCATCTAAACCCTTCCCATATTGGCATAACTTTTTTTTTTTAATCCATGCAAGCTAAGGAAGGATACAGAGGGGCTGCCTTTGAAGACTTCTAGGTAACTTCAATTGATTAAGTGTACTGCTGCTGGACTGTTGACCAGGACCAGCCAAGGGGAACCTACCTTGCCACTTCTTGAACAGCTTCGCTGGCTGCTGGTCCATTACCAAGTGCTGGTCTTTACCTTTAAAGCAGGGGTGGGCAACATGGGGCTTGCAGGCTGCATGTGGCCCACCAGCAAGAGTTGTGTGGCCACCACTGGGTCCCCTCCCTCCACAGTGTGGCCCCCACCACAGCCGCATTGCCAGATTCCAGCAATTCTGCTGGGAAACATGACGTGCAGGAAGCACGCACCTTCTTTCCGACAGAATTGCATTTCCCCTAGCCCATCAAACAGTTGGGTGGGCTGGTGGGGGAATGTAATTCTGCTGGGAAGCAAGGCACATTCTCCCCCTGCATCAGCCATGTTTCCCAGCAGATTCATGCTCCCCTCCCCCCACCCATATATGGGTATCTGAAGAACTGCCTTTTTCTACACAAATCTGCCTGAACGTTAAGGTCACTTTCAGAGGCCCTTCACTTCCTGTCCCTGCTTTCAGAGGTAAGTTCAGCAGTGACCAAACAGCTCTTTCAGTGCCCCACCTAGGGAATGATCTCCCCAGGTAGGCTCATCTGGCACACACTCGTACTTCTTCTATTGGCACCAGGCCCACTCCATGATCAAGAGAGCATTTTCGGGGGGAACTGGAGGCTGGCAGGGAGAGATGGGTGGAAAAGTCACCTCCTGCCACCCCCTTCCACAGGCAGGTATCTGGATCCAACCCACTGTTTTATATTTCTGCAAACTCCCTGGGAGCAGTAACACTGTGTAGGTGTTGAATTTTCTAAGGCTGCAATCCTATACACACTTACCTGAGAATAAGTCCCCACCGAACACAGGGGAACATACGTCTGAGTAAACATGCACAGGACTGTGCTTTAAGTAAGAATAAGCAAACAAACCTATACACGCTTACTTGGGACAAGTCTCATTCAACTCAATAGGCATATTACTTATCCATGTGGTTGACATTACCTAGATATGAAGAAGATGACTTTGAAGACGCAATAGAAAAACGAACATGAGAAGATGTCAGAGGACGAGTAATAGAATCTGTAGTGATCATGTGCTCACTTTGCTTTGCTAGAGTAAACCAATCCTGTGTCTGGGTGACAGTAGCCTATTAAATAAAACATTTGACAGTATAAGTTTCTTACAGTGTAAGCCTTTGGTTATGTTCCTCTGGTTGGAGCCGTAGTTTTGAGAAGAGAAGTCAACATTTCTTTGAAACATTTCTGAACAATTATAATGAAGGGCTATATAACTCAGGGGCCACAATGTAGAATTACACTATATCCTCATTAAACCATTAAAAAGTGGCCATCAGTTACTAAACATGGCAATGAATAATGCAACTGCTATGGCTTCTATCAGACAAAAATCCATAAATGCATATCTTGCTGACCATCAGTCACGAATATTTGTATTAACCTTCTTAACTGCAACCCAGCACCTTATGTGAACCAGTGACGGATATTCAGTACAATGTCCTTAATCTCGATTGGGTTGACACAATTTTATTTTTCCAGGGCTCTTGTGCCTTTGACGTCTGCATGACTAGACGTCCAAGCTTTCTACATCATTGCATCTCCATGCTGCAAAATCCTAAGCCACTCATTTATGCCTATCACACAGCTGTCTAAATGTCCAGGAAGCTGCCAGAAGAAGGGGGGACAACTGCATTCCACACAAATAACCAATGCAAAAGCCAATGTGCTGTTAGTGGCTAGAGCAGGGGTGGGGAACCTTTTTAATGTCGTGGGCTGCATTCCCTCAAAGGAAATCCCTGCATAAAAGTGGGTGGGGCCTTAGCTGGTGATGGGCCACTTTTTTTCTGCCATTTTCTCTCTCTCCCACACACACACCCTTTCTCCCGTTCTCTTCTCAGCCCCCCATGCAGCAGTTAGGCACACATGGGACCTTTTTTCTCAGCCCAATTGCCATGCCGGGCCAAGAAGGGGAGGCTGTGGGCCAGATCCAAAGTCTCAGTGGACCACATCCAGCCTATGAGCCAGCAATTCCTCACCCCTGGTATGGAGAGTTGGACTAGGGAAACCTGTGTTCAAATCCCTACTCAGAAGAACAAAAAAGACAAGGGGCTTCTTCACAGAGAGCTTTTATCCCGCTATTGAGATTGCTCACTCACGGAAATTTGCAGGTCCTTTTCATGATGTCATCAACCTCCAGGGCACATCCAGAGGTATTTCCTGGTTATCCCATCTCAAAAAAATCCGGAGATAATGAACTAAGTCGGATTGTTACGCTATTACAACAGCCACTAGATGGTGGTGTTTCATTGATCTCTATGGAACCTTGGAAATTTAAAACTTTCCCTCTCAGCAATCACATGGTCGCTATCTGGAAGCCCTCTGTAAATGTGGAAAGGCTCCACAACAGGAGCACTGAAGGTTTATTCTTTAAGGTAAAAGCAGTCAAGATCCCCCAGTAACAAATTCACTTGGAGTGTTTATTTTGAATTAATTTTTCAAATCCCAACGCAGCCATGAAGTTTCCTAGTTGTCCTTAGGCCACTCAGTATTTTTCTCAGCTTAACTTTTCTCATAGAGTTATTGCAAGAATAAAATTGGGGGAAGGGCATGTATGAGCTTTTTGGAGGGATGATGGGATAAAAATGGGATGTTAAGAAGTATGCCTCCATGCCCATCCTATTTTAATCTCAGAAGAAGCCTATACGGTTCCACTGTTTAAATCACTGAGTTTATTTTACCTGGCCAAGAGAGACGTAGAACTTTTTCATAATTAAGTCATCTTCATTTTGTTCCGGGATATCTGGAGGTGGTGGGCTTTTTCTGAACCAAGGGTAATATTTTTTATCTATAATAAAATTGACACCAGTTTTGCTCCACTCCACCTGTGATACTAGTTTAGCTAACCTATAGAGAGGCAACAAAGATCATAAGGTCACTTGAAGTTCTCCATCTATCTTTAACATTAACATCAACAAACGCTATTGCTGTTTTAAGAAAACCAAGAAGTTTTTATTAATCTACTGTTCTAATTCTTTCACCCTATTCAGAGCTTGAGAAGTTTTGAAGGGCACCGTAGCAGCCACAGAGCATTGCCAGGATGCAAGCCAGAGAACCCACCTGTCTCTTTAATGCCTGCTTGCTGGGGATGATGGAAGTTGTAATACAACACATCTGAAGGGCACCAGGCTAGGGGAGGCTGCTTTAATAGCTCTACAATTGCCAAGGAGGATGCAGCCTTGGGTGCTTCTGTCCCATTTAGTCCATGGAGCCCTGTCACTCCCTCTTCCCATCTGCTGGAGGGGGGGGGGGGGCTCTTGTTTTGACTGACAGCAAGATGAGGAAGAGAGAAGGTAGGCAGCAAGACATGGGGAGGAGCTGAGCTGCAAAAACTGCAGAAGCACCTTCAGCTCCATCTGAATGCTGCTGCTATAAGGGCCAGAAAGAGAACCTGTGGTTTTAGCTTGGCAACCCTAGTGTCAGATAATCCTGGAGACAGGCAGATAGCAAGCCAGCAGGCAGCTCAGTAGAAGTTCAGTCTGAGTTCCACGCAGTCTACAAACAGCTCAGTCTGAACAAAATGACACGTTGCTCAGCCAAGATCAGCAGGTTTACAAGGCCTATTGGCTCCTCGGGTCACCTGATTCCTGCTGGGCTGAAAGACCTCAGTACACCATCAAGCCCTCTGCAGTGGAGGCACTGCAATATGGAGATGGGGAACAACACCCTCCAGATGTTGTTTGACTGCAACTCCCATCAGCCCTAGCCAGCTTAGTCAAAGGTGAGGGCTGACAGGAACTGCAGTCCAACAAAATCTGGAGGGCCACACCTTCCCCATCCCTGTCCTGTAGTGTCAAGAGAGTTCAGATCCATGATTCCCTCTGCTTGTTCACTACCCTACTGATACAGGGAGTAAGACATCTGGACCTTGCTGCCAGAGTCCTCATTTAGAAACCCTTGGAGCCTTAAACTGCACCAGTTATTGTATTTACAGGATGTTACACTCCCAATACCATAACTAAGATTGGGGGGACATGATTCTTTAAGAAAGGACTCCCCATCAGCCCTTTTCATCTCTTGCACAGCTTTTCTTGCCCTCACTTTATCAGAGTTAACCAGGATTAAGACTAATCAGGGTTAACTCTCAACCAAGATTTGATGCTGCTTTCAAATTCAAACTTTTCCTGCTTTCAGAGCCAGGGCCTGCAGGAGAAGCCACCACCACTGGGGAAGAGGCGTGCCTGCTGCTGCTGGGCCTGCTGCTGCCACCACCACCAGGCCTTCCCTGCAGACTTCTGCCTGGCAGACCACCAGTCCCTGCAGGACCAGGCCCCCAGGTACCGAGCCAGCTGTGCTGCTTCCACCTGCCCCTCCCTGGAGGGGCTACATAAGCTGGCTGGCTGGGATGGAGAGCCAGGGCCTGCAGGAGAAGCTGCTACCACCAGGGAAGAGGCATGCTTGCTGCTGCTGGGCTTGCTGCTGCTGCTGCTGCCGCCGCTGCCGCCGCCGTTGCCGCCGCCGCCGCTGCCGCCACCACCACCACCACCACCACCACGCCTTCCCTGCAGACTTCTGCCTGGCAGACCGCCAGTCCCTGCAGGACCAGGCCCGCAGGTACCAAGCCAGCTGTGCTGCTTCCACTTGCCCCTCCCTGGAGGGGCTACATAAGCTGGCTGGCTGGGGTGGCCTGGGAGAGCCAGGGCCTGTAGGAGAAGCCGCCACCACAGGGGAAGAGGCGTGCCTCCTCCTCCTCCTCCTGCTGCTGCTGCTGCTGCTGCTGCCGCCGCCGCCGCCGCCGCCGCCGCCACCACCACCACCACCACCACCAGGCCTTCCCTATGGACTCCTGCCTAGCATTATTTTTAAAGGGATTTTTAATTGTTTTTTGTTTTGTTTTGTTTTTTAATTTCTTGGGGATTTTGTTGTGTTTTTAGGGGTGGGTAGCCTGCCTGATAGGTGGGAGCGAGGAGGCATGTGTCCATGTGTCCACCTGATGGAAGCAGTGGGGGGAGTGTTGGGGGCCAGAATATACCGAGGCTGGGCGGCGGGCACTGACCGAGCGCTAGGGGCAGGCCATGCCAGATAAGGGGAACAAGGGAGAGATGTATAGTATCTGTCCCCTGCTCCGGGCCTGTCCAGAGCCAAAGGATGGCTGGGGGAGGCGTGACCCCATCTTCTGGCCTTCATTTGCTGCTCTGCAATGCCAGGTCTGTTACCCAGAAAACCTCCCTCATCCATGACATGATTCTGGATGAGCATGCAGACCTGGCATGTATTACGGAGACCTGGCTGGCCGAGGCTGCTGCTCCAACCCTTGCAGCCATGTGTCCAGCTGGATTTTCGTATACACAGCAGCCGAGGGCTGGGGATCGGGAAGGGGGAGTGGCTGTTATCTACCGAGAGTCCTTGGTCTTCACCAGACCCCCTCTCCGGGAGACCAAGGTTGCTGAGTGCATGTACTGGAGGGTGGGCCCGAAGGGCAGTCTGGGGATTCTGCTTGTGTACCGTCCACCCCGCTGCAAGACTGACTCCCTGGCCAAGGTGCTTGAGGTGGTCTCTGATGTGCATGTGCAGTCCCCTAACTTATTGGTGTTGGGGGACTTCAACGTACATTTGGAGGCCATCCTCACAGGAGCACCTTGGGACTTCATGGAGACCATGGCCTCCTGGGAGCTGCACCATATTCTAACTGGGCCCACCCATGTAGCCGGTCATGCACTAGACCTTGTGTTTGTTTCTGGAGAAGCGGGGAGTGATCTGGAAGTCAGGGATATATCCACCACCCCCTTGTCATGGTCAGATCACTATCTGGTGACGTTGGACTTCTCGGTTCCACAACCTGTCCGCAGGGGTGGAGGACCCATTAAAATGGTCCGCCCCAGGCGTCTTATGGATCCAAATGGATTCCTGAACGTGCTTGGGGATTCTCTGGGGCACGCCAACGGCCACTCGGTCAAGACCCTGGTGGGTGGGTGGAAAGCCGCAATCACTGGGGCATTAGATCGGGTGGCTCCAAAACGCCCTCTCCCCCTGAACAGGGCTCGGACTGCACCATGTTTCAATCCACGGTTACGAGCGCTGAAACAGGAGGGAGACAGCTAGAGCGCCGGTGGCGGAAGTCTCGCTCCAAAGACGATCAGACATGGGCTAGAGCTGTATCTTCAGCCTATCACGTGGCGGTTAAGGCAGCAAAAAAGGAATATTATGCTGCCTCTATTGCATCTGCAGAGTGCTGTCCCAGGGGGCTGTTCCAAGTGGTCTGGAGCCTGGTCGGTCCTGTGGCTCCAGAACCACTGGAGCATTCTAAGGCCTCCTGTGAGGCCTTGGCAAGGCACTTTGCAGATAAAATTGACCAGATTAGGTGTGTTACTCTGCATGCTGTGGATGCAGTTAGTGAGCAAGAGGTGGCCTGTGGCAAACTGGTTTTGTGGGATCGGTTCCAGCTTCTTCCTTCTGATGACGTGGACAAGGTGCTTTCATCTGTAAGGCCAACCACCTGCTTACTTGATCCTTGCCCATGGTTCATTATGGGCTGTAGAGAGAGACTGGGTGAGGGGATCAGGGCTGTGGTGAACACCTCCCTTGAGGAGGGAGTGATGCCATCAGCCCTCAAGGAGGCAGTGATAAGACGGCTCTTAAAGAAGCCCTCCTTGGATCCTCAAGTTCTGAAAAACTTTTGCCCAGTCTCAAATCTGCCATTTTGGGGCAAGGTGATTGAGCGGGTGGTGGCGGTGCAGTTGAAGGCACACTTGGAAGAAACTGATTATCTAGACCCATTTCAGTCGGGCTTCAGGCTTGGGCATGGGACAGAAACGGCCTTGGTCGCCTTGAAGGATGATATGAGGAGGGCTCTGGACAGGGGTGAATGCTCCTTCCTTGTTCTCCTTTACCTCTCAGCAGCTTTTGATACCGTTGACCACGGTATCCTCCTGGACCGCCTGGAGGGGTTGGGCATTGGAGACACCGTATTGCGGTGGTTCCGGTCCTTCCTCTCTGGCAGGTACCAGAGGGTAGCACTGGGAGAGGAGGTTTCGGACCCGTGGCCACTCACTTGTGGGGTGCCACAGGGTTCCATCCTCTCCCCGATGCTATTTAATATCTATGTGAAGCCGCTGGGGGCTATGAGGAGGTTTGGGGTGCGGTGTCGTCAATATGAGGATGACACGCAGCTCTACCTCTCATTCAAATCTTCACCAAGGTTGGCCATAGAATCCCTGTCCAAATGTCTGGAGACGGTGAGTGGCTGGATGAGGAGGAATAAGCTGAACCCTGACAAGACCGAGGTACTTTTGGTGGGAGACAAGAGGAGGCTAGGGGATGTTGACCTGGTGTTGAATGGGGTACGGCTACCCTTGAAAGACCAGGTCCGCAGCCTGGGGGTCATTTTGGATTCCCAGCTGTCCATGGAGGCTCAGGTGTCAGCTGTGAGCCAGACAGCACTGTATCAACTCCATCTGATACGGCGGCTGCGCCCCTTCCTTCCCGACCATCTGCTCCCATCGGTAGTACATGCCCTGGTCTCCTCTCGTTTAGACTACTGTAATGCGCTCTACGTGGGGTTACCCTTGAAGACGGTTCAGAAACTGCAGCTGGTACAGAACATGGCGGCTCGCCTGATTAAAGGCAGCTGCCAGCGAGATCACATCACTCCAGTGCTGAAGGAGTTGCACTGGTTACCAGTTGTTTTCTGGGCCAAATTCAAGGTGCTGGTTTTGACCTTTAAAACCCTATATGGTTCTGGCCCAGCCTATCTTAAGGAGCGCCTCCAGCAGCACCAGACAGGCCGCTTAACAAGATCAGCCTCGGATGGCCTTCTCTCTGTCCCATCAGCCAGGACAGCTAGACTGGTGGGGATGGGGGAGAGGGCCTTTTCTGTGGTGGCCCCCACTCTGTGGAACTCCCTCCCTAGGGAACTCTGCCACGCCCCCTCTTTAATGAGTTTCCGTCGTGCATTAAAAACGTGGTTGTTCAGGCAGGCATTTGGGGTGAGTTAGGGTATTTTAGAAAATGTTTTTATTGTAGAATTTTATTGTTTTAAACTGTACATCTGTACAACTGTTGTATGCTGTACATCACCCAGGGTGGCTGGGTGACCAGCCAGATGGGCGATTAATAAATTTAATAATAAATAATAAATAAAATCCCTCAATCAGAGCAGCCTCTGATTAGCATTAAACATGGTTAAGATTGGTGCAGACATAAACATTAACCATGAGTTCGCTGGGGGAAGGAATTTCATGCAAAAGGAGATAGGCCAGGGGAGGAAGTGCATGACCCAATGGTACACTGAGTCATCACTTAAACATGGTTAAGGGATTGTGAGTGTTAAGTCTACAACAGTCCTGAGATGCTGTTGCAATATGCTTTTTAAGGAAGGTACATAGATAGGCATGCAGCAGACCAGATTAGGTGAAACGAGCTACTATGAGAACACTGTGGGACATATCTATTGTTTACACACATTCATACCAGCAATGAATTATTATTGCCTATAAAAATTAGAGTGAGGCTATAAAAAAGCATCAGTTTAATTGTTATTATTCATACAAGTAATTCAAATTATGTAAGCTAGGACAAAGATTTCTGTGAATTATTTTTTTGTGACGAGAAACATAGCTTTGAAACCTATATTCTAATTAGAAGTTGCAATACCTGTATTCAAAGTAACAATCGCTCTCTAAAAATGCTGGCAATCTTTCCTTTTTAATCCACTCAATGGCCTGCTCTCGGTCCAGACACTAACAAAAGAAAATCTATGTAAATTTTCCTTCACTTCGAGTTTCATTTGCCATATAGTTAACAAACAGATTTGCTTAAATTATTACACTGTAATTTTCAGACTGTGATCCTAGGAACCCTGGAAGCTTCTTAGGGGTTCCGCAATGAGAAGACTGAAGTACTAGTTCCCCTCTACTCAGCACTGGTTAGGCCTCATCTTGAATATTGTGTCCAGTTCTGGGTGCCACACTTTAAGAAGGATGCAGACAAACTGGAGAGGGTTCAGAGGAGGGCAACGAAGATGATCAGGAAACAAAGCCCTATGAGGAGAGACTGAAAGAACTGGGCATGTTTAGCCTTGAGAAGAGAAGACTGAGGGGAGAGATGATAGCGCTCTTCAAGTACTTGAAAGGCTGTCACAGAGAGGAAGGCCAGGATCTCTTCTTGATCGTCCCAGAGTGCAGGACACGGAATAATGGGCTCAAGTGACAGGAAGCCAGTTTCTGGCTGAACATCAGGAAAAACTTCCTGATGGTTAGAGCAATACGACAAGGGAACCAAATACCTAGGGAGGTAGTGGGCTCTCCCACACTGGAGGCATCCAAGATGAAGCTGGACAGCCATCTGTCTGGGATGGTCAGACTTAGGTTCCTGCATTGAGCAGGGGGTTGGACTTGATGGTCTTTTAGGCCCCTTCCAACCCTACTATTCTATGATTCTATGAAGATCAGTAACAGTGGAATAACCTTCCTGAAAGAGAGCTTCCTCACTATTACCAGTGTTCCCTATGACTAGGGATCGCTGAGAAATTCATTCGGTTCACAGTTCAATGCAAAATTACCAGGGGCAGTATCCAATGCTGCTTGAGCGCTAGTGGGACCTACCACTAGTGCAATGGGAAGCTAGTGAATCTTTAAGCAAAGGGAAATGAGCCAAATTCCTTGTTTTGGAATGAGATAGGTCAGTGGAACTTGCAGAAGGGAGCTCTGCGGACCTGTCCCAGGAACGAGTGTCTCCACTCGTTTTGGGGGTTGCTTTAGGAAGCACTCGCTTCCTGTTGTGCTAGCAGTGGGTCCTGCAGGCACAACAGATACAGCAGGAGCACAGCAGCAGTATAGGATGCTGCCTAGATTCTCGGAATTACCAAATCAGAAGGCTTTGTACAGCTCTTCCATCTTTTCCTCCTCAAAGGATTTTCTGTGGTAAGAAAAAGACGGAAGAACTGGTAGGAAAGCACAGGAGGGTTGTAAGTGGAAGGTGACGTTGTCTGGACTCCCTGTAAAAGTCTGTGATGAAGCAGGGTGATGGGTGCAATAAAAGCCTTGCCTAGAAGCATCCCCAAAAAGAAACACTGAGCTATGTGCATTGGGTGATGACACAGTGCCATTACAGTTCATCACACATGACTTCTTTGAAACGTACAGTGAGCTGAGAAGTCACCATTTGGCAATGACATGTCATCACATTTACATGAACAGTCTCCAAATTTGTCTGAAATTTTGTTTCTCAGAATCCATCCTGAGTGGCCAGAAATGGTTCCCAAAGGAAAGGGTGAAATCCAAGAAGTACTGCTATTGGGCAACCTTTATCTGTTTCTATTGGGTTGTATGGGAATGATGTTCTCTGGTACTCATGAATATCTGCAGAGGAGATGGGGAAGCTTCACTTTAAACAATGCCTCAAAATAAATAATGCTGATGCTGGCCATGGATCACATAATACATTCTGCAGACTCAAATTGTGGTTGTTCATGGCCTGTCAGAATATGCCTCCTCTGGCTTATTGATAATAGTTTCTGGAAAGACTGAAGACTGCTTCTTTATTTTGGCCCATTTTTCCTGGATGTAGAAAAATAAATGGGTAATTATTTATGTTCAGTTGACACAAATTCTAGCCTTTTGCCTGCAGTATTCATGAGAAAAGATGATATGCCCAAGTCATATTTATAATGCTAAGGAAAAAATTCCTAAATTTCATAACGGCACAATTCTATGAATGTTTACTATGTTCATTGGGGCTTATGCCTCAGTAAATTAGTTTGGGATTGCATTGTTGCTGTTGTTAATCACATTATAAGGACTGCAGTCTAATAAAGAAAGCTTAAGCCCTGTTTCTGCAACAAATGCATATAAAGGCTTGAAGAGATCATGCCCACTGGATTCACCCCTCAGCTCCATGCATTCATCCAGATGTCCAAATAGAGCCTATGCCAACTTTCCCCAACCTTGTTGCCCTCCAGATATCATAGAATAGTAGGGTTGGAAGGGGCCTATAAAACCATCGAGTCCAACTCCCAAATATTGGGGTCAATGGCCATGCTGCTTGGGAATTATGCGAGTTGCAGTCCAACACATCTGGAGGGCACCAGGCTAGGGAAGGTGGGCCTACGCATATGCACAGCTATGTGTGTAGCTCTGTCCACATAAGAAGATGGGGTCCCCAATCACACATACAGAGTATACATATGAGCAGTGTACATACATTGGCTCTGGGTTGTATCCAACGGTGACTGTCTGCCAGGGGAACTGACAAAGCTGGTGGAACACAATACCCCTGCATCCCACTGCACCCACCCCAAATCTGCTCCAGAGAGTTGGGGGATGCTCCAGAGATTTGGGGTGCACAAGGGGGTGCACTGGGGAGAAGAACATAAAGTCCCATTGTGTGAGTGGACATATGCTCATGTCACATTGGATGCAGCCTCCAGTTCAGATCTCCAGATGAATCTATGGAAGTCAGGAACGGGTCCAGCAGGCGTGATCCTACGCCTTGCCATCCACACATGACAGAAATGAATAATATAATATGGAGTTAATTCATGAGTTTAAAATCTGTTTAAACATGAAGACAACAGTAGTTCTGGTGAAGAAGCAGCATGCTCCTTTTTTTAAATGATGCACACAAATGTCACAGCAGGTGCAATCCTTCCTGAGGCGTTCCCCTCCCGTGTGAGATAAGAACCAATGCTTCCTCTAACATGGTGCCTGCCACCTACAGTTTTTGTAAGTACTTGTACTTAATGTTTTAAAAATTGGCAGGCTAATTAATTAAAGGAAACTTTTTAATTGGTCAAAACGTGTTAATTGATTCATCTCATGCATTGACTAAACAGTAAGCCAAACTTCTTTGATTGTAGTTTTTGAATTGCTAATATATAACACTTGGTATAATGTAAATCAGAGACTGGCAACATGTGACCCTCCATATGCTGTTGTACTGCAACTCCCATCATTCCTCACCATTGGCGATCCTGTCTGGGGCTGATGGGGGTTGCAGTCCAACAACTGCAGGGCCACACATTTCCCACCCCCGGTGTAAATGCTTCTTCAATGCATAGGGAAGAGGAGGAATAATAATATAGAAAACATATTCTTACCATTGCTACATAATTTGGGTCAAAACTTAAGAGAGGGGGAAGAGGAGGAGGGCTGAGGTCTTTAGAAAGGGGACTTTCTGGCTTCCCTTGCCTTGTGACATCATAAATGGGATTCCGAGGTTTCTGTTCACGTAGCATCTTTTTCCACTGATTTTCCATACATTGTGGGGTATCAGTAGCAACTTCAAAAATACCAAAATCAGGATTGAATTTTATCGGCTCTGTAAAGGTCTACAAACAACAACAAAAATTAAATATTAGTTTACAGTAACTAGCACAGCAGTGATATGCTGCAGTTGAACTGTGTATTTTATGTATTGGTTAATGTGCCTGAATTCTGCTTGTACTCCTCTCAACCCATCTGATGTAATAATTAGCATGCACACACACCACAATTATAGCTTCTTCATTGACAGAACAGCACTTTGTTTTTCTAGCTTTCTGAAACTGTGCCTCTTCCCCTTCTAAACTTATTAAATCATGTACCCACAGCCAACATAGAAACCTTATTGGTTATGCCTACCTGATCCTACACTACTCTGTGCTGGTTCACACATGCACACAATTCTCATGCTCCTTCTGCTCCTACCATTTCATTTCCATCATGAAATAAATGGGCTTGCTGCAATCACTGAGTCAGACACGACTCTGCCCTTTCAGAAAATACTAATAAAGCTGCAACCCACACTTTTGGAAACCTTCTGAATCTTGACTGTTTATAGGCCTATTACCTATAAGAAATGCAAAATTGTGCCTCCCCTTCCAGCTAATGTGCCTTAGTCACTATGGTGATCTGTACCCCCCTCCCAGGCGCATATATTACAGGGCATTTCTTCCAGCTGAACACCCATATGCAGCCTTACCAATGTATGAATGTGAATTTTCAGTCCAAAGTTTCCTGTTTTTATTTAAAGAAGAGGGAATACAATTTTTTAAAGGAATGAATGAATTCCAAATCATTGAACCCTTGCTAGCTTATATGAACATGCAAATGAAGCACGTAAATTCCACAATCTGGAACTATTGGAATAGACACCAGATAATTTTAGTTGTACAATATTTACACAGAAAAGTAACCAAAGATAACATTAATTAATCACTTGTATCTATTTTTAATTCAGCCTCTAGCAATGGAGCCCAAGGACCCATTTTCCAACATGCATTCCAATTAGCTAAATTGAAAACATCTGGTTCCTTTACTGCAGTAAAACAGATGCCAATAACAATGTTTTAAATATAAATCGTATTGTCATTTTGGATGCTTGACCACCAATCATTTACAGGGTATATACAGGAATGGAATAAAAGAACCAATTGCCTTCACCGGTACGCTTAGCACCAAACTACTACGTTAATCAAAGGCACATGCCGTAATCCAACAACTGGCTACACTTTTCTGAATTGGGCTTCACACATGCAAAGAGGTTCTGTAGCATGAGGGAGGGTGTCTCACATTTAGCATGTCAGAGCAGTGAACATGTATGCTAATCACCTGGTTGACCGCTGGGGAATGAAACTATGTTGTCAAAGATGACTGTTGATGAGCAAGAGAAGACAGGAGTAAATCTTCACTGACAGAAACATGGGCATGGGATACTCTTGTGTACAGTATGATGATCTCTATGGCATGATTGGAGCAATACCCTCATTAGGTTTATCATGCATATACCTAATACAAGCAATGTGCTTTTGAAACAAAAAATTCATCATAAAGAGAACACAATAGGAACAGTGAATATCCTTGGTAACAACTGTACCCCAATCTAGCAGGAGTCAAACAAGGTTCTACAAACAGATTTGCTGTACAGGTGTCCAAAGAGCTGCTACATGTGCCTTGTGATTGGG
This sequence comes from Heloderma suspectum, assembly GCF_057233095.1. Lineage (NCBI taxonomy): Eukaryota > Metazoa > Chordata > Lepidosauria > Squamata > Helodermatidae > Heloderma > Heloderma suspectum. The sequence goes on along the minus strand of NC_139461.1, from coordinate 40,177,351 downwards.
ACTCACTGAGAAACCTATTTCTGCCCCATTTCTAGGTGACTCGCATTGTTAGAGGCCAGAAGCGAACTCTGAAAAATGTTCTAGAGGTGCAGTCAGTGTTTAATTTCTTTAAAAGGTTCGTGCTGGGAATCAACTTACATATTCTGAGTTGGGAGCCCTGTTGCCCCTGTTCCTGGATAAAAAGGATCTGCCTGCACTTACTCAGGGCTTCTCCACATGGGGCTTTTATCCTGCAATCGAGATTGGTTACTCATGGAGGTTTGCATGATGTTGTCAAGCTCCAGGACCCCTCTCGTGCTTTCTGACCTTTACCCCGGTTTCTTTAAAGATAGTGGATAATGAGCTATTTAAATATTGTGAGCTGATTTTCTCTGTGAAAAGAGAAAGTGGCACTATAACACAGCACCATCTAGTGACTGTACAATGAAACATATAGAGCTCACAGATAAAGGAACTAGTCGTGGGGGAGCGGAAGTGCGTAAAAGAAGCAATCTTAATCCCGCAAAGAATACAGAAGCAGAAGCCCTGGTAAACTTCCAGGATAAAAAGCCTGGTGTGGAGAAGCCCTCAGTGGTGATGAAAAGGCACTCTGGACATGCTCAGAGGTACTATATGAGCCTTCCCCAACCTGGGTCCCTCCAGGTGTTTTGAACTACAACTTGCACCAGCCATAGCCAACACAGCCAATGGTCAGGGATGATGGAAGTTGTAACCCAAAACATTCAGAAGGACTCAGGACAGGAAAGGCTACACTATATTATTACTTAACATCTTCCATGGCTGATGGAACCTTCAAGATTGGTTCCAAAGTTGAATCCTGGCAAGCATTGACTCGAAATAAAGTTCCGACTGCCATTTCTGGAGTGGGGAAACTCGCAATGCAGACGTCATGTGCTTTTGGTTACTAGGCATCACTTTGAAAGAGAGGAGGAAACACATGGTTGCTGTTTCCCACCAGCAGCCATGTGCCTCAGCTTCCAAGATGCAGCTTCTCCAGTCTCCAACACTTCTATCACCACATCCTAATAATCATCTTTATAATCCATGTCCATGTCACGTACAACACTAATAACAACAAAACTTCACACACAAACAAACACAACAGAAGCCCCAAGAAATAGAAGTAATCTGAATTATTCTCCTAGCCATTGTTTTAATCTTAATTGCCCTCTCATTTCCACAGATTATAGGCAGCACTACTGCTGCACCTCCATTAGTTCTGTTGCACCAGTGGAACCAACCAGTAGCGCAACAGGAAGTAACAGTTCCTGAAACAACCCTGGAAATGAGCAAAAATGCTTCCTTCTGTGAGCTCCCCTGACCTGCCCTGTTCTGGAAATGAGGGCTTCTGCTCATTTCCTGTTGTTTCAGGAACTGCTAGTTCCTGCTGCACTAGTGGTTGGTTCCACTAACATGTAGGCAGCATAGGATACTGCCCTATGTACCTTACAGATAGTACCAATAACCCACATCTAACTTTGAAAGCACTTGGCCATCAGATGAATGCACCTACAAAGACCTAATATTAGATATCAGGGACACATGAATCAGCCTATTTCTGGTCCATGTCACTTCTGCACATGTTCATTCATAAGGCTGTTCTGTCCCATTTCTACATTAATTTGGGCTTTAAAAAATCTACATGAAAATTCACATTTAAATACAAATGTTTGTATATATTTTCTCACAAAATATGCATTTCTAAACAAATTTTATCTCAAAATACACATTTTTCAATGCATTTGATAACAATTCTTCCGCTGAGAAATGCATTGCACACTTCAAAGAAGTGCAAAATCTGAATGATAACTATGTTCTGATCTGCAGAAGACTCCAGGAGGTGCAGATCAGGTCAGTTGGTACTGAAAAATTCATAAAAATTGAATTCCTCAAGCATCCCTATATGATATCATTCCTGTGCAAGAGCTATAAAAGGGTTACTTCCACCTCTTGGATGTAGGTCATCCAATGGCCATGCCAACAGAATCCCCAATTTACAGGTTCATTCTGGCAGCAAATGCCTAGTTCCAGCATCAGTGTAGACTAGGAGCCCTCTCTTCTCCAGCAGATGCTTCCTGGGGTCAAGTGACATTGAGCCGCATGCAGTTCTTTAATTTAACCTCTTGCCTTCATAACTAATGCTTATACCTGGGTCCTGTTTCTAAGCAACAGCTGCATAAGCACAACAAAGCCAAAGTGAATGGTGTTTTAACAGGGGTGTCACATTCTTACTGCAGCAGAGTAAAACTGGAAATATAAAATGTTCACATTAGCCGTATTAATGTTGAAGAAAGAAAACTCTCCTGAGAAAATCAAATTATGATGAGGTCAGGATCTCTCAACAGCCACTTTCCATTTTGGTGCTTTGACATGCATTGCAACATTGTTCTCTCAGCCTAGAAACCCACTGGGGCTTCCTGCATGAGATAATTCTTACACAGTCAACTTTCTCTTGGAGGACTGTTTTCTGTGTGACTTCTATGAGCGACTGTGTGTGCTCACACTTTGTAAATGCAGTTTAGAATCTGCGAAGAGATGGAGGCAAGCAGGAGGTGCTGAGCAACCAACCTATTCCACTTTCAGAATACAGATGTTACACTGTTATCGTACACAATCTTATTCGTCCAATTATCTTGATATTCACAGTAAGTGTTTGAGGAATAATTTAGATCAACATACTTACTGGAAGACTCAAGAATTCATTAAAGAACTCTACAAGTATATCATCAGTTGCTAAATATTCTTCCTGTGAGGACAGAAAAGCACAAGACCATGTTAGGTGATGGAATAAGTATGGGTTACCTCTAATAGGGGTTGGCAATTTCCAGCATGCCTGCAGCATCACCCCTCCCCTGCCCGCAAAGGACATAGGAAGCTGGCATACCAGGTCAAACTATTTGTCCATCTTGCCCAGTATTGGCAGACTAAGCAATACTGGGCTACATTGACAAACAGTCTGGCCTCGTATAAGGTTAGCACAACTTTCCAGGGTCTCAGGCTGAGGTCTTTCCCACCCTCTGCTGCCTGATCTTTTTAACTCAGAGACAGGCAACCTGATGCATTCTAAATGTTTTGGACCACAGCTCCAATCAGCTTCAGCCAGCATGGCCAATGGTCAGGGATTATGAGAGTTTTCGTCCAAATAGGGTGGCCATGTAGAGGACAGTCCTCTATTTGATAGCATCCTCTGTTTGAAGGCTTGTTCAGTCCAAGTCCAGTTTACAGAGAAAGAATCTTAGGAAGGGAGAGCAATTGGGGCCTTGAAGTTCCCCATCAACAGTTAGCAGTTAGCACCTGGACAGCTGACTGAGCAGGCAGAGAGGTCAGTCTTCTCTACTATGGTGAGATGTATTATATTTCTATTCAAATTATAGAACATGTTTTTTGCATCTATACATACAAATTAGCACGTGCAAATTTCATGTGTCCTCTTTTTGCACAATGCATTTCCTCTTTTTTGCCAACGTGTAAGTGACCACTCTTAAGTACAAAACATTTGGAAAGCACGGAGTTGCCTTCCCCTTTTGAACTGGCTATGACAGGGTTTGAAACAGGGGCCTTTTGCATGCAAAGCATTGCTCTACCACTGAGCAATGAATGGTCCCTCCCCTGATGAATGAAGTTAAAGCATGCTTCTCAGACCAACCCTGTCAGAGAAGGAGCCCAACACCACTGAAAATATAGGCTTACTCTTAAAATAAAGGACATCAGAATCCTTATCAGAAAAAGATTATGATTGATTATCCTCTACATTTTCCTATTTCAGTTTCTCACACCTTGCCTTGAAACATCTGGACTCCAACTATGCCAGAGGCTAGGATCTGAAGGGTTGCACAGAGAGCTTCTACATGTGCAGTGGGACTTCTGAAACCTATTGTCAGAGGCTTAAACTGGGATAGGGTGGCCTGGTAAAAAGTGGGACCATAGAGTTTCTTTGTAAAACCTGGGACATAGTAGCCCTGATAAAACTAACAGTATATAAACAAATCTGTGCCTAACAGTGCAATCTAATACATATTTACTGAGAAGTAAGTCTCACAGAATTCACTGGGACTTACTCCCAGGTAAGTGGGCTTATGATTGCAATCTAAGGCTGAATAGATATGCATAGGAATACATTGCAAGTATAACAGGTATACAGTCTGGAAATAAAATATATAACTCGTTTACCTTTAGCAAATACTAACAGGTTGGATCCAGAGAAATGTACGCAAAGTTTAATTTAATCCGTAATGATGTCCGTATTATTGTACAAAGTAATTTTCAAATCAATGGTTCCTTCTGTTTCATACTTTGAACATTTTTTATGTGCCAATCCTATACACACTTACTCTGGACTAAGTTCCATTACACACAGTGGGACTTTCTTCCAAGTAAAGATGCATAGGACTGTGCTGTGTTAGTAAAAAAATTAATACATAATAATGTATTACTATAATACACATAATAAAACATATGATAATCTATAATCCATGTTATCATTGTTTTTGTTGTAATGTTTTAATTAATTAATTAGTTTATATTGTTCTTACATTGTTTTTATATTGGTTTTATATATGTATTCTGAACAGCTTATTTTTAAGATATTAAGTGGTATAAAAGTAGCAATAATAATAATACAAAAATCATATTTGATTTTTGTCCCTGTCTTGTATATATTATATCTGTTGCAGGAGCCTTTATGATATGTTGGGGGAAGAGGAGTTCATTGAGTGGACAATAACCAACAGAAGAGAGGTGGGGAGAAAAAATTAATCGCCAGGCACACTGCTGTCAAGATAGCTATTATCACTGAAAAAATGGCAGGGAAAAAATTACTTACCAACTCATTTTCTCTTATACAGGGGGGCACTGAAACACAAAAAATAATATTAATTAAAGTTATTCAGCCAAAGTATTTTCTATTTATTTTATCACTGATCAATCATCAGTAACACTATAAAAACAGTTCAACCGTCATAATCATAAATACTGAGATCAACACACATCTTAGAACCAAGAGCCCATTCACAGAATCAAAAAACAGCAGTGATAAAACAGTAAAACAGTATGCCAGATAATACTTTTGCAAGATACCAGCTATTGTACTTGCTTGCTAAAAGAGAGTTAGGAAGTAGAGAGCCAGATTTCTTTCGGGAAGTCATTCCATCCAACTTGTTGGTGCCACCACTTTTCAGGATTTTTGCAATCCTATGCATGTTTGGACAGAAAATAGTCCTACAACTCCCACCATTCCCCACCCACCTTTTTTACAGGCTCCTTTCCTATATCTAAAAGCAGTTTGTTGCACTGATGTTAGTAGTTGATCATGCTCATTAGCTGCATGCCACAAAAACCTTCATCTGTTGATTCCTATATATGAAGCTGCTGTTAAAAGCACACCGTTTGGGCTGGTCCTTGGCCCCAGCCATTTGCCAATCCTGTCATTAATTATTTTAGAAATTAATGTACAGAAGTCAAAATGAGTGGTGGGTCTAAGCAATAAATTAAAATGGATTTAATAAAAATATAGTTTTCTAAAAAACAAACAAACCCAAAAACCAAATATACACAATTGGATTCAATATCTATTGACCTTAGCCACCCATGAAAAGGTATACTACACCAAATTACTAAAAGAAAACAAATTTCAGTTAATATGGGGAAGTTTTACTGAATTATATACCCTGAACCCTTTTAATTTTATTTATTATTTTTCTTTCTATGTAACTATCTATTTATTCAATTTTTCCTTAATGATTTCACTTATACAAATGAAACCATTACTCTTTAAATACAGGATGATATGAAGAGGGAAGGGGGAAACCTAAAGGAGAGGGAATGGGGAGAAGTGTGGGGCAGGTTGGAGGAAATGTTAACTATTTGTATTGTATTGAAAAATGAAAAAAATCAAATAAACTGTTAATAACACACACACACACACACACACAAGTTTTCTGGAAGGAATTTTAGGAAAATGACAACTGTGTCAGCCAAATGGTGAGTTAGCACCCACCTGAGAGATGCATGGACACTTGAGAGGCTAAGTTGTCATGCTGTTTTTGCAGAATGAAAAAACAGGGGGCTTTCAAGAACATTTGTTGAGGCCTGTGGTATGAGCCTCATTTCAAGTGCAATAGATTTTGAAGAGGTGGGGAACCACTTTCAGCCTAAGAGCCAAATTCAATTTCAGAGGTGTTCTTGGGGGCCACATTCCATTGTTGGGCAGGGCTGAAGACAAAAGGGGTGAAGCCAAAACAAAAAACAAAACCCCCAGCATGTTTTAGTTTAAAGCTCTTACTACCAGAAACTAAGCTTCGAGAGAGCCATTGCTTTTAGAATGAGGACAAAACTGCACAAAAGCAAAGAAACCACCAAATGATCAGTGGTTGGGGGAAAGGAACTGGGGCTAGAGGGAGGGTATGTGGCCATCTGGGGAGCCCAGGAGGGCTAGATTTGGCCCTGGGCCTGAGGTTTCTCACGCCTGCACTAAGTCCTGGGTTCAATACTTAGTCAAGCCCTGTCTATGGCAGAAGCACTCTTGAGAGTCAATTGATTCAATAGATACATAGAACTGAAGTAGGAAACTTTGATTTAAGGTCTTCCTCTGCCGTGGCCTCATTGTGTGGGTAAGGCACTGTCTTTCTAGCTCAGATCAGTAAAATGGCTTATTACTTACTTTGTGGTTTTGTAAGCAGGAAAAATACAATAATGCTTGTAAATACATAACAATGCACATTTTTCAAAAATAGCATGTCTCATGATAAACAGTACTACATATACATAAACAGGCGGCCTGTGGCAAACCGGTTTTGTGGGATCGGTTCCAGCTTCTTCCTCCTGATGAAGTGGACAAGGTGCTTTCATCTGTAAGGCCAACCACCTGCTTACTTGATCCTTGCCCATCTTGGCTCATTATGAGCTGCAGAGAGAGACTGGGTGAGGGGATCAAGGCGGTGGTGAACACCTCCCTTGAGGAGGGAGTGATGCCATCAGCCCTCAAGGAGGCAGTGATAAGACCGCTCTTAAAGAAGCCCTCCTTGGATCCTCAAGTTCTGAACAACTTTCGCCCAGTCTCAAATCTGCCATTTTGGGGCAAGGTGATTGAGCGGGTGGTGGCGGTGCAGTTGAAGGCACACTTGGAAGAAACTGATTATCTAGACCCATTTCAGTCGGGCTTCAGGCCTGGGCATGGGACAGAAACGGCCTTGGTCGCCTTGGTGGATGATATGAGGAGGGCTCTGGATAGGGGTGAATGCTCCTTCCTTGTTCTCCTCGACCTCTCAGCGGCTTTTGATACCGTTGACCACGGTATCCTCCTGGACCGCCTGGAGGGGTTGGGCATTGGAAACACTGTATTGCGGTGGTTCCGGTCCTTCCTCTCTGGCAGGTACCAGAGGGTAGCACTGGGAGAGGAGGTTTCGGACCCGTGGCCACTCACTTGTGGGGTGCCACAGGGTTCCATCCTCTCCCCGATGCTATTTAACATCTATGTGAAGCCACTGGGGGCTATCATCAGGAGGTTTGGGGTGCAGTGTCATCAATATGCGGATGACACTCAGCTCTACCTCTCATTCAAATCTTCACCAAGGTTGGCCGTAGAATCCCTGTCCAAATGTCTGGAGACGGTGAGTGGCTGGATGGGGAGGAATAAGCTGAAGCTCAACCCTGACAAGACCGAGGTACTTTTGGTGGGAGACAAGAGGAGACTGGGGGATGTTGACCTGGTGTTGAATGGGGTACAGCTACCCTTGAAAGACCAGGTCCGCAGCCTGGGGGTCATTTTGGACTCCCAGCTGTCCATGGAGGCTCAGGTGTCAGCTGTGAGCCGGACAGCGCTGTATCAACTCCATCTGATACGGCGGCTGCTCCCCTACCTTCCCGACCATCTGCTCCCATCGGTAGTACATGCCCTGGTCTCCTCTCGTTTAGACTACTGTAATGCGCTCTACGTGGGGTTACCCTTGAAGACGGTTCGGAAACTGCAGCTGGTACAGAACGCAGCGGCTCGCCTGATTAAAGGCAGCCGTCGGCGAGATCACATCACTCCAGTGCTGAAGGAGTTGCACTGGTTACCAGTTGTTTTCCAGGCCAAATTCAAGGTGTTGGTTTTGACCTTTAAAACCCTATATGGTTCCGGCCCAGCCTATCTTAAGGAGCGCCTCCAGCAACACCAGACAGGCCGCTTAACAAGATCAGCCTCGGATGGCCTTCTCTCTGTCCCATCAGCCAGGACAGCTAGACTGGTGGGGACGAGGGAGAGGGCCTTCTCTGTGGTGGCCCCCACTCTGTGGAACTCCCTCCCTAGGGAACTCCGTCATGCCCCCTCTTTAATGAGCTTCCGTCGTGCATTAAAAACGTGGTTGTTCAGGCAGGCATTTGGGGTGGGTTAGGGAATTTTTTTAAAAAAAAAATTATGGTAAAATTTTATTGTTTTAAATTGTTTATGGTGGGTTGTACATCGCCCAGAGTGGCTGGGTGACCAGTCAGATGGGCGATTAATAAATTTAATAAATAAATAAATAAATAAATAAAATATGTGTGCAGTAGGCCAACTCAGAATTAAACAAACTTAAAATCCACTGGTTTCAGTGGCCTTAAGCATAGTTCACTCTGTGTTGGATTCCAGACATGTGTTTCTCCTGTGAAATAACATGGAACTAAGCATGGAACCATTCACACAATCCACTTAATGAGAGAATACATGTAAGTAAGACCCCTGCTATTTGTATTAGCTACCAGAACAAGGGTTCCAGACAAGGCTTTTAGTACACAGCATCCTGTGTCATTCACAGAATTTTACAGGGGTCCAGACAATAATGGTTTTCTACTTGTAGCCCTCCTGTGTTTCTCCTTCCATCTTTCTCCTTCCGTCTTTATTCTTACTGCAGAAAACCCATTAAGGAGAAAAAAACAGAATAGCTGCGCAATGCCTTCTAATTGGTAGTCGTAAGAGACTACCAAGGGGAGCAAATTCCTCTCCCAGCATCCAGTGCATAGATATAATCTCCACATCATTCATTTTTAAGGCCACCTCTGCGGACTGTACAGAGAACTCTCTCTTTGGAGAGTGTCTAATTACCAAAATGAAAGGTGAGGTACCTCTAGCCTATCTGGACTTTATTCTGCCCCCTTCAGCTCCCACAAATGTGGGAGTTGCTCATAAAAACAATCAAACGTCTTGTGTGGCTGTTAGCGCTACCGCTAACATTGTGCAGCAATCCCATCTTCCCCCCCTTTATTTATTTATTTATTTATTCATTCATTCATTCATTCATTTCATTTCTATACTGCCCAATAGCCCAAGCTCTCTGAGCAGTTCACAGAAATGTAAACCACAAGGTACCACATAAAACAATATAAAATCTGAAAGCTTGAAACTACAGTATAAAAGTACAACCAGAATAAAACCTAGCAGCAATGCAGAGATTTAAAATACAGATTTAAAACAGCAGAGCTAAAAGACTAGAAAGCTAAAATGCTGGGAAATTTTTAAAAAGGTCTTCACCTGGTACCGAAAGGAGTACAACGTAGGCACCAAGCGAACCTCTCTAAAGAGCTCATTCCACAGCCAGGGTACCACAGCAGAAAAGGCCCACCTTCCTTACTTCCTTTGGTAGGGGCTCCCGGAGAAGGACCGTTGCAATCCTATGCATGTTTAGACATAAACAAGTCCTACAACTCCCAGCATTCCCCAGCCACCGTGCTTGGGAGATGTAGGACTTTTCTCTCTCTAAACATGCATAAGATTGTGCTCTTAGGGCGCAATCCTATCCATGTTTAGACAGAAAAAAGTCCTACAATTCCCAGCATGCCCCAGCCAGGACTTTTTTCTGTCTAAACACGAATAGGATTGCACCCTTAATGGATTTTCCGCTGCAAGGAATATGATGGAAGAAGTGATGGAAATACACAACAGGGTTATGAGTGGAAGATGACATCTGAGGCGCCTGTAAAATTCTGTGAATGAGGCAGGGTGATGGCACTATAAAAACCTCATCTGGAAGCAACCTATAACTTGGTTAAGTGAGGATAACACAGCATGTATCTGATGAAGTAGGCTCTGGCCCAGAGTTTACATCACAACAAATTTGGAAGTGTTTCAGTTGCTATTCCTGCAACAGACTAACACAGCCCTGGAATTGCTCATGGTTACTTTGTGAAGAAAAGTATGCACATGCTCGATGGCTCTCAGCTTTATTATTACTTCACATGTCCCATGGCTGGATTCAAACTCAAGTTGAGCCCACCCTCAGGCATGCTTAATCTCACCAATTTACTATACTTCTACAACTCCTAATTGTATATTTAGCCTAAGATATGTGACTGGTGATGAGCCAGGTTTAAATATCGCATGCTGTTTGGCTATTTTTTCACAAGCAATACTTAAATCTCCTTTTAATTTCCCCACAAGGGTACTGCAAATCACCCAGAAATCTACAGTCCACCCACAGAAAGTGTACTTTCACAAGTGTGATACTAACAGCAAAATCCTATAGATGTCTACTCAGAATTAGGTTCCACTGAGTTCCACGGAGCTTACTCCCAGGTAAGGGTAGAGTGTTGCAGCCTAAAACTACTTTTTAGCCTCTTGCACTATTTGCACACGTGTGTGAATAGCAAGGAGAGACAAGAAGGCATTCTTAAATGAACAATGCAAAGAAATCGAGGAAAACAACAGAATGGGAAAGACTAGAGATCTCTTCAAGAAAATTGGAGATCTCAAGGGAATGTTTTGTGCAAAAGCGGGCATGATAAAGGACAAAGAAGGCAGGGACCTAACAGAAGCAGATGAGATTAAGAAGAGGTGGAAAGAATACACAGAAGAACTATACAGAAAAGTTCTTAATGTCCCTGATAGCCATGATAGTGCGGTCACTGAACTTGAGCCGGACATCCTTGAGAGTGAAGTCAAGTGGGCCTTAGGAAGCATTACTAACAACAAAGCTAGCGGAGATGACAGTATTCCAGCTGAGCTATTTAAAATCCTAAAAGATGATGCTGTTAAAGTGCTGCATTCAATATGCCAACTAATTTGGAACACTCAACAATGGCCGCAAGACTGGAAAAGGTCAGTTTATATTCCAATTCCAAAGAAGGGCAACGCCAAAGAGTGTTCAATTTTCGCACAACTGCGCTCATTTCACATGCCAGCAAGGTGATGCTCAAAATCCTACAAGCTAGGCTTCAGCAGTATGCGAACCGAGAACTACCGGAAGTACAAGCTGGGTTTCGAAGAGGCAGAGGAACTAGAGATCAAATCACCAACATTCGCTGGATCATGGAGAAAGCAAGAGAATTCCAGAAAAACTTCTATTTCTGCTTCATTGACTACGCTAAAGCCTTTGATTGTGTGGATCACAACAAACTGTGGCAAATTCTTCAAGAGATGGGAGTACTAGACCACCTTACCTGTCTCCTGAGAAACCTGTACGAGGGTCAAGAAGCAACAGTAAGAACCAGACATGGAACAACCGATTGGTTCAAAATTGGGAAAGGAGTATGACAAGGCTACATATTGTCGCCCTGCTTATTTAACTTATATGCAGAGTACATCAAGAGAAATGCCGGGTTGGATGAATCAGAGGTCGGAATTAAGATTGCTGGGAGAATTATCAACAACCTCCGATATGCAGACGATACCACCCTAATGGCAGAAAGTGAAGAGGATCTAAAGAGCCTCTTGTTGAGGGTGAAAGTGGAGAGAGTGCAAAAGCTGGTTTGAAACTCAACATTAAAAAAACTAAGATCACGGCATCTGGCCCCATCACTTCCTGCCATATAGAAGGGGAAGAAATGGAAGCAGTGACAGATTTTACTTTCTTGCGCTCCAAGATCACCGCAGACAGTGACTATAACCATGAAATTAAAAGACGCTTGCTCCTTGGGAGGAAAGTTATGGCAAACCTAGACAGCATAGTAAGAAGCAGAGACATCACCTTGCCGACAAAGGTCCGTCTAATCAAAGCGATGGTTTTCCCAGTAGTAATGTATGGCTGTGAGAGCTGGACTATAAGGAAGGCTGAGCGCCGAAGAATTGATGCTTTCGAACTGTGGTGCTAGAGAAGACTCTTACGAGTCCCCTGGACTGCAAGGAGGTCAAATCAGTCAATCCTAAAGGAAATCAACCCTGAGTGCTCATTGGAAGGACAGATACTCAAGCTGAAGCTCAACTATTTTGGCCACCTAATGCGAAGAGAAAAGTCTCTGGAAAAGACCCTGATGCTGGGAAAGACTGAAGGCAAAAGGAGAAGGGGACGGCAGAGGATGAGAAGGCTAGATAGCATTACCGATGCAATGAATATGAACTTGAGCACGCTCCGGGAGAGAGCGCAGGACAGGAAGGCCTGGCATGCTATGGTCCATGGGGTCACGAAGAGTCAGACACGACTGAACAACTGAACAACAACAAGTGAATACCACTAACGAAGGACGAAATGGAAAGGGGAGGAAGAGGCAATTTAAAACCAGATCTATTATTATTGTCAATGTATGCTTTACATTGGAATTAAAGGCCTGGGGAATGCAAAAACTGGTGTGAGCATTGCTTGTGAAAACTCAGCGTCTCTCTTGCCCCCCCCCGTTTATCCTGCACTAACAGCGTGCACATGTGACACATCCCAGTGTAAAATGCCCCTCTGAGCATCACTTGTCAACGTGTCCTTAATTAGAACTGTGGGGGTTTGCTGGGGTGGCGGGTTTCAGCAGCAAGGGCTTTCCCCTTCGGCACCCATTTCTCTCCCTCCCCCGTCTGGATGATGAGCGAGACATCCGATTCTTATCCGCCGTCGGCAGCCTCCGCTCCAGTACGTACCAGTGGTGAGCTTCTTCTCTCGCATGGCGAAGATGCGCACACTGGCTCTCTGGAGCCCGCGAGCCCCCTAACCCCGAGAGTTGAGTCAAAGCCTCATTGCTCCTCAGGGTGGTCCGGGAAAAGAACAGGGGACGGGGGGAACCCCTCCCCCGCTGTGGCCCGGACAAGAGAGGCTGCGCAGCACCCCTCGCTCCGAGCGCGCACGCGAGTGAATGCCGAGCGCGGCCGCGTGCCTCCGTGTGTGCGGCCCCACAGAGTTGCTGGGTTGCTATGGCGCTGCCGCAGACAATGCACGAGCAGGGGAGCGCGCTTGCTTGACTCCACCGACGTCCAACATTTGATCTGTCGTCTTCTGGGCGGCGGAGGGATTTTCCTCGGCTTGGCGAGCCAGGCCGATAAACTGAGGGAGGGCGCGCAGAAGCCGCCACCGGAGCGTTAAACGTGAGGAAGCCCCGTTCTCGTGAATCGCGGGCGAGGCGGGTCCCTCGCCTTTCAGCCTCCAGGGGGCGCAAGACCGCCTTCGGCTGGCCCGCTGGGGCGCCCGGCCGGCTCTCCGTCGGAATTTGAAAACGGCCTTGCGCGCCTCGTCGCCCGCTCGGCTCCGTCACCCCAGTTTCTGCGGTGGCTTTGACGGCCGCAAAGACTGCGCTGGTGGTAGGGCGCACCAGGTATCGGCCAAGCCGTTCGCGCTTTCCAACCACACGCAAGCGGGATGGTTTGATCGCCCATGCGGAGGCGGGAATATAACTATTTCTTCCACCGAGGCAGGCTCTATTGTGATGCATCTGGCAACCCCCAGGCTGCCTTGGTGACGATTACAATCACGGTGCGGAATTCTTATCTGCGTTTGCCTGGCAAGCCTCTTCCACGCCAACCCACAGTAGGCAAACAATCCTTTGGCATAACCCCTCGGCTTCAAACGAGTCCCAGCTAGCATGGCACGGCCCATGCTAAAGTTCCATTACCGTGGATGAGTTAGGCCTTAAACAGACCTTTTCAAATTTATTTATATACTACTACCTTTTTATTGGGCCGCAGTGGCTTAGTGGTTAAGACGCTGAACTGCAGACCGGAAGGTCGGCAGGACAGCAGTTCGAGACCCGAGTGCCGCGTGACGGAGTGAGCTCCCGTCTTCAGTCCCAGCTCCTGCCAACCTAGCAGTTCGAAAGCAAGAAATTGCAAGTAGATAAATAGGTACCACCTCGGCGGGAAAGGTAACAGCGTTCCGTGCACCTCGGTGTTCAGTCATGCCGGCCACATGACCACGGAAGCGTCTTCGGACAGCGCTGGCTCTTCGGCTTAGAAACGGGGATGAGCACCGCACCCTAGAGTCGGACACGACTGGTTGGGGACACCTTTACCTTTTTATAGGGTTATGGCTAAACAGTAGTAGACGTTTTCTTTTCATTGAGGATTAAGGCTAAGCAGCAGACTTTTTTTCCCTCTACCTTAAGAGGCCTGGAGTGTTATCAATACACAAAGTTCAAAATCTAGTTGCTCTGAATTTACTGATCCAGAATAAATGGCGGTAAATGTGCATTTCCGGAGGACAGAGTTAGGGATCATGCAGCCCTCCAGATGTTGCTGGACTGAAACTTCCATCAGTGCTAGCCAGCATAGCCGGGGTGAAGGATGATGGGAGTTGCAGTCCAACAGCATCTCTGGAGGACCATCACATCCCACAACCCTGTCCTATGGATGTTAAAATATCCCATTACTCTTCTAGAAATTAAATTAATAAGAAATAAATAAATGTTGCATACTACAGTGGCACTTTCACTTCAAACAACCCTTCAGCCTAGTATGACAGATATAGCTGAGATTTAAACCATATCCACAAAAGAGATATATCATCAGTAAATACGCTGTTAATATTTGTAAGTAGTTAATTCCCCTACATTACATCATCAGCTTGGAGATTTTATTTTAAGGATTTTTTTCAATATGATCATTTCCTTTTATTTCTTGGTATCTGAAAATGTATATGGCTACAAACTTTACATTTTAGCAAATTTCATATTTCTCATCTTGAAGAAAGTTTCAGTGGGCTCCACAAGAATGAGAGAGGAATTGATGGATACCAACTTGGATTACTTTAAAAGGGGATTAGACAAATTAGACAAGACCTGGAGCTGACTGTGGCTCAGATCATGAGCTGCTTCTTGCAAAATTTCAGCTTAAATTGAAGAACATAGGGAAAACCATTAAACCATTCAGGTATGACCTAAATCATATCCCTTATGAATATACAGTGGAGGTGAGGAATAGATTTAAAGGATTAGACCTGATAGACAGAGTGCCTGAGGAACTATGGACGGAGGTCCGTAACATTGTTCAGGAGGCAGCAACTCAATCCATCCCAAAGAAAAAGAAATGCAAGAAAGCAAAGTGGCTGTCTGATGATGATTTACAAGTAGCTGAGGAAAGAAGGGAAGCAAAAAGCAAGGGTGAAAGGGGAAGATATATCCAACTGAATGCAGAGTTCCAGAGAATAGCAAGGAGAGACAAGAAGGCCTTCTTAAATGAACAATGCAAAGAAATCGAGGAAAACAAAAGAATGGGAAAGACTAGAGATCTTTTCAAGAAAATCAGAGATCTCAAGGGAACATTTTGTGCAAAGATGGGCATGATAAAGGACAAAGAAGGCAGGGCCCTAGCAGAAGCAGATGAGATTAAGAAGAGGTGGAAAAAATACACAGAAGAACTATACAGGAAAGATCTGAATGTCCCTGATAACCATGATAGTGCAGTCACTGAACTTGAGCCGGACATCCTCGAGAGTGAAGTCAAGTGGGCCTTGGGAAGCATTAGTAACAACAAAGCTAGCGGAGATGACAGTATTCCAGCTGAGCTATTTAAAATCCTAAAAGATGATGCTGTTAAAGTGCTGCACTCAATATGCCAACACATTTGGAACACTCAACAGTGGCCACAAGACTGGAAAAGGTCAGTTTACATTCCAATTCCAAAGAAGGGAAATGCCAAAGAGTGTTCAAACTACCGAACAATTGCGCTCATTTCACATGCCAGCAAGATTATGCTCAAAATCCTACAAGCTAGGCTTCAGCAGTATGCGAACTGAGAACTACCGGAAGTACAAGCTGGGTTTCGAAGAGGCAGAGGAACTAGAGATCAAATTGCCAACATTCGCTGGATCATGGAGAAAGCAAGAGAATTCCAGAAAAACGTCTATTTCTGCTTCACTGACTACGCTAAAGCCTTTGATTGTGTGGATCACAACAAACTCTGGCAAATTCTTCAAGAGATGGGACTACCAGACCACCTTACCTGTCTCCTGAGAAACCTGTACGAGGGTCAAGAAGCAACAGTAAGAACCAGACATGGAACAACTGAGTGGTTCAAAACTGGGAAAGGAGAACAACAAGGCTGCATATTGTCACTCTACTTATTTAACTTATATGCAGAGTGCATCATGAGAAACGCCAGGTTGGATGAATCAGAGGTCGGAATTAAGATTGCCGGGAGAATTATCAACAACCTCAGATACGCAGATGATACCACCCTAATGGCAGAAAGCGAAGAGGATCTCAAGAGCCTTTTGTTGAGGGTGAAAGAGGAGAGTGCAAAAGCTGGTTTGAAACTCAACATTCAAAAAACTAAGCTCATGGCATCTGGCCCCATCACTTCCTGGCATAGAGAAGGGGAAGAAATGGAAGCAGTGACAGATTTTATTTTCTTGGGCTCCAAGATCACCGCAGATGATGACTGTAGCCATGAAATTAAAAGACGCTTGCTCCTTGGGAGGAAAGTTATGGCAAACCTAGACAGCATAGTAAGAAGCAGAGACATCACCTTGCCGACAAAGGTCCGTCTAATCAAAGCGATGGTTTTCCCAGTAGTAATGTATGGCTGTGAGAGCTGGACTATGAGGAAGGCTGAGCGCCAAAGAATGGATGCTTTCGAACTGTGGTGCTGGAGAAGACTCTTACGAGTCCCCTGGACTGCAGGGAGGTCAAATCAGTCCATCCTAAAGGAAATAAACCCTGAGTGCTCATTGGAAGGACAGATACTGAAGCTGAAGCTCAACTATTTTGGCCACCTAATGCGAAGAGAAAAGTCTCTGGAAAAGACCCTGATGCTGGGAAAGACTGAAGGCAAAAGGAGAAGGGGATGGCAGAGGATGAGATGGCTAGATAGCATCACCGATGCAATGAATATGAACTTGAGCACGCTCCGGGAGAGAGCGCAGGACAGGAAGGCCTGGCGTGCTATGCTCCATGGGGTCACGAAGAGTCGGACACGACTGAACAACTGAACAACAACAAGACAAATTTATGGAGGATATGGCTGTCGACGGCTACTAGTCATGATAGCTATATATCTCAGTGTACCTTTCAATTCTAGTAGCTGGGAAACACAAGCAGGAGGGTGCTGAGTTTATGTCATGCTTGTGCACTTCCCATGGGCATCTGGTTGGGTACTGTGGGAACTGAATGCTGGACTGGATACACTTTTGTTCTTCTCCAGCCAGTCTCTGATGTTCTTATGAAGAATAAATAGTGTGAAAGGGTTCCGATGCTAGCACACTAAAGTCTAAATTCCAAGTCTAAAGCCCTATGTATGTCCATATTGTCTTCATCCATGGGTTGTTAATCTGTCATTTACTTTCTTAGCCTGTGCAACCTCCTGTTCTGCACTGAGGCTTATGGACTCATTTCCACAGTAGCTGTAATTTATATTTCACTCTCAATACAGAATGGAAATTAAATGTCCAAGATTCCTGGGGACGTGTGCTTTAGATTTCCCTTGTTTTTTGGAAGAGGCTAACAGTACAGTCCTATGCATGTTTACTCAGAAGTAGCCCCACTGTGCTCAGTGAGGCTTACTCCCAGGTAAGTGAATAGGGTTGCAACTTGAATAACTGTTTATTTGAAACTATCTGGTATCCTGCCCTCTCAGAGGGGGGAAAAAACCCTCAAACCTGCTCAGCCAATCTGGGCAGGAATCCAACTCACAAGTTTACCCACCCTTTTTTCATATCTACAGACTATATCAGCTGGAATTGATCAACATAAATGGACAGTATTGAGCCTCCAAATGCCTTGAACTCCAGCTTCACATTCAAACAGCCAGACAACTAAAATCAAGCCAAATACAACTATTTTATCTCCAAACATATCACAGTACAGTCAAGGAAACAGCATCTGGACAGAGACAGCTCAGGTTGAGCAGTCTGTTCACCACCTATGAGCATTCTGTTAGCACTTCACAAATTTAATGGTGTCAACAAAGAAACATCCTTTGCCACTACAATGGAATAGATACTCAGGCATGACTATACTGGTGGAACAAGGTCACCTATTATTCTACAGTTTTACCACAAGAACCAACAGAATAGCCACTAAACTAAGGGGGTATATTCTACAGAGTTCTGGAATCTGATCCATGAGTAGCCATGGTTGAACTATCGTAATCATCCCATCATCACAAGGAATCGAGAGGACAGGGATTTGTCCCTTATTACGCTAGCAACCTCTTGACACCCCCAGTTACTGAAGTACTTGTTTCCAGATTTAACGCTCAATATTTTTATCTCGAACAAATGCCTTGCTATATGTGCTAGGCCAGTTGTTTTGGACAGACATTGGCAGTCACAGAGTCCAAGAAGTCATAAATTAATCCAGAATAGCCAGCTTCTTCTTACCTTCCAGGTCTTTAACATGATCTCATTGAAATAAACAGGGACTTCTCAGAGCCGTAAGTTATAATTGATAGCCAAAGGAAACACATTTTAAATATTAAATACACACTGGCTATAGCTGGCAGGCAAGAATGGAGTATGAACCTATGATACAAGTTTACAATTGCAGTGAATACCCTGAAAGTGTGTGGTTTTTTTTAAAAGCATTAAGTGGTTTTTGAAGATGAATCTTCGATGTCCCCTAGTGGTGAAATCCAGTATATTTCAATGAACAATTCATAGTAGAGCTTGGATATCTAATACGAGGGAGTAGATGTTTGGTACGCTGAATCTATTCATCCCAGACCCTCCTACACGCCTCTCAGCACAAGCTTCCCTGAAGATCCATATTCAACAATGAAAGAGTGCCCTCAATTTCTCATAAGATATTGGCAGCCGCTTAAGGTACTCAGAAGGAGAGAGTGGGTGTTTTAGTTGTCTGGTTTATTTCACTTGGGTTTGTATGGCATGGATTCTGCTGTAATTAATTTCATTCTAGTCATGGAAAAGCACATCCAACTGGAACCAAGATATTTCCATGCTGTGACAGAACGTTTTTGGAGAAAATTTATTTCCTTGGCTTGCTCTGTTTTATGACATCCATTATTAATTCTATTATCATCTGCTTGAACATATCTCATGTTAAGGTACTCATCTTCTATGTATTTTAGAAACACTGAGCTCTTATTTATGCATAAAAGATGCTATCATTTTGTGTAAACATTTATTTTAATCCAGAATTGATATTGGTAAGATTTTGTCTCCTCTGTCTCTGAAGTGATATTATACTGTGATCCAGTCATATGCAGTATATATGATCTGTAGACCAATTCAGCCCATACCCACAAGGCTTTCTCCTCTGTAAAAACTGGCCCACAGAGGTTCCCCATCCAACCCACAGAGCCCCTTTTGATTACTCCAGCGGCTGAGCCCCATCCCCTGGAGAGTCCCTGTTTATCTCTGATCTGTTATCTCTTATTGTAGATAACAGCAGGCATTCCCCTGCATGGGCTGGGGCAACCAATGTGCAGGGGAATCCCAGCTGTTATCTCCAATCCTAGATTGGAGATAATGGTTGGGATGCAGGTGGTGTAAGACTTGCGCAGCACCAGGAGGAGCTGCTTCTGTAGTCGGGGACCAAAACATCTTGTGCCTTCCCCCATTCGGGAGGACACAGTATAGGCAAAGCCACCCTGACCAAGGCTGCAGATGGAGCACCCAGATGAAGGAGACTGCTGGAGTAAATCCAACCTGACAAAATATTTTTCAAGGATATTACCATTTTCTGTCATTGAGAATTATAGGCATCCCTGAAGAACAATGTAGAAATGGGTTCTAAAGTAGAAACCAGCAGATACAATTTATTACTTGGACAGTTTTCTATATGGTCTCCCATCCCTGTCAGCTAAAAAAAAAAAAAAAGACTACAATTCTTAAGCCCTTTCAGGCTCCTGCACCTAAACAGATCAAGGCCAATGGCAGCTGTTTTACAAGTGTGTAAAAAACAGGATGACGTATTCTGGATGTTCCCACATACCTGAGCCACATGAATCAAGGAAATGCTACGAAGAATTCTTAGCTTTTCAGAAAATGAAGAGAAAAATCTCAGTAGGGGAAGAAAGCACAGTTGACATGTTTTAAGTATTTTTCCTTTCATTACTAACCACTTCATTTCCAAAAGAAAATGCACATCATCGGGACCAGGCTGTAGAGCCCCTCTTTTACACTCTTTTGATGCATTCTATTGACTGCATTTTCTTCACAAGCTCTGAAGTGTGCTAAATACCAAGAAGTTTTTTTTATTCAGGCAGACAACTAGGAAACAAACAGTGACTTACATTCTTGGAATGCACATTTGGGGGCCCTGCTGCACATAACATTCTATGCAGAGGCTGTATACTGAAAATAACCATTTGAAGCATCTAATGCATCTACAGCTTTAGAAAAGCGAAGTTACAAAGATTGGGTCTGGGCAATTCCAGTGATGCTGGAGGAACATCAAGCCTGAAGGGTACCTTTCAGTTCACAGCTTGATCTTATTCATGTTTACTTAAAAGTACATCCCACTGGGTTCAGAGGGACTTGTCCCCAGGCAAATGTGCAAGGAATTGCAGCCTTGGTACCCTTTAAAGCAAAATGTGAGTGTGGTAAAGGACCCTGCAGACTGAATGCAGTTTATAATGTGATCATCATATTTTGATTCCTATCGTTACTTTGCTTCAGCATTTTATTTGGTGGAATAATTAACATACTTTAGTGAAATATTCAGATTAGGGTCAGCCTTACTTTGCACACATAAAGCTGTTTATTACGGGACAGAAGAACGTATTTTATTTCCTACCTAACAAAATATTCCAGTCCATATTGCATTGTGCTTGGGGCAGGAATCTTCATACATTGATTTCCTCAGCTGGTATGATGACAGGGCAGCCAGGGGAGACAAGAAGAGGCTAATGAGAGAGCCATTTTCACCACACTTAAGATCAGGAGGGGAGGTAGAAATGATAGGAAGGCTAACTAGAAGTCACCATGGCTAAAGAAATAGGAACAAAGTAGACAGTGACCTGAAAGGCAGAGACATGATGAAAGAAGTGTGGGTGGGGATAGGGACACTGAGCTGAAGCTCATAGGAACCAAGGAAAACATAGGACTGAGGTAAAACTTCACACAGTATCTAGAAATAGGGAGGACTGTATAGTATCAGCTGAAAGTAAATGGATAGGCACCTTAAAGGGGCTAGGAACTGGGCCAAAGAGCCCAGGGGGCAAAGAGTTGCTATTTATAGATTTTAGATCCCAGCAACGTATTGCACCTTTAAAGGCATTATTAGCAGCTACTCAGCCAGGAGGAGGAATTCAAATTAGTGCTGGGGGAGGTTTTTCTTTCCCTTTATCTGATCCTGTATGGTACCTCTCTGTTACTCTTGGCAAGTCGTATAGCAGCAGTAGCGTAGTGGCAAATTCAGAAGTGTGGGGGCCCTTCCTGACAGTCACAGCCACGCCCCCTTCTAAGATTATACAACTTTGTAAGATTGTACAACTTTGTAAGCCTTCAACCAGGATCCAAAAACAGTGCAGCTGAAAGTAAGGGAGTGGTATTTCAATTGGACATCTGAGGAAAAAATGCAGAGGTGTTAAAATCTTTTTCACTCACTCAAACACAAACATTTTAGGTTTTCAAAATATTATTCTTTATGGAAGCTTCACCCTCTCGACTCAGCCCTCATGGACAGATCCCTTCTGATTTAAACAACCCCCTTGTACACGCCCTTAGTGCCCCAACATTACCCATTAGCCTTCCCTAAGCTCCTTCATTATATCTCCCCCCTTCCACAGAAACATCCACACACCCAGCTGGATTAAACTACACACACACACAGTGGTGTAGTGGTAAATTTGGAAATGCAGGAGCTCTTTGTGACAGTTTCCAAGGGCAGTCCAAAAATTTCAGGCAGCTGTGTCGATCCATATCAACAAACCAGTTCTAGGAGGTTTTTCATCTCTACCAGGAGTACATATTTGGTAAAGCAAATAGGTCTTAATTGCCCATGCCAGACCAAGTCATCCCAAATATTTTGCATTCCAACATGGAACAATACATTGTTGCTTGGAAAATTCATTCCCCCCACAGCTACAGTGAGGATTGCAGCTAAACTGAGAGGGAAAAGGGAATTCTGAGGGGGGTGGCAGATGACATCAGAGTCCCTGCTAATGAAAAAGTGCCCAGGCTGCATCCCTGCAAGCCCTGCCTCCACTACACCACTGTATAGCAGCTTGTGTATGTGTGTGTGTTCAGATTGGGAAAACAGCACAGGGGAAAGGGTTAAACTCCCCCTTCCCCAGCACAACCCTGATGTGAACCAGTCTCAAGTCTAGTTAGGCCCACACTTAAGTATAGGGCAGAATAATTTCAGCAGCCTAGAAATACTTCAGAATCAGTTTGTAACAACCTTCATATACCAGCAATGTTTTCCACCTATTAAAGCTCAAGTGCATAAAGGCTGGATAAGATTGTGTAATATGGTGAATGACAGGCCACTAAAAAAGCCAGTTGGAATAACTCTGTGTTAATTCTTGGACAAGGCAGAGTAAATTAGCCATAGTTAATTATAATTTCCTGATTTATTCTGATGTTAACTTGGGGGGAGTGTGAAAAAGAAAACACTGGCAAAAAAAAAACACATCAGCACTTAAAAAAATAACAATTGACAGTGGGAAACAAACAAAATATATGTATGAACATATGTATATGTTCAGCTTGAGAGATATAACCAAATTGCCATAGTAGTATCTTATTAAACCTGACTTCACCGAGCAAACCTACTTCAGCAATTTAATGTTCCCCCTATTAAAGTCTTCACAGTTGTTGTCAATCAGTGCAGACAGCATCCTTATGCAAGCACACCAGAATGCCATAATCTTAATATTTGTGGACAGGATGCTGTTGAGAGCATAGTCCATTATATGGTTGTATTGGACCGGGGCCTGTAATTTTAGAGGGGCTTAGAGATCCATAATGCTCTGACTTCAGTCCATCAGCTGCAGTTTTCCTGCTAGTAGGCCTCTTGATTGGTAAGATGAGTCAAAGGTCGATATCGCCGCCTCAGCACATTCCATGCTAACGAGCTACCATTTATCTTATCAGGGCCTAGGAAGTGCCTGAAAAGTGAGGCTGTGTTTAGGGATGTGCTCACAGGTGGCTGTGCTGGGAAAGTTCTGATTGTTTTCCCTCTGAACAAGTGCTGTTAGCCTATGCTGGGAAAGTTGCAGATGAATGCTAATTAACACTTGCTTCTGTCATGCTGCCTCACTGCTGACATGTATGGTATAAAACCCATTTTACCCCATGGCTCTGTGTTCAGAGAAGCTGTCTGATCCAACCATTGGGTATGCTGGTGTGCTGTAAGTACTCAATAAAGTCTCCTTGTAAGCAAACCTGGATCTGGCTTATCATTATCTCAGTACCTCCAAACCTTAGCAGCCCACGGCTGGGGTATACAGTACCTTCTTTCTGATCAGGATAAGTTCATCACTCATAGAACTGCATTTTTGCATTAGCAGTCCAGAAGAACAGGAGGAAATTGTACAATCAATCAGTATCTGTTCCTTGTTATGAGGTTAATTTGTTATAAACACAGCTTAGGAAGAAAGTTTTGTAGGAGAAAGTATATTTTGTTTATTCTATACTGATTATCTTGATGTATATTTGTATGTTTTCGATTGCCTTATGTTTGTTCTGCTGAGATTCCATCACTTGTATTCAATCGTCGGTTGCCCTGGGAAAGCAGAAGTGAGGGGGATTCTGCTCTGGTACCATCCATTAGCCAGAGGACTAAGGGCTTCTGGTTTGTGGAGAGGCCCACATATCCAGCTCAGATGACGCTGCCAAAATTATGTAACTTCAGAATTAGTACCTGAATTTACTCACTTTCCTCTTCTGTTCAGACTCCTTTCTCCTTTTGCATTGTTTTTTAGATTGTGAGCTACAACCAGGGACTGTCTTATCTTTTAATCTCCATATAGCATTCAGACAATTTAGACACTTTAAAAGTGATAATAATTTGTGATAACTGTGATGAACTATGGGACCAATAAATAAATGTTGATTTGACTTATGTAATATGTACTACCATAATACATTTTTGTTTAGAAATATTTTATTAAAAATATGAAAAGGTAGCACAAATATTTAATTCTTTTTACTTTGCCAGTGTGAGAAGAACTATATTTAAAATTCCAAAACAAAGTTTTAAGACATATTGAAAACTATGTTGAAAGTACTTTATTGAAATCTCATTGAGTATGTCTGGCAAAGTGACAAAACACCAAGACAAAAGTTTAAAATTTTTTCACTTTTTTCAAAAATGTATCAAAAGTTAAGTTTATATTTATACAGAGAATTAAATTGTCACCTTGATTAATGGTCAAAATGATAATACTTTCAAAATTGCATAATTGTTAAAAAGTACTACCTATATAAAATAGAGAATTGAGGGGTGGGGGATATGTTCTATTCACTCCAAGGTCTTTAGAGACGTTTTAAGTTTCTCTTGCTTTTGGCACTTCCTGGCAGAGCATCTTTTCTATTTTGTCGTTTAGAAGATGAACTGCTACAATCTCTTGACCCATGGAAAGCACAGAGACATAAAAGGCAGAAGTCAAATGCACAGTCTTCTCGGCTACAGAATCCACGTTTTTTTAAGGACTGGTATTTTGCAGGACACTGACACCTTGGACAGGGTTTTAAAGCTTCATCACTGAAGAGAGTTTGGGCAACCTATATAAGGAGAACAGATCACATTTAGGATTTAATCACACATACATTTTTATTAGGCTGCTAGTTACCTCATCCCCACATCATACATTCTAGTAAGTTGCAAGACAATGGGTTTATTCAGAATGGGCTCATTCTCCTGGAACCCTGGCTTGTGGTGCTCGAGTAGTGTGCTCATGCACTCTGCCTGATTCACACTTGGCTCCTCCTCTAACATGGTGTGTTGTTGGCTTATGACTCTGGCTTGTCTGGGGAGAAACAAGCCAGAGTTCCCAGTTCATGTATAATCATAAACAAACCATGGACTGAGGTCCATGGTTTGTTTAGCTCCTCCCACTTGCAGGAGGAGCCTTGCAGGAGTGATTGGGTAGCATGCATTAGCACGCTGCTTTGGAACCCTGGCTTATCTTTACGTCCAAACCAGGCCATTGACTCAACTGATTTTTAGTCTAGAAATATAGTCAGGGTCAGAATATTGGAACAAGGATAACTGTTTTGGCAGTTGGCCTCTGTACACCACCACATTGAAGTTGAAAGGAAACACACCCAGATGGGAGCAAAGTCAGGACTTTCAGCTGTAATTCAAGGGGTTTGACAAAAGTGGGGCACTAACCACTCAGGAAGTACAGCCAGTGGCATACACACACACACGCCCATTGTTGGTGGCTCATAAGTAATGGAACAAACCAACATCATTTCAAACTTAAGGATTGCCTTTAATACCTGGATGAAAATCCTTTGCAGTCAATGACTGCCTGAAGTCTGGAACCCATGGGCATGACCAAATGCTGAGTTTCCTCCCTTGAGATGCTTTGCCAGGCCTTGACTGCAGCTGCCTTCAGCTGCTGCTTGTTTGTGGGTCTTTCTGCCTTCAGTCTTGTCTTCAGTAAGTGAAAAGCATGCTCTATTGGGTTGAGATCAGGTGACTGACTTGGCCATTGAAGAACATCCCACTTCTTTGCCTTGAGGAACGCTTGGGTAGCTTTCACTGTATGTTTTGGGTCATGATCCATCTGTAATATGAAGCAGCGTCCTATCAGCTTGGCAGCATTCAGCTGAATCTGAGCAGAAAGTATAGCCCTATACACTTCAGAATCCATCCTGCTGCTTTTATCAGCAGTCAGGTCATCAATAACCACCAGTGACCCGGCTCCATTGGCAGCCATACATGCCCATGCCATAACACTGCCTCCACCACGTTTGACAGATGATGTGGTATGCTTTGGATCATGAGCTGTTCTTTTCCTTCTCGAAACTTTTCTCTTCCCATCATTCCGGTACAAGTTAATCTTGGTTTCATCAGTCCAAAGAATCTTATTCCAGAACTGGGCAGGCTTTTGTAGGTGTTTGCTGGCAAAGGCTAATCTGGCCTGTCTGTTCTTGAGCGTTACCGGTGGTTTGCACCTTGTTGTGAAGCCTCTGTATTTAGATTCATAAAGCCATCTCTTGACTGTAGATGTTGACAATGACATGCCTACCTCCTCAAGAGCGTTCTTGACCTGGCTAGATACTGTAAAGGGGTTCCTCTTCACCATGAGCAGAGTTCTGTGGTCATCCACTTTAGTTGTCTTCCGTGGTCTGCCAGGCCTTTTGCTGTTGCTGAGCTTGCCAGTTAATTCCTTCTTTTTCAGGATGTTCCAAACTGTTGTGTTGGCCACTCCCACTGTTTTTGCTATCTCTCTGATGGGTTTATTTTGTTTCTTCAGCCTAATGATGGCCTCCTTCACTCACATGGCCACCTCTTTGGACCTCATGTTGGGAGTTCCAGTGAACAGCTACCAAATGCAAATGTAACACTCAGAACCACCTCCAGGCCTTTTATCTGCGTGATTGATCATGGGGTACCCAGGAAACAGGCCATACCTGGCCATGCAGCTGCTTGTCAGCCATTCGTTCCATTACTTATGAGCCACCAACGATGGGGGTGTATGCCACTGGCTGTACTTCCTGAATGGTTAGTGCCCCACTTTTGTCAAACCCCTTGAATTACAGCTGAAAGTCCTGACTTCGCTCCCATCTGGATGTGTTTCCATTTCAACTTCAATGTGTTGGTGTACGGAGCCAACAGCCAAAACAGTTATCCTTGTTCCAATATTTCTGGCCCTGACTGTATATTAAGGTAGAAGAATCAGTAAAGTTTTATCACAGTTGATAAGATACAAGAGCAAGAAACTGGTAAAAACTTAGTGGCCTATCCGTTTCCCTTACAGTTTCTGCAATAACCCTCACTTATATCTTCCACCTCTTACATAATGGTCATTGCCAAACGGGTCTCTCTCTCTCTCCTTCCCTCGCACACACGTTTTGCTCTGTCTGTAGTGCTCCACAGTAATTCTGTATACTCTATAGTTAAGAATTATGCTTTTTTCTGTTGTTCTAACAGCTGGTTGAAGTTGCCTACCTTTATATATGCTTCTTGCTTACTACTTGATGGAAGAATAGGGCTGCATCCCAGAGGTGTCAAAGGTGCATTACAAGAGGACTGCATTTGTGATACGGCAGATTTTGCTTGAGCCTGGACTGGTCGTAGTGCAAATCTAGTCATCATAAGTCTAGTTGCAGCATCTTCAGCATCCAGTAACCATTCCTGTTAAAATTACCAAACATTACGAATTATTTTCTTACAAGAATAAACTTAATTTGCAGTTTATCCTTCTATGTCAGTAATGCCGTTTAGCAGAAGCCCTAAGCTATAGGTTAGATAAACCATACATATATAGAACATTCATATAAAATTATGCTTCAGTCGCTCAGAGGTTCTCAGACTATCTACCTTCCATGAACCCTTTCCATGTACAATCATTGGCCATGGAACTCTAGCATGATACATAGGATTCTGAGGCATGTTCTGCAGTACATACTAAGTTCTTAGAGGGCACTGGCCAAGCAGGCCCTTTTGCCTTCACATTACCTCACATCAACTCTCTGCATGCTCTAGAACACACACTACACTCCTTTTTGCCTGCATATTGCAAGGGAAATTCAGTAGCAGGCAGGCTGTCTTCCAAGACTGCTTCCCAGAGTTCACTTTAATACAGTTTGAAAATCACTTCAGGAAATAAAGATGCATGCAAGATGGGGCAAGTAAAACTGTGAAAGGATCGGGTTTGATCTGCCAGAAATGTAAAACCCACACTGCCCCCGCCCCAGCAAAACACTCTTAAAGAGATCCTGTTGAAATACCAAGAATTTGAATGTATATTAAGTGTGGTTGGTCACTAAAGACAGTGCCTTTTAAGTGTGTCTGATGGAAGCTTTCTATTATAGACCTGCAAGCTGCTTCTGTTTAACCACCATCTCCCCAAACACCCCTCCAAAATGCCTATGCAATGTAATGTTACCTTAGCTTCTGCTCTCAGCTGTTTTATGTACAACTTCCTCCTCCGATTTGCATGCTTATCCTGTACAACAATTTCTTGCCAGTTTTTGCTTACTTTCCACATACTGAAACAAAGAATTATCATCAGCTACTATTCAAACATTATGCAAGAATTCAGGAGACAGGACTGCTTTGTCCCCAAAAAGTCCTTTGAGTGGTAAAGCTGAACTACATTGGGAGGTCTTAACCAAGAGGAAGTAAAGTATCCCCAGTGGTATTCAGCTTTACCAAAGTAGCTCCAATATTTGTTATATGTCAAATTCCTAAACCTTAATTAATGAAAGAGTCTAAAACATGTCATAATAAAAAAAGAGTAGAAGTGGACAACAGAGGACCTGCAACAAAACACTGTAGTAAAGAGTGCTCCTGTTGGAATGACATTGCTTCCAACTACTCCATTCCCCTTCCTCCAGTCCCACTCCAAAGTCAGCCAGCATTCTAGGCCCACCAAGCATGCTCAGTCCTCAAGGATTGATTTTGGGTACCCTCCCCCTTTCATGTTTTTTTTTTTTCTAAAGATACTTCCGCAAACTTTGAAGTATCACTGATCCGATACCTCCCTTTTGTACATGGGTGGTGCCAATTTGGCTACATAATGATAGGCAGTTGGAGAATTTTTGCTATTGGTATGTATGATTTCAATTTGGTTACACTTGTTTAGCATCACTGGGGGGATACCCAGTGAAGGTTTATGATCTTCCAAGTTGTCTCTCTTACCTGCATAGGCTTTCCACGGTTAGGATACCCAAAATCATAGTAAGAACATGTTTTAAGTCTCGATCTCTTAATTCTGTTAATATATCTAGCTTCTCGATGCCCATTTTCTTGCCAATGAGGTGAGCGACAATACATTTCAGCATAGACATGTCAGTTCCATCAATATTCTTCAACAGGACATTTTGCTCTGTTCTTTTACTTCTGCTTTGCATGAAGAGCTCATGAATTACTTGCAAAGCAGGGGTCCGGGATAGGCCCCCAAGTTTTGGAGCCATGCATTTATTGTCATCCTCATTAAAAACCAATTCATTCTCTTCACTAATAGCGCAAGCTGCAACTTTTGGTTTGTACTTCGAATTAGCAGGAGTAGTATCATAGTCTTCCTCTTTTTCTGATTGTGAGCCACGTTCTGAAAGAGTGGATAATCTTCTTGAGCGCTGTAGTTTTCTTACTCTTCTTTTTGAATTTAGAATGCTAGATGATTCATTATGTTTTTGAAGCAGTTCTTGGAAAGAGCCCTCATGATCTGACAAGGAATCTTCGGATTTATCAAAGCCAAGTGAATTATAGCTGCTGCTGTCAGGAGTTAATAGGCTCAAGTTGCTTATTTCTTTAGCTGGAGGTGTATTTATTTCAGATATGTTAAGATTAAATCCTTCTACGAGACTATTGATAGGTGTGAGAAATTGATCATTTGTTTTAAACAAAGTGCAATGAGGAGCTCCAATTAACTCTGAACAAGTGCTTTGATCATTATAACTAGTAAGGGCACTATCAATGAAACTGTTAAGTGTGTTTGTAGAAGATGTAAGCTGGATTGGAGATAAACAACCTGACTCTGACAAGAAGCTGCTTTTAGGCTTTGAATCATCTACTGTAGAAGTCCTCTGCTGGGAGAACACAAGCCTCAGTTTCTGACAACCAGAAATAGGGTCTCCACTTTTTAAAGTACTAGTAGCCAAAGGCTTGTAGCTCTTCTCTCTTGGAGAATCCAAGGAGCATTTTGACATTCTTTCATCAAAGCTAAGAAAGTGAAATAAACATGTTTTTTTACGGCTGTTCCCTGAAGGTACTTGTCTTTCAGAGCACCCCAAAGCACCAACAGAAGCTGCTTTAGACATAAGCAGTCTTCTGCGGAGCAACAAGTCTTTTTTAGCAGCTTTGGGTGTTTCAGAATACCCTGTATGTACACTGGTTTCATTTCTTTCTGATAAAAAATTAGCATTATTTTTATGTTCAATGGAAGACAAAACTGAAGTGCATACACTACTGGAATGTGAATGTTTACAATACTCAGGCAGGCCTCTTTCATTCTGTTCTCCTTTATGTTCTGAATAGATATAATCAAAGCTTGGATCCTTTAATGATTCATTGTATCCACTGTCATGAAATATAGAAGGGGAGCAAGAATCTTTAAAGCTGCAGTATCTTCCACTGTTGCCAGGAGAAGTCAGTCTGCCTCTTTTAAAAATATTAGATAGAATTGAGTGACTTTCTGACATCTTGTACTTGGAATTGGTGATGCTCTGTAAAATTAAAACAGCATTTTAAATCAGAAATTAAGAACATTATTATATTTAATTTAGAAAGTTGATAACCCTGGATAACCAACAGAATAGTTATAGAAAGTTATTTAATCACAGAAAGTCTAGTCACCACAGTTTAACCGATCCTCATTATATGCCTATGATAAAGTTATATGGAAATACTTCACCATGTTCCTAATAAGATGCAGCTCTTGTCATTTACAGTGCAGTTACTACCATATAAAGATAACATGACATTACACATTCACAAATAATAGTATTATAGTTTACACCAGTGGTGGGCAACTTGTGGCTCTCTAGGTGTTTATACCCAATTTTATATTATCACATCCTCAGTTATTCTGGAATAACTCTTCCAGGATTGTTTCAGTACCTGATTTGTTTATATTCCAAAGGAGTAAATCAGAGGCTGATAAAAAGTGGAAGAGTAAACAGCCCCCAGCAATATTAGAAAGCCTTGAAGTCATTCATTGAACTTCCTGGGATGTGATGATATAACATTAACAGAGTAAACATTAACTCCTCATTAAAAACAGTATCTTAAAACTGAATCATTACCACCTATTAAATATATTGAATTAAATTTTGCATTTCTATGTAAAAAAATAACCTTGTGGAAGAATATTTGACTTCTGAAGTTCAGGATTAAAATGACACAATACACTGTATATTATCTTTATTACTGCTAGACCCAGGGATTAGCAAATCATCACTGCCTAGGAAATTACATCCTTTCTCTCATCAGGATCATTCACTAAACCCGTTTGGTTGACCATGTACTCTTCGTTTATTCCTTCCAACTAGCTGATATCTGCAATTATGGACACTGTCCTATGCATGTTTAGACAGAAAGAAGTCCTACAACTCCCAGCATGCGTGGCTGGAGCATGCTGGGAGTTATAAGGCTTTTTTTCTGTCTAAACATGCATAGGATTGTTCCGTAAGAGTACTTATGATTCTACTAACCAAACAGCATGAATATGTAGTTTCCTTTTAAAAAAAAAAATATATATATTTTATTTTTGTCTTTATAAATGAAATAAACAGTTGTTGTTGTTCAGTCATTAAGTTGTGTCCGACTCTTCGTGACCCCATGGACCATAGCATCCCAGGCCTTCCTGTCCTCCGCTCTCTCCCGGAGTGTGCTCAAGTTCATATTCATTGCATCAGTAATGCTATCTAGCCATCTCATCCTCTGCCGTCCCCTTCTCCTTTTGCCTTCAGTCTTTCCCAGCATCAGGGTCTTTTCCAGTGACTTTTCTCTTCGCATTAGGTGGCCAAAATATTTGAGCTTCAGTTTCAGTATCCGTCCTTCCAATGAGCAGTTAGGGTTGATTTCCTTTAGGGTTGACTGATTTGACCTCCTTGCAGTCCAGGGGACTCGTAAGAGTCTTCTCCAGCACCACAGTTCGAAAGCATCAGTTCTTCGGCGCTCAGCCTTCGTCATAGTCCAGCTCTCACAGCCATACATTACTACTGGGAAAACCATAGCTTTGATTATATGGACCTTTGTCGGCAAGGTGATGTCTCTGCTTCTTACTATGCTGTCTAGGTTTGCCATAGCTTTCCTCCCAAGGAGCAAGCATCTTTTAATTTCATGGCTACAGTCACCGTCTACGGTGATCTTAGGGCCCAAGAAAGTAAAATCTGTCACTGCTTCCATTTCTTCCCCTTCTCTATGCCAGGAAGTGATGGGGCCAGATGCCATGAGCTTAGTTTTTGAATGTTGAGTTTCAAACCAGCTTTTGCACTCTCCACTTTCACCCTCAACTAGAGGCTCTTTAGATCCTCTTCGCTTTCTGCCATTAGGGTGGTATCATCTGCGTATCTGAGGTTGAGGATAATTCTCCCGGCAATCTTAATTCCGACCTGTGATTCATCCAACCCGGCGTTTCTCATGATGTACTCTGCATATAAGTTAAATAAGTAGGGTGACAATATGCAGCCTTGTTGTTCTCCTTTCCTAGTTTTGAACCACTCGGTTGTTCCATGTCTGGTTCTTACTGTTGCTTCTTGACCCTCGTACAGGTTTCTCAGGAGACAGGTAAGGTGGTCTGGTATTCCCATCTCTTGAAGAATTTGCCAGAGTTTGTTGTGATCCACACAATCAAAGGCTTTAGCGTAGTCAATGAAGCAGAAATAGACGTTTTTCTGGAATTCTCTTGCTTTCTCCATGATCCAGCGAATGTTGGCGATTTGATCTCTAGTTCCTCTGCCTCTTCGAAACCCAGTTTGTACTTGCGAAATAAACAGTACCAACAACCTAATCAATAGCTCCAGTTTCCCAACAATACAATATTCTTAAGAGGACACAGCAATAAAAAAAGGAGGAAAAAATTATTTAAAAGGATTAAATTTAAACTCCAATACACACGGGCTTCAAATCCCATTCTACTTAAAAATTATACCTGTAACATTGGCAATATTACAATTCAATACAGCATGATTAATCATATAATGTCATCAGTCTTATAGCAAGGAAGCAGGCCTACCATTCATTTCCAGTAACCATATATTGCTCTCCAATTAACATATAATAATAAAGCTTAACAATTTAACCAGCCAAAAATCTTACTAGCCAGTCTCATAATAATGATAGTAATAAAAAAGGAGATTAAAAAGGATAAATAATAACAACACATCACTAATAAATTTTATAATGTTATATGATAATAAAGCTTAAAAACAACCTTACAACAATCAGTAATATATTTTATACTAGATATATAAATGAGTGTGCACATTTCTATATACCCTCAAACAGTATATTTAGGTACAGTATGTCATATCCATTTTAAAGAAAAGGGATTTAAAAAAGAAAGAGAAAAATGAGAGAAAGCAGATGTATGTATGTATATGTATGTGTGTGTGTGTGTGTGTATATATATATATATATATATATATGCAATTAACTCTGGCCTAGCCTGAGTTATTCAGACTAAACATAGCCAGTTCACAAAACATGTTTATGGATTCCAGTTCATGGGGCTGGAACAGAAATCTCATGCATTTTTGCATTTAGCCATGCCTCCGCCATTTTGTGATTTAGGAACTTCTTCATCTGACCTTCAGAAACAATACAAAATGTAGCAGGATATTTTAAGTGATATTGTAAGTTCATTTGTTTTGCCAGATTTTTTGCCTTGATGAATTGCCTTGTTTTCTCAGCAACTTCTTTGGTGTAATCCAGAAATAACAATCTTGTTTCCAAAAAAGATTTCCACCCCCTCTTGCCAAACTCAGGATATAATTTTTTGTGGAGATTCTTGCAAATTGGACTATAATTGTATAGCCAGTCCCTTTGGCATTGCTCAATATCAAGTAAATAATCAGATGGCACAGGGAGTATCTCATGCAAAAGCTTATCTACAAAGGTAGACAAATTTACATCACTAGGCAAATCCTTAATACCAATAGTATGTGCATTTGCCCTGCATGTAAAAGCCTCCAGTTGAGAAATTCTGACAAAAGAGTTGTTGAAAAAAACTTGCAACGCAGTTTCGTTCACTGCCACCCTATCTTTCAGCTAGTTAACCTTCACCTCCATTTTTTTGCCAAGAATTGTTAATTAAATCCACAGCCCCTTGCAGGGTGGTGATGGAATTTTGAATTGTATCCAACCTCAGCCTGTTCAGCAAATTGCAAAGACAAAGTTTTTATCAGGGTAAATAACTCCCCTATATTTTCGGTTCTCGGCCCCTTTGCCAAAGGAGGTACAGGGGGAGTAGGCGGAGATGCATTTCCTTTTTTTCTCCTTGCTCTAGCCATGTTTCTTTTCAAACAGCTCTTGCAGGTCCTCAAATATTGTTAATATTTCTTAAACCATTCCTCAGATATTGTTGGTATTTCTTAATCCATAAATTACAATGGAGCACGTCAGCCCTAATTTCTCCTATTTAGATAGGAGTTTCAAAACAACTTTTGGCGATGATTAAGCTCTGGGAGGGTAGTCTTGGAATCCAGCCCCCCTGCTGCTTTGCAGAGAGGACTAATCTACCAAGACTTCATCCAGATGCTGCCTTGCCTCCCCTTTTCATTCCAGGGGAGAGATGAAAAGGTTTTTCAACCTTTTAAAAAGCTATTTGAGATAGCATCCCATGGAGGCTCCACAGAATGCTGCAAGGACGACATTGGCTCCGACCGGAAGTCTGAATATGTAGTTTCCAACTCATGAAGAAAAGCTGTTTTGCCCAGGAAATACAAATTCCTGCCTCTGAAAAGCTACGGATGCTTACAGCCCAATCCTATGCTTGTGTACTTGGAACTTTGTTCAACGGGTCTAACTTTCAAATAAGTGCATAGGACTGCAGCCTTAGCCTTCATTGAGTCATCTTGTTTTGTATTCTTGCATGCATACAGATAGAGCCAAACAGAGATCAATTTTGCCTCTTAAGTAGATAAAATGTTGCAATGCAAATAGCATGTGTGATGTATGACAAAAGGTTTCCAACTATGCTCCTAGGTGGTGTAAATGCTCTATTTAGTTGCAAACTAGTATGTTTTTGTTTTTATAACAATCAGTAAGCACGTTGTTTAGGAAATGTACATTTCAAAACAGGAAATTTTGTTTAAATTATTAGTTGAAATTGGTCTTGGTGACTTAAAATCAATCCACTCTGCTCTCCCAAGAGCTTGCTTCTTTACTTTATTTAAACAGTTGACTCCCATGACAGTTCACAAATTATTTTTGAAACTCCATTCAGTTTTAAAAGTAGTTTGCCATGCAGCATTTGGGACTGGTAAAATTAAAAGTCCCCATGGGATCACAGAACTAATTGCACAATTCATTTGGATCTTGGCCAGCATTTGCAATGGGTCTTCAAAAGTTCTATACTTACCCTGGTGGACTCACAAGAAGACAGCAGTTAAAATAAGTATTTTGAAGTGTGCAGGCATCACCTAGGATGCTGAGGACCAGAAACATTTGACATTACAAAATACAACAGTTTCTTAGATGTCAATAATCAGCTTTAGAATTTTTTCTAATAGCCAAAGGTATCTGATTGAGGGTGGGGGGGATCAATAAAAGGTTCATGTGTAGCACAAACTCAGAAGCCCAATTGATTTCAAGGGGCTTACTCCCAGGCAAGTGTGGTTAGGATTACTGTCTAGTGTGTTTTAAATGTTATATTCAAACTAATTAAAAGCTTTACTTGGAAATTATTTTCATTAGAATAGTTCTAAATACTTTAAAACATGACCCACTTCCCTGGAAATAAGTCCCATTGAAAACAATGGGATGTTTAAAAGATGAAGGCACAAAAAAATGTTAACATATAAGTGTTTTTAGCATCCCTGAAAAATAAACATATGCCGTTCCTAGGGATAATCACATGAGAAAGGTTCATTACAAAATTGATTTTAGATTTGACTAGTATTGTACCCACTCCAGTTGCCCATTTTGACTTGTATTATGTGTTACTAATGATTTTATGAAACAATGAATTTTTAAAAGTAGAGAATTTTCCACAGAAAAATATAGTACTAGAAAAATGCCCACCCCACCACAGAGGTACTTGGAGCAAAACTCTCCATCAGAATTCTGTCCAAAGTATAAGTACAAAACTCAGATAAGTTGATTTGTGTATGTCAGAATTCACATGATTGCAGTTTGCTAGGGATTGCAGAATTTAGAATGGAAAATTAGGGACTTTGAAAATACTGAAAATAATAAATCTGTACGGCAGACAGCAACCAGCAGCCAAAAAGAAAGAAAATTATACTTCCTTTTTATATCATCATCATTATACAAATCAGTGTCCCCATTTAAAATAGTGTGTGTGAGGTTCTGATCTCCCTACCTTAGACTGCAATCCTAACACACTGGTGTCACAAGTCTCTCTGATTGCTTTTGCTGCAACACAATAACATGGCTACCCAAAGCACAATTGTAATTGTAACTGTCCTCCTTGTGAAGAAAGGCAGCTAGGTTTTTAGCTTAAAGTAAAGAGGACTGAAAGAGCATGATATAGAGAAAATAACTAAAGAAGTTATACACACTCTCAACACAGGAGAACTCAATGTCATCTTATGAAACTGATTGTTCTGAACTTACCACCAAGCAAATGAATGTACTTCAAACAAGAATTAACTGTCACAGTTGTTGCTATAGCCACTTGCAGAGATGGCTTTATGGCTGTCAGACCACAACCTGGAGATTCCCTCAATACTTCTATATCTACAACTGAATTAGAAGACTAGGTAGTTGTGGCATCTCTCTTCTACTACCCCTCCAGTCTTTCTGTCTGCCTTCCCTTTGTAGTAGTGAGGACTTCTGATCAACTGCACAGCAGGGAGGAAGACAAGTGGGAAAATCACAAATGCCTACTCTCATTTAGTGGTGGATGGTGAGGGCATTCCTTAATTTGGACCTGGTAACCCTAAGTGGCTTTTTAGAAATAGTAGCTATTACTCAGAATAGCTTAAAATGTCTTGTGTTCAAAGGCAGCATGGTTTTGATTACCAGCCTTCAGCAGCAAGACATACTAAAACAAATGGCAGTACTTGCTTATAGGGAAACATAGGCTTCTACCTGCCCATAGGGAAACCCTGAATGCCCATAGGGAAACATAGGTTTCTCCCTGCCCACAGGTAGCCTATGTTTCCCAATGGGCATTTAGGATTTCTCTGTGGGCAGGTAGAAGCCTATGTTTCCCTATGGACATTCATACTTTCCCTATGGGCAAGTACTGTCATTTGTTTTAGTATGTCCTGTCAGGAGCAAACAGAAAATGATTATCACCTATAGACAAGGTACGAGTTTGCCAACTTTCATCTTTCTTACATGCTTGGAAGAGGGTAAGAATGTAGGAGTATGCCTCTACTGCTCTAAGTAACTAAGAAACAACCAAACAACTATTAGCATAATTAGTGTGCCACTAGAAGATATGATAGGCTGAGTTGGGAACAGAGTATTTAAAGGATATGGTCCCCAAGATACTGTATTTAGATGGCCTGCAAATTAATGCAAGATGACAAGGAATATATGATTCATTGTGCCTAGAAACATAAGCCTGCAAATGCAAAGTCTTAATTTTAGATCTTTTCCCTATAGTGGTCTTTTAAAGTACTTTGTATAAAACTCAAGAGCCTGTCTTCAATTTATTTTTTTCAGTTTAAGCAAGAGTTTTAGAATTCCCTAATACAAAAATGTAGTTATTTTCACCCTCAACATTTCACTACAGATACAACTTTAACCGTGCAATCCTATACTTGTCTACTCAGAAGTCCCATTGTTTTCAATGGGGTTTACCCCAGGTAAGAGCATATATTAGGATTGTAGCCTAAACTACTCAAAACATTTTCTTCCAGCTAACATTAACTGAGCTCCTTTAGTACTGATTTAGAGGATGTTAGCTGCGTGAAATATCCTCCATCAGAACAGGCAACGACCCTACTTACCTAGTGAGTTTGAAGGCCAGGAGTTGCTTCACCTTAAGTTTTCTTTATAGTTAAAATCAGAATGGGGGAGGAAAGATGAAAAACAACATAAACAAACAAACAAAAACACCCCTATAAAATATGTAACTAACTAATATTCTATATCATTAATGTAGAGGCGAAGTATGGTCAATAAACCATTTAGCGTCCGAACTCATTAATTACACTCTATTCATTCTTTCCTTCTCTAGTAACTTGTCTAAAATAACGGTGGCAGACACAGTACTTGGAGAGCTTCCTCCACTTTGAGCGAGGTACAACAGCAATTTCATGTCCCCAAATCCTCGCGCAAGCCAACGAGGGCGGTGAAACGGTTCTGCCCGGCGCCCGCCCGCCCCAATTCGGAGCAGAGGGAAAGTGATTAAATGGGGCTTTAAAAAGGGAACAAATTCGAGCTCATTCCCAGAACTGAGGAAAGAGCTGTGTACAAGAGGCGCTGCCTTCTGCCTATGGAAGACGGGGGGGGGGGGGGAGAGAGAGAGAGAGAGAGAGCAGCAGCAGCAGCAGCAGCAGCAGCAGCAGCAGCAGCAGCAGCAGCTCTAGGCTTCCCCGCTCGACTCAGCCCCCGGGGCGTTTGCCCGAGGGAGAGGGGGGGGAGGAGGAGGAGGAGGAGCCGCCGCCGCCGCCGCCGCCTTCCCCCGACTTAGCAGCGGCTGGTCTCGTGCTCCTGCTGAGGGTTTCCCTCGCTCAGTTTTAAACTACCCGCCTTCCCAACTGCTGTAGCTTCCCCCGCCTCCTCCCCCTCAGCACCGCCTCCTAGGAGAGGAGCTTGCAGCAGCGCAAAAGCATAGCCCAAGGGGGCGAGAGGTGGTGACAGTGGCGGTGGAGGAGCGGGCGAGGCTACAGTTGTGTGTTATAAAGGACAGAAACTTATTTCACCGGGCTGGGCAAGGAGCTGTTTGAGGAGCCCACTTCTTGAAGCGGTTTCATCCAAAATACAGGGTGGTGTTGTTATAATCCAGCATGAACGACGGCTTCTCTTGTCAATTTTTCACTCTCTCCTTCCTATCCCAACTTGCTGGCTTCACTACGCGTTTGTTTCCACTCCCTTCCAGATCAGCTAGGTTTCTTTCTTTTCCCCATTCTTTTGCACTATACTTTAACAAAGTTTTTATGCCCTATTGAATAAGTGGAATATATAAGCCCCCACCTCCAATTCCGCAGTCACCTTCAGTATAGTGGATTAGAATTCCCACTTCATTCTGCATGGAGAAAAGTCAACCTTTCGGCCCAACAAGCAGAACTGGTGTAAGAATGAAACAGGAAGTCCCTGGCTCAAATCCTGCCACAGCCTTGAATTTAGACTGCCTTAGGCAAGCCTCAGTTTCCCCATCTTCACTATGGGGGCAATGTTGACAAATCTTACAAATAAGCGAAGGTATGTAAAGTGCTTTGAACATTATAAAGTACTATATAAATGCTTATAAAGTACAATATAAATGCTTTATAAATATAAAAATTATAAAGTACTATATACATGCATTCCCCAGTCATGCTGACTGGGGAATGCTGGGAGTTGTAGGACTTTTCTGTCTAAACATGCATAGGATTGTGCCCTTAAAGACTCATCCAGCCCACTTCTGTGTATGTCTACTCTGAAAGTAGTCCTACTATGTTCAATGGAGTTCACTCTCAGGTAAATGTGTACAGCATCATAGCCTGAATGGCGGCTAACCTATATGATGATGATTTTTTTTTTAGATAATGCCACCAATCTATGCTAAATGACCTGAAGTATGCAGAATTAGTGTAAAAACGACGGGTTGGATCTAGATGCAGTCATGCTTAGAGGAGATCCACTGAAATCAATAGGAACTTGTTATGACTAACTTGTCCTATTGATTTAAGTGGGTCTACTCTAACCATGACTAATTCTGAATCCAACCCTGTGCCTGGACATAATCCTAGACTTATGCCTCTTAATCCTAGATTTATTGGCAACTGACTGTGAGGAAATATGCTCTGCAAATGCTCAGATTCACTCTTCCATCCAACTAGCCTACAATACAAGGCAGGGGAGGAGAAATGTAAGCTGTTGCAGGTGACATGCGCCTGATATAGATTTTGGGTCTGAGCCCTGGTGAGCTTCATCTCAAATTAAACTATTACATTTCTTTACTCATCAGTAAATGTGTTTAGAAATGGACCTTTAAACTAAGAAAATAATATAGGAGATATATAGGAAATGTAGAATAGCTCCAGTCTTTAGTGACTTACACAAATCTGTGATGCAACCACACTTGAAATACTGTGTATAATTCTGATAATTGCATAGTTAAATTATCAAATTTTCAACCACAAGATGTAGCAATGGCTGCTAAAACTTGAATGGCTTTAAAAGGGGATGATACAAATTCATGGAAGATAAGGCTATCAGTTGCTACTAGTCATGACTATATTCTACCTGCAGAATCAGAGGCAGTATGCCTCAAAATACCAGTTGGACAAAGATGCCTCGTTCCATTGCACGCATGTTCTCCTTGTGGGCTTCCCATAGCCATCTGGCTGGTTACTGTGAGAACAAAATGCTGCTCTGTATATGCCTTTTGTGGTCT
The DNA here is from genome assembly GCF_057233095.1 of Heloderma suspectum. Taxonomy (NCBI): domain Eukaryota; kingdom Metazoa; phylum Chordata; class Lepidosauria; order Squamata; family Helodermatidae; genus Heloderma; species Heloderma suspectum. The sequence goes on along the minus strand of NC_139461.1, from coordinate 40,136,946 downwards.
TATGACTGTTTCTTATTTCTACTCAGAAGTAGGCTCCATTGGGTTCAATTAGGCTTGTGGCTAGATAAGCATGTATAGGATTGCAGTCTGTGTTTTAACTTGGCTCTGAATTTTGTTTAACTGCATATCTCCTTTGTTTTGAGTTTTCTTATTGCTGTTGTGTTGTCTTAATGAATTATGGGTGTTTGGTTTTAGAGTGAGTGGCAATTGGGGGCAAAGAACACAATTTAAAATGGTTGAAATGAAATAAATGTCTTCTTTCATGCTAGTCAGCTGCCCCTATTCTGAATCCAGGAGATAGTTGGTAAACATTTTGGCTGCCCCAATAATGTCTTGCTTAAAAACTGCATCTCAGTTTTGATGGCACAGAATGTACTGATTTTCAAGATTCTGAACATATTATTTTGAGAATAAAGAGTCTTGTGGCACCAAGGACTAACAGAGTAAGTTGTTTTTGCTGCAACTGATTAACACTACTACCCCTCTGGAAAAAAATTTCAGAGATTAGTTACAGTAACAATGTACACATGAGGGAAAATACTAAAAAGGTGTATATTGTGACATAATATCGGACAATAGCGGTGACTATTTGAACAAGTATTTGCTGAACAATCCACTAAATACAATTGAAGTGGCTTCTAGACTTATCTTATGGCTTCCTACTTCACTTCAAACTAAAATAAATGTTCCGGGTTTTCCCGAGATAACGATTACTAAGTTGTTAGGACAGATAAGAAAGCGCTACATTGAATTATAACCCGTCTCTTTAATGAAGTGGGAGGGAGCGATCACATACAAACTCTTTTATTCTCCTTAGCTATAGACCTTCTTCCGCTTCCGAATTAGTGGGGTGGAGCTTGGATGAAGTGAGTGGGTTGTGGCTTTCTTCGCTGTCCTTTGGTTACGTCAGCAGTCTGCGCCACAGATCCGTGCTTGGGAAATACGGACTGGTAAGCGAGTTGGATACGCTCCTCGTACCTTTTTCATAATTAATTTGCTTTTGGGAAGAGAAGGCTGTTTCTGTTGAAAGGGGGCTAGTCTGTATCACGTCTCCCCAAATTCCTTAGGTCGGTCCCACATTTTCCTCTCTCCTTTTGGTGTGAGACTTTGTAGATCAGCCCGCGAGGGATGAGTTATGAGCTAGTATGTGATTAGGGTAGATATATTGTATCTTCTTCGAATCGCGAGCTCCTTCCTTTCGGGATCCTCTTGAGTTGGGGTTTAAAGTCAATGTATGTTAACTCCCAACCTGAGGAAATCTTTCCCTTTCTCTGATTCATATATTAAAAAAAACAATTCCTCAACAATGACTGAAGTGGATTGATGGGGGAGGCTATACGTGTTTAAAAACGATACGATATATATGTTCTAGCTTTCTTTTACTGACAGAATATGGACACACAGAAAGACGCTCCCCCTCCAAAGCAGCAACCTATGATATACATCTGTGGAGGTAAGCCCAATCCATGCCTTACAGGTAATAGGGATGTGTAATGTAAGTTTTGTTGCATTGTATCTTGCTGTAATGTTCCTACAATGGGAGTTACTTTTATGTTCATAATGAATCCTGCCTGTTTTTTTTAAAAAAACAACCCTCAGAATTCTTTGAGTCTAAATAAGACCGAGGAAGGCAGATGAAGATGATAACAGGTGCCTGCTGCTGCTGCTGCTGCTGCTGCTTCAGCTAGGCACTTATCTTATGCAAAAAGGCCATCTACCATCAGCTGCCCTATGGGAGGAACATAGGAGAGAGGTGAAGGTGACACCAGGTGTCTGCTACAGTTGCACTGCCCTGCCCCCAATATACCACCCCTTGCCCTGTGGGAAGGAGCATCAAATGCTACCTCAGGAGTAGGCAACCATTTTGGTCTCATTTGGCAATTTGAGAAACTGTCATGGGCACCACCACAAAATGGCTCCCTTGGAGGTCATGGCTAGTCACAATGGAGAAGTAACCTGCCCAAAGGACTGGGTACAAGGCAGAGGTGGGGTCTGAGCCCCAACACACTAAACAACTCTTTTGAATCCACAATTTTGAGCACCAACTGAAATCCACTTCACAAAATCCATTTCACATTCCTTTCTATCTCGTTTTCTCTCTCACCCTTAGACTGTCTGTCTGTCTGTCTCTCTCTCTCACCCCCCATATCTCCATCCATTCATACTCACAGACATGCAAACACCGCACACTATGTATACACATACATCCTTCCCTTCTCCTTCTGACTTCAAGCACACAAACAACTGCACTCTTTTTCAGGATCCCTGCGAAATCTCCCCTAAAATCTTTCTCTCACATGCACCGCCATCCATTCAGACATACAAGCCCACAACCCTCCCCAAACCCCCAGGTTGTTCCCAGGTGGCTCCCCTAGCCCTGTAGCTTCCTATTGCTCACCCTTATCTTCCTCCCTGCTGGCTACCCTGAACCACCCAGCTGGATTACTGCTGCTTTCCCTACCCCCTCCCTGCTCTTATCCCCCCACCCCACTCCATCTTACTAGATGGAAGTGACAAGAGCTCCTTTTCTTATTTCCCTCCTTTTTTGGTGGCTGGGTGCGCACCATCTTCATTTCCTAAGAATGTATGTGAGTTCCACATATGGCCTGGAGGCATCCTTGGGAAATGAAGATGGCAGTAGGTGAAGACCCTCACTTTGCGTTGGAACAATCCCAACTTCCAGTAAGAAAATTTGCTACCTTTTCTTCTAAATGGGCGGGGTAGGGCACCTTGGTGGGTGCCAAGTAAGGTGTTAGGAGTGCACTGCTGCCCATGAACACCATGCTAGCTTGTGCTCCAGTGAGGCTAGTTTTGTGTTATAAATGTTGTGAACTGCTTACAACATCTATAAAATAGTAAAAGAAAAAGAGCAGGGTATAAGGGAACAATCCTATGGGGGTGGCCATAAGCCTCCAAACTCAGAGGCTTACAGCCATCCAATGCAAACTGGGAGGAGCAGTCATCTTCACCTCCATGCTCTCCCTGATCTGCATTTTAGCTAGACAGGCTTTTTCACCTGTCTAGCTGAGGTGTCAGAGAGGGTGAGGGTGTCTGGATATGGTGTAAGCCAGCCTCCCCAGTCCCCTCCCCTCCCCACCCCTTTCTGTCCTCTCTGAGGTCACTGGTGTGGTTCTCTACATGCCGGCTATGAGGGGAAAGGAGTGGGGATCTCGGACTCCTGGGTCCGAGGTTGGAGCACTGTCTCCAGCCTTGGATCCAGGAATCAGAAGTATTCTGTGGCCCCCCAAACTCTGTCTAGGGTCCATAGGATTGCTCTCTAAATCTACTAAATAAAGCAATAATAGATAGTGAGCTCATACCATTCTAAGAGCAATGAATTTGACAAATTCTAACTTATGAAATGCTAAGAATCTTTCATAATTCTGGTGAAAATGGATTTATAAAATATAATGGAAAGATTAGTTTATTTCACTAAAATGGTAGAGGAATTAGGGCACAATCCTATGCATGTTTACACAGAAAAAAGTGCTACAACTCTCAGCATTTCCCAGCCAGCCCTTAAGTTTATTTTAATGTTACAGTCATAACCTAACAGGACTAATATTTTTTTGTTTTGCCATGAGTTTATTCTGTTTTGTTCCAATTTTCCTTCTGACATTGGCCTAACAAAGTATTGATATTTCTTACTTGCAGAATGTCACACAGAAAATGAAATAAAAGCAAGAGATCCTATCAGGTGCAGGGAGTGTGGTTACAGAATAATGTACAAGAAAAGAACTAAAAGATGTATCCTTTTACATGGGCCTGTTCCTTGCTTGATTTTTACATGCTGATTCTAACCTGTGCTTTTAACATTCCATTAGGCTGCACCCCTATGCACACTCACCTGGGAGTAAGTCCCATTGAACTCAATGGGATTTACTTCTAAATAGGCATGTGTAGGATTAAACTGTTAATGTCTCTGAAATGCCATGATGTGATTTTGTTCTGATGCAGCTATCTACAGTCTCATCCATACTTATATGACAGTGCTGTGAGTCTCTGGTTCTCTCCATATATAACATCTCCTACACAAAGGTTCCAGTTGGAGAAAAAGTCCAATCCTGCCCCCTCAACCACCATGAAGACACACACTGGACAGATTATTCATGTTGTAAACAGAATGTATGAACTGTTCCTTAGGGTCACCTTTAAAATGGGTTCAGATACGTTTGTTATACAAGGTATAGCATTATACTTACATGTATATCTGATCTGATCTATTCTAAGCATGCTTAACTCCTGTTGAAATCACCAGGACCTACAGATCCTAAATCTGCAATCCTGTGCTCACTTGGGAGTAAGCCTGAATGAATTCAATAAGGCTTATTTCTCAGCAGATGTCTATAGGATTGTGCTGTATGCATTTACTCATAAGTAAATATCATTACATTCAATAGCTCTTAAAAGATACAGGTTGAATAGCTAACTACGGAGAGGAGAGATGTCAAAGCTCCACACTGAAGCATGGAGAACAAAAAGCATGAGCTATTTCTGCTTCCTGCTAATCTTTTACCTTGAGTGTCTGAAGCTACTTTTACATTAATGTTTATAAGATAACTCCTGCATTCAGGCACATTCTACATCCTGTGTACTTAAGCCCTATGCCAAAACCATTGTTCTGCAGAAGAAGCAGAAAGATCCTTATTGGAGGAGATTAGTATAGGGTCCAATAAATCCTCTCCATTCCCTCCCACTCCTTAGCTGGCTCTACTCTGGGGTAGGGTAATGAGGAGGAGAAGGAGATGGGACAGGTCTCCCATTGCAAATCATGGTTAGTAAGCTATGGGGTGTTTGTCGCAAAGGGCCAACTGGAGAGAGGAGAGGGTTCCAATGAGCCCTGTGCTAATCTGTTTCCATTTGCACAGTTACACTTACTGGATGTGTGGTTTGTTGTCCAAGTGTGTTAGGAGTATGTGAATAATTCTTCATGATAACTTTCCCATTTTTTTCTTATGCTTTCCAACTGTTTTCTTTAACTCTACTATAGTGGTTGTATTTGATGCCCGATGAAGAGACCAGAAGATGCACCTAGTTTACTTCAGTGTATTGTAAAGTCTTCATATGTTGACTTTTGTTATGAGCAAATATATTCTTTTATTCTGATAGTGTAAATTATGCAGCTATTGCAATAAAGTTTTACTCATATGTTTTGCTGACAGTTTTTCCAGTAATTAAATTTTAAAATATTTATAATGTAGTTGCACAATCTGTTTAATTAAACAGGCTGCTTATATTAAGGCCAAATCTGGTTCTTGTTTCCAGATTCTCTGATGGTTTGGGATGGGGGAGGGTTCACCAATGTGCTAGAATGGATAATGTGCCAGATCTTGACCAGGGAGCTGAAGTTTAAGTCCCTGTTCAGCCTTGAAGCTCACTGAGGGACATTGGGTCCAGTCATTTCCCCTCAGTATAACTTAACTCACAGATTGGTTGTGTCAGGATAAAAGGTGTGTCTATGTTGTAGGGTATATAAGCCGCCTTGAGCTTTGGGGAAGAAGGGCAGGATAAAAATGTAATTTAAAATCTTTCCTTCTCTTTTTAAAATGGGGACTTTCTCCATAGAAATATAAAACGCTGACAAGTTTTAAAAATTTTGCAGATTGCATGTTTAATTTTTCTATAGATAGTATATAATGTTTGCTTTGTATTTTTCTCCCAAAGTCCTAAAAATAATAGTCTCACTCTTCCTATGTTTTGCTTTTTTTATTCCACGTGTTTACTGAATGTAGCTTTAAGGTATGGTTTCATTTTAGAATATTTTGAGATAGATCTTTGCCCTATTCTTAGGTAAAGTGATACTTCTAGGGAACCCAAGGATTGGCCCCCACATATCCTCCCTGCTGCTGGCACAGAGAATACCAGTTGCAAATAGCAGGGAGAGGATCCAGGGCAGCCTTCCCCACTGAGCAGAGCAGAGGAAGCTGCTCCAGCTTGTCTGGGGACTACAGAAGCAAGCAAGCTTCCAGAGAGAGAGCGCGATCACAGCGAGCGAACAGGGGGACAGGGGGAGCAAACGAGTTGGCCAGGGGAGCTGCAGTGGCAGAAGAGACAAAGGAGACAAAGGCAAAGAGTGAGTACGGGACCAGGCACAGGCTACTCTAGAACAACCAGGAAGCTATACACAAAAAGGGAAAGAGACTATGGAAGGACAAGACTCTCCAGTGGTGGTGACCTGCAAGGTGTGTGCCATATTTGTTCTCTTGCCTGAGAACAACATGGCCTACACCTGCAACAAGTGCAAGTCGATCACGCTGCTTGAAGAAAAAGTAAGAGGACTGGAGCGGCGACTGTCGCCCCTCCGGGGAATAAGAGAAGACAAAGTGTTCTTAGACAAAACAGTGGAACTACAGCAGAAAAGCGAAGAACAGAAGCTAGAAGAGCAACAACAAGCTGAGACAGAAGAGGAAACTGCTGAGGTAAGGAAAAATGAAGTAGAGGACACTCCTTGGAAAAGGGCGACAGGAGCAGAAGAACTAGAAGACACTCGGCACCAGTGGAAGCAGTGGAACTAGGGAACCGTTTCCAGGTACTTGAGGATGAGAATGGAGGACAGCCTGCAGAGGAAGAATTACAGGGGAACCTGCATGAGAGCAAGCAAGAGGCTGAAGGTCAGCCAAGCAGAGGCGATGAAACCAAAGCCTACAGCTACAAGAAGAGAACAGTAGTGGTAGTGGGAGACTCCTTGCTGAATGGGATCGAAACCCAAGTATGTCGCAAAGACCCATGGACTCTCCAGGTATGCTGTCTTCCAGGAGGGCGGATTAGAGACATGACTGAAGGGTTGCCTGCACTCATAAAGCCCACTGACAGATATCCCTTTCTTACCCATGTGGGAACAAATGATACCGCCAAGCAGAGCTACGAAGAAATCACATCAGACTTTGAAGCTTTGGGAAGGAAACTCGAGAACTTTGGGACCCAGATAGTTTTCTCATCCATCCTTCCAGTAGTTAGAAGAGGGATAGAAAGGGAAAGAAAAATACTCTGGGTGAATGACCGGCTACGAAGGTGGTAACGTCGCGAGAGATTTGGATTCTGGGACCACAGGCTATACTTCCTGGAAGATGGACTGTTGGCAGGGGATGGGCTGCACCTCACAAAGGATGGGAAGAATGTGTTTGGCCACAGCATGAAGAACTTCATCAGGAGGGCTTTAAACTGAATGCTACAGGGAAGGGAGACGTAAAGTTGGGGGTAATAATAGACGAAGACTCATGCACCGCAATGGAGAGAACAGCTCTAATAGCGCCCAATAATAGTCTTCACAAACATGTAGGAAGAAAGCCAGACCATGAAGCACATGGTCTTCAATGTCTATATACTAATGCCCAGAGTATGGGAAACAAACAGAACGAACTTGAACTCTTAATACAGGAGGGAAATTATGACTTGATAGGTATAACTGAGACTTGGTGGGATGACTCTCATGACTGGAATACAGCAATTGAAGAATATAACTTGTTCAAAAAGAACAGGAGGAACAGAAAGGGAGGTGGGGTTGCACTATATGTGAGAATTACATATCTCTGCACAGAAATACAGGAGGATGAGCTTGGCAGCCCCATCAAGGGCTTCTGTGTTAAAATAAATACAGCAAAGAATAAAAGGAACATGGTGGTCGGAGTCAACTACTGGCCACCCAATCAAGGAGAAGATGAGGATGAAACTTTTGAAAAGAAATTGCTAATGATTCAAGGAAGCATGGTGTAGTAGTAATGGGGGACCTCAATTTCCCCGATAGTTGTTGGGAGACAAATTCTGCAAAACATGGCCCCTCCAGGAAATTCCTGACTTCTGTGGTGGATAACTTCCTCCTACAGAAAGTAGAGGAAGGAACTAGAGGATTGGCTATCCTTGACTTGATCCTAACCAAGTGGATTGACTTAGTGGATAAAGTAGCAGTTACAGGAACTCTGGGGGAAAGTGACCGTGTTATACTTGAGTTCATGGTTCTAAAGGAAGCAAAAGCCGAGTGTAGCCAAACCCATACCCTGGATTTTAGAAAAGCTGATTTTAATAAACTCAGAACAATGATCAGTAAGGTCCCATGGCAAGAGACTATAACAAGAAAAGGAGTCCCAAGATGGGTGGGAGCTTTTAAAAAAAATTCTCAAGGCACAATTTCAAACAATTCCAACAAGAAAAAGAGGTGGAAGACAACAGAAGAAGCCAGTGTGTTCACAAAAAGCTAAGAGATGACCTGAAAACAAAAAAGGACACATATAGGAAGTGGAAGGAAGGCCAAGCTACAAAGGAAGAGTACAGGCAGGTAGCACAGAATTGCAGGGATGGTGTCAGGAAGGCTAAAGCTGAGAACGAGCTGAGGTTAGCGAGGGATGCTAAAAGCAACAAAAAGGCTTTCTTCAGATATGTGTATAGTAAAAGATAGAGGAAAGAAATGGTGGTTCAGCTATTAAATAAGGGTGGCAAAATGATAACAGATGACAAAGAAAAGGCAGAAGTGCTCAATTTCTACTTTGGCTCAGTCTTCTCCCAAAAGAGGGTTTATGAGCTGCCTGGCAAAGGCGAAGTACAGGCTGAAGGGGCAGGATTGCAGCTTGAGATGGATAGGCATATGATCAAGGAACACATTACTTTGAATGAGTTCAAATCTCCAGGGCCAGAAGAACTGGCAGAAGAACTCTCAGAACCACTGTCTATTCTCTTTGAGCAATCATGGAAGACGGGTGAAGTGCCAGATGACTGGAGGAGGGCTAATGTTGTCCCTATCTTCAAAAAGGGTAAAAAGGAGGAACCTGGGAACTACAGACCAGTCAGTCTGACATCCATCCCTGGGAAAATTCTGGAGCAGATTATAAAGCAATCTATCTGTAAGCACCTTGAAAACAATGCAGTGATGACTCAAAGCCAACATGGATTTGTCAAGAACAAATCCTGCCAGACGAATCTGATCTCATTTTTTGATCAGGTAACCTCCCTTGTAGACTGTGGGAATGCTGTGGACATCATATACCTCAACTTCAGTAAAGCTTTCGACACAGTGCCCCATGATATCCTGATGAGCAAACTAGCTGAAAGTGGGCTAGGTGAAATGACGATCAGGTGGATCCACACTTGGCTGCAGAACTGGACTCCAAGAGTGCTTATCAATGGAATCTTCTCAAACTGGGGAGAGGTAACGAGTGGGATACCACAGGGCTCAGTACTGGGCCCAGTGCTCTTCAACAGTTTTATTAATGGCTTGGATGAGGAGGTGCAAGGAATACTTATCAAATTTGCAGACGACACAAAATTGGGAGGGATAGCTAATACCTTGGAAGACAGAAACAAAATTCAAAGTGATCTGGATAGACTGGAGTGCTGGGCAGAAAACAACAGAATTAAATTTCATAGGGATAAATTCTCCTTCCTGGACCACTGCCTTGTTGTGGCAAAGGGGCTTGCGTAACTCAGTGAAGCCATAAGCTGTGCCGTGCAGGGCCACCCAAGACGGACAGGTCATGGCGGAGAGTTCTGACAAAATGTGGTCCACTGGAGAAGAAAATGGCAACCCACTCCAGTATTCTTGCCAAGAAAACCCCATGGAACATATCACAAGGCTGAAAGATATGACGCCAGAAGATGAGCTCCTCAGGTCGGAAGGTGTCCAATATACTACTGGGGAAGAGCAGAGGGTATTTCCAAGTAGCGCCAGAAAGAGTGAAGCGGCTGGGCCAAAGCCGAAAGGACACTCAGCTGTGGATGTGTCTGGTGGTGAAAAGAAAGTCCGATGCTGTAAAGAACAATATTGTTCAGGAACCTGGAATGTAAGATCAATGAATCAAGGTAAGCTGGAGGTGGTCAAACATGAAATGGTAAGATTGAACATCAACATCTTGGGAATCAGCAAACTAAAATGTACCAGCATGGGTGAATTTAATTCAGGTGACCATTATATCTACTACTGTGGGCAAGAATCGCATAGAAGAAATGGAGTAGCACTCACAGTAGACGAAAGGGTGGGAAAAGCCGTACTGGGCTACAATCTCAAAAATGATAGAATGATCTCAGTACGAATCCAAGGCAAACCATTCAACAGCACAGTAATTCAAGTCTATGCCCCAACCACTGAGGCTGAAGAAGCTGAGGCTGATCTGTTCTGTGAAGACCTACAACACCTTCTAGAACTAACACCAAAAAAAGATGTCCTCTTCATCATAGGGGATTGGAATGCTAAAGTAGGAAGTCAAGAAATCACCGGGATAACAGGCAAGCATGGCCTTGGTGTACAAAATGAAGCAGGACAAAGGCTAATAGGGTTTTGCCAAGAGAACACGGTGATCATAGCAAACACTCCTTTCCAACAGCACAAGAGGCGACTCTAAACATGGACATCACCAGATGGTCAACATGGAAATCAAATTGTTTATGTACTTTGCAGCCAAAGATGGAGAAGCTCTATACAGTCAGTAAAAACAAGACCTGGAGCTGACTGTGGCTCAGATCATGAACTGCTTCTTGCAAAATTTCAGCTGAAATTGAAGAATGTAGGGAAAACAACTAAACCATTCAGTTATGACCTGAATCATATCCATTATGAATACATAGTGGAGGTGAGGAATAGATTTAAGGGATAGACCTGATAGACAGAGTGCCTGAGGAACTATGGACGGAGGTCCGTAACATTGTTCAGGAGGCAGCAACGAAATCCATCCCAAAGAAAAGGAAATGCAAGAAAGCAAAGTGGCTGTCTGATGAGGCTTTACAAGTAGCTCACGAAAGAAGGGAAGCGAAAAGCAAGGGAGAAAGGGGAAGATATATCCCTCTGAATGCAGAGTTCCAGAGAATAGCAAGGAGAGACAAGAAGGCCTTCTTAAATGAACAATGCAAAGAAATCGAGGAAAACAATACAATGGGGAAGACTAGAGATCTCTTCAAGAAAATCGGAGATCTCAAGGGAACGTTTTGTGCAAAGACGGGCATGATAAAGGACAAAGAAGGCAGGGACCTAACAGAAGCAGATGAGATTAAGGAGAGGTGGAAAGAATACACAGAAGAACTATACAGGAAAGATCTGAATGTCCCTGATAGCCATGATAGTGCGGTCACTGAACTTGAGCCGGACATCCTAGAGAGTGAAGTCAAGTGGGCCTTAGGAAGCATTAGTAACAACAAAGCTAGCGGAGATGACAGTATTCCAGCTGAGCTATTTAAAATCCTAAAAGATGATGCTGTTAAAGCGCTGCACTCAATATGCCAACAAATTTGGAACACTCAACAGTGGCCGCAAGACTGGAAAAGGTCAGTTTACATTCCAATTCCAAAGAAGGGCAACGCCAAAGAGTGTTCAAACTACCGCACAATTGCGCTCATTTCACATGCCAGCAAGGTGATGCACAAAATCCTACAAGCTAGGCTTCAGCAGCATGCGAACTGAGAACTACCGGAAGTACAAGCTGGGTTTCGAAGAGGCAGAGGAACTAGAGATCAAATCGCCAACATTCCCTGGATCATGGAGAAAGCAAGAGAATTCCAGAAAAACATATATTTCTGCTTCATTGTGTACGCTAAAGCCTTTGATTGTGTGGATCACAACAAACTCTGGCAAATTCTTCAAGAGATGGGAATACCAGACCACCTTACCTGTCTCCTGAGAAACCTGTATGAGGGTCAAGAAGCAACAGTAAGAACCGGATATGGAACAACCAATTGGTTCAAAATTGGGAAAGGAGTACGACAAGGCTGTATATTGTCGCCCTGCTTGTTTAATTTATATGCAGAGTACATCATGAGAAATGCCGGGTTGGATGAATCACAGGTCAGAATTAAGATTGCCAGGAGAATTATCCTCAACCTCAGATATGCAGACGATACCACCCTAATGACAGAAAGTGAAGAGGCGTTCTTAAAGAGCCTCTAGTTGAGGGTGAAAGTGGAGAGTGCAAAAGCTGGTTTGAAACTCAACATTAAAAAAAACTAAGATCATGGCATCTGGCCCCATCACTTCCTGGCATAGAGAAGGGGAAGAAATGGAAGCAGTGACAGATTTTATTTTCTTGGACTCCAAGATCACTGCAGACGGTGACTGTAGCCATGAAATTAAAAGACGCTTGCTCCTTGGGAGGAAAGCTATGGCAAACCTAGACAGCATAGAAAGAAGCAGAGACATCACCTTGCCGACAAAGGTCCATATAATCAAAGCTATGGTATTCCCAGTAGCAACGTATGGCTGTGAGAGCTGGACTATAAGGAAGGCTGAGCACCGAAGTATTGATGCCTTTGAACTGTGGTGCTGGAGAAGACTCTTACGAGTCCCGTGGACTGCAAGGAGGTCAAATCAGTCTATTCTAATGGAAATCAACCCTGACTGCTCATTGGAAGGACAAATACTGAAGCTCAAATATTTTGGCCACCTAATGCAAAGAGAAAACTCCCTGGAAAAGACCCTGATGCTGGGGAAGACTGAAGGCAAAAGGAGAAGGGGACGGCAGAGGATGAGATGGCTAGATAGCATTACTGATGCAATGAATATGAACTTGAGCACACTCTGGGAGAGAGCGCAGGACAGGAAGGCCTGGCGTGCTATGGTCCATGGGGTCACGAAGAGTTGGACACGGCTTAACGACTGAACAACCACAAATGCCAAATTCTGCACCTAGGAAAAAGAAACCAAATGCACAGTTACAAGATGGGGGATACGTGGCTCAACAACACTACAAGTGAGAAGGATCTTGGAATTGTTGTAGATCACAAGCTGAATATGAGCCAACAATGTGATGTTGCTGCAAAAAAGGCAAATGCTATTTTGGGTTGCATTAATAGAAGCATAGCTTCCAAATCCCGGGTGGTACTAGTTCTCCTCTACACAGTACTAGTTAGGCATCATCTGGAGTACTGTGCCCACTTCTGGGCGCCGCACTTTAAGAGAGATGCATACAATCTGGAGAGGGTTCAGAGGAGGGCAAAGAAGATGATCAGGGGACTGGAAACAAAGCCCTACGAACAGAGACTTAAAGAACTGGGCATGTTTAGCTTTGCGAAGAGAAGACTGAGGGGAGCTACTATTCTAGTAGTTCTATACAACCCTACTATTCTGTGATTCTAACTTGGTGCCATCCAGATGTATTGGGAGTGCAACTCCATCGTTCCCAGCTGGCATGGCCATTTGCCATCCCTACATCCATGATCTCATCAGATTCCAGCAAGCAGATGGGGAAGGCTAGATTTCATTATTTCTCCCTATTTGTATGTATTTAGGGTAATAATTTCTTTATGTAGCTTTGATTTTGTGAGCCTCCTTGAGTTTACTCATGGCATATTAGTTTTTAGAAAAGGTGGCATATTAGTTTTTAGGGGGTTTTTTGTTAACGTGGTAATGCTGCTAGTTTTAACAGCTTCCAGTTTATTGTTTTCCTTGTTAAATGGTTTGTTCTTCTCCTTTGTAAACTGGAGGTGGGAAAGATGTTTAAAAAAACCAAATGTAATAAATAAAACTCAACCGCCGCCTGCAAGGCGATGTGGGCCTTGTATCATTTTAAAGCGCCGGAGGGAGGAGGCGTTCCTGCCTTGTCTGGATCCCGCTCCCCAACGTGCCTTTTCCAGAGCGGTGAGGGAGCGTTGCCTTAGCAACCGCAACGCGCGGCCCCTGCTGGAGGCAGCCGTTTCCCTTCCTTTCTTTCCAACGGCGCCTGAGGGATGGGGGAGGGAAAGGCTCGCTTTCCGCGCATGCGCTCGAGGACCCGGGCCAGAAAGACTGGCCTCTGAGGGGGTCCGCCTGTGAAGCGGGCGGGCGCTGCGCGGGCAGGTCGTCGCTTCCCTTCCTATGCGAGTCTTCGCCGCCGGCCGCTTCAGCGGGCTTCGGAAGGTGAGGGGGACAAGCGTGTGGCGCTTCGTGTCCTGTAACAGGACGGTTGGGAAGGGAAAAAGGCAGAGCAGTGGCGTTACCTTAACCGAGGGAGGAAGCAGGTGTGCCACACCTACAGGAGAGATGCTGTGGCAACAGCGGCGGGAGTGGGGGGCGGGCTGGGAGGATGAGAGGAGTCGGGAGAGGGGGACTTCGCGGTGGGGGCCCTGGCGCCCTGAGCAAGGAATGCGTTTGGGGGGCCCGTCGCTTCCCCCACCGTCTCAGCTTTCTGCTTTCGATGTTACTGTCTAGAATTACTATCTATATTACCTTTGGGGCGCAATCCTATGCATATTTAGGCAGAAAAAAGCCCTACAATTTCCATGCTGGCTGGGGGATGCTGCAAGTGATAGGGCTTTTTTCTTCTGTCTAAACATGTATAGGATTGCACCCTTACAGTATTTGTAGTTGTTATGGCATTTGGCAATGTTGTCTCAAAGTAAAGTCGTGTTCTGCTGATTTTTGTCGCTAGAACAAATGATATTTAGCTGGAATTTGGAAAGGATCATACTTTGGAGAAAAATCGTGGAAGTTCATTTTTATAGTTAGTACCCAAATAACCTGGTTAAAGGAAGATCCTGCTTTCCTTTGTCCCAGCTCAGTGCAGACAGCACACCTTTGTAAACTGGAGGTGGGACAGATGTTTAAAAAACCAAATGTAATAAATAAAACTCAACCGCCGTCTGCAAGGCAATGTGGGCCTTATATCATTTTAAAGCGCCGGAGGGAGGAGGTGTTTCTGCCTTGTCTGGATCACCGTTGTCCGTTGTCTGGACAACGGAGTCACTAAGCTCACCTTGGTGTCCCGGGCAGGTGCTTGGCTTGCACATTCCTCAGGCTGGCCCTGAGTGCGGGGTAATGCGAATGGGGAAGGAGCTCTAGTGCTGGGGTAGCGGGAGGCACACGTGCACCGATAGAAATGGACTTCACTTGGGGCAAGCAAGCTGGGCTGGTGGGCGGGAGGGGGAGCCTGATGCCAATATATATATTTAGTTTTTATCCGCCATGGAATTCAGAGTGGCATATATGGTTCTGCCCTGCTTCTCTTTTATCCTCACAGCGACCCTGTGAGGTAGGATAGGCTAAAAGGTTGTGGTGACTGGCCTAAAGTCACCCAGTGAGCTTCATGAGAATTTGAACCTATATCTCCCAAGTCTTAAATCCAACAATCTCACCAGTATACTACACTGGCAGAAGACTATGTTCACACACCTATCTGTATTGATCATGCCCCCTTTCCTCCTCCCTCATGTTTGCTGTAGGGTCCAGTAAGGATGAACATATACCCAAGGGGTTTGTGCAGGAAAACCAGTGGCAAAGGGTGTGAATATAGTTTGACTGGGAGGGGAACATTTTCAGCAGTCTCTGGGTTAAAGTTGAGCAAAATGTGGGAATTTTTTTGAGTCTCAAATTGATTGAAGGTGGAGACCTGTGGAAGTTTATTGTTTTGGGGGGCTTGCAGCATACACTAAAAAATGAAAGTGAGGCCAGCACTCATAGTTTTATGAAGCTGTGTAAAGGCAGGGCCTGATCTCTTTTCCAGTGTCTCCTGAAATCTCTAGGCTCTATGTTACTCAGTTAGAACATAGCAACAGTTGCTAATGCTGAAAAAGTTGCTGCTATACCTTTTTTTAACTATAGAGGGCATTTATCCTGGGACTATTCTTTACAAATGTTACAGGATTCTTCGTTGGGTTTGTTATAAAATGGGATGTTTACATATAAAGACCTACTATGGAGATCAGTAGCCTCCTCTTCTAAATCAACGTTATAATTATAGGTGAAGAAAAAGGAAGACTTTACACTATCATTCTTCATTGCAGCTGAAATTAAAAATACACAAATATATACACACACATATATATATACACACACACACACACACACACACACAATTGATAATGCATTAGATATACAACAAGGCCATATTCAGACATTTCTATAGTTTTTTCACATTATTTTCTTAATTACTTCTGCCTGTTATTCTTTAAATACTAGGAGCTGGATCCTGATAGTCCTTTCTGAGCTATTAGGCATGTGCAATTATCCTGTGAGTGCAGATCTTCACTCTTGCTAGGGCTGCCAGTGGGAAGAGGAGGTAATTTGCAGGAAACTCTCAGGCATAGAGTAGTTCTGGGAGTAGTGAGATACAGAGAACAACCAAAATATGCAGCCCTTCATTTGTGCTACAGTATTTGGCAATATGTATGATAGTGGTTATAATTAGATAGCTGAAAAAAGTTACTGAGCATTTCTGGAATCCTAACACTCCAGGGGCTTAGGACCAGAATAGCATTTAAAACAAAAAGCTCAATAAAATCGACTATGCAAAATAGCTATTAAAATATTTGCTTAATCCTCAACATTGAAAAGCAGTAGGAAATGATACATTTATGTTCTTCCACTTCATCATTTTCCAAGAATCTAGAGTCAGGAGGAGCAGGATAGAGATGATGAGGTGTAACTACATCCTGATGCTGTTGCATTCTGCTTCCCACCTCCCCATCTATTGGTTGTAGATAGCTAGAGGGTGTTGATAGGAACATGCTGCAACACCAGGCAGGTTTCATGCTTGTACTCTGTTCCCCAGCCAAAGGGGGAATGTTCCCAGAACAGATTAACTCCTTCCTCCCATCTCTTCCATTTGTAAGCAGTCAGCAGTGATGGGAGAATGGAATGCAGCAGTGCTGAATCAGGAGATGCACAGTGAGAATTGTAGCGACACCATCCACATCAGTGAGTTCATCTGCCTTTGCTGCATGTCCTGCTAGCTGCAAAAGGTGTGGAGAAGAGGCTAGGGGTGCAGTCTTGCAGCTAGGGATGGACCGTAGGGCCCCACAGCTCAGAAGGCCCCCTAATGACCACCCAGAGAGCATCAGGTGATTGGACAGAGTCAGATAAGTCAGCGGTAGCACCTGCACCGCCATGGGCATGCCAGGGCCCACTGGGACTGATGCTGCTCATCACAGCATCCTTCTTATTCTAAAAAAACATTTTATAGTTGGGGTGGCTGTCTGGCTGGTCATGCTCATTTTATTATTTTTACTTTAAAATATATATTATCCTTTTCTACAGCAAAAGGTGCTTTTTCCCAGTTAAATGTTGTTAGCATCAGGGTAGAAGAAGCAAACTTCATTTTATTGCTGTAATCTTGAGGGTCCTATGATATGAGTCAAAAATGCAAAACTGCACATGCTCAGAGCATATCTTTATTTTTTAATTGGGATTGTCAAATCTTTTGGGGGGTGTTTGTTATAACATGTCAGGGATGTAGAAGCATGGAACAGCAGTAGAGGGGGAAGAGAAGAGAAATGCTAGCTGTGTGTTTCACAACTGAAGTAATACAACATGGCCACCTAACACCCCCCCCCCCCCCCCCGGTAAGACCATTAAGTCCAGAGTATAAAATTTCTTTGGTACACCAATCAGGGATTAACTTCTTAAACCTACTGGAAGAGGTTGAAAATCTCAGCACAGTGGTTTTCAAACCCTGATATAAGGACGAAATCACTTATAAATCTGTAGTTCAACAGCAGTCCCTTGAATTGCGTTTTGAAGACCATTCAAAACAGACCAATTTATTGTCTGGTCAAGCAGCCATAACAATAAATTGTTACATCAAGCAAAACAAAATACTGAAATTCACATAATACCTAAATCTGTAAATAATTAGAGTAACAATGTATTGCATACGTTTTAACATTTAAAAGATTACAGTTTTGCAGTTAAAACAATCAGTTTTCTGATACTACAGCATCCAAACCTTTGCTCAGGAAATGAGCATGTAAGTGTTCCCTGTGACTTGCATAAAGAGGACAGAAATGTAAACAATGGGCGGGTTCGCACATCACACTACGGCACCCTGCAAATAATCCACAGTGGGTTGGTTGTTCATAGAACAACTACAGTGCACCTGACAGACGATTGGGCTTGCCGTGGCTTGTTCTCCCCCTCCTCCTCCTTCAGTCTTTGGGCTGGCTCCAGTTCGTATCCCAGGCAGCTTTGAGACGGAACCCTTCTTGTTTCCTCAGCCTGCCCCCAGCCGCTCTGATTGCCACCCCTTTTAATTCCCTGGTTTTTAATTTTTTGGTACCTCAGACATGTGCAAATGGGGACATAATTTTAAAATTATCATTATTTTTGTCAGTCTTTCGTAAGTGCACCAGCGTGCACTTATATGTGTAGTCTTGCCTGGTCAATTTTCTTGTATGTTTCAGCTGTGCCCAAATCAGGACATTCCTAGATGTAGGGTCTCTACGCACAGGGGCTATTTCACTAATTCAGGCTCAGGATACTGAACAGTAATAGGCTGGTTGGGGCTGCAAGCATCATAGACTGGAAGACCTGGCTAAAGGAGTCCTAAGCAGCAGAGAAGTTTCCCTCAGGGCTTCTACTGAAAAGGGCCCCTGGCAGAACCTGATCCAGGAGACAGGCCTAAAATCAGACAAGGTTAGAAATTCATGCACTCCAGCAAAGATCAGGTCCAACAACAGAGTCTGCACTGGAAATTTCTGCTGTACAAGGGTCAAGGAAAAACAACAGTCTTAAAAGTCACAGACAGTCCAGACCAGAAGGTATTCTGGGCAATCAAAGACAAAGATACTCAGTTCATGGCAAACATTAATCCATGGTCTATAATTAGGGCATTATATTCCACAGCAGGTTTTAACAAAGGCCCAACAGACAAAGGTCCAGGATGGATGATGAGTCCAGGGGAGAGACCAGTAGTTCAGGCAGAAAGTATAAGGCAGTAGAGACAGAGTGGGTGAATCCTAACAGGGAACCAGACAAAGTTCCAAATTTCTTGTGCAGCATCAGTTGCCAATTTGGAGTTTTCGTGTTACAGGATTCTCTGGAAACACAAACAGACCAGGCAGAAAGTGTTCAGCACCCCTAAACAACCTTCCTCTCCTTGTGCTTGGTTCCCATGAAAAATTTCTCAGGTAATAGATTAGACTCTGGCAAATCCTGTCACAACCCATGGTGGACTGACGAGATGGATCAGAGGAGCGGTGAACACATCACTGCATGTGTTGGTGTAGTACCAGCTGCCTTGAAGAAGACAGTGGTGCAACCACTCCTGAAAAAACTTTCCCTGGACCCAGAAATGCATGCCAACTATAATCCAGTCATCAATACCCCCTTTTGGGGTAAGGTGCTTGCGAGAGTGGTGGTGTCTCAAATGCAGGCACTCTTAAATGAAACTGATTATCTGAATCCATTTCAGACTGGGTTCAGGCCCAATTTTGAGATGGAATCGGCCTTGATCACCCTGATGGATGACCTCCTTCAGGAGAGGGAAAGGGGAGTGCAACCCTGTTCATTCTTCTTAATCTCTCAACGGCTTTTGATACCATTGACCATGGTATTCTCCTGGACCACCTCCATGAGTTGGGGGCACTGTTTTACAGTGGTGCAGCTCTTACAGGATTCATTCCAGAGATAACACTTGGTGAATGTGCCTTGCCCCCCTGGTAATTGAATTGTGGGGTGCCACCAGGCACAATTTTGCCCCAAATGTTATTTAATATCTCTATGAAGCCTTTGGGAGCAGTCATTAGGAGATTTGGGACAAGGTGACACCAGTATACTGATGGCACCCACCTTTATTTCTCTGTGACAGGAGAGGCCATGCACATTCTGAACCAGTCCCTGGGTGCAGTCATGGACTAGATGATGGGTAACAAACTGAAGTTGAATCCTGATAAGATAGAGAGACTATGGGTGGGTAGTTCCCAGGTCCAGGAATTTGGGTGTTTGCCTGTTCTGGATGGGGTTGCACTCTCTCTAAAGGAGCAGGTATGTCATTTGGGTGTGCTCCTGGATCCGTCCTTGTCACTGGATGCCCTGTTGACCTCAGTAGCCTGGAGCATCTATTACCAACTTCGGTCAGTGTGCCAGTCACACCCATTCCTGAATAGGGATAGCCTAGCCACAGTGATTCATGCAGTGGTAACTTCATTATTAGACTACTGTGATGTGCTCTATGTGAGGCCATTGCACCTGGTTTGGACTCTGCAGCTAGTGCAGAATACAGCAGTGGAGCACCTATCTATACAGACATTACACCTGTGTTAACAGAACTGCCCTGGCTGCCTATTAGCTACTGAGCTGTGTTCAAGGTTTTGTTGTTGACTTTCAAAGCTCTGAACAACTTGGGGCCAGGCCGCCTTCCGCAATATACACTAAATCAACCCCTGAGATCTTCCAAGGCGGCCTTATTAGTTGGTCCACAACCAAAAGTGTGTTAGTCAGGTAACAGCATGTAACTGGGCCTTAGTAGTGGCACCTGCGCTCTGGAACTCTCTCCCACGTGCAGGTTGAGAGACTGAAACTGGTGAGCTTCAAATGCCTCTTGAAAATGTGTTTGTTCACTCAGGCTTTCCCTGACTTGTAATCAGTCATGACACTGCTCTGTTTTACTGTGTTTGTTTTAAAGTTTTTAAGGTATTTATTATTCTATACTGTTTTTATATTGTATGTGTTTTTATGTAAACTGGAAATCCTGGAATGTCAAACAGTATAGAAGCAGCTTAAATAAATAAATAAAATTAGAATTTGCAACATATGTGAACAAGGAAGCTTGAGCAATTTCAAAATATCTCTGAATAACACTGGAAAAATGTAGTGCAAAGATTATCTTGTATATTTCTAGCTATGAGTGCTGATCAAGTTTCATCTTTGTTGGGCCAAGGAACAACAAAAACATACAACATTCCTATTGACCATCTGGACTATAAATTCATTGAAACATGTACAGATGTTAAATATTTGGAAAAGATTCTCAGGATCCTAAGGTAAACTTTTAAATGACATTTATTTCTTTATGAAAGTTATTTTTTTAAAAAATTACTGGACAGTGGTGATCCTTGCAATAAATGTCTGTGTTTGGAACCTAATAACACTATCACTTATTTTGTAGGTGATATAAACTGATGTAAGGGATGACAATTTTCAGTTAAAAAACTGAAACTGTACAGCCTTGTTATTAAAGTATAAATTAGAGGAAAATGTACACCTGAAACTATTTGGATTCTAAAATGAGAAGCAGATAAATAATATCTTTATTAAGCTCATTTAGGCTGGTAAGAATGTTAGTCCTCTGAGCTTTACAGATCTTTTGTTCATGTGGAGTGAAGGCACTGAAAGGTGATTGAGCTTAAAAAACAAAGAAAAAGCGCAATACAGTTTTTTAAGCACTTATAAGTCTAGCAAATGAAACAATAATTGACAGTGGAAGATAAACAGGATGTGTATATGCTGGGAGTGGTGGTGCTACAAGAACTCCCAAGTTAACATTTTTTGATTCAACAGATTAAAAAAATGAGAGAGAGAAAACTAACAAACCAAAGGATTTCAGAAAGTGTGCCAGTATCACTATTTATGCTATAAAAATTGAAATACTGATATGAATAAGGGATGCTATATGCTCGGGTCATCTGTTTGTTTTAAGGTCTGGTGAGGAAGGCTTTTATCCTGATCTTACGTTATTTTGTGAAAAACGCATTGAGTCTTTGGCTCCATATAGCAGAGTTCTGAGAAGAAAGAAACCTGCAGCCACCATTTCGGATTTTACCACTGAGGAATGGGAAAAAATAAATAATGAAATGAAGGTATTGCATAACTTCATTCTGTGGTGTTAAAATAATTATTTAAGGCCTCATCTAGTGCCTTGCTGAATCTTCTCTTTCCCCTCCTGCACGCTTTGCACTTGTATATGGAATTCCCTCCTACGCTAGCCTACTTCAGCAGATGGATCTTTCCCTTAGTGAGGAGCAGAACATTTTTGTAATTCTTGTTCCTAAATTTTAATATAATTCTCATATAAAGTACATTTTGTTAGGACTTCATCCTGGCTCTTAAGAGAGGTGATAATGGCAAATCAATAACTATGTGCTTTTTCAATAGTGTGTTTCTTGAATCTTATTTTCATTGGAAAACTTGTCTTGAAGTTCCTTGCAGGTGAAATGTACTTATAGAGCTTATGGTATCATCATTTGGGCCAATAAATGAAAAAATGCTACTGTGTAGTTGAAATGGAAGGGATGACTCACAGTGGGACTAACGACATGTAATCTCCTCCTCCTCCTCCTTTTTGCATTTAAAATGCAGTGCAGATGTTGAGGCTGCAATTTGAAGCAGAAGACTAATGAGGGAGCGGAGAGGCTTTTAAATTCCTTTCCTTTGCATGTTTTTCTGTTAAAATTACTCCCTCTGGCGGCTTACCCTATCTGGGGAAAAGACATGGAGGTGGGGTTTCAGTTGAAAAACAGCATAAGGGGTAAGGCCCCTCTCCTTCCACACTAGTCTTCTGCTTCTAACTGCAGCCTTAGGTGCTGCATTGTACACTATATAAAAATAAGTGTGGGGGGGGGGAAATCAGGAAGTACATGTAATTTGTAGTCTCGCCCCATAGTTGGGTAGGAAACCATTTTGTTTGTTAAAATTTATATTCAGTCCTTTAGTCCAATTATCAAGGTGGCTTACATAAAATAATTTTAAAACATTTATTTAAAAAAACCTTGTGGGTTTGAAATGTATATAGAATATCTGTTTAACGTATAAGAATAAAATAGATTAAACACAATGGTTAAATATGTAATATAATGCAAAGAACTGTGGTGAGGATATAAAGAACTGAGGAACTAGTACCATGGAATGAAGAGGCATTTGGTCCTGTATTTCTCAACCAGTAGCCTCCCCGCCCTTGCGTGTCAAAAACCTGAGGGGGCTTTCAAATGCAGTTGTAAAATAGGATGAGAGTTTGCTATTCAAATAATTTTTTAAAATCTGCAATCAAAAATTTCACTGAGCTAATACAAGACTTTTGGCATGCCTAAAGCAGCCTTTGGATACTGGCCTATGTCGCTATTTTCCCTTTTGCATTCAGCATTTATCCTGCAGTAATTGGGGGAGGGGGCGGGATCATAAATACATTTTTAAAAAATCATCTTTACCAGCGACATTAAGATTTCAGATTTTGAGGTATGTGTTGATGTTATCTGCTTCTTTCAGAGCTGGATTACGGAAATGAAAGAAGAAGAGTATAAAATGCGGTATCCTACAACGGATGTATTCAAGGAAAATGTGGAAAATTTGCCACCAGTTCGTAGTTCAGATAGCAGTTATCCCACTGGTCAGGTGTGCACCTCTGTTTCTGTACTTCATGTTCAGTATCTATATATGTGAACTTTACTCTGTGTACGTACTTTTTTCCATAGATTATGTTTGCAATGCTTCTCTTCACCAGGGTTTTCTCCATTATAAATATTTATATATGTTTGCAAGTTATATGTGTGCAATTCACAAATTAAGAGGAGATTCTTAAGATGTGCAACCTGATCCTGTGCATTTATATCTGTATTCAGAAATAAGTCTGAGTTCAGTTGGAGTTAGTTCTAAATAAATTAAGAACTGTAGTCTTAAACTGAACTCAGTGGGCTCATCAGAGTTGCCATATCTGGAATAGATCAATGGAAAGAGATAATAATTTGACAGTTCCTGAAGAAATCTAACTTGGACCAAAACTGATTTTCTGGATCCATTCAGCTGGGCTTCAAGCCAGGGTTTGGGACAGAAACAGCTTTGGTTGCCCTATGAGATGACCTTTGCCAGGAGAGAGATGGGGAATGTAACCCTGTAGATTTCCTGGTGATGATATCGATACCATCAACCATGGTAGCCTTTTGGATAGGATCTCTGAGTTGAGTATGGAGGCACTGCTTGGTGGTGGTTCCGCTTCTGCTTGGTTAACTGTTGGTTGATAAGCACATAACTGTAGAGAGTAGGAAGTGAATGTGTTACTTCGTGGATATACCTGAACCCAGAGCCTCAGTTTGAGGTGCCTAAAATAGGTTTATATAGGACATGAGTTATAATGCTGGTTTTACATGAAATACAATAGCAAAACAAATTCCTTTATGAAAAGTTCATTTTTTATATCTTGTCTGACTCTTCTTTGCAGAGTAAAACTTCAAAGAACAAACAAATAAAGAATAAAAATGTACCAAGGGATTACAGAGAATGGGATAAGTATGTGAGATGTGGTCTGCTAATGATCTAATTCCATTATTTATCTATTGAATATTTATGTAGGTTTTTAAGAAGGAAAGTATATTTTTATGTTAACACAGTGGGTTGGATCCAAACTTGGTCAGAGTAGACTCGTTGAAATCATGGGTCATGACAAATTTAAGTCCCATTGCTTTCAATAGGTCTACTCTAAGCATAACTAAGTTTGGATCCAACCCAGTGATAGCATTAATAAAGCTTCAGTTTAGAAGTATAACATATAAGATACATAAATATACAAAGAACATTTAAAATTTAACACAGCCTATTCAATGTTCTAGTTACCAGTTAAGTGATGCACATAAATTAGTATAAGGAGTATTCTAAGAAGTTCAGTTTTGGTGTGTTCTGTATGTTTAATAGAACTAAACATACAGAATACACAACTGATTTTTTTTAATACAGTTCCATGCCTAACACATGTTTGGCTCTATGCAAAGCATTCCTGATACTAATTTATGTGCCTCACTTAAGATGTAATGGAGTGCATGCTTTTTGCTACCTGGAGACAACTGCATAAGAAGTGGCCTTATGGTCCAAATTCAGTCCCTGACATTGTTGAAAGGAGCATTTCTGATGTCAAAACTGGGAAAAACAGCTGCCTGTTATTGTGAAGAGGTGCTGACTAAATTGACTGGCAGTATGGGTTATGGTGGACAATTGGTCTAATGCAATGCAGTTCTTTTGTCAAACTGCATTATGGAAACATCTTATTATAATTACACACAATATAAAAATATATAGTGAATTGTTTTGAATTTAAGGTTTGATGTGGAAAAAGAATGTTCCAAAATTGATGGAAATGAAGAAAACATATCTAAAGCCAGCTTTAGTACTAACAGAAGTTTACCAAAAATGGAGATTGACACAACAGGTACGTGATCATTCCGTACTGTAGTGATTGTTTTTGTTTCTGCCATTTATTGCAAAATAAGTCTGATACACACACAAGGTAGTATCCAGTGGGGCCTCTGTCCTTACACAGTTATGTAGTGCTAGTATAAGTGAGCTGTAGCACATGCTAATAGCATAAGTTGGCACGACAGGTTTTTCCAGGGAAACCCATTGCACCAGCTTACACTAATGCCATTGTGCTAGAGGTTGATTATGCTAGTGCTACATCAATTGCATCAGTGTAGTAGCCCCATTTGCCCATAGAAGGAATCCCTAGGCAGTATCCAACAGGGCGCTTACACCCGCACCAATTCTGTTGTGCAAGGAGCCCCCACTGCTTGTGCAACTGCAATTTAGCACTTCCGGGGGTAATCTGACATTAGCGGAAACACTTGTTTCTGGAGGGTGCAGGTCAGTGGAACTCACATAAGGGAGCTCCACCGAGCTGTCCCAATCCAGAAATGAATATTTCTGCTCAGGGTGTCACCTAGGAAGCACTAAACCTCTGTTGCGTAAGCAGTGTGTTCCACTTGTGCTGCAGAATCAGCAGGACCTGCTGCTTCCGGAAGGGAATTTGCGGGGCAGAAGGTAATCGGCAGGGGTGTAAGTGCCCATTAGATAGATACTCAGCAATAGTGTGAATTGATAATCCTATAACATGATGAGATTATTTGTAAAAAAAATTGGTTGTCTGTATTTTACATGTTGTCAGTGACTCCTGCACATATCCAGTTTTTAAATATCCTTTTTCAGAAATAATTTCTCACTATTTTACCTTCTTGTCACTTCATAATGAAAAAACACAGCAACCCTGAATTCAGTATTAAAAATCTATTGTTTTTGGATGATAAACCAATAATATAGCTAAAAAAATATTTTGTAAATAGGATTTTAAAGTTTTATAACCCTTTCCAATGGCATACGGTTAAAGCAAAAAAATTACAAAGAGTAGCTTCAACCACTGTCACTGTGGTGCTAAAAGAGTTGAACAAATTATGCTTCATTATACCAGATCAGACTGTTGGCCTATGTAGCTCACAAGTGTTTATTCTGACTGACAGTAGCTCTCCAAGGTCTCAGGCAGAAGTATTTTCCAGCGTAGCCATCTCTTTTTAACGGGAGATGCTGTGGGTTAAACTTGTGACCTTCTGCATGCAAAGTCTATGACTGAGTTACAGCACCTTATTTAAATGCTGAGGATTGATACCTGGATGAGGAAGAGGCTCAGATCAATGCAGCAGAG
The DNA here is from genome assembly GCF_057233095.1 of Heloderma suspectum. Taxonomy (NCBI): domain Eukaryota; kingdom Metazoa; phylum Chordata; class Lepidosauria; order Squamata; family Helodermatidae; genus Heloderma; species Heloderma suspectum. The sequence continues at coordinate 40,110,892 of NC_139461.1, read as the reverse complement.
GGCTCTTGTGGATTGTACCTATAGTAATATACAAAACAGAATTTTATCTGTAATGTTTTATATTTGAATGTTTTTGGTTTTGCTTGCAATTTTTGTTCCTTTAATATGTAATTAATTTTTTCAAGGTATGACTATGAAAGAAAAGACATTTATTGCTAATCGTGAAAAAGAAAAAGGCAATGAAGCATTTGTCATAGGAGATTACAAAGAAGCAGTTGCCTACTACATTCGGTGAGTTAATGCTGTTTGAGTCATTCTTTTTAATTTGTTACAGTATTCATACTTTATTTGATTTTGCTGAGCTGTTGTTGAACTAACAAAGAACTTTAAATACTTGACTTTCAAAACAGTAGCCTTGTTCTGGCACTAGGCAGCAGAGGTGTTCTGAGCAGCTTGATTGCCAAGGGTCAAAATGGCAAACCACAGTCTTTCCCTCCAGCTTGGCAATGGGAGTGGGGATCTTCCCTGTAGGGATATTGTGTACTTTGAAGCTCACCAGAACTGTGGGGGATGATCCCTCCCCCATCTCCAACTCTAAGTTGGAGTCCTCTTGTCATACTCACCAGAGGACAATGAAACTCTCTTCATGGCAAGGGTGGCAACTGGCAAGTGGAACTGTGGACTGCTGAGCCTTTCTTATGTGCTTTACTACATAGTTGGCTCCTAAATGATCTTTGTATTGTAGCAAAACTTCACATTTGACTAAATTCAGTTTTCAGTTTCTGTACTGAGTTAGATGGGCTCGGTAGAGACTGGGAATGGCTAGTTCAGAAAAGAATTGGACCCCTTTAGTTTTTTATGTGCACTTTTCATCTTGCTTTGCTAATTAATTGCACACCCACCTCTGGTTGTGTAATGTATTCTTTTCACTGGATCTTGTTTTCATTTGTGTTCTGTATAGTAAAACGATACACCTATGCCTATTTTTTGCATTTTGAGGCCGTCTTGCTTTACTTTGTAAGCGCGTTCCTCCACTTCCTGCCCAGTTCTTCTGTGTGTAGTCATACATATCTATATCTGCCATCTGAGGATGATGCTTCATACATCTGACAAAATAGGCTCTTGCCCATGAAAGCTTATGCAACAATAAAACGCGTTAGCCTTTAAGGGCCCCCCACCCTCTTTATCGAAATGTCTGTATGATTAATTTCGGTCTGCCTAATGACTGTACACTTTTGTAGGAGCATTTCTGCATTCCCCACTGTGGTTGCATACAATAACAAAGCTCAAGCAGAAATAAAACTTCAGAATTGGCATGTTGCTCTTCAGGATTGTGAGACAGTATTAAACATGGACCTTGGAAACATAAAAGGTAAAATGAAAGAAAAATATTTCTGCAAACCATTTAAAATCAATGGAACAAACCTAGCATAACTGATAAAGCACTTCAGTATAAATAATTTGTTGATTGCAGCCTGTTTTAGCAACCCACCCTCCTTTAAGCTTCAGTAATACTCATTTAACACCAATATCTCCAGTACACAAAAGGTTAAATGGTATGGTGGAGCAAGCAGTCTCAAATTTTATTTTTCTGCTTCTACTATAACGGGAAAAGAACTGTTCACAAGAAGCTGGTTAGCATTATTTATCTATTTATTACATTTCTATAGTCCCCCTTAGCTGAAGCTCTCTAGGCAGTTTAAAAGGGGGGACATGATAGAGGTAAACAAAATCATGCATGGTGTGGAGAAAGAGGATAGGGAGATATTTTTCTTCCTCTCTCATAATACTAGAACCTGGGGTCATCCCATGAAGCTGATTGGTGGGGGATTCAGGACAGATAAAAGGTGATACTTCTTCATACAGCTCATAGTTAAAACTATGGAATTCACTTCCACAAGGGGCAGTGATGGCCACCAATTTGGATGGCTTTAAAAGGGGATCGGACAAATTCCTGGAGGATAAGACTATCAATGGCTACTAGTATTCATGGCTATATGCTACCTCCAGTATCAGAGGCAGTATGCCTATGTACTCTAGTTGCTGGGGAACATGGGCAGGACGGTGCTGTTGCACTCATGTCATAGTTGTGGGTTTCCCGTGGGCAGCTGATTGGCCTCTGTGTGAGCAGAATGCTGGACTAGATGGACCCTTGGTCTGATCCAGCATGGCTCTTCATATGTTCCTAAGACAAAGCTTAAAACCATGAAATACAATAACCTAGTAAAACATAATATAAAATATAGTAGTACTCTTGCCAAGGGCTTCTTCACATATTTCTGTGGTTTGGGGGAAAACCTGTCACAGAAACCTGGATATCTTCCCACTGTTTCCCTACATTCGCTGCAAAATCTCACTCCCCTTCGCTTGATGTAGAGTCTGAGACAGGACCAGCCAGGAAATAGTGGGGAAAAATCACTGCAAGCAACAAGGATTCCCCTCTGTTCATCAGCAGGAGGAAATTCAGCTTAATTCATCTAAAACTGCTTCTTGAAGTCCTGGCACTCCTTGCATGCAGTGAAAAAAACGAAGTTCCCACATGTCTTGGGAGTGCCATTTTTTAACATTCCAGACCAAGGAAAGAAAAAGGGAGAATAAATTATATTTGTGTCTTTAAGAGAAGGTTGATCTCTCCTACTCACAGCAACTCTGCTGTTCTTTTGCACTTTGTTCCCATAACAATTGATTGTGTACAGAGAGTGCATTTCAGATTGATTGAGAATTCATGCAATTCTCAAACATATAAATACATATGTCATATGGAGTCTTGTGAAGTGTGCTGTTTAGAGTGTAGAACTAGGACTAGGGATGCCCAGGTTCAAGGCCAGCCCACCTCACAGGCTTGTTGTGTGGATAAAATGTGGGAGTCTTGTAAGCCGCCTAGTGCTCATCAGGGGAAGGACGCCATACAAATGTAATAAATAAATGTGACAGTTTGCCTTTTTACATTATATAATTCTTTGCAATTGTGATCATATATATTTAGTGTGTTACACATAGATAACCAGATATACCTGAATGGGAGAGTGGGAAATTTAGCAGAATAATTATGGCACAAAAATGTGTGTGTGTGTGTGTGTGTGTATATAATATTTCTATACTGCCTTTCAAGAGGTGGAAAAGTGGAAGAGCATCCAAAATAGACCCACAAATGGAAGAGAAACCTCTCAAGATGCTGAAAGAGACTTTATTGTAAAAAAAAAGCCCACAGCGTTTCAGCTTATTTTTATTTTAAGGTCTTCTGCAGGGGGCTGTAAAATAATACAAGACAACACATTACTAAAATAGCATAGAATTTCATCATTAAAGAACAAAACATTTAAATCATTGCACGCTGCAGATAGGCCTATGCATACTTACATATTAAAAAATGTTGGCAGAAATTCCTGTAATTGACTGGGTCCGGATGACACAATAACTCACAATGGGTTAAATAAGCCACAATGGCTTATTTAACCCATCATGGGTCATCGTGTCATCTCTTGGGAATTTTTTAACCCATGATGGCTTGTTTGGTCAGAATAACCCACTCTGATGACCCGTGGTCTGCAGTAGGGATTATTTAACCCCTCGTGGTTATTGTGTTGTCTGGCGCTCGGTGTGGGTTAACTTGGTTGCCTACAGAGATGTGTGGCTAGAGCGGTTCAGATCACTGCTGCACTGCTCATCCTAGGCTTTAAAGCAACTAGGCCAGCAGTGTCCATATGGGCGGGGGGAAATGCACAATTTGGAACAGAAGCATCATGCCAGCAGTGTTTGTGTGGGGTATGAATAATTGTGTTTAGCGACATCGAAACCAGAAGTGTCTTTGCCATCAATGCAAAGTGGGGGAAAATGCACAATTCCGCTTTAGCGTTAAAGCACTATAGCGCCTCGGTGAGATTTGGAACACTTAAAGGTGTCTATCCCAGCAATGGCAATTGTGGGGGAAATGTGCAATTGAGGGGTTTGTGAGTTCATTGGGTGCAGTCCCAAGCCTGCCAACTTCCAAGGGTTTATTTGTGCCACTTCCTTTTTGTTGCACCTGGGATTTTCCCTTATCTGGGATAATTGCACAGGTTCTCCTGGTGCCTTGGGTGCCTCCTGACTAGGAGAGGCTGCATGTCAACTTTGGTCCTGATCCTGCAAACCCCCATGGAGTTATAGCCGCCACCCCCTTTGTGGGGGAGAAGGCACTTTAGCTCGCTCTTCATGCACAGCATCTGTAGTCTTTCCGCTCCCACCTCCCGCCAATGCTGCCTCCTCCTCCCCAGCACAGTTTCCCCAAGCCTTTGTCAAGCCTCCTTCTTCAAACCCACATCTACCTTCTTTGTTGCTTCTCCTCCACTCTCAGCATTATTTTCCTTTCATTAACCCCCCCCTCGCGCACTTCTAGTAGAAGCTAGTTGTGCTGTGGCTGTCCATTCCCCAAGCCAGTATTCAAAGCTCCTCGCTTGCGCATCCTTCACACACACGTGCACACATGCGTGCACCCCCCCACACACACCACACCACCGCTTGGCTGTGCCATGTCCTGGAAATGAAAGTTTTTACTGCCACAGCACCATTTCCTTAGTCGAGTGTCTAAGCCCTTGTGCTTGGTGCCCACCACCCCTCGTTCCCCCCACTTAGCACCTCCCATCTCTCCCTCCTTTCCCACTTCTTACTCACTTCTTCTGTACTCCTCCCCAACTTCCCCAAGGAAGCAACAGATGACAGTTACAGAATACAATTTATTGCCATACACCCAGTTCGGCTTGCTGGAAAATGGGGGATTGCTACTGCCTGTTAGGGGCTGATAGATGCTTGTAAGTGTTCCCAAATTTTCTGAGGTGCTATAGTGCTTTAATGCTAAAGCAGAATTGCACATTTATTCCCCATAGAAATTGGTGGCATAGCCGCTTCTGTTCCCCTATCATGCTAAAGCATTATACTACTTGACTGCTAAAGCGGAACTGCACATTTTCCCCATTCATAGACATGGGGGGGCAGCTATAACTCCATGGGGGTTTGCAGCAGTGGGACCAAACTTTATATACAGACTTCCCTAGTAGATATGCACACGAGGCCCATTGAAAGCACTGTGAGATGGCAGGGGGAGCCACTGAGGAATGGCACCAGGTTGAGTGCCTCAAGAGCGACACTGCTCTGGCCAAGATGGGAGGTAGAAGAAAACGATCCTTGCACAACCCCGGCAAGTTGGAGAAAGGCAAGTGATGTAGCTGCAGTGCGAGGGTGGGCGGGATATATTTCCAAAGCAAGAGAAGATGAGATACCACCAGAAGGACTGAGAGGGGGCGAGGGATGAGTCAAACAACACAGAGTAGTTTAATAAGCTACTCATAGTAGCTTATTAGCCCATTCGTGTGGTGGGGGATCGTGGTCTGTTTTAAAAATAAGCTACTGTGCATAGCTTATTAACCCACCATGGGTTATTGTGACATCCGAATGCGGCCATACATAATATCTCCTACTAAAATTCAATGGCAATTTGGAAATGTGTTCAGAAGGCTGTAGTTCTTTTTCTGTCTGTTAGAGAAGTTTATTCAGGTGTTCCTGAGTTACATCGATTAGCTCGAAGACTCTCATATCTAGACAGGACTGTGTTAGAGAGGAAAGGGAATACTACATAGTTGTTAGAGAAATGGAAGAAACTCCAATTCCTTATTAATTCCCTGAGGGGATAAAGTGTTTAATCTTAGGACCCATTCCATTTCCTTTCTCAGCAGGATCTTATCTTTTGTATTTAACTTCTCTGGTGCCTAAAATCTAAAGTCTGTTGCAAGATGTTTAGATTTGGTGAAATGACCAACTAAAGGGGCCCTGTTTTTTTGTTCTTAATATTACACAGGAGTTCTCTTATCCGTTTCTTCAGGGGCCTTGTTGTTTTACCCACGTAGGTCTTTTGGCTTTTGCACTGGGTAGCATAAATAACAGAACTGCTACTACAAGTGGTGAAATGCTGTAAAACATACTTTTTGTGGTTGAAAGGATCTACAGTCATTTTAGAAGGGTATCTGCAACAGATACAGTACCAACATGGATGATGTCTGCTGGGCATAGATGTACCCAGTAAAATGTTAAGAAATATCTGCCTTGAATTCACTTGTCACTAGTATATTCCTTATATTCCTGGGTCTTTTGAAAGAAATAATGGGCTTATCCTGGCAACCTGGTATGTGTTGAATTATGTGCCAATGCTTTTATTATGTACTGTAAACTATTTGTGATGTAATTAAATGTCACACTGCAGTTTAACTAGATGGTGTCTTAATCCACTGCCTCAAAAGGTCAGATTGTACTGTTTGTGATGCCTTATTAAAACTGTGGGTGACTATGGGTTACGTTTGAGTCTCAGAAACTGCCCATATGGAAGGTTACATCTTAGTGATCTAGAGTAGATAGAGGTTCACCCCCCTTTCTTACTTTTAGGTCTATAAATGGATTTCTAAGGTATTATGATGGATATCAAATGTAATGTTTTCATCCTTAGTATTTACCCATTCAATAAAATTATATAGCTCTCCCTCAGCCTTCAAAAGGGCCCCGAAGGCAGTTTACAATGCTAAATATACAATAAAAACTGAGAGCAATATTTTAAAAAACGCTGAAACGACAGCATCAAAAGAGAAGGATTAACGACCATTTTAAAAGTATTAAAAACTAGATGGAATAAAAATGTCTTAGATGTCCACCTAAAAACCATTATCAAAGATGGGCTGTGTTGAATTTCCCTTGAGAGAGAGTTCCACAACTAAGCTGCAGCCACTGAAAAAGCCCTGTCCTATGTCACTGCTATATGCCTCCCTTAACGGTGGAACACAGGGCTTTTGATGACAACTGCAACTCACAGGCAGATTCATGTGGGAGTAAGTGCTCCTTCAGATATCCTGGGCCCCAGCCATTTAGAATTTTATATAATAACTAGAATTTGGCCTGGAAACAAATAGAAGCCAGTGCAGATAGAACAAGATCAATGTAATATGATTTGAATAGTGGGCAGATGTTCTGTATCATATCAAATGAGACTAAGGGCTCAATCCTATGGCCGCTAGACAGTGGCTAGATGGCCATAGGATTGTTTGCCTTTGAGGAACCGACCTCGGAGCACGGGCTCCAAGGTCGGTTCCCAGAAAACCACTCCCCTTCTCCGCCTCCTTATAGGCGGCGCAGATCATCCCTGGGCTCCGTGCTCAGAAGAACAGCATGGAGTGGGGCAAATGGGGGGTTCCTGGGGGCAGGGAGTGCAGAAGTACTGATATGATGCTTCCTGTGTGTTGTCTGGCCTCCCCCGCCCCCCGTTCAAACATCCCGCTTCTAGACAGCCAAAATTGGCTGTCTAGCTGTGAATGCAGGGCTGCTGGAGCGCGGAGGAGAAGATCCCCTCCGTGCTCCTCCTGCCCTGCATTGGATAAGCGGTCGCCTCCAAGTAGGACTGCTCCCTAACTCTTTTAAAAGCTTATTACATAGATATTTTGCAGTAGACATTGGATTTTATGTAATTAATGCAGAATTACAGTTCCTTTGTACAGAGAATGTTGGTTATTGGGTGGATTAAAAATATAATAAAATAAATAAATACCAACTGCACTGAAAGATTTATTCAGTAACTTAGAAAGTACAGTAAAATTAACATATCCTTTAATCTGCAGCTCTTATGCGCCGTGCCACTGTATACAACAATCTACAGAACTTCAAAGCAGCTGCAGAAGATTTGAAGGCAGTGTTACATATTGAGCCAGAAAATGCCATAGCTAAAGTAAGTATTGTATTGTTTATTGTTTGTCCGTAGCACAAAGACCTTTACAAATACAATACCTTTACAAGATCTTTACAATACGGCTGTATATAACATAATAACATAAACCCAAAGTGAAAACATCAAATAATGAATATCTAAAAACAGAGTCTGGGGGGGCTATACAAAAAAAATGCAAAGGCCAGGCCACAATAAAGCAGAATAACCATACAAACATTAAAACAAATATGTTCATTAAAAACTGGCACTAAGAATAAAAAACATTATCATGTAACAGAAATATACCAAACAAACAAGCTGGACAAGCTCATGCAACTTTATGTTATAGTAAGTTATCTTCTTGGCAATTCACAGCAGATGTCATTAAAAAGTTACAGTGGATTTTTGGAGCTGCTACTGCAAAGGATGTGACCCTCATTGTAACAAATTTGCTATAGTCTGCCAGTAGATCACAAATAATTCCACAGGAGACCTGCCAGCTCTAATTTTCAGAAGGTCCCCCCAAAAGTGGGTCCTAGCTTCTTCATACAAGGGGCAATGAAGAAGATAATGTACTATGTCCTCAACTTCCCCAGAGCTACAAATGCAGGAACTCTGAGCCAAAGGGATGCAATTGTACCTCCCATCCAAATAAGCTGTTGGCATAGTTTGAAAACGAAGGGCTGTAAAAGCCTTTCTGACTACAGTAAGTATTAGTAGTTCATTTCATGGATGTTGCCTAAACTATCAATGGTTATAACATTTTGCCCTGCTTGTATTAGACACATTTATTATTAAGACTTGGGACACAGTTATGACAGTAGGGCAGAATCGTATACTTGAGTTCCACCAGCTGAGGGGCTATATAGGATTTGGCAAGAGCCGTGCTATGCTGGTGGAATTTGGGGCATATTGCTGACATGATAGATATGCCCAAATATACCAGAGAAGATATGGCAGGGAAATAGCCAAACTGGGGTGGAGTTGTAGGCAGAATGGGGGTGCACATATATGCTGTATCCTGTACTTCCCCGACCACAGCCACCACTATGCTCTCAACAGTGCAACTTTATATCAGCCCTCCTGTTAACTTCATCCAGAGGGGGAAAATGGTTTTTTTTAAGTTGTCTTTGTGTCAACAAGGCCCACGCCCACATCACCATGAAGCAGTATAGGATATGGTATAACTCAACACCCAGACATCACCAGTATATAAACCCATGCAAGGGACCATTGCTCAGATGATAGATCTTGCACCATGGGACAATATCTCTCTGGCCTCATGTCGGGTACGCTTAAAGCTCACAAGGGGGAGCTTCAGTGATGGGAAACTATGGAAAAAGGTGACTTTGCACACAAAGGGAGCACCTTGCACAAAACAACCTGTCTACAGAACACCCCTAGGAAGTTGAGCATGTGGCTAATATTTCTATTCCTAGGACCCTAGCAGGTACCTCAACTTTGGACTGCAGAAACAACCCAAATTCCACTCCCATTTAAACAACCAGGGATGCCAGGACAGAACTCCCTGCACAGGTAAGCAAGAGAACAAAATATAAGTGCTGCAAGTGTCTCCCATATCTCCTTCCTTTGCTATATGTGTATTGTCTGAACTTTCCCCCAACAGTGGGGAGCAGTGTCTCCCACACAGAGGGGGCATTTATCCCCACATACTGGTAAATTCTCTAATCATTATAACTGCTGACCAAACACTCAGCATCACTTTTGCCTTGCAGGATCATAGCCTGGATAATGGGAACAGAGCAAATTGCGCCACCCCTCCTTCCAGTGCAATTCCGAGGCAGAAGAGGTATGTACATTCACAGTCCCTTCAGTCTCTCCTGCCCCCATGGGGTGGGGGGAGACCAAGCTATGACCACTGGAAGAAGACTTAGGTGATACCTCACCCTCTTCTCTCTCAGTCGCTCACAAATGCTTACTATGCATCCAGGGCATGATTACATACTCCAGCTGCTGATTATTATTAATTGCCTTCTGTCTGTGTTGCCTTTGCCCTCCACATGCTGCTGTCCCACAGGTACAAAGCCCATCCTACACCCTGTCCTGTTCAGACCAGGAGGAAGGCCCACCCCAGGACTAGCAGCTGTGACCAGGATTCTCCAGACTGTTCATCCATGGGATTGACAACCTACTTGCTGCAGCCTGGCTCCTCTACTCTTCCACACTTCATGACAGACAGTGATTCAGCAGGTGAGAGTATTCCCACTATGGAGCTGGTTCCATGCAGGATACTGCACCTCCTATCCTCCTGTCTGTCAACCCACTGTCCAAGGCACAGGAGCCTTGCTTGGATGACTGCTTGGCAACCCCGCATATGTATCTTTCATGGTCCATTCCATCCTGGATGCTGTTTGATAAAGGCTTTGACTTTGTCACATGTGTCTCTATTGCTAGGCCATGATAATTAAGGATCCCGTTCCCTGTGGGTGGGCAGGGGACTGGATAGTTTAGTGTCCCTTTCTCTTTCTGCTCACTCAGCTTCCATAGAGTGAGGGTGATCTGGTGTTATTTTGCATGTTATTTTGCACATGGGTGTGCTCTAATGTGTTTTTGCATTGTAGATATACAATATACTCTTTTTGGTGCCAGGTGAAAACGTTTTAATTTTCACGGGCTTTTAAAACCAAACTTTAATTGTGTGTGTGTGTGTGTGTGTGTATTAGGTTTACGTTTGTATTTGTTTAGCTGGTTAAAATAATTGTATGCCTCTCGATTTTTTTTATTGTTTAGGTTGTTTGTACTGTATTGTTTTTAGCTTGTTTTATGTCTACTGCCTTGAAATCCTTTTTGAGATGAAATCACAGTTTATAACTGTTTTAGATAAAGGAAGGAATCATAGAATCATATAATAGTAGGGCTGGAAGGAAGATAGACAGACAGATCTTCATGGTCACTGTGTATCACACATGTGGGAGCCTTCTACAGCTGAGGAATATTTGGCAGGAACCCTCCCCCACCATACCAGGGTGCATGTCCCATTTGGGTTCCTACCTATTCCTTCAGTTTTCTTTCAACCACCACTGTGGCAGCCTTATAGGGAATCTTCTCTCTTGTTTACTTCTTGCTGAGGGAAAATTAGAATCACAGAATAGTAGGGTTGGAAGGGGCCTATATGACCATCGAATCCAACCCCTTGCTCAGTGCAGGTGTCCAAGTCAAAGCATCCCTGACAGATGGCTGTCCAACCTCATCTTGAATGCCTCCGGTGTGGGAGAGCCCACCACCACCCTAGGTAATTGGTTCCACTGTCGTATTACTCTAACAGTGATTAGAACGTGCTGAGGTGTATTTTTGTTTTTTCTCTTAGTATTTCATTCTGTCTTCTTGTATTTCTGTCTGTTTTTGTGTGTTTGTTTTCTTTGCAGGTGTAGAGCCCAGATGACCACTTGAACTACAGTTACAGGTAAGCAACTATGAGTTCATTAGCTCCGTTAGCGTATGGGTGGCATGTGGGCATTGTAGCCAACATAGTCCTTGATTGATGGGTTTTGGCAGTGTTTCCAGGGATAGTGAAGTTGTGGTTGCCTTCCCCTCTGCCATTTTTGTATTCATATTTAGTAGGTTGTAGATTTCATCCTGAAATTCTAAACTGTCCTACTTAAAAGCAGGTAGATTGCATTAATTGCCTACAAAAATGAATGTCACAACAAATTCATTAGTAAATCTCTAACATACTACAAGACTCTTTGCTGTCTTCTTTTGAAAGAACTACTAGCTCAAACAGTAATCGTTTTCTTTTGTGTGTGTGTGTGGGGGGGGGGTTGGGCAACTTCCCCTCCACAGCAAAGTGATGTTGTAATGACATACACTGTCTGTCTGAGCTCTCTCTCTCTATTTTGCAGCGTGCCAGCTCTTCCAACCCCAGCAGCAGCCTGTCTAGGCCAATCACGCATGCGCAATAATCACACATATACAGAACATCACCTCTGTGGAAAAGGCATTGGCAAAGCCTTTTGGGGACAGCAAGTGGGGAAAGCAATCCCCTCAAAGCTGCTGTTGTGATGTGGCCATCATGAAGGCTCATTGGTTCCTGCAAGCCAGAGCTAATGAGGAAGACTGAGCCACCCTCATCATTCCTCAGGCCATTATAGGCGTCCTTGAAGGATAGCAAGCGTCGTGTGGCCAGGACTCGGGAGAGACTCATCATTCACAGAGAACCAGCCTAGACCTGGTGCAGCCATGTGTGTAGCAGCAGCTCTGACTGGTCATTCATTGCAAATAAATTGTTTGCAGTAATCTTTATTATTTTTATATACCATTTGTTTGTTCCTTGTAAGAGGAGGAGGGAGGAGAGAGTCTTGACCTACCAGCACAATCTTGTCCATCCACTAGGTGTGTTGGCAACTTAGCTTAGCAGAGTGTGTGCCTGTGTGTTGTGTGTGTGTGTGTGTGTGTGTGTGTGTGTGTACACTAAATAAGGCCCTGTTTGCTTTCATCCGTGAGGAGCCAGGAGGGCCACAGCACAATTCTACATTCTTAAGAGGTTCCCTGTTGTTGCCTGCTGCATATATTTTTCTTGTAATTCTCAGAATGGTTTTAATGAAAAGCATGATTTCTCACTTGTTGGGTTGCGGGGCAGGGAGTTAAAAGCCTCTCTGGCTGGCTCATGTGTTTGTGTTTTTAAAATTCATGTGTGGGTCTGAGGTGAGGGGAGATATTTGGTGTATTTTTAAAACTCGTGTGGGTCTGGAGGTGGAGGAAAAATATTTGGTATTGTTTACAAATTCTTTTGTGGGTATGCGGGTGCTTTTGTGTATGAATTGCCCCCTGCTTTGCACTCATGATCTTAAAGTTCATGTGCCTCAGTCCCCTGTGTGTTGTTGGCTTCTAGGGATTCAAAAGACAGCTCTGCCTCTGGTGATCCCTTGGCTCTGCCTCTACCTGTGGCCCATCTTCTGCCCCCCCCCCCCGAAATCACAGGGGGCACCACCCACCACTGAGCTGAAATCATAAATGACCTCTGCCAGTGGCCCTTCCTCAGCCCCCCAGGCCACAGTGAGCACCAGCCACCGCTGAGTCAAATCACAAATGAGCTACAAGGCTGTCCTTGGATTTAAAGTGGTTTAGTACAATTGTCTTTGGTGGGAGTATTGTGACTTGTGACTGATCCATACATGATGAATGTATATTATATGTATATTGTGGGTTGGAGCCAGATTAAGAACAGTCTTAATCCCCACCAAAGGCTGGCTGAAGGTGCTTAGGATGGGGCAGAAGCACTGCTCTGCTGGCAAAGAGCAGCTCAGCCTGCAGGGATGCACATCCACTGTGGAGGCCTCTGGTATACTTAGAGAAAGCTTCATGAGTGTAGATCTACTGCTGGTGGCGTCTCCACTTGAAGTAGAACCAAAAATGGGGTGTTGTGGAGGCATGTCAGGGACAGCTGTGGATCTTTTGTATCCAAAGCCCCCAGCGCACCCCGGAAACAGACATCAAACCTACAGTGGCATTGAGCTTCAATGGGATATAAAATAAGGTAAAAGACAAACCACCAGAAGAGGAAAGGTGAAAAAGCTGTCACCCCACCTCCCACCCTGGCTATTGTGATCCACCATGACATTGGATATGGTGGTGGCTCCATGGCATATCTCCCTCCCTACTCAGTACGCAGCATTGCTCTTGTCATTTAGTTGCACTTAAGTCCCACTGAAATGAATGGGAGTTAAGTTTCATGACTAACCTGTGCCGTTGCTTTCAATGTGATTTATTATGTTACATTAATTATATTATTTTTAAAATCTTCCACATAGGAAATTATGTGTATATACAGGCTCAAAAGTACCAAATGCATACATATGTACATACCATAAAGACCTGCCCCAAGTTGTGGCTTTCTGCCCCATGTATGTTCCCTGAAACAGATAAGTGTGATTGTCTCAGGCGGTTGTGTTCCTGCATTGGACGTGGAATTTTCTACATGGGAATTATATACATGTAGAAAATGTAATTGATTCATTGATTTGTAGTTTGGATTATATATATTATCAATACATTTTGTCTGAGGACAAATATATGATAGACTATACATCACAAAAACAGCCATGTTCATTTATTAGCACAAAATTCACAGGGATAATAAAAACAATACTTTTGGTGGGAGCAACACATATTCACAGTGAAGGCATGCATGCAAGTATTTGAGTTGCACATAACTCTTCCGCAGACTGGACACTTACATTTTTTTTAATGAGTGGATGATTTTATTTATTTATTTATTCATTTCATTTCATTTCTATACTGCCCAATACCCGAAGCTGTCTGGGCGGTTCACAAAAATTAAAACCAAAGAGCACACAATAAAACAATATAAAATATATAAAATGTTAAAACCACAGTATAACAATAAAACCAGAATATAATAATGATGTTAAATCTTGTCTGATTTGTTTCAGTATTAAGCTTTATTTCTTAAAGGCAGCTCATGCAGATTAATTAGGTTAGAACTATGCCTCGTGCAAATAAATGATCTTTGGCTTTACATAAGCTTTGGAAGAGACAGAAGTGAATAGAAGGTCTCTTTCTGGAAATACAGAAATACATTGCAGTGAGTTCAGGACAAACAGAATGAAGCTGTTACGCTTCATTCTGAGGGGGGATGAGTGTTCCTAAGGTTCCCCCTCAAAATAATTACTGATAGGCTGTCACTAGGCAGGCTTAACCTCCTGACGCACGCTAGTCTGTCCAGGTGCTTGGAGAAATTCAGAACCCTATTGCCAAGTACCCGTCCTTTCAGTTCTGAACTAGGAAATAAGAAAAAGAAAGACACTTCGGATTTTCTTGTCCAAAGCCTAAGAACATAAATGGTCCTTCGCATGGGGAAGAATCAAATATAAAAAAGTGTTTATTTGTGAGGAAAGAGAAAAACAAGAGAAGGCAACAATTGCGCACACACAGAATTCCAAATAATATCAATAACATCAAACTAATTTATCTACTTACATGTCACCTACTTGGGTTCCAGAGCATATGCAGAGTTCATTGCAGAGAGGATGTCTGAGAGAGAGCATCTTGGCCTCCAGTTACATGTTATATGGAAGGCTCACAAAAACTGGGCAAGCTTTTACTTTTATAGGAATCTGAGTCCCCTTAGCGGAGACCGACTGTTGTTTTGTTAAATAATGTGATACCTCCCATTTCTAATGTTAGTGGTGTAGCCAGCAAATCAGAAAATCACTTCATGGCAGGACCTACCTTTGTAATGACTCTAAAATTACATCTCAAAAGAGCCAGCCACTTTGAACCATTTAGCCCATTATTTTAAAAAAAGCCTTAAGCTTTTGGATGCATATTGGAGAGAAGTCTATTCAGGCATCTAGGCCTGCTGCCAGCTTACCAGATTCTTCAGGTAGCACTGTTGTGCTACATCAAGAGTAGCGGTTTCTCACAGAAGCACTTTGTGTCTTGCATAATTATTTAATGGATTTCATAGGTATGGTATGTTATAAAGATCAAAAGCTTTTCAAAAAGACAGAACAAAATAAAAGGATAAAATAAATTTGCGGAGGATAAGTCTATCAATGGTTGTTAACTATAATAAAGTTATAACCTCCATTCACAGGGAGTATATCTCTCATATTCTGTCAAAAAATCAGCAGATGATTATAACCATTTTTTCTTGTTTACAATCCTCCATCAATCAGTTTCATAGGATGACCCCGGGTTCTGGGGGATTAAACCCCCAATGCCATTCTTAACTGAAGTGCTCATAGACATAACAGATGTTGAACCATTTTCAATTTAACAGGTTTTCTTTGAAAACCTGTTAATGTAGCCTCTCCAAACCTGGAAAGTTTCCCAAGTTCTAAGCTATGGGTGGGCAGTCTGTGGATGTTGTTGGACTGTGACTCCCACCAGTCCAAGCAAGCATAGCCAATGGTGAGGAATGATGGGAGTTGCAGTAGAACAACGTCTGGAGGGCACGTGTTCCCCATCCCTGTTCTAAGCCTTTGTTCACAGGAAAAGATCTACCATTCCTTTGTGCATTTTATGGGTCTCCTACTGTACCTTCTCCAGTTCTGTGACAATGTTTTTGAGATGGGACAAGCAAAATGTACACATTTTGTACACATCTAAATATAGATGCAACATGGATTTCTTCTTCATGTTCTCTATGCATCACACATATGGGCCCTGCACCTGCGTGGAGCTGCGAATCGGGAAGGTTTTATAGCTGAGGAATTTTGGTGGGAACCCCTAACCCACTGTGCATGGCCCTAGCGGGTTCCCGCTTTTCCCTCAGTTGTCTTTTGATTGCCATTGTGTGCACCTCCTAGGGAGCTTCTCTCATTCGCTGTTTTAAAAAGTGTTTTTCTGATGAAAAGCTGAGCTTTCCCCCCTTCTTTTCTCTCTTCTATCAAGTATTTCTCTCTGTCTCCTTGTTATTTTAATTTCTTTTGTTGCGCAAGCTTCGCAATTGCCCTCACAAGCATATGGCCCTCTCGAAAGAGCACCTGCTACGAGGCAAAGCTGCCACCCTCAGACAGGCACTCTCTCTGCTCGTTCTGCCTTGGTGAGGGGAACGTCGTTGAAGCTTGTCCTCATTGTAAACCCTTCTTGAAGTAAGCAAGAAGAAACAGGTCCGAACGGCTAAAAGCTGCACTTTGGAAAAGGGCACTGGAATTGGTAGAGGAGCCAAAAGATATGGCAAACCTGCAGTTTCACCCTCACACAACCTGCCTGCCATGCAGGAGCCTGCTGCAGTGTTGGGGTCATCATTCCCTCAGCATCATACTCTGCTGAGTACACAAGATCCCCCCACTCCAGGCTGATCTTTGTCACACTGGCAAAAAAACAAAAAAGGCAAAAGGTTCTAAGCAAGCTGGACTGTCTTCACACTCAAAAAAGAAGAAAAAGACTTCTAAAGGGTTGTATGATTCTGCTTGAGATCGAACCTCGGCTCTTCCTGACCTTGCTCAAGCGTCTTGTGACCTGGATCAGTCCATATAGGCTATGTCGGACTCTGACTTGAGATGAAGAGCTGACTATCCTGCTCATTTTGGTACATACTTCTCAGGAGCAACAGAAACCACGTTGCGTCTCCCACCACTCCACCAACACCTGCTAGTCGGATGCAATCACCTGTACAGACAGCCTTACCTACCACTCCCCCAATATTATTTTCATCCGTTCTGACAGTGAATCCTAGGCAGGAGGGGGAACTCATCCTGACAACATCTACATTAGAGGATGAGATCTAGGACCCATCTCCAACACAACTGATCCCACAACCACCTCATTATGAATTGGAAAGCCATGGTGCTGTCAGGAGCACCCTAGCTGCCTCTTGCAGTCCCCTCCAATAGCCAACTCAGGACACAGACGACAAGGATTCTTTCCAAGGCTTTATTCCTTTATTACTTTATGACTCTTACAGATACTAGTCACTAAGCAAGGAACTGCACTGGAGATGGGTAGCAGAGTAACCTAAGCTCCAGGTAAGGCAGTTGGTCCCCGTTTGAAGGAGAACCGCAGGAAGACTCTGAACATATGGGCTATGGAGAGGCCGAAATCCCCGTTGGAAGATCTGGGACAATTTTCCAACTAGATTCTCAGAATGGCACAGGCTTTGGGCCTAGAGACTCAGCAGATAGCTTCCACAGTACAAGACTCCAATTCCAATCCCATAAATGTGGAGTCTTTCAGACCGATGGCCATTCCTCTACTCCTGACGTTAGAGGAAACCATCAAACAATCATGGAAAGCGCCTTCTGCTATGCTACTGATATCAAAGCACTTGGAGGGTATGTACCATTTGTAAGAGGACAAAACTGAGTACCTCTTCAAACACTCAGCCCCAAATTTGATTGTCATCAAAGCCACACAGGGCAAGGCCTGCAGGGCTCACTCCTCTCTAACTGACAAGAGGGCAGATGCCTGGACTTACTTGGCATCTATAGACTATATTCCTCCACAGCGATGGGCCTTAAAATGTCGAACTACCAGGTGGCAATGTCGGGGTACCAACTACTGTTATGGGACAAAGTGGGCCATCTTCTTGAGCATCTTCCAGGTGACAGGAAGGAGCTGGGTTGCCTCTTCCAGTTTGAGGCACTGAAGCTGTCTAGACAGCAAATACATCGTGCCACCAAGTTGATTGTGACTCAGAGGTGCTAGTTGGATCCATAGCCCTATGTCACCATGCCTGGCTGAGGTCATCCAGTCTTTCATAGGAAACCAGGAACCGTATTGAAGACTTACCCTTCGATGGGCAAGGCTTATTCAACACAAAAACTGATGATGTGCTTGATTTGGTACAGAAGGCCTGTATCATGGCGCATCGCATGGGTTATATATCGCAGTAACTTCCCAGGCAACAGCGCTGGCTCAGTCATCTACCACTCGGTACCAACCTCATCAGCCAGCTACAGCACAACAACATCAACAACAACAGTCACAACCAAGGCAGTCGGGGAAATAGTTCCCAACTTCAAAATTCTGCAGTTATCGCAGGAAACCTGACAGCAGAAGTAAGCGGAGCCTGTGACTCGCTTCCTGCCATCTTTCCTCGCTTTGTGGCCCAAACAATCATTTTTTGAATGTGCCTCTCTGCTTACTATCCACTTTGGCACAACATCACATCAGACTCCTGGGTCCTTGCAATAGTCCTAAGGGGCTATCAGATCAAGGTCAATACTCTCCCCCATTTCGGTACCGTGCTGATGAGTGTCCTGTCCCTGGTCCTTCATACCGAAATTCAGACCTTCCTCAGAAAAGGGGCAATCAAGCCTGTCTCTCGAATTCAACTTCAGGATGGGTTCTACTCAAGGTACTTCACTGTACCGAAGAAGGATGGAGGGCTTCGGCCGATCATGGACCTTCGACATCTGAACGTGTTCTTCTTGTCCAGGAAGTTCTGCATGGTTTCCCTGGCATCTATCCTGCCTCTCCTCTCTCAGGGAGATTGGTTCACCTCTATCGTCCTCAAGGATGGCTATTTTCACATTGCCATAGACGAATCACACCAACGCTACCTCCACTTTGCATTCAGTACCAACACCTACCAATTCTGGGTGCTACCCTTTGGTCTTGCCACCATTCTGAGGGTATTCACCAAGTGTGTGGCAGTGGCCTGCTCCCCGCTGTGACTGCAAGGCATAGAGGTCTACCCATACAGAGACAATTGGCTGTTGGTGGCATCAATGAAAAATCAACTTCAGTTGATAGAGGCGACCTGCAATCTCCTTCAGGAGCTTGGACTTTATATCAACGCAGAGAAATCACATCTTGTACTGACACAGTAGATCCAATTTATAGGGACGTTATTGGATTCCCAACTGTGCTGCACTTTCTTACCCTATACCAGGGTAAAGGTGCTGATTTCCCTGGCATTAGAACTGCTAAAGAGCAGATCTACCACGGCGCTCCAAGTCCCAAGTTTCCTGGGTTTCATGGCTGTGATGATGGCTGTCATTTGCTGGGCTTGGTTACGTATGAGACAACTCCAAAACTGACTCGTACTCAAGTTCGATACTGATTGAGATGCCCATATGTGTACATGCATAGGTGACCACTCACAGAACTGCAGTTACTTGTCCTTTATACACTGTCATTTTGATCCAGATGTTTGTGTTCTGTGTGGTTATACACAGTTTAGACCAATCAGTGTATATTGAAACTGGCTTTTTGCCCTAATGCATAACATTTTGCTCTTTCTTACACTGAATTGCATTTCAATCTACCTTGATCAGCTAACTACTACTATGCTGATTGGGTTGTTTTTACAGAAGTTTCTATAGAAGAATATGTAGTTTGGTTCTGATCTCACTTCTGACATTAGCTTCTCCAGGTTGATGATGTTGTTTTCTCCTCATTTGGGCATTTTTAATTCCAATATTTACATACTGCTAACATAAAGAAAATCCTGCTTAGAGTAGACCTATTGAAAGAAATTTGATTTAATTTAGTCATCATTAAGTCCCATTGATTTCAGCCGGTCTACTATAATCATGATAGAAGTCTGGATCCAAACCAGTATTAAGTTATAAACAGTTGAAAGTAGCTTACACTTGTAGAACATTTTGTACATTTTAGTTTTTAAATAAAAAAAATAACTATTGATATTCTACTACAGAAAAATCTGTCAGATATTGAGAAGAATCTGAAAGAGTCAGAACCTGTATCTCAGACCCAGACCAGTGGGAAAAGAATACTTATTCAAGATATAGAAGAATCTGATGGTGATGAAGAACAAGGAGGAAATGAAGGAGAACATGAAAATGGCAGTGGAGATAAAAGTAATATTAACTATTTAACTGTTTCCATTAGAGCATGGAGCTGATTGTAAAATAGTTGTTGGAACACAGGAAGATAATCATTTATTGAATCAAACCATTTGTCAATCTAGCTCAGTATTTTTTACAAAGACTGGTGCTAGCATTCCATGGTTTCAGACAAGGGTCTTTCCAGCCCTATCTGGTGATGCCAGGGATTTCTGTATGCAAAGCATGTGTTCTGCTACTGAGTTGAGAAAAAGTGATAAAAACATAATTTTAATCTATAGTACTGCACAGTATTTCCCCTCCTCCCAAATCTCCTGTTTAAAAGCTTTCACAATAAAGCCCAAACAGCTTTTTGAACTTGGGAATTCAAACAGCAAATTTGACTGTGTGGCAGCTTCTAAGCTGGAAGTTCTCATAAAAATGTGACCCTATGTTTTTGATTTAAAAGTAAAAACAAAATAGCATTTCTGTTCAAAGTTGCATATTTAAATAATTGGATATGTACAAGATTGCGAGTCAGACAAATTAGTTTTTTTGAAGGTGACACGTTATCTTTTTGCTATCTTTCAAATTTCATTCTCATTATAATGCTTATTTCATATTCTGATAGAAACTAACAGGTAAACGGCATGCTAAATCTTCTTATTTGCTATACATTTCGTATCTTGAGTATTCATCAAACATGTTAAACTGATCTCCAGATTACTTTGCTGTGGAGCAGGCTTCCCTGGGCTGGTGTCCTCCAGGTGTTTTGGACTACAACTCCCAGCATTCCTGATCTTGCTGGCTGAGGCTGATGGGATTTGAAGTCCAAAACATCTGGAGACCACCAGGTTGGGGAAGACTGCTTTGGAGCAATTCTGTTCTCTTTTTCAGTGAATGGTTTGTTCATAAGACATATTTTACTCTCCTGTTGTTCACTATTCTTAGTCTATCTGGATCTGAATGGAAAGGTTTTTAAAATAAAGGATGAAAAAAGTATCCATAGTATTTTCTTCATCGGTCTTGGAACAGTACGTGTTGTTTTACAATATATTACATAGTTCAAAATAACTTTTTATATTTTTTCTATATTTCTATAAAGGTGAATTGAAATTGTTGCTTGAAACATAGTTGTGATTGCTGTCTAATGTGCAAATCAGAACAGCTTTCCAAGTTGAGCATCCAGCATTTAAAAGGTTAATTTCAAGGTGAATTGTGTGCCATTCAGAAGAGGGTTCTGCCAGTCCTTAAAAAGAGGAATTGATTCCACAAAATTGAATTCCCACTGGCAAATCATATATACTTTAAATTTTATGCTTCTCCTTCTAGGAGCACATGGCTGTCTTGGGTCTAGTTCATTTCAAAAAGCTAGGATGTCTTATGCATTTACTCATACATTCTTATAGTCCACCCCTCCTTTGCTTTTGCAATAGTTCCTTCTGATGATGCAAACCCTAACCTAGCCGATTAACTTCCTTGTAGAATCTGCTGTGCTAGTGGGAGGAGAGATCACAAGCGAGAAGACTGAAATGGGGAACGCACAAAAGAAGTTCCCCAGCAAAGGAGATGGCAGTAAATCGGAAAACAAGGAAGCACAGAAGCACAGAGACCCTTTAGAGAGTATTAAAAAAGGCGCACCTGAAAAAAAGACACACAAAGTTGTCCAAAATCGTGAAAGTGAAGTAAATTGCTGTCTGAGCAATGATAGAAATAATAGTGAAAACAGGGAAGCAAAATCAAAGGAGGCAGAATCTTCATCAACTGGAACAAGCAGTTCTACTTTGCTCCCTCCTACTGCAGCAAAACTGAAAGCTGAAGGAAATGAGTTATTTAAGAATGGGCAATTTGGAGAGGCTGTGCTCAAGTATACAGAGGCAATTGAAAATGTCATCAGTTCAGGCGAGTTGAAATAAATCTTTATTACATTGTTAAAATTCTTGTAATTAAAAAATATCCACAAATTATACTTGGTATCCTTTTCCCAGTTTGTTTGTTTTTCTAGAAGCTAATAGACTGAAAATTCCTTCATAATGAATAAGCAGCTGTGGAAAAAAATCATATACAGTAATAAGGGGAAACAGATTTTTTCATGATGATTTCATAGTAATTGAATTATGGATGCATATTAAAGTAGTAGGATATATTTATAGGTGCCATACTGAATAAACAAAAGATCCTCAAAGCTTTGCTTCATCAGCAGAGCTACTCTACTGCAGTGCAACTTGGACCTTAATTACTTTTTTAAAATACTAATCAAATTTGATTTCAGGACTCACCTTTCACTATAATTATATGTAATTTTAGGAATCCAAAGTCCAGAGGATCTAAGTATTTTGTATTCAAACAGAGCAGCATGTTACCTAAAAGAAGGAAACTGTGTTGACTGCATTCAGGACTGTAACAGGTAAATACAACCTTCGGCAGGGTAACAGCACTCCCCATGATTATGAGAGCATTTGAACTGGTTGTTATGATTGTAGATAGTTTGGAAGGTGTAACACCCATTAATGTGCATACAGGTTTCATCAAAATATGCTGTGAGTCACTTCATCGAAGAGGAAGGAGGATGAATAATACAGTTAATATTTCTCCAAATTACATTCAAATCCTATGAACGTTTTTATATAACATTAAACCAGGTTCATTACAGAATCATGTGAAAGTTCATATAGTTATTTATGCATAAACTTCCCGTTTGATACCTGAGCCTGAAATTATATTCGATATTATCAAGAAAATTTACAAGTAGTCGCATCATGATTATAAATTGTGTTGCAGTAGTTTCCAGAAACAGACATGCAATCTTGGCCTGTAAGTATGGTGTAGTGTGAAGTATAGTATGATAAGCTAATGCTTTCGACCCCTTTAAGTGTTACTGATATTTCTAAAATGTTTTCTGTTACAAATGTTTTTAACTGGCATCTAATGACTCAGACTTCAAGAGTTGGGCATTCCAGCAGAGCCGTAGCTATCCAGGCTTTGCATTAATAGCTGTAAGAATTACTAGATGGTAAATTTATTACATTAAATGTTAATACTGAAACCTCCTGATTCAATAAGCATTTTTCAGATCAAATTATTCTTCCATAGCAAATGCTGTATGTGAAATATAGTTAATAATAAATAGGCGACTTCATGAAAGTATTCATTCAGACGTCAGTTCTCTGAGAAAGATGATTTGTTATTTTGGTCCCAGAGAATTAGAAATACAAAATAGGTAAGTTAGGATCTTTTTTGCTGGGCCAGCTTTTGTTGGTGTAGAAATCTACAGTCTACAAAGAAATCTATAAGTTACCAAGAACTTTTCATGTAGCAGAATGTACAGATAGGTTAGTCTCCTTTGGAAGCTCTGTAAGACTGACCTGTTTGGGCTGCCCTTGAGAGAGCAAATGATGAATCTTTATTTTCTTCAGAGAGGAGCCAGTTGGTGATATGTGTAGCAATCTGTAACCCCCTACTATTCACTGGGTTAGATCCAGACTTTTGTCATGCTTAGAATAGACTGATTGAAATCACTGGAGCAAGATGATCATTACTAACACACGTCCTATTGATTTCAGTGGATCTACTCTAAATATGACTAAGCCTGGATCCAAACCACTACGTTTCTATTTTAATGCTAAAACAAATTCTGTGAATGGGCCACTATCTGATATCTGTACAATTAATTGCTGCTCTAAGAGGGGCAGTGGAGCTTCCAAGAGAGAAACGCCCACTTCCTGGCCCTACTCTTTATGCCATAAGAGGAGAGTGAGGCAGTAGAACCAGGGATGTGTCAGTTCTGTATTCATACTGTGCAAGTGCAGATATTGGTATTTGACACATAATTCAGTGGCCTGAGAACCTCTGCTTTGTAGAAGCTATGAAGATAGGATTGAAAAATGTGGACAATATTAGTGAAGTGTTTGAACTTGAAGCAGAGAGCTGGCTGAGTAGAATTTGCAGTGGTCAGGGCCTGGGGTTTGGTGCCTTGTGTAATACTTTGCCCCTCCTTCCCTGTGACTAGCTGACACTGAAGAGAGTATGCAAACTGTGTAAATATTTCCAAACAGTCTTAACTTGCCTAATGTATACAGGCCCAAAATACAGCTTTTCTTGGTGTAAAGTGTTGAGATAGTGCAGATCTATCCAGTATTGCTCATACCGTTACATAAGCGCTTAGAATTCTTTGTGCTGATTCCTCTAGAACAGGGATGGGCAACTTGTAGGCCAAAATATCTGGAAGACCACAGTTCCTTTCAGCCCCAGCTAGCATAGCTAATAGTGAGGGATGGTGGGAACTGTAGGCCAAAACCTCTGAAGGACCTTAAGTTGCCCACCCTGTCCTGGAAAGTAACTCATATATCCTTCCTGCTTAATCGAAATTCCTGAATATTACAATTTACTCTTTTAAAAATAATGGGTTGGATCCAAAGAAGATCAAGCAAAACTCCACTTGTGCAACAGGGTTTTTCTGGTTCCTTTCTATAAATACCATTTGTAAGGTGCTGGCAGTTCTGATAGATTGCAAAAAGACGATAATAAAAATAATTACCTGCTATCTCATTGCGTTATGTGCCTATACATATTTAATATTCTGCAGCTACAATAAACATTGTAAGATATAAATGTAGGTATTTCTTTATAAGCAGAATAACCTTTAATCCTCTTGAGTTACTGATCTGCTACTAAGTATTACTTGGCTTAAATCTGTTCCCTGGCCATCTTATTAATAAGCCTTCCAGAAAATGCCCTAATGTAAAAATAAATACATAAATAAAATAGCAATGTACCATCTGGTACAAACCTTCATCCCACATCCCTGATTTATTTTAGGATAGGCCCGTCATCAAAATCAGAAGTATAGATCTACATGTTTTTCTGTGTTTACTCCCTTCTTTCTCCTTGTATTACTTGTAATAACTTCTGGCTATTTTTCCTTAGTGCATTAGAACTTCATCCATATTCTCTTAAACCTCTTCTACGTCGAGCAATGGCCTACGAGTCCATGGAGCGATATCGACAGGCATATGTTGATTATAAAACATTATTGCAAATAGACAGTGGGATCCAAGCAGCAAATGACAGTGTTAACCGGTAAATATTTATAAAATTCATACAAAACAGTAACATACTAATCTGGAACAATTTGGGATGGATTATGCAAGCATAATTGGCCTGCAGTGTTAGTGTAACTATGGTTTGTGATTGTGCTACTGCAGTGGTTGCTAGGCCCATCCTATTTATTTATTTACCTCCACAATACATTTAAGACTGTTATTGAAGTAAAATAATTTGATTCTTTGCTTTCTATATTAATCCTCACTCTTTTTTACTTTCAGAATGATTACTAATTGAAATTCCTTACAATCCAATCCTATGCAGAATTAAGAGTGTCTAAATCTATTTAAATAAAAAAAGGCTTTAGTGTACTTTAATCTGCATAGGATCAGGTTGTTAGACTGTAATGCAGGGACCATGTCATATTATTCTATACAGTTACTAGCACATAGTTGGCATTCAATAAATATATGATAAAGAACAAATATTGCATGCAGTTGAGGTTATATAGTCAGTGTGTGTGTGTCCATGTCCAAGATTTGATCCTGGATGATCAAGTCAACCTGGGAGGACAAATTGGGAGATGTTAACTTGTCCTAGCTTTGGCGGCTAGGTTTTTCACTTCAGTGGCAGGTCTGGGTCTGGTGGATAGGGAAATAGAGTTGCAGTGGTCTATTGTGATACCATTCCTCTGTCCATGTGCCGTCTAGCAAGAACCTAATTTTATGTACATATACATGATGGTGAGCTGAAAGAATTGTGGAGCTGTTGCTGTACCGACCAGCCTACTGCCCTACCCTGTTTCCCAGCAGACGCTTTGTCTAAGTTGACAGAGGTGGTTTCAGGGGTGGTGTTGGGGTCTTCTAGGTTGGTGATCCTGTAGGACTTTGACGAAGGCTCAGCACCCCACTTTCTGCAGCAGCTCACAATTTTGTGGTTCTTTGTCAACCATGGCTTAGTTTCATTTAATATTGGTTTCCATAAACCTAGCAGTCTGCCCACTGTTTTCAGTTTGAAAATAACTAACCTTGGTCCTTTTAGCCTTCCATAGTCATTTGCTGCTGAAATTTGGCTGCAAACTCCCAACTTCTTTTGCCACAGCCATGAATTTTGATGGTGGCAGAGGCTGCAGGGGCCGCATGCTGCCCATTCCTGCCCTAATTGCTTTCTATAATTGGTTTACTAGACACTTCCTGCATAAAGTCACTCACATCGGCTCCCACTTGGATTCCACAGTCTTGCAGTAAGTCCCCAGTAATTGCTTAGGGCAGGGGATGGGCAACATGTGTCTTTTCAGATGTTTTGGCCTACAACTTAATTTTTATTTTTGTGAACCGCCCAGAGAGCTTCGGCTATTGGGCGGTATAGAAATGAAATAAATAATAATAATAAAATAATAACTTACATGATCCGTCACCATTGGCAATGCTGGCTAGGGCTGATGGGAGCTGTAGGTCAAACTTCTGGAGGGCTGCAAGTTGCCCTCCCTTGACCTAAAGGGTAGGCTTCTATCATGCAAGACTTTAGGACATGAAATAACGGGCTTAAGTTACAGGAACATCAGGAAAAACGTCCTAACGGTGAGAGCAGTCAGACAATGGAGCCAACTGCCTAGGGAGGTGATGGGCTCTCCGTTCCTGGAAGTATTCAAGCAAAGACTGGAAAGCCATGTATCAGGGATGTTTTAAACTGCATTCCTGCACTGATCAAAGGGCGGGGGGGTTGGACTTGATGGCCTAAATGGCCACTTCCAATTCTGTGATTCTATGGGGAAAGGGGTGATCCAGTAGACATGGTTTACTTCAACTTCCAAAGTCCCTTACAAGACTCCTGAGTGAACTTAGCAGTAAT
Organism: Heloderma suspectum; assembly: GCF_057233095.1. Lineage (NCBI taxonomy): Eukaryota > Metazoa > Chordata > Lepidosauria > Squamata > Helodermatidae > Heloderma > Heloderma suspectum. The sequence goes on along the minus strand of NC_139461.1, from coordinate 40,084,123 downwards.
GGCATAAGAGGAGAGGCCCCCTTACTGATTGGTAACTGGTTCAAGAACAGAAAACGGGGAGTAGTAATACACTGTATTCTTACAATGGAGGGATGTAGACAGTCGAATCCTACAAGGATCTGTATTGGGACCAGTGCTTTTTAACTTGTTCGTAAATGATCTGGAATTAAGCAGTGGAGTGGCGAATTTTGCTGATGACACCAAATTGTTTAGTGTGGCTAAAACAAAAAGGGATTGTGAATAGTTCCAAAAGGATCTCTCCAAATTGGGAGAATGGGCATTAGAATGGTAGATGCATTTCAGTGTAAACAAGTGTAAAGTGATGCACACTGGGGCAAAAAAAATCCCAACTTCATGTATACACTGATGGGATCTGAGCTGGCACAACTGACCAAGAAAGAGACCTTGGGGTTGTGGTGGATAGCCAATGAAAATGTTGACCCAGTGTGTGGCTGCTGTGAAAAAGGCACATTTCATGTTGAGTTTAATTAGAAAAGGAATTGAAAATAAAACTGCCAATATCATACAGATCTTATACCAATCTATTGTAAGACTACACTTGGAATACTTTGTAGAGTTCTGGTCACCGCTCCTCAAAAAGGATATTGTAGAGTTGGAAAAGGTGGAGAAAAGGGCAACCAAAATTATCAAGGGGCTGGAGCAACTTCCAATGAGGAAGGGTTATAATGACTGTGGCTGTTAGCTTAGAAAAAGGGTAAGAGGAGACATGACAAAGGTGTACAAAATTATGCATGGTGTGAAGAAAGTGGATAGAGAAGTTTTTCTTCCTCATAACACTAGAACCTGGGGTCATCCTGTGAAGCTGAATAGAGAAGATTCAGGACAGATAAAAGGAAGAACTTATTCACATAGCACATAGTTAAACTATGGAATTTGCTACCACAAGATGGCCACAAATTGGATGGCTTTAAAAGGTTAGACAATTTCATGGAGGATAAGGCTATCAATGGCTACTAGTCCTGATGGCTATCAGCTACCTCCAGTATCAGAGGCAGTATGGCTGGGTATTCCAGTTTCTGGGGAACATGAGGCAGAGGATGCTATTGTACTCATGTCCTTGTGGGTTTCCCACAGGCATCTGCCTGACCACTGTGTGACCAGAATGCTGGACTAGATGACTTTTGCTGTGATACAGCATGGCTCTTATGTTCTAACGTAGTTCTGAGGTACCATAATAAAAACCCTCAACCAAAAACTTAGGGGTCCACCACTTTGACATCACCTTTGTGCAATAAAATTGAAAACACCCCATGCAGGATGCTGTTCTAATAAGAATTGCTGCCCTTTCGTAATCCAGTTTGGTTGTTATAAAACTTGGAGAGCAGGGAGGGATCAAAACATCGATATATTTTTTTAAACTATGCAACTGGCTCTTATAAGGAATAATTTAATCCATGAAATAATTTTTCTTTTCTCCTGTGATGATTACCCGTAAGTTTCATATATACTATGGTTCTCCTTGATAATCAGTCTACAATTTGCTATTTTAATGTATGTTTTAAGTTTTAAAAATGGCTCTCATAATAATCTCATACGCTATTTAATTCTTCATAGTTCCTCCAAAGTGGACATTAGGTTCAAAACACTGGGGTGGAATACAGTGAAGTTTTCCTGTTGACAGAACTGCTTCTGTCAGCAGAAAGGTCAATTCTCTCTCCTACCTGTGCACCATCAAGAACTGCCTCAGGGCTTGGGGGACCCTCCGGCACAGATTTTTGTGGGTCACGAGACTGCAGGGGTGAGGAGAGAGAGATAAAGTCCTGCCATGGAAGTAGGCTTCCATTCACACTATGTTGGATTCTGTCCTTTGGGATTTTTATGAGTTTATATTTGGAACATTGTAAGAGTTTAACATTTCTATAATAAGTCATACATGCTCTACTTTGACCCAGATCGCATGTAATGACAACCCATGCTTTAAACAACCCATAAGTAGTTGTACATGAGCAGGAAAGAGCGACCATGCTGCCTCCCATGCACCCGCCACTTCCGCTTTTACTGAACAACCTAGGGATTGGCTCATTCAAAGATTGTTGAGCATGATGTGTGAACCCAGAGTGCTGTTTAGCCCTAAACAACACAGCAGCTTACATATGGTTTGTTGTTGGGTTAACTGCACTCCTGTTCTCTCCCACCTTCCCATGACAGCCTATGGGCTGCTGTTATGTGTGAACTGTCTCTTTGGTTTTGCCTTGTATTCATCACACTAAATCATACAGTATCTAAGCATTTTGTTCTCATTTACTTTTTAATTTGTAGAATTAATGTAAGCCATACAGAACTGTAGTTTGTATTCTAGGTCAGGGTGGACTGGCTTCAGTCTTCCACGTTCTCCCTTTTTTTAACCTACAGTCTCCGTGGTTTGCTAACGTGTGTTAAATGTTATAAAACCAAGGTGCATATTTAACATCTCTAACAGTTAAGGTATAACTAATTTATATTAAAGTAACCCTAAGTATGATTGTTTAAGATCATGAAATGTGCCTTTGCAAGAAGTCCAGCATGAGATAGTCCACCACTAGCCAGTGATTTCTCTGTGGTCTGCTACTTTCTGCCTATCTCTGTTCTAGGCAATACCTTTTTCTTGAATCTCAGAACTAAGGTCACCTTTTGTCTTAAGTATTATGAAATGATATATGACTTCATATGTAAACCATCTGATATTTAGAGAGGTATGCACATCCATTGCTTTTTGGAAAATGCATGGCATATCCATCACTTTTTGAAAATTACATGGTGTATTTGAGTCCACCTTTAGAATCTAATGCTGAGAAAAAATACCTGTTTAGATAAACAAGGAAATTGTTTTTTCTCAGCATTTGCTATGAGAAGTTATTTTTTTTCCTGTTATGTGAAATAACATGGAACTTGCATTGGCATAAACTTATTCCTGTGCTTTTCTTCTTATGTTTGTATTTAGATGCTTTCAAAATTGCCCAGAATACCTTGTGGTTGCTTGCTTGTTCTGTAAGATTGCTTGTATTTTGTTATTCTTAACACAATGACTTTTCCCCCCTCTCTAGGTCTTATTTATGCTTTTTGCTTCACTGCTTATTACTCCTTCCTTCCTGGCAATCCATCTCCTTATTTCAGCTGCTTCCTTCTCTTCTTCCTCCTTCTCCTCCTGCTGGTAATTCCTTTTCAGCTTGCAAAGTATTTGTTTCCGGACTGTATGAAATAGAATTTAACTAAATTGAAATAATAATAAACCTTGAGACTTGAAAAATATTATTTTAAGGGCTGTTGAATTGGATTCTTATGATGTCACTTTTCAGTTCCTTAAAGCTAGTAAAATCCTCTCAGCCATACAAAATAAGAGTCTGATGGTCCTCGGGTTGGTTTGCATATATTACCTAAGTGGTCAATACTGGGCCTCAGTAAGAGAAAGCAGTTCAGCATTCCCTTTAACAGGTGGATCTGAGTTAACATATTGAACAGTCAATGTAAATGCTGTGAGCTTTCTCAACAAAGAATGGGTATGTATAATGAATAACAAAAAAAAACCCATGCAAATCTCTATAAAAAGAGAATATGATTTAGATTGTCTCATTATTTTAATTTGTCCTCTTTGAGAATAATTACCCAGTCAGTTTACTGCAATTTTTAAAAATGATTACAATCTATGGGAAAAAAAACTGTTTTTCTTTAGGATAACAAGAACTTTAATAGATCAGGATGGCCAAAATTGGAGGGAGAAACTATCCCCGATTCCTGTTGTTCCTGTTTCTGCTCAGTTACACTGGTGGGATGGAGAAAGTTTGACTTCAAAGACAACGCAAAAGAAAACTACAGCCAGGCATGGAGATCAACAGTCACAGATTCCTAGTATGTGTCATGTATTTTAGTGTGTCAGTAGAATCACTGGTGAACTCTTATTGATGGTGCATAGGTAGGAGAGAGAATTGACCTTTCAGTATCCTTGCATGCACTGAGAGATTCTCAAGCTTCCCTTTTTCTGCATTTTCTTGTGTCCACATGTCCCTCCCAAAAGCACCTACAGAAAATCAGAACAGCTTTGGAGCTGCCTTTGGCACAGTTCAAAGGGCTGCAGTCAGAAGTGGGAAACAGGACAGCCCAGTGTGCACAAAATTTGGGTGTGTGTATATGGCTCTTTGGATCTCATCCATTATCTTTAAAAGGTTAACAGTGCAGTCCTAAAATATTTGCCATACGCCACCAGTAAGATATGTTCCCAATTCTGATCTTGGCTCACAATAGAAACTACAAGGCGACACCTGTGTTGTATCCCCAGCCCACAGTGTTTCCCTGCTGTGTTACATAGTCCAAAAGGGTTGAGGATCAGGCCTGACTGATCTGACCCTGAACACTTTATTGCTGTAGAGCTGGAGGTGGACAGGGACAGCATTATTTTTTAACTTTATGGCATACATTACTGTGACCCTAATGCTCACTTTCAGGGTATTGTAAGCTGTTAAGCCCTCAATCAGGCCCTTTACTTGCCACTGTCTCCCTCCATTTTCCTTTTTTCAACTGACACCTTCAACATTCCATGGCTTAACTGTTGTCCCCTACAATTGTGCTAGATTCACACAATTTGCCTAACTTCTGGTTCCTTTTGGCCTTTCCCCTGTCCCCTAGGGTAGAAGTGAGAGTATCCTATAGAGAATAATGGAGAAATCCAGGATTTTAAAGTAGCTGTAATGGGCATCAATGTGTCTGTCTTTTCTCCCCCCATCCCCAATTGCTGCACAGTAGGAGGGACATCAGCTGTGTGTGGTTTATGTGTGTGTGATGTGTGAGACTGGATGCATCAGTATGTGTTATGTGTGTGTGTGGGGGGATGAGAATTAGAATAGGGTGACACCTGATCCCACACACTTTTTGGGGGGCTCCATTTACTTTTGTGGGGTATGCCCACCTCTGGCATACAGCCATGGAAGGTTAGTCACAAAGGAATGCAGCCATCAGGACAAAAACTGTTTCCCATTCGTGCTTTAAGGAATAAAGACACACATACTTGATGAATTACAGCCTTGCTTTCTGAAAGCTGCAAAACACGTGCAAGAATGTTCCCCCCACTCAGCATCACCATTATGGAATAGCCTCTCTTCATCTGTGTTTGGAAATAGGGGGAAAACCAGAAGAGATGTTCAAGACTCTTAAGAACAAAGGGAATGAATTTGTGAAAAAGGGTAACTTCGAGGAAGCGTTGATGAAGTACAATGAGTGCATGAAGTTAAATTCCCAGGAACTGACCATCTACACTAACAGGTGAGGAGGAGATCTCTAGAACGCCATCCACTTCAAATGCAATGATTGCGATCATTAGGCATTTGTCATTAACGTTAGAGAAAAACTGATTGTATCCAAGATTCGTCATGTTTGGGAGTGAAAGCTACTTCCCATGTTAGATTGTTATACGTAGGTCCATACTCATATATAAAGTTGTCTATAATTTGTTGTGCAGAAAGGGCTATAAACATCTAGGCAAATGTTCCACACACTGGCTTTTCAACCAGTACATCAGAATACAAGTAGCATTGACATTTTTACACTGCAAAATATAAATTTCTCCATGTACACATAATGGGTCTTTTTTGCACAAATGGTATTGACCCCAGGATTCTATCGGTGCTATAATCTTAACACTGCTCTGTTTTTACTGTACTATATTAGGGCCCTCTGTTACTTGAAGTTGTGTCAGTTTGAAGAAGCCAAAAAGGATTGTGACTATGTTCTTCAGACAGATGACTCCAATATAAAAGCTTTATACAGAAGAGCTCTAGCATACAAAGGAATAGAGGTAAGTAAAGAGAGCAGCCTGGCTGTTAACTTGGAGATTCTCATTTTAATAGTGATCATGCATGTTAACAGGATATGTAAATGCAACTGAAGCATGGGACAGAAGGTCAGGTGTAAAAAACAATCCCAGAATAAACATCATGTAAACATGGGGCATTCCTGTTGCCTGAAGAGCTAGGAATGTCAACATGAATAATGCTGATTTTTGGGTGGCCAAGGATGAGAATGTGGATATAAACCAAGTGGGTCAATGGGGGTTGCTTCTTAGGGCTGAACTGGGGCTGGCAACAGTAAATACCAGCAAGCCTTGCCTCTCCAGTGGCAGGGAATGTTGAGGGTACAGGGCCACTCCAGGCTCTGCCAGCAAGCACTACAACACCGGCATGAAATGCTCTCAGAGGCTTTAAGGGCTGTAGAGACTGGAAGTAAGCGCAATAGTGCAATAGTGAGTGCAATAGAAACCAAGAGTTAGGAGATTATTTGACAGGCAGCCTCTGAGGCATTCCTTCAACAGCAACAGATTGAGCATAGGATGCTGTCGAAGTCCAGCCAGAGGCAGGTCTGATAGCAACAGAGTAAGAGCAACGACTGCTGTTCATAATATGAGGGTCAGGGCAGAGCTTGGTAATGGGGTCTTATTTGATAGCTTGGCCACTCTCCACTCAGACCAAAGTCAGTGGTTCAGATCCAGGATCTGCCTTCCGTGGACAAAAGGGCTCTGTTTATGGAAGATGCCTTTGCCCAGTTTTCAGGAGTCCACCGCCACCCGCACAATAGCTCACCCCATTCAGCAGGCTCCCTTACCCTACTTCGCAGCATTTTTAGGGAGGGGCTACTGTAGAGAGGAGGGGGTGGGGAAGTCTGCTTCCACCAGTCCATTTGCATGTGCCTAAATCTGGAAGCCATCACAATATGGTAGTGACAATACTGTGAGGGAATAACAGACAAGATCTTCAGCATTTCTTCACAGAATGTGTCTGAGATTTCATCTAGGGCTGATTTTACCACCTGTGAAAATTGTGGGAGCAAAAATTAGGATGTGAAATGCTCCCAAATAAAATCCATAATCTACCTTCTCTCCTCTCCTCTTCCTGCCCCCGGTGGCTGTTCACAGCTAAAGTGTTCCTCCTTTCTACTGCTCCTCCAGTGCCATTTCCTCTTATTCCTGTGTGATCCTGGCTGATCCAGGATCATGTAGTGAGTGAGTTGCAAAACTAGGTATATGGCTATGTAACATTGCCATGAAAGCAAATGAAGAAATGTTGCTCCCATGGGAGGTTAACTGGGTAATTTTTCCTGTCTCAATGGGCTGCTGTGATTTCACTGGCTGCTCACATAGTGCGGTGCTGAAAGATGGCAAATGTTGTCTGGTTTCCTAGGCATCACAGGCATGTGTTTCCTTCTTCCTTTCCTTTATATGCCATCCTCCCCCTAAAGCCCCCCACCCCAGTTCACAGCCTCGAAACCGAGCAGGAAAATCAGGAGGGCAGTTTTAGCTCAACCCTAAGACAATGTTATTCTTTTTGAAGCCCCCCCCCCCCTTATTTTGTGTAATGTTAAGCACAGCCTAATACTTCAAGAGCAAATGGACTGGAAGCAAGGCGTTTAGTAATCAGATAGACTTTATAGTAAAGGAGGGCAGTGAATTAATGTAAATCGGGGTTGGCAACATTTTTGGGCCCGTGGGCACATTTGACAATTTGAGAAACTGTCCTGGGTAACAGCCCAAATTGGGAGCGTGGCTAGTCCCAAAGGACAAGTAATCAGCTGAAAAGGTGGGTTCTGAGCCCCAACACACTAAACAACTTGTTTGAATCCACAGTTTTCAGCACCCAACAGAATCTATTTCACAGAAGGCAAATTATTTTTCTCTGCACACTCCTGCCAGCGAACTCATCCCCCCCCCCCCAATTTCTTTCTCTCTTGCTCTGGATCACCACCCACAGACACACACACACACACACACACACACACACACACTTCCCTCATCCATCCATCCACAGACACCAACATCCTATGTATCCATCGTGCATGCACATGCATGCACGTACAAACACATACCCTTCCTCCTTCTCCTCACTGCAAACACGCACAAAAACACTCTCGCTCTTTTTCAGGTTCCCTCCAAAATGCCCCTGAACCCCTTTCTCTTTCCCACGCATGTGTACTGCCATCCGTTCAGACATACAAACACACAACCCTCCCCAACACTCCCAGGTTGCTCATAATTGGTTCTCCCAGGCCCTGCTGCCTTCCTACTGCTCTCCCTACTACTCTCTGTGCTTGGCTTCCCTGACCTTCCAGCTGGCTTACTGCTGCCCTCCCTAGCCCCCCACTGCTCTCACTAGCCCCTCGTGCCCTCTTTAGTCTCCCCAGTTTACCAAACAGATGTGACAGGAGTCCCTTTTTCTTTTCTTACTTCTTTTTCTTGGTGTCTGAGGGTACTGCAGAGGAAAGCATCAGCCTTCAGCTTCTTGCCATCTTCATTCCCTAAGAACATCTGTGAGCCCCATGTATGGGCCAAAACATTTATGGGAAATGAAGATGGCAGCAGCTGGAGGCCCTCAGTTTGCTTTCAAGCATTCCCAGCTGCCAGTAAGAACATTTGTTACCTTCCCCTGTAAATGGAAAGGGTAGGGCACCTTGGTAGGCACCAAGAAAAGTGTCTGGGTACACTAGTGCACTAGGTTGCCTACACCTGATGTAAATTCTTACTGTGAGTCATAAGAAGAATTGGAGGAATAAAAATGGCTTGGCTGCAATGCATTCCTTCCAGTTCCTGTTGAGTCTTCACAGAAATAACTTCCTCAACCTTTGTTTTATTCAGTTTTCATCTTGTGGCACTCCTTGAGAACCACTGTTAGGAATCTCTGCCTAAATCAAATGAGTCCTCCTTCATAATGTTCCTGGATGGAGGAGAGACGCAAGCATCCTTTTCCTCACATACATTTGACAGCCAGAGGTCTGGATAGCAACTCTTTCCCTCACCACGCTGGTGAATTCCTAAAAAGTGCCTTGCTGGATTCAACCACTAGTCTAGCACTGAGGAAACATCTATAAATGCAGTAATCTTAGCCCAAATTCTTATTACAAAGTCTTGTGCTCTTATTTTTCTGCGTATTTGTAAGTATTGTGACCTTTCAAAGCTATTCCATTTTTAAAGCTAATAATTTATTTTTCTAAATTTCAGAATTACAAAGCCAGTATTGATGATTTGAATACAGTTCTTCTAATAGATCCAAGTATTGAAGAAGCAAAGAAGGAGCTGCAGGAAACAACACGGTTGCTTAAACTAAAAAATGAAGTTACAGAGAACACACAACAAAAGCAAAGGAAAAAAATTAAAATTGAAGAGGTATTCCATTTTTTAAAAAATGCACAGAGGCCTAAGAGCCCGAGATTCAGCGTTCCTCATGAAATCATTAAATTGTACTCTGAACTGTGGTGATAGCTCCCAAACACTTTTTTGGAGCTAACTTCTCTTTCAAGTTGTGTTAAGGGGGGCTGTGCATCTAGCATTTGGGGGGCTTCTCTTCTGAGAAAACAGTGCAAAGATGTGGAACCCAGCTAATCTACATCTTTGTGGATCATGCTTTGGATGCTCTGGATCATGTTCCGCTAAAAGGATCTATTTTGGTTGTTACGATGTGGCTAGTCATCACAGGGCCAGATTAAGACATGCTGAAGTTCTAAGCCTTGTCAAGATTCAGAGACCCCATACCATAAAAAATAAACAGAAAAATGTGTATTACATTATAATAGAAAGGTAAACCATTATATTTGCATATATAAATAGGCAAAGATGCCATGAGAAACAACTAAATAAAAGATACTTTTTGCAAAAAGCTTTATTTGCATTATAAAATACCTTGTGATTTCTTAAGCACCATATATGAAACTGAAGACTTTTAATTTATAGAAACACAAGAGCAATTGCAGAGATCAGAACTGAGTTAATAGAAGCAGTGCTGCAGCTTGTATCAGGAAATTAATACTGGTATTCTAAACAAAACATATACAGACTTGCAGTAATCCTAGCTCCCATTGTCTCCTCTGAGGTGAGGTTAGGCAATCTGTGGATGATTGTGAGTAGTCCAGCAGCCCTGTAAGGGAAGTTGATGGGGCTGGGTGTGCATTAGGATGGGGAGGTCAGGGTTCAGAATTTGGGTAGTGGATTTTATATGAAAAGCTTTTTAAGCCAAAGCCATTTCAATTCTAATAAATCTTTGTTATCTCCAAAGTATTTTAGAGCCCCTCATAATATGAGGCCCTAAGCCATGGCTTACTTGGCTTGTTCCTAAATCCAGCACGGAGTCATCAGTATCACTGAACATCACATAATATATATCACATTAAAGTTAATGGCAGCCCATTGATCACCACCTCTTCAGTGGTCACAGTGGGAATCTTCTTTCTCTTTTTCAAGCACCTATACCCTACTCTTCAGCTGGAAATGCTCCAAAGACCCTTACAGATGAATTAGACACAAGACAGTCCTTGCCAATCAGGTTTACCACCTTAAAATACATGACACAAGGAAAGGAGGGGAAAGGAAAACAAGGCCACCAATTCTTAATGTTAGATGGTTCTTACAATGACCAGCTGTTTTGGAAATGGGCTGCTCACTGTTAAAAACCAGCTTCATGACCTGACCTCCCACAAAATGGCTGTAATGCAGCTGGAAGTTGTTGGTCTTACAGGGTGGGGCCTAGTTGAAATCTTCCAGCTTCTGTCACTCCTGCAGCTGCAGGAAAGTTTAGGAGGCCCAGATGATGCCATCATTCCCCAGAGCAGATGGTCCTGTTGTTCTTCCTTACAGAGCACTTGGAACCGATGGGCTCTGTGAGGTAGGGAAAAGGGCCCTATAATAGCTGGCGAAAGCAGTAGCAAGTGGAGGCAGCAGTTATTTGCTGTCTCTTATGGATTCTAGTAAGCTAGTTTATAGCGTTGTTTGCATATTGCAGTTTAAGAGCCTGGTCACTTCAAAATGTGAATCCAATTCTGGTTTCAAATTTTGAAACAGTTGCACTTTTGAAATCAGAAATGTACTACAAATTGAACTCCTTTTTTTTGGTTCTGTGAAAAGCAATTATTTGTACATTACCCTTCTCAGCCATGGGTTTTTCTCAAGTTACCTCACAGCTGAGTTACCTCCCTGAAAAATCAGTGAAAAGTAAAGACAGCTTTGGGGTAACTTCAGAAATTCCTACATCCAAGTATTAATGCATTTTATTTATAAATGGGTTAAGCCTACGTACATACAGGAATGAGAATTATTGATGGAACCCATGTCTGAAAACAGACAGCCTGGATTTGATCCAGAGAATTGGGAGCAGAAAGCTGTGCACCTGCTATTGGGTCAACGTTATTGCTGAGCAACTGAAGTTGAGGGCAGAATCCCAGATCATCTACTGGGCAGGATGGAAGCTGGGAGAAAGTGTCCTAGACTCTGCCCAGTGTCCCTTCTGTCTCTTTCTGGCTTCCATGGTAGCAAATCAGTGTTCAGGTGGGGTGGGAGGTGGGGCTTCTGAGTGAATTCTCTCACACTGTTGCACTCCTATTGTGGTACATTGATATTGCATCCTCCAGCAGATGGCTAGATGTAAGGTTTCCCCCCCGTGCAGTTGTGCTCTTGCTGTAGCAGCTTTGCATACAGAAACCTGGTTTTGAACAGAGGTAATTGTTGTCAGATATAGACAAAGGCAGCTTCATTCACATGAATTGGAAGTAACCTTGAAACTTACAGTTTCTCATAAGTTCTCTCATTTAAGTGTTCAAGACGCTAAACTTCTGCATAAATATAGACCCCATTCAGAAGTGTAGCCAGCAATAAAGGAGTTGCTTCCATGTACAGGGGTCCCACACTGCAGCAGTGTGCAGGTGAAGAACATGACTACATGACTTGGGGCCAATCACATGGGTCTTTTCCATAAAGCTGGAACCCCACTGAGAGAGTGGTTACTAAAGAACCATACAATCAACCTCTCCTTTGTGGCCAGCTATGAACTACACATGTGAACAGGATAAGCCACTGAACTTAAGATGCTATGTTGGTAGAGGGTATAATGGGGTTCAGGACAAAATGAAATGCTGATTATTATGCACTAAATTTTAAGTATTAATCTGATTATCAGAATTTCTTCTGGACTGTGTTCTTACCATAATTATTAAATGTTATGTATTTTATACATATATTAAACCCAACTGGATTTGTGGTTATTTCCTTGTGAAGGTAAATGAATGCAAGGAAGAGGAAGATGGAGAGACCTGTGCCTCAGAGAATGCTACAGTAAATTACCACAGTGCTAAAGGAGAGCTTGAAGTGAGAGTGCCAATGAATAACTCAGAAAAGCTAATAATTTCTAAACCATCAAATGCCTATGAATTTGGCCAGATTATAAATGTTGTGAATGCCAATAAGGACATCACTGCTTGTGCAGAGCTCTTAACAATGATTGAGCCAAAAGATTTGCCAGTACTTCTAAGCAACAAACTAGAAGGAGATGTTTTTCTAATCTTTATCCAAGCCCTGCAATCTGATGTATTTTGCCAGGACCCTGGCCAAGTGTATCAGCATCTTGTCCACCTGAGTAAAGCTGAAAGGTTTAAGGTGAGCTGCTAATGTCTACCATGTAAATTCTTTCTGAAAATGTACATCTCAAATGAAATGCTTGTTAAATACTAGCATTAATTAGGCATTTAGATAAATACCATTTGTAATTGTTATTAACCACACTATCCTTTCCTTTTTCAGCTGGTGTGCACACTTCTTAGTGGGAATGCAGTGAAACAGGTTCAACAGCTGTTTGATTCTCTTTCCAAAGAGCAAAACCAACAATTTTCTTTAGATGACCTGGAGAGCCTTAAGAGAGACTTTGATCTTTAAATAACTTCATTTTGGAATTGCCTCTTGCATGCATTCTGTTGATGCTTGTAGGATGGGCATATAAACTATGCAGACTTGCATGGGATAAAGTCAGTCTTTTATCTGGACTGTTCGATATAATGCACATTTTTACATGCACACTGAAAAGCTGCTCTTCCATCTTGTTGTATATATTTTACCCTACAGACTACACATGCATGATTTTATGTTAACAGGCCTATTCACTCACTACTTGGCTCCTGCAATTATACCAGGAGAGAGATTGAAAGCAAGATTCAGGCTTGCAGGGAGAGAAATTAACAATAGAATAGAAAAGATCCTGTGCTTGTGTAAGGAAGGGAATACGTGTGCCAGCAAGAACATGATCCTCAGGTTTCAAGTATCAAGTGAATGGTCCCTAAAATGAGATCCTGCAAAACAGTATATTGATCTAATAATTAGAATATACTCAACTGCATTCTGTATTCATGAGTTCTATATAGTCATCCATTTGCTATATATTTTTGTTATATTGCTGTTTTTGGTTATACAGGAAACTAAAGATGCTACTGTTCAGAAATGGCTTTTGACATATAGTACAATTGATGGATAATGTGTTCTATATAAACCCCATTGACTGATTGGGAATTGTGCATCTTTTTCTCTTACAGTGGGCCTTGTGCTAAAGGACAGTTCCACAAGTGCAGCGTGCTTATACTTTTCACTTTCCCTACTAGGTAAAATGGCTACTACATACATATACCTAACTGCAGTGCAGCTAAAACCAGCCTTTGCTTTCATTTGCCACCAGACTACCTAGGCAGACACACACACTCACACACTGAGCATGGCTTCAGAGGAAAACACTCATTTCTTCTCATCCTGTGTCAGTGCTACTAACTTAAGTATGTGCAGTTATGTGCTTGATGGCACTGAATGTGTACAGCTACAGCAACACCTTGGTTGCAGGTTGTAACAAGGGACAGCTTCGTCCTCTTCTATTTTGTTTTTTCTGGGTATGTAAAGATACTTTTATACAGCCTGTGCACTACTGGTGAACAGCAGGTATAAAGCAGAATAGGTGATAATAAATGTCTTAAAGCAATAGAACTATTATATTTTTAAATTGGAGACTAGTAATTTATTATTAGTGTTTATCAAATTTTATTATGGGAGGGGTTGTCCAGGTTCTTGCACTATTTTAAAAGATGGTATTATTTGTCACCGACTTTCTGTATTAAATACCATAACTGAAATGTTATATATAGGTTTAGAGCTTACCCATTCGAATTTTGTTTCCCTTGAAAAACGTTTGAAATGAATATTTAAAAAATAAATATATTTGGCAATATTTGTGATAATTCCTTCTCACTGCCAGAGCACACAGAGATTACAATTTTAGTATGCTTTCTACGACTGCCCAGTACACTTTTCCAGGAGGCTGTTGTCTGAGTAGTCCTCCTAGTTTAAAACAAATGATTAAACAAGTCAGCTTTTGCACCCCTGGTTTGACGTTGGCTTCTTTAGAAGCTGAATACAGTTCATTTTAAACCAGGATACCTGGTTTGACTATACCACTAAGTGGATATTCTTTAAAAGTGAAACTAAACTCAGCAGTTTCTCCTGACCATGCAGAAACAGGAGGGGGGAACTACAGGAGTCAAATGCTTCACTGTGGCTTGTGGTGGCTCATCTACATAATAAACCCTTTTAATTCAGTGAACCATGATTAGCTCAAAGGCTTATACCAGACCATAGCCTGATGTGAACTATTATTCATTTTGAAGGGTATCGTTATCTGAATCAGATTTGTTACTTTATATCAGCCTTCCCCAACCTGGTGTCCTCTTAAGTTTTACTGGGCAGAATTCAACAAGACACTTGTGCCTTCCCGATTCTCCCTGCCCCACCAATTCCATTGCATGAGCAGGACTCACCACTTGCACAATAGCAATTTAGTGCTTCCCAAAGGAAGCCCTGAACTGAGTGGAAACACTCGTTTCTTGACTGGGGCAGGGTGGGGGAGCTCCTTTATGTGAGCTCTACTGACCTGCCTCATTCCAGAAACAAGCTTTCTCACTCCTTTCTGGTTGCCCTGGAAGCACTAAATCTTCCTTCCACAAGTGGTAGGTCCTGCTTGCAGACAAGAATTGGTGGCACGTAAGGGAATTAGCAGAGGCCTAAGTATCCTGTTGGTTCCCACCCTTTAACTTCCATCAGCATAGCAGTATGGCCAATGCTGGAAGATAATGTAAAAAACATCTGAAGGGCCCCATTTTGGGAAAAGCTGCATTATATAGAGTGATATCCATTATCTTAGTAGTAGGGAATTACTTTCTGGCTTGGACAATTGCTATTATATTTACATATTCCTAACTATATCATGGGTTGGATCCAGGATCTGCCTTCCAAAGACAGAAGGGGTCCACCATTCACAGAAGTGCCTCCCCAGTTTTGGGGAATCCGCTGCACCAGAGCTCACCCCATTCAGCAGGCTCCCCTGGCCCTCTGTGCAGCATTTTCCGGGGGGGGGGGGGCTCTGGAGGGGCTTCTGTGGGGAGGAGGGGGCAGGGAAATCCACTTCCACCAACCCAATTCGACGCACCTAAATCTAGATCCAACTTCTTTCCTGTACTATTGTGCATATTGTCCAAGTCTAACCATTACATCACACAGGCTCTATTTAGCCATATAGTTTGCATATTATGAGCCACCCCGAGAACTCATAGGGTGGCCTATAAATGCTGTACAGAAGTAAAATGCAATCTACATGACTAGAGACTGTGTGGTATAGTGCTTAATGCACTAGGTATCATTTCCATATGCTAGAGGTGGGGATTAGCACTGGAAGCAGCCCATATATATATTTTAGGAGTACAGGAAGAGAGTGCTCGAGTCTTATTACTTACCTGACTCTGCCAGTGGTTCAGAATGCTGGTGACAGGGAAGGCAGTTTTGGCCATGATTTTCTAGATGCAATTATATAATTTTATTTTTAAAGTATTTTAGAACTGTTAATCCAATGTTCAAATAATGTTTTAATAGTTGTCATTGACCCTGAGCTTGGTTCACAGCTCACCCATGAATACAAATTTGTTCAAAT
The DNA here is from genome assembly GCF_057233095.1 of Heloderma suspectum. Classification (NCBI taxonomy): domain Eukaryota; kingdom Metazoa; phylum Chordata; class Lepidosauria; order Squamata; family Helodermatidae; genus Heloderma; species Heloderma suspectum. The sequence continues at coordinate 40,068,371 of NC_139461.1, read as the reverse complement.
CAGGAGCAATGTTCCTTCATTATCTTTCGCTGATTGGTTACCAGGCAAGGCACCAAAGTGCTGTTTTGCCTGGAATGCTAATATGTTTACATTGAAATGGTTCTATAGCTCTTCATTTAGAACTAGAGTGTAATTTTAGCTTTCTCATCCCTTGATCTCTTGTTCATTTCCATCATAAACTGAATTAACCTCAGTCTTGTAGTCTGATACTCAAGATGTGATGTTCAATGAACATAGACATACACTTTCGTGGGATTTGTATTTCATGCACAAAGATGAATACCTTTTCTAGAAAAACAGTTATGGTACCTTAAAGACCAACACATTTATTAAGGCATAAATGTCACAGGATTCTACAAGATTCTTCTTTGTTTTTGCTGCAACAGATTAAATTGTCTGCCCCTCTGGAAATTATTCTGAAACAAACATGTATTCATAAAATATTTTCCCTAAAAAGACTCTCTCCAAGAAAGCATTCAAGAAGTAACCCAACTCTATTTCATTACAGTGTTTTCTTCCAACACAATGGGGATACAGAGGAGAATTAAAGGAAAAATACTGTTTCCCTTCACTCAGCAACTCATAATGACTTGCAACATAAGAGGAGCTGTGCTGGCTCAGACCAAAGGCCTATGTTGTCCAGCATTCTTTTCCTAGTGGCCGGATACCTGTGGAAAGCCCATGAGCACAATAGCACCCTCCACTCATTCTCCAGGAACTGGTATACAGAGGCAAACTGCCCCCAGTACTGGAGGCAATATAGCACCATAATTACTAGTAGCCATTGATAGCCTTATTCTTTATGCATTTATCTAATCCCTTTTGGTGGTGATCACTACATCTTGTGGTAGAGAATTCCACAGTTTAACTGCATGCTGTATGAAGTACAACTCTATGTTACATCTCACTGGACTAACAAACATCAGGATGACATTTAAACACTATCCTAGAGCTTGCTCAAGACTGGGCACTGAGCTGTCTAATCTCAGTATCAGAATGTTTGCAAAGTATGTAATGGCTAGCACATTCGAATACTGATTTTTATCTACTAAAACAGAATGAGAGCTGTTGCACGTTACAAAACCCTGTATGATGTGTAGGAATTCATGTATATATTGTCAGATGTACTAGTCTATTTATCATGACTATGTTGTTTATACATGCAGCACTTAACAGATATGCTATATAGAAACTGGGAGCTGCAACAAAATGCTGTATATCCTCACCTCCCAATAGGAGTGTTTCATTTAAAAATGTTTCTAGTCCTTATACCAACACAGAAAAACATCAAAACTTTCACACAGTGCTCAGTGAAGTCTCAGAGGAGGTTGTTTCAGATAAAAGTTACTAATACTCCAAGGTACAACGTAGTTCATTGTCTCATGCCTTGAGCTAATATTTTCTGTCCCCACATTACTACTAGTCGCTCTATCCTTCCACCAAATACAAAAATAGAAAAGAAATGCACACTTGCAGAGCTTGGCTGATTCTGTCAACATGTTTGGATGCCCTGAGAGTATATACACATCCTTGTTCCTAGAACTATTCTGTTCCACCTAGGTAGCTGACTGTAGCCCTGTGTATTTACTTCTAGCATAGATATTGCAGTATAGCCCAACCACCTCGCTGAATACTGCAGAGACTCGGCTATCTTTCTAGTTCAGGTGGGGCTAGCAGCATGTCCTTTCATTTGGCTAATGCTACTGACTGGCAGAAGGTAGCTTTGGGGAGAAGGCAGCAAACTATTATGCTTTTAAGAAAAGGGGAAAAATAGAAATGAACTGTTCAAACACAGCATAAAGGGAGGCATAGTTCTCAGAATCCCAGGCTATGTAAATGAACTCTAGATTATACAGTCCTACTAGTTCAAGAAGGATTTCTCAAAACAGTAGTTTTAATTGTACAGCTATGAAAAGCAAGTGATGGAAAATACTAAGCTTTCATTATGACTAAAAGAATCCAGATCAAGAATGGCAAGACTCAAAATTGGCACACTCCAAAGGAAATTCCATGACTCCTTACATTTAGTCAGGTGTGGAGTATGAAGAGCGTGCATGAGCTTTTTCCTATCTTGACAGCAGCTTCTTTCCTATCCTGGATCCTGCAGTCACATAAAAGTTTGAGTGAGTAAACAAGATTGTGGAATTTAAAAAAAACACCTGCGCATTATGAAGCTTCTTGTATAAAGAGTTTCTTTCTCTTTAACTGTTCAAGAAGTCAATTTTATAATATGTGGAAGCTGTGATCTTACAAAACAGCACTGTCAGATCAGACTAAAAGATGGCTTCCAGCAGTGGCCAACTAGATGCTTACAAGCATAGCAACAATTCTCATTGTGGCTAATGTTCAGAAGTATGCTACTTCTGAACAGAGATTTTGTTTAGTTATCTTGATTAATTTGTCTACACCCCACTCCCTTCAATGTCTTAACTCTCACACTGAAATCAATGGGAGTCAAAACTGCTCAACTTTGGCTAGATTATACCCATAGTTATGTTGTTCACTGTTGATGTTTATCTGAAAATATCAAAGTAATATCTAACATTTAACTTTAGCTAAACCTGGCAAACCAATAAAAAGTAATTTTTATAGTTCAGAATACTAAGTCAATGCATCACTATGATACAGAAATGAGACCACAGCTCTTTTAATTATCCTTTATTGGGCAAGGAGTTACAGGGTTTCGGTTGTAGCCTTTGGTTCTCTTTTATGCAATGTATTCTCACAAACTAGATTAGTGAAGGCAGAGTCTGAAAGCCAGAAAAGGAGAGACTGAAGAACTATTACTACATACTCAACTGGATATAGATATAGATCTGACAAACAAAGTAGTGTATAAATATGAAATAAGTGTTCAAATGTTGAACCACTGATAATTAACCATTTCTGCTGAATAATTCAAAGTGACAGCTGCAGATTACATCCCCAAATATTTAGATTAACAGTGCTTTTGCTATTACGAATGATACAGAATTATTGCCCAATGTGCTCTAGAGCTTTGTTCCCATCACTGGGAACAAACATCACTGTCAATACATTGAGGCTAAGAGAAGTCATTGTGTTAGCTACAGTCAACCATTTACCACATGGTTGCTGCTTGTAAATTTGCTGCAATGTGTACACAACTATATGGGAAGCTGGTTGTTTCTAGTAACTACATACACAGTAAGGCAATCTTTACAGCAACCCCCTTCTCTAGATCTCTGATTTGCAGAAAACTGGCAGCCATGTGGTAAAAGTTTATGTTCCAAAGTAGTTAACATAATGTGCAAATTAAAGGGTCTTGCATGTCCAGCTGGAGCTTGCTTTTAAGTTCTCTCTGTAATAGCTCCCAAACCCTAAAAGGCAATTCACTGCAGTTTACAAAGCAGCTTGTCACTTTGGGTGTGGGAGCCACTGCAGAGGAATCTCTAAATAAGTCTGGATTGTGTCCACAGAGTTGCATAAAAATTACTTCCAACAGCAGTCTAACATGTAGAGATGCAAGATATACCATTGGTTCTAAACAATTACAGGATTGCTGTATTACAATTACAGGATCCATAGTTATTGTTCCTCAGGTTTTATCTAAACTAAGTTAAAAATTACTCAATGACTAGTATACCTAAGAAAAATAAATTTGCATTTCATCCCCTAGCTTGCATTTATGTCATAAATTCATAGGTTGCCTTCTGTAAGTGGTACAGTATTTTAAACCATCTTTTTATTGAAGCTAACAACTTCTCACATTAATGAAATGTCAAAAATTGACTTGGATTTCCATTTCTTTCTTTTTTACATAGCTGCTCCAATGCATGCAATAATATAATAATGTTGTTGTTCTCTTCTACAAGCACAAATGGAGTAATACCCTTCATAGAACAGAACAGGAAGCCCCTGCAGAAAACTACTGGGGATTGTGCATTTTGTGCACACAATACCTCTACAGTCTCATTTATTCATCCTCACAAGTAAAAAAAAAACTACTTTTCCACTGATAAATGCTTATGGATGTAATCATTCATCCATATCATCAGGCAACGAAGAGCACCACGCAAGCCATGGAAATCTGAACATTTTATTTAAAGGTAGGAACATGGGAACTTGTTTGTCTAACTTGTTAACAAATCAAAATGATCAATAAGATAGCTGTGACAGACAGACAGTCATTGCAGACATTACTGCATACGAGTATTTTAATCCAACAACATACTTAATGGAAATAAGAAAAAATAAAAAGTAAAAACTTTTTGGGTAGGATCCAGAGTTGCATGGAGCAGAAGTCTGCCTCTCTCTGCTTCCTCATGCAGGAGCGCCCAGTTAATAATCTTTGCTGATTCCTCCTGAAATCTAGCTCCAAGGGGTTGGAGGACCCTGTGGAACAGCATGGGAGGTAGCACTGGAAAAGGGGGAAACCAGCGAAGATCATCTTCCTGCAACAGGAACTTCCATTGGATCAAAGTCCCTTCCACAGAGAGAAGAAGCCCTTATAAGTGACCTATTAATCTTTTAAACAGAAATTCTTAGAAATGTATTGTGAACTGTGAACATGAGAAACTGCCTTATACCACATCAGACTATGGTACTGGCGACACTGACTGGCAAGAGGATTTCACCTACTATGGGATTATTTTTGACTGGAGAGGATATTGAACCTGGGACCTTCTGCATGCAAAGCGTGTATGGGGTCCATGGCTGATCTAGGGTCCTTCCCTTGTTTTCATCATCATGAAAAACTTTCTTACCAGGGCTGACTCCCCCACTCCATCAAACACATGCTCACGCACCTTAACTGAGAGCTGAGAGACCACCTAGAATATATTGCAGGGTTTTTTTTTTCCTTTTAAAAAACAAGCAGGAAGAATGCCGTCATCCCTAACAATTTCAAACCGACCTTATGGAAAAGCTTAATTTGGCAGAAGGGAGGGAAAAAATTCAAGATATACTACTTTCAGGTACCATCTTTTGAAACAGCCTTTCACACATAACAGAGAAGTGAGCTCAGCATGCTGCCAAACAAAATTAAAGTCTTCAATGATTATTTGTATTGTTAATAAAGACTCTTTGTTCAATGGAACAAATGGAAGAGGACAAATAAAATAGTACTCAGACATTTATTTTAGGTATGCAGTTTACACACATCACTGAGCAAATTAAAATAGCAAATATACAAATATCATAACAAGTGTTACCAAATAAAGTATCTGGCACTAGTGTTATAAGCTGATTAAAGAAAAAAGTGAGGGGAAGCCACTGAAGAGGACTGCCACTCATGGCAGCCTTCTTCTCATACACCAAAATTTCAGTAGCACCATAATGGCAATACTTACCAAAAAAAGAAAGAACACAAAACAAAAATATTGGAGGCTGTTATGCCAAGATCCACATCTCTTTCTTTTGCGGGAGGGGCAGAGGGCACACATTATTATGAATTGTGTAGCAAACATCGAACAGTGCAGGTGCTGAGAGAGTTTCAGCTTGTGTTTAGCTGAACAACTTCCATAAGCAGGACAACTGGGAAACTCCCCAAATGCCAGCCATACTTGGAGCCCGTTGTTTGAATATGTGCAGGCCCTGCACTGTGCTTTATTTCTGTGCACATGACTCGCAAAGGGATGTCAGAAAAGTTATCCACTAAAAGCCTGAGTGAGTCTTTGGTAGGCTAATACTTCAGTATTATGATACCCATTAATCTACCACAGTCAGTTGATTTCCTGCAGTTTTCCTTTAGATTCCAAAAGTGTGACAAAAGAGGACATTCTGGAAAACTTTACAGCAAAATCATCAGACCAGGCACTTAAAACCCCATTCTCCAAAGGCACCAAGAATTAAACAGCATAACTGAAATCACCTAGTGAAAGGCGACTGTATCAGCTTCTCTACAATGATTACAAATTAAAATGATTTTAAATTTTACAAAAACTTTATACAGCATATCAGTTGCAAGTATAATTACCCCCACTTTCTTGATAAGGAGACGTCACCTTGCTACCTATCATATATCAAGTACCAGGTTTTTGTATTTAAAGGTATGCTAAATGCCATAACCTTGCTCAAAGAATGTATGCCTCAGCATTACTTAAACCAAATTACATTCTGCTCCAGACAAAATTGTCAGTGCTGATACATATTTGGTAGAGTTACAGCAACTCATTTTTACTAGACACTGTTTACCCCCAGCATGGTTAAGTTACTGCTGTGTGCTTGAAATCCACTTACTGTTCACATCACACTTATAATAAATAGCCACTTTAGCATTTAACGTGAGCCAGATTTTCCCCCTATCCAAGTACATCGAATACAGACCTTCAGCAAAGTTATGGCAAGAATACAAAACATGAACATATTGTTTCATTGTAATGCACTTGTTAAAACCTTCATGTCACTTCACATAGTTCTGCAACAGAGTTCCACGCAAGCCTTAATAGAGACATATATAAAATGTAAATTGCATCGAAGCGTTGCTTCTGCTGGCCACTGAAAGTTACCTGACAAGGTTCTTTAGTGGTAAGTACATTTCTGCAGCACTTAACAGGTTTAAATCTCAGTCTGAATTGCAGTGTTTAACGCCACAGCATGCTGTGAATGGTTGTTGTTTGTTTCTTTCAGTGTTTCACCAGTACCCCCATCTGCACCACTGGAAGTCCCATTATATACACATTCTTCAGCAATATAACTCAGCTGTGGAATCTCTGAGTTTGGAGCAGCTGGAACAAGCAAAGAATTGCCACTTTGGTGTGGAGAGTTTTCTAAACGGTCATTTTCTACCTCTGGGAGAATGCTAACTGTAGTAAAGCGAGTATGGTAATCGCTGGAACCATGGCTACATGAGGTTTTCATACTCTCCATATCAGAGCAACTAAACTCAGAAAAATGACTTGAGTGGGAATCAGCTACAGATGGGATACTGTCACTGAGAGAGGGAGAGTCAAATTCACTGGAGTTTGTGCTTTGCTGCTCCAACAACTGAGCATCCATGTCCTCTCTCGTCTCATTTATCTTCATGCTACTCTTTTTTCTTAGTTTACCTTTGCATTTTTTCCCTGCTGATGCATCTTTGGACCACTTGGTGGCACTAGATTTATTTTCCGACAAGCAGGCTGAAGAACAACCAGCGTTACTTCGACCTGCAGCACTACCATCATCAAAACTACTGCTTCCACTATTGTGTCTGAATTTTGCAGGCTTCGATTCAATGTCTACTTGCACCTCCATACTGCTCCCATCTCTAGATAGGAAAAAGGGGACAAAATTCCATATTTAAGAATGTAATAAATTGTGAACTTAACTTGGCTAAATTCAAAGTTGGAAGCAATTTAAATGTATCTTTAAACCAAATGAATTAAAGGTTAAAAAAGACCATGCAACCTGCTGATTCATTCTGCCAATCTTATACTTAATACAATTATATAATACAACACAAATCGTGCGAATTTCACACGATGAAATATTGCTTACAAATATACCCTCATGTGGTGCTGGCATTTATCACATCAGGATCTTTTAGTTATCAATTTCCCCTACCCCATAACGTTGTAAATACCAGCTATCACCACGAAGGGGCATGTTTATAAGAAATTTTTACGTGTAAAAATTGTGGTGTATTTTCTGTTTCATGTTTTCCCATGTGAATTCATAACTCTGGGATGATTGGAACAGTTCACAGAGATTTTTATTAATTGTGTGAACAAGCCTCACAACCACTATCAGCCTTGCAAGTTACTAGCCCACTTTTTTTTTTTTAGTTGCCTGCTTGCTCATGAGTACCAGTGTATTTGGGGCACACTGACAGCCTGGGGGGAAACTGTCAAGTACATCTCTACCCACCTCTGCCCCATCCCATTCACCTCTTCAACACTCCTTTAAAGAAAAATAAGCCAGTATTACTCAAATATAATGTATATTCTTAGAACAGCAAATGCAAAGTCTTGTTAAAACTTTGATTGATTGATGTATGTGTTTGTCCTCTACTTTCATAAAGTAACTCCCTAAATCAAATTTCCAGCTGGACCTATGTACATTATCCAAAATCTTCAGTGTCCAATTCCTGGATGATATTGAAGGAGGGACTTGCCTTGGAAAGCTCTTGTCCCAATACATTTTAGGCCACAGGGACCACAGGGCTTTTTGCTGGTTTTGGTACACACATGGCTACTCTTCCAAACAGCACGTTACAAGAATTCCTTCCTAATTTCAATGTGGCACAGATGCATAAGCACACATGTCAGAGGCCCACAAGCTGGTTTTAGGACAGCCAGAAGGAAAAACATACATGCTTTACCAAGCTAAACAGCCTGGGAGCAGGGGGATAAGGAAAACTCACACCAGCCTGGTCAAGCAAGACAAAGGTTTTTTTTATTTATTATTCTCAAGCCAGAGAGAAACGTGGATGCATCATATGAAGCCAGGAAAAATAAGAGATACACCAATTTGTTTTAACCAAAAAGAAGAGAAAAAGAATGCCCCCTCCCACTAGGTGCTGAAACTACAAAAGGAGGGGGGGAAAATACTTCTTTGCAATCAAGCCATTCAGTCATCGAAAACAAGATACCCCAAGGCAATGAAATTTAAGTAGCAGAGAGAAACAGAATCTCCCTCCAGAAAGTCAGAAAGAAACAAAAATTAGAAACCCATTTAATAATTTATAATCCAAAAATTCTGCCTATAAGAGTCAGAAATGCGAAGAATAAGGCGCCTCTCAGCATATATGCAATATAAAATATACCTTCCCTTCATCGATGGGTAGCTACAGCCCATCACCACAAACCTAGATTTAGGTTGCTGGGTCTTAAAGGTCAATAGCTAGTTTCCACACAGGCTAGATCCACAGCAACTTTTTTTTTTTAAGATATAGAACTCTAAAATGAAAAGGAAGGCACCACTCATCTCCCTGGTCTGTCAGAGTATGGGACTTTCAGGCAGGCTTGAGCCTTGCCATGTAGTGGGTGTCTTTTAAATAGCGGAAGAGCTTTGGACATGAATAACAGAATAGAAGCCACAGGTAAAGTTGCCATTTATTAGCCTGACTATAATCATACCAGAGATATTTCAATGCAGAGGGATTCACTAATCCTATCGTGCCTTCACTAACAATTCCAGGGCTTGCATATAGAATACTTTTGCATTAACCAGGTTCTGCTGGTTCACCAATTATGGCCTCTCCTGGACAGGGTTAGCTTGGCCACAGTGGTACAGGCGCTGGTAACTTCAAGGCTGGATTACTGCAATGTGTTCTATGTGGGGCTGCCCTTAAGACTGGTCTGGAATCTGGAGCTAGTGCAGAATGCAACAGCTTGGCTGTTGGCAGGAGCTGCCCTTTCTCAGCATGCAACTCCTCTCCTGGGGGAACTGCACTGGCTGCCCTTTTGCTACAAGGCCAGGTTTAAGGTTTTCGTACTAGCATACAAAGCCCTAAACAACTTGGGAACAGGATACCTGAGAGAGCATATTCTCCCTTATCAACCGGACTAGTCAATGAGGTCATGCTCCTGGTGGTTCCACATGGACCTATGGCCCGACTGGAGTCCACCAGGAGAAGAGCCGTCAGTGTGGTGGCCCCCTTTCTTTGGAACTCCCTGTTCCTGGAGGTCAGGCAGGCAGGCGCCAACACTGTTGCTTCTGCGCCTCCTGAAAACAGTTCTGTTCCAGGAAGCATTCCTTAAAATGACCAGCCACTGCTTTTATTGGCATTTTTAAAAATAGTTTTAGTATCATGTTTTAATATTTTTTCTTTTTTACTATTGTATTTCTTGTGTTCAACGCTCTGGAATCTGTTTTGGATGGGGAGTGGTATACAAATGTTGTAAATAAATAAATAAATAAATATCACTCAAGTTGAATGAGATGTGTGTGTCCCCCCCACATTTCCACTGCTCCAGTTTTACCTGTCCAACGGGATGTAGGAATTTATAATGGATCCAGCCATTGCTTTGGTACTGGCATTGTCACTAACTGTTCCTAAACTAACGGTGCCCGATTCTCCACTCAAACTACATCTCTCCTTCTGTACATCTGCTTGGACTTCCAACCTTGGGGAGAAATTCAGTATTAGTTCAATAATTATATTTCCGTTTTCATACCACTTTGGAATTAGAGCCTTTTAAAAGTTTACCAACCAGTTTCATAGAAATGACATATTTGGGGGCTTCATTCCTCTTGCTCCTATTTCTATAGCAAGAGAATATAATCAATCCCATAATAAGCTAAGAGATGCCTCCCACCACATGGTAAATGCGAAGAATACTCAAAATGAAGGACCATGAGAAATTGCCAGAGTTATACTTCTTTCCCCTCCAATAATCTAGAGATGACAAATGTTCTCCTATTACTGTAGTATTTCAAAGCTTCCCTGCTACAAGAATCCATGTTCAGACCATTTTTATGGTTCCCCTACGTTTTAAGCCCACCATACATGGGCAAAAAGGCAGAATTCCTTATGCTATCTTTCCACATTATCCACTGTAGTTGAGGGCCACAGAAATCAGAGTTCTCCTTCAATCCAAGTAAATGCTGTCAATGTTTTTTTAGAGTGTACACATACCAAGTTATGATCAAAAGACATAGGTATTATAGCATCAGAATGTACAACGTGCAGGTTCAAGAATATAGAAGTTCATACTCCCAGTGCTAATTGCAGACTATGTACAAAACCAGAAATTAGGGATTAACACTGGGAAGAGATTATTTTACCTGTTAAAGCAGTTGACCATTGCACTTCCCGACAGACTCCCTGTTATACTAGCTCCAGCCAAGGCCATGGTGCTGGCTGTTTCACTCAGGTTGTCTCGAATGGCTCCTATTCTGTCCATGTGGCTGCCACTTGCACTCAGGCTTCCTGTCAATCCTCCAACACTTTCTTCCCCTATGCTAGGGTTATGACGTGCCTCTGCCACTGATGTAGTATCTAAATTTGAAAAGGAAAACATATTTTATTGAACCTCCTTCAATGTAGAGGACATTACTCTTGAAGAAGCTGCAGTAATAGTGACTGTGCTAAGATTGCTGTAAGCTTTTTCATCTCTCCCAAGAACTGCGAGTGGGGTGTTGGTCCCAGACTGATATAACTGAAATGACTGCAGGGAGGAGAGAGCATGTACTCATCTAGTGACTCTTGGTAAGGTTTGGAGAAATTGGAAAAAGGATGAAACAGTCCCGAATTGCATTAAAAGGAGCAGGTATAGTCCCACTCCAAGGATCCTTAATTTTTTCCTTGAAAAGAAAAAGGAAGGGAGAATGAGAACACAACTACTCCCACAACATATGGTCCTAACCTTACTGGTATTCTGGGATTAATGCTGGGAGGAAGCAAAGGTGCCTCTCCAGATCTGGGCTACAAATAAGACTGATCCTAGCTGCTGCTCCAGAAAGCGACAGATAACTAGCTAGTCTCATGTTAGCATTTTTATATTTAAGATTTCTTTACAACCTTTCTAAACTAAGAGAGAAAGTCAGTTAGGAGAAGGACAGGGACAGTTAGAGAGGTCAAGGAAGGGGGGGTGGAGTTTGGATGGCGAGATAGTGAGAGCAATTAGGTGCCAAAATTAGGGCACAACTAACTCTGAAAAATGTCCTACAACTCCCAGCATTTGGCTGGGGAATGCTGGGAGTTGTAGGACTTCTTTCTGTCTAAACATGCATAGGTTTGCACCCTTAGTGTATTTAGTCAGTGTCTAGAAAAAGAGACAGGTTGTAAATGAAGAGAGAGATAAGCCACTGAAAGCAGATGTGATGCTAGGTTTTTAGAACCATTATTACTATTAATTATCAGTTATTATTTGTTCTGAACATTGACCTATTAAATAAATATATGTTTATACTTTTAAACACCTAAGTTCTGGTCTGGGTGAATTTGAAGATTAGTATTATCTCACCTATGTGCTAAGGATATAAAGAGGAAAGTCCTACTGCTCTCTATAAATTAGTAGGCAGCTGGTGTTTTTGAGGAGTCCTGGGAAAAGTCTAGTCTCAGTAGCCTCTAGGGGCCAGGGACTTATAGGGGGGCCCTAGATACATCACACATAGCAATACATTGTCAGGTATCACCGAACAATTTCCCTACTGGAGTCAGAAATCTAGAGTCATGGCAGTTATTTGTAGTTAAGATATCCTCAATAGAGAAGGGGCACATCAATCAGTCTGCAGTTAAGGCTGCTGCTAAATTAAGTGGCTTCAAGAAGCAGAGAACACAACTACTTATCTACTGACTGGGGGGGAATCACCCTGGGTCATGGAACACCTTGGATAGGGAAGAAAAATCTTCTTTCATGTCTGGAGATGACTTCTAATTGCCAAGCAATGAAGACTGTGTATGCACATTATGAACCCCACAAGCCTATAACTGACAACTCCGGGAGCTACCATATATATATATATATATTTAAAGTAACCTCCCTTACCTACTGCTGCATTTGTTCCACCAACAGTTATATCATTTTCATCATCAAATTCTATTCTGACACCCTTTCCATTGCCAGCAGATACACCGCAACCTCCACTTCGACAGAGGGAGATGGGAACTACTCCATACACATAAGCCAACATGATAGGGACACCTATACCTGCAAGGAAATGTAGGACACTACAATCAGTACAGATTGAGCATGTTTTTTTAATGATCACTGTATATTTCCTAGTTATACAATTCAACAGGCTTTATTTAACTAACAAAACAAAGGTAAGGAAAAATGCAAAGTTCCTATCATGAATACAAAAAAGCACTCATGCCAATCCTGCAGACTCCTGCAGAGCAAGAGTTCTTATTTGACATGAAGATCCTCTGCTAGCAATGCCTTCCCCATTCATTAAATTGATGAAGCAGTCCTGCAAGTATACTCCTTTGTACTTATGGATCTGGTTCTTCCATTGACATTCATGGGTCTGTACACGCAGGAGGCCTGCATACAAATCTGAGCTCACACACATTTTGAACTGATCCTAGAAAAACTATTTTTGAAAAAGTAACTGGGAGGAGCACAAGGAAGAGGAATTACGTGTCAGCTTCTTATACTGTTAAACTAGTCATACATCCTTCAAAATATTAGGTTCTTTGCTAGAACCTGGACTGCTAGCAACATTAATATATATTTTGATCCCCACAATTAATTATAATAGCTTATTCAGAAAAATATTTTTCCTGACCTATTTTCCCAGCAACTTTACTTACCTACAGTGACTGCAGCTACAACTGGTGAAACAATTACAGACAAGGTTACACCACCTGCAATGGCTAAGTTTCTCTTATGCTTTGAAATGTCCTTGCCTTCATAGCGATTGTGAATCTAAACAAGAAAGAACAATGAGGATATTTTAGAGCACATTGCACACCACAGCTGAAGTGTTCGAAAACTCAGAAGTTATCTCTACAACAGATTTATCTTTGCTTTTACCATTTTTAAATGAATGCTTTTAAAATATCTTTGGTGAGATGCTGAAAAGTGTCTTAAATAAAGGCTCCAGTACTTCTACCTGGTTTGTATATGGAGAATCTCTCAAGATGTTTTGGAGCCTCTATTTCATGGCAAGTTAACATGTAAACATTATTTTAACAATATGCCACTTTTATTCCCTCCTGTCAAATTTCTGGCATATTTTGTTCAACTACCCTGGCTAATTCTCACCTGTCCTGCCTAAAAAAGCGATTTTCTTCTACCGAGTGCTTCCTGCATGCTAAAAATGTGGAATACCATTAACTGCATATTAACCTGGACCCACCTCTCCCATCCTTACTATTGTTTAACCAATCCTCATTGACCTATTACTTAGATTGAAAGCCCACTGGGCATAAAACATGTCATAGGCAGGAAGTGAGGACAAAGCCACAGATCAACAAGATTACCTGTAAATCAGGCAGGTACCAACACTGCGTTGTTTCCGGTGCTTCCTGAAAACAGCACTCTTCCACGAGTCATTCTTTAATTGACCAGTTACGGTTCTTATCGGCATTGTGTTTTTAAACAAGTGTAATTTTAATGTGGTGTTTTAATATTTCATGCTCTTACTATTTTATCTTTTGTGTTCACCGCTCCAAAATCTGTTCTAGATATGGAGCAGTATATAAATATTGTAAATAAAATAAAATAAAAACAAACAAACAAACAAACCATCCAGAAAACACTCGTTCCTGGGTGGTCCCTAAATGTAATCCATAAATAACTAAATTACAAACCTTCAACAGAAGGGCCACAGGTAGCTACCATATCAAATGAATCCCTAAAAAAGTACTATTTTCTTTTGGATGAGCATACTTGAAACTTCTATCAATCACCTACAGTGGCACTGCTGGGTTCAGAACTGAGATTTAGTCAGTTTCTCTGCTGCAATGGTTGCAGTAGATAACAAGGAACACCACACATGGATTAAAGGGGGAAATGTTATTGAAAAGAAATCATGGTTCAGCTAGAAAAAATATCACAAGATATGAACTGAAGAGATTTTTTTTACTTCTGGTTTATTTTTTTATTTTTGAGATTTTTGCCCTGCGTCTCAGAAATGCTCCCAAACCATAAGACCCCAATGCAATAAAACTTGCTGGAACACACACTATTATACAACATATAGGAGCAGCAACAGCAGGAATCATAAAACAAACAATTGATAATTATTACAAACTCAGCACCAGATCAAGGAAAATCCAGAAGGCAGAAAAGCCTTCCTGACTGGCATAGCCTTCACCATCCTTCAGAATAGCAATGCGTTGACAATATGACCTTCCCTAAGTAAGGAGCTGTAGAGGCACAGAGCCACCACTAAAAAAAGATCTGTCCCTGGTCATCACCAGTCCAATAGTGTTAGGACCTTCAACAGAACTTCTTCAGCTTATCTTGGACTGGGGTGGGGAGATCTGTCTGTCTGTCTGTCTATCTATCTGATGAAGGCGGTCATTTACGGCTTTAAATGTCAAAACGTGAACTTTGAATTGTGCTTGGAAACTAAACTGAGGACTAGGGCAGCTCTTTTAGGGCTGGTGCAATATACTTTGGCTAGTTTTATTAACCCCCTTCATGGACCGCTGCCTTGTTGTGGCGAAGGGGCTTGCGTAACTCAGTGAAGCCATAAGCTATGCCGTGCAGGGCCACCCAAGACGGACAGGTCATGGCAGAGAGTTCTGACAAAATGTGGTCCACTGGAGAAGGAAATGGCAACCCACTCCAGTATTCTTGCCAAGAAAACCCCATGGAACGTATCACAAGGCTAAAAGAGATGACGCTGGAAGATGAGCCCCTCAGGTCGGAAGGTGTCCAATATACTACTGGGGAAGAGCAGAGGGTATTTCCAAGTAGCGCCAGAAAGAGTGAAGCGGCTGGGCCAAAGCCGAAAGGACACTCAGCTGTGGATGTGTCTGGTGGTGAAAAGAAAATCCGATGCTGTAAAGAACAATATTGTTTAGGAACCTGGAATGTCAGATCAATGAATCAAGGTAAGCTGGAGGTGGTCAAACATGAGATGGCGAGACTGAACATTGACATCTTGGGAATCAGCGAACTAAAATGGACAGGCATGGGCGAATTTAATTCAGGTGACCATCGTATCTACTACTGTGGGCAAGAATCCCTTAGAAGAAATGGAGTAGCACTCATAGTCAACAAAAGGGTGAGAAAAGCAGTACTGGGGTACAATCTTAAAAACAATAGAATGATCTCAGTACGAATCCAAGGCAAACCATTCAACATCACAGTAATTCAAGTCTATGCCCCAACCACTGATGCCGAAGAAGCTGAGGTTGATTGGTTCTATGAAGACCTCCAACACCTTCTAGAACTAACACCAAAAAAAGATGTCCTCTTCATCATAGGGTATTGGAATGCTAAAGTAGGAAGTCAAGAAATCACCGGGATAACAGGCAGGCATGGCCTTGGTGTACAAAATGAAGCAGGACAAAGGCTAATAGAGTTTTGCCAAGAGAACGCGCTGATCATAGCAAACACTCTTTTCCAACAGCACAAGAGGCGACTTTACACATGGACATCACCAGATGGTCAATATCGAAATCAAATTGATTATGTACTTTGCAGCCAAAGATGGAGAAGCTCTATACAGTCAGTAAAAACAAGACCTGGAGCTGACTGTGGCTCAGATCATGAGCTGCTTCTTGCAAAATTTCAGCTTAAATTGAAGAACGTAGGGAAAACCACTAAACCGTTCAGGTATGACCTAAATCATATCCCTGATGAATATACAGTGGAGCTGAGGAATAGATTTAAGGGATTAGACCTGATAGACAGAGTGCCTGAGGAACTATGGACGGAGGTCCGTAACATTATTCAGGAGGCAGCAACGAAATCCATCCCAAAGAAAAAGAAATGCAAGAAAGCAAAGTGGCTGTCTGATGAGGCTTTACAAGTAGCTGATGAAAGAAGGAAAGTGAAAAGCAAGGGAGAAAGGGGAAGATATATCCAACTGAATGCAGAGTTCCAGAGAATAGCAAGGAGAGACAAGAAGGCCTTCTTAAATGAACAATGCAAGGAAATCGAGGAAAACAACAGAATGGGAAAGACTAGAGATCTCTTCAAGAAAACTGGAGATCTCAAGGGAACGTTTTGTGCAAAGACGGGCATGATAAAGGACAAAGAAGGCAGGGACCTAACAGAAGCAGATGAGATTAAGAAGAGGTGGAAAGAATACACAGAAGAACTATACAGAAAAGATCTTAATGTCCCTGATAGCCATGATAGTGCGGTCACTGAACTTGAGCCGGACATCCTAGAGAGTGAAGTCAAGTGGGCCTTAGGAAGCATTACTAACAACAAACCTAGCGGAGATGACAGTATTCCAGCTGAGCTATTTAAAATCCTAAAAGATGATGCTGTTAAAGTGCTGCATTCAATATGCCAGCAAATTTGGAACACTCAACAATGGCCGCAAGACTGGAAAAGGTCAGTTTACATTCCAATTCCAAAGAAGGGCAATGCCAAAGAGTGTTCAAACTACCGCACAATTGCGCTCATTTCACATGCCAGCAAGGTGATGCTCAAAATCCTACAAGCTAGGCTTCAGCAGTATGCGAACCGAGAACTACCGGAAGTACAAGCTGGGTTTCGAAGAGGCAGAGGAACTAGAGATCAAATCGCCAACATTCGCTGCGTCATGGAGAAAGCAAGAGAATTCCAGAAAAACGTCTATTTCTGCTTCATTGACTACGCTAAAGCCTTTGATTGTGTGGATCACAACAAACTCTGGCAAATTCTTAAAGTGATGGGAGTACCAGACCACCTTACCTGTCTCCTGAGAAACCTGTACCAGGGTCAAGAAGCAACAGTAAGAACCAGACATGGAACAACCGAGTGGTTCAAAATTGGGAAAGGAGTACGACAAGGCTGCATATTGTCACCTTGCTTATTTAACTTATATGCAGAGTACATCATGAGAAACGCTGGGTTGGATGAATCACAGGTCGGAATTAAGATTGCCGGGAGAATTATCAACAACCTCCGATATTCAGACGATACCACCCTAATGGCAGAAAGCGAAGAGGATCTAAACAGCCTCTTGTTGAGGGTGAAAGAGGAGAGTGCAAAAGCTGGTTTGAAACTCAACATTAAAAAAACTAAGATCATGTCATCTGGCCCCATCACTTCCTGGCATATAGAAGGGGAAGAAATGGAAGCAGTGACAGATTTTACTTTCTTGGGCTCCAAGATCACCGCAGACGGTGACTGTAGCCATGAAATTAAAAGACGCTTGCTCCTTGGGAGGAAAGCTATGGCAAACCTAGACAGCATAGTAAGAAGCAGAGACATCACCTTGCCGACAAAGGTCCGTCTAATCAAAGCTATGGTTTTCCCAGTAGTAATGTATGGCTGTGAGAGCTGGACTATAAGTAAGGCTGAGCGCGGAAGAATTGATGCTTTCAAGCTGTGGTGCCGGAGAAGACTCTTACAGGTCCCCTGGACTGCAAGGAGGTCAAATCAGTCAATCCTAGAGGAAATAAACCCTGAGTGCTCATTGGAAGGACAGATACTGAAGCTGAAGCGCCAATATTTTGGCCACCTAATGCAAAGAGAAAAGTCTCTGGAAAAGACCCTGATGCTGGGAAAGACTGAAGGCAAAAGGAGAAGGGGACAACAGAGGATGAGATGGCTAGATAGCATCACCGATGCAATGAATATGAACTTGAGCACACTCCGGGAGAGAGCGCAGGACAGGAAGGCCTGGCGTGCTATGGTCCATGGGGTCACGAAGAATCGGACATGACTGAACGACTGAACAACAAAGTTTTATTAACAACCCTGGCCACTGCACTCAAGCTTATATCTGCTGCAGCCAAGAGAGGCAAACACTGGAGTGGAAAGATAATACATTTAAGAAGAAGAAATAGGTGAACATAGGCCTGGGGGTGGGTGGAGCGAAACACTCTTAACAAATACAACATATAATACTGTGTGAACAAGCCCTACATGTGTTTTAAGAGCATCTGAACAGTGCCTAATTAGACTACATGTTAATATTAACACAGCTTACCTTACGCCCCACATATACAGGGATTCCAATAATCATAGCTGGAATAGCAATACCTGCTATTAAGGCAATTCCTACAGGCGCACCCACAAGTGTTCCCAGCTGCCACAGTATTTTCTTCTTCCGACTCCATGGTTTTTTACCCCAGAATGTACAACCTGATGGACTATGAGAGAAGTTTTCCATAAGTAAGGCCAGCCAATGACTCAAGAGTGAACAGTCCCAAAAAACCATCAGACTTAATTAAATTCTTCTCTAACACAGACAAGTCATGTGGCCATTAGTAACCCATTTTCTAAAGTTTGAAACTCCAACTTACATCTTGATAAATGTGTTATCAGAAAATAAATTTGGGAGTGAGAGAAACTTTGTTTAAGATAAAATAAATACAAGCACAAGATATATATCTATTCCTCTCTTTTTTGTGGTATCAGGTCATGTATCTTTTCAGGGCTTGAGCTAAAACGAGAGGGGGAGAATTTAACAACTCAGAACTGAAAAAAAGTTGTTCTATATGTTTTATTAATTTTTAAAGGTTTATCAGTCTACATTTTAAGTGAGCCTCCTTAAGCCTATTGTGGAGGGATATTTGACCCTCCTCAAATTTAACTAACGTACTTTTGGCAAGTTGTGTTGTTTTGCTCTAGACCTGAGAACATGTAGGCCAAAAGAAAAGGGAGGAAGCAGGACAGCATACATATTCCACATTCTTTAATCATTCCTAGGCCAAAGCTCCAAGGCGAATGAGACGGTATGGAGGGAAGATGCCCCAGTGGTCTCTAACACTTGCACACACCAGAACAAACAAAATGTCCAGTCTGCGGGCGATTTCAAAAAACCAGGACAGGAGGGTGAGAGGGCAACTGCTGTGACAGATTTCCCTGCAGGAAATGATTTGCCTATGACCCACAATAAACAAACAAACCTTGGGCTTTCCTGCATTAGTTTATCAGAGTCTGGAGAGTACTTTAGTATGGACAAAACCACAAAAAGCAGAGCACTTCTTGCAGTAAACACCGATGTGAAAGAGAAGCCTGCCTTGTCTAACATCAGAAAGGTTCACCTCTCAAATAGTTTTAAACAAATTCAACTTGGTATGAAAATAGAATGCCATGCCAAATTAGAATATACATTATCAAGAAAAAAAGCACTTTCACAACCATTTACTTTGGAATTTTTTCCCATACATACCTTAAATAATGCAAATCTGAGATCTCCTTCATACATAGCCAGCAGAATTCACAACCACAGACAGCACATGTCATGTGATTGCAGCTTCCATCATTCATCTTTATTATATATGCAGCACAGCGTGGGCATGGCTTTATGTCATCAGCTGTGAAAGGAAGGAAGGAAGGAAGGAAGGAAGGAAGGAAGGAAGGAAGAAAGCTAATGGCTATACTGTTTCCAAGAACAAATAAAACTAAACCAAACATAGTCTGGAAATGTTTGTGTGTGTTAACTGAAGAACAGCATTTCTAAACTATCACAGTACAGTATAAATATCACTGAATCCAACAGTTGTATGTATGCTTAGTTTACTCCATGTACTGAAGTAAATAGAACTATACAAGTTCTGCAGAACAAAGTCCTTAATATGAATGACAGAATGTGCTTTAAAAATTCTTATCAGTAGTTTATGACCATTTGGATTTTCAGTTACAGACAAAAAAAAGTCCACACCCACAAATGAGCATGTGCCGTTTAAATCATCTGTAACTTGAGATACTCAAATTCTTCTGAATGCAACTGAAGCACACATTTAAATATTATAGATTAACCAAATATGTTTACAAGACATATACCAGCCAGTGCCTATTCTGTCCTCCCCTTAGTTCTCTTGTGACTTAGGGCCTGACTACATGTTACACACAAACATGTAACAATGGACTAATGGGCATTTTTTATGCAAGAAAGGCAGATTCAGGAAGAAGTGATTTTGAGCAGAGAAGGAGGGGGCAGAAAAAGTAAAGTACGCTCCCTCCCACACTTACTTGTTTGCTCTATGTCACGCCCTCCCAAACTGGCTTTACCTGAGAAAACTGGCAGGAGTAGCATTACATAAGTTTTCATGTAATGTATAGTCAGGCCCTTAGCTGTGGCATCCTCCAATACAGATAGCCATTTTGTGTACCCACTTTAAGCCTTTGTGACAGGAAGAAGCCCGAGCAGATGTATATTATTTCACATTTACGCTAGATCCAAAGGGCCCTTTGCGGAATACTACATGTGCACTGGAGCTTTTCTGCACCCTTCCCACACAACCCCTTAGTGCCCAAAACTGCTCACAAAAGCCAGAGGACTCATGGGATTCAATGCAGCACAATGGGATACCACCAGATCAAAGTCAACATTATGCTTTCATGCATACATTGAAGTGCTTCTCGTTCATGCACCTGGAGGAAGTAAGGGTGGTGCTAGATCCTAACTTTAATGTTGCTCTGCTCCAGGACTGGGGAACCTTCTTCCACCCAAAAGCCAAATTGGTTCTGGGCAAGCAAGTCGGGGGCGGCATTCAGCTGCAACGTGATGGTCGAGACCCCATTCACTCACATACAGTCATACAGAAACATACACATACCACCCCTCTCCCACTGCAATAGGACTTTTTTTAAGCACCTTTTAAAACCTCGTTGCAGCAGGGGACGGGTGATTTTTGAAGGGGTTGCAGCTTTGGGGAAGGCAGGGCCAGCAATGACCCCCCCCCCCATGCATGCTGCACACATGCTGCAATTAGACTTTTTTAAAGCCTCCATTGGCACCATTGGAGTGATTTTTCAGGGGTATATGTTGCTGCACTGGGGAGGGTTAGCTCTTCCCTTCCCAGCAGTGACCCCCCCAAATGCCGCCCCCCCCAGCTGCAATTATATTTTTAAAGCCTCATTGCAGCAGGAGAGTAAGGAAGGGAAATCCCTTATCTCTGATCATTGACTGGAGATAAGAGAAGCTGGTGGGCCAGAGGTTCCCAATCCCTGCTCTAGTTCCAACATCAACGGAACAAAGACTACCAAAGCCCTGCTAACTAAATAGAAATCCAGGGCAAAGAGTATAGAGCTTCGGCTATTGGGTGGTATAGAAATGAAATGAAATGAAATAAATAAATATACAGTGAAGTTTTTCACTCTATCAACAGAGGGTTTGTTTTTTTTGCTGTCCAATGTGAAGAAACTTCACTGGCAAATCAAGACATCACATGCAGATAGATACTCCTCTTGCACAGGTAACAATGCACATGTTATCATGGATGAATCAAAAGAGGTTGACAAGCATGGTTATCAGCTGCAGAAGTATTACCACCAGGTTTTGTTATTTTAAAATCTTAAAAGCTCTGCCCTTCACGTTCTACTTAAACCAGTGCTTCTATAATTTGAAGTTCTCTGAAAGAAATAATCACAGAAAGTGTGCAGTCCATATCTTGAAGCTTTAAACCAAGAGTTTTATCAGCAGATAAAGCCATGAAAATTTAGTTTTACTAGTTTTACCTTCTCTATCCTCCACTAATGTCAGACATCAGTAGCAGCAGCAGCCTGTCTCAGGATATTCTGTATTTTTAAAAAACTTGTACCATGTATCATGTTTACTTATTTATTTTAAATATTTCTTGGCCACCTTTCAGGGCAGGAGCCCTCCCAAGGCGGCTTACAATAAAATACATAACAGTTAAAATATTTAAAATGATAAAAACATAAAGACAATAAAAGCCAACAATTAAAGCAATTAAAACCAACAATAAAACCAACAATGATGTTAACAGCAGCAGTAGCGGTCATATTAATAGAAGGCCAAGGTAAAAATAATGTTTTCAAGGCCTTCTTAAAAGTCTGCAGTGACGGGGCAGGGCAGATCTCAGACAGCAGCTTGTTCCAAAGATGTGGGGCCACTGCAGAGAAGGCCTTCTCACGTATGTTCACCCACCTGACTGCTCTCACAGGTGGACAAATGAGAAGGGCCTCTCTTTCTGATCATAAAGTGAGGGCAGGCTGATATGGGTGTAGGCGGTCCTTCAAGTAACTTGGTCACAAACTGTTTAAGGCTTTAAAGGTCAAAACCAGCACTTTTAATTGGGCTCAGAAACACACCAGTAACCAGGGCAGCTGGCGCAGTATAGGTGTTATATGATAGAGTCAAATCGTCCCCACCAATACTCAGGCAGCTGCATTCTGCACAAGCTGGAGTTTCTGAACCATCTTCAAAGGCAGCCCCACGTATAGCGCATTACAGTAGTTGAGCCTGGATGTGACTAGTGCGTGGATAACTGAGGCAAGGTCTGTCCTCTCCAGATAGGGCCGCAGCTGGCGTTCCAGCCTAAGCTGGTAAAAAGTACTCCTGGACACCACAGCCACCTGGGCTTCCCCAGTTAGCTCAGAGTCCAGGAGGACTCCCAGACTGCACACTTGGTCTTTCAGGGGGAGTGCAACCCCATCTAAGACTAGTTGTAAATCTCCATCTGAAGTAGTTGGTTTTCTCACCCACAGTACCTCCGTCTTGTCTGGATTAAGGTTCTGCTTGTTCACCCTCATCCATCCCAAAACAGCCTCCAGACACTGGTTCAAGAGTTCCACAGCCTCCCTGGGATGTGCAGATGGAAACTAGAGGTAGAGCTGAGTATCATCCACATACTGATGACATTTCAGCCCAAGCTTCCTGATGCCTTCCCCCAGAAGTTTCATGTAGATGTTAAAAAGCATGGGGGACACGATAGAACCTTGTGGCACCCCACAGGATAATGGCCATGGGGTGGAACCGAAGTCTCCCAGCACCACCTTCTGAGACCGCTCCTCCAGAAAGGACCGGAACCACTTTAAAACTGTGCCTCCCAAACCTAATCCAGATAAACGATCCAGAAGGATACCATGGTCAATGGAATCGAAAGCCGCTGAGAGATCCAGAAGAACCAACAGGGTAGCACTCCCCCCACCCATTCCCTAGCGTAAGTCATCAACCAGGGCAACCAAGGCTGTTTCCATCCCATAACCATGCCTGAAACCTGAATGGAATCTAAATAATCAGTTTCATCCAAAACTGCTTGGAGTTGTGAGGCCACCACACGCTCCAGCACCTTGCCCAAGAAAATGGTAAATTTGACACAGGGCGGTAATTATCTGGAACCATGGGATCTAAATTTGGTTTCTTCAGCAAGGGCCTCACCACACCTTCTTTCAAAGCTGCGGGGACCTTGCTGTCCCTCAAGGATGTGTTTACCACCTCCGAGGTCCAGATATCCAGCCCAGCTCTGGCAGATTTCACAAGCCAAGATGGGCAAGGATCTAAAGGGCAAGTAGTAGGCCTCAGTCCTCCAAGGAGTTTGTCCACATCCTCAGGTTGCACAAGCCGAAAGGTATCCATAACATGACTAGATGGTGCACCAGCCCCGTCCATATCAGACTCTTGTCAAAACAATGTCATCCAAGTCAGCGTGAATACGAGCGATTTTATCTGCAAAGTGTCTGGCAAATTGTTCACAGCGGACCTTTGAGGTTTTGAGTTCTTGTGTTCCAAGGCCTACACCCAAGAGGCCTTTAACCACATGAAAGAGCTCCACTGGATGACACGGAGCAGATGCAATGGTGGCGGAGAAGTAGGATTTCTTCACCGCCATCACCACCACAGAATAAGATCGCAAATGGATTCTTACCTGTGTTCGAGCGTATTCATTCTGAGTCTTCTGCCATTTGCGCTCTAATCGTCGACATAGTTGTTTCATTGCCCTCAGCTCCTCAGAATACCAAGGAGCTGACATGGTTCTATGACTAGGTTGAGGACGTTTGGGAACGATCATATCAATAGCCCGGGTCATATCCTCATTCCAAGCGGTGACCAGGACCTTGGCAGGACTGCTGTCTAAGCCTGCAGGAAAATCCCCAAGAGACCTCAAAAATCCATCCAGATTCATCAGTCTCCAGGGGTGGACCATCAAATTTGGTCCCCCACCCTGCAGAGCTTACAGGTGGCCTGAAGGTCAAAACTGATCAGATAATGATCTGTCCAAGCCAAAGGTGTCACCACTGGCTCCGCCACCTGCAGATTATTTTCTCCCAATCCAGCACAGAAAACCAGGTCCAAAGTGTGTCCTGCCACATGTGTTGGGCAAGATATTATTTGAGACAGGCCCATGGTTGATATGGCAGCCATGAAATCCTGAGCCGCTCCTGAGAAAGTAGCCTCAGCATGAATATTAAAGTCCCCCAAGACCATAAGCTTTGGGGTCTTCAACATCACACTCAAGCCCACCTCAGTCAGCTCAGGCAGGGAGACTGTTGGGCAGTGGGGTGGGCAGTACACCAACAGAATCCCTATCCTTACGTTGAAATAAGTGCAACTGGATCATATCTTTTTTCTTTATAAAAATCAATAATCGGTGAACAGTCACCTAAGCAGCTATGTAAAAATGTTTTAAGCCAACTAGTATTTCAGATCATAAATACCTGCAGCTCCAGACTCCTGGCTGTAGCTTATGGACGAAGAACGAATTGTTCGCAGCCGCAGACTCTGAGCTCTCTCCTGGCGAGCAGCATCACAGGTCTGGTTGGGATGCCAAATTTGTTTACAATGGTAACAGAATTCAGTTCCGCACCCTTCGCGTCCACACATAAGTTTAGGACAGCTTGCGCAGCCAAAAGCAATCACAGCATACCTTAGATGTTCAAGAATAGGAGGAAGATACTTTATTCTCAGTACTGCACAGTGCCAATTAAAACAGTTGACTTTGGGGAGAAATTAAGTAACACCCTTCTTTATATAACTGGAAACAAAGCAACATTTACAAAGATCTAGTTAAGACACACAGTACAACACTCTCGTCGAGGCCCTTTATTATTCCACAGCCTGTTGCGAGTTATAGTCCAAAACATCTAGAGGGCTCTAGATTGGGTAAGACTACTGTAGTGTATGCTCTATGGGGTCCAAGTCACAAGCTTCACAATGAGACAGTGAGTCCTACATTCTCACATTTTTTAATGCTTGGGGTCCACCTCAAGCCATCTACCGTTATTTTTTAAAGTCTCTTTTGAAGAAGCACACATTTTAGCTGTTGGGAATTAACACAAACAGAATATATAACTGCCACACTGCAACTTGCAGTGCCAGCATTCAATGAAGCCCCATGTTGACTACCAAAGACAAATGTAATCAATAGGTCTGCTCTATGTTCCCAGCACACCTCATTGTGCCAAGACTGGAGATGTTAAATTTCTGGTAATTTTGAAGCCATGGGAAAAAACCATCCCCCCACCCCGTTTTTTGAGGGGTATGTGTGGAAATTTTGGGAAAAATATGCAATACTTATTTTTTAAGCACTCTTTACAGGTCTAAAGCCACTCTGTTGCTTTAGGACAGCCTTCCCCAACCTGGTGCCCTCCAGATATTTTGGATTTCAGCTCCTATCAGTCTCAGGGAGGATGGCCAATGGTCAGGAATGCTGGCCATTCTATCCCAAAACATCTCTAGCGCACCAGTTTGAGGAAAGCTGCTTTAGGAATGTAAAGCAGCCTTTATGTTCCTAAGGTTATATTATGCATAACGTGGTTTGCTCATAAAATTATCATTATATCTGAACACTTTAAAAAGTGAATTTAGCAATTCAGTTATTAAATTTATAATTATTGTCTGAATAAACTATACGCTTTAAAATTTAATATACCATGCATTAATTTTATGAACAAACCAAGTTATACATAACATAGTTTAGATTCCTAGTTTATGTCTGACCTGAGGGAATTTCACCAAGTAGTCCCTGAAAAATCTGAATCAGCCTAGAAGTCAAAAGAAGCAGGAAGAACTGGAGGGAGAAGAAGACAAGTCCGGAAAGACAAGACTCTGTAGAAAAAAACCCAAACTGTCAAGAACATACTTTTTCTTCCATATTATGATATGGTGACTCTGTTCACATGTTGGGAAACTGAGCATGGACCTGGAGCATCTCAAAATGTATATCAGTAAAAGATACACTGGACCAATAATTTTAATATTAACATGATCCTGGACGAGGGTGCAGACCTGGCATGTATTACAGAGACCTGGCTGGCCGAGGCTGCTGCTCCAATTCTTGTCCAGCTGGATTTTCGTAATCACAGCAGCCGAGGGCTGGGGATTGGGGAGGGGGAGTGGCTGTTATCTACCGAGAGTCTTTGGTCTTCACCAGACCCCCTCTCTGGGAGACCAAGGTTGCTGAGTGCATGTACTGGAGGGTGGGCCCGAAGGGCAGTGTGGGGATTCTGCTCGTGTACCGTCCACCCCGCTGCATGACTGACTCCCTGGCCAAGGTGCTTGAGGTGGTCTCTGATGTGCGTGTGCAGTCCCCTAACTTATTGGTGTTGGGGGACTTCAACGTACATTCGGAGGCCATCTGGGGACTTCATGGAGATCATGGCTTCCTGGGAGCTGCACCATATTCTAACTGGGCCCACCCATGTAGCCAGTCATGCACTAGAACTTGTGTTTGTTTCTGGAGAAGCGGGGAGTGATCTGGAAGTCGGGGGTATATCCACCACCCCCTTGTCATGGTCAGATCACTATCTGGTGACATTAGACTTCTCCGTTCCACAACCCCTCCGCAGGGGTGGAGGACCCATTAAAATGGTCCGCCCCAGGCGTCTTACAGATCTGAATGGATTCCTGAATGCGCTTGGGGATTCTCTGGAGCATGCCAACGGCCACTCGGTCGAGACCCTGGTGGGTGGGTGGAAAGCCGCAATCACTGGGGCATTAGATCGGGTGGCTCCGAAACGCCCTCTCCCCCTGAACAGGGCTCGGACTGCACCATGGTTCAATCCACGGTTACAAGCTCTGAAACAGGAGGTGAGATGGCTAGAGCGCCGGTGGCGGAAGTCTCGCTCCAAAGACGATCAGACACGGGCTAGAGCTGTATCTTCAGCCTATCACGTGGCGGTGAAGGCAGCAAAAAAGGAATATTATGCTGCCTCTACTGCGTCTGCAGAGTGCTGTCCCAGGAGGCTGTTCCAAGTGGTCTGGAGCCTGGTCGGTCCTGTGGCTCCAGAACCACTGAAGCATTCTAAGGCCTCCGGTGAGGGCTTCACAAGGCACTTTGCAGATAAAATTGATCAGATAAGGAGTGTTACTCTGCACGCTGTAGATACAGTTAGTGAGCAAGAGGCGGCCTGTGGCAAACCGGTTTTGTGGGATCGGTTCCAGCTTCTTCCTTCTGATGAAGTGGACAAGGTGCTTTCATCTGTAAGGCCAACCACCTGCTTACTTGATACTTGCCCATCTTGGCTCATTATGGGCTGCAGAGAGAGACTGGGTGAGGGGATCAGGGTGGTAGTGAACGCCTCCCTTGAGGAGGGAGTGATGCCATCAGCCCTCAAGGAGGCAGTGATAAGACCGCTCTTAAAGAAGCCCTCCTTGGATCCTCAAGTTCTGAACAACTTTCGCCCAGTCTCAAATCTGCCATTTTGGGGCAAGGTGATTGAGCGGGTGGTGGCGATGCAGTTGAAGGCATACTTGGAAGAAACCGATTATCTAGACCCATTTCAGTCAGGCTTCAGGCTTGGGCATGGGACAGAAACGGCCTTGGTCGCCTTGGTGGATGATATGAGGAGGGCTCTGGACAGGGGTAAATGCTCCTTCCTTGTTCTCCTTGACCTCTCAGCAGCTTTTGATACCGTTGACCACGGTATCCTCCTGGACCGCCTGGAGGGGTTGGGCATTGGAGACACCGTATTGCGGTGGTTCCGGTCCTTCCTCTCCGGCAGGTACCAGAGAGTAGCACTGGGAGAGGGGGTTTCGGACCCGTGGCCACTCACTTGTGGGGTGCCACAGGGTTCCATCCTCTCCCCGATGCTATTTAACATCTATGTGAAGCCACTGGGGGCTATCATCAGGAGGTTTGGGGTGCGGTGTCATCAGTATGTGGATGACACGCAGCTCTACCTCTCGTTCAAATCTTCACCAAGGTTGGCCATAGAATCCCTGTCCAAATGTCTGGAGACAGTGAGTGGCTGGATGGGGAGGAATAAGCTGAAGCTGAACCCTGACAAGACCGAGGTACTTTTGGTGGGAGACAAGGCTGGGGAGTGTTGACCTGGTGTTGAATGGGGTACAGCTACCCTTGAAAGACCAGGTCCGCAGCCTGGGGATCATTTTGGACTCCCAGCTGTCCATGGAGGCTCAGGTGTCAGCTGTGAGCCGGACAGCGCTGTATCAACTCCATCTGATACGGCGGCTGCGCCCCTTCCTTCCTGACCATCTGCTCCCATCGGTAGTACATGCCCTGGTCTCCTCTCATCTAGACTACTGTAATGCGCTCTACGTGGGGTTACCCTTGAAGATGGTTCGGAAGCTGCAGCTGGTACAGAACGCGGTGGCTCGCCTGATTAAAGGCAGCCGCCGGCAAGATCACATCACTCCCGTGCTGAAGGAGTTGCACTGGTTACCAGTTGTTTTCTGGGCCAAATTCAAGGTGTTGGTTTTGACCTTTAAAACCCTGTATGGTTCCAGCCCAGCCTATCTTAAGGAGCGCCTCCAGCAGCACCAGACAGGCCGCTCAACAAGATCAGCCTCGGATGGCCTTCTCTCTGTCCCATCAGCCAGGACAGCTAGGCTGGTGAGGACGAGGGAGAGGGCCTTTTCTGTGGTGGCCCCCACTCTGTGGAACTCCCTCCCTAAGGAACTCCGTCATGCCCCCTCTTTAATGAGCTCCCGCCATGCATTAAAAACGTGGTTGTTCAGGCAGGCATTTGGGGTGGGTTAGGGTATTTTAGAAAACGTTTTTATTGTAGAATTTTGTTTTAAACTGTTTTATTATATGCTGTACATCGCCCAGAGTGGTGGGTGACCAGCAAGATGGGCGATTAATAAATAAATAAATAGAAATGGAAGAAATAACTATGCTGAGAATCTTACAGGGGGAATTAAACATTCTTCCCCATGGCTTCACACTTTTTCCAGACATTTTACATCTCTAGTCTTCCTATAAAACTGTTCTTTTATAGTTTTTAGTAGAGATGTGAAGGCCCAGAAAAAAAAACAAAAAAATTCAGAAAAAAACATTTTTCCATTTTTTCCCCCCCAAGGACCGTTTCAGTGTTTTCTGAAAAATTGGAAAAAATTGAACAGTTTTGGATTACGAAATATTTTCTTTTAGAATTTAGGACAAAATATTTATATATTGTTACCCAGTCTTTTACTTGCCCCAAAATGATTTCTAAAAACTATGGAATAAGAACACTTTTATAGAAAAAGTGATGAAGCCACTGGTGGAAAATACTTTTAATCCTCTCTGTAAGAGGATCAAAGATATAATTTAAAATTAATCTCACCTAACTTGAAAGATAAGCCTTTTTTGTTTGCTTTAATCTCACAGTTAACACTGTGAGCCCAAAAATGTATGGGACAGTAGATAATGTTAACAAAATAATACTGTAGAAAATATATAAATATGCTCTGATATTGTGAGCATATTAGCTTCTTAACAACTAGAACTCACCAGGCGTACATATCTGTCTCCTGAACAGCCTATTCAAACCTGAATAGGAAACTTGGTAGTTAAATGACAGATCTCCTTTTAAGCTATTAGGACTAGAAGTCTAAAAACAAGAAAAGTTTAGAAAATACTATTTCCTGTTAAGCTATTAAAATATTGAAATCTTTAGCAATGCTCTCCTTTATAATCATAAGAAATGTTTTTTAATTTTATTTTATGCAAATTATATTTTGATGTGATATTATAAGTATATATTTTTAACAAAAATGAAAAATGAATTAAAAGATTTTGTATCAGTTTTGGTACAAAACCAAAATTGAATCCATCTTAGAACTATTTTTGGTGCTTGCTTTGTTTGAAGTTTATTAATTAGCTATAGATGGTTAACTGGTAGGCAAACGTTTCCTAAATACTGGAACAATAACAGATTGATAACAGTAAAGGCCAAATCCATAACAACGCAATTAGTAGCCAAGATAGCTAAACAGGTTTGCTGTTCAGAGAATCCCTATAAACCCGTGTTTAGACAAGGCATGCCATTTTAAGAAGATACAACACTATGCTTTATTCTAGGTGTCTGCTTTGAGTGCAGCAACAAAGTGGCTTGCTGTGCTACAACTAGTACAGCAGATCCCTGGCAGGCAGCAAACTGATCCCTGGAAATCTATCCAGAGACAGCTATCTCAGCCAGGGAGGCCCACACAATAAGATCCCTTCATACAGTTTGGACTACAGTTTTTTTCAACCAAGAAACCTTTTGACTATTACAACCATGCACAGCAGGACTGTGACTGTCGTTCTCCAAGCACCTGTGTAAACTGTCCCAACGGTTACTACCAAGTCCCCAGTAGGGTTAAGGCTACGTACGGTACAGTGCTGGCACATGTTATGCCTTCATGCTGGCACCAAAACTCTTCAGTCCAAGCCTATGCTGCTACAGCAGCCCACAGAATTAAGCTATTATTAGGCTGAGATGCTGTGCACAGTTAGCATAGGATTAATTCAAACTATAGCCCACAAAATGGACATTGTAGTGATACAAAGAACTACGGACTCAAAAATTACAAATTAAGAGTTTCACAATGAGATGCGCTGGGAACACAGAGCAGACCTATTGATTACATTTGGGACAACTCTGTTTCTTCAATTCCAGCATTTTCCTTTTTGTCCTTCCTAATCCATAATAAATAGAACTACTGTATTACAGCTGCTCTAAAATATTTCAAACATATGAAATATCTGTTTCCAGGAAACCCATGGTATGTGTGAATGTTTTACCAATTGTTAACTATGTCTCCTGGTTGTGTCCCCTCTCTGCCCCCAGGGGAATCCATTCCTCCTTCATTTAAGTCAAAAGGTTTTACAGTTAACATGTAGACAAGGGATGCTATATAGGTCCTTCCCCAGAGCAGTGAACACAAGTGCGAAAGAGGGATTAGACCAGCCTCAAAAGATGGCTTTCCCATGGGTGCAGCTGATTAAATAAGCTCTAGCCCAGTCTTTCCCAACCTGTGTCCCACCAGATAATATTCAACTTAGGGCGCAATCCTATGGCCGCTAGACAGCAGCTAGACGGCCATAGAATTGTTTGGTTTCCGGGAACCGACCTCAGAGCCCGTGCTCCGAAGTTTCCAGAAACCCACCCCCTCCCCTGCTGCCTTGTGGGTGGTGTGGATTGTCCCCGGGGTCCGTGTTCGGATCAGCAGCACAAAGTGCAGCAAAAGGGGGCGTTCCCGGGGGCAGGGAATGCGGAAGTGCCAGTACAATTCTTCCTATGTGTCGTCCAGCCTCCCTCTCCCCGCTCCAAAGTCCTGTGGCTAGATAGTCAAAAGCAGCCATCTAGCCGCAAGTGCAGGTCAGCCAGAGCGTGGAGCCCTCCGCACTTCGCTCACCCTGCACTGGATAGGCAGTCACCTCTGAGTTTGGAGGTGGCTGCCTATCCCGATAGGATTGTTCCCACCAGCCCTAGTTAGAATCCCTGTCCAAATGTCTGGAGACGGTGAGTGGCTGGATGGGGAGGAATAAGCTGAAGCTGAACCCTGACAAGATCAAGGTACTTTTGGTGGGAGACAAGAGGAGGCTGGGGGATGTTGACCTGGTGTTGAATGGGGTATGGCTACCCTTGAAAGACCAGGTCCGCAGCCTGGGGGTCATTTTGGACTCCCTGCTGTCCATGGAGGCTCAAGTGTCAGCTGTGAGCCAGACAGCGCTGTATCAACTCCATCTGATATGGCGGCTGCACCCCTTCCTTCCTGACCATCTGCTCCCATCGGTAGTACATGCCCTGGTCTCCTCTCGTTTAGACTACTGTAATGTGCTCTACGTGGGGTTACCCTTGAAGACGGTTCGGAAACTGCAGCTGGTACAGAACGCGGCGGCTCGCCTGATTAAAGGCAGCCACTGGCGAGATCACATCACTCCAGTGCTGAAGGAGTTGCACTGGTTACCAGTTGTTTTCTGGGCCAAATTCAAGGTGTTGGTTTTGACCTTTAAAACCCTATGTGGTTCCGGCCCAGCCTATCTTAAGGAGCGCCTCCAGCAGCACCAGACAGGCCGCTTAACAAGATCAGCCTCAGGTGGCCTTCTCTCTGTCCCATCAGCCAGGACAGCTAGGCTGGTGGGGACGAGGGAGAGGGCCTTTTCTGTGGTGGCCCCCACTCTGTGGAACTCTCTCCCTAGGGAACTCCGCCATGCCCCCTCCTTAATGAGCTTCCGTCGTGCATTAAAAACGTGGTTGTTCAGGCAGGCATTTGGGGTGGGTTAGGGTATTTTAGAAAATGTTTTTATTGTAGAATTTTATTGTTTTAAACTGTTTTATTAGATGTTGTACATCGCCCAGAGTGGCTGGGTGACCAGCCAGATGGGCGATTAATAAATTTAATAATAAATAAATAGTTAGCATAGCCAAGGATCAGGAGTGATGGGGGCTGCAGGCTAAAACATCTGGAGGGACACAAGTTGGGGAAGGATGCTCTAGCTTGTTCTTTGAAGGCTATCTGGCCCACCTCCTTTGTTTGCTCCGGTACTGTTTCCTTATGCAGCAACCAAATGGGAAATTAAGCATCACTTATCTGGCCTAAGGTTCATGCATACAGATCCACAGGGCTAAAGCATCCTGCCCTTTGTCTCATAATTTAAGGAAATACTGACCAACTCAGGCAAAGGAACATTCCCTCACTCCCCCAATTCTTCTGTTTCAAGGAAATACCAAAAAAAAGAGCAATAAATGGAAATGGAAAACACCTACATGCATTTTAGAGTCCAAGAATGAATAAATGTAAATGTATGAAACAAAGACTTTCATTATTTCTCCCCAAAGAGGGTGTGTCTATCACACTTAGAACTTTTTTTTGGAACATTAGACAAATCTGCCCTATACCTATTGCTTCATGAGTTTATGTATAAGATAATGCACAAGATAACTTTCAGCAGTGTTACAAGTCACTTTCAATAGCCCAGGGGAATTGTTTTACTTGAACCTGCTTTTTGAGAACTGCAGTCTAGCATACTATTATTGTCAAGCACTCAATGCAATGTAGAGAAGGCTAGTTCAAAGATTTGATACAGAACCAACCCATCAGTGTAATATCCATCATGAGTGTAAAGGAAAAGGGCAGACTGTAAAGAGCCCTAGACTAATGTTGCATACCTTGGCTTTAGCTCATAGCTCAATCTTTTTGGTTTTTAACACGATTGCTGGCAAGTTATGATCTTTAGAGAAGATAGAATTCTAAGGCAAAGATAACATCTGAGAAACAAAACCTCTGGTTGTAAGCAAATGTTTTGAAGATGAAGGATAAATCAACATAGCTGCTAAAACATGCTGTCAGTAAAAGAGTACTGAATAATTTTAGTGCAGTTCTGGGTGCAAACGGTTTATATTCTTGTTGATTTATTTAGACCTAGCACTTTCTGTTTTTAATGTATTGAGCCCTTTGCAAACAGCCTTTACTAGAGTGGAATATGATTCAGCAACAGGAAAGCAAGTCCCTCACCTGTTAACACATGAATAAAATATCTAACAGAACAATCTTATGAATGTTTATTCAGAAGTAAGTCCCACTGTGTTCGATGGAGCTTACTCTCCCAGAACTATATGCAGAGTACTGCAGCCCAAATCTAGGAAACACAAATGTGCCATTCACAAAGCTTAACCCAGACAATACACAAATAGGAAGCTAAGCTACTATCAATTATGTTTGGTCCTGGACTCAGTAGATCAAAGGAAACTGGTGAGATCAGAGCAACATGAGGTCCCATGAACACACACAAATAGCCCTATAAAACAGTCAGTCAAATAAATCTACAGCACTATGAATTAATAGAAAGGCAATGCAACCCTCCCCTCCAAACCCACCATTTTTGCACTGCACCGACTGACAGGCCATGAAGGAATTTGCTGTCACCCCAGCAACTGTCTGCACCTCCCAATGGAGGTTATGCCTGACGCTGAGAATAACTGAACTGAGGGACTTCTATTAACAAAAAGTGTTCACTGACTTTACTCCATGACAACACCATTATTAGTACTTAACTTATAATTTGCCAGCAAGCCAGCATGTACTCTGATCTATGAATTTCTTTTAAACTTTGAAAATTAAGCTTCTTGTTCTAATTCCTTATCTTCTGTGCTCTTCAGAACTCTGACCTTTTCTTATCCAGTTCTGTGCCCACCTGATTCCACGTTAGTTTATTTATAACATCCCTACACTTGTCCTCACCAGCCACTCATTTCCAGCTACGCTCACTTCCTACTGGTTAATGTGATAATGTGGCATTTAAGGTCTTACTGTGTGCTTTTAAAATAAGAAGTGCTTCGTTTATCAGGATTCATGATACAAATGTGTCTGCAGGGTAAATGCATAAGTGGTATGCTTGTAAACTGAAGCAACCATCTTGGTGAAGATTAAAAACATCTGAGAAATCAACACAGGAGGTCGCAAACCTGTTTGGTCTTAATGATGACAATCAGAATGTGTTTAATATTTAAACAAAGCATTTAAAATTTAGGGACAATTATTATGGCATTAAGCAACAACAAATTGGTTTATGATCTCTTACACTGCATTCCTGCTGGGAGTCAGCAGCCGGCCTTTCCAACATCAAAATAGCTGCTGCCAGAAAGTGTAATTAAAGAATTGTTTATACTAACTTTCACAATTACATCCAGAAAATTGCTAAATTCATTTTTTTTAAAGACCTAATATGTTAAACATTAAAACAGCCTTGTATTCAAATACTAGCCTAGTAGGCATAGGCAATCAGGAATTCTATGCAGGTGAGTGAGTGGGCTGGCAGAGAAGGATGGGCTGTTCTGACACACCTCTGTGCCCAGCATAGAAACTAAGTGGGCTGCTCTAGGAGGGAAGCTCCATCCCCTGCACACAATGTAAAACTGCAGTTTTCCTTCCCTTCTCTGCCAGCTACCAGTAGTCTAGGAAAAATGTGGTAGCTAGTAACTTTAAACCATGTGAAGTTGATTGTAAAGAAACAAAAGCCACCCCTTCATAGACTGAGGAGCATAAAGCAAGAGCATTTTACAGAACAAATCTGCCTCTCTGCTCTCTTACTGTGTTTATTTATGTTATTTAAAGACTAGTTGCTAGCTTAGAAAGACTAACTTTCTAGTTGTTTGTGTAGAAAGACAAGTTGCTACTTACTGAGTGGTACTGGGAAGAAACAAATGCTAAAATAAAAATGCTTACCACATTAGAGAACATTTCAATCAACTGGAAAGAAATAAGGCCTGGATAATACATTTCAGGAAAACAAATACATTCATGTATTTCATAGGTGGGAACTGGGAAAAGGGAAAAAAGATAACCACTTACCCACAATCTGGAGCAGGACACCACCTACAATCAGGATCTGCAACAAGCCATCGTCTAAGCATAAATTCTTCATATTTTTCCATCAAGATGTCATCATTTAATATCAATCGAATATCATGGGGATTAAATCGCTCGGAGCACTCTGGACAGCTGATATTAACTCTGCTCTCAGAAATTTCTATCCGGAGATACTGACGTAAGCAATCTACACAAGATCTGTGGTGACAAGTCATTATTTCCGGAAACCTCTCCTTAGAGTGCCGCAAAAGGCACAAGGGGCACTCCATGAAGTCTCCGCTCTGTTTGCTGCAGATCGTTGTTCCATTATCAGAAGACATATAGGCAGAGAAAATAGAGTTCTTGTCTGTACACATTTCTGAGTGTATAGTTTCAATACTTGCAATCCCATCCACACCTCCATTTATATCTCTGGATTTACGTTTTGTATCCCTTTTTCTTCGAAACAGAGACCCCAGTGAAAGTCTTCTTTTCTTCGGTGCCTTTTTAATCGAAGGCAAGCTTACAGAGGAGGCAGAAGATTGCAGGTCTCTATCAGATCCCATTTGCCGATGTAAACTCATGGCTAAAACATTCATCAAAAATGGATCAAATCCTAATCATTTTAATGATAAAATCGCTATTGAGAAGCAGCATGCTTAGGCCATGTTGGGGAGGGGGCTTAAGTCATGTTATGCATGCTCAGGTCAATCTTGTTCACAAACAAAATTCTTCACAAACTCTTCACAGAGATTCTGTAAATGAAGGGAGAGAGACAAGTGAAAAAAGTGGATAGGGAGACATTTTTCTCCCTCTCTCATAATACTAGAACCGGAGGACATTTCAGGAAGCTGATTGGTGGGAGATTCAGGAGAGATAAGAGGAAGTACTTTTTCACACAGTGCATAGTTAAACTATGGAATTCACAAGATGTAGTGATAGTTACCACTTCCGATAGCTTTAAAAGGCGATTGGACAAATTCATGGATGATAAGGCTACCAAAGGCTGCTAGTCCTGATGGGTATATACTACCATTAGTATCAGAGGCAGTATGCCTATGTACACCAGTTGCTGGAGAACTGGGGCGGGAGGGTGCTGTTGCACTCATGTCCTGCTTGTGAGTTTCCCGTGGGGCAGCTGATTGGCCACTGTGTGAATAGAAAGCTGGACTAGACAGACCCTTGGTCTGATCCAGCATGGCTCTTGTGTTCTTATGATACAGACAGATTAGCATCACATATATTCATGTCCTTTGTCATTTTCAAAGGACTTGTATTACTTTGCTTATCATATTACAGCTGTCACATCAACCTAACCTCCACCTTATTTGCTTCAACCACCTGTTGCATTTCTGTAAATTGGCAAGTTAATAACATCAGAGGGCAGGACTCTTTTTATTATACTATGTGGAACCTATATCCCCCTTCATGGATCACTGCCTTGTTGTGGCGAAGGGGCTCGCATAACTCAGTGAAGCCATAAGCTATGCCGTACAGGGCCACCCAAGACGGACAGGTCATGGTGGAGAGTTCTGACAATCTATCTCTTCTGCCTTTGGTTCTGTCCCCTTTATCTTCAGTTCTGCCCACCAATGGAATATGGCCCCCAAGACCTTCTGCAAAATGGACTTTGGCCATCAGACTGAAAGAGGTTCTGTATCTCTGCACTAGCAGAAAGCATCTTCTACTCATGGACAGACTGTTTCCAACTTCAAGGAAGACTGGTGTATAAAGAAAAGGATCCAGATAAATTTTTCCATTTGTGAACGCTCTTGTGTAGACATTTCCACAAGTTTTCTCTCAAGATCTTTTTTATGGCCCACTAGAGCATGGGTACACAATCTTTTTGATCTTGAGTGCTGCACTGGGTGCCTACTGGGGTGGGAGGATGCACATATACCTCATACAACATACAATTCACTCACTCAAATCCAGTCACTCCCCAAGAGCATTTCACAGGCCTGGCATCTGCTTTGATCAGATAAAAACAAAC
This sequence comes from Heloderma suspectum, assembly GCF_057233095.1. NCBI lineage: Eukaryota > Metazoa > Chordata > Lepidosauria > Squamata > Helodermatidae > Heloderma > Heloderma suspectum. The sequence continues at coordinate 40,030,678 of NC_139461.1, read as the reverse complement.
ACTCTTCACAGAAACCTCAGTTCTCAAACCACCCAGCCATACAGGAATGCTAGGTCCTACCCCTTCTTCTCCCTCCTCTTATCCACTCTCTTGCTGAAGGATCCTGACATTTCACACACTGTTACCTGGAACATTTTCAGAAAAAGGGAAAACACAATGTAGGAACAGGCTTTATTGTTTCTGCCACATAAGCCCTGTTCCCAGAACATCCTAGCAGGCAGGTAGGAGCCTTCAAGCACTGCTTCCTAGGATGCTCTAGGAACAAGATTTCTATGGGAGGAACCACAGAGGCCATTCTTAAGAGCATTTCCCCTGGGTTTTTCCTGGGAGACTGCCAAACAGTTGGGGGGGGAGGAGCCATTTACACCCCTGCACAAGAGTTTATATGCTACATTTTTCTCATAGTGTAACACAGAGGTGTGTAACACATAGCTTGCTACAGCCACTTCTGCGCCTCCCCAGTCACCATATCACCAAAATCCTGTTTGGCAGGCTGTTGGGAGCTGTTCTGTTCCCCATACACCCTATTTCCCAGCAGGACTGCTGTTTCGCTGGGCTTCTAACCACTGCCCACCAGGCTTTTGGCTGTACAATTCTGCTGGGACTCCAGTGGGACAGATACTTCTGGTGGCGCAGGAAGTGTGTGGCCTCCACAAGATTTGGGGGGGGGGGAATGCACCACCCAACCCACCAGAGTTGTGCATCCCTTGTGTAACATATTGTGTTGCTGCTATGTCACAGAATAAATAGGGGTCATTGGTACTACATAACAGGAGCCAGGGAAATTGAATGTTGGGGAGCAACAATAGCTAGGGAAATGGAAGATGAAGAGAAAGGCCATTAGAAAAGAGCAGATGAAGAAGCGAGAGGAGAGAAGAAGTTCTCTCTCTCTCTCTCTCTCTCTGAGGAGGCAGTACCATCTTCATCACAGCCGAAAGGCTGGACTAGGAACCAATCTGATCGAGGGACAGGACTTCTGTGAGAAGCAGGTGGGTGAGCAGGAGGCCTGCTATGTGAAAATCATTAGAGAAGCAAGCAGTTGCATTATACTGTCATCTTATTCCAGCTGGAACACAGTGGCCACATTTGGATGTCACTTTGAGCCATGGTGGCTTAATAAACCACTCACAGTAGCTTATTTTTGAAATAATCCACGATGCTCCGCCACACAAGCAGGCTAATAAACTATTGTGTGTAATCTGAGTCATCCCCCTGCTCCCTGTCCTGCTTCAGGCCTCCTGCCTGAGCAGTGGCGCTATTTTACCCACTGACAAAGGGGCAAAAATCCTGGGTGCACCAAAAAAAAAAAGGGGGGGACAGCTATAAAGCCTTGGAGGTTTATAGGATTGGAACCAAACTTCATACATAGCCTCCTCTAGTCAGGAGGCACCCAATCCACCATCCAAGCCCAGCATGATCACTCACAAAGGAGATAAAAACTCGTGTGCATAAAAAAGGAGGTGGTGGCTATGAAACCTTGGGAGGTTGAAGGACTGGGACCAAACCTCTCTCTCACACACACACACTGCTGGCAGAACTACTTCTGTTCACTATAGTGGTAAAGCAATATAGCGCATCAGCTCTAAAGCAAAATTGCCAAAGGGCCCCCCCCCCATACCCACTGCTGGCAAAGCCTCTGTCTCAAAATCACAGTGGAGTTGCACATTTGAACCCCTCCTCGCTCCACTACTGCCAGAGCTGCTTCTGTTTGCTATAGCACTTGAGTGCTAATGCAACATTTCGTAAAACCAAAATTGTGCATCCCCCCTAGCTATTTTGCTTCTTCATGGAAAAGTGTGCATAATAGCAAAAAGGGGGTGGGAGCTATAACTCCCGGACAGTTTGCTGGAATAGGGCAAACTGCACAGGTGGGGTGCCTTCAGGGGGAGCTTCCAGATGCTGCAGTTTATTATTGCGGAACTGCCCTTCTTCATGGAAAAGGGAGCAGTTATTTCCCTATCCCTCAAGTTGGGCAGTTTCAAAGTAGTGATCAGGGAAGCCTGTCATTGTGTAACTTTGCTGTAGCGAGGTAGCACGAGGCTGTCATTGTACACGGGGAAAGTTGTCCTTTTGTAACTGTTGCACATTATTAGGGAAGGCTGTGCTTGTTAAGCTGCAGTTGTCTGTCAGCTGCTTGTTAGATCTCAGAGAAAGCGCTCTGCAGGCTCGAGCAGAGTGGCTACAACAGTTTTGACTGCTCTTGCCAGGCGACTCTGTCGAAGATCGGAATAACCCACGCTGAGCACCAGAGGACAGGACAGCCCACAGTGGATTAAATAACCTTTAGTGCAGACCGAGGGTTATCGGAGTGGCTTACTTTGGCCAAATAAGCCATCGTGGATTTAAAAATTCCCAACAGGTGACAAGATAACCAACCATGGGTTAAATAAGCCACCATGGCTTATCGTGTCATCCAAACCCAGTCAGTGTGTGCACACAGCAACTGGAATCAAGGAATAACAAGGAACAAAGGGTGCTGCAATTATTAAAGTGAAGGGGGAGAGGGGTGTGTATTGTTATTGGATTTCAAATAGATAAAGCCTTGTTGATCATTCAGGTGCTTGACTGGATCGTTTAATCCCTATTTCAGATCTCTGTTTAAATTAGCAGTGGGCAACTTGTGGCCCTCCAGATGTTTTGGCCTACAACTCACACCAGAATAGCCAATGATGAGGGATGATGGGAGTTGTAGGCCAAAACATCTGGAGGGCCACAAGTTGCCCACCCCTGGTTTAAATGAACCCATGACCTCAGCTATCACATAGCACTCTGAACGGTTTTCCACTAGCTTGCACAAAATTTCACAAAAGAGCACTAATACATTTTCTGCTTCTGCTCACCGTTCTTCGGATCCAAGCCAGTGTCAATAAAAAGCAACAATGTACGTGGGGAAAAAAGAGTAGGGCTGACTGGAAACTCGGCCTAATATCCACATCTACAATACCCTTTCCAATAAAGAAAATTCTAAAGGTACTGATTTCTATACACATCCCAAAGTTGTTTTTCACCTGTAGTTCTGAGCCAAGCAAGAGTAAAATGTATACCTTAAGTCTCATATAGATGGTGACTGGAAAGTAGTCCAGAGAACATCAAGAAAAAATAGAATACATTTTAGTCTGAAACAATGAGTATTGCTTACAGATATCAGAATGCCATACAAATTCATACTCTTGTCACACAGAGTATCAGCCCAGTATGGGGTACCACAGAATAATCAAACATATAGGAAGCTGCCTCATTGCGGGTCAACATCAGTATTGTATACTCTAACTGGCAGCAGCTCTCCAGGGACTCAGACAAAGGTCTTTCCCATTACCTGCTACCTGATGCTTTTAACTGGAGATGCCAGAGAATGAATCGGCTGCAAAGCATGGGTAGAGCTACAGCTCCTCCCCACAAAGAAATGGGGCAGCAGTGTAGAGGGCAGGAGGGAACAAGCAGCCATTCAATGGATAACTGCCACTAACTGCTTATCTGATATTTGTGCCAAAGTCTGTGTACAGAACTTTCCATAATCCCAAAGCATTAGGAAGAAAGTTTACATTCTGCTGGAGATAGCACAATAGGATATAAAGTCACTGTGACATAACAGAGGACAATAGGTTAGAGCAGAGACTTCCTTTTCCTCCAGTTTGTGCTTGCAGAAGAGATCGCCTAGGATCTCCTTTTAGGGTAGGGATACATGTCCGTCCACTAAATCTGACAAGCACAATGGAATTTTCCTGTCACCTCCACTGCTCCATTTTCTGACACAGCCAAAATAGGAGCTAATAATCCTTCCAAATTGTATAATTACTTAAAACACATTCTCTCCTCCTACTTTGAATGAAGAAAGGAAATAAGATTGCTTTCCTTCCACAACAGTCACTAAGGAGCTGAAGAGAAATAGTAGACATTTGTCAGCCATCACTAATTATGCAGCAACTTCACAACTACCTGAGAGATTTCTCATCCCCAGGTGATGCAGAGGAATTTTCTTAAAGCTGAAGCAAGACTTCCAAACAGCTCATTAAGTAGCTACATACATTCAAAGACTGTCTCATTTGATTCTTCTGTAGCTATAAGCACCCGTAAAGCAGGGGTGTACAATATGCAACCCACCAGCACATTTGTGAAGCCTGTGCAGGACTATGGACACCCTCAAGCAGCTGATGATCCAGCCTTCTTTGCCTCTTCTCCTCAGTGCCCAGCATGAACATGGAGCAAGGGGATGGAGCTACCACAATTCCCTGCCAGCACACTGTGTGTGCATGGTGGGCACTGAAAGGTGGACGTATTTCATCCTCAACACCTGGCATAAATTGCAGCCCTCAGGGCTATCTGAGTTGTGCATAATGTTTGTAATGAGACATATAGTGCTTCATATTTATAGAAAGGTATAAACACTAATCCCAAAAAATTACAATAAAAAGCGACATGCTTGGTTAGCCAGTTACACTAGTACCAACCAAATACATTTGGATTTTAACAATCCATAAGCTTCCAACTATTCCAACAATACAGAAGTTTCCAACTTAAAGTATCACTTTTTCTTATATTCCGAAACATTCTGATGTTCAGATTAAAGTGTACAAACATATTTAAATAGATGTCCTGAATGTGTTCTCTCCTCCATACATAAACAGAATTAACTGCAAAAGGAGGCTGAAGATGCCTTATGACATTAAAGATTTACTAATCACTGAAGCCATTTCTCAGGAATAGCATATAATTTATTTATTTATTTATTTATTTATTTCATTTCTATACCGCCCAATAGCCGAAGCTCTCTGCATAACAACATAATTCTAATAAAATAGTTCCTTTCAGCTATCTTTTAAAAAATTAACTAAGCGTGCGATCTTATGCATGTTTAGACAGAAAAAACTTTTTTTTGTCTAAACATTCATAGGACTGCACCCTTAAAAAATAAGAAGCTTTTAAATTAAGAGGTACTTTAATTTATTTTCTGTTTAGAATAGTCTTTCTATAGAATTTAGCTTTCCATTTCAAAACCTTTTGCCTTTTATTACAACTCCCCCATATTCAGTGGAGCTGAAACAAATAAACATGGCTATTTTATTTAGAGAGCAATCCTAAGGCTACTAGACACTGTCTAGACAGCCATAGGATTTTTTGGTTTCTGGGAATTGAGCTCAGAACCAGTGCTCCAAGCGCAGTTCTCAGAAACTGTGCTCCCCACTGCCTCGTGGAAGTGTGGTTCTTGCCGATCTCTATGCTCAGAAACAGAGTGTGGAGAGGGTGAAAAGGGGGGCATTCCCAGCGGTGGGGAGGGGAGAAGACCGCAGACGTTTCGTTACAAAGCTGCCTATGCACCGTGCAGCCTTCCCCCATTCCGCTCCAAAGCGCACCAGCTAGACAGCCAAAATTGGCTGTCTAGCCACAAAAGCATGTTGGGCAGAGTGTGGGGGAGAGGAACCCCTCCATGCTCCACCCACCCTGTGCAGGATAGTTGGCTGCCTCTGACTTCAGTGGCGGCTGACTATCTCAAAAGGACTGTGCCATTAGTTGGACTTATAAGTGACATGGTGACGTAGAATGTAGAATTTAATGTAGAATTTTATTGTTTTAAACTGTTTCTATTATTGTACATTGCCCAGAGTGGCTGGGTGACCAGCCAGATGGGCGATTAATAAATTTAATTAATAAATAAATTAGTTTAAAAGGTGTATGTAGCAGAGTTACAGTTGGAATCAGAATTACTGTGGGTACAGCATTTGTTTTGACAGTTGATGCTTCAGCAAAACACAACAAAAGTTTGACAACCTATGCAAATTTTAAACATGGAATCACATGAATCGTGATTAACAATCCTTCAAGGCACGTAACAGAGTACATTACAGAATTCCTTGTTTCATGCACAGTCAATGAGCTACTTTTAATATCTGTTACATTAGTAGTTGAACTTTATTTGCTACTTCACACAATATAGCACACACTGGTACATATTAAAATTTAATTTGTATCTATTTCTACTATATAAAAAATGAAAAGTTAATTCTCTCCCAATCTCTTGTACCCTGCAGGCACATACTGCTGATTCCAAACCTCAAGGCTATTGAATACTACCCAACACCACTGCCACAGAAGAATCATGTCTCCTTAAACTAACACATTTACTGTGGCTTAAGCTTTTGCAAGTTACGTCCCACTTCAGCAGATGTAGGAGTCTCTGAAGCTGGCAAATATACCTGAGTACAAATAAGGAAAGACCAGAGCACACTTTTTACAGTGTTTTACGCAGTGGTGAAAAGGCCAAGAAAAGGTAAGAGATAGCAGTAGATAAGTCATAATCCTGTGCGAATGACAACAAATTAATTCAGGAATCAAATTAGAGCAGATATGACCATGCCCACTAACAGGCAAAGAGTGAAGTACACCGAGGTATTGACCACTTGTTTTCAGTCTACTAACAAGACGAATTATTACCCTTCCAGAAGCCAAATGTAGTAAACTGTCCCCTCTCTGATTAAACACAGATGCCATCTACTAAAGTATCATTTAGAATCCCTTCATACATTACACTTTTAGTGTGGACTTGTATCACACACGCTAAAAATCTTTACATTTAGCATTTTATGTCAAATATTTTATATAGGTACACGATGCAGGAAACTCCTGCACCCATACAACAAGAAGCAAGGTATTGTATGGCACAGTGGGATGCTATGACAAAGAATTCTTCCTTGAATTCTTAGTAGGCTAAGTTAAAAACAGAATCTGCATTAAATATAGCAGTTATTACAAGTACACAAGACTCACAGCGTAATGCTAACAAAAGTAATTATATATTGCCTTTTCTGCAAAGGTTGTTAGAGAATATTTGCTGCAAATTATCAATCATTTCAAAAAGCAAAAAAAAATTCTGCACCTTCATACTCTCCTTCCCAACTTCAAAATCCATAATTATGATTTGCATCTAATGAGCTGTGAAAAAACACCTCAGCTGACCAATAACATCACGGCAGTTACAAGCACATCTCTTAACTGGGGTAAAAGGAACCAAGTATGGGCCTTGAGACAGTCCCTCACCTCTTGTATGCAAATTCTCTCACTCCACAAAGGTTGAGGGAAGTATCCAAAGCCAATTTCAAACCCTGGCCAACAGCAAATTTCTGTAAGCAATAAGCATAGTCAATGTAAGTGTTAAATCCAACCCAGCTCCAGGTTTTGGGGTGTTCTGGGCAGGCTGCCTTTGTTGCCCCTCACCAGTGCCTGCCACATCTTGGGCACCCGGCTGGCAGCACTGCTGCAGCTGCTAGTCTGAGTGGGACTACTCACCACAAGCGGGATTACCCAGCAACAGCCTTGTCATGGATCAGGAGGCAAGCACCTCCTCAGCTCCAATTAGAAGCTAGTGGCTGCCATATTTTATCTCTCACAGCAACATGGCAGATAAAATACCACGGCTACCAGGCACTGATTGGAGCTGGGCTGCTGCTCAGCTCTCAGTCTGTTACAGTGCCACCACTACGTAAGTCCGCTCAGGCATGGGGGGGAGTTGGCAGCTGCCTCAACGCCATGCATTGGAGGGCAGAAAAGACTTCCATTCCAGTGGGCCATGGTAAATAACATGCTCATATAACATGTCCCATTCTTCGTCATCCCGACTCAAGCATGTTCCCTCCCTTTCTAATGCTAACTGTTGTTAACATAACATCGTACTAAGATGAACACTAAGCAGAGTTTATAACTATGGTTTGCATCCAACTCTGTGCAGATGTAATATTATCCATAGTTAGTACTGAAAAGGGAGAAATTTGAGTAGAGGCATGCAAGATACTTAAGAGAGCTCCCAGTCTATTAGCCTTGCAACTACACTGAGCCATAATGATGAAGCTGATTAAATCCAATTATTCCCAGATAGGCTTACATGCTAAAGACACAACACAAAAGGAAAAGGGATTGAGAGAGAGGAGGAAAAATGTAACTCAGGCACTAAATTCTTAGTTATAAAGTTCAGCAAACAGTAATTCAGCAAGTCATGGAGCTGTATCTAAGCACAACATAATGGCTTCTGTGCCTCTGGGGACATCAATGATGACAGCTGGTAGCTAGCGAGCGCAGAGTTCTCAGTTGGAATTGTATCCTGGCATGATGATGGAGGTGCCTGACTTCTGCTACCTCTGCTGGGATCAGCAACAGCAGTTGGTAGCTGGAAGGAGGGGAACTCTCAAGGCCAAAGCAGAGAGGGTAGGTAAATTCATGTGGGCTGGCTCATTAAAGAACAGATAGCCAGCTATCAGATACTGATATTGAGAATCTAAAGGAGGGCTGAGGTGCAAATAAGCTGAGGTCAGACAAAGCATAGATGCTGGATTTAGACTGTGTGTTCTTATGAAATACTATTAAAATTTAAAGTTACTTATGTTCTAAGGGACTGCATTTATTTTAGGTATAGATTTGAGTATGATTATATTTTCTAGTTCAAATTTAGTTGTGCTTGGTAACAAAGGAAAAGGAAAGGTTCCTCCTGTGCAAGCACTGAGTCATTGCTGACTCCTAGAGGGATGCCGCTTGCGCTGGCATTTTCATGGCAGACTATAGCAGGGTGGTTTCCCATTGCCTTCCCCAGTCGTGACTACCTTTCCCCCAGCAAGCTGGGTACTCATTTTACCAACCTCGGAAGGATGGAAGGCTGAGTCGACCTGAGCCGGCTACATGGGACGCAGCTTCCACTGGGATCGAACTCAGGTCGTAGGGAGAGTTTCAGTTGCAATACTGCCACCTACCACTCTGTGCCACATGAGGCTCGCTTGGTAACGAATTTAAGCCAAAATTAAATTAAAAATAAACTCTTAAAAAATTTTAAACTTCTCACAGCATATTGCGCCCGTTTGTTTCTCTGTACATACGAGATTGTATATGAACCATTTTAATTGTATAAATGCAAACAAGTCTGACAAGACAACAGATAATAAGGAAGAGACAAACAATAAATGAGGTCAGAGTACAAGTCCAACACACAAGTACAAAATAATCAGCCTTGCCAATTTCAGCATCTCCATATTCCAGACAGGAAACTATGACTCCAAGCCAATTTAAGCATCAGGAAATGAAAAAACATAGGAGACAAAAAGCCATTACACTATCCAACTCAATACAGAAAGCCAGGAGAAAATGTTGCAATAAAAACACAGAAAGGAGGAGAGAAACTGACAGGACAGTCCCATCATCTAGTTTACAAATGACTACAAATTTGCAAAATAGTCATTTTTAAAGGAAGGGATGGTCAAGATATGCATAAAAGAATGCCTCACTGATATTTAACAGAACTTCATAGTCCATATCGTGTACTAGCTGGTTTGATGAATTGTTTAAACGTGCATTTTGCAGTACTAGAAACTGCCCTTTTCATATTGGGAACACAAGTTCCCAATATGAAAGGCTTTGAACTATGTTATCAGATGGTCCCCATAAATGTTATGACATATTTGAAGCAGTGAGTAATCAAATCAATTGGCTTGCATTTTTTGTCTTGATGTTTGCTAGGTTTGAAAATACCCTTAACTGTATTTTACAGAGACTAATGCAGGAGCAATAAACCTAGAGAAGGGTTTTCAATTTAAACATTGAAAACTGTGTGTGTGTGTGTGTGTGTGTGTGTGAGAGAGAGGGGGGGGGGAGTCTTGTGGCATATTAAAGAAAGAAGAGAGGATTTCAAGCAGTGCCCATCTACTCTCATTGGGCTTCTTTGTATATGACCAAAGACTGAACACTGCAAATGTTGGGTTGGATCCAGACTAAATTAGTCATGCTTTAATCCCAAAGATATCAATGGGACAAGTTAGTCATGATTAACTTTTAACGGGCCTGAAGTATGACTAACTTGGTCTGGATCCAGCCTGTTGTCTGGTAATCTATACAACTATGGTAATAATTACTGTGGGTAGTATACAACTTATATGTTAAGAACAGTTAACTACAATTATAGCATACCACTAACAGAGTTAAGTCTTCCTTCAATAAGGAAATGCCTTTATGGCAAGTCTCTCTCATACTGAAAACCACACAAGAGGGTGACACATACCAGCATGGGCAAGAGACACAAAAAACAATCTTGCACATCTTACTAGAAACAGACCTATACAATCAAACTGTCCTAGGTCACATAATTATTGAGACTAAAAGGGAGGAGGAGTTTGTGGGCCCCTTAGTTCAGAGGTCCAAGTTACCTAGATCTGAGAAAGGGTAATCAGGAGCCAGGGAAGAGGGGACAGGGTATAAGTAAATAATGGACAGAAAATACAATATACATACAACACATGAGCTAGGTGGGAATAATGAGGCTTCTAGTTTAGGGTGGGTGGTTGCAGAAGACCTAATAAATTTAGGAGAGTTAAAGCATGAAGTTCAAGTTAATATGCTAATAATTTATACACTAATAATAATGAAGAGAATAAAGCTCTGTTTAAAGGGACTGAAGAATTTGGTTTTATTGCAATTACTTTTATTCCCATTACATAAATACCATAATCTCTATCCTTTGGTTATGCTGTTCTATTAGTGAGCAAACCCAGAAAGGTGAAGTACAAAGGTTTTTAAATATAAGTAGTATCCCTTAGACCAGGGGTGATAATCTCCAGAGGTCAGGGGGCCACACTGCCCCATTGACCCCACCAGGGACTGCAACCCTGCTGAACTGGCCACCAAAATTTGTTGGCACAGCAGCAGCAAAAAGACCCAGCATTTTTTCTTGAAAATAAGGCACATGGGAAATGCACACCTTGTTTGAAAGAAAAAGTGCACTCCCCAGAGGCTTCCACGAGCATGATTCTGCTTCCAAACAAGGTGCATGCTTCTCGCATGCCTTATTTAAAGTAAAATGCTGCATTTGTTGCATCTGCCACCACAGCTGCAGATCTGGCAGCAGCAGGGGGCAATGGGAGTTGCAAAAAAGCCAGGAAGGGCTGCCTGCAGCCTGTGCATTGCTCAACCTACTTTAAAGGTAAAGGTGTCCCCAACCAGTCGTGTCCGACTCTAGGGTGCGGTGCTCATCCCCGTTTCTAAGCCGAAGAGCCAGCGCTGTCCGAAGACGCTTCCATGGTCATGTGGCCGGCATGACTGAACACCAAGGTGCACGGAACGCTGTTACCTTTCCCGCCGAGGCGGTACCTATTTATCTACTTGCAATTTCTTGCTTTCAAACTGCTAGGTTGGCAGGAGCTGGGACTGAAGACGGGAGCTCACTCCGTCACGCAGCACTCGGGTCTCGAACTGCTGACCTGCCGACCTTCCAGTCTGCAGTTCAGTGTCTTAACCACTAAGCCACCGCGGCCCAGTAACCTACTTTAGACATGTACTAATCCTCAGTATGCAGTCAAGTACCCTGTGCACTCATTCTCAAGATAAGCACCAGTAATTGTGTAAAGGAAACATGTAAGCTTGCAGGTTAATACTGAATCCTTAATGACTTCGTGGTTGCATGTGTTCCATTATGCAGTGTAATATATACCTCTTTCCACAAACACAATGGATCTGTGAATAAGAGTTGTCCCTTTCCTGAAAAAATAGTTTTAACACAGCACCAGTAAATACCAGGATTTCCTGGTATGCAGGAAGGAAATTTTTCTCTGACCTTTAATGGTATTCGACTTTTTTTGACTGCTGCTGAGAAAGCCTGCTTTCATTCATTTTTAAATTATGGGCTTGCAGTCATACAACCTGACACTTAAAGATGGCACCTATAACCCATCTGTCTTGGATGATATTCTCCACTCTTGAGAGAACCAAGACCGCTTTCCCTTTTACTGGGGTCTATAGAAGGTAGGTGGGCCTCAAGTCAGCTAAATTTCTTCTGGAAGCACTGACATTGTTGGGAGTAGTCTACAGGACAGGGGTGGGCAACCGCAGGGGGTCCAGCAGCCACTTTTGACCACCCTCCCCTCCAGCCACACTCCTGCCACTGAGCCAAGTTCAGCAGCAACAAACACACTGGCGGTTTGCCACTGAATTTCAGCAACAAACTGCTATGGAGAGGTAAAAAGGACAAATTTATCTTGTCCTCAAGCTAAATTTGTCCTTTTCACCCCTCCATAGCGGTTTGTTGCCAAAATTTGGTGGCAAACCACCAGTGATGAAGTGGCACGGGCCACAACAGGGGGGCAGCAGGGGCTGCTGTGGCCCACAGGCCACATGTTGCACACCCCTGTCCTAGGATCTCCTCCTTAGAACCTTTACCCCCTTTTGGATGGTGTTATGGTTGGACTTTATAATGTCGATTTGGCTGGGAACCTCTAGGTCTGTAAAATCAGTTTTCTAGATGTTTTCTGCTGGGGTGAAAATTTGACTTCGGCATGATCACCCCACCCCACTCCCAAATCCACTTCTAGGTCTATAAAGAGTTTATCAAACGAGAGACATCTTCCTTCATAAGGTAGGCCTATCAAGTGAGGGATTCAGGATGAATGTCTGGAAGAATCAAGTCTGGCATCTGCAAGATATGCTGGTGATAGCATCATTTTGCTGAGTATAGGTCCAGTTTCTTATTTACTTGCACCTGATCCTTAATTTCATCTATTCAGGATTATATGGCTCTGGAAAAACAAGAGTTTGCCAAGGAAGTCTCCTGGGGAGAATATGTTGTCACAGTATTTCTCTAACTTGCATTTGTGGAATCCTGTTCTTGAACACCTTCCTGCTGGGGGAGGCACAGCTGTAGCATACACCTTTGGTGCAGAGAACACGCCTTGTCTATCCCGTGAGAAGAGAGATGTCTGAATTGTCCAAATAACTCCCATACACCTAACTAAGTCTCCCTGTTCACCCTGTAATCTGTCCCAAAGAAACATCTAGAAGTAACACTCATTCATGCTTGTTAGATGCCAACATTTATATGTGACGGGGGAACAGCTGTTGAGACAGAGGCTTAGTGCTGAGAGAATACCCAGGCCTAGGATCTTAACACTGCTAACATTCTATATAGCATATGAAAGGACGGCAGAAGGAGAAATTATTGTATCTCTTCTAGAGATTTATCTGATCCTAAGAGGTCTCCTTCATCTATAAAAGGAGAGCAAAGTTCTTCAGACTTCTAAAGAAAGCAAACTCAATCCTTCAGAAGCTGAAGCAGAGGGGCTGTGGTGATCTTAGCAGGGACTTTTCCCTTGAGGGTTCTGGCCTGGACTAGAAGAAGACTTCAGATAGGAGACTGTCCTCTTTTCTACTTCCTGTCTTTAGAGAAGGGTGCATTCTGCTTATCTCCCTAGTAATCTTTCATTTTAGAGTTCCCTTCACAGGCGGGATCTGTGGCCTGCAAGGCTTCAAGTCATGTGGAGTCTGCCATTCTATAGAATCCCGCTCCAAATTTTGGGGGGAACTGCTAAGGCCTGATCATGTGCTAATATTACTGAGCGCCCTATGTAACCACTGACTGCAGCAAGATTATATGGAAAGCATCTGATCAAAGGTGGGATATATCACACAAAGATGAATTCTGAGACTCTTTCAGGAATGTTCAACAATAAGTTCATACTGACTTTCTGTCTCCTGCCTTTTTTAAATAAAAGAAACTAGTTTTCTGAAGTGCAGGAATAGACTCACTGATTGATACAGCTTCAAAAAAAAAAGATTAGAAAGGAAAGCCTGTTCTCCCAACACATGAGTATTTAAAACTTTGTCAACTTGTCTGAAATGGGAATTAGGGAATTATTTAAAATGTACAGTTAAAGCAATGTTCCACACTTACAATTTCGTCTTTGATTTTCAGATCAGCTATGCTGGTGTTGCTGCATCCCCTTTTACAGCAGCAATCCTACTGGGCAACCATTCTGTACAACGACATGCATATTGTTATTCCCCTGCTCTTAAATTGAGCCTTCCTAAATGTGCCTGTAAATGGATCATGGATCACTGCCTTGTTGTGGCGAAGGGGCTTGCGTAACTCAGTGAAGCCATAAGCTATGCCGTGCAGGGCCACCCAAGACGGACAGGTCATGGCAGAGAGTTCTGACAAAATGTGGTCCACTGGAGAAGGAAAAAGCAAGGGAGAAAGGGGAAGATGTATCCATCTGAATCCAGAGTTCCAGAGAATAGCAAGGAGAGACAAGAAGGCCTTCTTAAATGAACAATGCAAGGAAATCGAGGAAAACAACAGAATGGGAAAGACTAGAGATCTCTTCAAGAAAATTGGAGATCTCAAGGGAACGTTTATACAGGAAAGATCTGAATGTCCCTGATAGCCATGATAGTGCGGTCACTGAACTTGAGCCGGACATCCTCAAGAGTGAAGTCAAGTGGGCCTTAGGAAGCATTAGTAACAACAAAGCTAGCGGAGATGACAGTATTCCAGCTGAGCTATTTAAAATCCTAAAAGATGATGCTGTTAAAGTGCTGCATTCAATATGCCAACAAATTTGGAACACTCAACAATGACCGCAAGACTGGAAAAGGTCAGTTTACATTCCAATTCCAAAGAAGGGAAACGCCAAAGAGTGTTCAAACTACCGCACAATTGCGCTCATTTCACATGCCAGCAAGGTGATGCTCAAAATCCTACAAGCTAGGCTTCAGCAGTATGTGAACCGAGAACTACCGGAAGTACAAGCTGGGTTTCGAAGAGGCAGAGGAACTAGAGATCAAATCGCCAACATTCGCTGCGTCATGGAGAAAGAAGAGAATTCCAGAAAAACGTCTATTTCTGCTTCATTGACTACGCTAAAGCCTTTGATTGTGTGGATCACAACAAACTCTGGCAAATACTTAAAGTGATGGGAGTACCAGACCACCTTACCTGTCTCCTGAGAAACCTGTACCAGGGTCAAGAAGCAACAGTAAGAACCGGACATGGAACAACCGAGTGGTTCAAAATTGGGAAAGGAGTACGACAAGGCTGCATATTGTCACCTTGCTTATTTAACTTATATGCAGAGTACATCATGAGAAATGCCGGGTTGGATGAATCACAGGTCGGAATTAAGATTGCTGGGAGAATTATCAACAACCTCAGATATGCAGACGATACCACCCTAATGGCAGAAAGCGAAGAGGATCTAAAGAGCCTCTTGTTGAGGGTGAAAGAGGAGAGTGCAAAAGCTGGTTTGAAACTCCACATTAAAAAAACGAAGATCATGGCATCTGGCCCCATCACTTCCTGGCATATAGAAGGGGAAGAAATGGAAGCAGTGACAGATTTCACTTTCTTGGGCCCCAAGATCACCGTAGACGGTGACTGTAGCCATGAAATTAAAAGACGCTTTCTCCTTGGGAGGAAAGCTATGGCAAACCTAGACAGCATAGTAAGAAGCAGAGACATCACCTTGCCGACAAAGGTCCGTCTAATCAAAGCTATGGTTTTCCCAGTAGTAATGTATGGCTGTGAGAGCTGGACTATAAGGAAGGCTGAGCGCCAAAGAATTGATGCTTTCGAACTGTGGTGCTGGAGAAGACTCTTACGAGTCCCCTGGACTGCAAGGAGGTCAAATCAGTCAATCCTAAAGGAAATCAACCCTGAGTGCTCATTGGACGGACAGATACTGAAGCTGAAGCTCCAATATTTTGGCCACCTAATGCGAAGAGAAAAGTCTCTGGAAAAGACCCTGATGCTGGGAAAGACTGAAGGCAAAAGGAGAAGGGGACGACAGAGGATGAGATGGCTAGATAGCATCACTGATGCAATGAATATGAACCTGAACACACTCCGGGAGAGTGCGCAGGACAGGAAGGCCTGGCGTGCTATGGTCCATGGAGTCACGAAGAATCGGACACGACTGAACGACTGAACAACAAATGTGCCTGTACCCAAGGGGTCTTTGAAGACTATGTCTGGTGCAAAGTTTACAGTTGAGACCTTCATATTTATTTCAAAGTGGAAAAGATGGTGAGTCAGCAACTAGAAGGCCAATCCTTTCATTTTCTGTTAATCTGAACTCTCCCCACATTTCCAGAAAGATGCCAAGCGCCTAACAGCTTTTAAAGTCTTGGCAGAACCTGAATTATTTGTGTTTGAAAGTTACTGCAAGCCTGTCTTAGAAGAAGGGAAGATTCATTTGTTATTTAACAGTTACTTCCAGTAAGGAAGTAAAACATGCCACAAAAGCAGCCTTCAGAACTGTTGGCATTAAATAAAACTAGCTTGAATAGAAGTGAAAAGTAACAAACAAGCATAAACCAGTAAAAAAGAAAATCAAACACAGTTTAAAAAAAAAGAGGGAAAAAGGTAACATATAATTTGAAAAATGGTAAGAACATGTACAGG
The DNA here is from genome assembly GCF_057233095.1 of Heloderma suspectum. NCBI lineage: Eukaryota > Metazoa > Chordata > Lepidosauria > Squamata > Helodermatidae > Heloderma > Heloderma suspectum. The sequence continues at coordinate 40,014,483 of NC_139461.1, read as the reverse complement.
CAGGTCTATCCTATGGTCCCTCATAGGGTTCCCGGGGACCATAGAATATGGTCGCTTCCCCCCTCCCAACGCTGTAGACACTGCTACGACCTTGGGAGGGGGAATCTGAGATTGGACTGTTCCCCCCCCACGACATGGCTAAGGAATGCAGTGCGGTGGCTGAGACATCGAAAGAGCTTGAGGAGAGGGAAGGATAGTGAGCCGAGGGAGGAAGAGAAGCCAGGATTCTAAAACTTTGCCATGGCCTGTCGTACTCACAACCAGGTAAGTCAGCTAAATGAACCAAGAGGCTCATCTAGCTAAAACTGTTCAGAAAAGGAGGACTGGGAGGATTTTTGCCTCCATCTTCCTCCTACCCTATCTGGCTCCTGCTGGCAGGGCACAGGATAGAGAGAGGGCTCCAATTTCTTAGGATGGCACTCTAAGACATCTTACTAATAAAGAGCAAAAGAGAACCCAACAGGAAAAAAAATCCAACTAGTTGCTAAGAACTCACTTCTTCACAGCTTGAATGTCCTGTTGTGTATACACTACAGACAAGGCACGATTTTCCTAACACCGTGAAATTAGGAAAAACCCCAGAGTTGTAGATTAAAAAATGGATATTATGCATCTTACTTGGTGAGCTCAAATAGTTAAAGCAACATGGACACATTTCTGAAAAACAGTTTGCCTTTTGAAACCAAGTCCAACATCATGCAAGCAGAATAGGACTTCCCCTTCCTCTTCTCCCTACCCCCATCTACTCTCTACCCCATTTCCTTCCTCTCTCACCCTCCGGAGCAGATTTTGGGTGTGCGCAAGAGGCCACAAGGGGACGGGGAATCCATTCCGTCAGCAGTGTCCATTCCATTGGTGGACAGACACTGTTGAATTTCACCTGGTACATTTTGTATAGTAAGAATATTTTATCTTTATTTTTTTAATTTAAAACATTTTTATCCCACCTTTCCTTAAAGGTCCAAGGCACCTAACTAACTACTTGTATGTGTAAATCTAAAAGATTTAAGTTGCATTAAAGACTTGATTTTTTTTAAACTGTTCACCCCAGATTTTAAATGACTAATGGAAAAATCCTTTCAGCAATTCAACTAAATAATGATTACACCCAACACTAAAAGGGTACCTGATTAAACAAACTTAGGTGGTCGCAGGCAGTTGATTACTATTGCTGGCTATGTATCTGATTATATAGTACAGGCCACAGAAACTGGTTAACATCTCAGCATAGTGCATTTAAACGTTTATCACATGACTATGGCTGACACAATATCAGGCTATTTAATGTTAATATATTCTTATTTTACACTGAATTATAGGAAATGTGACAGTGTTCTTGCAAAGAGCATTATTGTGCATTGCTTTGAAGGCCCTGGTGAGCAAAAGGCAACACACAAATACTTTAAATAAATAAAACAAAATAAAAAATATGAAAAGCTAGTAGCATCTTTAGAATATTTTAAGCTATTATGTTCTTATATTTTCCTGTTCATGGCTTTAAGAAGTGGTAATTGAGATCCTGTTCTACTCCCAGTGTGAGACTACTCCTTGAATCTGCAGATCCTCTCAGGCAATAAATAGCAGACTGTATGCACACATGCATAGTAAGGATCTTTGCATTATCATCATCTGTGGATAGATTCCAGATGATAGCATAAACTATTCAATTTCTTTGGATTCTAAATTCTGAGAAACACTGCTACAGAACAAACAAGGCAGACATGTATACTCATCCATTTCATTCTACTTTTCAGTGTGCTAATTCAGAATCCCAATATATCCCATTCCGGCCAGCATTGGAAAATCGGAAAACAAAAAAGTTTTAGAAATTTTGTTCACAATTAACAGCCCTTTGTAAATAATTGTAAGGTCTTAAAATGGCTGGTTTCTGCTTTTGGCAGTGTAACAGCTGAAAAACAGGAAATGGCTCAGACTACAACAACTGTTAAAGTTAAAACACATGCACTGGAAAGCATGTGATCAGCCATGAAAAGAAATGATTATTTTATTAAGGGAAGTGCTATAAATTTCATTTCTGATTGATCATTAAAAAGAATGTCAGCAAGTGATCTATGTATGTCAATGGAGCAAAGTTACTTACCCAGTCAAGTACTGCTAAGCCAACAACCAGAAACTTCTCATGGATAATATCAAGAAGCTGACAAGGCAGGTCAACATCCCAGTATAGGTTTGTTCCAGTCTTAACTTTAAACCACTTGCTTGGGCACAACTGATGACCAGGAATTCCACACAAGCAAAGGCATGGAATTCCCTTCAGGTGAGTAGTCTAGTGAAAAAGGAACAGAGCAATCAACTCCATCCATTAGAAGCTCACTCATCTTCCATGCTGGCTGCAGAGAAGGTGAACTCCCTTCCTCCACATCCAGTACAGAAGCTGACTGGGCTGGTGAAGCAGGGATACTGTCTCTCCTTCATAGCCTGATAAGGTTCTGTACTGGCTCTGGAGGAAGGGGTTTCATAGAATCATAGAATAGTAGGGTTGGAAGGGCCTACAAGGCCATCGAGTCCAACCCCCTGTTCAATGCAGGTATCCAAGTCAGAGCATCCCTGACAGATGGCTGTCCAGCCTCGTCTTGAATGCCTCCAGTGTGGGAGAGCCCACTACCTCCCTAGGTCATTGGTTCCATTGTCGTATTGCTCTAACAGTCAGGAAGTTTTTCCTGATGTTCAACCGGAATCTGGCTTCCTGTAACTTGAGCCCATTATTCCATGTCCTGCACTCTGGGATGATCGAGAAGAGATCCTGGCCTTCCTCTCTGTGACAACCTTTCAAGTACTTGAAGAGCACTATCATATCTCCCTTCAGTCTTCTCTTCTCAAGGATAAACATGCTCAGTTCTTTCAGTCTCTCTTCGTAGGGCTTTGTTTCCGGTCCCCTGATCATCTTTGTTGCCCTCCTCTGAACCCTCTCCAGTTTGTCTGCATCCTTCTGAAAATGTGGTGCCCAGAACTGGACACAGTACTCCAGATGAGGCCTAACCAGTGCTGAGTAAAGGGGAACTAGTACTTCCCAGGATTTGGAAGCTATGCTTCTATTAATGCAGCCACATTAATAATAGCATTTCCTTTTGCAGCCACATCACATTGTTGGCTCATATTCAGCTTGTGATCTACAACAATTTCAAGATCCTTCTCGCTTGTAGTGTGGTTGAGCCACATATCCCCCATCTTGTAACTGTGCAGTTGTTTCTTTTTCCTAAGAGCAGAACTTGGCATTTATCCCTATTAAATGTCATTCTGTTGTTTTCTGCCCAGCGCTCCAGTCTATCAAGATCACTTTGAATTTTGTTTGTCTTCCAAAGTATTAGCTATCCCTCCCAATTTTGTGTCATCTGCAGATTTGATCAGTATTCCATGTACCTCCTCATCCAAGTCATTAATAAAAATGTTGAAGAGCACTGGGCCCAGGACTGAGCCCTGCGGTACCCCGCTCGTTACCTCTCCCCAGTTTGAGAAGATCCCATTGATAAGTACTCCTGGAGTCCAATTCTGTAACCACCTGTGGATCCATCGGATCGTTGTTTCATCTAGCCCACTTTCAGCTAGTTTGCTCATCAGGATATCATGGGGCACTTTGTCGAAAGCTTTGCTGAAGTCGAGGTATATGATGTCCACAGCATTCCCACAGTACACAAGGGAGGTTACTTGATCAAAAAATGAGATCAGATTCATCTGGCAGGATTTGTTCTTGACAAATCCATATTGGCTTCAAGTCATCACTGCATTGTTTTCAAGATGCTTACAGATGGATTGCTTTATAATCTGCTCCAGAATTTTCCCAGGGATGGATGTCAGACTGACTGGTCTGTAGTTCCCAGGTTCCTCCTTTTTACCCTTTTTGAAGATAGGGACAACATTAGCCCTCCTCCAGTCATCTGGCACTTCACCCATCCTCCATGATTGCTCAAAGAGAATAGACAGCGGTTCTGAGAGTTCTTCTGCCAGTTGCTTTATTACTTTAGGATGCAGTTCATCTGGCCCTGGAGATTTGAACTCATTCAAAGTAATTAGGTGTTCCTTGACCATATGCCTATCGATCTCAGGCTGCAATCCTGCCCCTTCAGCCTGTACTTCGCCTTTGCCAGGGGGGTCATAGACCCTCTTTTGGGAGAAGACTGAGCCAAAGTAGGAATTGAGCACCTCTGCCTTTTCTTTGTCATCGGTTATCATTTTGCCATCTTTATTTAATAGCTGAACCACCATTTCTTTCCTCTATCTTTTACTATGCACGTAGCTGAAGAAAGCCTTTTTGTTGCTTTTAGCATCCTTCACTAACCTCAGCTCGTTCTCAGCTTTAGCCTTCCTGACGCCATCCCTGCAATTCTGTGCTACCTGCCTGTACTCTTCCTTTGTAGCTTGGCCTTCCTTCCACTTTCTATATGTGTCCTTTTTTGTTTTCAGGTCATCTCTAAGATTTTTGTGAAGCCACATTGGCTTCTTCTGTTGTCTTCCACCTTTTCTTCTTGTTGGAATTGTTTGTAATTGTGCCTTGAGAATTTACTTTTTTAAAAGCTCCCACCCATCGTGGACTCCTTTTCTCGTTAGAGTCACTTGCCATGGGACCTTACTGATCATTGTTCTGAGTTTATTAAAATCAGCTTTTCTAAAATCCAGGGTACAGGTTTGACTACATTCGGCTTTTGCTTCCCTTAGAACTAAGAACTCAAGTATAACATGGTCGCTTTTCCCCAGAGTTCCTGTAAGTGCTACTTCATCCACTAAGTCATCTCTGTTAGTTAGGATCAAGGCAAGGATAGCCAATCCTCCAGTTCCTCCTACAGAAAGTAGAGGAAGGAAGTTATCTGCCACACAACTCAGGAATTTCCTGGAGGGGAATTTTGCAGAATTTGTCTCCCAACAAATATCGGGGAAATTGAAGTCCCCCATTACTACATCATGCTTCCTTGAAACATTGGCTATGCGCTTTTCAAGAGTTTCATCCTCGTCTTCTCCTTGATTGGGTGCCCGGTAGTAGACTCCGACCACCAGGTTCCTTTTATTCTTTGCTCCATTTATTTTGATCCAGATGCTCTTGATGGGGCTACCAAACTCATCCTCCTGTATTTCTGTGCAGAGATCTGTGTTTTTCACATACAGTGCAACCCCACCTCCCTTTCGGTTCCTCCTGTTCTTTTTGAACAAGTTATATCGTTCAATTGCTGTATTCGTCATGAGAGTCATCCGACCAAGTCTCAGTTATACCTATCAGGTCATAATTTCCCTCTTGTATTAAGAGTTCAAGTTCGTTCTGTTTGTTTCCCATACTCTGGGCATTAGTATATAGACATCGAAGACCATGTGCTTCATAGTCTGGCTTTCTTCCTACATGTTTGTGAAGACTATTATTGGGCGCTATTAGAGCTGTTCTCTCTGTTGCGGTGCATGAGCCTTCGTCCATTGTCACCCCCAACTTTACATCTCCCTTCCCTGTAGGATTCAGTTTAAAGCCTTCCTGATGGAAGTTCTTCATGCTGGGCCAAACGCATTCTTCCCATCCTTTGTGAGGTGCAACCCATCCCTTGCCAACAGCCCGTCTTCCAGGAAGTATAGCCCGAGGTCCTAGAATCCAAATCTCTCATGCCAGGACCACCTTCGTAGCCAGTCATTCACCCAGAGAATTTTTCTTTCCTTTTCTACCCCTCTTCTAACTACTGGATGGCTGGATGAGAAAACTATCTGGGCCCCAAAGTTCTTGAGTTTCCTTCCCAAAGCTTCAAAGTCTGACGTAATTTCTTCACAGCTCTGCTTGCCCGTATCATTTGTTCCCACATGGATGAGAAGGGATATCTGTCAGTGGGCTTTATGAGTGCAGCAACCTTTCAGTCACGTCTCTAATCCGTCCTCCCGGGAGACAACATACCTGGCGAGTCCATGGGTCTTCGCAACATACTTGGGTCTTGATCCCACGCAGCAAGGAGTCTCCCACTACTACTACTCTTCTCGTCTTGTTGTAGGTCTGGTTTTCATTGCCCCTGCTTGACTGACCTTCAGCCTCTTGCTCACTCCAGTTCCCCTGTAATTCTTCCTCTGCAGTCTGTCCTCCAGTCTCATCCTCAAGTACCTGGAATTGGTTCCACAGCTCTACTGCTTCCACTGGTGCAGAGTGGCATCTATTTCTTCTTCTCTTGTCACCCTTTTCCAAGGAGTATCCTCTACTGCATTTTTCCTCACCTCAGCATTTCCCACTTCTGCCTCAGCTTGCTGTTGCTCTTCAAGCTTCTAGTCTTCACTTTGCTGCTGTAGTTCTTCACTTTGCTGCTGTAGTTTCACCTGATTTGTGCCCAGTATGGAAGGTGATCAGACTGGTACAGCAGGAGCTGGCACAGCACCATGGCTTCTATGGAGGATAGACTGTAGGCAAAGCCCCTTCCTGTAAATCCAACATAAAAAGCAAGCAGGCTGGCAGAAGAAGGGAGTGATTCATGCCTCCTGCACCAACCCCATTTCTATGTTGGATGAGCAGGAGGGAGCTTTACCACTTCCATGTCCAGCACAGAAACACAGCAGGCTGGAGACATGGATCATTCCTTGTCTCCACCAGCTCACTGACCGAGAAGGAAGGGGCCTCAAAAATCTTATAAGTAAAAAGCAGGTAGTTTTTTTTTCAGGCTAGTAACTTTTGGTGGCTTAGAAACAAGACTGGGTTTGTCCAAGTGTTTTTTTTGTTAAGCTTTGTCTGTTTTCTGTTAATATGAGGTAGATGCTCTTTATATTTCCTTCTGACATTCTTAGCTGACAAGTTAATCCTTTAAAAAAAAGAAATGTTCCCCCAACCCCACATTTACCTGCACACAACCGGTGCCAATCTGTGAAGCCCTACAGAACAGGAAGCAAATGCCATCCACCAGTTGATACAAAGTGCTCTTACCTTTTAAGTTGTGCAAACCGAGTTATGTTTCATAAAAGAACTTTGAACACTATTATGGTCTCCAATTAAATCATCTCACATATAATAATACTCATAATTAAGGTGAATTATTGACAGTGTGAAGGAGTGCTGTTGAGGCATTTAATGACTGGCAGTCCATGGCTCCATGAACACAGAAATGTTCATAACATGGCAACAAGTAGGGCCAAGGAAGCTATAAAAACACACAGGATTCCCGAGAATGCTGGAATGGCTGGCCTACAACTTCACTCATATGTATTACTGAGATTTCTATTCTAATAGAGAGAGAGAGAAACTCCCAAAGCACCTATGCAGGCTGCACAGCCGCTAGCCTTCTAGTTACCAGATACAGAGAGAGATAGTGACTAAAGGCTCAAAAGAGCAGTATGGAGGGAAATGAGACACTAAATAGTTCAGAGTGCAAAGCCTCAAGGCATGTGGGAGTCTGAAGCCCTGAAATCTCTCAGTAAGAATTATGGAGCACTACATTTTCCATTACTATTTTTCCCATGAAAAATGTTTCAATTGTAAAGACACATTATTTCATAAAATTCTCTTTTAATCAAATGAAGACATACAATACCAGTCAAATTGAGCAATTTCAAAGTTGCAATTAACTTTTTCAGGTGAAATCCCCCTAACCCCCAGTCTATTTATTTGTTACTCAACTATGTGTAATAGCCTCAAACTAAAAATGCACATAATCCAAACATGCTAGATCAGATCGCAATCTATTTAGGGCATTAGAAAATGTTCTGATTAAAAGGTTTGCAAAACATACACCGATAGGTAATATTCAGAAGGAGTAAAGAATTTTGCAGCTTTCCCCCAGGGCAACAGCAATCACTTGCTATACCTGGAAGGCTAAGCTCCTGCTACAGTTACATATTTTATTCATTATGTACATAATGGGCTTTGAGGAACTCTTGTACAGCCTCCTGGGTTTGATACCATAAAATGGAGGACTGAACACTGAAAAAAATAAGCTTTTCATTGAACAGACTTTAAAAATAACCAACTGAGAAAGAATATTCATGAAAACCTAAAATATTTAGAATCAGTAAGTAAAAAGTGACGTTTGGAACTCTATTTCCAAAACCTTTAAGCATATGGCATCAAATAATATAAAGCACAATAATAAGCTTTCAGTGGATTACAACGGGCAACAGAGCCAGACTAGCACATACACAAATGAGTTAGATCATTGCATTGTAAGTTTCCTATTGAATCCAGGAACTAGCAATTAAAACTTTTCTACAGCCTCCTGGGTTTATACCATAAATCACAGGACAGAACACTAAAAAAATGGTTTTCATTCAACAGACTTTAAAAATAGTCCTCAGAAAGAGTATTCATGAAAACCCAAAATATTTAGAATCAGTAAGCCTTTACAAAGTGAAGTTTGGAACTCTATTTCCAAAGTCTTTAAGCATATGGCATCAAATAATGTATAGCACAGGAATAATCTTTCAGTGGACTACAATGGGCAGCAGATCCAGACTAGCACATACACATATGAGTTAGATCACTGTATTGCACTATTATTGCGGGCTTCCTATTGAACCCAGGAATTAATCACAGGCACCGAGATCTAGGGGATACCATCCATCTATCTCCAGAATCATGCATGGAACTACAATATTATAATAATCATATTATAAATAAAATAAACATTCCTATTTTATGTCTTCCAGCTAGTTGAGTTCTGTATTGTGTTCAGTTCTTGAGTCTAGTAACCAATGAATGAACATTTACTTTTCATCTTATGGAGAAACAGTATTATAATTTGCTTATGAAAGGTTCTGGCCACAGCTGTCAACTAAGTGATCTGCCTTAGTACTCTTGCACAGAGAGAACAAAACAGTAATCTGTTTGCTTCTTGTTTGTTGTTCAGTCGTTCAGTCGTGTCCGACTCTTCGTGACCCCATGGACCATAGCACGCCAGGCCTTCCTGTCCTGCGCACTCTCCCGGAGTGTGCTCAAGTTCATATTCATTGCATCCGTGATGCTATCTAGCCATCTCATCCTCTGTCGTCCCCTTCTCCTTTTGCCTTCAGTCTTTCCCAGCATCAGGGTCTTTTCCAGAGACTTTTCTCTTCGCATTAGGTGGCCAAAATACTGGAGATTCAGCTTCAGTATCTGTCCTTCCAATGAGCAGTCAGGGTTGATTTCCTTTAGGATTGACTGATTTGACCTCCTTGCAGTCCAGGGGACTCGTAAGAGTCTTCTCCAGCACCACAGTTCGAAGGCATCAATTCTTCGGCGCTCAGCCTTCCTTATAGTCCAGCTCTCACAGCCATACATTACTACTGGGAAAACCATAGCTTTGATTAGACGGACCTTTGTCGGCAAGGTGATGTCTCTGCTTCTTACTATGCTGTCTAGGTTGGCCATAGCTTTCCTCCCAAGGAGAAAGCGTCTTTTAATTTCATGGCTACAGTCACCGTCTACGGTGATCTTGGGGCCCAAGAAAGTAAAATCTGTCACTGCTTCCATTTCTTCCCCTTCTATATGCCAGGAAGTGATGGGGCCAGATGCCATGATCTTAGTTTTTTTAATGTGGAGTTTCAAACCAGCTTTTGCACTCTCCTCTTTCACCCTCAACAAGAGGCTCTTTAGATCCTCTTCACTTTCTGCCATTAGGGTGGTATCGTCTGCATATCTGAGGTTGTTGATAATTCTCCCGGCAATCTTAATTCCGACCTGTGATTCATCCAACCCGGCGTTTCTCATGATGTACTCTGCATATAAGTTAAATAAGCAGGGTGACAATATGCAGCCTTGTCGTACTCCTTTCCCAATTTTGAACCACTCGGTTGTTCCATGTCTGGTTCTTACTGTTGCTTCTTGACCCTCGTACAGGTTTCTCAGGAGACAGGTAAGGTGGTCTGGTACTCCCATCACTTTAAGAATTTGCCACAGTATGTTGTGATCCACACAATCAAAGGCTTTAGCGTAGTCAATGAAGCAGAAATAGACGTTTTTCTGGAATTCTCTTGCTTTCTCCATGATCCAGCGAACGTTGGCGATTTGATCTCTAGTTCCTCTGCCTCTTCGAAACCCAGCTTGTACTTCCAGTAGTTCTCGGTTCGCATACTGCTGAAGCCTAGCTTGTAGGATTTTGAGCATCACCTTGCTGGCATGCGAAATGAGCGCAATTGTGCGGTAGTTTGAACACGCTTTGGCGTTGCCCTTCTTTGGAACTGGAATGTAAACTGACCTTTTCCAGTCTTGCGGCCATTGCTGAGTGTTCCAAATTTGTTGGCATATTGAATGCAGCACTTTAACAGCATCATCTTTTAGGATTTTAAATAGCTCAGCTGGAATACTGTCATCTTCGCTAGCTTTGTTGTTACTAATGCTTCCTAGGGCCCACTTGACTTCACTCTTGAGGATGTCCGGCTCAAGTTCAGTGACCGCACTATCATGGCTATCAGGGACATTCAGATCTTTCCTGTGGAGTTCTTCTGTGTATTCTTGCCACCTCTTCTTAATCTCATCTGCTTCTGTTAGGTCCCTGCCTTCTTTGTCCTTTATCATACCTGTCTTTGCACAAAACGTTCCCTTGAGATCTCCATTTTTCTTGAAGAGATCTCTAGTCTTTCCCATTCTGTTGTTTTCCTTGTTTTCTTTCCATTGTTCATTTAAGAAGGCCTTCTTGTCTCTCCTTGCTATTCTCTGGAACTCTGCATTCAGTTGGATATATCTTCCCCTTTCTTCCTTGCTTTTCACTTCCCTTCTTTCGTGAGCTACTTGTAAAGCCACATCAGACAGCCACTTGGGTTTCTTGCATTTCTTTTTCTTTGGGATGGATTTCGTTGCTGCCTCCTGAACACTGTTACGGACCTCCGTCCATAGTTCCTCAGGCACTCTGTCTATCAGGTCTAATCCCTGAAATCTATTCCTCACCTCCACTGTATATTCATAAGGGATATGATTTAGGTCATACCTGAACGGTTTAGTGGTTTTCTTCTACGAAATTTTGCAACAAGAACTCATGATCTGAGCCACAGTCAGCTCCAGGTCTTGTTTTTACTGACTGTATAGAGCTTCTCCATCTTTGACTGCCAAGTACATAATCAATCTGATTTCAATATTGACCATCTGGTGATGTCCATGTGTAGAGTCGCCTCTTGTGCTGTTGGAAAAGAGTGTTTGCTATGATCAGCGTGTTCTCTTGGCAAAACTCTTATTAGCTTTTGTCCTGCTTCATTTTGTACACCAAGGCCATGCCTGCCTGTTATCCCGGTGATTTCTTGACTTCCTACTTTAGCATTCCAATCCCCTATGATGAAGAGGACATCTTTTTTTGGTGTTAGTTCTAGAAGGTGTTGGAGGTCTTCAAAGAACCGATCAACCTCAGCTTCTTCGGCATCAGTGGCTGGGGCATAGACTTGAATTACTGTGATGTTGAATGGTTTGCCTTGGATTCGTACTGAGATCATTCTATCGTTTTTAAGATTGTACCCCAGTACTGCTTTTCCCACCCTTTTGTTGACTATGAGTGCTACTCCATTTCTTCTAAGGGATTCTTGCCCACAGTAGTAGATACGATGGTCACCTGAATTAAATTCGCCCATGCCTGTCCATTTTAGTTCGCTGATTCCCAAGATGTCAATGTTCAGTCTCGCCATCTCATGTTTGACCACCTCCAGTTTACCTTGATTCATTGATCTGACATTCCAGGTTCCTAAACAATATTGTTCTTTACAGCATCGGATTTTCTTTTCACCACCAGACACATCCATAGCTGAGTGTCCTTTCGGCTTTGGCCCAGCCGCTTCACTCTTTCTGGCGCTACTTGGAAATACCCTCTGCTCTTCCCCAGTAGTATATTGGACACCTTCCGACCTGAGGGGCTCATCTTCCGGTGTCATCTCTTTTAGCCTTGTGATACGTTCCATGGGGTTTTCTTGGCAAGAATACTGGAGTGGGTTGCCATTTCCTTCTCCAGCGGACCACATTTTGTCAGAACTCTCTGCCATGACCTGTCCATCTTGGGTGGCCCTGCACGGCATAGCTTATGGCTTCACTGAGTTACGCAAGCCCCTTCGCCACAACAAGGCAGATAATTCTTCAGCGTATATGAACTGCATGATCAAAGGTTTCAGATTATGCTCCTAGTTTGTATGAAGATAATTTATTTAGAAATCAATATTTATTTGGAAATTAATATGTTTTAATTGTTATAGCAACAAGTTAGTAAGCATGCTTATTTAGGAAAAAAATCAAAATGGAAAACTTGATGTAAAATCAATTCACCCTAATGGACTTGGGAAGTGACCATCATGTCCCATTTAGCTGATGTGTTGGCTCCTCCCAAAGTCAATTCTTTGGCTGATGTGTTGGCTCCTGATGTGTTGGCTCCTCCCAAAGTCGATTCCTCCCTCCAAGAGATACAGCAGAGTACAGAAGACAATACTCACATGGACATTAGAAGCAAATAGCTATTTCACATGAGCAGCATCACTGCAATTTATTACACGGTCATTAGAGAGTTTAACATTTGAATTCTAAGGTACCTGATTATCTTCTCTCAAATTAAACCCCTGTATCTCCTACATTACACCAAGGGCTTTCAAATGACCCCTTGTTGGTATAAATCTGCCAAGCAGCTTTATAATGTAATTCTACACCTGTCTATTGAGAAGTAAGATCCACTGAATTCAATAGGGCTTACTGCCAAGTATGTGGGTATAGGACTGCACCATTAAAGTCTCTCTAGAAATTGAACAATTGCTACTTATGCAGATTCTATTTTTGATAAAAGCAAAAAACTATTTTACAGGACTACTGCAGTTTGTATGTAAATACAACCATAATAAAAATAAATGCTATAAGAACATCTTAATTCTTGTGGGTGGGGAAATACAATGATTCCCAGAGCATGGGAAATTAAATAAGAAGCCATTTTTAGCGCAAGAGTCTTGATAATAAAACCCAGTCAGGTATACTTTGGACTTTCATAATCATGATGCAGTTTTTTTAAAAAAAAAATTAGCAGCTAATCTATGAGCATCCACTTAAGGTATATAAATGCTTTGGTGAATTATGAGAGGAAATTATAGCCATTTCCCCCAATAACATCAGTCTTTTCTAGGAACTTGTAATATACACAGCACACACTTTACTCCAGTAAGAACCTATAGAATCTATAGAACAGATTAAAATAGATGGGGAGAAATAGACATTCCAATCCATACCTATCCAATCCATAGTTCAATCTTAAGAAGATACATACACAATTATAGCATCTATCTTCTTCTTTTGCTCCTTCACGAATAATGCTTATAGCAACTCAGGATTTTAATATTTATATATCACCAATGAACATAGTTTAAAGAAAACGTATGGACCTTAGAATCTAAAGTTCAACAGTGAGGAGAATAATGCAAAGTCAGAAAGATAAGTAACAAGTGATGAATAGAGGCAAATGCAATTGCATGTACTTGGGCTTTGTTTCGGTGCAGGATGAGGATCAATAGTTAAGCCATGAATCCATGAAAAAGGTGGGTTTTAACAACGACTTTATAAAGTCAATACAAACCTCTTCCCAAACAGCACAAGTTTTAAGTAGACAAGAAACTTGGGGAACAAATCAAAAACATAAAGGGAAGTAAGGGGCAAGAATATGTAGAACCTGAAAAATTACACACATTTAAATAGTACATACAGTTAGAAACCATCGTTTCACAAAGGTCATAGTTTCTGCTCAGGACATCCAGCAAAACAGGCATTTTTATGTAGGTGTCATAAGCATAACATAGGTGTATAAAAGAAATATTGAAAGTCACTTAAATTTAACTTTTACTGAAAAGCTGGTGCAGTTTCAATGTGACCCTTAAAAGCTGAACAGTGACTATTCCTGTATTAATACTTAAACAAAATAAGAGTACCATGTAGATGCTCTTTTTGTATTCTGTATAGTATTTCAGTAGAAATACACACAAAAGCACATATTCTATACCTATTAGTGTACTTCTCTGGGGGTTCAAGGCATTAAAACAAAAGCATGACTCAATGACCAAATGTTCTACTGGCATACCACCAATTAATTCAATAATATTATGCCAACAGAAAACATTGTAGCCTTATTCAGTTAATTCCTTAATCACACAAACACTCTCAGCATATGTAATGTTGCCAAACAATTTGAAAAGAAATTATTTTGTAGCTAGGTGGCTAGGGTTTACTGTTGTCTTGTTTTTGTTAAAGCATGTTAAAAGCAAAGTCAAGTACTTCAAAAATAGAGGAGTATTATGTAACACTACCTAATGTGTTTTGGTTATCAAATGATATACATAGAAAGACAGTTATGAAAGTTTCATTTGATACCGAAAAATCAAAAGGTAGCCAAACAACTCAAGTTCAAATAGCCTTATCCAAACTAGGGTGCCCTGGGCAAGTTAAGAATTGCCTCCAGGGAATCAAACAAAGGAGCTAGTTAAAAATTATTTCTTAGCCACAAGTGATTGACAGCAAATGTGTGGCAGGCAAGCTATTAACTTTTTGTGGATGTATTTAAGGTTACCTTTATCCTATGTTCTGCACCAAGTTGCTTATTTCACCAGCAATACAGCCAAAAAGAATGTATAGAATTAGGTTAACTTCCATCTTTTACATATCCTCATTAAAAATTAGTATAACCACTGTTAAACATTAAGTTATTTCCATCACTGCATGACAATTCTGAAGGTTGTATTAACTGCTTTGTAGGAATACACCCCGCACTTCATCCTCCATTTTTTTAAGTGGCTAAAAGTAGTCCATTATGTTATCATGAGATTGCCCCTTAACAATTCAGGCAGAGATAGTCAACCTGATGCAATCCAGATATTTTGGACTACAACAGCCCTCAGCTCCAGCCATCTTGGGATCAGAGATTATGTGAGTTGTAATCCAAAGCATCTGGAGGGCACTGGATTGCCTACCCCTGAATTAAGGAATCAGTTGTTGTTGTTCAGTCGTTCAGTCGTGTCCGACTCTTCGTGACCCCATGGACCATAGCACGCCAGGCCTTCCTGTCCTGCGCACTCTCCCGGAGTGTGCTCAAGTTCATATTCATTGCATCCGTGATGCTATCTAGCCATCTCATCCTCTGTCGTCCCCTTCTCCTTTTGCCTTCAGTCTTTCCCAGCATCAGGGTCTTTTCCAGAGACTTTTCTCTTCGCATTAGGTGGCCAAAATACTGGAGATTCAGCTTCAGTATCTGTCCTTCCAATGAGCAGTCAGGGTTGATTTCCTTTAGGATTGACTGATTTGACCTCCTTGCAGTCCAGGGGACTCGTAAGAGTCTTCTCCAGCACCACAGTTCGAAGGCATCAATTCTTCGGCGCTCAGCCTTCCTTATAGTCCAGCTCTCACAGCCATACATTACTACTGGGAAAACCATAGCTTTGATTAGACGGACCTTTGTCGGCAAGGTGATGTCTCTGCTTCTTACTATGCTGTCTAGGTTGGCCATAGCTTTCCTCCCAAGGAGAAAGCGTCTTTTAATTTCATGGCTACAGTCACCGTCTACGGTGATCTTGGGGCCCAAGAAAGTAAAATCTGTCACTGCTTCCATTTCTTCCCCTTCTATATGCCAGGAAGTGATGGGGCCAGATGCCATGATCTTAGTTTTTTTAATGTGGAGTTTCAAACCAGCTTTTGCACTCTCCTCTTTCACCCTCAACAAGAGGCTCTTTAGATCCTCTTCACTTTCTGCCATTAGGGTGGTATCGTCTGCATATCTGAGGTTGTTGATAATTCTCCCGGCAATCTTAATTCCGACCTGTGATTCATCCAACCCGGCGTTTCTCATGATGTACTCTGCATATAAGTTAAATAAGCAGGGTGACAATATGCAGCCTTGTCGTACTCCTTTCCCAATTTTGAACCACTCGGTTGTTCCATGTCTGGTTCTTACTGTTGCTTCTTGACCCTCGTACAGGTTTCTCAGGAGACAGGTAAGGTGGTCTGGTACTCCCATCACTTTAAGAATTTGCCACAGTATGTTGTGATCCACACAATCAAAGGCTTTAGCGTAGTCAATGAAGCAGAAATAGACGTTTTTCTGGAATTCTCTTGCTTTCTCCATGATCCAGCGAACGTTGGCGATTTGATCTCTAGTTCCTCTGCCTCTTCGAAACCCAGCTTGTACTTCCAGTAGTTCTCGGTTCGCATACTGCTGAAGCCTAGCTTGTAGGATTTTGAGCATCACCTTGCTGGCATGCGAAATGAGCGCAATTGTGCGGTAGTTTGAACACGCTTTGGCGTTGCCCTTCTTTGGAACTGGAATGTAAACTGACCTTTTCCAGTCTTGCGGCCATTGCTGAGTGTTCCAAATTTGTTGGCATATTGAATGCAGCACTTTAACAGCATCATCTTTTAGGATTTTAAATAGCTCAGCTGGAATACTGTCATCTTCGCTAGCTTTGTTGTTACTAATGCTTCCTAGGGCCCACTTGACTTCACTCTTGAGGATGTCCGGCTCAAGTTCAGTGACCGCACTATCATGGCTATCAGGGACATTCAGATCTTTCCTGTGGAGTTCTTCTGTGTATTCTTGCCACCTCTTCTTAATCTCATCTGCTTCTGTTAGGTCCCTGCCTTCTTTGTCCTTTATCATACCTGTCTTTGCACAAAACGTTCCCTTGAGATCTCCATTTTTCTTGAAGAGATCTCTAGTCTTTCCCATTCTGTTGTTTTCCTTGTTTTCTTTCCATTGTTCATTTAAGAAGGCCTTCTTGTCTCTCCTTGCTATTCTCTGGAACTCTGCATTCAGTTGGATATATCTTCCCCTTTCTTCCTTGCTTTTCACTTCCCTTCTTTCGTGAGCTACTTGTAAAGCCACATCAGACAGCCACTTGGGTTTCTTGCATTTCTTTTTCTTTGGGATGGATTTCGTTGCTGCCTCCTGAACACTGTTACGGACCTCCGTCCATAGTTCCTCAGGCACTCTGTCTATCAGGTCTAATCCCTGAAATCTATTCCTCACCTCCACTGTATATTCATAAGGGATATGATTTAGGTCATACCTGAACGGTTTAGTGGTTTTCTTCTACGAAATTTTGCAACAAGAACTCATGATCTGAGCCACAGTCAGCTCCAGGTCTTGTTTTTACTGACTGTATAGAGCTTCTCCATCTTTGACTGCCAAGTACATAATCAATCTGATTTCAATATTGACCATCTGGTGATGTCCATGTGTAGAGTCGCCTCTTGTGCTGTTGGAAAAGAGTGTTTGCTATGATCAGCGTGTTCTCTTGGCAAAACTCTTATTAGCTTTTGTCCTGCTTCATTTTGTACACCAAGGCCATGCCTGCCTGTTATCCCGGTGATTTCTTGACTTCCTACTTTAGCATTCCAATCCCCTATGATGAAGAGGACATCTTTTTTTGGTGTTAGTTCTAGAAGGTGTTGGAGGTCTTCAAAGAACCGATCAACCTCAGCTTCTTCGGCATCAGTGGCTGGGGCATAGACTTGAATTACTGTGATGTTGAATGGTTTGCCTTGGATTCGTACTGAGATCATTCTATCGTTTTTAAGATTGTACCCCAGTACTGCTTTTCCCACCCTTTTGTTGACTATGAGTGCTACTCCATTTCTTCTAAGGGATTCTTGCCCACAGTAGTAGATACGATGGTCACCTGAATTAAATTCGCCCATGCCTGTCCATTTTAGTTCGCTGATTCCCAAGATGTCAATGTTCAGTCTCGCCATCTCATGTTTGACCACCTCCAGTTTACCTTGATTCATTGATCTGACATTCCAGGTTCCTAAACAATATTGTTCTTTACAGCATCGGATTTTCTTTTCACCACCAGACACATCCATAGCTGAGTGTCCTTTCGGCTTTGGCCCAGCCGCTTCACTCTTTCTGGCGCTACTTGGAAATACCCTCTGCTCTTCCCCAGTAGTATATTGGACACCTTCCGACCTGAGGGGCTCATCTTCCGGTGTCATCTCTTTTAGCCTTGTGATACGTTCCATGGGGTTTTCTTGGCAAGAATACTGGAGTGGGTTGCCATTTCCTTCTCCAGCGGACCACATTTTGTCAGAACTCTCTGCCATGACCTGTCCATCTTGGGTGGCCCTGCACGGCATAGCTTATGGCTTCACTGAGTTACGCAAGCCCCTTCGCCACAACAAGGCAGATAATTCTTCAGCGTATATGAACTGCATGATCAAAGGTTTCAGATTATGCTCCTAGTTTGTATGAAGATAATTTATTTAGAAATCAATATTTATTTGGAAATTAATATGTTTTAATTGTTATAGCAACAAGTTAGTAAGCATGCTTATTTAGGAAAAAAATCAAAATGGAAAACTTGATGTAAAATCAATTCACCCTAATGGACTTGGGAAGTGACCATCATGTCCCATTTAGCTGATGTGTTGGCTCCTCCCAAAGTCAATTCTTTGGCTGATGTGTTGGCTCCTGATGTGTTGGCTCCTCCCAAAGTCGATTCCTCCCTCCAAGAGATACAGCAGAGTACAGAAGACAATACTCACATGGACATTAGAAGCAAATAGCTATTTCACATGAGCAGCATCACTGCAATTTATTACACGGTCATTAGAGAGTTTAACATTTGAATTCTAAGGTACCTGATTATCTTCTCTCAAATTAAACCCCTGTATCTCCTACATTACACCAAGGGCTTTCAAATGACCCCTTGTTGGTATAAATCTGCCAAGCAGCTTTATAATGTAATTCTACACCTGTCTATTGAGAAGTAAGATCCACTGAATTCAATAGGGCTTACTGCCAAGTATGTGGGTATAGGACTGCACCATTAAAGTCTCTCTAGAAATTGAACAATTGCTACTTATGCAGATTCTATTTTTGATAAAAGCAAAAAACTATTTTACAGGACTACTGCAGTTTGTATGTAAATACAACCATAATAAAAATAAATGCTATAAGAACATCTTAATTCTTGTGGGTGGGGAAATACAATGATTCCCAGAGCATGGGAAATTAAATAAGAAGCCATTTTTAGCGCAAGAGTCTTGATAATAAAACCCAGTCAGGTATACTTTGGACTTTCATAATCATGATGCAGTTTTTTTAAAAAAAAAATTAGCAGCTAATCTATGAGCATCCACTTAAGGTATATAAATGCTTTGGTGAATTATGAGAGGAAATTATAGCCATTTCCCCCAATAACATCAGTCTTTTCTAGGAACTTGTAATATACACAGCACACACTTTACTCCAGTAAGAACCTATAGAATCTATAGAACAGATTAAAATAGATGGGGAGAAATAGACATTCCAATCCATACCTATCCAATCCATAGTTCAATCTTAAGAAGATACATACACAATTATAGCATCTATCTTCTTCTTTTGCTCCTTCACGAATAATGCTTATAGCAACTCAGGATTTTAATATTTATATATCACCAATGAACATAGTTTAAAGAAAACGTATGGACCTTAGAATCTAAAGTTCAACAGTGAGGAGAATAATGCAAAGTCAGAAAGATAAGTAACAAGTGATGAATAGAGGCAAATGCAATTGCATGTACTTGGGCTTTGTTTCGGTGCAGGATGAGGATCAATAGTTAAGCCATGAATCCATGAAAAAGGTGGGTTTTAACAACGACTTTATAAAGTCAATACAAACCTCTTCCCAAACAGCACAAGTTTTAAGTAGACAAGAAACTTGGGGAACAAATCAAAAACATAAAGGGAAGTAAGGGGCAAGAATATGTAGAACCTGAAAAATTACACACATTTAAATAGTACATACAGTTAGAAACCATCGTTTCACAAAGGTCATAGTTTCTGCTCAGGACATCCAGCAAAACAGGCATTTTTATGTAGGTGTCATAAGCATAACATAGGTGTATAAAAGAAATATTGAAAGTCACTTAAATTTAACTTTTACTGAAAAGCTGGTGCAGTTTCAATGTGACCCTTAAAAGCTGAACAGTGACTATTCCTGTATTAATACTTAAACAAAATAAGAGTACCATGTAGATGCTCTTTTTGTATTCTGTATAGTATTTCAGTAGAAATACACACAAAAGCACATATTCTATACCTATTAGTGTACTTCTCTGGGGGTTCAAGGCATTAAAACAAAAGCATGACTCAATGACCAAATGTTCTACTGGCATACCACCAATTAATTCAATAATATTATGCCAACAGAAAACATTGTAGCCTTATTCAGTTAATTCCTTAATCACACAAACACTCTCAGCATATGTAATGTTGCCAAACAATTTGAAAAGAAATTATTTTGTAGCTAGGTGGCTAGGGTTTACTGTTGTCTTGTTTTTGTTAAAGCATGTTAAAAGCAAAGTCAAGTACTTCAAAAATAGAGGAGTATTATGTAACACTACCTAATGTGTTTTGGTTATCAAATGATATACATAGAAAGACAGTTATGAAAGTTTCATTTGATACCGAAAAATCAAAAGGTAGCCAAACAACTCAAGTTCAAATAGCCTTATCCAAACTAGGGTGCCCTGGGCAAGTTAAGAATTGCCTCCAGGGAATCAAACAAAGGAGCTAGTTAAAAATTATTTCTTAGCCACAAGTGATTGACAGCAAATGTGTGGCAGGCAAGCTATTAACTTTTTGTGGATGTATTTAAGGTTACCTTTATCCTATGTTCTGCACCAAGTTGCTTATTTCACCAGCAATACAGCCAAAAAGAATGTATAGAATTAGGTTAACTTCCATCTTTTACATATCCTCATTAAAAATTAGTATAACCACTGTTAAACATTAAGTTATTTCCATCACTGCATGACAATTCTGAAGGTTGTATTAACTGCTTTGTAGGAATACACCCCGCACTTCATCCTCCATTTTTTTAAGTGGCTAAAAGTAGTCCATTATGTTATCATGAGATTGCCCCTTAACAATTCAGGCAGAGATAGTCAACCTGATGCAATCCAGATATTTTGGACTACAACAGCCCTCAGCTCCAGCCATCTTGGGATCAGAGATTATGTGAGTTGTAATCCAAAGCATCTGGAGGGCACTGGATTGCCTACCCCTGAATTAAGGAATCAGTTGTTGTTGTTCAGTCGTTCAGTCGTGTCCGACTCTTCGTGACCCCATGGACCATAGCACGCCAGGCCTTCCTGTCCTGCGCACTCTCCCGGAGTGTGCTCAAGTTCATATTCATTGCATCCGTGATGCTATCTAGCCATCTCATCCTCTGTCGTCCCCTTCTCCTTTTGCCTTCAGTCTTTCCCAGCATCAGGGTCTTTTCCAGAGACTTTTCTCTTCGCATTAGGTGGCCAAAATACTGGAGATTCAGCTTCAGTATCTGTCCTTCCAATGAGCAGTCAGGGTTGATTTCCTTTAGGATTGACTGATTTGACCTCCTTGCAGTCCAGGGGACTCGTAAGAGTCTTCTCCAGCACCACAGTTCGAAGGCATCAATTCTTCGGCGCTCAGCCTTCCTTATAGTCCAGCTCTCACAGCCATACATTACTACTGGGAAAACCATAGCTTTGATTAGACGGACCTTTGTCGGCAAGGTGATGTCTCTGCTTCTTACTATGCTGTCTAGGTTGGCCATAGCTTTCCTCCCAAGGAGAAAGCGTCTTTTAATTTCATGGCTACAGTCACCGTCTACGGTGATCTTGGGGCCCAAGAAAGTAAAATCTGTCACTGCTTCCATTTCTTCCCCTTCTATATGCCAGGAAGTGATGGGGCCAGATGCCATGATCTTAGTTTTTTTAATGTGGAGTTTCAAACCAGCTTTTGCACTCTCCTCTTTCACCCTCAACAAGAGGCTCTTTAGATCCTCTTCACTTTCTGCCATTAGGGTGGTATCGTCTGCATATCTGAGGTTGTTGATAATTCTCCCGGCAATCTTAATTCCGACCTGTGATTCATCCAACCCGGCGTTTCTCATGATGTACTCTGCATATAAGTTAAATAAGCAGGGTGACAATATGCAGCCTTGTCGTACTCCTTTCCCAATTTTGAACCACTCGGTTGTTCCATGTCTGGTTCTTACTGTTGCTTCTTGACCCTCGTACAGGTTTCTCAGGAGACAGGTAAGGTGGTCTGGTACTCCCATCACTTTAAGAATTTGCCACAGTATGTTGTGATCCACACAATCAAAGGCTTTAGCGTAGTCAATGAAGCAGAAATAGACGTTTTTCTGGAATTCTCTTGCTTTCTCCATGATCCAGCGAACGTTGGCGATTTGATCTCTAGTTCCTCTGCCTCTTCGAAACCCAGCTTGTACTTCCAGTAGTTCTCGGTTCGCATACTGCTGAAGCCTAGCTTGTAGGATTTTGAGCATCACCTTGCTGGCATGCGAAATGAGCGCAATTGTGCGGTAGTTTGAACACGCTTTGGCGTTGCCCTTCTTTGGAACTGGAATGTAAACTGACCTTTTCCAGTCTTGCGGCCATTGCTGAGTGTTCCAAATTTGTTGGCATATTGAATGCAGCACTTTAACAGCATCATCTTTTAGGATTTTAAATAGCTCAGCTGGAATACTGTCATCTTCGCTAGCTTTGTTGTTACTAATGCTTCCTAGGGCCCACTTGACTTCACTCTTGAGGATGTCCGGCTCAAGTTCAGTGACCGCACTATCATGGCTATCAGGGACATTCAGATCTTTCCTGTGGAGTTCTTCTGTGTATTCTTGCCACCTCTTCTTAATCTCATCTGCTTCTGTTAGGTCCCTGCCTTCTTTGTCCTTTATCATACCTGTCTTTGCACAAAACGTTCCCTTGAGATCTCCATTTTTCTTGAAGAGATCTCTAGTCTTTCCCATTCTGTTGTTTTCCTTGTTTTCTTTCCATTGTTCATTTAAGAAGGCCTTCTTGTCTCTCCTTGCTATTCTCTGGAACTCTGCATTCAGTTGGATATATCTTCCCCTTTCTTCCTTGCTTTTCACTTCCCTTCTTTCGTGAGCTACTTGTAAAGCCACATCAGACAGCCACTTGGGTTTCTTGCATTTCTTTTTCTTTGGGATGGATTTCGTTGCTGCCTCCTGAACACTGTTACGGACCTCCGTCCATAGTTCCTCAGGCACTCTGTCTATCAGGTCTAATCCCTGAAATCTATTCCTCACCTCCACTGTATATTCATAAGGGATATGATTTAGGTCATACCTGAACGGTTTAGTGGTTTTCTTCTACGAAATTTTGCAACAAGAACTCATGATCTGAGCCACAGTCAGCTCCAGGTCTTGTTTTTACTGACTGTATAGAGCTTCTCCATCTTTGACTGCCAAGTACATAATCAATCTGATTTCAATATTGACCATCTGGTGATGTCCATGTGTAGAGTCGCCTCTTGTGCTGTTGGAAAAGAGTGTTTGCTATGATCAGCGTGTTCTCTTGGCAAAACTCTTATTAGCTTTTGTCCTGCTTCATTTTGTACACCAAGGCCATGCCTGCCTGTTATCCCGGTGATTTCTTGACTTCCTACTTTAGCATTCCAATCCCCTATGATGAAGAGGACATCTTTTTTTGGTGTTAGTTCTAGAAGGTGTTGGAGGTCTTCAAAGAACCGATCAACCTCAGCTTCTTCGGCATCAGTGGCTGGGGCATAGACTTGAATTACTGTGATGTTGAATGGTTTGCCTTGGATTCGTACTGAGATCATTCTATCGTTTTTAAGATTGTACCCCAGTACTGCTTTTCCCACCCTTTTGTTGACTATGAGTGCTACTCCATTTCTTCTAAGGGATTCTTGCCCACAGTAGTAGATACGATGGTCACCTGAATTAAATTCGCCCATGCCTGTCCATTTTAGTTCGCTGATTCCCAAGATGTCAATGTTCAGTCTCGCCATCTCATGTTTGACCACCTCCAGTTTACCTTGATTCATTGATCTGACATTCCAGGTTCCTAAACAATATTGTTCTTTACAGCATCGGATTTTCTTTTCACCACCAGACACATCCATAGCTGAGTGTCCTTTCGGCTTTGGCCCAGCCGCTTCACTCTTTCTGGCGCTACTTGGAAATACCCTCTGCTCTTCCCCAGTAGTATATTGGACACCTTCCGACCTGAGGGGCTCATCTTCCGGTGTCATCTCTTTTAGCCTTGTGATACGTTCCATGGGGTTTTCTTGGCAAGAATACTGGAGTGGGTTGCCATTTCCTTCTCCAGCGGACCACATTTTGTCAGAACTCTCTGCCATGACCTGTCCATCTTGGGTGGCCCTGCACGGCATAGCTTATGGCTTCACTGAGTTACGCAAGCCCCTTCGCCACAACAAGGCAGATAATTCTTCAGCGTATATGAACTGCATGATCAAAGGTTTCAGATTATGCTCCTAGTTTGTATGAAGATAATTTATTTAGAAATCAATATTTATTTGGAAATTAATATGTTTTAATTGTTATAGCAACAAGTTAGTAAGCATGCTTATTTAGGAAAAAAATCAAAATGGAAAACTTGATGTAAAATCAATTCACCCTAATGGACTTGGGAAGTGACCATCATGTCCCATTTAGCTGATGTGTTGGCTCCTCCCAAAGTCAATTCTTTGGCTGATGTGTTGGCTCCTGATGTGTTGGCTCCTCCCAAAGTCGATTCCTCCCTCCAAGAGATACAGCAGAGTACAGAAGACAATACTCACATGGACATTAGAAGCAAATAGCTATTTCACATGAGCAGCATCACTGCAATTTATTACACGGTCATTAGAGAGTTTAACATTTGAATTCTAAGGTACCTGATTATCTTCTCTCAAATTAAACCCCTGTATCTCCTACATTACACCAAGGGCTTTCAAATGACCCCTTGTTGGTATAAATCTGCCAAGCAGCTTTATAATGTAATTCTACACCTGTCTATTGAGAAGTAAGATCCACTGAATTCAATAGGGCTTACTGCCAAGTATGTGGGTATAGGACTGCACCATTAAAGTCTCTCTAGAAATTGAACAATTGCTACTTATGCAGATTCTATTTTTGATAAAAGCAAAAAACTATTTTACAGGACTACTGCAGTTTGTATGTAAATACAACCATAATAAAAATAAATGCTATAAGAACATCTTAATTCTTGTGGGTGGGGAAATACAATGATTCCCAGAGCATGGGAAATTAAATAAGAAGCCATTTTTAGCGCAAGAGTCTTGATAATAAAACCCAGTCAGGTATACTTTGGACTTTCATAATCATGATGCAGTTTTTTTAAAAAAAAAATTAGCAGCTAATCTATGAGCATCCACTTAAGGTATATAAATGCTTTGGTGAATTATGAGAGGAAATTATAGCCATTTCCCCCAATAACATCAGTCTTTTCTAGGAACTTGTAATATACACAGCACACACTTTACTCCAGTAAGAACCTATAGAATCTATAGAACAGATTAAAATAGATGGGGAGAAATAGACATTCCAATCCATACCTATCCAATCCATAGTTCAATCTTAAGAAGATACATACACAATTATAGCATCTATCTTCTTCTTTTGCTCCTTCACGAATAATGCTTATAGCAACTCAGGATTTTAATATTTATATATCACCAATGAACATAGTTTAAAGAAAACGTATGGACCTTAGAATCTAAAGTTCAACAGTGAGGAGAATAATGCAAAGTCAGAAAGATAAGTAACAAGTGATGAATAGAGGCAAATGCAATTGCATGTACTTGGGCTTTGTTTCGGTGCAGGATGAGGATCAATAGTTAAGCCATGAATCCATGAAAAAGGTGGGTTTTAACAACGACTTTATAAAGTCAATACAAACCTCTTCCCAAACAGCACAAGTTTTAAGTAGACAAGAAACTTGGGGAACAAATCAAAAACATAAAGGGAAGTAAGGGGCAAGAATATGTAGAACCTGAAAAATTACACACATTTAAATAGTACATACAGTTAGAAACCATCGTTTCACAAAGGTCATAGTTTCTGCTCAGGACATCCAGCAAAACAGGCATTTTTATGTAGGTGTCATAAGCATAACATAGGTGTATAAAAGAAATATTGAAAGTCACTTAAATTTAACTTTTACTGAAAAGCTGGTGCAGTTTCAATGTGACCCTTAAAAGCTGAACAGTGACTATTCCTGTATTAATACTTAAACAAAATAAGAGTACCATGTAGATGCTCTTTTTGTATTCTGTATAGTATTTCAGTAGAAATACACACAAAAGCACATATTCTATACCTATTAGTGTACTTCTCTGGGGGTTCAAGGCATTAAAACAAAAGCATGACTCAATGACCAAATGTTCTACTGGCATACCACCAATTAATTCAATAATATTATGCCAACAGAAAACATTGTAGCCTTATTCAGTTAATTCCTTAATCACACAAACACTCTCAGCATATGTAATGTTGCCAAACAATTTGAAAAGAAATTATTTTGTAGCTAGGTGGCTAGGGTTTACTGTTGTCTTGTTTTTGTTAAAGCATGTTAAAAGCAAAGTCAAGTACTTCAAAAATAGAGGAGTATTATGTAACACTACCTAATGTGTTTTGGTTATCAAATGATATACATAGAAAGACAGTTATGAAAGTTTCATTTGATACCGAAAAATCAAAAGGTAGCCAAACAACTCAAGTTCAAATAGCCTTATCCAAACTAGGGTGCCCTGGGCAAGTTAAGAATTGCCTCCAGGGAATCAAACAAAGGAGCTAGTTAAAAATTATTTCTTAGCCACAAGTGATTGACAGCAAATGTGTGGCAGGCAAGCTATTAACTTTTTGTGGATGTATTTAAGGTTACCTTTATCCTATGTTCTGCACCAAGTTGCTTATTTCACCAGCAATACAGCCAAAAAGAATGTATAGAATTAGGTTAACTTCCATCTTTTACATATCCTCATTAAAAATTAGTATAACCACTGTTAAACATTAAGTTATTTCCATCACTGCATGACAATTCTGAAGGTTGTATTAACTGCTTTGTAGGAATACACCCCGCACTTCATCCTCCATTTTTTTAAGTGGCTAAAAGTAGTCCATTATGTTATCATGAGATTGCCCCTTAACAATTCAGGCAGAGATAGTCAACCTGATGCAATCCAGATATTTTGGACTACAACAGCCCTCAGCTCCAGCCATCTTGGGATCAGAGATTATGTGAGTTGTAATCCAAAGCATCTGGAGGGCACTGGATTGCCTACCCCTGAATTAAGGAATCAGTTGTTGTTGTTCAGTCGTTCAGTCGTGTCCGACTCTTCGTGACCCCATGGACCATAGCATGCCAGGCCTTCCTGTCCTGCGCTCTCTCCCGGAGCGTGCTCAAGTTCATATTCATTGCATCCGTGATGCTATCTAGCCATCTCATCCTCTGCCGTCCCCTTCTCCTTTTGCCTTCAGTCTTTCCCAGCATCAAGGTCTTTTCCAGGGAGTTTTCTCTTCGCATTAGGTGGCCAAAATATTGGAGATTCAGCTTCAGTATCTGTCCTTCCAATGAGCAGTCAGGGTTGATTTCCTTTAGGATGGACTGATTTGACCTCCTTGCAGTCCAGGGGACTCGTAAGAGTCTTCTCCAGCACCACAGTTCGAAAGCATCAATTCTTCGGCGCTCAGCCTTCCTTATAGTCCAGCTCTCACAGCCATACATTACTACTGGGAAAACCATAGCTTTGATTAGACGGACCTTTGTCGGCAAGGTGATGTCTCTGCTTCTTACTATGCTGTCTAGGTTGGCCATAGCTTTCCTCCCAAGGAGCAAGCGTCTTTTAATTTCATGGCTACAGTCACCGTCTGCGGTGATCTTGGAGCGCAAGAAAGTAAAATCTGTCACTGCTTCCATTTCTTCCCCTTCTATATGCCAGGAAGTGATGGGGCCAGATGCCATGATCTTCGTTTTTTTAATGTTGAGTTTCAAACCAGCTTTTGCACTCTCCTCTTTCACCCTCAACAAGAGGCTCTTGAGATCCTCTTTGCTTTCTGCCATTAGGGTGGTATCGTCTGCATATCGGAGGTTGTTGATAATTCTCCCAGCAATCTTAATTCCGACCTCTGATTCATCCAACCCAGCATTTCTCATGAAGGAATCAGTACCTCTGGTCTTATTTAAACCTGTTATACTTTCTGCTACTCCTACCCAAGAAAGAGCCTTACAATAAGATGACTGTGGACACAACATGGATGTTCCTGCTTCTATGTACCATTAGACATGTGAATCTCCCTGCACTTCAAACATGATCTGGAAGGATGAGTAACTCCCACTTCTGCTCATGCCATGCCAGAAGCTATCCAGTGTCACATCACGAAGCAGCTGGAAAAATTAACTGATAAGCCATCAGGTAACACTAAAAAAATAACAACTGGACTCATCAAGTGTATATTTCAGAAGGCAAAGGAGGAGAAAAGATAGGACTGTATCCAACAGAGTTCTGCCAATGGAAGGGAACCACTGGGTTTTCCCTTCCTCCCCAAAATCTGCTCTGGAGGGTTGGGGGAACCCTCTGGGGTGGAATTGGGGCACACATGGGGCTGTGGAGGAGCGGGGAGAGATGGGAGGGAAGTCCGATTGCACAATCAGCCTTGCACTTGCATGAGGGTTTGATCCAACCCATAGGAAGCAAGAACAATCCATCAGATCCCCCTACACTTTTCATCCAATACAGATTAGCTTTTGAGAAATGTTTGCACTTTTTGTTCAAGTATAGACTTAACCTGCTTTTGACAACATGCCGTTATAGCATGTTAATATAATTCAGAATTTAATGGTAAAAATAAAAAGTGGTTTATAAGATGTCAAAACACAAAACACAAGACATTCACATCCCCAATCCTTAGCACTTCTAGCTATAATATTAAAATTTACTATTAATTCTTAGTCTTAAGAATAAGAATTCTTATTCTTTAAATTTTATTATAAGAACTGTTAGTGGATTTTAATGTAATAGTGGTATGAGATGTTTGTATGCCTATTTAAATTGTGATTTTTACAATGCATTAATTACCTATTTTGAAATTACTACTACTATTATTATATTATTATTATTGTCATTATCTTATCCTGCTGTTTTGTTGTGGACCTCTTGGGAATGCTTCATTATGAAAAAGCGGCAGGCAAATGAAATGCTGCTGCTAAATTCTACTGCAATCAATGGAACATACTTTCAGGTTGGCACATATATATCATAAGATCATCATCAGCACATACAAAAATGAAGACAGGAATAGCAAGGGATCAGGGTAACTTTTAAGAAGTCAAAATATATGTGGATAATCTAGATGCGCACAGCCATAGAGTGATTATAGTCATCTAAAAACCTTGAACATGTTTTGCTAAAGAGTCTCAGAAACACTATGTTCGTATATTTGCGACTCAGCCTTTCTCCAAACAGCTCAGTGCAGCTTACATAAAGTTATCCTATTTTATCCCCACAACTACCCAGTTTGGTTGTTTACTAAGATAGTGAGAGTATATTTAAAACCATGTGCAGTATCCAATACTGCCACTGCACCTCCACTTATTCTGTTCCAACCATGGGGACCAACTGCCACTGCAACAGGAAACTAGCATTTCCTTAAGCTACCGCAGGAGGAAACTAGCACTTCCTAAAACAACCACGGAAATTAGCCAAAAAGCTAGTTTCCAGAATGAGACAGGTCAATGGAGATCCCTTCTGTGAGCTCTGCTGATATACCCCATCCCAGAAACAAGTGTTTCAGCTCACTTCCAGTTGTTTTAGGAACAACTAGCTTACTATTGGACTAGCAGTGGGTAGTCCAATTGCACCATATCTCCCCAATCCAAGTCCAATGGGCTATGCCAGCTTTCTCCAACCTGGTGCCCTCTAAGATTTCAATTTGGTTCAGCCCCAGCTAGTATGGCCAATGCTCAAAAATCCTAGGAGTTGTAATCCAAAACATCTGCAGAGCAACACGTTGAAGAACACTGGACTATGCACTACATACCACACTGGCTCTTTCAGAATGTATGAAGAACCCGCCTAATTCAAGAAGAATGCAGGACAGCAGGTGTAGTGGCCTGTCCTAAGCATAGAAATAATATTTACTGTCTTCATTAGTTATTGAATGAAGGAGCAGACAGGGCAAGCAGTTGAGCAATGAAAGCCAGTTTGGGAAGGTTGAACAATCTCATCTTTGAGTTTTTCACAAAGTTGGAAGACAAGCAAGATACAAGATGTTAGAAGGTTTGCACGTAACAGCAGCAAATAACAGGTTAATTAACCTACAATTTGTCAGGGTCACATGCTGCCACCACTTTGAACATCCAACCTCCAATCAGAGGTTATTCCATGACTGCGAACCCAGGCACTATGGGTTAATTGTGGGTTAAACAACCCACAGTTAACCTAGAGTTAGTCCTTAGGCTAGCTGTGGGTTGTTTAATCCACAATTTAACCCATAGTATCTGGGTTCGCACATCATGGAATAACCTCCGATGGGGCCAATCAGAAGTTGCATATTCAAAATGGCAGTGGCCATTAATTAACCCATGATTTGCCACAATGATATGCAAATGGGGCCATAGTCTTTGGGCAACAGGGTTGGCTTGGAATAGTAAGGGAGCAATCCTATACAGAGAGGCGGCCGCCTCCAAACTTGGAAGTGACCACTTATCCAATGCATGGCAGGACGAGCATGGAGGGGATCGTCTCAAGCCACCCTGCATTCGCAGCTAGATGGCCAACTGGCTGTCTAGCCGCGAGACATCGGAGCGTGGGGTGGGGAGGCCGGACGCCACATAGGAAGTGTCATGCCGACACTTACGAACTCCCCAACCTGCCCCCGGGAACACCCCCTTTCCCCTGCTCCATGCTGCTCTTCCGAGTGTGGAGCATGGGGACGATCCACACCGCCTACAAGGCGGGGGGGGGGTTCTCCAGGAACCGACCAATCCTATGACCGTCTAGCCACTGTCTAGCGGCCATAGGATTGCACCTCAAATAACGATTAGTTCCCTTATATCTTGCTCTATAACTGTAACTTGCTCTGTAACTCTATAACTACATAACTTTCTCTACAATTGTAAAATGAATATATTTTTCATTTCATATCATTCAGAGCAACTGACTAATATGATGCAAAACACAGACAAATTTGTAATAGGAATCTGAAATAACTACAATCATGTTGAAAAGCAACGAACGGGCATACACTAAATATCTACAAGACCACTAGAAATTACCAAATTAAAATGCTTTCAACAGGCTATACTGCACTCAGTTTGTTTCCTTTGTACAGAAGAAATACAGCTATGATGTTACACAGTAATCTTCAACTGTTATAGTAGTACTTCCATGCTCCACTGCCAGATCTCCCAGGATGTGTGCATATAGGGAACAGAGAAGGGGAAGAAGATAGAACCATATTTCTAGAGATATATTTTTCAGGCTCCTTAGCAATTTAACAACTTTCATTATACTTTTACAGAGCCAGAGAAGTCTACATAGAAACCTAAGCAGCCAGCACTTAGTTTAGCACACTGATACTTCCTCATACTGCTGTTTGGCTATACATCAGTTTTTAAAAACTTGTTAAGCTTATGCTTATATGCATCTCACCTCTGTTATCTTGGGCATGGCTGAGAATCATGATCACCCTCTTTCCTGTATTTAAGAGAAACTAAATTATATATTATACAGAGCACAGTTATTTTATGAGACAAATCTAAGACTAATATGGAATTCTGTCACTGCAGTGTTTGCATATTAAGTCAACCAGTGATATGTCTTTCCTTCATCAAAATTTTGCTACATCTTCTTTCCTGATGCACAACACACTTTACGGACACTCCCTGTGAGTTTCTCAGCTTTTTCTTCCTTTCATCTATCTATAAGTCTAACATTAACAAAACTCTGTACATAGAAGGGTCGCCTGATTATTCAAATATAACCTCAAATATTTTGACACAGTAAAACTTCAGGTTCCCCTGATACAAAAGCAGGGAAACAGCAGATGATTCAGTGCAGTGTTTAAAATGAAAAGCAAAGCTACATAACGCACACTATCCTGCAACAAAAAACAGCCACAGTGTAAAGAATATTGGCTATAAAAATGATTTCCAGTCATCTGCATACATTCAACAGAAATCTTTACAGCTGACAGACAAGTTAGATGCATCAGCTATAAAATTTACAGAGGGATAACTAAATAAACTCTTAGTAGGAAGAACTGCTTCAAGTCTGGATCATGTCTAGCGTATCCATTATTCAAGTAGAAACAACAGTACTTTGTTCTCAAAACAAAACGATAATCCTGAGCCAAAATAAAAGTCCATGTCTGTAAGACAGACAATTTTGCTTATAAGAATCCAAATATTAGGCTAGGATACATTTTTTTTAAAACTGAAAGCTTCATAGTGGTTTCTGATTTAAAAGAAATTGCATGACTTCAATTGGGACAGAAACGGCCTTGGTCACCTTGGTGGATGATTTGAGGAGGGATTTGGATTGGGGTAATGCTGCTTCCTTGTTCTCCTCGACCTCTCAGCGGCTTCTGATACCATTGACCACGGTATCCTCCTGGACCGCCTGGAGGGGTTGGGCACTGGAGACACCGTATCGCGATGGTTCCGGTCCTTCCTCTCTGGCAGGTACCAGAGAGTAGCACTGGGAGAGGAGGTTTCAGACCCGTGGCCACTCACGTGTGGGGCGCCACAAGGTTCCATCCTCTCACCGATGCTATTTAACATCTATGTGAAGCCACTGGGAGCTATCATCAGGAGGTTTGGGATGAGGTTTGGGATGAGGTTTGGGATGAGGTGTCATCAATATGCAGACGGCACGCAGCTCTACCTCTCATTCAAATCTTCACCAAGGTTGGCCATAGAATTCCTGTCCAAATGTCTGGAGACGGTGCGTGGTTGGATGGGGAGGAATAAGCTGAAGCTGAACCCTGAAAAAACTGAGGTACTTTTGGTGGGAGACAAGAGGTTGGGGGATGTTGACCTGGTGTTGAATGGGGTACAGCTACCCTTGAAAGACCAGGTCCGCAGCCTGGGGGTCATTTTAGACTCCCAGCTGTCCATGGAGGCTCAGGTGTCAGCTGTGAGCCAGACAGCGCTGTACCAACTCCATCTGATACGGTGGCTGCACCCCTACCTTCCTGACCATCTGCTCCCATCGGTAGTACACTGCTCCCATCGGTAGACCAGTGACCTGGTCTCCTCTCATCTAGAATACTGTAATGTGCTCTACGTGGGGTTACCCTTGAAGACGGCTCGGAAGCTACAGCTGGTGCAGAACACGGCGGCTCGCCTGATTAAAGGCAGCCGCTGGCATGATCACATCACTCCGGTGCTGAAGGAGTTGCACTGCTTACTTGTTGTTTTCCGGGCCAAATTCAAGGTGTTGGTTTTGACCTTTAAAACCCTATATGATTCCAGCCCAGCACCTCCAGCAACACCAGACAGGCCATTCAACAAGATCAGCCTCGGATGGCCTTCTCTCTGTCCCATCAGCCAGGACAGTTAGACTGGTGAGGGAGAGGGAGAGGGCCTTCTCTGTGGTGGCCCCCACTCTGTGGAGCTCCCTCCCTAGGGAACTCTGCCATGCCCCCTCTTTAATGAGCTTCCGCCACGCGTTGAAAACTTGGTTGTTCAGGCAGGCATTTAGGGTGGGCTAGGGAAATTTTAGGAAATGTTTTAATGTGTAATTTTATTGTTTTTAAACTGTTTGTATTATTGTACATTGCCCGGAGTGGCCAGGTGACCGGCCAGATGGGCGATTAAGACATTAATTAATTAATTGAAATTGGTGTGAAAAGATGGAGGTGGCAATTTATCTCAATTTATGCAGATGCATCAGGCAAATATGTTACTATCACAGTTCCTCCGTTGACTTATGCAGCTTTTGCTGTGTAATGATATCAAGCCTGTTTTTTTCCTTTCTGAAACAGCCTTCAGGGCACAGCCCGGTTTATCCTCAAAAATGCACTAGGATTGAAGGGATGGAACAGGAGCTTTAGTTTTAAAACAAGCGACTTCTCCAATGAGTCTGACTACCCTAAGGGCTAATAGCAAGGTGGCCATAATACTGGAAGGTGGTTTTCAAAAAGAAAGGCTCTAGTTATGTTACACCAGTAAGAATTAGGAGAATAGCTTCTGTACTATTTAGATAAACCAGAAGTCACCCAGGAATTTTCACTAGGGAAATGAACAGGAAAGCTAAGTATGATCAGCTGAGCTGCTGCTAGTTCCCAATTCCTAAGAGACCCCCTCCAACCTTCTTCTTGAGGATGTCCTCAGCACAACAGCTTCTCTCTAAAGGAAGAACATTAAGCAACATAAGAAGCTAACATGTACACTAGATGAAGAAGCATTTTTGTTAAATCCTCTGCTAAGTTAGACCGTATTTTAGATCTATTTTCAAAATAAGGCAACTTTCAAGAAGGAACTATTCTCTGTAAAAAGTTGCATATATATCTTAACCTGTTGTGGTTTTTTTTTAAATCAATCTGCTTTGCAAATATCTTGCTGCTTCTGTGTTGTGGCTACACAAGGGCAAAAGTTAGTTACAACACTGACCTTCATAGGAATACCTTTAGAAGTATTCACACTAAATATAAAGAATATATAAGCCACATCTGATATGTTTCCTTTTTTCCAGAAAATGAACTAGGCATATCTGATATTTCAAGGGAAAGAAACCTCCTCCCCACCCCATTAATACTCCATCTATTTCAATAACTATTTTGATAACCTCACAGAGAGATGTACCTTGTAAGCTCAACTACTATATGGCTAGAAGTTACTAGATTGATCTCTATACCATTGCTAAGGTACTGAGATTTTGCTGGTTGACTGTCATAGGCTGGGTTTACACAATCGCAGGGGGAAACAACCCAGTATGGGTTGTTTCCCCTGCCCCTACACATGCTCTCGCATAACTGGCATTTACCTAATTACCCGCACCACATCACAGGTTGCCATGTCATCTGAACCCAGTGTACGGCATAGCGGGGGTGGCTTCTAACCCTCCCCACAACCCATAGCCTGTTGTAGGGGTTGTAGGGTGGGTTAGAAGCCACCCCCACCATACTGCATTCAGACAACATGGAAACTTGTGATGTGGGTAATTAGGTAAATGCCAGTCACAAGAACAGCACGTGCAGAGGCAGGGGAAACAACCCATACTGCATAGTTGCTCCCTGCAATTGTGCAAACCAGGCCATTGTTTATATCAGGGGAGGGCAACCTCTGGTCCACAGGCCTAATCCAGCTATGTGCTGTTGCCCAATTTGGCTCGGGGAAGGTTGAGCACCCTCCACAGCCCATCCAACTGCCCTCCCCAAGCCCCATCCTCTGCAGACAAGCGGCACAAAGGGGAATCCATTTGTTATTTCCAATCACAGATCAGAGATAAGCTGGAGATTCCCCTGCACCACTTCCCACGCCACTTGTACCCCTAACAATACATGAACAGCTCGGGAAGAAGGAGCCTGACTCAGCCTGCGCTTGCAGAAGCTGGCCCCTGAAAGTCCCATCTGAATAACCATACAACTGTCCTTATTGCTTCCAGACTAAAAGGAAGGAAGAGGCTGCCTCTATGGACATTGGACAACCACACATAATTCCACCTGTTTCTCCTTCCATTAAGTTAATTCTCTCAGCATGACGATAGCAGGGAAGCTCTACTGCTGCCATCATCAGCTCTACTGCCTCTCAAAGAGCTGTGGCAGCAGGAACACCAGCAACAACTTCAGCAAACCCCATCACTACAAGTAGACTTGTGAGGGTGCTTCTAGGATTCCAAGAAAAAAGTGACATGGGGTGGCTCAACAAACTTGTTCCAGGACTTGTTTGGTACAGTGGCCAAGTGTATTCATTTATGGAATAGACCAAATTTCAATGAGTGTTGAAAAAGGATAGAAATATGAGCAAAAGCAGATTCAAGGGAGATGTTATTTAAGAATACAAAACACCTAAATCAGATATGGGAGTAGGGGAACTTAGTTCCATTGTCATGAATAGATCACTGTCTGGTTGGGTTTAGGCTCAGCAGCTCCTCAGAGCTGTGCAGGGGTAGAGGACCTATTATGATGGTCCACCCCAAGCGGCTGACAGATCCAAATGGTTGACCTCTGGAATGGGGAAAATGGCCCAGGCAGCTGACATGAATGCTCCTGAATGTCCTCCCACTAGACGCCAAGTTACCTCCTTGGTGGTCTGATGAGCTGACAAAAATGAAGTGGAAGAGAAGGTGAGAGTGACAGTAGCGGAAAACTCATGACAAATATGATCAAACACAAGTTAGATCTCATATTAGAGCCTACTCTGTGGCAGCGATAGAGGCAAAGAAGTGTTCTTTTTCCTCCATCACTGCATACACTCAAAGCTGGCCAGCACAGCTGCTCCAAGTAGTTAAAGCTCTTTTACATGTTGGCTCACAGGGTGGAAGACAGATCAGCAGGCCACCATGACCAATTTGTGAGGCACACTGCTGACGGTCGGAACAGATATGAGTGACTTAGATACTACAGTTACAGCTATACCAGTAGATGTAACTTTGGTACCTGCTTATCCAAATAAATTCGATGTGTTTCAATTTGTGGAGCCTGAGGATGTGGACACATGAGGGCAACTACATATGTACTCAACCTTTGCCCATCCTAGCTAATAAGAGCAGCTAGAGGTGGAAAGGCCGAATGGGTGGTGGGAGTAGTAAATACTTAATTCTGGGAAGGGGTAATTCCTGAATGTTTGAAAGAGACTGTGGTAAGACCAATATGGGGGCGGGGGAACCTCCGTTAGTCCTACTGTATTGGAGAATTTCTGGACAGTCTCTAATATTCAGTTCTTGGGCAAGGTGCTCAAATTTGTGATGGTTGATAAGCTCCAGATTTTTCTGGATAAAATGGATTGTCTAGATCCATTTAAATCTGTCTTTAGGGTCTTTTCAGTGGTTGCATGTAGGTTCTAGAACTCCCAAGGGAGGACTGTCTCACTTCCTCATTAACAACCTTCCAGATGTTGGTGAAGATCTTCCTGGTTATGAAATCCTTCAGTGTCTAATTTTAACCTGCTGTTTTAATCCGTTTCTAATTTTTAATATATATTTAAAATATTGCTGTGCTTTGTGTCTTTCTGTTGCTGTTCTTGTATTTTCTGTTATGGAGGGATGCTTTTAATTGTTACATTAATTATTTGTTGTGAGCCACAAAGAACTCTTTGGAGATAAGGCAGGATATAAATATTTTAAAAGAAATAAATATTGGAGGGATTTTGTCTTGGAAAATTAAAAGTGAAAGAAAGTAGAAGAAAAAGCTTGAAAAAGATCCAACTGCAGATAGATTTAAAAAGTAAAAAAATAGTTACAACTTAGATGAATCATACTTGTCAAGATGCAGTTGAAAAAGAAGTTTGCCATTTACTCAACAGAGCTCCCATATTTTCAATATAGAAAATAGACATACAAATTCATGGACAAATAATCATAATTACTGCAGTGAAACTCAAGTCTTATTACCTTCTTGGAGGAAGTCAACCTCCATGTGCTAGTCAGCAAAGGAACCTCAAAGATCATGCTCAGTCTTGTAACTGACAAATTCAACAGATGGCTGAATTACATCTTTGCCAACTAACGTGAAAGTGAAACTTGGAGCTGAAATGCAGACAAAAGAAAGAGAAAGCAATAGTAGCTCCATTAGGAACATGTCAGCATAAACATGAACAATAGAAGCAGTCCTCTAACAATATGCAAGAAGTGTTTGGATCGTCTGAGTTAAAGTAAAAGACTGCAAAGAAAGTTACTAGTTTTAGTAAAGACTTCCCAACCATTATAGAACACAAGTTGTGACCTCAAATTTACAGGGCTGCACGGGCATAGGATCTGTACTCACTTGACTTTTCTCCTTGGTCTTCTCCGGAAGAATGGAAATGTCAAATTATGTTTTTAAATAATCATGAATTTCCACAGGATTGGTAATGTCCTGCCCATCCCCACCACCAAATAACCTAGAAAGCAAACTCTTACTTACAGAAATACTGCAGAATTCAGATAGACTATGCCATAAACACAGATATGGGGAGAGGATCAAAAGCCAAACATACCTATCAGACATATCAGTAAAAAAAAATCTCAACTTCTCACTCAAGGACTTCTACATCACTCCCTATTCATGCATTCATCAGTCAGTCAGTCAATGAGGATGTGGAGCAGAGGGAGAGAAGAGAAGCAAGGCTCTTCCACTGCCTCTGCTGAGAGACTGCTGCCTTTGCCACTCTCTTCAACTGTCACCTAGCAGCAGACATTCCATTAGGCTACCTGAACTGTTCTGATTCCAACCGGTTGTTATAATAACTGTAATTTAAGAACTGGTGCCTACAATGGCTTCCCCCCACCTCCCAAACCATTTTCCCCTGTTGTCCAGACAGAGGGGAGGGACTGTCATACTACTGATCTTCGTAAGCCACTCTAGGAGCCTTTCTGGCCAAAGAGTGAGGCAAAAACTGCTTTAAACCAAAAAAAAACCCAGACACAAGTAAGATTAGAACATATTCTGCAAATTTAAAATAAACCTTCCCCCAGAACTAGGTAACACATGCTCCTCAAGTCACTGATTCAGTCCTCAATTCATGCAGCCACATGATTTCAAAAATCGAATGTTCATTTTTTTTAATGAGCATTTTACTAGTGTAGATGAGGAGACATGATTCAAAAGATGAATTCAAGTAAGCACTGCACAGATGTCCAACCATTTTAAGTCATACACAGTTATGTGGGGACCATTTGACCAGGAATTTAATTCCATCTTCACTAGGTTGAGAATTTCTACCACACCACTAACTTAACTCAAGGTAAAATTATTAAGGGCAACCACTCTAAGGTGAATAATTCATTGTATTATAATTATGGTTATTCTGATTAAGTTTAAATCAGTTATTGTTGGGAGACTAGGACAAGCCAAAACAGCCATCTGGTTTTATAATCTGGAGTGCAGGAGTGGAAAGCAGTACAGTAAGTGTAAATAAACTTAATCCTGGGTATTGTAATAGAAATATGTAAGGATACAAGTTGCCATTCCATAAGAAAACAGGATGAAGGGACTGTGAAAACGTGGCCTCAGCTGTCCTGGTGTTCTTGCCTCACACGAGTCACTGTCATACCTTGACTCTAAACTAATCAGACATTCCTGTTTAAAATGTAACCCAATAAATATTCAATTCAGTAAATCTGCCCTTTTCCACACACACCCTTTTATCTCATACTTCATCTCAACATGCTACTTACTAACAGAATGGGAATCAGATCTTCCTTTTAACAGAAGCTTAAAAATACAAGTAATTCCGAATACAGAAAGCACATAGTCATAATTATATTTTACAATAGTAAACACAAATGTCAGCCAGGTATTAGATTACAGATCATTTAAAAATATCAACCTCGCCCCCAATATTTACACTGGAATATATATATATATATATATATATACACACACACACACACACTCCAGTGTAAATAACTGTGAGATATATATATATATATATATATATATATGCAAAACCTCCCCCACAATCAAGATTTCCTTCTGATCTAACATCCATTATTCTTAATCTCAGAAATCCAATTATTTTCATTAAGCATTATACAAATTTTCTTGATCTTCAACTATGTTATTAACATTTCTGCAAGTTTACCCTACATGTCAGATTAAAGAGAGGAAGATGGACCAGAGCATATGTTCACTGTTTTCACTAAATTTCAGAACTCAGAATTTAGTACATTTGGACCTCTGAACTAAGCCTATGTTAGGTAAAACAGGTTTACTAAAATAGTGAATGAGAACACTTTGTTCTCCTGCCATAGTGAGTAAAGTGAGAAGGATCCAAATACCAGGCCTTCCAGTTGCACTTTTAGTGTTCTTGAAATGTGTTATTTTAAACCAAGACTGATAGGAAGAAAACAAGCTATATATATTTAGCATTCAGTCCTATAACTCCACCAACCCTTCCACAAACACCCTCTGACCTTTTCACAGCTCTCTTTTCGGTGACTATGACCATATGTTGCAGAACTGACATAACGCACCAATGCATACAAGAAGTTTTACAGCAGCAAAAGCTGCTAGGTCCACCAAGTGGAAATAAAGGCAAATTGTGGTGGAATATACTATTGTCAATCCTCCTACCCCAGCACAAGCACTTTCCTTCCTTCATGAAGAGCAGCATTCCAGCCTGGTCACTGAAGGCACTTCCTTAATTTTTGGTTTCTAATTGAGAAACCAACAAAAGGTCCCTCAAGTAGTACAGCCAAGGCTGCTTGTTCATGAAATATGAAGGGAAAATTCCACATTACTTCATGCTGACCTCCCATGCAATTCATTTGGGCTCTTTTATTAGACGTAAGCTTGATGCCTATGTATCTCTCAGGGATTAACGGTAAGGCTCCCACGCTATCTCTACTTGTATGAGAAGTCTCTCACTTCTGCACTTACAACCTGTGCTAGCCTGTGTTCATTAGGAACTTTTCAGCCACTATTATCACTTAGACTCACAACAGTTCCAGGCAACAGAACAGGAAAATGCCACCTACTACCCCACAGGACTGACTGTATTTTTCTTTTCAAGACTTAAAAAAAATCAATTATTCGTCCACTGAAAATTACTGTACAATCCAAGGAAATATTAAAATATTTCTACCTGCCCTTTGGATACGAGTTTCTTCAATGGGATTACAATTGAGGCTCCATTACTAATGCAATCTCCCCAAAACGAAGGAGGGGGAGATATATTAAAATTCTCTTTCAGGAGTTGTAGCTTGAGGGGGAGGGGAAAATATGCTACTACAGCCTTTTGAGAAGATTGCTACAGTCTCGCCCCAAATCAAGATTTGTGGTGGACATGGAAAGTTTTCCCCTTTTCCCCTGGGAGCGGACTTCCTTTTAATTCGGGCTGCGTATCTAAAATGTTATACGAAGCCCCATTTCCATTTTAAAAAGAACAGCGCTATACAATTACTCGGAAGGGGGCCCTTTTTGTTTGTTTGAAGTTATCGTCGATTTTTCAGATTGTCCCCCCGTTTTACAAGAGGGAAGCGAATTACAAAAACTCCGACGGGGCTGTTGAAGGGAAAGGAGGGTGGTGACCGAAAGGGCCTTTAGAAGTCCTCCCCCCAGAAAACTTAGGTGCGGAAAAGACAAACGGAGTGTATTTTTGTGCCCCGAGTTTCTCCTCACAGACTTTCTTCTTCGTCGTCTTCCTTCCCCTAGGGTGGGAGAGTAGGTTTTAAGTCTCTTCAAGACTGTCTGGGGGAATTCACCCGGCGGCTACGGAGAGCAAGACGGGCCCCACGGTTCGCTGCTGGTCTCCCCGCTCTGGCGGCCCAGGCGGGGAACTAAGGGGAGACAATGGCCACGATGACTTCACCCTCCAGCAATGTGAGGAGCACTACAGCCGCCGCCTAATCCCCTCTTAGCGCCCGGCGGCGGCGGCGGACACCGAGGAAAGGGCGGGAAGGAGGGCCCCCCGATGGAAGCCCTCTCCCCTCAATCACCACTGCCACTTCGCTCGAGGGGCCCCAGCCGCCTTCGCCTCCCCGACGACGGGCGGCCTCTTCGGGGGCTCCCCCCACCCGACTCCCTCCACCCGAAGGCGGCTGCTCTTCGCCGCCCGCGGGGGCGCAGCGTAGGCCCTCCAAACCTCCCCTGCCCTTCCTCAGTACCTTGGGCTCCTCAGTGTGAGGAGGAGCAGCAGCAGCAGCAGCAACCCAGCTCCACCCGACTGGGCCCTACCCGGCCTCGCGCAGGAAGTGCCTGTGAGGGGGAAAGAAAGCGAGCGTGGGAGGCGGGTGGGCGAAGAGGAGAGCGGGGAAGAGAAGCGACCAGGCCCCGGGCTGGGCTGGGCTGGGCTGGGCTGGGCTTTGCCCGGCCAGGGGGAGGTTTCCCTTCCTCCTCTCTTTCTCCCCCCGCTGAGATCACAGACGAGGCGGGGCCGCCTGGTGGTTGAGCCCGGCGTCCGTCCCGCGGAGGAGGAGGGGGGAAGCCTCGCGGATGTCGGAAAAGGGAGGCGGCGTTTTGTCTGTGTACTGAAGTGGCCGGTGCCTGCCCTTATTCCTTCTCAGCCGACGCCGTCCGCACCTGACGGGTTGCCGTGTCAGTGGCAAACACATCCCAAAAAGAGGCTTGTGGCACCTCGAGGACTGACGGCCGCGATCCTCTGCACGCTGATCTGGGAATGAGCCCCCGTTGACGGCAGTGGGGTTTTCTTTCGAGTAAACATGCTTAGGATTTTGCTCTAAGGCCGCAATCCTATGTACACGTCAGAGGATAGAATCCAGCTGAAGCCCTACTTAGAGTAAATCCGTTGAAATGAATGGGACTTAAGGTAGCCATGACTAACGAGTTAAGACCAAAGGCGTATTTGAACCTGCATCCCGTTGCCCACAGTAGCCAACAGATGCTCCAATAGGAAGCCCACAAGCGTGACACGAGGGTAGCCCGATCCCGGCAGCTAGTATTCAGAGGCATACTGCCTCTGATTCTGGAGGTACAACTAGGTAGCCATCATGACTGTAGCATCCATGGATTTGTCTGTAAGAAAAATCCGGGAATAAGCCCCATTCAGCTCAATGTAATTTATTATTTCTGATTAGGATTGCTCTATAAGAGATGCAATCCTATGCATGTTTAGACGAAAAAGTCCTACAACTCCCAGCATTTCCCAGCCAGCCATGCATAGGATTGCACCCTTCTTCTCACATACCCTTTCTTGTACTATTATCCACTTATGCCACAAGGAATCCTATCTGTCAGTCTTTAATTTTAAGATATTTCTTTTAAATCATTTAATACCTGTTCTTATTTATATTTTATACCCTTCAACTTTTGTCAGCTGAAATTTAGTGGGGTAGGGAGTGGGGTTGTGGGTTTTTTGTTTTGTTTTACATAATAGCACAATCCTAAGCATGTGTGTTCAGAATGAAACATGTTCCCTAAAAATGTGTTCCCTAAAAACTGCCAGGAAACATTTGTTATTGGATTCTACAGTATTTATAAACTGGGTCATACAGCTTCTGGATATACCCAGGGGTATTTTTTCTACAACTGCTGAGGCTATACTGGAAATACTGGTATGTATGAGCTCATCATGTCCAACTTCCTTCCAAAGACATATATAGTTTGAAAAAATTCTCTTTTCCTTCTCACCCACACAACTGTAATTAATTCCTCTTCCCAGGGTTGTACGCATCCATGTGGGTGAGACCAAAAAGAAAACTGAGTAGGTTTTCATTAAACCACCTCCTCACACCCACACTCACTGAAGAACTGCATTTTAATTAGTTTTTTTTAAAAAAAATCTATTGTGTTTATTATTGGTTCTCACATATAATTTCTTTGTAAATCTCAGAAAATTTTTCTTCTATAGACCTCTTCCAAAAGGACATAATACTTCACACCCACACACAAATTGTGCCTTCAGAGGTGTTTTTTTTAAGGTTATC
The DNA here is from genome assembly GCF_057233095.1 of Heloderma suspectum. NCBI lineage: Eukaryota > Metazoa > Chordata > Lepidosauria > Squamata > Helodermatidae > Heloderma > Heloderma suspectum. Next base: position 39,971,257 of record NC_139461.1, on the reverse strand, counting down.
CCACATTAATTTTGAACAAAATCTCTTTCCCGCCCACCCCAACATTTTCTTACTAAAAACTTGGTGGTGAACCTCCATTATGAATTTAAGTCTGAACTCTCAATACTGGGGACTGAAGATTAAAATTGTAAAACTATCAACACACACATCAGTCTGATTTTTGAACAAATAATTCTATAAAAGACACCTAACAGACTGACCCTATGAACACTTATAAGTCCCACTGAAGCAGGACTTATCTCTGAGTAAACATGCATAGGATCAACCTTCCCATTGCTTTTTGTAGTTCCTGTATTGGGGCAATGTCATCACATTGTGACCCTGTTTAGTGCATGTCCAAATGTTAATGTTTTTACTCATTTTCTCTATCATTTTCTCATTCAGGAAAAGTTACACTTCTACGCTATAATAAGGTTGGAAGGGGCCTACAAGACCATTGAGTCCAACCCCCTGCTCAATGCAGGAATCCAGGTCAGAGCATCCCTGACAGATGGCTGTCCAGCCTCGACTTGAATGCCTCCAGTGTGGGGGAGCCCACCACCTCCCTGGGTATTTGGTTCCATTGTCGTATTGCTCTCACAGTCAGGAAGTTTTTCCTGATGTTTAGCCGGAATCTGGCTTCCTGTAACTTGAGCCCATTATTCCATGTCCTGCACTCTGGGATGATCGAGAAGAGATCCTGGCCTTCCTCTCTGTGACAACCTTTCAAGTATTTGAAGAGCGCTATCATATCTCCCCTCAGTCTTCTCTTCTCAAGGCTAAACATGCCCAGTTCTTTCAGTCTGTCTTCGTAGGGCTTTGTTTCCAGTCCCCTGATCATCTTTGTTGCCCTCCTCTGAACCCTCTCCAAAGGGTTCAGATGATGTATGACTGATAATGGACATCTTTAATAACTGTTTCATAGGAACAGTTCATTGAATTAAATAGTCACATTCCTTGGGACTGTCATTTGAATTAAAAATTACTTTCCCTTGTTACATGCTGCATTAACTCTTATGTTCAAACTGAAAACATAGGTCTTTCGGTATACCTTATAAAAGTGCCATAAATTGCATAGAGGGATCCCAATCCAGACATGGCTGTATGCAATACAGCATCAAACAATGCTTGGCAATACACAGTCCCACTGTATAGTCTAAACCAGGAGCTGCATATCAATGCCTCATATGTGAGTATGTATAAAAATTACCTTTTTCTTGTATCTCCACTTTTCAAGGATTTTGGATCCAATTTATAGCTTATTAGTTTAGAGATATATCACACACAGCTTGCATTCCAGGGCGCAATCTGTTCTCCAAAGGTTTCCCATCTGACCCCTAGCACAGCTCCTGGTCCTCCCAACAGCCATTCCTTCCCATAATGGACCTGTAATGCTTTGTTTAGCATGGGCCAAGACACAGGCATAGGGCTCTTTATACATTATTGTCCCGGCCTCAAGTTAAATAATAATTGAGAATGTCAGAATTCTCACTTTATTGACCTCAACTATTCACTTCCATTTGCCTGTGTCATGGCTTGAACCTGGGAATTAGGAGCAGAGATGTGTAATAGAGGGCTCAGCTGAAGTCTCTGTTGCTATTTGTACTATGAAAGATGGGGTTGCCCTTTTGTTCATGCCTCAGCCAGCGTTACTGGTCCTTCAACCCTAGCTAGGGTGGCCATGTGTCCTACTTTATGCAGGACAGTCCTCTGTTTGAAGGACTGTCAGAGGACAGTCCTCTATTTGAAAGCATCCTCTATTTGAAGGTCCATCCAGTTCAAGGCCAGTTTGAAGATAAAGAACCATAAGAAGGAAGAGCAGAGGCCTTGAAGTTACCCATCAACAGTTAGCAGACTGAGCAGGCACACAGGTCACCTAGTCACAGTCTTCCCCCCTATGGTGAGATGTATTATATTTCTATTCAAATTCCAGAAATATTATTTTCATCTATACATATAAATTAGCATATGAAAATCTAAGTCTTCCTTTGTCCTCTTTTTTGGCAATGCATTTTCTCTTTTGATGATATGTAAGTGGCCACTCTAATGCTGGTTCACTTAAAAGATGACCCCACTTGAAAATTATTTGCCAACTAGTGGGTAGTATCCAATGTTAGTCCTAAGTAGTGTAGACCAATTGAAATGAATGGGACAAGTCAGTCATGACTAACTTAAGTCTCATTCATTTCAGTGGGTCTACTCTATGTAGGACTAACATTGGATACTACCCAATGACATAGACAATGAACCAAGCACAATCCAGCTGTGGATGTTGTTTTTTATGAGATGGGATGTTGTAATAGAAGCAATACACCATTTTTCCACCACAACAGAGAAAGCTGTTTTGGATAGGGATGGCGGAGAATTCCATCACGGATTTCAGTGAGGCCGAATGCACTGGCATTCCCCCCCCCCAAAACCCGTGGCGGAACGGCTCCCTGCCACCCCGCGGAATCCCCCCCCAGGATGAAGCTTACCTGGGGTGGATGTTCCGCCAGTGGCGGCAGCAGCTGGTCTCTCGGCCGGCTGCTGCAGCTGCAAATGGCGGCCGCCATAGCGGCCACCATTTGCGTCCTGCCAGGCTGCCGTGATAGGCTGCATAAGTATTTACGTAGCCTACCATGGAAAGAGCAGTGGTGCAAACAGCGTAGCAGCCACCGTTTGCACCCCTGTTCTTTGCCGTGATAGGCTACGTAAATACCTACGTAGCCTATCACAGCAGCCTGCCAGGATGCAAATGGCGGCCGCAGCAGCTGGCCGTGGCCAGAACTCCGGTTGCGGATGGCCCTGGCTGGCGGCGCCGCAGAGCAGAGCCGGCCCAGGGAGGATTCCGGTGGGAGGGACGGAACGCCTCCCCCCCACCGTGAATCAAAGCTGTGAAAAGGTAAGTGACTTTTGTACATCCCTAGTTTTGCAATTATAGCCATAGCATATATTTCATCTTGTGCAAACCAGCCTAGAGCTAATTTATAGAACCCATAGGCTGCATTTTGGGTCTTTTTCTATTTACATAATTCAAACTAAATAAAGGGAATTATTTTACTCCTGAGCTCTCCCCCCACATCACTGCCCCTGCCCCCACTGTCCATAGGTCCTTCGGGGGATTTGGGGAAATATGGATATAAAGTTATTTAAGCATTTAACTCACTTCCAAAATGCATGGTCAGGAATTCCACAATATTGCCAGAAATAGCAGCAGCAAAGTAGTTACTGACTATGTTCACTACTGAATCGTAAAAATACAGAAGGAGGATTAGGGTGCAATCCTATGCATGTTTAGACAGAAAAAAATCTGGCTGGGAAATGCTGGCAGTTGTATGACTTTTTTCGATCTAAACATACATACATAGGATTGTGCCCTTAACTACTGAAATATTTCAGTGGGGCAATGATGTTATGTACTTGAGAACTTGCTAAAAAAAAATGCCACAGTCTGATTATATACCGAAACACCTACCATTTCTCTTAGTTTTGATTCCTCACATTTTTGCTTCACAGGTAAGCAGATCATGCTGTAAAATATATTGTGACAAAGTGTTCCTCTGTATTTCTACTTGGGCATGGTGTAATACAGAATCGAATTGGATTGCTTGGTAAGAACCAATTCTGATGAAAGATTTTTTTCCCAAAGGGGAACACCCATGAAATAATATGCATGAGAATCAAATGTCCAATAGTTTTGCATGCCAGCACATTTGATTTTGTGGTTATACCTTGTACTGAACTGGGATTCTTTTATATAAGTGTAATAGTAGTGTTACTGGACCCTTAATGTCTTAACTACAGGAAGTATCTTTTTAAAAAGACTATAAGGGAGCAATCCTATGGCCACTAGTCAGCAGCTAGACGGCCACAGGATATGTGGTTTTCTGGGAACTGACCTCAGAGCCCGCCCTTCCCTTTCCGCGCTGCCTTGCAGGCAGCACAGAACAGCCCCGCGCTCCATGCTCAGAAGAGGGGCGCAGAGTGGCCAAAATGAGGCATTCCAGGGCAGGGAAGGCAGAAATGTTGGTGCAACACATCCTACATGTCATCCGGCAGCCTCCTCCCCTGCTCCGTCTTCCCGCAGCTAGACAACCGAAATTGGCTGTCTAGCCACAAATGCAGGGCTGGAGAAGCGCGGAGGCAACAATCCCCTCGGTGCTTCTCCTGCCCTGCATTGGATAGGTGATTGCCTCTGAGTTCGGAGGTGGCCGCCTATCCCCATAGGACTGTGACCTAAATATAGGAAATACTTGATTCAGTTAATATCTACAATTTTAGAAGTGGAGGTGGGGAGAGGGGTGATATCAGGAAATAACTCCAAGGCAGTTGCCAGTAAGCAGCATGAAAACAATCAAGAATGCATGAACACACTTCAGTATCACCAGCTTATCCAGTCAAAGGGCATTTCTCATATGATAGCAGGGATTAAAGCAATCTCAAAGAATACCAGCATGGCTAAGCACCAACGTAAAGTGAGTTCTTGAAGCAAAAACAACTGCTTTTAAAAGCTTTTTTTTTTTTTTTAAACCAAAGGACAACATACATTATGTAAAACAACGACAGAGGACGCTGTGTTGATCCATTAGGAAAAATCAAAATTCACAGTTGGGGAATACCTTTATTAGGACCAATCAAAATGCCACAGAAGAGTAAGGAAGCTCTCAAGTTCATAGAACTCTTCATGAGGTTGAGTTTGTTTATTTATTTATTTATTATAAGTATATTCCACCTTTCAAGATGGAAATCTTTCCAAGGTGGCTTACAATTAGATGTATTAATAAAATCACTATAAACAATTCAAAACAATAACAACTCATAAGGATCCATTCCACAGAGAAGCTGATAGGAGAAGGCCCTGTGGAGGAAAGGACAGACAGTCCAGCCAGAGCATAGGCCTGGGGTGGTTTTTGCTTGCTCTGCCTGCCTGCCTGCCTTGGAAGTCTTCCCACAGGGCAGCTGGTAGTAATGGCCCTGTGCAGGATGGGGTGTGTGTGTAAAATTGGCGAGAGGTTGAAGCCACAAAGTCTGCATTTAGTCAGACTCTTATGCATAGGAGGAGATTATGTACTTAGGATGGGCATAAACACCATTGAACTCCATAGAACTTACTTCTAGATAGACATGTATAGAATTGCATTGTTATAGCACAATCCTATACACGTCTAATCAAAAGTAAATTTCACTGAATTCAATGGGGTGTACTCCCAGGTAAACAGATTAGGCTGTACTACAGGAGTGATCAACTTGTGGCCCTCCAGATGTTTTGGCCTATTATTATTATATTTATATCCCGCCTTTTTCCAAATACTGGGACTCAAGACAGCTTTACAACGTTAAAAAATTGTACAGTTAAAACATATAAATAGAAATATACAAAAGTTAAAAGTATAATTAAATCATCAATAGTATTAAAATTGTATAAAATATCAAAATTTTAAAAGACAACAACAATACCAATAATAATATCAATCCATCATATTTTTACAGGTCCAGACTATCCCCAAAGGCCTGCCAGAACAAAAAAGTTTTTACCTGCCTGCGTAAACATACCAAGGAGGGTTCCACTCTCACCTCTGCCTACAACTCTAATCAGCCCTAGCTAGGATAGCCAATGGTGAGAGATCATGGGAGTTGTAGTTAAAAACATCTGGAGGGCCACAAGTTGCCTACTTCTGCTCTACTAGGTGCTATGCAGGTGTTACGTTGCACCTAGAGCTACTGGTCAAAGAAGCAAGTAATGGCTAAGCCTATCTTTCTGAAGATATAAAACCCAGCAATTTTTCAAATCTGTCTTCAGTCCTAAGTGAAATTTTGTGTGGTTGCAAACAAAAATCAAGAGAAATATGGCAGTTTAATCTCCACTGTTGCTAATATATTTTCTTTATTGTTGGTCGTCTTGTTAAAAAAAGAAACATTCAAATGTTCAAAGAAAATGTGAATGTTAGTTTTTGAAGTAACAGGAATGCGAACTTCCATTGGGGAGGAAGCAGAGGTCAGGACTCCCAATTTTCCTTGTCTGGGCAGGTATACCTCCAGAACTCTTGATAATTCAGATATTCAGCTCTTAAAAAAAAAAAAAAAAAAGTATCCAGCTTTCACGGTGGCATAGAAAATGTTGTTAATGCAGCTTCAATATATACTTTAAAACTTGAGAGCAAATACAACCAATAGATTTTATTAACACATTCAAAAAACACACAGCTATATATTTTATATGCCTAATACGATATTCAGGCATTTTAGGATATGCAGCTCAAAATTTAAGGGGTCTTCTTCGCACCTGATTGCAACACCAAGCTCACTTCATTCTGGCAACAAATAAATAGTGTAGCAACTGTTGACACACCACTCTCCTGAGTTTGTTGCTTCATTGTTGTGGACTGGTTGGAGGAAGAGCAAATTACAAATGAAACAAATAATTTAGTTCAGTAAATAGCACTGATCAGATCTACCTGAAACAGAGGGAAGCACGACATATTTATTAGATGCGTGGGTTTTTTGTGAGCTGCCCAAAGACCTTTGGCTATTGGGCAGTATAGAAATGTACAAAATGTTTACTTTTAAACTTTTAGAGAGCAATCCTGTGGTCCCTGGGAAAGCATCTTGAGGACCATAGGAGTGCTCAGAAAAACCCTTCCAAGGTCAGAGACAGCACTTCCAAGGTTGGAAGCTGGAGATCCTACCGCCTCCCCTACGCAGCTGTCACAGACAGAAGTGCACCAGCTGCCCTCTGAGGTCAGAAAAGTGACCTTGGGGGAGGAAAAGGGCTGTTCTGGTGGGCAGGGAGGGAGGAGACTGGAGAGGCTAGGTTATGAGATATCCTGAGCCTCCTCCAGACTCCTTCCCTCCCCCTCCAAAACACACTTGCTAGACATGCTGAAATGCCCGACCAGCAAAAATTGCCAAAGATGGAGGACAAGGAGGCAAAGATCGCTTCTGCCACTCCTCCCGCCTTCAGCCTGTCAGATCTTGGAAGCTGCCAAGTTCAGAGGCCTCTGAGCAGCAAGAGTGCAATTGATAGGATTGTGTCCTTAAAGCCTGCCAAGTCTGTTTACATGATCAGTCACGACGTGCTGAAATCAAATGACTTGACAAAAGGAAAAAATAAACTGGATTTCATATCACACAATACATGGTATATTTACTCTTTACATGCCTGCCAGGCATTCCACATTAATTCTGTAGCAGTCAAGAGGGTTGTATCCAATGTTAGTTTAACAGTAACTTAAGTCCCACTAATTTCAATGCGTCTATTCAAAGTAGGACTAACATTGGATACAACCCAGAAATACCATTATCTTTCAAGCATACAATCTTGGGGTCCAAGACATTGCTATATCTGCTACTGCTTCCTGGCCTAGCATCTACATTGGCATGATCAGGCAAATGCTAGGGTGCCGGTGGGACCCAGAGGGCCTACTAGAGCTGATGCTGGTTGCTGGCATCCTTTTTCTTTATTTCTTTTGCTTTTAGCTACTGTGGTGGGTTCAGTATAAAGTGTTGTGCCAGCTGAGGCTGTAGCCACTTGCCATTTTCTTTTCCCAGGATGCCTCTGGGCCCAGCTATCCAAATGTGAATCCACATGCTCTTAATGCCTTATATTGTTGTTTTTTAACCACTGAAGTCAGAATGAGCTCTGGCTATTGTCTCAAATCTAACAGTGGATAACAGCTAAATTGCTCATTTCCCCCCTCAGTTCTATAGGCCACATGTCATATAACATGTCATATGTTATATGTCATTTATTGTCATTTATTGTCATATAACAATAAATATTCATCATATTTGTCATTCAGGTCCACAAATTTGTGTTGTAATAAATAAACAGAAAAATAAGTAACTCACAAGAATTCAGATCTGTAATTATCTGGGATTTCATCCTTCCGGATGCCCTTTAGGAAAGCTCCTAAAATAGTGATTTCTAGATTCATTCATCTATCTTATTGAAGGCACAAAACAAAGAAATCTTGGAGAATCTTGAAGGGTGACTCATGCCCAGCAAAGGCAGTAAAGCTTGTTTGAAGCTTCCATGAATTATGAAAGCATATTTTGGCCACAAATATGCAATTCTAAAGAGAGAAATAGAAGATTTATATTGCCAGGATTTACTCTCCACAACCTTAGATACCTAAGTACTACGTTCCCACTATTAATACAAAGTGGACTCCAGCTGGGAGGGTGAATCTTCTTCTAAGAACTTGCAAAAAATAAGCATAGCAGTAGTCAAAATTGCGGCACTAAGTCCTCTTCTCATATTATTGTTTAGGGAGGGCAGATTGTTCCGGTGGCTTCTCTATAAAAGGTGACAATTGTTCCTATACAGAGAGTTTACAGAATATATTAACATTGATTCCCAAATAGTAGGTTGATCCTCACAGTGAGTCACACAGGAATTGGAAGGTTGCTGACAGTAAATGTTTTAGATTATTGGTCTTCACTGGTGGGTCAGGACCTACTACTGGGTTGCAGCCAGTCCTAAGGTGGGTTACAACAGCAGTACAACTGCTTCTTCTGTTACTCTACATACATGCATACACACCTTCTTCAAATTCTGACGGTTTTTACATTCCGAAGAGGTCTCAATCTGATGAAGAGTTCTGGAGAACTTGAAAGCTTGAACACTCTTGTGACATTTTGGTTGGTCCTAATAAAAGTATTATCCAACTGTGAATTTTTTTTTTTTTTTCGCATGGACCAGCATGAGTATCTTTGCTTTTTATGTACCTTGGAGAATATTGCATTTATTTAGCCATTCAGGATGAAATCTACTACCAGAGGAAGAAGATTTTCTACCACCTGAAGAGGGACTTTGCATTGTAAGGGTTCCGTTCCCCTCACTACTAAGTCAGAGGTGGGGAACATGTGTGCTCTAGTTGAGTGGACAAGAACACCTAAAAGGGATAGGCTCTTCCACAGAAGTTCTGTGGGTGACAATACCAGGCTCCAAAACTAATTTAGTACTAGGAACATGCTATCATCCCCCAGACCAGAATGGTCAGAGTGAGATGGAAAACAAAATCAGGGAGGCCTCCAAACGAGGAAGTGTTGTAATAATGGGCAACTTCAATTACCCCCACATTGATTGGATAAATGCATGTTCCAACCACAAGAAACAGGTTAAATTTCTAGTTGCCCTAAATGATTGTGCCCTAGAACAGTTGGTCATGGAACCAACCAGAGGGGAGGCGACCTTGGATTTAATCCTAAGTGGTGTTGCCCAGGACCTAGTACGAGATGTAAATGTTGTTGAACCAGTTGGAAACAGTGATCACAGTACTATCAGACTGAAGATATATTTAAGTGGAAAATTGCCCAGGAAGTCCAACACAGTCACATTTGACTTCAAAAGAGGAAACTGCTCTAAAATGAAGGAACTGGTGAAACAGAAGCTAAAAGGGGGAGTCAAAAGGATTAAATCCCTTCGAAGTGCTTGGGGATTACTCAAAACCACGATAATAGAAGCCCAGCTAAAATGTATACCACAGGTTAGGAAAGGTAGCACCAAGTCCAAGAGATCACCGGCATGGTTAACGAGCAGTGTTAAGGGAGCTATTAGAGAAAAGAGAGCTTCTTTCAGAAAATGGAACTCTTGCCCAAGTGAGGAAAACAAAAGGGAGCACAAGTTTGCACAAAGATAATGCAAGCAGACAATAAGAGAGGCAAAAAAGCATTTTGAAGAGCATATTGCTAACAACATCAAGGCCAACAATAAAGAATTCTTTAAATACATCAGAAGCAGAAAACCACCTAGGGAGGCAGTTTGACCATTGGATGACAATGGAGTTAAAGGGGTACTGAAGGAGGACAAGGGCATTGCAGAGAAGCTGAATGAATTCTTTTCATCCATCTTCACTGCAGAAGATATAGGACAGATACCTGTGCCTGAACTGATGTTTTCAGGAAGGGAGTCTGAGGAACTGAGGCAAATAGTGGTGACAAAAGATGAAGTTCTCAACCTTATTGATAAATTGAAAGCAAGTAAATCACCAGGCCCTGATGGTATCCATCCGAGAGTTCTCAAAGAACTCAACTTTGAAATTGCTGATCTTCTAACCAAAATATGTAACATGTCCCTAAGATCATACTCTATACCAGAGGACTGGAAGTTGGCCAATGTAACACCAATTTTCAAAAAGGGATCCAGGGGGGATCCGGGAAATTACAGGCTGGTTAGCTTAACGCCTGTTCTGGGCAAATTGGTTGAAGGCATTATTAAAGATAAAATTAGTAAGCATATAGAAGGACAAGCCCTGCTGAAAAAGAATAAACACGGCTTCTGCAAAGGTAAGTCCTGTCTCACTAACTATTTAGAGTTCTTTGAGAGTGTCAATTAACATGTAGACAGGGGTGATCCAGTAGACATTGTTTGCTTGCACTTCCAAAAGACTTTTGACAAAGGCTCTCACCAAAGGCTCCTGAGCAAACTTAACAGGCATGGAATAAGAGGACAGGTCCTCTTATGGATCAGTAACTGATTAAAGAACAGAAAGCGGAGAGTAGGAATAAGTGATAAATTTTCCCAATGGAGGGAAGTAAATATTGGGGTCACACAGGGATCTGTATTAGGACCAATGTTTTTCACCCTGTTCAAAAATTATCTGGAATTAGGAGTGAGCAGTGAAGTGGCCAAGTTTGCCGATGACACCAGATTATTTAGGGAGGTTAAAACACAAAGGGATTGTGAAGAGCTCCAAAAGGATCTCTCCAAACTGGGAGAATGGGCATATAAATGGCAAGTGCGGTTTAATGTAAGCAAGTGTAAAGTGATGCACGTTGGGGCAAAAAATCCCAACTTCAAGTATAGCCTGATGGGATCTGAGCTAGCGGTGACTGACCATGAAAGGGATCTTGGGGTTGTGGTGGACAGCGCAATGAAGATGTCAACCCAGTGTGCAGCCGCTGTAAAAAAAAAAAAAGCAAACTCCATGTAGGCATAATTAGAAAAGGAATTGAGAATAAAACTGCCAACATCATACTGCCCCTATACAAATCTATGGTGTGACCACACTTGGAATACTCTGTACAGTTCTGGTCACCACACCTAAAAAAAGATATGTAGAGCTGGAAAAGGTGCTGAAAAGGACAACTAAAATGATCAAAGAGTTGGAGCAACTCCACTATGAGAGGAAGTTATAACAGCTGGGATTGTTTAGCTTGGAAAAAAGGAGGATAAGGGGAGACATGATAGAGGTCTACGAAATTATGCATGGTGTGGAGAATGTGGATAGGTAGACATTTTTCTCCCTCTCTCAAAATACTAGAACTTAGTGGGGTCATTCCATGAAGCTGATTGGTGAGAGATTCAGGACAGATAAAAGGAAGTACTTCTTGACACAGCACACACCTCCAGTACCAGAGGCAGTGAGTCTATATAAACCAGTTGCTGGGGAACATGGGTGGGAGGGTGCTGTTGCGCTTACGCCCTGCTTGTGGGTCCCTGGTGACAGCTGGTTGGTTGCTGTGTGAACAGAATGCTGGACTAGATGGACCCTTGGTCTGATCCAGCATGGCTCTCCTTATGTTCTTATGTGGCCTTCCAGATGTTGTTAGACTGCAGCTCCTATCTCCTAGCAAGGATAGCCCATGGTGAAGGATGATGGTAGCTGCAGTCCATTGACATCTGGAGGGCCACACATTCCTCATCCCTGCACTTATACTACACAATTGGAGTGCATTTACATTTTAACCTAGTGCTCCATCTAAAATTAATATCTGGCCTTGCTAATATAGAGTGTCATGTTTCTCTTTACTCTCTGCCTACCCAGGAACCTCTGTGTTTCACCCAAGGCAAGAGACAGATCTGAGGTTCAGGAGACCTTTATGATTTCTGAAATGGAGATCAGCTATTGCTTCTTTGTCCCAGAATGCATTGCTAGGTGTAATCCAATACCTGCAACACCTACCAAAGACTAATTCATTCAGGGTGAAATCTGATGCATATTTAGACAGAGAAAAGTCCTACAGCTCCCAGCATTCCCCAGCCAGCCATGCTGAGAGGGTTTTTTTTAATTAGATTTATTAGCCGCCCATCTGGCCAGCTACCCGGTCACTCTAGGCGGCATACAATACAAATAACAGCACAAAATACAACAAATGTACATAATCAACTAACAAAACAACATTGCTCTAAAAAAAAAACAACCCACCCCAATTGCCCACTGGAACAGCTAGGTTTTCAAAGCCCGGCAGAAGCTCATCAAAGAGGGGGCATGGCAGAGGTCACTAGGGAGGGAATTCCACAGAGGGGGGGCCACCACAGAAAAGGCTCTCTCCCTAGTCCTCACCAACCTAGCTGTTCTGGCTGATGGGACAGACAGAATGCCTTCTGAGGCTGATTTCATTGAGCAGCATCCCTGGTGTTGCTGGAGGTGCTCCTTAAGATAGGCTAGGCTGGAACCATATAGGCTTTTAAAGGTCAATACCAACACCTTGAATTGGGCCCAGAAAACAACTGGTAGCCAGTGAAACTCCTTCAGCACTGGAGTGATATGGTCTTGCTGATGGCTGCCTTTAATCAGGCGGGACCCCACATTCTGCACCAGCTGCAACTTCTAAACTGTCTTCAAGGGTAACCCCACATAGAGCACATTACAGTAGTCTAGGTGAGAAGAGACCAGGGCATGAACTACTGATGGGTGCAGGTGGTTACAGAGGTAGGGGCGCAGCCACCATATCAGATGGTACAGCACCGCCTGGCTCATGGCCGATACCTGAGCCTCCATGGATAGCTGGGAGTCTAAAATTACTCCCAGGCTACAGGCCTGGTCCTTCAGGGGCAGCTACACCCCATTCAACACAGGTCAACATCCCCTAGCCTCCCCTTGTCTCCCACCAAAAGTACCTCGATTTTGTCGGGGTTCAGTTTCAGCTTATTCCTTCCCATCCAGCCACTCAGGGACTCCAGACACTTGGACAGGGTTTCTACAGCCAACCTTGGTGAGGATTTAAATGAGAGCTGGAGTTGCATGTCATCTGCATATTGGTAACACTGCATCCCAAACCTCCTGATGATGACCCCCCAGCAGCTTCTCATAGATGTTAAATAACATTGGGGAGAGAATAGAGCCCTGTGGAACCCCACAAGTGAGCAGCCAAGGGTCTGAAGTCTCCTCCCCCAGAGCTACCCCAGTCTCCTCCCCCAGAGCTACTGGTACCTGCCAGAAAGGAAGGAACGCAACCACCGTAATACAGTGTCCGCTATGCCCAACCCCTCCAGGCGGTTCAGGAGGATACCGTGGTCAATACTGAAAGATGGAGGAGAACAAGGAAGGAGCATTCACCCCTATCCAGAGCCCTCCTCATATCATCCACCAAGGCAACCAAGGCCATTTCTGTCCCATGCTCAGGCCTGAGGCCCAACTGAAATGGATCCAGATACCTGGCTTCTTCCAAGTGTGCCTGCAACTACAGCAGCACCACCTGCTCAATCACCTTGCCCCCAAACAACAGATTCAGGACCCGGCAAAAGTTGTTCAAGTGTTGGGGATCCAAGGAGGGCTTTTTTATGGTCTTATCACCGCCTCCTTGAGGGCTGATGGCATCACTCCCTCCTCCAGGGAGGCATTCACCACTGCCTTGATCCCCTCCCTGAGTCCCTCCCTGCAGCTCATAATGAGCCAAGATGGGCAAGGATCAAGTAAGCAGGTGGTCGGCCTTAAAGATTAAAGCACCTTGTCCACTTCCTCAGAAGAAAGAAATTGGAACATATCCCACACAACTGATCTGCCACTGGCCACCCCTCACTCACTAACTGTATCCACAGCACATGGAACAGCCCTCCCAATCCAGTTGATTTTATCTGCACAGTGGTTTGCAAACTCATCACAGGAGGCCTTAGAACTCCATTGGTTCTGGACCAACCACTTGGAACAGCCTCCTGAGACAGCACTCTGCGGATGCAATAGAGGCAGCATAAAAATCCTTTTTTGCTGCTCTTATCACCACGTGGTAGGCTGAAGCTATAGCTCTAACCTGTGTCCGATCGTCTTTGGAGCAAGATTTCCACCACCGGTACTCTAGCCATTTCACCTCCTGCTTCCAAGCTCGCAACCATGGGGTGAACCATGGTGCAGTCTGATCTTTGTTCATGGGAGTGGGTGTTTCAGAGCCACCCAGTCTAATGCTCCAGTGATTGCAGAATTCCAGCCATCCACCGGGGTCTCGACCAAGTGGCCATTTGCATGCTCCAAAGAATCCCCAAGAGCAGTCAGGAATCCATTTGGATCCATAAGATGTATGGCTTTTTTCTGTCTAAATATGCATAGGATTGCACTCTCAGTCTGTCATCTCCATCTTGAGACTGAGTCTAAACTACAGACCTCATGGCCACAATATCTGGTCTCTTTGTACTTTTTTGTTGTCTCCCCCCCTGCCCTCCCCTTTGTACCATAGCCTGATTAAAGGTTCTGGAGAATTCAAATCCTTACACACTCCTTTGTGGTATTTAGGTTGGCCCTAATAAAAAAGATTTGCACTGGTTGCCAATTTGCTACTGAGCCAAGTTTTTTTTTTAATTACTGTGAATTTTTATTGTGAATTTTTACAAAACAAAACAAACTAAAAACATTACAAAACCTAAAAAAAAGAACGAAGTAGAAATAAAAGTACAACAACATGTTCAAAATCCTCAGTTTCCAACATTACAATATTCGAGAAAAAAAAAGGGGGGGGGAAGGTTACACATAAACTTCAGTAAAAGCAGACCAAATATCTGCATATAAGTCCATTTGCAAGTTACGCCTATATACCACTCTTTCAAATGTCGCTAGTGTTGTTAAGTCTTCAGTCCATTGCGTTATAGGTGGTGAGCTTTTATCCTTCCAATATCGTAGTATCAGTCTTTTAGCAACCAAAAGGGCACAAAAAATCCATTTATTATTATTATTATTATTAAATTTATTAATCGCCCATCTGGCTGGTCACCCAGCCACTCTGGGCGATGTACAACATTTACACTGACCATGTGTTACATTCCAAAAAGCAGGTAAGTAGTTTAAAAGAAATTTACATCAGTAAATATTAAAGAGCAATACAAAATGTATCCATACAATAACTTCCTCCCAGAAGGAGGTGGCCATTGGGCATTTCCAAAACATATGAATAAAAGAAGCATTGACTGCATTACACCTCCAACAATTAGCTGAATTTGACAAGCCTTTACTAAAAAGATGTTATAGTATCCAATAGACCCGAAACAAGAGCTTTTGCTGAATAAGGTGTAACCAAAGATCCATTGAAATGTCCGATACAGACACCAAAATGGCAGTCCACTGATTGAGCAAAATAGGACGTTCCAATTCCCTGTTCCATTCCTGCTGTAAACCACTTGTGTCATATTTATTCATTGATAATATTTATAAACATGAATTGTAGGTCGATACTTCAGATTAGCTTCAAAAAGTATTTCCAATAGCGAAGGAGACTCCAAGGCAGTAAAAGCAGCAGGACTGAATCTAGATACCAACAAATGTTTCAATCGCAAGTACTGCCATTCCGCTGAAGCTGGCAGATCAAATTGATCTCGCAAAGTTGAAAATACCAACAACTCATCATCAGCCCCTACTAATTGATCTAAAGTAAAGATAATCTTATCTATCCAGGTCCGCTATAAAAACATTTTCTTGCCATTTCTTAAATCTGGATTTCCCCATAAAGTCAATTTAGCATAGGAAAATGGATCAAACTATAATTGATGTGACATTATATGCCAAACTTCCCTAACCGCCAAAATTGTGGGAGGAGCTCTGTCTACCTTAATATTCTGAGAACCTAATGCCATCCATTTAAAGAGAGGCTCCAGACAAGAAGATTCCATTATCATTATTATTATTATTATTATTAATATCCCGCCTTTTTCCCAATACTGGGACTCAAGGCGGCCTTACAATGTTAAAACTGCTACAGTTAAAACCTATAAATGCAAATATAAATACAACTGTATAAAAGTTAAAAATATAATTAAATCATCAATATTAAAATTGTAAAGATATTAAAACATTAAAAGACAACCAGAACAACAAAAATGGTATCCATACGTCGCATTTTCCCAGGTCCAGACTAGTTATCCCCAAAGGCCTGCTGGAACAAAAAAGTTTTTGCATGCCTGCGAAAACATATCAAGGAGGGTGCCACTCTCGCCTCCCTGGGAAGGGAGTTCCAGAGCCTTGGGGCAGCCACCGAGAAGGCCCTCTCCTGCGTTCCCACCAGGCGTGCCTGTGATGATGGCAGGATGGCGAGAAGGGCTTCCTCTGTAGATTAGGGCTTCCCCAATACTGACCATGGAGGAAAATCTAATTTGAGTGGAAAAGGCCAAAATTTAGTAGAGGTCAGCAAATAGGCCTGATGGTACATATCTAGATCCCACCTTCATTAATTGGAAGTTGCATTCTTTTAAAAGATATTCTTTGTGGAGAGGAGCCCCCAAAGAATTTACGAAACAAATCACTGAGTTTTTGGAAATATTTGCCAGGTATAAGTATAGGGATCCCACATATAACATAAATAATTTGGGGCATGGTATTCATCTTAAGTGTATTGACCTTACCCCATAAACTCAACTTTAAAGATGTCCATCTATCTATATCTTGTGAAATCTCATTGATAACTCATTTAAATTTAAACTAATAATTGAGATATATCTCCAGGAATAATTATTTCCAAATAAGTAATAAACCCTGGCCACCATTGAAATTGCCAATTGGCTAATATACTAGAGTAAATCCCATGTCCAATCGGCATTATTTCCGACATTGACCAATTAACTGAATAGCCGGACAATTCACCAAAAGTATTAATCAATTTCATCAAAGCTGGAACCGACAACTGGAGTCTCGAGATAAACAACAAAAGATCATCAGCATAAAGACTAATTTTAAATTCTAATCCAAAATGGACAAATCCATGAATACTATTATTTCATCTAATAGCACATGCCAGGAGTTCCAAACATAAATTGAATATCAATGGGGAAAGTGGACAACCTTGTCTGGTGCCCCACCTTGGTAAAAAAAAGAAGAAGCTGAGAATAAACCATTGGTCATTACTCTCACTCTAGGAGCTGAGTATAAATTTTAACCCATTTCAAACATTCTATGTTGTTGTTGTTTATTTGGTCAGTCGCTTCCGACTCTTCGTGACTTCATGGACCAGCCCACGCCAAAGCTTCCTGTCGGCCGTCGCCACCCCCAGCTCCCCCAAGGCTGAGTCCATCACCTCCAGAATATCATCCATCCATCTTGCCCTTGGTCAGCCCCTCTTCCTTTTGCCTTCCACTTCCCCTAGCATCAGCATCTTCTCCAGGCTATCCTGTCTTCTCATTATGTGGCCAAAGTTCTTCAGTTTTGTCTTTAATATCATTCCCTCAAGTCAGCAGTCTGGCTTTATTTCCTGGAGTATGGACTGGTTTGATCTTCTTGCAGTCCAAAGCACTCTCAGAATTTTCCTCCAGCACCACAGTTCAAAAGCATCTATCTTCCTTCGCTCAGCCTTCCTTATGGTCCAGCTCTCGCAGCCATAGGTTACTATGGGGAATACCATTGCTTGAACTATGCGGACCTTTGTTGTCAGTGTGATGTCTCTGCTCTTCACTATTTTATCAAGATTTGTCATTGCTGTCCTCCCAAGAAGTAAACGTCTTCTGATTTCCTGGCTGCAGTCAGCGTCCGCAGTAATCTTTGCGCCTAGAAATACAAAGTCTGTCACTGCCTCCACATTTTCTCCCTCTGTTTGCCAGTTATCAATCAAGCTGGTTGCCATAATCTTGGGTTTTTTTATGTTTAACTGCAAGCCAGCTTTTGCACTTTCTTCTTTCACCTTCGTCATAAGGTTCTTCAGCTCCTCCTCGCTTTCAGCCATCAAAGTGGTATCATCTGCATATCTGAGATTGTTAATGTTTCTTCCAGCGCTTTTAACTCCAGCCTTGGATTCATCAAGCCCAGCACATCGCATGATGTATTCTGCGTACAGGTGGAATAGGTAGGGTGAGAGTATACAACCCTGCCATACTCCTTTCCCAATCTTAAACCAGTCCGTTGTTCCATGGTCTGATCTTACCGTTGCTACTTGGTCATTATACAGATTCCGCAGGAGTAGGCTAAACATATGTACCATTTTAAACGGGACAGTACCGTTTTTTTCATATTCCCCAACCATCCTGTCATTTTTATATGATTTTATATGACAATTTTGTCCCATTTTTAATTTTTTGTAAAAAAAACTGAACACGTTTATCATAAGGCTGTATGCTAATCAATGTGTGCAGTAAAACTACTAGTGTGATGAAAGAGGAAGTTCCAATTACTTTATCCAGTCAGGGCCAGGCTTCTTGAGCTAGCGACGATCAGACGCCGCCCCCTTGCTTGTCTGCAGTGATGGGGAATTCAAGAGGCGGTCACTAAGCCCCATTCAGCATGTGTGAGCCAGGAGGGTGAGTCTTACTGTTATTTCTACCATCATTCCACCCATAGAGATTCTTTCTCTAATAAAACTTTTGTTATCATCTTAACTTTTTCATGAATACAGAATATTACATAACCCCGTCCCATTTTTGTCATCCCAATATCCTGTTTTTGCCTCAAGGAAATATGGTCAGCCTACTCAGGAGGCATACAAGATGACTTGGTATCCCCATACCACCAAGAACTTGCCACAATTTGTTATGATCCATACAGTCAAAGACTTTAGAATAGTCAATAAAACAGAAATAGATGTTTTTCTGAAACTCCCTGGCTATCTCCATTATTGGAGATAATTGGCAATTTGGTCTCTAGTTCCTCTGCCTTTTCTAAACCCAGCTTGTACATCTGGCAATTCTCGTTCCATGAATTGCTGGAGTCTACCTCGCAAGATCTTGAGCATTACCTTACTGGCATGTGAAATAAGTGCCACTGTTCGATAGTTTGAACATTCTTTGGTGCTACCCTTTTTTGGTATGGGAATATAGGTTGATTTTTTCCAATCTGTTGGCCATTCTTGTGTTTTCCAAATTTGCTGGCATATGGCATGCATCACCTTGACAGTATCATCATCTTGCAAGATTTTAAACAGTTCAGCTGGGATACCGTCATCTCCTGCTGCCTTGTTATTAGCAATGCTTCTTAAGGCCCATTCAACCTCACTCTTCAGGATGTCTGGCTCTAGCTCACTGACCACACTGTCAAATCTATCTCCGATATTATTATCCTTCCTATACAGATCTTCCGTATATTCTTGCCACCTTTTCTTGATCTCTTCTGCCTCTGTTAGGTCCTTGCCATCTTGGATTTTGATCATACCCATTTTTGCCTGGAATTTACCTCCGATGTTTCTAATTTTCTGGAAGAGGTCTCTTGTCCTTCCTATTCTATGATCTTCTTCCACTTCCGTGTATTGCTTGTTTAAAAATAATTCCTTATCTCTTCTGGCTAACCTCTGGAATTTTGCATTTAATTGGGCATATCTCCCCCTATCACTGTTGCCTTTTGCTTTCCTTCTTTCTTGGGCTACTTCCAGTATCTCAGCAGACAGCCATCTTGCCTTCTTGGTTTTCTTTTTCTTTGGGACGTTTTTTGTTGCCGCCTCCTGAACAATGTTGCGAACTTTTGTCCATAGTTCTTCCGGGACCCTATCTACTAAATCTTGTCCCTTAAATCTATTCTTCACCTCCACTACATATTCATTAGGAATATTAGTGAGCTCATATCTAACTGATCTGTGGGTCTTCCCTATTCTCTTTAGTCTGATTCTAAATTGTGTGATAAGAAGTTCGTGATCTGAACTACAATCAGCTCCAGGTCTTGTTTTTACCAACTGCATAGACGTCCGCCACCTTTGGCTACAAAGGATGTAGTCAACCTGATTTCGGTGTCAACCGTCTGGTGAAGTCCATGTATAAAGTTGTCTCTTAGGTAATTGGAAGAGAGTGTTTGTTATGCACAGTGAGTTGTCTTAGCAAAATTCTATCAGCCTATGTCCCGCTTCATTTTGTTCCCCCAGACCATGCTTGCCTATAATTCCAGGTGTCGTTTGACTACCCACCTTAGCATTCCAGTCTCCTGTAATGAAAATAACATCTCTTTTTGGCGTATTATCCAGTAGGTGCTGCAGATCCTCATAGAACTGATCTACTTCTGCTTCAGCATCTGTGGTTGGGGCGTATATTTGGATCACTGATGTTAAATGGCTTACCCTGAATCCAAATTGAGATAATTCTATTGTTTTTTGGGTTGTATCCAAGCACTGCTTTAGCCACTTTATTATTAATTATGAAGGCTGCTCCATTTCTTCTGTGGTCCTCTTGTCCACAGTAGTAGATCTGGTGGTCATCTGATGTGAAGTGGCCCATTCCAGTCCATTTCAGTTCACATCTCCCCAATAGCTACATCCAATTTACCCCAGCTCCTGGATCTTACATTCCAGGTTCCTATGGTGTGTTGATCTTTAGAACATCAGATTCGTCGTTCACCACCAGCACCATCAGCTGCTAGCCGTCCTTTCAGTTTTGAGCTAGCTGCGCCATCACATCTGGGGCTAGTTGAACTTATCCTCTGTTTTTCCCCAGTAGCATTTTGACCATCTTCCGACCTGGGAGTCCCATCGTCCGATGGTATACCGACATATCTGTGGTTGTACTGATCCATTCAGTTTTCATGGCATACTGGGGTGGGTTGCCATTTCCTTCCCCAGGGATCGTATTTAGTCTGACCTCTCTGCCATGACCTTCCCATCTTGGGTGTCCCTTCACAGTTTAGCTCATGGTGTCATTGGGGTGCTCAAGCTCCAGCACCACGACAAGGTAACAATCTCCTTTGCTGGAGAAACCTTACACTTGGCTTCTATATTCTGTAGGAAAATTCTAAATTCTATAGGAAAACTAAAATTAGTCAATGTAGTAAAAATAAAATACCAGTGAATTTTGTTGAAGGCCTTTTCTGCATCCAAGGACATGATGGCCGCCTGATCAGTTCTTTCAGAGTTTAAAGCCAAGTGTAAGGTTTTGGTATTAACCTATAAAGCCCTAAGCAACTTGGGGCTGGGATACCTGAGATGATGCCTTCTCCTCTACAGAGCTGCTCCGCTGCTGCGATCATCATCAGAGGCCTTCCTTGTTGTGTTGCTTCCTGCAAATGTCCATCTGTTGACTACCAAGAAGAAAGCCTTCTGTGACTACACCCACTCTCTGGAACACCTTCTCCCCAGAAATAAAACATGCACCAAATCCGATGCAGGTCAGGCACATATCAAAGACTTCTTTATTTGCCTCGGCTTTTGATGATTTGTAATGCCTATCATTTTGATTTCCTGTTCCAGTGGTCACTGGTTATGTTTGAGTACGTTTTAGTTATATGTATACTTTCATATTATGGTTTTAATTTTGTATACTGCCTAGATATGTTTTACATGACAGGTGGAACAGAAATATTTTTAAATAAATAAATATTGCCCAACTGTGGATTTTGCATCTCAGCTCCTATTAAGGAAACACCCTCTAGCCACTCTTGCTGATTAGCATGCAGTCTCCCTATCAAAGGAAAGTTGTATAATTACTGTAACATTATATGTGTTTGGATGTGCTACAAGATTTGTGATTCATCTACTTTCTATATTCTATCTAAAATAACTGGTATAGTTTGCATTTCTTAAGAAATCTTGCTCTTTATGGTTGTTCAGTTACCTTGCCACTCTATCTGATCAAATCTGTGCATTGCAAGAGATTGTATTCTCTCACCACTGGAAGTTTGGTCCCATAAAACAATAACCTGACTTATGCAGTAGCTCTCAGGTATTATCTCCTTGTTCTGGAATTTTCTGTCCTCCATAAAAATGGCTCCAGAGCAAGAGTTTCTCTTCAGTTGTTCTTTCAAGCAACTGCATTCTCAATATGCCACTTACAGCTACAGCAGGAACTGCAGGCCTGGGGACCAAATCTGGCTATCCAGGGTTCCAAAGTCAAAAAAGAAACAGCTGCACCACCAATTTAATTCCCAGTGTGTTTCGACACTTGGTGTCAAGGGAAAAACTCATGGAGATTCTTTTGGAGGATTCCCTCTCCCTTGTTTTTTGCAAAGAACACCAAGTGTCAAAATGCATTGGGAATTAAATTGGTGCAGCTGTTTCTTTTTTGACTTTGGTTTCCAGCCTTACAGCTGTTTTTTCTGGTCCCTATTGGCACTGTTGCTATCCAGGGTTCCTCAGATGGCCATGCCCCTTCCCTAGCCATGCCCCCTTTCCCCCAGCCACCAATCATTGCATGGTTTCTCAGTTTTTGTGCAGTTTCCCCCCTTTTTAAAAAAGGTTGAAATGCCTCTCCTAAGGCAGTAAGAGCTTTAAGATAACAATATGCTGATATTTTTGTCTTTTTGGCTCCACCCTTTGCCTTTGGTCCTGCCCCATTTGTCTTTGGCCTCTCCCACCACTGGAATGTGGCCCTCAAGAACTTCTCTAAAATGGAATTTGGCCCTAGTGATCAAAGCAGTTTCCCACCCCTGTACTATAGTGACATGTTGAGAACCACTGTTTCACTCTTCAAATCATCATCCATATTGATGGTGATATATAAATAATAACTAGCAATAACAGTGCGGTGGAGCAGCTGTCATGTTGTACCTAAATTGGAGAGACCTAGTTTCAAATCCCTGTTCAGCCACAAAACTTAGAATGGGGTGAGCTGGGCCAATTGCCCTCTGTGAGGGTAACCTACATCACAGGACTTTTGTGAGGACAAACCACTTTGAAGTGCTAAAATTGAAAATTGTTTTCTTTTTTGTTGTGAACCATCCTGAGAACTCTGTTACGGGGCAGCCCTTAAATATGGTAAGCAAGCAAGCAATGGGGGGAGCAATCCTATGGCTGCAAGTCAGCAGCTAGATGGCCATAGGATATGTGGCTTTCTGGGAACTGACCTTGGAGCCCGCGCTGTGAGGTTGGTTCCCGGAGAACCAACCTCCCCCCACCCTTCTGCACTGCCTTGCAGGCAGTGTGGAACAGCCCTGTATTCCATGCTCAGAAGAGGAAAATGGAGCAGCCAAAACAGGGCATTCCAGGGGGGCCTTCCGGGGCGGGGAAGGCAGAAATGCCGGTACGACACATCCTATATGGTGTCCAGCAGCTTCCTCCCCCACTCCGCCTTCCACAGAAATTGGCTGTCTAGCAGCAAATGCAGGGCAGGAGAAGCACAGAGGGAATGATCCCTTCCATGCTTCTCCTGCCCTGCATTGGATAGGTGGTTGCCTCCAAGGCAGCCACCTATCCCCAGAAGATTGTGCCCTAAATGAATATAAAAGGGGGAGTATGTATATTGCCCTGAGCTCCTTAGAGGAAGGTTAGGATAATAATTGTTTTTGCAAGGTATTTTTCTCCATCTGTCTACCCACTTCCCTTCTTGTGAATCCAAAGAGCTTCTATCACAGATAGGGTGGCCTCCTACCCATCGCAAAAAAAGAGGAAAAGCATCACCAAAACCAAAAGAAAGAAAAGGACAAAAGAAGACAGATTTGTATAATGTTGCACATTCTAATTTATATGTATAAATGTAAATTTGGAAATATTTCTATAATTTAAATAGAAATATAATATATCCCACCATAGTGGGGAAGACTATGACCAGGTGACCCGTGTGCCTGCACAGTCTGCTGTCCAGCTGTCAACTGTTGATGGGCAACTTCAAGACTACTCCTGGTCTTCCCTCCTTAGGGTTCTTTATCTTTAAGCCAGAGCTGAACAGGATGGACCTACAAGAAGAGGACACCTTCAATTAGAGGACTGTCTTCTTTCAAGTAGGACACATAGCCACTCTAGTTTCTAGGATGGAAAAGGAAAATATCAGGATAATTCTTCCAACAGCTTTAGGCTCCAGCTTTAGGCCCTCTTCTGCCAGTGATTTCATAACCTAAATGTCCTGAACAACATTCAGGGCATCAGGTATATGTATGTTTGCTTTGCAAAGAGTAACACACAACTACTACTACTACTACTACTTCCTAATTAGAAGAAGCTAAGGTTCACATGCAAGAGTTTTAAAACCTGGCATCAGAAACAATCCACTGAAACAATTAACATTTCCCCTCTGTTCAGTAAATCATGGAACTCTGAAATTCATTGGAAAATAGGTTTTTGAAGTGTATAAAAAGGGCAATGAAAATAATGAAATGAAGAAGAAAAATCACACTGAAGTACACTTCGTACCATCTGCTTTTTTCAGTCTATCAGGAGTTGCCAGGGGTGGAGTGAGCCTTAAGTGTGCTTAATGCATGACTGAATTGCTTATTGGGATGCCCAATGCTTCTGACCCAGACATTCAAGAATGTAGGTCAGTCTGTTAAATCCAATCACTGAATGGTGCTTAAAGCAGATTCTGCCTCAGTGGATATCTTTTTGCAGCCCGATTTTTTTGTTTCCACATTGAGACACCATGGCTAGTCCAATGATAAATTTGGCTTTCCCCATCCTGTTCCTTTCAAACGCATTTTAAACAAATTCCTTCTATTGCGAGAAAAGGCCAAAACAAACCCCGGTAGAAAAGATTAAGGACCTATTCTTCTAGCAAAAATAGCACAAAAGGGGAAGTAGGGAGGGAAACATCACTGAAGGTAACGGTAAATTTGGTGACAGGGCTGTATTTAAAAGAGCGAAGAACTATAACGTCCTGCTGCGGGGGGGGGGGGGATTCTGTAGGAAGTGAGAGACCTTGGGTGGTGACAGCTTTGACGGTCCTCTACAACAGCTCTTGCTGTGAACAACATGGATTAGTGCTCTTGGGCTGTCTCTGCCCGCTTTATATGTTGGAACTGTCAAGTACTGGCTGAATGCCAGCGCTTAAGCCAACCCTTGTAATCTGCACCACATCATGAGACGGTTGTGCACTGGCTATGTACCGCCGTGCTGCTACACCAAAACATCTAGATCAGTCTACCTACCCCAGCTTGTTCCCTCCTGATGTTTTGGACTGCTGGCTGGGGGATGCTGGGAGTTGTACTCCAATCCATTGGGAGAGCTTCAGGTTGGGAAAGCCTGAGCTAGAAAGATGAGCTTTATAATGCAATTGTGCCACTGAGGCCCAATGGATTTACTCTGCAGGATGGTTGGCTACCGAAAACACAATGGCTGCTAAGCCTAATGGCTATATAATACCTCCAGGATCAGAGGAAGCAGCATGCTTCTGAATAGCTGTTGCCGGGGTCAACAGTAGGGGGAGACTATCCCCTTCCTGTCCAGCTTGTGGCTTTCCCATAGCAATCTGTTTGGTCACTGTGGGAAATAGGATGCTTGTAACATATGCCCGTAATACTAAAGTATGTGTTTGCATTGTTGAATGTGACCCAGGTAATATAGGGATAATAGAGTGTTAAGAGAGTGAGTGAAAGGTGGGAGGTGCGTGCATGCAGATTCTGAGGTTATAAAAGGAATAAACTGAGAGTTAGAAGATAGACAGGGCCTTAGGGATGGAGGAAGCTACATCTAGTGAGTGGGGTTTGGGGAATAGGATTTAAAAGGGGTAGAGTACGTAGGTAGGTTAGGACCATGCATAGTTTGATTAATAATATATAACTCTTCTTGTATTAAATATTTTTAAATTTGTTTTATTATAACTACAAAATCCTACATGTTGGTTTGTCTTATTGCACTATCATTAGAAAAATGTATTTCCTTGTTACTTCTCCTCTATTGGGTAGAGGGAACCAATTAGTCATATTGTGGGTCTCTTTGAACCAGAAGAGGCAGACATCCTGAGGGAGTTTTCTTCCCAGTTTCATCAGGTGGAAGCTGGAGAAGGTAGAACCCAGGGAAGGAACGTCACAGTGCTGAACTAGATAGGGCCTCCAGGGATGGGCAACTTGTGGCCCTCCAGATGTTCTGGTCTACAACTCCCATCTTCTCTCACCATTGGCTATGTGTATTGCCCCGGCCATGGGCTTCGAACTCTTAATTTAGAGGTGCCAAGATAGTGATAAATCAGACCCAGGTTTACTTACAAGGAGTACTTTATTGAGTAACTTACAGCACACAGGCGTACCCAATGGTTGGCTCAGACAGCTTCTCTGAACCCAGAGCCATGGGGTACAATGGGTTTCATACCATACATGTTAGCAATGAGGCAGCATAACAGCAGCAAGCGCCCCCCAGCATTCATTCCCAGCATGGACTAATAGCGTTTGGTTCTCAGCACAGCCACCTGCAGCTTTGCATAAACACATTTCACTTTCCAGGCTCATCTTGATTAGTATAAAATGTGCTAGGCCGCGGTATCGGCCCTTTGACTCATCTTCACATGCTCAGAGGCTTTTGAGGGAATTGCACCCATAATGAACTTAAGCAAGGCCTTATGGATCTCTAGGCCACTCTAACAGTACAGGTGGCTTGGTTACACTCCTGGGGCCAATACATTCCACCCCTAGAGAATCAAAGGACAATAGCAGTCTATGCGTCACAATCTCTTCTTACCCAGAGGGTCGGATTTTCTTTGCCCTGCTGTTTGCTCACAAGGGGGTTAACATCTACTTAAATGTATACTTTAAAATGAGACAGCCATATGAGCAAGCACACAAAGCTATAAAGCTGCCAATAACAGTCAGAATTATTTCAACTACTCGCTTCCACCCCCCACCCCCCGATTCTTTGAAACCAGTCTGAAATCAGTTCGAAGAGGAACTCCCCTTCTAGGTGCTGTACTTTCTCACTTTGCAGATACAAAGCCTTTACACTGTGTCATCTGTATCTCAATGGCTTCTAGTGCCTCAGCAGTGTTGTTCAATACTGTTTCTATTGCCTTTCTAAAAACATTCACCTTGTACATTATTGTGGCTACTCCACCTCCAGGTAATAGGCTCCAGGCATAATCAGCCAAACTGAAGATGTCTCGTTGCCATCTCACCTTTTAAGCCCTGTAATTGCCTACTGCAGGGCTCTTCTAGGTATTCACAAACTCATAGGGACCCCACAGCAGTCCCAGGGAGCATTTTCCAATCTACCTTGGGGGCAACCACGGCTACGCTTTCTCTCTTTCTTGGTCTTTCTCTTTGTCCTCTTCTGTTCCCTTCAAGTGTTTATCTTTCTCTTTGCCTTTTTCCTTCTCCTTCTCCCTCTCTTTGCCTTTTCCCCCTTCTCTGTCAGTCTGCCACTTTCTCCTTCTTTCTTTACACTTTCTTTGTCCTTACCTCTGCCTTTTTCTCTGTCCTGATCCTTCTCTGTTTTTAATTCTGAAGGCTCTGTCCTGGGGGGCACTAACATTAAGCCACATTGGGAACTACCCTCAGTGTCATTCAGAGCTGCAACTGACAGTAAAGACGTTTGCAAATATTACATAATATTTAAGAAATCATAAAATGCACACAACAAACTTTCATTGAATTCTAACACCATGACTGGAAAACACTTCTTGCAAGGTGAGGCATGATGGAGCAGATCTAGCAATCATACTGCTCCTCTAGGCTGCATGGGCAGGGCCCATCAAGATCAAGGGAAGGGCATACTCACACATGCAAAGAGTTCTAGGCCACCGCTTTTGCATCAGCAACTCCACGCTGCATGAGTTCTGGCAGAGGGAACTCCAAAAGTCATAGATCAAACTCAGCCTGCCATACACTGAGCTGACTACAAGCACAAACACACAATCTACAACAATGAGAGTTCAAGTCCATGAAAAGCCTCACAGTACTTTTCATGGCAAGTCTTTGACAATCCAAAGTTCCAGTCCATATGCAGAGTGTCTCTAAAAAATCCAAACAATGATGAGATCCAACAGAGGAGGCTTTGGGCAATGAAGACGAGATGTCTGCAGCAAAGGCTCCCCGCCTGTGACTGTACGCCCCTTCCAGATCCCTTGACAGACAAGGGCTTTTAGCCTTTCAGTAAGGCTTCTGTCCAAACAGAGTGGCACCTCTGTTTTCCAGCTGTAATGCTTCAACCTGGGCAACCTTTCTTTAAGTCTCACTCTGCCTCTGTCATGTTCTCACAGACATCTTCCAGCCTCCCTGCCTGCCAAGGCTAAACCAGTGGGTGGCCAGGGAGTTGGGTGACTCTCCCTGGCTCCACTCTGAGAACACTGACAGAGATAAGCTCACACAGACTCTGACATTCTAAAAACTGAATAGACCTAAACTCTTTCAGGCTACTTCTAATCAAATATTGGCTATAACTAACAAGGCCTCACTGCATTACTGAAACTAGGCCTTGACATTATCTTTGCTCTCATAACACTTCTTTACTTTAAAAATTTACTCCCCTCCCCCCACGCTGTCTCAGCTTGGTTGCTCAGAGATTGGTGAGGGGAAGCAACTGTCTAACTAGGGAGCTTGCAAAAACATTACCAGTGCTTCTGAGCTTTTAATGGGTCTAGTTGGAGATCTAAATCTAAGTTATTTCAAACACATTAAAAACAACAAAACTATCTCTTTTGCAAGGAGAAAAGGAGAGCTAATCGACTATGATCCCCTCTCCTCCACAAAAGGAAACTTCACAATTATAGGGCAGTTTTGAACTGCACGGCTCTTAACAACAGAACTTTTAAATGCTTCTCAAGCAAGGACTAAGGAAACTGAGGCTTGCGGGGGGGGGGACGACTCTTGGGGCTATCAGTCACTAGACAGGCTAGCCAGGGATTCACAACATGATACACACTCCCTTCTTCTCTTCTCCCTTAACCTGGCACACAACAACAAAGTGCCGAACCTCAAGACGCTGCAGGGAGATGGGGGCCACTTTATACTTGCATTCTTTACGCAGCCATCAAACTTCTTTGGGAGGTGGTGGGGTGACTTGCAGGACTTGAAAGTAAAGTTTCACAGCTTGTTTGTATTTGTAGATCCCAAATTCGAAACAAGACACGATGAGGTACAGGACAACCAAATCTTTGCCTTGTCAGGGGCGACAAATGACTCAGGTCAGCCTTTTTCCTGCTGGGGTCTCAAACAGGAAAACAGTCTTAGTTTACAATTGTAACATCACTTACAGCGTCAGCCAGCCAGCTACACAGAGCTCAGTGTTTTGGGAGACAGGTACTACGATATCTTCTTTTCTTCTCGATCAGGTTGGGTCTCCAAGCTTACACAATTTGTTGCAGCTTACAGGAGCACAGCACTAGCGTTTTGGCTTGGCCAGGAATGCTCTGTCAGGTTTTCTGATCTCTTCAGAGCACATGCTCAGGCAGTCGAACACTGGACACTCAAATTAGTGAAATTTCTTCATTGCAGGGAATCCCACAGCAAAAGCTTAAAGGTTACACTTTTCAGAAATCACATAGCTGATGGTCAGGAGCTACAGGCTCTATGTAATTCTGGAACAGTTCAAAGCTAAACACTGTTACCTTGACAGAGATCTTCAACATGGTCTCTCTGCTTCATTCTGCCTTGGGACCGTCTTCTGGTGCACTTTCCACTCTAAGAAAGGTCTAGCCCATGCCCTGGGGGCACTGATTCTTCACCTTTATTATGTTTCGCTTCTTCATTTTCTGGGTCTTCATCTTCAGTTTCCACTTCTTAGGGATTTCATCCCAATCAGGCGAGGTGATGATGTTGCACACCTCAGAACTCTTCAGGCAATTCTTCCGACCTCAGCATACCAATCTAATGGCTACGTCTTTGGTTTTACTCTCCCATGCCTCGTTAGAGGCCAGGCTGTCTTGCAATGCTTCTCTAATTAGCAGCCTCAGATCTTGCTCTCTACCCAGCTCGTCCTTGAGCTGTTCTGCTGTTTCCTCTCTCCATTCCAACTCCTTCTGCTCAACAGTTTGCATCGCTGTCAGCACAACCCATGCTAGAGGTCCTGCACCCTGCTTTTCTTTAGCTGACCACTTTTCCAGAGATTCCAACGCAGTTTCTAGACCCGCTGGTGTGCAGTCCTCTTCTACCTCTGGCCATGCAATCGGGCCACACAGGACTGCTAATTGCTTGGCGACTGGGGCCCACAGGTCCAACTGTGGCCAGCCTGGGAGTCGGTTTAACATGCCAACCCCGCAATCCTCCTTCCCTTTGAATCTGAAAACAGCAGTATTCTTGGCACCCTGATTGCTGCGCCAAATGTGTTGCCCCAGCCGTGGGCTTTGACCTCTTAATTTAGAGGTGCCAAGATAGTGATAAATCAGACCCAGGTTTACTTACAAGGAGTACTTTATTGAGTAACTTACAGCACCACAGGCATACCCAATGGTTGGATCAGACAGCTTCTCTGAACCCAGAGCCATGGGGTACAATGGGTTTCATACCATACATGTTAGCAATGAGGCAGCATAACAGCAGCAAGCACCCCCTAGCATTCATTCCCAGCATGGACTAATAGTGTTTGGTTCTCAGCACAGCCACCTGCAGCTTTGCATAAACACATTTCACTTCCCAAGCACATCTTGATTAGTATGGAATGTGCTAGGCCGTGCTATCGGCCCTTTGACTCATCTTCACATGCTCAGAGGCTTACTAGCAAGGAAATTGTACCAATAATGAACTTAAGCAAGGCCTTATGGATCTCTAGGCCCCTCTAACAGTACAGGTGGCTTGGTTACGCTCCTGGGGCCAATACACTATGCTAGTTAGGGCTGATGTAGGCCAAAACATCGAGAGCGCCACAAGTTGTCCACCCTTGGGATAGGCCTTGGTCCGATCCAGCAGGGATTATGTTCGCCATGGTCAGGCTCCCACATCTGATAAAATGTAAATACACCATTAATGTGGCTTGCTTGGGTCGCAGGGTTATTTCCATGCCTGCATCAACTAACCATAACATACGATCAACAGTCACAGAATCTTATGTCTTCTCCAGTATTTGCCAATAGTCTTTCTCCCACTTTTCAGTCCTTGAACCTAAAGTGAACCAGTTGCACAAGAGAATACAATACAATATACATTTATTTACCTTCTCTATAAATTCAAACATAGTAGAAATGCAAAGTATTATGCAAATACCCATTATCTGTAATCCTCTGTAAAGGAGTAGGTGCAGCAACAACCCTCCAGTGCCTCAAAACACCTCAACAACGGCCACTGAAGAAATGTAGCAGCACATGGGCGCAGCTGTGTGCTGCTAAGGAAAAGCTGTGCCAGCAAGGAAAAGACTGCAGCTGCATCAGAGTTACTAGGGCTCAGAGGTCAGGTTCCTGGAGGGAAACAAATGGCTTGCCATTTGCTTTTGTCCAACTTGGCAAAAGTCACACAATTGTAGAGTGGCCATATGTCCTCCTCCTCCTCCTCCTTTTTACAGAGGACAGTCCTCCATTTGAAGGGCTATCAGAGGGCAGTCCTCTATTTTTAAGGTGTCCTCTAACGGAAGGCCTCTCCAGTCCAAGGCCTGTATAAAGATAAAGAACCATCAGAAGGGAGAGGTAGGTGCTGAAATTGCCTATCAACAGCACCTGGACAGCAGACTGAGCATCTATACATATAAATTAGCACATGCAAATTTTATGCAAATTGGTGTCCCTTTTGTGGTAAGGCATGTCCTCTGTTTTTGGTGATTCATAAGTGGCCACCCTAAAGCTGAAGCGGGGTGGGTGGGGGGATGGGGGGGAGAATGTTTGCTCGCCCCTAGTAGCACCTCAGCCCTGAACTCACTGCAGGGGCTGCAGCACGTTGGACTCAGGGGATGAAAGAAAAGCCCCTGCAAGGCAGCTGGGCTGACAGAGCGGGGAAGCAAATGTGCTTTCTGTCTTCCACCCTTCAACCCCAAGCTCATCGCTTGGGCTACGGGGAGGCCTGGCAGCACGCCCCTAGAGCTCTAGCATGCAATGCTAGTCTCCCCACAGCTCCCTTGCCTGCCAGGTTCTACAGATCTGATGGACAAGGAGACTCTCAGGCAGGGGTGTTGAGCCTTGGGCCCCAAAGGCCAAATCTGGCTTACCTGGGGTTCTCCAGTTGGCCCTACTGCTTTCCCTGGCCCCACCCCTTTTCCCTGACCACCAATTGTTTAGTGGCTTCCCAGCCTTTGTGCAGGCCCTCACCCCCATTCTAAAACGCTGAAATGCCTCTCCTAAGGCTTAGTTACTGGCCACAAGAACTTCAAGCTAAAATATGCTTACAGTTTGGCCCCACTCTTTTTGCCTTTGGCCCTGCCCCCTTTTGCCTTCAGCCCCGCCCATCACTGGAATGCAGCCCCCAAACGCTTCTCCAAATTTGAAATTGGCCCTGAGAGTGAAAAAGGTTCAACATCCCTGCTGTAAGGAGTCCCCTGCTGTAAGGAATCCCAGTGCAGATGAGGAAACCCTAGGTGTTGCATGGCCAGAACTCTAGGCATGCAACACCTAGGGTTCTCTCACCTGCCAAGAGAGAAGGGGAATCTCTCTTCTCTCTTTCTGCCTAGGGTCTCTAAGGTGCTGCATTCCTACAGCATCACATCCTCAGAGAGGTAGGGATACAGCGCCAGCTGCCCTGGAGTCCTCTCACACACCGTGGAGGAGATGGGGAAATAACCTCCTTTTTTTCTCAGCCCTACTACTTCACCAGCACCTCTGAATTCCTCACAGTTGTTCCCCAGCAGTTATATCTGTTGTTGGATTGTTCTCTGGAATCCAGGTCACTTCAAGTCTCTGAACTGCAGTACCAATGAAACACCTAGTCCAAGGTGGGGAGCCTGTGGCCTACCAGATGTTATTGGACTCCAACTCCCATGAGCTTCAGCCAACATGACAAATGGTGAGGGTGATGGGAATTGAAGGGGCCGAACAGCATCTAAAGGGCCACGAGTTCCCACAGCTGACCAAGTCAGTGCCTTGTCCCATCACAACTCAAGGCTCACCAGGGAAGCTGACTGTAAGAGAGGCACCTACTGGCATGCCAAAGTCACATTCAGCAAAGCAAAGTCATGACAGGTACATCAGAGTCACATCTAGTAATGCAGAGTTATGTTCAGGCAAGGCAGAGTCTGTCAGAACCTAGGACAGAGTCCTGTGAAGAGTGCTGGCTGTCACACCCTCATGTGCACAAGGGACAGCTGTTGCCTCAGGAAGATGCAGAGGCCTTCTGAGGCCTTGTGAAGGCTGGCTGGTCCAGTCCTGCTCTTGGCCCCACCCCCACTGAGGAGCTGCCTTTGACCTTAAAGGGCCATTGTCTAGTTCTGCAGCTGTTGACTCCTACAACATGGAGCTGCGTGTTGGGCTGCACTGGGAATGTGTCTTCCAAGTTTGAGGAATCCAGCAAAACCACATCCTCTAGTCTGGAAGGTCTGGGACCTGGGAATGATGATTCACCATCCATGCCTTCATCTTGGATGGGACAGGATGGCCAAGGCCAGAGAACATGACAGCATCTCTGATGACATGCCATGGCAGTCTGTTCCGGGGCCAGTGTGGTATTGATGAAGGGTGATCTTGTGCCATACTGTTAATCCATTTCACTGTATGGGCAGGGACAAGACCAGAAAGAGAAAGAAGTCTGAAGGCACATAAGCAGATCTTACATCAGCGCTTGGATGGGGGACTTTCTGGAAGCCCCATGCATGCTGCTCTGAGTTTCCTGAAAGAGAGGGATAAATGTAATACACCACATAAAAGTGCAATAAATAAATAATGCCGACAGGAGCTTGGCTCAGAGGCCTGTGCTCAAAATGGGTCCCATCGCTGAGTGCTTCATTGTATCGAATGACACACTAGTATAAAAATACAACAGAATAACCAAATAGGGAACTAACTAAAAAGTGTACCTTAATAGCAAAGCAGTCAGGGAAGTCATGATGTGCATCTGTTTTTCCCCATATGATGGGTTGGATCCAAGCTTTGAGAAGGCCCACTGAGATCCATGGGAATTAAGTTAGTCATGGCGAACTTAAGTCCCATTGATTTCAATGGGCGTGTTCAATGGGCCTGTTTTCAGTGGGCAAAGATCTAACCCATAATGATCCAATTAACATTACAGCACTTAAAACACACGGAGAGGGTTCTGTACTGTAAAACAGGAATGGAGGACTTCTTTCAGCCAGAGGGCAGAGTTTTGTTTTTATATATATTATATTTCCTGTGCTGTTTTTTATTGTTGTTGATTGTATTGTACTTTATTCTTCCAGATCGATGTAATCTGCCCAGAGAACTTTTGTTATTGGGTTGATGTAAAAAATAATTGAATAAATACACTGAGTGTAGGGGGACTTACTTTAGAGTAACCATGGTTAGGTTTGCATTAACTTAAGTGACTAAGGGCATAATAATATGCATGTTTTGACAGAAAAAAGTCCTACAACTCCCAACATGCTGGGAATTGTAGGAATTTTCTCTGCCTAACTTGCATAGGATTGCACCCTAAATTAACTTAAGGCCCATTCATTTAAATGGATCCACTCCAAGTAGGACGTATGT
Organism: Heloderma suspectum; assembly: GCF_057233095.1. Taxonomy (NCBI): domain Eukaryota; kingdom Metazoa; phylum Chordata; class Lepidosauria; order Squamata; family Helodermatidae; genus Heloderma; species Heloderma suspectum. Next base: position 39,937,050 of record NC_139461.1, on the reverse strand, counting down.
TGGTTTTCACCCTAAGATTGCACTATGATTAAATACAATTAGATTTAAAAGGTGACAAAAAGGCATGTCTATGGTTAATTTAGTGGTTTGGTGCTCTTGACTTAATCAAAATGTAAACATGGCCCTCAGAGTGATTTGAACTGTGCATGCCTGCTCTAAAACTTCCCTGAATTTCCTCCTTCTCCTGCTGTCCCATGCAGGCAAGAGGGACTTCTAACCAGTGGTGTAGTGGTACATTTTGAAGTACAGGTGCTCATCAAGACAGACCTCCTAGACAGGTGCTCATCAAGATAGACTCTCCTTTGGACCTCCTGGTCCAAAGGAGAGTCCACAAATTCAGGCACCTGTGTTGATTAGGGATGGCACAGGAGTCCGAACAGGGGATGGAGTCTGATGGACTCCCTCCCCATCTGGCCTCCCAGACCATGGAGCTCAGCGAGAGGCTGGGAGCACCATGGCACCCCAGCGCTCTCACCCTGGCCTCCTTGGGAGGAGGCCAGGGCAAGACTGCTGGGGGCTGGCTGCACCAGGACCCATCCTGCCTCTGCCAGCTGGGCAGACATGGGGAGGAAGGGCCTTGGCAGCACCCAAGGGTGAGAGCCCTGGAGGCTGGTCGTGCTGAGAACTCAGTAGTCAAGCCCTTGTGCACATAAAGCCCAAGGTCTTGGCGGCTGGAGTCCTTGGCGTGGCGAGGAGGGGCGGCTCGTGCTGCTCAGTGGGCGGGCAGGCAGGGAGTCTCACTGAGCAGGTCTGGGCCGCACGAGCTGTGGGAGCAGCTCATCAAGCTCCCCTGAGCCCCAGATGGAGGTGGGTCTGTCCATCCCTAGTGCTGATCCATATCAACAAACCAGTTCTAGCAGTTTTCATCTCCACCAGGAGCAGGTCTTTTGTAAATGAGTCTTAATTGTCCATTCAAGAGCAAGCAATCCCAGAATACTTTGTCTATACCAGGGAACAATATATTGTTGCTGGGAAAATTCATTTCCCCCCCAGCTACTGTGAGGATTGCAGGTAAGGTCAGGGGCAACAGGGAAGTAGGAGGGGGTGGCCGATGATGTCAGCATTCCTGATAATAAAAAAAAAGTGCTGGCCCTGTGAGCCCTGGTTTCGCTACAGCCCTGCTGCTAATATGGCATTCACACACACGGCCCTTTCTTGCAAACATCATGCAGAAAGTGCTTCAGTATTCAAAGCAGAAACACAGGCATAACTTTTTCACATATATGGAAATATTTTAAAGTTTGTACAGGGGAGAAAACGACTGCAGGAAAGCCTTCCTGTGGAAAAGAAATACAACAGTGGTTGTCATCACCTGGGTAAAATAGATGCCCGTATGTTCACCTCTCTCTCAGCAAATGCTCCCCATGCTAGCAGCTTCCTCTACAAGCGCTCAAAATAATAGCCACATGGGACATGTCACTAGATTTTCCGAGTACTCCAAGCATCGTGAGAAGAACTATGCATTCGGTCAAAGCTTCTCTCTATGAACTGCTGTGTGCGCTTCCTCTATAAAAATCACCCGCATCGCAGCGGTAAAACGTTCCAAAAATAAATACAATAAACCATGTTCATATTACAGATCTAATTTAAAAGTAAAAGCAAGCCAGCCTAATAACTACAGAGCACTCAGCAACCACAGAAAATTACAGAAACTTATTTTTTAAAATAGACACGGATGCTGCAGTGAACCATTTTTAAAGCATGTGAGTGCATTTACATCTGATGAACAGTTACAGACTTGAAAATCATGTTGGATCTATACGAGGTAGGTCTGAATGATTTCACAGCTGTTTTCATAGTTGCTTCTTTCTAGTGTGGAAGTAGCTGAAGCGCTGCCATTCTGCTAATCTTGACTGCCGCTGCTGCTGCAGCTGCTGCACCTTCGAGGGAGGTTGTCATCACTCCACAGATGACAGCCCTTTCCAACATTATTTCAGTAGACTGCAGAATTGGTCTGTGCTTCCTGCTCTCATTTTAGCAGTCTGCAGTACTTAAAAAAAAACACAAAAAACTATTCCCTCTCTCCCTCCATAAATGTTCGTGTTGTTCTTGTGTAGCTGCTCGCAGTGGTGCAAAATGGGGGCCTGGAACGTCAGTGTCTTGATGACACTGTGCATATTCTCAACCTAACGTGGTTTTTAAACCAACCTACTAGGAATGCTGACCCTATACACAGGATCCATTTAGCACATGGTGGTTAGTTTTGGAGTGTTTGCAGTAGCATGCCAAGAACAGAATCCTCTCCATGCACGAACGTGGCTGGCAGACAGAAGTTACATTTCTCTCTCTTGTAAGCAGTGGCACGTTCACCTAGGGTGGCCGGGTGGCCCCTTTTACTGAGGACAGTCCTCTATCTGAAAGGCTGCCAGAGGACAGCCCACTATTTGAAGGACTGCTAGAGGACTGTCCTCTATTTGAAGGGTTGTCCTGTCCAGTTCCAGTTTAAAGGTAAAGAACTATAAGACCTGTCGTCCACCTGGGCAGCAGACAGAATAAGCAGACACACAGGTCACCTGGTCATAGTCTTCCACACTATGGTGAGTTGTACTCTGTCTCTGCTTAAATTATAATAATTATTTCTGTGTGTGCACCTATACACATTTTGTGTCCCCTTTTGCTTTTTGGGGCGGTGGTGATGCATTTCCTCTTTTTGTTCAATTCATAAATTGCCACTCTAAGTTCACCCCCTAGCATTTCAGAGGTATAACCCATTTCATCATGGTAGCTTTTTAGGTGCCCATTTTATCCCAGCTGTGACAGCCTCGTGGAGTGATTTTGCTTTGGCAAGTGGATATCAGATGTCTGCTTAAAAGCCATACACGTTGCTTTTCAGTCACCATTGTGGAAAAAGTAGTAGCGCTCTCAAGTGTTTTTATCAGGGGAGCTTAGTAGAGAGAGAGAGAGAGATCAGCATTAACGCCTGTCTCTCCCACTACATGTTCTCAAACCTGCTGTTCCTAAACCTCCTCAGCAGTGGAGGCTGGTGGCTCCAATGTCAGTGGGGCAGTGAATCCTCTCCGGGTTTCAGTCAGAACTCCAAATAAGCTGGGTTTCAGTCAGAACCGGTAGAACTGTAAAGGAGCTAGCTATTCAAGGTGCTTCACAGCTTGGAAATCTCCTTTAGAGTTCTGACTGGTTCTGGAGCCAGAGCAGATATACCGCCTCACTGACATCAGAGCCAGCTGCCTCCCCTGCTCCTCAGGGCATCCCCTATGGGCCTCCTAACTCCAGGTCCTGCCCCACCACTTCATCCCCTCCAGGTGGCAATGAAAGAGGATATCCTTTTCCATAGAACACGTATAGCAGGCAGTACTATGGGAAAAAGTTGAGGACGCTAAAGAGGCATTTTTGAAATGCAGCCTAGCATAAGCCAGTTTGCTGTATACAAATTGAAATGCCTTTCATCAGCTGCCTATAATGCAAGGGATGTATGTGGAATAGCTAAACCTATGACTGCCACTACTGCTGTCTTCTCACTGGGAGGGTAAAGCTGAGGGGGTGAACCTGTACCCCCGCCCAAGGGCAGGTCATTGGTCACTGTACTGGAACATGCACCTGCTTGTGTCCTGCCCCACCCACCCCAATGCCGCAATTCCCCTTCCAGGGCCAATTGCTCACAGTTTGAACTGAACATTGCTAACTGACACCCCTTCCATCTTCCTCCAGCTCTGAGCTAGGTGGATCCCAGAGATTCAAGCTGGTTACTTGCCTGGGGGTTGAAGGAGCACCCAGATACACTCATCCACACTTACCAACAGCCCACTCCCTTTCTCCCATTCCATTTCATTCCATTCCATTCCAAGGCCCAGGCCCAAATACCTAGGCAGTGTTAATGAGTGGTTAGGCCACATAAGGAGAGAAAACCTCCTTCCTCCTGGATCTTGGTCAGAAGCCCACAGTACACAAGTTCAGTCTGAATAAAAAGAAAATGTTTATTAGAAGAGGAATGTCTAAAGAGATGAAAGGGAAGCAAAGGATATGTAAAGAAAACAAAATAAAACCATACCATAAATTTATCCATACTCAAAGAAGTAACTTACTTCCACATAGAGGGCACTGCAGAATGCAACACACCCCTTCTCCTGCAATGGGAAGGAGCACCACAATTCAGAGCAATGGAACATCTGGGTGATGAAGGACTGCCATAGCAAAAGGACAAGAATGCTATTCTATACCCCTTTTATCTGGTTTGGCCAGATGGGGAAGGCCAGGGAGTCACCACCCCATGTGACCTGCCAATCAAGTGCTAATCACCGGCACAGAAAACACTCATTTCCCCCTTGCTGAACTGGGAGCCAGCTGTTAATTCAGGGAGAGATACAAACTGGTTAACTCAAAGGAGGCTTCCAGTTTGTAGGTTTAGAACATGAGAAAGATGCAGGGCCGGCCCAAGATATTTCCCTGCCAAAGGTGGAGAACAAGATGGCGCGCCCTCCCATTCCATGTCCAAAACCCTTTCTTCAAGACTGAACACCTTTCTTTGACACTGACAGGGGGGACAGCATCCTCCTCCACACCTAAAGGCAGCAGGCTAGCTTAGGGGGCCTAGAGAAGGCCAAACGGCACACAATTCCCTTCCCCATCACTTTGCTGCTGCCTCCCAGTATTTGCCACCTGAGGCAACTGCCTCACTTTGCCTAATGATAGGGCCAACCCTGGAAAGATGTGAGGGACGTTCTTGCCTCCCAAGAAGCCATGGGGACCAGCACCCTGACCAAGAAAGCTTGTTACAGGTAGAGGAGACTAGCCATGGAAGGGCAATACCAGGCCACACTCCCAGCCTTGATTGGCTTTTCATATCAATATTGCCATCGCCTCAAGCAGCAGCCAGAATTCAAGCATGGAAGAGGAGGAGGGAGGTACTGGTCAGATCCAAGTCGACAGTAGCACCTACACAGGCACAAAACCCAGACCCAGCCTGAGGACTGGAACCTTAAACTCCCAAAACAGGACTTCCCTGAACCTGATGCCCCTGAGCACCACCATGCCAGTTACCTGTCACTCCCCAGTGGCTGACCACCAGTGCAGGGAGCCACCAAGTGGGAGGTAACAGGGAAGTGGCGGAGTGCTCAGCTCCTGGCCAGGAAGGTGGCCCCTTTAAGGAGATCCACTCCTCAGCAAGGTGGTGGAGCCTGGGAAAAGTAGTCTGACCTGGAGAGATTAGCTGAAGTTGTACTTAGTTGGAGCAAATTGTTTGTTTCCAATGTTCTGACCATGGTCCTGCAAGTTTTGGGTCTGATTCTCCTTATTGTCCAGGCCCCGTCTGCTTGCAGTCCTTCAGAATCATCAGCATGGAGCTTGGCTGTCCATCTTGTTGATTCCACATCTCCAGCACCCTAGTCTGCTGACTGAACCACCATCCTCCCTGGCTGGCCATGGTTCCGCCTTCCCTGCCAGGACAAAATAAATAACCCCCTCCCTCTACATGAGGAGTGCAAAACTTCTTTCATCCTGAGGGCTGAATTCCACTTTGGAGAAGCTCTTGGAGGTCAAATTTCAGTGGTGGGTGGGTCTGAAGGCAAAAGGGGTGGGGCAAACCCCAAATATACCAGCATATTTTAGCTTAAAGCTCTTACTAGCAGTAACAAAGCCTTAGGAGAAGCATCTCAACCTTTCAGAATTGGGGAAAAAACTGCACAAAAGCAGGGAAACCACCAAATCATTGGTGGTTGGGGGAAAGGTGGTGGGGCCTTCTGGGGAACCTCAGAGGGCCAGATTTGGTCCCCAGGCCTGAGGTTTTGCACCCCTGCACTACATGGAAAACTAGCTGTCAGGGAGAAGGTTGAACTTTTCTTTCTGACATCTACGCCTTCTTCATATGAAAATCATGCATTCAGTGTATATATATGTTGGAAGGAGAGCAGAGGCATGGGCCACGGCCCAGATGGCACCCCTGACCTCCATATGTTCAGCTGCAGGAGTACAGTTCTGTATTTCTGCCTGCACTAGTGGGGATTTTGCCTTTTGGAGGATCCCTGAATGTGCACACACACAGACTACATGCACACAATAGTGCATCCATTGGGCTCCACACACCATGCTCCACCTGTCTCTGCACAGAGAAAGGGACTCGGCTGGTGCTTGAAGGACATTTCTTCTAAATGGCAGCTGAGTTTGATGCTTCCTTCATGTGAGATTCCAAAGGGAAGGGACTTGGCCTGTGCTTGCAGGAGCTCCTGAAAGCACCAGCTGGGTGCGCAGCACTTAGCATGCTGCTCCTTCAGAGGAATCTCCTTGTTATCTCTGATCTGTGTTCAGAGATAATGAGAGGATTTCCCTACATGCTGCTCACCCTCCCATTGGGACTGGGAGCAGCACACAGGGGAATCCTCTTGTTATTTCCAGTCACAGATCAGAGATAATAAGGGAGTTCGTCTCCCCACCTCCTCCTCAAGCCTTTGGTAGCCTTCAGGCCAGGAGAGAGGGCTTGGGGAGGGGAGTGGGTGGGGCCTGCAGAGGGAGCCCAAGCCTGCACTGGCCAGATGAGGAATTTCAGTGGGCCAGAGATTTCCCCATTCCTGGCTTAAAACATTAGCTGCATTAGGAGCTTGGAATGCATGTGTGTAAGAAGGCAATTAAAGATAGCCACTAGAAAACAAGATGGACAGTACTGAAAAGTTCAGGGCTGGGAATCTGAATGTTTGTGCCACTGAATGAAGGCAGGTAAATGTATGCACCACCTTCTTGAGACAGCTAAAACAAGCTATAGCAGGGGTGGGCAGAAGATAGATCTAGATATATTGAGAGATCTCTGAATAATCTGCAATAGCTTGGCAAGAATTTCTGAGTCCCAGGGCTGATCTACATTGCACCCATCATTGCAATGAATGTGATTATCCAGACTCACCCATTTTCACCGTTGCAGTACTTCATCGAATGCGTGAGCTCAGTTCACACTCGAGTGCTGTGCTATTTTCCTGTTCTTAAAGACAGAGGCTCTCTTCCTGTTTCTGCTGATTCCACACCCACCACACTCATAGCTCTCAACGGCCCCATGTTGTCTTCTGGCTACTGATCGCATAGCTTCCTCTGCACTCAATGTTTCTTCAGCAACAAGCAAAGGGCTGGATGTGCGCATGCTTGTCTAATCTCAGAAGCTAAGCAGGATCGGCCCCGGTCAGTAGTGGGATGGGCGACTGCCTGGAAATCAGGTTTCCTTCACTGAGCAGGGGGTTGTTCTATCCCTTCAAATGAGACTAAGTTTTACCCCCTTCGGCTTTTTTTTTTAATTAAGGCGTTCTCTTCGAAGAATCGTGCATTCTCTGCAATTTTTTTCTAATTCAGGCATGATCTTCGAAGATTCGAATCTTCGAAGATTTGGAGCTTCAGCTCTTCGAATTTTCGAATCTTCAAAGATTTGGATCTTCGAAGATCACGCCTGAATTGGGGGGGGATCGTGGAGAAGGCACGATTCTTTGAAGAGAACACCTTAATTTAAAAAAAAAAAGCTGAAGGGGTTAAAACTTAGTCTCATTTGAAGGGATAGAACAACCCCCTGCTCAGTGCAGGAAGCCTGATTCCCAGGTGGTCGCCATCCAACTGTCAGGGTGGAAACTAAGCCCATAGAGCCCCAGAGCAGTTCTGATTCTGAGGAAGAACAGCAATCCATGGGAGAGGAGCTCGCTCATCTCTCACAAGCACAGCAGATGGCAGAGATTCCTCCTGCCAGCATTCCTGGGATAGATAGTGACCCTGGCAGTGAGAGAGCGCTGGAGGGGGGCTTGCTGGACGCTTGGTGCAGACGCAGGGAGCGACAACAGATGGAAGGCGCTGAAAGGAGGCGTTCCACTCGTTTGGCGCTCAAACAACGGCCGTGTTCCAAAGACCCAAGGGAAAGAGGGAGGATCTCTCCATAGCCCATAAGTTCAGAGTCTTCCTGCTCTTCCCCTTCAAACGGGGACCAACTGCCTTACCTAGAGCTTAGGCTACTCTGCTATCTTTCCCCAGTGCTGTTCTTTGCTTAGTCGCTAGTGATTAGTATCTGAAAGAGTCATAAAGTAATAAAGGAATAAAGCCTTGGAAAGAATCCTTGTTGTCTGTGTCCTGAGTTGGCTATTGAAGGGGACTGCAAGAGGCAGCTAGGGCACTCCTGACACCATCTACTGACCGGGGCCGACCCTGCTTAGCTCCCGAGATCAAACAAGTGCGTGTACATCCAGCCCTTTGCTTGTTGCTGAGGAAACACTGAGTGCTGAGGAAGCTATGTGATCAGTAGCCGGAAGATGACATGGGGCTGTCAAGAGCTGTGATTGGACAGGAGGGAAATACAAACACCGCCGTATATGGACAGGCAGGGGAGGGGACTATGACCAGATACAGTAGCAAAGGCAGAAAATCAGAGCACATTAAGGGGAAATACCAGGATATCGGGGTATTGAAAGCAGGAGCACAGAAGCGGGAAATTCTGGTTCCAATTCGCGGTGGGTACTGCGTAGTGTGAAAGACAGGCGGTGAAACCTCATTGGAAGCGAAAAAACCCATAAGTGTAGATTGGCCCCCAGCTGCCCTGAGATATAGTACATGTAACTTGAATCCTTGTGGGGCAGAGAAACAGCTTGGGGGAGGGCGATTTTGAGCAGAAAAGTGGGTGGCAGGGAAAGGGTTAAGCACTTGCTTCCCCTCCTCTCCTCAAAATTTCAACCTACCAAAGCTGATTTTCATTTAAACAACAACAACAACAACAACAGCAACTCCCCTTTCCCCCTCCTTCTCCCCATATCGGAGTCTTCCATTATCTTTCATTGATCTCACTCCTCTTCTTGCCCCTTTTCCTCTTTTCACAAAGGGAACTCAAGTGGAACACAATGGGGTAATTTGATAGCTCATTATCTGTGATCTATTTAAAAATGGAACAAAGGGCATTTAGTGGAGGAGATGCCCTGGAGGTTCACAGCGTCATGTAAAGAGCCCACAAACTTCTGTGAAGGAGCAATCTCAATCACAGGATAAAAGCTCCCTGTGAAAAAAGCCTCAGTGCTGCCAGGGGAACCTTTTTTATAGCATTGTCACCCTGCCTTGTTCATAGATCTTTACCAGACATCATCATCTTCCATTTGTAACCCTCCTGTGTTTTCCCTCCACTTCTTCCAACTTTTCTCTTGCCAAAGAAACTCTGTTAAGAAAAAATATATATGATGGCATAGCTGCACAATGCCTTCTGGTTGTTAGTGCTAGGAGCCCTCCATGTGGAAAGACCCCTCCATCAGTTCCCACATTAGCCCCCCTATCCAAGTGTTCTCCATCATGAGACTAACAATCAAGAGTAGGAGAACAGGGTTATGCCTGCAGTCCCCCTCCCATGCTGTCGCATCCCAGCAGCCCCTCCTCCTATTGTCCAGACATGGGTCGGGGGGCATCATGTCCCTGCTAGCCCCATCCTCTCACCATCCACATGTTGTCTGGGCATGTTTGTGAAGGGCAGCCTGCTCTACAAGCATAGGGTCACCCACCCCCATGACTTAGAACCTTGTTAATTGTATGATGGAGAATGGCCAAATAAGGCGATAGCTTTTCAATTTCAGCTGTCTCTTTCGAGCAGAGGTGGGCAGAAGGTAGAACAGGACATGCTTGTACGTCTCTGGGTTATTCTTGGTAGATCAGCATGGGTTTCTGAGCCTCCCAGTTGTTTAACAATAGCAACAACAAAACTACTTTTTCTGCCTTAGAAGTAGGTTCGTGAAATGAAAAGAAACTTGGGGTAACCAGGAATGGACTTCTATGTGAAGGGACTGTGAGTTCAGTTCAGTTCTGGTACTCTTGGAAACAAATTCCCAGGCTCAGAATATGCTCAGAAGCACTCTTTTAAAAATTCTGAGTTTGCACCTGGCTCTGGTTGGTAGATCTCAGGGTTCTAGTAAAAAAATACAAAAGATAGATTGGACAAGCCTGAAGTTTGCCCAGCCCTGCTTTTGAGGAAACAGACCAAACAGGGCGGGATCTTCACAACAACGGAATGACAAGCATGTTGGAGTGGCATTGACCATCTACTAAAACAGCTCAGATGTGAAAGTGAACATATTGGAAACACATGTTTGCCTAATCTCATGCCACTCACTCACTGCATAATCCATCCAAGGACAGTTTTGTGATAATGGGTCACACAACCTAAGAAGACAATCACGTGGCTAGTGATTAAATACCCACCAGCATTTCACAGATGTAAATACAGACAGTCTTGTATGCTTGAAACAATCCTATTCCTAAATCAGGGGTCACTGCTTGACACACATCCCCACACCATTATGCATTGGTGAAGGTTTTTCTCGATCGGCTGTATTCATTTACTCTCAAACAGCCTGTCCTGCGCTGCCTTCTGAAGCAGGTGTGCTAAGAGATTTCTTTCAAAAGTTGTGTTTTATCATGCTGTGAACTGCCCAGAAAGCTTTGGCTATTGGGCAGCATAGAAATGTAATTAATTAATTAAATTAAAATTAAATTAAATTAAATATAACAATTTGTATTACATTTACATCCCTTTTTTTCCTCCTGCAATCCAAGGCAGCTTACATGGTCCCCCTCCTCTCCATGTTTATCCTCACAACAACCCTACCAGGTAGGTTAGGCTGAGAGTCAGTCACTGGCCCAAAGCTTCATGGCCGAATGGGGTCTAGAACCCGGAATTCCCGAGTCCCAGTCCAACACTCTAACCAATACCAAACTGACTCTCAATTAAGGCATTTTAATAGCATGTTTAATCTCACAACAGATGTGGTCGTATAGCCTTCCCCAACCCCAATGTGTTATACTACAACTCCCATGATCCCCAGGCATCATGGTGAATGGCCAGGTTGGGAAAGGCAAAAGGAAGAATGGCTGCATAACTCCTAACTCATTCAGGAATGTTTACTATCTCATCTCAGCAGGTAGTTATGGGGTGACGGGAAGGAAGCAAAACCAGTGCAATATGGTGCATGAGCATGGATGCTAACAAAACACTTTTTAAAAAGGCAAAACTCAAAATATCCATAGTACAGGATAAACAGGAACAATGATTCACCAGAATCAGGTAGCAGAATACAGCAGATGCCCCTGGTAAATAGGGACGGATCATGTGTAATTATGTTATTAGCATAATATGTAAGCTTGCCCTTGCAGTGCCTCACTTGACATTTTTTAAAATTCAAAATTACAGACTGCCTCTTCTGACAGGGACAGTCAGTTGTTGCTATTATTGTTGCTCAGGGGGAAATGATGGGAAGTAAGCTGAGACCAAAAGCTGTTTTGTATGTCCCAGTTGCCAGCACGTGGCTAGGTCTACAGAAAACGAATGATTTTCAGCCTGTTTGTTTTTTTCTGAACTGCAAGAGCTTATTTGATGTACTTTGTAGTAAAAATACCAGGGTGGGTGAGTAGGGTGTGCTTTGCTTCCAGTTTAAATTAGATGCTTTAAAGACAACAAAAATGTTTTACTCTCAGCAGCCAGGAACTAGCAGGTCATATAAAATACTTCAACAGCATTAATGCAAAATCTGAGCAAGAGAAAGAAAACATGCAAAATGGAAAGATAATCTATATCCACAGTTTTCCTGGTTATGCTTGGCAATCTGGGTGAAGGGAGCAAACACAGACAAGCAGATAGTGGCTAAATAGGATTCAGGTGCTGCTGGTACAATTTAGTCCATTAAACCTAAATTTACAACTCCCTGCATTTTGAAGTTTTATTATGCTTATGCAAATTTTATGCAGATTTGTGTCCTATGGGCTCTGAATATGCTCCTGATGCAGCAGCATATTAAAAATACTTTAGTGAGACACAGAGAAAGATATTTCCAGCCAGTAAACTCCTTGCCCTCATGCTGGATTTTATGGGAATTTGTTTGTCTCCCACTTCTCTTGCCCTTCTATAATCTTCTCTCTCACCCATGAAAGATACAGATTTTTTTCATCAGTTCACTCTCAGTCTTACATTTCTTACTATGAAAAGTATATAGCTTCTTTCATCATGAGAAGGTGTTAAAGATGTTCTCCTGACACAACTCTTGTGTATAAGGTCAGGTTCCCAGTTCCTGAAGTCTTCAGTGGACCTCTTCAATGGAGGTTCCCAGTTTCTGAGGCCTTCAGTGGACCACTTCAGTGGAGGTTCCCAGTTTCTGAAGCCTTCAATGGACCACTTCAATGGAACAGGCCACTAGCACAGGAATTAGCAGTTCCTGAAAAAAACGAAATGAGTGGCAATACTAGTTTCCAGAAGGGAGCTCCACTGACCTGCTCTGTTCTGGAAGTGAGCATTCCTGCTTGTTCACAAGCTTAGTTTAGGAACTTCTAGTTTCTTTTGCATTTCTGGTAGCAACAGAACAAGTCAGGGCTAGACCAAGACATTTTGCTGCCATTTTGCTGAGGCAAAAGGACAAGATGGTGTCCCCTCCCATTCTATGTAGAAAAACCGATTGGACTGGCGGTTGAATCTTTCTTTGACACTGACAATGGGACAGCACCCTCCACAACACCTGAAGGCAGCAGGCTAGCATGGCTCACAACTGTCTTCTCCAACTCCTTGCTGCCAACTCCCAAGATCTGCTGCCTGAGGTGAGTGCCTCACTCTGCCTAATGATAGGGCTGGCCCTGGAACTAGTGGAGGCATAGTGGCAGTATTTGATACTGCCCAATATCTTTACTTTTAAACATCACAACCCTCTAGTAGTGGGTCAATAGCCAACCTCTAGATTGACCATAGTGATGCCATCAAGGCTCTTGTAAAAGCTGAAACATAACTACCAGGCTCATGTGATCTGTGGCTGGGCTAAATTGCTCCAGGCAGCAGGGTGTGAATCACCAAATTTTAGAATTTGGATGAGATCTTGGAGGTCTTCTAGCCTGACCCCCTACTCAGTACAGGATACAATTATAGCATCCTTGGCAGATGGCCATCCAGCCTCTACTTAAATACTGCAGCAAAGAAGAGTTTGAATATAACACCCCCCCCCCCCCAAGCAACATACAAGGGTTCTAACTTAGACAAATCGCTAACATGCTGTTCTGGCATCTTTAGGGAGGTTTAAAAAAAAATATGTGGGAGTATTCAAATATTTTATCCCCACCCCCACCCCTGCCACTGCAGTCTGAAATGTTGCAGCCCAGCAACAGAAAGATCGTGTTAATCTGCGGATCACGTAGCTTGGCTCTCAGAGATATGGGTTGGATCCATTACTAGTCAGTCATTACTAACTTACAGCCCACTGATTTCAACAGGTCTGCTCTAAGAGCGACTAAATCTGGATCCAACCTACTATTTTTATTTGTTAATTTTATTGATACCCCAGCCTTCAACTGGTTCCCAAGGTGGCTTACAAAAAGTTAAAAATTACAATAAAACCTGAATATAGAACAGCAGTTTAAAAGTGGTCAGGAGAACTAAAAACAACTAAAAACAGACACCGAACTGCATAAAAGCAATGTACAGAGGATACAAAAGACTGGGAAAATAAAAAGGTATTTACTCGGTGCCAACATGACTTCAAGTTAGGTACCAGGCGAGCCTCCCAGGAGAGAGCATGCTACAGTTGGTGGTGCCACCTCTGAGTTGGTCCTTTCCCTGGTCTGTAGCCACACATTGCACCTGGGATACTGTGACATCTCATTAAAATAAATGGAACTTAGATCAGCTTAAGTGCTGATTATCCTCCTCCTCATCTGCTTTTGGAGACAATAATTGTCTGGAAAGTGGAATAAAAATACAGTAAACAACAACAACAACAACTGTTCATATCTATATCTCACCCTTTTCTTTTTTGAAAGAAACCTCCAAGGTGGTTAAGGGAAGAAATATAAAATCACACTCGGCTTCAGCATGCCAGGAGAGGACCTTACTGCCTCTCCGTTGCCTTCTGCCAGCAATAGGGAGGACTGTAATGTGACTGGGATGTGAGCTGTATGTGAATGCGCACACACGCACGTGTGCAGCCCCCGCCACTCAGCAGACACCTAAGGTGGCCCCCGGGCTGAAAAGGCTGTGTACCCCAAGCCTAAAAGAACATGAGCCCTGCCCAAAAAATATGCTAGCAACCCTAACCCAAAGTTGGGGCAGTACCTTTTTTCTGGCTCTGCTCCTGTGCCTTTAAGAGCAGCCTGACACAAACTGATTAAGCAGGAAAACCTTTTCCTGGCATGAAGATAAAGCAATGAGGAAGGGCCCACCTAAGGTCTGGTTGCCGTTGAAGGCACAGGAAGAAAGGCAGCAGATGTACTACAGAGGAGGTTGCCCGTTGGCCAGGGGAAAATAGCTTGGCCTCTTAGCTGCATACCTCTTAGTGTAATTCCCTCTAAGGAAGGACGTGCTCTTCAAATGGGCCTTTTTCTAGAAGATATTGACATTTTCTTCTGTATTTACATTTTGTGCTGTATTTACAAGTGCGTATCACACATATTCTTCCTAAGCATATTGAGGAATGGGAAGCCAGTTGAACTGCTTTTGTAGAAACAAGCAAAGAAAAAAGAAGCAGGTATTTTGACTCCTGGCCAATCAGCTGTGTATACACTAAATCAACAAAGTGGACAAGCGCATTCCTGATTTCCCCCTTTTCCCCTTAGCTGGCCACATCTAATCTAGATGCATATTTCTAACAATGACTAGCACTAGATTGTTTGCTAACACTTTCTAAATGCTAGATCAGATTGGTGGCTATTTTGCAAGCACTAAATGCTATCACTCCATAGCAACAGTCATTTATGTAGGTGTTTTGGATACAGCCCAGAGACTATATAAAAGCTGCTCAGCTTATAGCATGATTGAGAAGATGCTAATCACAGTCATGGGAGAAAAGCATACTCAATAAATTAATAAATAAACCCCAAGCAATTTGTACCTTCCCAGTAATTGTAAAATAAATACATACTTGCATATTCTTTAAACCTGAATTTAATCAGGACATTTATCCCCCCCTCTTTCTGCTACCCCCTTCTCTCTCTGCCATCCCCTTCTCTCTCTTTCTGCTACCCCTTTACCCCCTCTCCCTGCCATCCCCTTCTCTCTCTCTTCCTCCCATCCCCATCTCTATCTCTTTCTACTACCCCTTTCTCTCTCTCTCTCTCTTTCTGCTACCCCTTTCTCCCCCTCTCTCTGTGCCATCCCCCTCTCTCTTTCTGCTACCCCTTTCTCCTCCTCTCTCTGTGCCATCCCCCTCTCTCTTTCTGCTACCCCTTTCTCCTCCTCTCTCTGTGCCATCCCCTTCTCTCTCTGCCATCCCCTTCTCTCTCTCCTTCTGTTAGCCCCTCCTCTATCTTTCTTTCTGCCGCCTTTCTCTCTCTCTCTGCTATACACTTCTCTCTTTTTCTGCCAGCCTCTTCTCTCTCTCTCTCTCTTTCTCTATCTCCCCCCCTTCCCTTCCTCCTTGCCTAACAAGCTGCTCGAGGAGGGACAGATAACTCTTGTCAGAAGTCTAAACTGATTGCTTGCAGAGTGTTTTGAAATTAGGCCAAGGACCAATGCGGCTCTAGGGCTGCCGGTTGCCCACCTCTGCAACCACCTCAAAACTTGCTATTTACAAATATTTCAGATAAATGCAAGTGGTTTGTGATGTAAAACAGCAAAGCTGTTTCTTCCATATAGGATCTGCCCCTTCTCCTCCTTGAGTGGCAGTTGTGTCCTCTCTCAACTGACAGTGTCCTGCAAAATCTTTATAACTGTGTACAAAGACTTACAATATCAACCTTATCTTTCTCATTAATTATCTCTGACATGTAGCTGGCAACCTTAGCAGAGAGGCTTTTGCTGTGTCAGATTCTAGTTTGACCTCAGCCTGGTAAGTCATTTTGGAAGCACTTCAGAATGGTGTGTGTGTTCCCCACAGTAACATGTCAGCTAAGAGCATAGACACAGCCGTGGTTGTTAGCAGCTGCTTTTGTGAGTGCTTCATTTGTGAATGACAGATGGTGAAACTCAGATCTCAGGTGCCATCTATGTCTCACACAGCACCTAGCACATCAAAGGTGCTAAGTAAATATTTTTTTTAAATGGTGCGGGGAGAAACTAGCACCACTGGGGTCACCATTTTGAATAATTTTAAGGGCCACTCTGACAGATCACTCCATTTGTGTGAGGTTCTGCCTTACTATCGTTGAGTTTAGGGTGAAACTACATATTACATTAAATGGGTTTTTACACTGAACATGAGTTGTTGTTTTTTTAATGAAAGGAGCAGGCCTAGGAAAGCCCCCAATCAGGACTGGGACCACTGCAGGCAGGGAGAGGGTGTTTAACTTTTCCCTTCTTTGCCACAATCCCCTCTTCAACACTGCTATTTCTTTTGGGAGGAAATCTCCCACTGATGCCAGTAGGAGGTGTCTTCCCTATGCAAATAGCAGTAGAGGAGCGGTGTGTGTTGTTGGAACTGTGGTAGGAAGGGAAAGGGTTAAAACTCCCTGTCCCATCTGCCCTAGTCCTGATCCTGATTGAGCCCACCCCTGCACCTTCTATTTTTGTTTCTAAAAACCAGCCATGCTAAATGCAAAAGAACACATTAGCCTGCAATGCTGTGGTCCCCAGACTCAGTTATGTCCAAAGGAAAAGAAATGAGATCAGAGAGAGCAGTTGGGGGATGCCCACCAAGGGAATTCCTCCTGGGGGTGGGGCTTGGAGTCTAACCCCTGCCCCCTGGAGGAACCCCAAGATGCTGTGCTGGCTGGATTGGAGTGCCTTGTGGACTGGATTAGGCCCGTGGGCAAGAGGTTCTGTACCCCTAGCCTTTTGGCTAGAGTGGACTAACTTTTTCTCCAGTGTTAGGACTGGGGCATGGCTCCTTCACTGAGAATGAATCAAATAGCTTCCAGTCTCTTTCTTTCTTTTGAAAAAGGCACCTCAGCACCCCTGCCTTTCATCTGTCAGCACAATGCTGACCCCAGCCTGAAGTATTTCACACCCACATATCAAAAGCTCTCCTTTGCAGGTTATGAGGGAACAAGGTCTTCTTGACTGAGGACTTGACAATGGGGGCATTTTACTCTCTGCTAGCCTGCCAGGCACAGGAGAAGTGGCAGGCCCTTGTCCGCGGGAGACAATCAGGTCTCTTTGAAAATGAATTCTCTTTCGGATCAAGTCAGAAGAGATGACTCAGCAGGAGAACGCAGGAGCGTTTCACAGGGGCCCAGGATAAGTGTGCTGTTGTGGAAGAGTCGTCCTTCTTAGGTGAGTGATGGCTATTTCATGGACTGAAATTCTCCCAGAGCAGTCAGTCAATCCAATAAACAGACAGACAATATGCAGCATATGCGCTACTGCTTTAATGGTAGCTCTTTTCAGACATTCGGGCTGGGGATAATGAATGGGGGGGCCCCTCCACCTTATGATTATACACATCCATTGTGGGGCAAAGTTTTTCTGTCGAGGGTAGAACACCGAACAGGGCTGTCCGAAGATGTTTTGCTGCCTGTGGCAAAAGACAAGGTGGCATCCCCTCCATTCCATGTATAGAAGGCATCCAGACTGGCACTTCAATCTTACCTCAGTGCCGAACACCTCCATTACATCTGAGGGAAGCAGAGGAGCTTAAGGGGTACAGCACAGGCTGTGTGGTACACATACAGCTCCGTCCTCCAACACCTTGCTGCCACTCCCTGACCCCCAGGAACTCACTCGGCCTAACGGTAGGGCCAGCCCTGCTTGGGGGCAATGTGTCACAGGCTACATGCCGGCAGTGATTTTCTCTTTATTATTCATTTATTTAATTGATTTATATCCTGCCTTTCTATCCAAAAAATGGTGCTCAAGTTGTCTAACAATAAAATACAGCTTAAAACAAAATCTTAATTAAAACAGAAACACAACATTAAAAACACAACAAAAACACACACCATAAAAGAAATAAAAAGCACCCAACCAATTAAAGCCTCCTTCTGCAGCAGACCAGCTTACATGCCAAAGGCCTGCTTGAATAAAAGCATCTTTGCCTGTCAGTGGAAGGACAACAGAGAGGGGGCCAGCTAGCCCCCCTCAGCAGGGAGTTCCAGAGCCTGGGAGTCACCCTCTTTCCTGCCACCCCTTTTCTCTTCTCTCGCTTTCTCTTTCTGACACCCCATTCTCTCTCCCCACCACTCTCTCTCCATCTTTTTTTCCACACAGTGGTCTGTTATGGGAGGGATATATTGCCCTTGCCAGAGGTCTGAACTGATTGCTTGCAGAGGGCTCTTGAAATTAAGCCAAGGGCCATATGCAGTGCTGGGGCCCCCAGGTTGCCCGTCCCGACCATGTGGGAGAGTCCCACGTGTAACGCAGTACATATGAGGGTTCTCTACGGATGTTCTATGGAACATACATAGGTTGGGGCAGAGCCCATTGCACCCTCTCCCCTCGTGCACGTTATTCTCAGAACGAATGCCAGAAAGGGGCTAGTATTTTCCTCTCCCCAGAAAATACTGGACATTGTAGTTCAGTAAGAGCAGGCTAGAGATCTCTACCAGAAAATGATCACCACTGTCACCAAATTATAATTCCCTGGATTCTTTGGGGAAAGTTTTATATTAAACCAAATATTAAACCCAAGAGCCAGTGTGGTGTGTTGGTTAGAGTGTTGGACTGGGTCTCAGGAGATCCTGGTTCAATTCCCCACTCAGCCATGAAGCTCACTGGGTGAATTTGGGCCAGTCACTGACTCTCAGCCTAACCTACCTCACAAGGTTGTTGTGCAGGTAAAATGGAGAGAAGGAAGATCATGTAAGCCACCATGCGTTCCATGCCAGAGGAAAAAAGGTGGGATATAGTGTGTGTGTGTGTGTGTGTGTATAATGTAAATATGGCCTTCATAATTTTATAAATATATCCTGTGCCCCTTTAGTGACATTTTTCCTAATCTACAAAGACCCCAACAATTAAGCATTTTGCATCTCATAAATTATGCTTTGCTGTACCATCTCTAGCTCAACCACGCCTATTGTGAAATGTGATCGCCACAGGTGTACACTGGACTCCAAATGTAGATACACCATAGGTCTGGCTAATGGCATCATACAGCCTTCCCCAACCTGGTGCCCTCCAGATGTGTTAGACTACAACTCCCATCATCCCAAGCTAGTTGCAGCCTCACTTGGTGCTTTGCTTCCAAGTGCTGCCAGTCCTTTTGTCTTAGTTTTAAAAAGGCAAAAGAAAAAGGTATGTCGGTTACTAGCATCAAGCCCAGTGGGTCCTGGCATTTGCCCCAGTATGCTGGGTGCTGATGCTGCACCTGCTATTCATCCCTGACTTGAAATTATTTATGAACATTGCACAGCTGATCCCAGAACTTTAGAAATGTTCAATTGTTTACTTCCCTGCATTGTGGAAACTGTCCATTTATTTCTGTCCTTTGCCTCCTGTATTTGATCCTGCTACTGATCCATAAGAGGATCTGGCCTCTTATTGCATGATTGTTAAATTTCCTTAAGAGCTTTTGGCCAGGGTCTTTCTGTGAATCCAAACAAACCCTATCTACCAGATTGCCCCATTCACATGCTTGGTGACTCCCTCAAATAATTCTAAATAGTTTGTGACGCAAGAAGACTAACCTTTGCAAATGCTATGGGGGTTCTTCCTTGTCTTACCTGGAAAACCTGCTTCTTAGTAACCTTGTTGAACTAGGAGACATGCAGCTATTTGTAGTTAATATCCATTGCGTAATCAGATGAGTGATTCAGGCGTTTCCTACAATGCGGACCCATTTGCACTTTCTCTCTCTCTATACTGTTCACAACTGTATAAGGTTGTACCGTAGAGGCTAACTACATGTGATGTGCAGCCACATGTGGCATACCTCCAGCGCTGTCTGTTTTGCTTTGTTGTTCAGTCGTTCAGTCGTGTCCGACCCTTCGTGGCCCTGTGGACCATAGCATGCCAGGCCTTCCTGTCCTCCGCTCTCAACAATATTGCATTGTCAGACAGAAAGTAGGCTTATCTCTGATGAAAAGCCATCTTTAAAAAGAAAAATCACATCTAGGGATAACATCTTAACCGAATAAGCATGTACCTTTAACAGCACCCCTGACATGCAAAAATATAGCAGTTTGAAGTTTTTCCTCCGGACAGTGGCATGGCACTTGAGACGAAGTGATAGGGAAAGGTTCATCCACTAAATTTCTGCACATCAGTCTGTTGTTAAAGGCAGAGGGGCAGTAAAAAAGAGGAGGAGGAGATTTCCCCCTTTTCCCCTTAGCTGGCCACATCTAATCTAGATGCATATTTCCAACAATGACTCGCACTAGATTGTTTGCTAACCTTTCTAAATGAACCTGCCGGGTTTTTAAGATCATCCTCAGAGGCCCTACTCAATGGCCTGCAACTAAGATTAGTAAGGCTGATGGGTACTAGCAAGAGGGCCCTCTCTGAGGGAACCTCTACCCTATGAAATTCCCTCCCAAGAGATATATGGCTGGCTGGCTTGGTGGCATGCCCTTTTAAGCAGGCTTTAAAAAATATCTGTTTTCTCTGGCTTTAAATTGATAAGGTTTTATTGTATTTGCTGCTGCTACATTTTAATGTATTGGATTTTAACTGGCTTATTTTGAAATTGTCTAAATTTAAGATGGTTTTATAATTTGTTGATAATTAAAAATTTTGAAATTAATTAATTAATGAAATTTTACTATTTCCCAAGCCACCTTGGGAATACTATGGCCTTCAGAGCCAGTGTGGTGTAGTGGTTAGAGTGCTGGACTGGGACTCAAGAGATCCAGGTTCTAGTCCCTCTTGGCCATGAAGCTCACTGGGTGACTTTGGGCCAGTCATTGACTCTCAGCCTAACCTACCTCACAGGGTTGTTGTGAGGATAAAATGGAGAGGAGGAGGATAATGTAAGCTGCATTGGATTCCTCACAAGAGGAAAAAAAGTCAGGATATAAATGGAATAATAAAGAAATAATAAATAAAAAGGTGTCTGAGAAATGATGATGATGATAATTACTGACCTTGTCACAGAATTACCGGAGTCGAGGTAGTGGTTGCTGTATTGCCCTATTTGTTGTAGCAACGCAGGGAGTCAATTGTCATCAAGAGGAGGGCTGTTATCTAGAACTTTGGAACTGACTGCTATGTTGCCCTTCTCCATGGAATTTGGATTTTCTGGTATGCCCTCTACGGTGTTGTAACATACATCAGAGACATGGGACACACGCAGACAAAGTTGTTTACATACATGTCAAGGATTCTTTACATACAGAAGGCTGGAGCTGATGGGAGTTGAAGTCCAAAACATCTGGAAAGCAACAGGTTGGGGAAGGATGGGCTAATAGATCTAGGGGAGAATCAACAAACAACTGAACCACTTAACCATGCCATGTTGTCTAGGTGTAAGGTATTCCCATAACCACCACCCAGCCAGGGTATTATACAGTTAATGGCAAATATCCTTTCCAGGCTGTGGAACAGGTTTAGTGTCTTGCAGTGACTCAGTTTGCAATGGAATGCAAAGCCAAGGATATTTCCCCAAATATGTACCGTGCCTTATAAAATTGCTCAGCCACACACACGTACTCATAAAAGTTAGTAATAACAGATCATAGGGATGTGTAAACTACAGCATGTGAATTACTGTATTTCAACAGACAAAATGAAAATTTTGATTCAGGTCCAAAATGAGTTGGCAGTCTACATACTGTGGACATCCAAGAATATTTCCAGCTGAACAAGTGAAGGTGCATTGTATTAGCAATGCTGTGTGTAATCTCTGATTCCATGGAAGTACAGAATAAGTGCAAATATTGGCATTGGGTGCAAAATCCAACATTCTGAGAAACCTTGGCTTTTTTTTTAAGCATGTTTCTAGCCTCTATCACTGCAAAGTTGGGATGGAAACCATGCATGCAAAGTCTGACAAAATATCCAAAGGCAAAGGTGACCTGGTTGGGGCACCACGCATCAAAGGGCAAGGTACTGGGATACTGCCCACTCCTTGGTTATTAGAAGCATCATTCAAGGTGGAAAATAAGCAAATATGCAAATATTTGCAATGTGTATAAATAAGGCAAATATGCTGCATTTGCATAATTTATACACATTGCAGAATTCAGTTTTTCTTGGCACACAGTTTGGACGTCTTTCATCTGGAATTTCATTTTCTCTTAGCCTAAAACTACACACAAATGGGAATATTAACCATCTGCTCACTGTTTCAGATGAAGCGGCTGATCTGGACCATTTTGCTGTTCTTTCCCCACCCCTGCTGCACTAAATCCTGTTCCTGGATACGGATAGCCTAGCCACGGTGATCCATGCATTGGTAACCTCACAGTTAGACTACTGCAATGTGCTCTGTGTGGGGCTGCCCTTGTGCCTGGTTCAGAAGCTGCAGCTAGTGCAGAATGCAGCAGCTAGGGTGCTGCCTGGGACAGCTATGCTCACGTAAGATCTGTGTTCAAAGAACTGTGCTGGTTGCCTCTTAGCTACTGAACCACATACAAGATTATGTTATTTTCATACAAAGCCGTAAGCAACTTGGGACCAGGATACCCAGCAGACCGCCTTCCCTTATATATACTCAGGTGACCTGTAAGATCATCAGAGGAGGCCTTGCTGGTTATTCTGAAACTAACGGAATGTCACCATGCAATACCCCGACTGTTGGCCTTCTTGGTAGCGGCACCCACCCTTTGGAAAACCCTCCCCCATGCAGTTTGGGAGGCAGAAAATGTGGCAGCTTTCAAACACCTCTTTAAAACACACTTGTTCACCCAGGCTTTCCCTGCACTGTAATTAAATTAATCAAGCTGCTCCATCTTACTACTCCTTGAATTGCTTCTATTATAATTGGAATTGTTTTTAATATTGTATTTTTTAATATTGTATTCTAAATGTGATTTTAATATGTATATGTAGACCGCTTAGAAATTTTATTATATTTTGCGGTATATAAATATCACAAATAAATACAAAATAAATTAAATAATCCATTGATCCTTTCTATACTGACCCTTCCCATACTACATAAAAGTTGCTAAATAGGCCAAGGGACATATAGGCCTGGATCCTGAGAACCTGGTAAGCAGAACTCTGCTGAAGGGATCCTCTAGCTAGCAAAATTGGGGGTGGGGGTGGGAATTTGTGTTAATTCCTCTGTTCCCCTGCAGCCACCTGAAAAACTGCTTTGGAGGGTTGGGGGACCGCTGCAAGAGGAAAAGAGAACTGGCTAAAATTGCCTCCCCAGTTCCACCTGCAGAAGGCTGGATCCAAGGCCCTTCTGTGAACAGAAGGATGCAAGCCATAAACTTCAACAGATGATGTGAATTATTGTAATGACGGCACAGTATCTGCACTATTTGCTTGTGCACAGTATTGCGGTCCCGCATCTTGTAATGGTGATTAATCAAGCTAAATCCATAGGTTTTAGACAATCCTTCTGTACTATATGTGTTTTGAGTGACCATAAGGGATCCAGATTTCCTAAATAAATTATAAAGTAATTTCTGTGTGTGTGTTTCTTCTCTCCCTGACCCCTGCCCCTGAAAACAACCTTTAGGAGTGGACATTAAATATTGCTCTAATGTTGCTCTACAGAGGAGAAGCTCATGGTTTGCTAATTTTATGATCACATTCAGTTCAGTTTAACACCTTAATATTTGCTACGGTTGCCCAGCAACAGTAGCATATTTTTAACATGTTCTTTAAAATATACTCAGGCTACAGCTTGACATGGCAAGTAGGATGGAGAGCTCCAACATATCCATTAGTGTGCGGAGGGAGGATTAAACCCATGAGCATATCAATAGAAAACACCCTGAATGCTTATTTGGCTAGTGGAGGCTGGTGGCTCCGATGTCAGTGGGGTGGTAAATCCGCTCTGGGTTTCAGTCAGAACCAATTAGAACCCTAAGGTGCTTCGGGTGACTGAAACCCGGAGTGGATTTTCTGCCCCACTGACATTAGAGCCAGCAGCCTCCACTGAATCCAGCAAATCTAATCTAGTCGACTTTGGAACACAGGAAAAGCAAAGGAAAGGGGTGTGTGAAGCCTGAATGACAGCCCCTGAAGCTGAGATGAAGCATCCTTTCCCCAGCCTGATGCCCTCCAGATGTGTTAGATGTTAACTCCTGTCGTGTTGGCTGGGGATGATGGAAGTTGATGTCCAACACATCTGGAGGACACCTGACTGAGAGAGGCTGCGTCATACTTCTTCAGACTTCCCCAAGCGATAGGAGGTATTGGGCCGGTTTCCTTGCCCAGAAAGAATCCTGGAGATGCAGTTTTAGACAAGCTGTTGTAGAACTGCAGCATCAATCAATGAGGCAACACACGTTCAGTGCCGGCTCCAGGTTCCTGAGGGCCCTTGGGCAAGACACCTTCAGTGGGCCCCTCTGTCAGTGAGTCTGCTTTGCACCACCTTTGTCACCAGCTGCTGTTACACCTCTTCCTCCTCCTCGTCTTTCTCGCTGCTGCTACTGTTTGCTTGCTGGACAGGCAGAGAGCCAGGGAGCGAGCAGCCCGTGGCATCCGTTGCTCCTCCTTCTCGCCACCACTGTTGTCTGGGCCAGAGCGAGAAGCAGGTGAACACGCAGCTTGCAAGGAGGAAGAAGAGGAGGAACTCCAGGGGGCTCTTGTCAGTTGGGTGTGGGTCCTCCTGGGGTTTGAGCCCTTGGCAGGTGCCCAACCATACCCAGCTTTGGCACTGGCCCTGCATGTTTTTAAAAATGTTTAGTTTTAATCATCCAAATTGCATACAAAATATGCACACATGGTGGGGGGGAATTGCATTTTACTATCCCAAGCCATTTTCAGTGTATCCTTGGTTGGTGAAATTCCCACAATCAGAAATGTACCTGTGATGTCAGAGCAAGTATGTTTTAAACTGAAAATATAAGAAAACTATCATAACTGTAAATGTAAAACTTTACACTGAACTTCATTATTACATTTTTGGTCATTTGGGCATATTTTTAAAAAACCCATAAGAAATCTGTCTCTTGCAAGGTTCCCCAATGAAATCATGTAGTGCTAACCTGCTGTATAGGTTGGCACTATACCACGTACTGGCTTAAGCCTGCTGCCTAGAACAGTTTCATTTGGAAAAAAAACCTGGGGACATTTTATGACCCAAAAATATTGCTTGGTTTGGGGGACCAAAAGACACCCCAATGCTAAAACCAATAGATTCTGGGGTTATTTTATGCCCACATAAAATATGCCCACATAAAAACAAAAAATTATGTCCCCCCACCCCCCAGAAAAAAAGCTGTAAGTTGTAAACAACTGACATTTGGGGACATTATGCAGGTGACAGAAGACTGCAATGTCATGGGAGGACTATGTTGTAGGTTTTCTTCCGTGTAAATTCTGCAATGTAAAGTGCCTTTTTACTCCTACCATTCTACCCGAACTTGATTGGAGGAGGAGTAACCCTAATCCTGAACCACGAAAAGCTGAATTTTGCTTCTTGTACAGTCATGTAAATTCGCTTAATTTCTCTTGCTTTGTTTGATTTCATTGACACTTGTTGCCATATTGCCTCATTTTGCCACACTGAGAGCCAGTTTGTGTCGTGGTTAAAGTGTTGGACTGGGACTTGGGAGGTCCAAGTTCTAGTCCCCACTTGGTCATGAAGCCCACTGGTGACTTTGGGCCAGTCACTGACTCTCAGCCTAACCTACCTCACGGGGTTGTTATGAGGATAAAATGGAGAAGAGGAGGATCATGGAAGCCATCTTGGCTTCCTTGGAGGAAAAGGGGAAAGATGATGATGATTGCTGCTGCTGCTGCTGCTGCTACTCAGGGATGGTGGGACTTGCTATACAGCCCCTTCCCACTCTGGCTTCTGGACAAGGTGCCTTTATTGAGTACTTACAGCACAAGGTGTACCCAGTGGTTGGATCAGACAGCTTCTCTGAACCCAGAGCTATGGGGTAAAATGGGTTTTATACCATAAATGTCAGCAGTGAGGCAGCATGACAGCAGCAAGCGTTAATTAGCGTTCATCTGCAACTTTCCCAGCATAGGCTAACAGTGCTTGTTCCGAAGGAAAACAATCAGAACTTCCCCATCATAGCCACCTGTAACTAGAGGTGTATGAACCCCACTCATCCATCCAGTCTGGGGCATCCACTTGGGGGGGAGACGATCCGTCCCTCCCACTGGAATCCTTCCTGGCCAGCTCCGCTCCGCGGCCAGTCTGCAGAGCTGCCAGCCAGGCCCATCCACAGCCAAACTTCCGTCTGCTGCCATGCAAATGGTGTCCGGCGTAGTGGACACCATTTGCGTCCCTGCCCTTGGCTGTGATAGGCTATGTAAATATTTACGTAGCCTATCACGGCCAAGGGCGGGGACACAAATGGCGTCTGCTACACCGGACGCCATTTGCGTCCGCAGCCCAGCAGCAGATGGCTGCGGATGGCAGCAGATGGACCCGGACAGGCCGGCACCAGGTAGGGTCCATCCCTACCAGACTTCGCGGGGTGGCGGAGGGGAGCAGTCTGTTCCTCCATGGACTCCGGGGGGCCAGATTCTCACTGGAGTCCGTGGCGGATTTCTCCACCATCCCTACCTGTAACTTGGCATAAACATAGCCTCACTTTTCAGGCACATCCTAGACCCTGATAAGATACTAGCCTTTATTAGCATGGAATGTGCTGAGGCCGCGCTATTGACCTTTGATTCATCTCACATGCTCAGAGGCCCACTAGCAAGGAAATTGCACTTATAATGAACCCAAGCCAAGCATTATGGATCTTCAAGCCCCTCTAAAACTACAGGTGACTTGGTTACACTCCTAGGGCCATTACACCCACTTACCCACTCTTGCCAATTATACTAACTCAGTATCTTCTCGATGGTAAAATCAACAATAAATTATTAGAACGGGGAATAAGCAACAAGAAATAGAAAGGTGGCATAGTTATTGATCCATTGTGGAATAAGACTGCAAGATGCTAAATGTATTATAAGAAGAACCATTTGCACCTTCACAATTCGACACTGTATTTTATAAGTTACATCCCAGTTTTATGGGGCCTCAAACAAATGCACCAGGTACTTGGAGCCCAAACTGCTGTGGTTGCTAAGAGATTGGTATTTATGGAGTCAGTCCAGACACTCTGACAGTTCAAGAGTGGCTACAGTTTATCAATAAAGAAAGAACAGTTTACAGAAAATAAGACAAACTCAGTAAGTATGAACAAATAGATCGTTTTGGAACCAATTCAGGCTTGGCGTTGTTCCCCACTCATTTCAGTCTCAGAAGCTGTTCTTTGTTTGTTTCTCTCCTTTCCTAATATAACATTATTTTGAAGATGATTACTTCCCACATGCTCCTGATGTCTCTTTCCTGCCCATGGAAATCCTCATTCCCACAAATGATCCCTCCCAACTCAGAGACCCCTCTACACATTCTTGCCCTGAACTCCTTTTCCCCTCTAGGAGGGGGTGTGGTAAGTCCATTGGGGTAGGCAGAGCCCCACCTGCATCCCCCCTGCTTCAAACTCCCTCCCTCCTTCCCCAAAATAAATAAACCCATTTTTCCCTGCTGTACTTGGGTAACACTACCCGAGTACAATCAACCATTCAAAATAGCCAAGTATACAAGTTCTATACAGTGCCTTCACAAGCCAAATGGAACGGAGACCACCAGTCATGGAGGTGTATGGTATGAGAAAGCCCAAGAGTGCAGGTCCAACAGGGCTGGTCCAATACATTTTGCTGCCCGAGGCAATCAATGGACAAATGGCATCTCTCCTCCCACCCCCAATTCCAGGTATGGAAGCTGACGTGGCAGTTGAATCTTACTTCAACATTGGTGGTGGAACAGCATCCTCCACCAGACCTGAGGATTGCAAGCTAGTTTTACAGGGTACAGGGCAGACTGCATAGCACTTACAGCTCTGTCCTCCAAAACCTCCCTGGTGCTCCCTGCCTCCCAGCATTTGCTGTTTGAGGCAATTGTCTCCCTCCACCTAATGCTAGGGCCAGCCCTGAGAGCCTTGCAAACTTCAGTTCCTTAATCAGGCTGTTCATCTGGGAGCCGAGAGGTTTGGGTTCTAGTCCCCACTCGGCCATGGAAGCTCACTGGGTGACTTTGGGCCAGTCACAGACTCTCAGCCCAACCTACCTCACAGGGTTGTTGTTGTGAGGATAAAATGAAGAGGAGGAGGATAATGTAAGCCGCCTTGGGGCCCTTGCAAGAGGGAAAAAGGCGGGATATAAATGCAATAAATAAATAAATACAGAACTAGGGAGTGCAACCAACTTCAGCCTCATCCAGTTATGTATGGCAACCCACAAGGAGCTCAATAAATGCCCCCCCCTTTTTTTTTGCTAACTACCTGGGACTTAAAACCAAGGAACTTGGCAGGCAACAGTGCAGCTGGGAAATTGCATTTGGCTTGGTGGGTCGCAGGTTGTGGAGTCCTGGATTAGCTTCTGTGGATGTTTATTTGTCTGCAGTTTGTGATTTGGGTCCAGTTAATCCTAGAGGCCAGGAGGGGAGGTCTGCATTCCATTCCCTGCAGTGCAAATGATCTGTGACATATCTTATTTGGAACGTCTTTTTTGAAAGGGAGTTTGTTTTTTTCTTTTTCTGGTCACACGCCCAACCCTGCAAGTGCAGGATCAGGATCTCGTTTCATCAGTAGCTCTGGAAATAAAATAGCTATTTTATCATGCCTCTTCAATGGAGAGACGGCAGCCAGTTTAGCCTGGAGCCTGGTTTCTGCTATATTAATTCTGAAACACACAATGCATTACACGAGGTTAAATCAATTTTCCTAAAACCTTTCATGTATATTCTAATGCTTGACGTGTTTTTGGGGGTAGTTGTTGTTTGTTTTGTACTATTTATATGCTAATAGAATGTTTTAATCACAATAAAAAATACAACAAAGAAGAAAAAAGGCTGATTGAAGAGAATTCCTTGAAAAATTAATGGATGTAGAGTACAGAAAAGAAGGTGTAGAAATCAACTTGTACAATAAGAAGCCCAGTACAGGGAAAATAACTGATCAAGGTCAGATATCAATCATGTGACATAGCCACGAGTGATACAAAAGCAGATATATTATACTACTCTTCTCAACCTGGCACCTTCCAGATATGTTGGACTACAGCACCCATCATCCCCAGTTGAGATGGTGGGAGATGTAGTCCAGCACATCTGGACGGTGCCAGGTTGGGAAGGCTATATCATACCAACTACATAATAAAGATGCTATTAAGCTTTTCTGGCCTGGAATGTCAGTTCTGTTTTGCTTAAGTAGAGGTAATGAAAGGCAGTCGCATTTCCAAAAATATGCCCTTGTAACTGAGATTCACATTGCCCTTAATTTAAAGAAGCTTCATACATTACGTTGTGTGTGTGTGTGTGTGTGTGTGTGTGTTACGCAGGGAGAGGCACCCAAGCCACTCCTCCACTGGTGAGAAGCCTGTTGCTGCCTGATGAATATCTGAAAAGGGTGTTACAGACAGTTGGGCCTGGATTTTGGAAATGAAGAATCCCATTAATCAAGGAAACCTACTTGGCCTGAATGAGTTACTATTGACATAATCTACCTCACAGGGTTGTTGTGAGGATAAAATGAACCCCATGTACCCTGCCTGCTAAAAGGAAGAATGGGATACAGTGCTGGTTTCTGCTCTTGGGGGCCCTTGAGGAAGATTCCCTCTCTGTGGCCCTTCCCGCCTGACCTGGGCTACCTCCTCTATTCATTGGCCTCTTCCTCTGGGCCCATTCTGCACTTCCCCGAGAGAGAGGGATGGGAGAAGGCTTGGGGAAGTTACTACTCCTTCTCCTTGCTCCTCTCACTGCTCACTCAAAGAGGGCAGGTGAAGAGACTGTAAAAGCAAGCAGGAACAGCATCAGGGCTAAGAAGGCTCCAGGGACTGACAGCAGGCCCCTTCTGGGGTTTGGGCTAGGCAGATGCCCAACAATACCAACCACTGACAGGGTACAAATGTGGCAAACATATCATACCCACAGAAGATAAGAGAGGTAAGTATTGTTAGCAAGACGTTCCTGCACATGGAAATTGCTGCTGAGCCTTTGTTCAAACTCAGTGGGCTAGAAACTATTCTCAGTAGATTTGCATGTCTAGAAGCCTGTTTTCCACCAGGTTCTCACTGGCCTGTCGTTCTGTGTGTGTGTTGTGAAAAATGAAAGAAAGAGAAAATGGTGGCTTAAAATATTTGGGCCAAGACTGCCAGAGAAGAAGCGGACACACTCCTCTTGCTGTCACAGACAGCAGCATCCCTGCCGCAACTTCTTCACTCCCTGGCCATGACAATTTTTAAGCCGTTACTAAGCTGGTGGCAGCAATCATGAAATGCAGACCTCCCCAACCTGTTGCCATCCAGATAAGTTGGATTATAGCTCTCACCATCCCCAGCCAGGACAGCCAATGTGCTAGTGGCCAGGCTGGCTGGGGATGATGGGAGTTGTAGGCCAACCAGGTTAGGGAAGGTACCAGGTTAGGGAAGGCTGTTGCAGTGGGCTTTTGCAGCCGTGCTTCACAGCTGCTAGTAGGGATGGGGAACTCACTGGGTTGTATCCCATGTTGGCCCTACTTAGAGTAGACCCTCTGAAATGAATGGGGCTTAAGTTAGATTACCACTGGGTACAATCCATCATAGGATGACTTCATTCCACATAACAGGAATTTGTAACAGGTTACATACAATGTGGGAGACAGAGAATTTGCCAAGGACGTGCTGTTTTTGGTAGCACCCTGTGGCTAGGGTAATGCATCTTTCAGGTCACACAATTGATTTCTGAGGCAGCTAAAGCCCCTATTCAGTTACTTCATTGTTTAGTGTCATGTGGAAAGCTGTTTGTGTCAAACAACTCCCTCCCCTCCCGAAAATAATGTATAATGTCAGAGACAGACGGAGGGTGAGGTAGATGTATAATGTCAGAGACAGACGGAGGGTGAGGTAGACGGCTCCCAGCATTACCAATCAAAAGGCATTGTGCAGCTATTCAGTCTTTTCCTCCTTAACAGATTTTCTGTTGTAAGAAGGATGGAAGAGGTGGTGGAAAAACACCAGAGAGTTACAAATGGAAGGCAATGTTGTCTGGACCTCCCATAGAATTCCATGAATATGGCAGGGGGTATGCGATTGCATGAGAAAAGCTTCGTATAGAAGCACCCCATGAGTTTTAAAGCATTCTTGCCAATGTGGCCAACTTTCACTTTTTACATGTGGTGACGGGGAGGTTGTTTCACGCAACAAGTTTTCCACATGAAACCAAAGAGGGAAAAGTCATTCTGTCCAGTCTTTACCAGCTCAGAAATAAATGGTTGAAAAACAACCCATTGTTGCTTATTTAAATACATGGGAGGCTCAGTTTTGTGTCAGAGCTAATGATAAACAGAGCTGGAACACAGATTTCGTTTTTCAGGCCATTCAGTTGACCTTCTGAATACAAACAACAGATAAGAACCATTCCAGAACTGGATGCTCCTTTTATACTCTATTAGGCCAGGCTTTTTGTGGGATAAAAACATGCAAGCGAAGAACAGATTCAGAAGGCACAAAATGAGTGCCTACATTTCTTAAGCTTTCATTATTGTTAGATAAAAATAGTCCACAGTTTTTTGTCCATTTGTAGCCTATTACCTGATTATCAGGGCCAGCCCTCCTATTGGGCAAAGTGAGGCGGCTGCTCAGGCAGAGTATACTGAGTAGGATAGCAGAAGCAGTAACCCACCCCCACAGCCATTCTTCATGAATGCCCCCTACCACATGAATAGGATCAGGCTGCACAAGTAATTCCTCATAGATAAATGCAGCAAAGGATGCGCCAAGTGTATATAAACCCATAGGATATACTTTATATGTAACTCAGAGCAAATATGTATCTTTGGCCCCATGTCCATCCTTTGGGTTTAGAGGGCCAATATTTTGGGCCCTATAGGAAGTGCAGGCAGGTGGCAGAGCAGTGTGGATTTGCTCTACCAAATGATCTGAAGCAAAACGTTCCTTTAAAGCAGGGACGGGCTGCATGTGGGTCTCGTGGCTGTTTTTGCCGCCACCCTGCCCCATCAAAATTCAGCAGTGTGGCGCGCGGGGGGGGGGGGAGCGCCATTTTAAAAGGAAAAATTGGCTTGCCAGTGGAATTTGGGGATGCAATGGTAGCAAAAAGGGGCTATTTTGAAGGCAAAAACATATGGGTGGTACACTGGGAGCAAGAGTGTGGCCCCCAATGGGGACTGGTAGGGGCAATGTGGCTTCCCCAACCCCTCAATGTTGCCCTCCTCTGGTTTAAAATTAATTCTGTGCTTGTTCAGGGCATGCATTATAATATTAAATATTCAGGAAATATATGAGCATCCAGGAAATTTCTGGAGAATATTCACAGGGAGAATTGTGAGAAGGGTTTGGAACAAAGTAATTTCAGCTCTACAGCTGATGCAGACACTCATAGTGATAGTTAACTGGATCCCACTGAACTTGATGGCTACATCTAATGCAGATGGGAGCACACACATCTCCATCTGGGGCCACAAGTTGCATACATCAAAACATGACTGGAGCCAGATCAGAAGTTTTTCTTTTATTTTTTTAATCTATTTTTCTTTTATTTTTATAAATGAAATAAACAATACCGACAACATAATCAGACTCATCAGTCTCTAACAATACAGTATTCGGGGGGGGGGGGAGGATAGCAAAAGAAGAAGAAGGGATTATATCTAAAAGCAAACCAAATATCCAAATATAAATCCAACTGCTGATTATACGTATACAGTACGCTTCCAAACATTGCAGGTATTATTAAATCTTCAATCTGCTGCACCACAGACGATGAACCTTGTCTTTCAGTGTCATAACCTCAGTTTTATAGCAAAGGAACAGGAGCAAACAATCCATTTCCATTGGCCATATATTACCATTCAATTAACACGTATTAATAAACATTAAAGGTTTAGCCAGCAAGGAATAGTAATAATCATAATCCCATAATGATGTGAAGAAGAAGAAGAAGAAGAAGAAGAAGGATTTTAAGAAAAAGATAAAAACAAAAAACAAAAAGCAAACCATTTGATATTTTAAGTAATATATCTGTCAGGGTGGACACTGAGCCCATAGAATCCCAGAGTAGTTCTGATTCTGAGGAAGAGCAGTCGCTCCTGGGAGAGGAGCACGCTCCTCTTTCCCAGGGCCAACAGCTGACGGAGATTCCTCCCACCGGCATTCCTAGATTAGACAGCAGTCCAGGCAGTGACCAGGCACAGATAGCAGACTTGGTGGATGTGCGACGCAGACGCAGAGAGTGGCGCCACATGGAGGGCGCAGAAAGGAGGCGTAATGCCAGGTTGGTGCGCAAACAATGGCTGCGCCCAGAGGATCCAAGGGAAAAGGGGAGGGACTCTCCCTAGTCCTTAAGTTTAGGGGTCTGCCAGTAATTCCCTTTCAAACGGGGACCAACTGTTCCAACTTAGATCATAGGTACTGTGCTGCTCAGATCTAGTTGCAATCAGTATAGTTGTTAAGTTGTAAAAGAAGAATAAAGCTTTGAAAGGAATTCCTTTGTCTGTGTCTGGACTTGGCTACTGGATTAGACTGAGAGAGGCCTCCAAGGAGCCCTTGACAATATCTAAAAATATATTTATATGTGTACGCACACATATACACACAAACAGGCATTTTATTACAATATAACATAAAAAAGGAGAAAGAAAACAGAAATATGCAAACATTTACTCTGGCATACTACCTAGACATCTTATCAACTATAACCCAAGCAGCATTTCAAAAGAACAGTAAAGATGGCTAAATTCCAACTCAGGAGGCTGAGAGAGTTGGTTCCCCTGCAAGTCACTGCTGGGACAACATGGCTCCGACCGGATGTTCAGGATTTTTTCTTTTATTAATAGGAACATGGACAACTATCTTCCAGTCTCCAATATTCCATTCTCGGGTAAGGTGTTCGAGCGCAACAGCTGCGTGATTCTGTTTTTATGAAGAGCTACATGTGTGCTCATGTGGATAGGAAGACAGACATCCATCTATACACACACACAAGTGACCAATACATTATATACAAGTGACCAATCACGAGTGTGCAATAAAAGCTTCATGTAGAAATGCTCTATGTTTCAGAGCCCAATTGAAGGTGCTGGTAATGCCTTACATGGCTCGGGACCACAATACATGAAGGAGCACCTCTCCAGGTATGAACCTAACCATACACTATGATCAGCATTGGAGGCCTTCCTCCAAGTGCCTCCTCCGAGGGCGATTCAGAAGACAGCAACAAGGGAGAGGGCCTTCTTGGTGGTGGCCCCCTGATTGTGGAATGCTTTCCTCAATGAGGTCCACCTGGTGCCACCATTGTCATCAGGTTAAGACTTTCCTCTACTCCCAGGCATTTGATGGCATATGATGGAGCTTTTTAATGTTAGTTTTTTTTTTACTGGGTCCTGATAGTTTTATCATTAATTATTTTTAACTGTTTCAAATTGTTTTTAATTTTTTGTATGTTAAATGCTTTATATTATGTTGCTATGTTGTGAATTGCCCAGAGAGCTTTGGATTGTGAACGGTATAAAAATGGAATGAATGGTTGAAAACTGGTAGACTCTTGGATAGGGTACCCGGAAAGGGAATCCCAGGGAATTAGGACAATCCCACCTCTGTGCCTATCAAGTCTAGGCTGCCCCAATATCAAGAATCCCAGCAAGCAAAGCAGCCTCTATTCAGGCACGTCTCAGTGATGCATGAACATAGATTCAAAAATGAGGCCAGCTATTTCATACAGGATCAAGTCTTGATAAATGTTCTTCTACCCAATAACCTGGCATTCATTTGCTTTGAATGTTTCCATCCTAAATTCTGGCTCTTAACCTTTGGTGTTGCATCGCAAACTTGCCCAAGTCAAGAAGCAAGCAATCCGAGCTTCCCAAAAAAGAACTGAGAGAAGAAGCGAGGCAGATGACCTGCAATTTATGCTGGATTCAAGATCAGCCAGAAATTACAAAGTCAAATATTGTGCTTCCTCAGCAACAAAAAACGATGTACAAATTATTTACCCCCCAAAACGTGATAACAGCAGCCAAGCAAAAACAAATCATCCACATTGCTGGCCAGAGCCAGTACCCTCTAGCCCAGGGATAGGAAACCTTTTCTCTGCTAAGAGCTGCATTCCCTTGGGGGTGGGGGGTGGGGGAGCGGCTAAAGCCGCAGTGGGCAGGGCCACCCCTTCTCTCTCTGTCATCCCTTTTCTCTCCCCATCCCCCTACCAATGGCCTGAACGGATCGCCTGCAGAGGGGTTTTGAAATTAGACCAAGGGCTGCAGTTTTTGCCAGTGGAGGCTGGTGGCTCCAATTTCAGTGGGGCTGTGCATCCATTCTGGGTTTCAGTCAGAACCAACCAGAATTCTACAGGAGCTATCCAAGGTGCTGAACCTTATCACCAAAATAGGCCCAGCAGCTTGCATAGCTCCTTTAGAGTTCTGACTGAAACCCAGAATGGATTCACAGCCCCACTGGGTTGTGCACCTCTGCTCCATTCCCCACTGTCATTATTTGTCTCCTATCTTCTACAGGCCTAACCCCTTTCAGTTATTTTTATTTATTTAAAATATTTATATACTACCCTTCATTATCAAGTCACAGGGCAGTGTACAAAATGCATTAAAACCACAACCACAATAAAATGCAAAGATAAAAATCACAAATAAAATCTACCAAGCTAGGTATTAAAAATCAGCAAATGCCTGGATGTACAAATAAGTTTTCAACAGGTGCCTAAACACCATCAAGAAAGGCACCTTTCACACTGCAAAGGGAGAGAATTCCAATGCCGGGGTGCCACAACAGAAAAGGCCCTCTTCCTGCTTCCCATCAGATGTCCCTGTGCCGGCAAGGGGCCAACTAGGAGGCCCTGATCTGTGGATATTAGTGAACAGGCAGATTGATATGGAAGTAGGTGTCCCTTCAGGTAACTTGGTACCTGTTCTTTAGGGCCTTTTATGTCAATAACATCACCTTGAACATGGCCAGATAACCCACTGGCCACCAGTGCAGTTCTCTGAGCAAAGGTTTAACATGCTTTGCCCCACTAAGTGAGTTGCCCTGCTAAGAGCACAATCCTATGCACATTTAGACAAAATAAAGTCCTACAACTCCCAGCATTCCCCAGCCAGCTGGAACTGGAAGTTATAGGACCTCTTTCTGGCTGGGGAATGCTGGCTGGGGAATCCTGGGAGCTATAGGACTTTTTCCTGTCTAAATGTGGATAGGATTGTGCCCTAAGCAACCTAACTGCTGAATTCTGCACATGCTGTAGTTTTCAGACCAATTTCAAGGGAAGCCCCTTTTACAGGGCTTGGGGTCCCCAGTGCTTCCAAGCTGCTTCTTCCAGGAAGTCAGTAGGGCCCCACCTATTTCCTAGAATGGCGATTCAGCCACTTCACAGACTCTTCTTCCTGGGAAGTATTAGCTGCACTATGCTACAGAGAGTGGGAAAAATATTAATTGGTTAGTAGGCAGAAGCCCCAAGGATGGGGCTCCAGGAAGCTGGCCAACGTTTTTCTCTGACGGTGTCCTTGTGCCTTGATCCACCATGTGACAAGCAGAAATCCAGCTGGTAGAGCTATTCCCGACTTGCAGATACTGTGGTGGGAAATCTTCACGGCTTGACTTCTGCTTGTTACATAATTATTAAAAAGGCACAGGACTAGTGCCAGGAAAGAGGGAATGGTTCAGCCAAAATTAAGCACTTTTTAAGTTCCACTGATTTCAGTGGTAGAGAAATATGTAAATATGTAAAAATATGTAAATATGTAAATGTAAATATGTAAACATGTAAAAATTAACATATTTAATTATATGTTAAAATAATTAACATAATTATTTATGTTATGCTTACATAAATAAGCACATGCTTATTTATGTATTTATTATGTTATTGTTTGTTTAAAGCACTTTTGCCTCACTCTTCAGCCCAAAAGGTCCCCGAGTGGCTTATATATCATCATTAAAAGCAAAACAGTCCCTGCTGGGAGGTTTCCAATCTAAAGACACAACACAAAAGGAAAAAGAGATGGGGAGGGAAGAGGAGTTGGACTTGATGGTCTTGTAGGCCCCTTCCAACCCTACTATTCTATGATTCTAGGAAAAAAGCAAACTTAGGCACCAATTCTTGTCAAATCATAGTTCTCACCTGGAAACAGCTCAGGGAGAGAAGGGGCCAAAGGAGCTGGTCTTTCAGCAGAGGTGATGGAATGGCCCTGCTTCCCCAAGGTAGCTTGATGGACTAGCCTGCTCCCATTTAAATCAATGGGCTTAGAAGTGCTTAAGCATCTTAGTCCTCTTAGACTCTAAATAAGGAAGTGGGAAATGGCTCCACTGATCCTCAGCTTTATTTAAAAAAAAAAAATTCAAGGAGGAAGATATGCAGCTTCCAGTGACCCACCGGCTGGGATATGGGAAGCAAAGGGCAGGTCCATGTTCTGTTTCTTGGCCAAATCAAGGTATGCACAAAATGGAGCAGAGTTTCTGGAAAGGTCTTGGACATTTCAGCTGGCAATTCCTCCTGCAGGCTTCGGGGGGTCTCCCTGACGCTATGAGAACCTTGGACCTTCCTGAAGACCAGTTTCTCTAGAAAAGATGCATGTTGCAGAATAGGCTTCAAGTTTCTGGATCTTGGCCAGTGGATCATCTGTGGACCCGTGTCTGTGTTATCCCCACAAATCCACCCCTGTGCACTGTACGAATTGTACTTTACACTCCACTTGCACTAGCATAGGAGCCTGTCATTTTGACAGCAAAATTAAAATAAAGATAAAAATGCTCCCCTGGCCAAGAATCAAGCAATTTGAGCCTTTCCCAAAAGTAGCTAAGGCAAAACAAGCATGACTCAGCAAGCAGGACTTGCTCTTATGCCAGGCACAGAGCCAGGTGGATCAATGGAAAAGGGAAAGAATTTGGCTGGCTTTTAAGGTCTATGCATGTTCAAGGAAGGAAAACTCTTGCAAAATGTAGGCAGCTCTTCCAGTTCTGGTCTCGAGTGCGTTGACCCAATAAGCAGTGAGGCCCAAAGTGAATTAGTCTGATATAGAGAATTATACTGCTTCCAACATTTCCTACTCTGCCTCCTCCTTACCCAAGCAAGACATATAGAAAATGATCCAACTGTCGCATGCCAGAGTTAATTGCTGCAGGACTGGTAATTGTCATGATGCACACTTTGGCCCAGTGGGACTCTGTGGATGATAGAGATGATTCGTGTGCAAAATGATCCATGAGTTATGAGATGGGAGGCACTATGTGGGAGCCAGTGTGCTGTAGTGGCTAGAGTGTTGGACTAGGACTCAAGAGTTCCGGGTTCTAATCCTCACTCAGCCATGAAGTTCATTGGGTGACTTTGGGCCAATCACTGAACCTACCTCACAGGGCTGTTGTGAGGATAACATGGAGATAAAGAGGACCATGTAAGATGCCTTGGGTTCCTTGGAGGGAAAAAAGGCAGGATATAAATGTAATAATAAATAAATGTGGACTTCTGTTAATTAGTCTGTAAGTCTTTGATGACAATGTTGTTGTTGTTGTGATATATTCAATGGTGTAGTGGTAAATGTTGAAGTGCAGGCACCCATCATGAGAGTGTCCATAAGCACACCCCCAAACAGAGTCCTTAAATAAAGGCAGCTGAGTTGATCCATCTCTCTCCTTCTCTGTGTGTATTATATATGACTTTTGTAGGTCTTCTATAAAGTTAATGGATCTTAGTTGCCCATCCAAGACCAGGACACCCAAAAATACTTTGCATTACGACAGGGATAGCTCACAACAATATACTGCTGCTGGGGGGAAACATCCCCCACCCTACTGTGAGGACTGCAGCTAAACTCAGAGGGAACAGAGAAGCCTGAGGGGGTGGCGGATCATCCCTGCTAATCAGAAGGTCCCATTGCCTGGACCCCTGTGAGCCCTGGCTCCAGGACACCTCTAGATATATTTGCATATTCTACAGATATTCCTACAGCTCATACAGGATGACATCCCAGTCCCACAAGCAGGGGTTCCAGCAGCACATGCACTATTCATTTTGCCATCAGCATTGGTGAAATTTTTTATTTTTTGAATAAGTCATTCCCATATAGCTAGATTGGACAGCGAGGTCCTGTGGAATGGTAATTTATCCTGCCTCTTGTTCTTTCTGTAAAAGTATCTTAAGGGTGCAGTCCTATGGGGATGGCCATAAGCCTCTGAACTTGGAGGCTTACGTCCATCTAGTGCAGAGTGGGAGGAGCCACAGAAGTGATTGTCACCTCTGCACTCCTCCCGCTCTGCGTTTCAGCTAGATGGGGTTTTCGCTCATCTCGCTGAGGCGGGGGAGCGGGAGGGAAAGAGGCTGGAGAAGCCCAAGGATTCCTAGTACAGCAGCCTCCCAAGCCCTTCCCCTCCCCACCCAAAGGAATGCCCCCTTTACCTTCCTTCTGAGGTTGCTTTTCCGACCTCGGAGAGGCAGCTGGTGCGTTTCTCTCCACACCGGCTGCAAGGGGTGGGGGGTGGGGAGGCCAGACTCTTGGCTCCGAGGTTGGAGCGCCGACTCTGACCTCGGATCCAGAAATCCAAACTATCCTGCGGCCTCCCAGGTGCTGTGTAGGGACCGTAGGATTGCTCTCTAAGTAAGTAATATTAGGCAGCCTCTGTCCACTTGTAGCTCCTTCTGCCTTCTCCCTCTGGATGGAAGAACCTGGAACATCAACTGTGTAATTAACTACAAGAGTCCAGAAAAGGCTGCCACCACCACCTCTCCGCTGCCTCACCCTTATGTATCCCTAATATGGGGGGTCAGTTATGCATCACCAAAAAAGAGGACAAAAGAGGACACAGATTTACATAACATGTGCGTATTCTAATTTAAACTACTGAATTACCATCAGAATAGAGGGGATAAGTCACAGGGTGAAGTGAATGCTCAATCTCCATTCAAGTTGTATTTGCATGAAGGATTAGCTACCTTGGAAAAACTACTGCCCCTAGATGAAGCTGCTTTGTTAGCATGGTTTAAGCTTCTGCCACCCAAGGTACAGGAATTATCCATTAGGGGGTCTACTTTTTCTGCAAGATTCTTTGTTCTCCCTTGTGAGAGATGAGAGGGGTGTTCCCACCTCACCACTGGTGCACTCCTATTCAGGGGTAACTCCTTTGGACACTTGCTACACCCCTCGATCCCCCCAGTCTCTTTAAACTGTTGACTAAGCGGCAGACAGGTTGAAAAAACATACTTAGATTTAAAGATTCTGTCTTGGAATATTTCCGGATGGCATGGCCAGATAGTGGATAAAGAAGTCATTACATACCTACAGCAGTTTCACATAATTTTCTTAAAAGAAACTTGGGTGGAGGACATTTCCTGTCTACAATTGCTGGGTTACAGGGCATTCTCTAAAGCCGCTGTCAGACGTCATAAAAGGGGCTGCTGCCGTGGTGGGTGGGTAGTGCTTGTTTCGGTAGAACTAGAGGGTAGCTGCCGAATGATAGATCCCCAGTTGCATAATAACATCCTGATGTTACAGGTTATCACTAACAGTACCTCCCTTTTCTGTATTAATGCTTATGTTCCACCAGAGAACTTATCCCTGTCACCTTAAGACATGTGGTTATCTTTGGAATCTGCTCTGGGAAATTATGAATGCCAGTCTGACAACTCCTGCATTATTTTGGGAGGTGACCTAAATGCTCGGATAGGACCAACTAATTCAGAGATGTTCAAACATTTTGGTCTTTGCCTGGATGATCTATTCTGTCTGGACAGGCATTCTCAAGACAGGAACTTTAACAGGAATGGTTGTGGCCTTATTATGCTGGGTTACAAATGTTTCCTATTAATTCTGAATGGTAGTTTGAAAGATATATCGTCCGGGCATTACACATTCCTTTCTCCTAGGGGAGCCAGTGTAGTAGATTATTTTTTGATTTCTCCGAATTTAATCTTGGATGTCAAAAGTTTCTCAGTTGAAGATCGGCCAGAGAGTGACCATCTTCCTATTCAGCTTGTTATTCAATTGCCAGTTAAGCCAACTCTGGAAAAAAGCACATATTCTTTTGAAATGGTCACTGCTGGCCATAGATGGCTCAAATGGTCTGAATCTACGAGTTCAGTGATAACTGACTTGTTATATAGCCCAACTTTATTGGGACTGAGAAATCAAATTCCAGTGGGTCATTTGGAGGTCTTGGAGGGTTATCAGCAAATTGCCAAGTACCTAAAACCTTTTCTGTACAATCTGGTCCCCCACCTGCCCCCCGCCCAAGTAAAACCAGTTGATATGATAGGGAATGCAGGAACATGAAAAAATAATTAGCAAGGATTACCCGTAGCTTTAGATCAGAGGAGTGTTATAAGACTTTAATTACAACCCGCTCGTCTTCTAAGTTTCTAATGAAAAAGAAGAATGCGGAGTCTATTAGACAAAAATGGATGGAGCTGGGATTGGTGGCGAGACAAAAAGATAAAGTAAAGTTTTGGAATTTGATCAATTCAGAGCTATACTTTTCCATGCTCAAATTAGAATCTCAAATCCCTGGTTCATTATGGCAGCAACATTTTGAAAACATTTTCCAGGGATCCG
Organism: Heloderma suspectum; assembly: GCF_057233095.1. NCBI lineage: Eukaryota > Metazoa > Chordata > Lepidosauria > Squamata > Helodermatidae > Heloderma > Heloderma suspectum. Next base: position 39,895,593 of record NC_139461.1, on the reverse strand, counting down.
CCCATAAAGGGGTTAATCCTGCTTATATGGATCTCCCTGACTGGCCACTGGTCTCAGTCTCGGAGATCAAACATTTACTCCATAACCTGGTATCTAGCAAAGCACCTGGGGAAGATATGCTCCCCACAGAATTATTTAAATGCAATCTTGCCTGGCGGGCCCCAGTGCTGGCGAAGTTGTTTTCACATATTAATCTAATTGGAATCATCCCTGCCGGGTGGGGGTCCAGCATTCTAGTTCCGCTGCACAAAAAGGGCAAAAGATCAGACCCTAAGAATTACAGGCCAATTAGCCTTTTGGACATTGTTTCTAAAGTGTACGGAAGATTCCTATTGAATAAATTGGAAACATGGGCAGAAGAAAACATTTTTGCCAATGAACAAGCGGGTTTTCGGCGGGGGAGGAGCACAATTGACTGATGTTTTGTGCTGTCCCATTTGATTTGTAAAAGTCTGAATAGGCCTGCAGGCAGACTGTATGTAGCCTTTGTGGACTTTACTTCTGCATTTGATATAATAGATAGAAACTGTTTATGGGAAAAATTGTCATACTTTGATAAATGGCTGCTGTTTTGGGTGCAGAAAATCCACTCTCATACAGATCTGAAATTTTGAACTGGTCTGTCAGGAGCGCTCTCCAGAAAAGTCACCACCAGAAGAGGTGTCAGACAGGGCTGTATACTACCTGTATAAAGAGAGCCCCCTTTTTGTTAAATTTTTATGTGAATAGTTTAGTGGCAGATTTAAGTTCCTTGGATCACTTCCCTCCATCTTTGGGACCCCGAAAGGTACAAATTTTACTTTACGCAGATGATATGGCCCTTCTCTCAACCACTTTAGTAGGTCTAAGGAGACTTTTAAATAAACTTAGTTTGGTCTGCAGACAGGAGAAGTTGGTTATAAGTTATTCCAAAACCAAGGTTATGTTTTTTTCTAAAAGGAAATGACAACATAAATGGCGTCTGGATGAGCACATAATCGAACAATGTCCTAGCTTCAAATATTTGGGGGTACAATTCTCCTCAAATGGCAGTTGGAAACCTCACATAGAGGCAGTAAAACTTGCCGCCTGGAGGACTGCTAAAGCAACCCTATCTTTTGGGTGGCACAACGGTGGTTCTCTGGTGGGCCCAGCCTTGGAAATATATCTAGCTAAAGTGATCCCCCAACTTCTGTATGGTGTAGAGATATGGGGTCAGGGTCATGCCCCAGCAGCTGAGACCATTCAAAATAAATTTTTCAGAGAGCTGCTGGCTCTTAAACCGGGGGTCCCTTCTTCCCTGCTGAGATTGGAATCTGGAATTATGTCTATCAAAGCAAGAATAGACAAAGCTCTCATCCTTTATGGCAAAAGATTACTGAGCTCCACTGATGGAAACCTGGCAAAACAAAGCTTTCTTGAGCAAATTGATAAGGGTGGTTGGGCCCAGCGTTGGCTAGTGCTGTTTTAGGATTATCTTGAGGATCCCCACAAACCCCTAACTATCTTGGATAAGCGGAGTATCAGAGACAGCATCTCCGGAGTAGATTGCCTTGAAACTATTTTGGCTAGCCAACACCAGGCCTCCTCACCATGGTTCTGTTTTTTCAAAACAGGACAATATTTACAACAGTATTTCCAGGATTTAACTTTTGTGGCTCTCAGGAAGGCTTTTACAGCCCTTCGCTTTCAAACCATGCCAACTGCTTACTTGGATGGGAAGTACAATGGGATCCCTCTGGCTCAGTGGACCTGTATTTCTGGTTCTGGGGAGGTTGAGGATATAGTACATTATTTTCTGCATTGCCTCTTGTATGAGGAACCCAGGACCCGCCTTTTGGGGGGTCTCCTGAAAAGCAGAGCTGGCAGATCTCCTGTGGAAATTATCTATGATCTATTGGAAGACTACAACAAATGTATTACATCGAGGGTCGCATCTTTTGCAGTAGCAGCTCAAAAAATCCGCCCTAACTTTTTAATGACATCTGCTGTGAATTGCCAAGGAGATCATTTATTATAACATAAACCAGTATGAGCTTGGCCAGTTTGCTCATTTGGTATATTTTCATTATATAAACTGTTTCTATTCTCAGCATCAGTTTTTAATGAACTTGTTTTAACATTTGTATGGTTATTTTGTTTTACTGTGGCCCGATCTTAGCATTTTTAAAGAAAACGTTCTTATTTTCCATTTTTATTTTTTGTATAGCCCCCCGGATTTTGCTTTTAGGTATTCATTATCTGATGTTTTTGTTTTGGGCTTATGTTATATATAACTGTATTGTAACTTATATTTGTAAAGGCCTTTGTGCTATGGACAAATAATAAACAAACGGTATAAACAGTATAAATGCATAGAGGTACATTTGAAAATGATTAATATAACTTAAATCGAAATTCAATTCAGCTCATTATAGTGGGGAAGACTGTGACCAGGTGACCTGTGTGCCTATTCAGTCTGCTGTCCAGTTGAGGGGAAACAACAAGGCCTCTGCTCTTCTCTCCCTTCTTAGGGTTCTTTAACTGAACTTGGACTGGACAATCCTTCAAACAGAGAATGCCTTCAAAGAATGGACTGTCCTCTGACGGTCCTTCAAATAGAAGACTCTCCTCCATAAAGTAGGGCACATGGCCATTGCTATTAGCATAAATCACTGGCAGGCTTTAAGTTACATGAAAGGTGTTTAGTCAGTTATAAGTGTGCTCAGCCAGTCCACTTAGGCCCACTCAGAAAGTGAGAGCCCCTCCCACAGACTTCCTATCACAGCACTTCCCGTTCCCTTACTAGATCCTGAGTCTCTCCACATAGTTCCATTACTCATGATACAGTGGCCACTCTACCATAATATATTGTAAAATCTAGTGGATTTTAATTGTAAGCCACTTTGGGACCAAATCTCATCTGAAGAGCAAGCAGTATCTGTGGATGAAAATTGTAACATAAAATTAATTTCTAGATTGGCCCTCAAATAGAAGCAAAACACAAATGCAGTTGGGATGGCCTACTTTTCTGATGAGAAACTTAACTTTGATATTGATGTTGATATTCAAGATTGATTCACACATGTCAAAACATAAGGGCATTTTTTTTCAGGGATAGGGTGAATTGTCTGAGGTCTTGGACTGCAGAAGGAGCTGTTATTGAGATAAGAGTTGCTACCTGAAATCTGAAACTGTATGGATCCAACAATGACTGCTTCTCCCAGAAAGAAGCAACTATTGCCTGTTAGACTACAAAAGGCAGGCGGCGATACACAAAGGATGAAATGTTTATGTAAAACTATTTTCTAGCTGGGCCCCAAAATAGAAGCAAAACAAATGCTGGATGGCCTAGTTTACTAATGAAAAACACGGAGACACAGCATTGCGCACCAAAAAAGCTGTCCCCCAAAGTCAACTGAGTCTTGATTTCTAGCAGATACACCTGAGGGTGGGAAATTATTTCTCATCTCCTTAGAGGTTTGGTGAACAGGATAGAATAGGTGGCCTTGCACTGAATTTGGGCCTATGCAAATCTAGACACATTTACCTTATTGGAGAGTAAGTCCCATGGAACAGAGAAGAATGTACTTCCAAGTAAACATGCATGGGATGGGCTGCCAAAGGTTTTTCCTCTCCCCTTGCTGTTGATTAAGAAAGCGCTATCATAAGCAGTACTAAACAATTTCATCTAGATTTTTTTTAGCTGAAAATTATTCCCCTGCCTTTCAGAACCAATATAACCTGACAGGTTTATGTGATGAAGGTGATGCAAGAAACTAATCCCAAAGGGGCCCTAGATATTTATTAATGGCTTAGTTATGACTACATCCAGTCATTTTTCACTGGACTTTGTTTCTTGCAGTTACTATGGGCTCAAAAAGCACAGGATGGAACGTATTGAAATAGATAAGTGTCTGCTGTTTTGTACTATCCTATTCCTGGGCTGATTATTACTTCTTCTCCACAAAAGGGGCCCCTAGATTTATGGCATGTGAGAGGTTTCCCAAACTGCGTTGCTAAGAGGCTCTCTGAATCAAGAAAGAGAGAACTCTAGCTTTGTCTTCCTCAGCCATAATTTTTAAATAGTGTGTGTGTGTGTGTGTGGATTCTCACAACTGAAAGCTTGGCTGGGAGCGGACATTCTTGTCCCGGAAATCAAAAGGAAGACACCAGAAAGGTAAATCACTTGTGGACACAGAGGGAGTTTCTTAACTGGCCTCCATGGGACTGATACCCCCTGCCAAACAGAAATTTGGTGGGACACAGAGCTTTTCATCTATCTATGTACGCTCTGGGAGAGAGCGCAGGACAGGAAGGCCTGGCGTGCTATGGTCCATGGGGTCACGAAGAGTCGGACACGACTGAACAACTGAACAACAACAATGTACAACATGTACCTCAGTTAGTCAACCACCCATTCTTCTCCATCACTAGATATAGATGGCCATTTACCAGCTTGCCAATGTTGAGGAGGATTGTGCTATGTATATGCACCTGATCAGAAATCTGGGGAAATAGGAGTGGTAAAATTATCCTTGCAATTGTTATAGATGCTGATGCTTAACATTTGTATAGCACTTTCAAGCGTTCAAAGCACTTCACATTCGTTGTCTAGTTGTAATCCTTACAACTCAACTGTAGCTATTTATTATCCCCCCATATTGCAGACTGGATGACTGAGGCTGAGAGACAGAGGCTTGCCCAAGGCCACCCAGTTAAGTGTCTGGGGCATGCTGGGAGTTGTAGGGCTTTTTAAGGTCTAAACATGCATAGTATTGCATCCTTCCTGATTTGCAGCTCAGTCTCTTACGGCGCAATCCTATGTATGTTTAGACAGAGAAAAGGCCTATAACTCCTTTTGCAGGATTGTACCCTTAGCCACTACACCAGTCTTCCCGAATCTGGTGCTCTCCAAATATGTTGGACTGTAAAACCCTTTATGCCATACTGGCTGGGAATGCCATACCAGCTAGTAATAATGGGAGTTCTAGCCTACTTATTTATAATATTTTTAATCTGCCCAATAACAAATGCTCCCTGGGAGCATTACAAACAATTAAAAAAATAAGATCCAATACAAACAAAAGGATAAAATATGATACAAAGCGACAAACAGCACAGGAACAGATCAATATAACGACATAAAAACAGCCATAACATCTAAAAACTAACTCTGGAAAATGCCTGGGAAATGGATCGCCACAACTGAGGAGACTGGTCTTCTAGCCACCCACCTAATTTAATTCAGTGGGGGCATCCAGGAGATGCCCCAGGAGGTGACTGTGGGCTTTTCTACATAAGTCACTTATCGTGCAAGCATCATTCCCTACTCACGGTTGTTCATGAGTTCTTTAGATAGCATTGTGACCCTCTCCAGTTTTGCTTCTGTGTCTAACCCGCACTTTTGGAGAGTTCTTTTAGAGCAAGGCAAGTGTGGCATGTAATTGAAAAAGCGAAAGAAATGCTTCTTTGACTTCTGTATTTGCGCTATGCTGCTATACCACAGTGCCACCTAGAAGTAATGTAGCAGAAGAGCAGGAAAGGAAAATACTCCTTATGTAGTGCTCAGATCTCAATTCTGCGATGAAACTGAAAGTAGATACAGTGGATTAACAGCTGAGTAAGAGCCTTGTGTGGGGCCGCGGTGGCTTAGTGGTTAAGACGCTGAACTGCAGACTGGAAGGTCAGCAGGACAGCAGTTTGAGACCCGACCGCTGCGTGACGGAGTGAGCTCCCATCTTCAGTCCCAGCTTCTGCCAACCTAGCAGTTCGAAAGCAAGAAATTGCAAGTAGATAAATAGGTACCGCCTTGGCGGGAAAGGTAACGGCGTTCCGTGCACCTCGGTGTTCAGTCATGCCGGCCACATGACCACGGAAGTGTCTTCGGACAGCGCTGGCTCTTCGGCTTAGAAACGGGGATGAGCACCGCACCCTAGAGTCGGACACGACTGGTTGGGGACACCTTTACCTTTTTAAGAGCCTTGTGTAGAAAAGCGCCTAACAGTCTGATCAGGCACATACAGGAGGAGATCTTCCTTTAGATCAGTGATGGGGAACCACTTTCAGCCCAAGGGCTGAATTTAATTTTGGAGAAGCTCTCGGAGGCCACATTCAGTGGTGGGTTAGGCTGAAGGGGGCGTGGACAAAGGAGCGGCATTTCAGCCTTTTAGAATGGGGAAAAATTCTTCGAAAGCCAAATAAGCAGTGGTTGGGTAAAAGGGAAGGGGCATGACTATATGGGAAACCCCACAGGGCCAGAGTGGGGCTCTAGGAGGACTGGATTTGGCTCCAAGGTCTGAGGTTCCCCACCCCTGCTTAGATACTCTGGTACTCCATCCAAAACATCTTGGGGACACCAGGTTAGGGTTATGTCAGCAAGTAGTTACATACGCACCATGATCTAGTACTTCTCAGTAAATCATGTTGTGCATTCATCCACAATTTCCTGACATTTGTCCTCCTCACCCAGCTCCAGCTTGGCTGGGCTTTCTTTGCCGCTTTGCCCCTTATCTCCTTACCCTGCCATGCTGTTTTTGAGCCAAGGCTCCATCCTTGCAAAGCAAAGTGCGAACAAGTTCAGACAAATGGCCAAAAACAACCACCACCCCAGAAATGTTGGCAAAAATGCCATCCCAGTTGATTTTGGAGACTGGGGGCTCCTTCACACCGGGCTTTTATCCTGCGATTGAGATTAGTCCTTCATGGAAGCTTGCGGGCTCTCTTTACATGACGCAGTGACCCTGCCATGACCCTCCTGCACTAAATGCCCTTTGTTCCATTTTTAAATAGATCGCAGATAATGAGCTATCAAATTACCCCGTTGTGTTCTGCCTCAGTTTCCTCTCAAAAGAGTTAAAGTGGCAAGAAGAGGCCCGACAGATAATGGAAGACTCAGATAAGGGGGGTGGGGTAGAGGGGGAAAGGGGAAGGGAAAAGGAAGCACATGTAAAAGGAGTCAGTTGTGATCCTGCATTTAAAACGGAAGCAGAAAATCCTGTTTTAAATGCAGGATTTTAGGCTGGTGTAGAAATGCCCTGGTAAAGTTTTACAGTTCTACCGGCTGATGTTCAAAGGAAGCTTGTACTGGTTACTCACAATAGGTTGGCATGCTTTCACCCAATTAGACAGTTATGCATTGAATTTGGTATTTATAATTCATGACTTATGATCCAGAGCTGTTTATTGGAATAAATAAACATAAATCAGGGAATAAATAGATGCATGTAACTGGGGAGTTCTAGTCATATCTCTTATCCATTGAGACAGTAAACTTATCCTACTCAGTGGTTAGCTTCCAGAATGACTCTCATTCCACTGCAACATTGCCAGACTTTGAGGGTTCTTTCCAAAAAGTCTCTCTCATTAATGGTTTATGATGTTACATTGTTGATACTGTTAAAAAGAAATAAAATGTATCCAGGCTTTACATGTAAGTCTGCCAATACACAATTTTTTTAAAAAAAGCTTAACTCTAAAAATTTCTTACAAATCATCACTAACACATGATTTGGCAAATGCATTGTTCATAAGGTATTCACAGCTGTGATTATTCGGATGGAAAGCAAGGGACCCTTGCAACTGATGGATGAGCCCAAATGCTGTGTTGCCTCTTGAACCTTGATTACTCATTCAGGCTCCACACAGGTGTTGGTTACATAACATTCTTGGTGGCGGCCCCCCAATTATGGAACGAACTCCCCAGCGAGGCCCACCTGGTGCCAACATTGTTATTTTTTCGGCACTAGACTAAGACCTTCCTCGACATCCAGATATTTGGCAGCATAGGATAGGTTTTAATCATATCATGGGGTTATTGTTTGGATATGTGTGTGCATGTATGTGTGTCTGCTCTGTTCATATGTTTGTAGCTATACTGTTTATATTATGTATAATACTGTATTTTTAAGGTTTTTAATCTTTGTAAACTGCCCAGAGAGCTTTGGCTATTGGGCAGTATAGAAATATAGCGAGTGAGTGAGTGAGTGAATGCATGAATGAATGGCAGGGTTATGCATGGACAGTGGTGTAGTGGAGGCAGGGCTAACAGAGGTGCAGCACCGGCACTTTTTTATTAGCAGGGATGCTGATGCCATCTGCCACCCTCCTCAGAATTCCCTGTTCCCTATGAGCTTAGCTGCAATCCTCATAGTGGCTGGGTAGAAATTAATTTTCCCAGCAACAATACATTGTTCCTTGTTGTAATGCTAAATATTTTGGGGTGGCTTAGTCTTGAATGGGCAATTAAGATTCATTAGTATTATAAAAAGCCTGCTCCTAGCAGAAGACAACTGTTAGAATTGGCTTGTTATGGACCACCATAGCTGCTGCAGTTTTGGGCTCGCCTTGGAGGTGTGTCTATGGGGACTATCATGATGAGTGCCTGCACTTCAAAATTTACCATTACACCACTGTACATGGGGTGATACAGGGCTTCTAACACAGTCCTGAAGCAAGGTTTCTCCTAGTCCTAAGGCAGACAGACAGGGCCCTTCCCCCACTTGGAATGCAGCCTCTGAGGCTGGATCTACACTTACCGCCTTTTTTCGCTTCACAACTTCGAATCTTCGAAGATCATGCCTGAATTAGAAAAAAAAAACATCGCGGAGAAGCCCCGATTCTGCGAGGATAACGCCTTAATTAAAAAAACAACAACATCCGGAGCGAGGGATAGGAGGGGGTAAAGCATAGTCTCATTTGAAGGGATAGAACAACCCCCTGCGTAATGCAAGAAGCCTGATTCCCAGGTGGTCGCCCATCCAACTACTGACCGGGGTGGACCCTGCTTAGCATCTGAGATCAGACACGCACGCGCAGGAAAACAGCACAGCGCTGGAGTGTGAACCGAGCTTGTGCATTCGATGAAGCACTGCAACGGGGAAAATGGGTGAATGTGAATAATCACGTTTTAATGTGAGAGCATTTAACCCGACGGGACACCGAATTCATTGCGATGGTGGGCGCAATGTTGATTGGCCCTGAGAGAGCTTCTCCAAAATGGACTCTGGCCCTTGAGCTGAGAGAGGTTCTGCACCTGTATACTATTAGCATGCCAGTGACTGCTGGCCTAAGTGGGTACACCACAATTTGGTAACAAATGAAGGAGAGAGCGGGAAGGTGGAGATGAATCAAGAGTGAAGAAAGAGGCAGGCCTCAAGCTAGTCCTTGAAAGTAGTAATTTATCTTATGAAGACTGCCCAACGTGTTTCAACTAAGGGTCTCCCTCATGGATCATTTCATGGGGGCAAGGGACTTCATTTAGCATCATGTGTAGTTTGGCCCTCAGGAATAGACTATTTGTTGTTTTTGGTGTACCACAATAAGATGCATGAAGACACTGCCCCCCAAGGAAGACCTGTGTGTGAAACAAGTTGGGCACTCTCCACAAAATAGATGACTACTTTCAAGCACCAGCTTGAAGTCTGCCTGTTATTCCACTCTTACGCTAACAAATGGGCCAGCAGATGTGGTAAAGTTGCTTTTAAACAAGACAGGGGCCATGTAGCACGCTTACACAGAGAAGCACCTCACCCGTGACCTGTGTCAAGTGTGCTTTGGCCCTAGCACTCTGTCCCCTGTACCATGCTGGCTCTGATTGCAGCGTTTCACTGTTCATGCAGTGTGACCTATCTACCCCGACCTTAGCATTAAATTGGACAATAAATGTTCACCTTTCCCCTCTTTTTGTCATGGTGTATCTGCAGTAATAGACCTTCCTGTTTTCCACCACTTGGTCTTGGAACTTGTCACTTCTCTTCCATCACTTCTCTCTGTCCGCTGACACCTGCAAGGCCTTGGTCTGTACAGCTGTGTACACATGGATGAAGGCTGTAGTACTGCATTTCACTATATAGCATTGGCACATGGGGAAGGACCATACCTGAGTGGTGGAGCACATGTTTTGAATGCAAAAGGTCCCAGGTCCTGCCCTGGCATCTCCAGGTAGGGCTGGGAATGACTCCTGTCTAAACATCCTGGCTAGACAGTACTGAGCATAGTCAATGTAAACTGTGGGTAGGTACCCTACAGCCCACATGCCTAAACTGGCCTATGGAAGTTGCCCATCCTGCCCATGGAGGCTTGGGCACTCTCTATGCCCCCCTCCCCTCATCAAACCCCACCTCCTGGCTGGGGGTTTGGAAGGAGCCAGAGTAGACAATACTGAGCTTGATGAGTTGGTATAAGGCAGCTTCCTAAGGGCTCTTTCACTTGCCCCTATCTATCAGTTGCCTTATACAACAAGACCATAGGATCAGGCCATACATAAGGCAACTTTCCTGACTTCATATCTTGACTAGTGGGCAAACCCAAGCAGCTGTCCAGCTGAAGGACAAGGAACAGTTTAAAGGATCTAATGGATGAGAGAAAAAGTGAATGCAGAATGTAAGCATTCAATGATCCCATTGAATATGGCACAGTATCAAATCACACATTGTAAGGAGAGTCTGTGTTCCAATAAGTGCATTAGGATTAAAATGGAAATTACACATTGAGATACTTATAGGTTTTTAACATCTTGAATCTATTGCCTAGCAGCAACTCAGACCTCTTGCACATTTCCCTGTTCTTTTTCCTCCCCCATACATCCTTTTACGTTAACCTTTTTGATTTAACATCTAAAATGTGTATCATAATAAACTCCCACCATGAGTCTTTGGGTAGGAAGGACAAGAGTGTGAAATTCCATTTAGATTTCCGGTTATGGGACTGAAAATGCTTCCCTCCTACAGATGTAAGGTATTGTGAGCTGTTTGCAGGCTAATTTGCATAGAGTTCTATTCGAAGGGAGGGGCCAAGAGGGTAAAATGTTCAACTTTTATTTTTAAGCCCACCCTGCTTTCAAGGCATCCATACCCTCCCCCATTTTATCCTCAAGACAACATGACTGGCTCAAGATCACCCTGCAGGTTTGAGGGGGGGGGGACTTAGGAATCACCAAAAAAGAGGATGAGAGAGGATGCAAGTCTGCATAAAATTTGCATATACTAATTTATATAGGCAAGTGCCTATTTGGAAATAATTACTTAAATAAGTAAGTAAATTATTAAATAAGTAAATTTAATAATTTTAAATAGAAATACAATGCATCTCACTGTATTGGAGAAGACTGTGACTAGGTCTAGACTGTGACTGGCCTGTGTGCAGTAGTACAGCTAAGTAATTTTAGAACTTAGACTGAATCTTCTTACATCTGCCCTTGAGATGGCTATGTGTATTACTTCAGTTGTGAAGCATACAACTAAGGGCCCAATCCTATGCATACTTAGATGTAAAAAAGCCCTACAATTCCCAGCAATCTCCAAGGGGGATGCTGGCAGTTGTAGGACTTTTCCCTGTCTAAACATGCATAAGATTGTGCCTTTAATTTCTCTCCCCCCCCCCTCGCCCACTATTCCATACTTTACAATTAATTTTATGTTTCTGATATATTAAAGTAGCTTTCCCCAACTGGGCGCTCTCCAGATGTGTTGGACTCTAACTCCCATCATCCCCAGCCCACATGGCCATGGTTGCTCTAACACAACCAGTGTTGTGCTAGAGCAACCAACCAACCAACCAACATTGTTTCCCAACCCTGATAAGAAAAGAGGTATGCCAAGTAGGTGCAGTTTTGGATTTTGAACTCATTTAAACCATAGCACCATCATGACTACAGGACTAAAATGGTGTTTGCTTCTGCTGCTGAACATATACAAGTTGGGAATAAGTAGAAAATGATATTATACTTTAAAGTAAAAAATAATGAAATGAGCATATGTAACCATGTACATTCCTGGCTGGCTGCTGCCCAACGATAACTATTTTTTTAAAATAAGGAGACAGGATACTGCCAGTGAAGGCTGGTGGCTCCGATGTCAGTGGGGCTGCGAATCCATGTGGCATTTCAGTCAGAACTCTAAAGAGGCACTTAACTGGTCCAGCACCTTGGATAGCTCCTTTAGAGTTCTGACTGAAACCCAGCGTGGACTCACAGCCCCACTGACATCGGAACCACTAGCTGCCACTGGATACTGCAGTGAGCAGCGTCAGTCCCAGTGGGCTCCGACATTGGACTTGACATACCTATTCCAGCCCAGGTGCTGATGGGGGAATGGCAAACAAGCCTGGCATCACCGTCCGCTTCTGGGGAGGTTATTTGGGGTCCACCTGGTCTGCAGGGTCCTGAACTTCAGCCCCAAGAGCCAGTCCTAGCTGCACCACTGTCTATGTACCTTCTCAGCCACTCTCCATGTGTTAACGGTTGGTGGACAACTTCAAGGCCTCTGCTGTCCCTTCTTAGAGTTATTTCTTTTTAATCTGGAATTGGACTGGGTAGCCCTTCAAACAAAAGATGCCAGCCCTTCAAATAGAGGATGGTCCTCTGTAAAGCAGAAGACATGGCCACCCTATGTGAGCTTCACAGCTGAGCAGGGTTGAACCTGAGTCTCCCTAGTCTACGGTCAACCCCGAGTCACTCCACCACACTGGCTTCACAGTTGGGTGAGACAGCCCAATGGTTCTCCGGAGGGCTCAGAAAGTGTGTGAGGACATTTATACAAATGTATGGGTTTTAATCCTGTTTTCCACTTCCAAAATGGAGGTGCCCAAAGCAGCTAACATGGCAAAGCATACAATCAACAATAAACAACATGTTTAAAAACTCAGTCACTAAGGAGAAAAACATTAAAATTGTTATACCCCAAAGGAGCCAGGCCCCTACCAAATAACTCCATATAAAAGATAATTCAAAAGCTCACCAGAAAGGAAAAGTCTTCACTTGGTGATGGAAAACCAGCAAAATAGGAGACAAGCTGACCTCCCAGGATGTTCCATATACTGGGCTCCACAATAGGAAAAGCCCTCTCATGCGTCCTTCTCCCCAAGTGTACCCAGAAGGTAAAGGAATGTGCAAAGGACTTCATCAGATTATTTCAGAGAGTGGGCAGACTCATATGTAGGGAAGCAGTCCGTTATCTTGAATATTCATGGAGACCAAGAGATAACTTCAGTTTATCTGGCATGGGTAGAGTGATTTTTCGAGATAGCAAGTATAGTTTCTGTCCTCTCTGGAGCATTGGGGTCTTCTCTAAACATCCAATAATTCTTTAGTGAAAATCTGAAGATCAACTGGGAAGCTTTAAACTGCCTGAATGTGACTTCCAGTGACCTCCAGTTAAAAGAAGCTTTTAACTACCTGGATGTGAGCCTGAATATACCACAATAACACTTCTCCATAAACATTGCAACCAATTCAGGCCAAGACTTGGAATAAAATATATATTGCTTCCCTCTTGCACTGTGGATTGTACAACCTTGGGGGTGGGGGAAGATGGTTATGGAAAACTATGTTTTGGATGTATGTCCTCTATATTCATCATAGATTTGAATAATATATTTGGATTATCCTTTTCACCTTAATTAGGGGCTTGTTGTAAGGCCCCTGTTAATACAATATCATTGTTGATATTATTTGAACCTATTGTAAGAAAATGGGCCAGTTTGCATGTCACAGCAGCAAATCATGGGTTAATTAATTAACCCACAATTTTTCAGTGAGCCACTTCCAGTTTGCAGAAACATCCTATGGAGACCCTATCCGTAGGTTGTGAGTGTTATGTTAAGCAACTCGGAGATAACCTAACAGCAAAATCCCTGCAAATCATGGCTTAATTAAGCCATGATTTGCCGCTGTGATATGCAAATGAGGTCAATAATTTCTGTAGTCTGGTCTGTGTTTGTTATAAAATTATTCCCATCTAACTGAGTTTTACCTTTTGTTTTGTCTGAAATGTGTAAAGAAAACACAAAGCACTTTAAACTGAGGTTACAAGCCACATTTTAATCTCCATGTTGAACTTGACCCACTTTGCTGCTACACATCTGTATTACACAATTCCAGTAAATTTTACTTAAAGTCCAGCATCTGGAAGGATAAGAACAACTATTATTTCTTAGGAACTCAGTTGGTTCCCCAGCCTGTTCCATGGAAAATGTGGGGTTTCTCAGGAAGCCTGATCTTTCTCAGGAAAGTCTGTGGTTTCTCAGGAAGCTAATGCCTGATCTTTTTGCTCTTCAACTTTTAAAGTAGTATTATATTCTATTAGCAATATGTAACATTTATTCACATGTACACATACCACAATGGCTTATTGATTCTATGGATCATAGCTGCAAGTATGAATACTTCCATCATAAAATATTGTGTCTGAGGCAATGTGAGATAATATGTCCCATCTATGATGAGCTATGATGTCCATCACTCCATAGTGCAGTTATCAAAAGCAATGGAATATGCATCACAAAGCGGCACTGTTTATTGGCATTGCTGCGCTGCCAGAAATTAGAATATTTATTAAGATTCCATGATATCACACAGTTCAGCTAGCAGCTAGGAGAGACTCAGGTGATAGACATGGACCCAGTTTGCATGATCAAACAAACCATGGTTAACCAACCATGGGTTAAATGTGCAAGTGTTTAGGGTTAAACAACCCAGCATTTTAAGCCAGGGTTTGCAGGAGGCAGCACAATTGCTCACTGCTGTGCAGCCACAACTAACTATGGGTTAAACAGTCCATAGTTAGCTGTTATGTGTGAACTGGGTCACTAGGTGATGTTAGTTTATTTACTGATATTTTAGGGTTGTTTTCAAATTCAAAGCAGAATACTTTAAAAGCCTTACTTTTATACCTTCAGTATTATTCTATTGCTAGTATGAGGAGAGGGAAATACAGTTGCTGCAGCTGTCCTCTGAATATCACCATGACAAGTCATCATGTAGCACAGTTCACAGGCATGTTAAAACCACAGCTATAAAGGAGAGCTTAAACTATCCCTAATGCCTCAGGCATTTAAAGAGCACTAAATTTATTTATTAAAAATATTCTGACCCGCCTTTTATCCTAAGATACCAGGGTGGTAAACAAAAAACCTAAGAACCAAACTATATGAAATTCCCATTCTGATTTAGGCTGGTACAAATAAGCTTAACGTGCATTTAACGAAACGTAGAAAGAATTCCTTCTCCCTCTGCTTGGGAGATTCACAGCTGGCTGCTATTGTGTATCTATATCATCGCTAAATGGTATGAATCACAGACAGACAGAGAGAGCATGACTGAGGCATCTCTACATTGTGCCATTATTACTACCACAACATTTGTATCAGGTTTGTAATTAGCCACTTACCTGGTAACCTGTGATTAGTAAAAATGGCCTCTAGGTGACTAGGCAAATTTCTCCCTGCACTGGGGAGATGAGACTGTGTCTCTCTCATTCGCCCTCCCGTTTCTAAAGAGCTCTTTGCTGTTTAAGGTTAAACAAAAGAGCTCAAGGTTCAGCCTCAACTGGTCATCCTTTTCTCCATTGCAGTCTCACAGAAAAGTGAAGCTTGCCTCAATGCTTCCCAGATATCCCAGAGATGAGATGGGACCTCCATAGAGCCTACGACAGCAGCACATTTTTCAGTTGCCAGAATGCTGGGAATGACCTCAAAGAAGCAGGATGCTGTAACCATGGAGAGCCTGGTTCATACAATAAATTCTCCATTCTGATGTGACTATTGTGACGAAACGAAAGTGACTATGAGAAGCAGTCCATTTGGCAGGGCAGGGCTAGGCAGGGCTCTGTGTGTGCGCAAGCCATACCTGGACTGCATGGTCACCAACCCAGAGTCCTTGTCCTTCGGGACTGAGGCTGAGGCAGGCTGCTGACTTGTGTGTCACCCAAGAAGAAACACATCAGCCCCCAAAAGAGGACACCAATTCGCATAACATTTGCAAATGCAAATATATATGTAAAAGTGCAAATTTAGAAATAAGAACTATACTTTAAATAACAATACATCTCACCATAGTGGGGAAGACTGACTAGGAGACCTATGTGCTTGCTCATCTATACAGGTGCTAACTACTGATGGGCAACTCCAGGGCTCCTGCTGCTCTCCCTTCTTTGGGTCCTTTGACTTCAAACCAGACTTGAACTGGACAGCCCTTCAAATACATTTTTACACTGGGACCGTCCACTGTCAGCTCTCCAAAAATAGAGGACTGTCCTCTGTAAAGTGGGACATATGGTCACCCTGATGAGTTCTCAGAGGTGCCAAAGTGAAACTTGTTGATTTAAGCCCAACACATTTCAGAGACAGAGGCTCCTTCATCGGGGCAATCTTACAACATGCAAGCGCTGCAAACAAACTCAGCCAGCTTCCTAAAGTGGCAGCTATCCTTCATACACCATGGTTTGGATTTTATATGACTCACCCTGAGGAAGATGCCTCAGTCTCTGAAACATATTTGGCTTAAATAAACAAATGTGACTTTGGCACCTCTGAGAACTCGTTCTCTTTTTGTTTTCCAGTAATCCTGTACACGCTTATTTGGAAATAAGTTCCATCACTCAATACATCTTATTTCTGGGTAGACATCAATAGGATTGTATTGTAAATTGCTTCATCAATTTTAATTTTAATGGTTTAAATCTCTCCCATTGAGATGAGGTGCTTATCTTTGATTCAACCATGTACCTCTCAACATTTTCAGTATCAATTTGCAAGCATCTGCAGCTCTTAAACGTTTTGAGGGCAGAAGTGTTTTTACCCCACCCCTCCAAGCCTTGGATTCTAAAGATAATTTCTTCTTGGTCAACCCCACCCCTGGCCAGGCCTTGTGTGAAAAAACACTGCTATAATCCATCTGCTGTTTCAGGGATTCATACCAAGCACCATAAATGGGAAAAGGATTAGGAGTTCTGTGAAGAATGAGATTGGCAAGATTGTGGCCCAAATAAAGAGCAGCCTGGTCAATGTAGGCCTTGCATTGTCATCCTCGCTCTCATTCCTGTATAAGGGTTCCCGCTCCTTTTGCCTGCTCTCCCCAAAGAGTATGCAGAACTCCCTGTCTCCAGTCTATGGACATCTGTTTTTCCTTGTGTGTGTTCTGGAAACATTTCAGAATGATAACTGGCAGGCAGGTCAGTTATTAAGAAGTTGTGCTGAGAAGAAGCAACGTGGGGACAAACCATGCAAAAGATATTAATTCTTCTCCTGGTGGAAACAAACCCTCAGTCTTTTTTAGCAGCTCTGAAACAACTTTGCACAAAGCAATATAATTATGGTAGGGTGGTGCTAATCACACAGGGGCATCTCGCTTCATTAGAAAGACACCTCTGAGAGAGAAAAAAATTGGCACCTGACCCCTCTACTCAAAGCGGGAATTTGATTTGGAAGGCCTGAAACAGAAGGAAGGGTGTTCTCCTTTGCTTGGGAAACAAGAAACACAGGAAGTATGCGAAAGAGACAGGCAGACATTAAGGCTGCAACCCTAAATACACTTACTAGAAAATAAACCCCATTTGATACAGTAGGACTTACTTTTAAGTAAATATGGAGTGCACTCCGAGACATCTTTGTTCCAAAAGCTGATATTCTATTATAATAGCGACATATAGGGGCAGTCTTCAGCTAAAGTTATGCATATTTACATCCCACTGACGTCAGTGAGGGAGTTAAAAGCATTTGCTTAATGCTCTCACTAAACTCAAAGGAACTTTGAAGTGCCATATATGTTTTAAAACCCGATATTCTGGTAAATACAGAAGAATTAGTTTTGGTAATTTCCACAAAAGCTTGCATAAGTTTATTATGGAAGATAGCAGTTGCTTTAGAGATTAATTTGTCTATATACAGATATTACATACGTTACCGCTGATGTGAGTCAAGCAGCTAATAAGCATAACAACTGGCCATTGTGCACATTTGCTGGTGGGGAATCTGCACAGTGGCTGGTTATGTATTAGCAGCAGTTCAGCATAAATTCAAGGTGAGGAGAGCAAATTTCTAGCCATGTGACAGGAAGTCCCTTTGCTCTCCTCCCTGCTGCAGCCCACCAGCACCTCCCAAATCTGTTCCACAGGGTTCCCCAACCCTCTGGGGAGATTTAGGTGTGTGTGCGTGCGTGCATGTTCGTTGAATGAATCTGCGCATGTGGAGATATCTGGCAGCTCAGATTCAGAGTGGGAACAGCCAGAACAGGGGGAGGCTCACTCCCCTGGGAGCTCAGATATGGCAAGGCCTTTTTCCCAAGAACTTGGCACACAGATGGCTCGGCCTGGAGGGGCCCCCCTTTCCTCCTCCATGAGAGCCAAGGTCTCAGGGGAGGAGAGTGAGGGGCGTGACTTGAGGGATGCGAGGGTCTGTCGCAGAGCAAAGTGGGAAAAGTTAGAGGCGGAGCTCAGATGCTCCTCCAGGTTGGCTATGCGTGATAGCTTACGTAGGAGGGAGCAACTGTAAGGGAGAGGCATCCCCCTAGGCTAGTCTGGCGGGGAAGTTCTTGTTCAAACTGCTGGCAACTTCTCTAACTTCCACTTCAGCTCCTCTATTGATATTCATAATTGTGTGGAGTAGGCATTTCCTTTGTAGCCTGAGAGTTTCCTAGAATTTGCATTTGTAAGGAACCTGGTCATTAACTAATAAAGTAATGAGCCTGAAGCCTGGTATCCTGGAGTGTGTTGACTGCGGAGGAGGAGGATGAAGGAGGAGGACGAAGGAACGTGACAGTGTGGGAGCTGCAGGGGGGGGGGAGGGGAAACTGTTCCACCAGCGGTTTCTGTTCCGGTGGCGGATGGTTATGATTGGATACATCTATAGACATGTATAGAATTGCACCGTAAATTACTTTTTTAAAGGATTCAGACCATCTCCCAAGCTATGATCTGAAGGCATATGATACAGCAACTATGCTGCAGGTAAGCATCTCTAGGTCTGCCTAGGTACCCTTGGTACACCACTTAAGTAGTCCTTCTCTGGGAACCCCCACCAAAGGAACTGGGGGGGGGGTGGCTACTAAGAAGAGGGCCTTTTCTATTGTGGCACCCTGGTTATGGAATGAGCTTCCCGGGGAGGCTTGCCTGATGTCTGCGTTGTGTTCTTTTCAGAACCAGGTGAAGGCCGTCATGTTTTCCCGGGCATTTTAGTCTTTCAGTTTTTATTTTAAATATGTTAGGGTGTAACCCTATCACTATTCCTGTCAGTCTCTGAACTTGGAGGCTGATGGGAATCCTACGCAGAGCGGGAGCAATGTGGGGCACACTTCGCCTCCATGCTCCCCCTGCTCTGCATTTTAGCTAGCAGGGCATGTGCTGTGTTTTCGCCAGTCTAGCTGAGGCATCAGGGTGGGAAGGAGGCTGGGGTGGCCTCTGGATGTGGCATAAGGTGGTCTCCCCAGTCTTCTCCCCTCCCTGCCCATCAGCACGCCCCCTTTCTCTTTCCTGAGCTTCAGCCTTCTGCGATTTCAGCTCTGTTGTCCTGCCTTCTGCCTTCTCCTTCCTTGGACAGCTGCTGCTGGCTGCCACTAGGAACTTCAGCTCTCAGCTGCTGCTTCTTTTGGTGTCTTCTTTTTTTTTAATCTATTTTTCTTTTCTTTTTATAAATTAAATAAACAATACCAACAACATAATCAAAATCGTCAGTTTACAACATTACAATATTCTGAGGAAGAAAAAGGGAGGAAAGCAAAAGAAGGGGGGGAAAAAGGTTATATCTAAACTTCAATAAAAGCAAACCAAATATCCAAATCCGATTGCAGATTATACCTATACAGCACCCTTCTAAACATTGCAGGTATTATTAAATCTTCAATCCGCTGCACCATAAACGGTGAGCCTTATCTTTCAGTATCATAACCTCAGTCTTATGGCAAAGGAATGGGAGCAAACAATCCATTTCCATTGGCCATATATTACCATTCAATTAACGTGTATTAATAAACATTAACCAGCAAGGAATAGTAATAATTATAATCCCATAATGATGATGATGATAAAAAAAGAAATAAAAAAGATAAAAAATAAAAAACAAAAAACAAAAGCAACCCATTTGTATATTTTAA
The DNA here is from genome assembly GCF_057233095.1 of Heloderma suspectum. NCBI lineage: Eukaryota > Metazoa > Chordata > Lepidosauria > Squamata > Helodermatidae > Heloderma > Heloderma suspectum. The sequence continues at coordinate 39,875,771 of NC_139461.1, read as the reverse complement.
GTAATATATCTAAAAATATATTTATATGTATACACACATATACACACAAACAGGCATTTTATTACAATATAACATAAAAAAGGAGAAAGAAAACAGAAATATGCAAATATTTACTCTGGCATACTGCCTAGACATCTTATCAGCTATAACCTAAACAGCACTTCAGAAAAACAGTAAAAATGGCTAAATTCCAACTCAGGAGGCTGAGAGAGTTGGTTCCCTTGTTTTAATTTTAATACCAGTGAGGAATGACTCTGCAGCATCAGGATTTAAAAACCTTTTCATTTGGCCTTCAAAAAGAATGCAAAATGTAGCCAGATATTTAATATGATATTGCAAGTTAATTTGCTTTGCCAAACTTCTCACGTTGGTAAATTGTCTTCTTCTGTCAGGGATTTCTTTTATAATCAGAAAAGAGCATAATCTTGTCATTTGCTGGTCCCCACCAAAGCTCACCTCGTTCTCTTGCCAGACGCATAAGATAATTTTTTGTAGACTCATGAAAACTGAACAATAACAGCCCCAAAAGTCCCTTTAGCGCCACGTATTGAACCAGGAACATGATATGCATGTTCAATATCAAGTAGAAAATCAGATGGTAAAACCAATAGCTCATGCAAAAGTTTAACCATAAATTCAGCCAAACAGGTATCAGTAGCCACGTCTTTAATACCAAGGATACGAAGATTCGCTCTGTGTGTGAAGGCCTCCAGTTGAGAAATTTGAGCAGACAAAATATTATGAGAAGCTTCCATAGCAGTTTCATGAGCAGTAACCCGATCTTCCTTCAATTCCATCTGTTGAAGAGATATTAAGTCCACAGCCCCTTGAAGGGCAGTGATTGAGTCCTGAATTGTTTCAAGCTTCTTTTCACTGATAGCTGAGAAGACATAGTTTTTATCAAAGCAAGCAACTCCTCTTCATCGCCGGCATTTCTAGAAACCTTTGCCAGTGGAGCAATTGGGGGGCGGGTAGGTGGCGTTCCCAGACCTTTCTTTTTTCCCTTCGGTACTGCCATCCTCCACTTTCAAAAGCACAAGCAAGTATAATTGCAGAAACAGAAAAACAAACACTTAAGCAGATTTAATTGCAAGTCCTCAGATATTGCTGGTAGTTTAAATTCACAAATACTAACTAAAATTGGAGCTCGTCTGTCCTTGTGACTCCTAATTGCTTAGGAGTTTCAAACAGCGTTCAGTAGATGATACTCCGGCAACTAACCTTAGATTCCAGCCCTTCTGCTCCTCCGCAAAAGCAGCTGTTCTTCCAAGATTTCATCCGGATGGTACTGTAAGCGTCCCTTTTTAATTCCAGAGGAAGTTAAGAAGGTTCCTCAACCTTTTCAAAGCTGTTTGAGATAAGCAACCCGTGGAGCTCTGCAAGTCACTGCCAGGATGACATGGCTCCAACCGGAAGTCCTTCTTTTGGTGTCTTCTTGAGTTCCTGACTCTGGATTGTCTGACTCCTATGGACTCTCCCCAGACTTTTTTTTTTTGGAATAGCGATGGTCTGCTGCTTTTATTCTCTTCAACCAGAACCTTCTAACCTACCAAAAGTTATACTCTGGCAGTCCAACATTTCATTGGTTTTTAAGTAAGGACCAATGAGTTCAAATCGAATGTTCACTAAATGACATCCTGACCGTTGCCCCCCACTTTGATTCAACTGTCTCAGATAGAAGCAGTATGTCAAAAGACATACAGTTGTACAGTACAGGTTGTAGGGTGGATACGAAACTGTTTCTTGGCAACCTGTTAACTATAGGCCACCTACACATTCTGTCTCTTAGGTTTCAAACTACCAACATTTTACCATCATTTAGTTAACTATTCACAAACCAAATGGCTTCTATAACATAACATTCTTATTTATACATTTATACCATATTTATGCAACGCTTACCAGAATTTCACTGTTTCTCCATGCTGGCTGGGGAATGCTGGGAGGTGAAGGACTTTTTTCTGTCTAAACATGCTTAGGATTGCTCCCTTAATCAACGAAGATTTCTTTAATTGGTTGACAACCCTAATAAAACCCACTCACAAAAACTGGCAGCATTCCCAATAAATTAACTAGTAAGACCCTAACCTCTAAGTATTGACTAGCAAGATATTGTGCTTAATTGCTGAATCCATCTTTAGACAATACACAATTCCCTTTCTGAAAACACACACCAGCATGTTGCATGCTAACTTTCTAGGGAAGTTCTTCAGAGTGCACGGCCTGACACTGCACTTGATTAGTACAATTCACCCTCTTTATTTAATATATGAAAAGATTGGTGCTGTTTGTGTAATTTTATTTTGTAAAATTGTTTCGATAATTTTATGGCTTGGATTCTGAGAAGTCCCAGTGGAAGAATTGGCAGACGGTGACTTTCCCTTTCATGGAAGGTGTCTGTTACAGACCTGGGTACGGGGGAGCACATTCTCAACAGGCATATCCTTTTCTTTACAAGGATATGTTACGAAGTATGCTTTAATTTACATGGGCATGCATATCACATACATGTAAACTAAACACATACCTAAGGGATCTTTTGGCGTTGACCTCTGGGCGCTTAGGAAAACCTGATACCCCTACAAGCTGAGAGAGTCAGAGACCACAACAAGGTCTTTGAAAGCAATCCTTTGATTTATTAAAGAGGAATTTAAAATGAATTAAAATCACACATCAGCAGAATTAGAACTATACATACATTTGGGGAATTAGAATCATACAGGTTAAAGATAAGCATTTCAAGTCAGTAGTGAAGTACACTGGGATGCATAGAAAATCGTGTGTGTGTGTGTGTGTGTGTGTGTGAAAAGGGAGAAAGGGGGGGAGAGAAGGAACTTTCAGCTTGGGATGATTTGAATGGGGGAGAAAACCACTCTTTGGGGGAGTTGTGAGAGAGTTTGGAGGGGGTGAGATCAAAGGCAGGGGTTTTGGGAGAAAGAGCTAAAGCCTAGGGGTTTTGGAGTTTGGTATTGGGTGGAATATTAGGAAAAGGGAAGAAAAGAGAAGGGAAACAGAAGATGATGCAAGGATTCACCTAACATCTGCTGGCTTATGAAGTGATGGGAAGCTCTGTTGAGTTCCTTTTCTGGGGAAGAAGGGGAGAAAGAAGGGACGAGGGGGATTGCTCTTCTGAGCAGAAAGGATGGAAGGAGTCCTCTTTCCTGCTCTCCCTCATTGCCTGCTCTATAAATTTGGGTTCCTGTTTTTATCCTTTTTCTCTCTGGATGTAGTAATCAGAATAAAATAAAACAAATATTTCTTACAAGATTACTCAAGAATGTGGGAAATTTGTTTTTTAGGTGTTATATATTAAGGGAAGAAAGAAGACAATGGGATTCTCTCTCTTTCCTGATGTGAGGGAAAGATGGGAGTTGATGGGTGCATGTTTCCGGCTTTCACAGGTCCAGGGGAGCAAGACAGCCAGGGGGATTTTGGTGATGGTCTTAAGCAAAGGTGACAAAAGAGTCATGTAGGCATGCTTGCTTACACAATATTGAGTTTTCAGGGTCTTGCAGCTTTAAAAGACATTGAATTCATTATTTTTAAACACGGTTAGAAATCAATATAAAGTATAACATGGTAGAGGCTTCTGTGGTTGTTGTCCTGAGGCAAGATCTGAAATTTGCAAGTGTTAACACAGAGGAATTATGGCAAAAAGTCTGCATCTCCTCTTGGGTTGTGCAAGGCCTTAAAATCCTATGGGACCTATTTTTCTGCCCTTCTCCAAGACCAAAAAACCCCTCCTCCCCATCCAGATACAGGCCACATTTTCCCAGATCAGCAGAATTTTGGGGTACTTCATAACAGATTCCCCACAAGAATTATGACTGCCACCAGTCAAGTTAAGTGTTCTAACACACCCTAGTTTGTCTAGTTGCTTGTGGAGTTCCTAAGCCCATCTGCCAAAGAACCTTCCTTTCAGCCCAGCCCAAAGCCCAGAAGAGACAGAACTTAAAAAACCTTGTGAAATATCCTAAGAACAGAAAAGGGTAGCTTAGCAACCATACAGTCTTGCAAACTGGAAAGATTTTAGTGAGAAATTCCCTTTTAAAACAAGGAAGCCAAATGTAAAAGTATAAAAAAGAAAGATTTTGGAAAGGGGGCGAGGGGAGAAGAAAAACATCAAGTCACATACATAATTCCAAATAAAAATCAGGAGTCAAATCTAACAAGTTACATGTTACCTACTTGAATAGAATTTTGGGTTTCAGAATTCCTTGCAGAGGAAGATGGTCAGAGAGAGCATCTTTGAACTAGTGACTAAGTATTACCAGGAGGACACACAGAGGATAAAGCCTCACATATATATTGTAATCTGAGACTGGTTAACACCAGCCCCTCAGTGGAGATGGGCTGTCCTCCCCCACCAAAGGTTAGATATGCTCGATTTCTGATGTCAGTCTCTAACCAGCCAATCAGAAAATTATTTAGAGGCTACTCCTACCTGTGTGACTGCACTTACATTATAAAAAAAGGGATAGCCAGTTCTATCAAGCTGCAGCACTGTGAAAAAGAGCTTAACATCTGGATGTTTATTCAGAAACAAAGCCCAGGATATATGCTTACCAAGGTTTCACTGCTGAGGTATGAAGTTGCAGACATGCTAGGTAGCACTGTTGAGCTACATCAGAATACAGTGGTTCATCACAGTACTTCTATGTGATTTTCAGTAATCTTAGTGCCCCCCCCCTCACATGCCATCACCCATCCCATTCTGGAGGGTCCTTCAACCCCCCTCAGAGGCTTGAGGTGGGGGGCTGCTGAGAGGATGCGTGGGAAAGCACCTTCCACCAATCCCCTTCTGCTGGCACTTCTCGGGATCCAAATACACAACATATGGTTATTTGATCAAATGATACTGCTTCTATTTAATATACTTTTTCCTATTCTTCAACACCAAAGGGTTTATTTTTAACACAATAAAATAATCAATACAATAAATAACCATAAAACAGCAGAATAAAACTAAATCTTAACCAGAACCTCTGCCTTGTCGGAGCATATATTGTGGTTTTCATTCAACATCAGTTGGAGGATTCTTAGGTTTTTCACATGTTTCAAACCAGAAGCAAAAAGCAAAGGTAATGGTTTAGGTAAAAAACTGGCAAGAAGAGAAGCTTGTTATGAAATGGGAGGTCAAAATTAGATGCATTTAATTACCATGATTTGCATCTCTTTTTCATAATATGGCAAATTTCAAACTAACAGCTTATGGGTCCTTATCTGAAAGTTATACTCAAGATGTTATGCTCCTGAGTTAGTCTTTGAAAAGCAATGATCTTAGAATCATGAGAACTGAATACAGAGCAGTGTGATAGGCCAGCATCCCATAGAAGCACAGAATGCAGAACTGGAAGCAGGATTCAGCTTGCTAAGATTCTCATTTTTTATTTTAAAAAGCATGTCCACAAAGATTGCATAGCAAAGTCTGTGGAAATATCTGGGGTCAGGACTGTGGCTCAGTGATAGAGTACATAGTTTGTATGCACAAGGTCTCAGGTTCAGTCCCCAGATTCTCCAAGGAGGGATGGAAAAACTGCCGAAAACCTGGAGAGCTGCTGCCAGCCAGTGTTGACAACACTGGGCTAGATGGACCCATGGTCTGCCCTTGTATAAGGCAGCTTCCTGTGTTCCTACAGCTGAATAAGATCTCTTGTAGTTGGGGCTGTTAGTACAGTACCTGCACATCTGTTTACCCTTTTCTATGAAAATTAAAATAAATGAGGCAAAATAGTGGCAATTGATCTATTTGCATATAATGGTTGTCAAATTTAGGTTCAGGATTACCTGGGGACAGACATTTTAAAAAAGCATGCAGTACACATAGATTAACCATATGGCCTGCTTCTTTTTCTTCCATTTTAGATTTTTATGTTTGTCTCTTTACTCCTAAATTTTCAAAGTTATGTCTACAGCCACGAAGGACAGAAACTTGAATTTTTATTGAAATGAAACTGGTGATTCTCAAGCTTCTAAGAACCCAAGGGCTTCATGGAGGTACCCCAGTCTGCCACAAGTAGCTGGGGAGATGTACTGCCAGTCCCCTCATCTGTGGCAAGAAAAATATGTAGTTTTATAAAACATGTTTACAGTCATGTGAAAAGGAAAGTACACCCTCGTTGAGTTCTATGGTTTTACGTATCAGGACATAATAAAAATAATCTGGTCCTTAGCAAGTCTTAAAATTAGGTAAATACAACCTTAGATGAACAACAACACATGACATATTACACCGTGTCTTTATTTTACAGAAATAAAGCCAAAATGGAGAAGCCATGTGTGAAAAACTAAGTACACCCTTACTGCTTCCATAGGCATGAAGAGGTTAAGTAGCAGCCAGGTGCTGCTAATCAAATGCCCTTGATTAATTGATCAGCAAGTGTGACTACCTCTATAAAAGCAAATTTGGAAAACACAAGAATGGCCATCAGATTGGAAAAAATCAACTTTTATCCCCATACCAAAAAAGGGAAACACTAAAGAACGTTCAAACTATCGAACAGTGGCACTTATTTCACATGCCAGTAAGATAATGCTCAAGATCTTGTAAGGTAGACTCCAGCGATTCATGGAATGAGAACTGCCAGATGTACAAGCTGGGTTTAGAAAAGGCAGAGGAACTAGAGACCAAATTGCCAATATCTGCTGGATAATGGAGAAAGCCAGGGAGTTTCAGAAAAACATCTATTTCTGTTTTATTGACTCTTCTAAAGCCTTTGACTGTGTGGATCATAACAAATTGTGGCAAGTTCTTGGTGGTATGGGGATACCAAGTCATCTTGTCTGCCTCCTGAGGAATCTGTATAACGACCAAGTAGCAACGGTAAGAACAGACCACGGAACAACGGACTGGTTTAAGATTGGGAAAGGAGTACGGCAGGGTTGTATACTCTCATCCTACCTATTCAGCCTGTACGCAGAACACATCATGCGACGTGCTGGGCTTGATGAAGCCAAGGCTGGAGTTAAAATCGCTGGAAGAAACATTAACAATCTCCGATATGCAGATGATACCACTTTGATGGCTGAAAGCGAGGAGGAGCTGAGGAACCTTATGACAAAGGTGAAAGAAGGAAGTGCAAAAGCTGGGTTGCAGTTAAACCTCAAAAAAACCAAGATTATGGCAACCAGCTGGATTGATAACTGGCAAATAGAGGGAGAAAACGTGGAGGCAGTGACAGACTTTGTCTTTCTAGGCGCAAAGATTACTGCAGACGCTGACTGCAGCCAGGAAATCAGAAGACGTTTACTTCTTGGGAGGAGAGCAATGACAAATCTTGATAAAATAGTGAAGAGCAGAGACATCACACTGATAACAAAGGTCCGCATAGTTCAAGCAATGGTATTCCCCATAGTAACCTATGGCTGCGAGAGCTGGACCATAAGGAAGGCTGAGCGAAGGAAGATAGATGCTTTTGAACTGTGGTGTTGGGAAGAAAATTCTGAGAGTGCCTTGGATTGCAAGAAGATCAAACCAGCCCATACTCTAGGAAATAAAGCCAGACTGCTGACTTGAGGGAATGATATTAAAGACAAAACTGAAGAACTTTGGCCACATAATGAGAAGACAGGATAGCCTGGAGAAGATGCTGATGCTAGGGGAAGCGGAAGGCAAAAGGAAGAGGGGCTGACCAAGGGCAAGATGGATGGATGATATTCTGGAGGTGGCGGACTCGACCTTGGGGGAGCTGGGGGTGGCGATGGCCGACAGGAAGCTCTAGCATGGGCTGGTCTGTGAAGTCACGAAGAGTCGGAAGCGACTGAACGAATAAACAACAAAACACAGGAGTTTGCTGGTCTCGAGCATTCAGGTGTGTGTTAACACAATGCCAAAGAGTGAAGTCATCAGCAATGATCTTAGAGAATCAATTGTTGCTGCCCATCTATCTGGGAAGGGTTATAAGGCCATTTCCAAACAATTTGAAGTCCATTATTCTACAGTGAGGAAGATTATTCACATGTGGAAAACATTCAAGACAGTTGCCAATCTTCCCAGGAGTGGATGTCCCAGCAAATTCACCCCAAGGGCAGACCGTGCAATGCTCAGAGAAATTGCAAAACATCTAAGAGTTACATCTCAGACTCTACAGGACTCAGTTAGCATGTTAAATGTTAAAAGTTCATGACAGTACAATTAGAAAAAGACTGAACAAGTATGGTTTGTTTGGAAGGGTCGCCAGGAGAAAGCCTCTTCTCTCTAAAAAGAACATGGCAGCACAGCTTAGGTTGGCAAAGTTGCATCTGAACAAATCACAAGACTTCTGGAACAATGTCCTTTGGTCAGACGAGATGTTTGGTGGAGATGTTTGGCCATAATGCACAGCGCCACGTTTGGAGAAAACCAAGCACAGTATATCAGCACAAACATCTCATACCAACTGTCAAGCACGGTGGTGGAGGGGTGATTTGGGCTTGTTTTGCAGCCACAGGACTTGGGAACCTTGCAGTCATTGAGCCGACCATGGCCTCCTCTGTATACCAAAGTGTTCTAGAGTCAAATGTGAGGCCATCTGTCCGACAGCTAAAGCTTGACCGAAATTGGGTCATGCAACAGGACAGTGATCCCAAGCACACCAGCAAATCTACAACAGAATGGCTGAAAAAGAAAAGAATCAAGGTGTTGCAATGGCCTAGTCAAAGTCCAGACCTCAACCCGATTGAAATGCTGTGGCGGGACCTTAAGAGAGCTGTGCATAAACAAATGCCCGCAAACCTCAATGCACTGAAGCAATGTTGTAAAGAAGAGTGGGCCAAAATTCCTCCACAACGATGTGGGAGACTGAAAAAGTCATACAGAAAACGATTACTTCAAGTTATTGACGCTAAAGGTGGTTCTAAAAGCTATTGAACCATAAGGTGTACTTAGTTTTTCACACATGGCTTCTCCATTTTGGCTTTATTTCTGTAAAATAAATAATGACATGGTGTAATATGTCATGTGTTGTTGTTCATCTGAGGTTGCATTTACCTAGTTTTAAGACCTGCTAAGAACGAGATGATTTTTATTATGTCCTGATACGTAAAACCACAGAAGTCAAAGAGGGTGTACTTTCTTTTTCACATGACTGTATATTTGAGCAAATGAAAACTGTCCATCCTTACCTGTCAATGGCTGAATTCCTTGCAGCTTACTATATGCTTGAAGACGAAACTGGGCCAAACATGAAAATACACACACACACACACACCTCCTGCAAATTCTTCTACATGAGTCCCAGATATTGAAACCAGCATATTAAAAGTATCCATTGCATCCCTGGGATTCTCTGGTTATGTTTGTTTCAAATCTATTTTGCTCAGTGTGGGTTGGTCTCATTTCAACTGCATTTACTACTTACTCAGGAAGTATTATAGATTCCACCAGAATAAAAGCTGCTATATTAATTTCCAACCACCACTCTAAAGTAAAACCATAAGAAGATAAATAAAAGGCTGAAATAAATGTATCTCAATATTCTACAAACAAGAGTTAAGAAGTCTACAAATATGTCAATTTGAAGAATTCTTTCCCTTCTGAAACAACTTCAAAATGGGCAATGCAAAGAATTAATCTTGAAGCACTACAACTTTACTAACTGCATAATTTTCTTGGTCTAAAATTGTACACAAGGACACACACACAATTAGCATATACGTATTTATTCAGAACATCTAGTCATGCTTAGAATGCAATTAACAGTTATTATAGGAGCATAAAATGGAAGAGAACATTCTCAGTGAAACAATAGATGTTTGTTTTTTAAAAAACAAACACCTATACACTAGCTAATATGGTGAGGTTAACATTCCCTAAATATAGCCATATATATACCAAATTAAGTGTTGAGAATAAGTAGCACAGTTTTGGAGGCTTCTTGATTTGCTATGCTTTATCTAAAAATGAGCCAATGACTTTTCAATGGAAGAATTAAAGTACATGCTGAATTTTCTCTTGAAATCAAGAGGGGGGTAAAAAGTGATGAATTCTGACTCGATCATTTTCAGATAATGTATAGCATATTAAGATGACTCCAAAACTGGGGTACATGTGGAGAGTGTTCTTCACACTTAACTGAAAAACAAAATCCTTCAAGAAATGTATTTTATTTAATATATTTCTTAGCTGCCTTTCAAGACCGTGGTCTTCCCAAGAGTAAGAAACAATTTAGAACAGAAGCCTATAGAAAGTTCACACATAACACTAAGCCATGGGTTATTGAATTCTGGGTTGTCATGATGTGAGAAACATGGTTTGCTATCCACGAACAGTCCGTAAAAAGAACTGATGGTTTGTTGCTAGGTTGTAAACTTTGGGTTGTTTAAACCATGGGTTGTCATTACATGTGAACCCAGAACCATGGGTTGTTCATAGTTGTTTCACCAAGCTACAGAGGTGGTGCACAAGAGTGGTTAAAAAGACCCCAGCCGCTCTATATGCCATCACTACAGCTCTGCAAAGGTATTTGGGATACAAAGAGGGTGCGGGTGATGGAGGGAGAAAACAGGCAGGGCTGGCTCAAGACATTTTGCTGCCTAAGGTGGAGTAGGAATGGTGCCCTTCCAAATTTGTCTCTCACACACAATCACTTTACTACCCCACCCTAACATATAATTTACTCCCTTTCACGAGCCACACTCCACAGCTCACACCCATGCATCCACACACACACAAGCACACACCCCACTCACCTGTCATCTACACAACCCTCCCATCTTCTCCTCTGCAATTGCCGAGGTCTCTTAGGAACCAGCATGCAACCCCTCCCCCCCCAAGACAGCATCTATCAGGGCATTTCTCTGCTCCCAAGCCTCTCTCTGTACCTTGCATTTGCCCCACGCATTTCAGAAAAAAGGAGCATGTTTTTGTCAAGCCTCTTGCTTTGACACCCCACCCCCATCTCATCCTGAGGCTCATCAGCTCTCTGCCTGTGAAACTGCTGCCGCCGGCTGCTGAAGAGGCAGTGACCTGGGTGTGAACAGGATTATCTGGGCCCAGTACCTTGCATGTGGACTGAGCCTGCTTGCCCCACCTTCTTATGTAGATAAATAATATTGATAAACAACAACCATGCAGGGCTGTTGTAATCTTCTCCTCAGTCAGAAGGAAAAGCCAACCATGCTGGCTTTCTTCACCTTGAGCAGTGAGTGCAGGGAGAGAAGTTGCCAGCAGAAGGGGTGAAGAATGCAGGGGAAGTGCTCCCTCTGCCACGCCGGCCCTGGTCCACCACCTGAATCACATGCTTCACTTTGCCTCATGAGAAGGCCTCCCCTGAACCCAGGGACTGAGAAAACAAATCACGGTTTGTTCAACTGTCTGCCAGACAAACTCTGGATAGGACAACAAACCATGGGTTAACCATGGGTTAAATAAACAATGGGTTAGTGTTACGTGCAAACCAGGTCAATGCCAGAAAAAAACCCTCTCTTCAGACAGCTATCAGAAAAAACAAACATTAGAAATGTACTTATCATAGACAACTTGGAAATTGAAGCAAATCAAATGACAAGTTTAAAAATTGCTTACTTTATGTTTTACTTATTTGGATACATGAGGAAGAGTAATCAAACAGAATCACATATATTCACACACTCACTGAGTTCTATACAGGTGAAAATCATTGCCAGACTGCCTCATGCACATTAAAATGCCTCAAGCTACCTATCTAATAGTTAAACAATCTTTGTAAGAGTGTATTAATCAGATTTTATAGTTATGTACATTATGAAAGACACCTCAAAACTGTATTACTGAGCCAGATTTCAGTTGAAATATACAGTATTTCACTTGCTAAGATGTTAGTACATTCAATGCATCTCTAGTATGCTAGCTGAGAAAGCATCCCATTAGCTTTTATGTCCTGGCTGAAAATCAGAATATTAACCTTGTCACAATCAAGCCTTCTAATGGAACTTTAATGAGATAAATATTCTTTTCTAATTACTATTAAAAACATAAATGACTAGATTTCACACAGAATTTGTTTGCAGAAATTATTTTTTCAGATTGTTAAGATTGATGTTTGCTAACTTTTAAGACAAAGACAGTTTTCCCCAGTGGAAAAACCCTACATTTTTAAAGTCCAAAGATGTTCTCTTTCACAAATATAAACCCAATTCATTTCACAGGAATTATTAATATTGCTCAGCCAATCTGTATAAGCTAGGCAGTCATCTTGAAATAATAAAAAAAGACTGGAAATATTTCAAAATCATGAAGATGAAACACTGAGCGCTCTTGCTGTATTTTCCGATATTTATTTTTGGCAGAAAGTTACGAAACACCCATAAGGATAGAGATGGGGCAATAATATAGTAATCTGCTTTTAAAGAAATGCTGATGACTTTACATCTTCCTTCTCAAGAATATGCTATCCTGGTCCTTTTGTATCATTGTACTTTATTAGCATAGACTGCTACTAACAACATTTGACCCAAGATACATTAGAGGTAGCTTATACATACCTTAGAAAATAGCGTTGTTCAGCTGGTTCATGCATCCTCGCTCAAAAGGGCTTCTCTACAAAGGAATATATATATAAATGCCAACAGTGCGTACAGCTGCTACCGACTGCACCAAGGAAAACAAACTGAGAAGCTAAAAATAATGGTAAGGACACCATTTATTTACACAGCCTTTAATGCAGCAGTTCAGGCTGGTTTTCTACAAAAGGAAGCACTCCGCTAACATAGTATGCAATCCCAAGAGAGAGCAAGGCGATGACAACGAGCAAGAGCAGCACTCGCCAGAAGCCGAGATCCTCCACAAACTCTTGCCATGTTGTTCGGAAGCTGGAGAGAACTCCTTCACCCTGTTGCAGGTTGGGATTCAAAAGAGAATGGCTTTCCATCGCACTATAAAAGGGATACAGGTATGGGTTATATTAAGCAAAAAATCCTAACACAGAATATTAATCTTGACATACATAACACACACAAAAACCAATTCAAATTACAAACATCAATTTCATTCATTAAAACCATGAGCACAGTAAAACAATTCAGGATTACAACAAGGAGACAGAACTTTTACCCAGACTAAAAGCTCAGTGAAACAGAAACATAAAGATGGGGTCAGCCAAACCTCTCTAAGAAATCTCTAGGGCAGCCTTCCCCAGCCTGGTGCCCTCCACATGTTTTGGACTACAACTCCCAGAATTCTTGACTATTGACCATGGTGGCTGGGGCTGATGAAAGTTGGAGTCTGACACATGTGGAGGATATTAGGTTGGGGAAGGCTGCTCTAGGGTAAACAGCCATGAACAGACAAAAAAAGAAGAAGAAATCCATGTGTGCCTCCTGAAAGTTTGTTTGTATGAGAATATTATGCCCAGCCCTATTCTCTCACTGGACAGAACACATTCAAACATTTTCTGTGCAAAAGTAGCACTTTTAGGAGCCACACACATGCAATTTTTCCCCTGCCCAGGGCTGTTTACCCACAGAGCAGCCTTCCCCAATCTGGTGCCCTCCACACGTTGTGGACTTCAACCCCCATCAGCTCCAGCCAGCATAGCCAATAGTCAGGAATTCTGGGAGCTGTAGGCCAAAACATCTGGAAGACACTAAATACATTTACTGCTTGCCAAGCAGTTGAGTAGAATGCAGCCTGTTGTGTTTTCCTTATATTACTGAAAGTAGAAAGGTTAGAAGCAAGAAAAGGAAAAGAAAAAGACTCCTGAAAATTTGGGAAACGATCCCAGAGAATCAGAGAAGGCTAAGCCAGAACTTGCCACTCTGTGGCTACAGTCCTGTGATCTACACTATGCACTACACTACAGGCTCAAGCTGTCAGAAGAAGAGGAGTAGCATGCTGGAAGTATCTGACATTTGTACTAGAAGCCTTTACTTTTGGTTTCAAACATTTACTTCCCTGGAAAGCAATCAGATGTGTTACTGCAAGAGCAGTCATCTCACCCTTTTTATCAACTTCTCAAACACAACTAAGGAGGGAGCTCTTTAAAAAGGTAACCATTAGTGCATAACAGGAATGTTTACTAATTGAGACTCAACCAGTTAATCTATAACCACTGTAGAGGTTAAATCAAGGTATAATGTAATCTAAGCGGAAAGGCTGCATGGTTACTGAAAACAAACTAGGTCTGTTTCTCTGAAAACAGAAAAAGGCTCACCGAGAAACCACCTTATTTTCCATTATAGCCAAATTAAGCTCTCAACACTAAAATGGTAGCAAGTACTAGAATACCAGCTATTTTGGAAGAAGAACTTGGGAAGTGACATAAATCCCAGACGTTATTTCTGCTGCTAAGAAAAACAGGCTGCAATTTTCTTAGATGTTGCTACCAACCAACGCAGTGGTGGGACGTTAGTTACAGGTCGCTCCAAGGCTACATACTCAAGCAGAAAACATCCTCAGAGTTAAAATGTCTACAATCATACACCACACTAGGGTAAAGGGTAAGAGGAGTTGGGAATGGAAGCTTCAACTGCTACTAACTGAACCAGAGAAACAGCAGCAATTAATTTGATGGAAGGAACAGAAGAAAAAAAACACAGGAGGAAAATAGGATGGTAGGCATGAAACCAGATTAACAGCAGTTTATATTATTACACCATGAATACATTTACAAAATGTAAGTGTGTGTTTCTGATTCCTTGGCATACTTACTGTTGTCATGCAAAGTTCTATATAAAAAGATAATACTTAACATACTTCAAATAAATTCACAGAGACATTGGACAATGTATTGTTTAGACATTTGTAGCTGAATAAGGCAGCTTTCTTTGCCAAGTCACATAGTGATCCTAAAATTAGGCTAAATTTAAGTGGATTTCTTAAGGATTAACCCCCCCCCCCAACACACGCATTTGAAATACAAATAAAAACTCCACTAGAACTGGAGATACTTATTAAAAGAAATGAGCAGTTTGCATTTCCCATAGTACGGGAAAAGAAATCAGTGCTGATTTACTTTATTCTACTCGTGATGGGAGAATCTTGAAAGAGACCCAGAAAAACCTTTAAAGAAAATAAAAGTTCTTTCTCCACTTTTAGGTCTTTCCCCCAACCTAGTAACTTTCAAAAAGACCTGAACCTATTAACACTTCAACTACTTCTCTATAAATATGAACTTGCTTGGCACATGCACCACCAAGGCAGGTGTATTTACATGCCCCACAGCTAGGAAAAGGGCTGTCTGCATAATATAGCAGGGACGACAGGAGAAAGAGAGCAACTTGGCTTACTTCTCTACCTCAGGAATGTGCCACGCTTTATATAGCCAACATGCGTGAGTCAGACCATTGATTTATCTAACTCAGGACTGCCTACTTCAATTGGCAGTAGCTCTCCAAGGTCTCATAAGGGGTTTACAGATGCTTACAGACACTTATCTCCCTTTGAATATCACAGCATTCACTGTGAGACACACAAACAGACCTGCTGAAAACCACGGCCTTCTGAGACTTTGTATTGTTGGATCCACTTATTATGGCCTAGTTCTTATTATGGCCTAGTGAGTAAATGCTCCTCCATACAAAAATATAATAATTATCTGCACATAGAAAACTATCACATCAGGGAGGAAGTTAATCTAGAACCCTTCTGCATGACATTCTATGCATGGGGATTTATTTATTATGTATAGAGGAGCATTCAATTATGTGGTCTCAGACCTGTGGTCTGAGGTGGTTCAGGCCAGACCGAGTTATTGCTTTGGTGAGAAGTAGGCATATGCAATTTTGGCTGACTGCTGAAGTTCATGGGCCACATAAGACAGGCAGTCTAGCTTTTTTAGAACTCCTTCCCCTAAAAAATCAACTGAAAAACTAAAGCATAAACATAACCACTAAGTTTTATGGAAACATGTCTCATAACAAGCCTTGACCTTTTCTGTTACGCAGCACAAGCTCCAAATATGACAACTCACTCAGCAATGCCCAACTAGTCAAGTAGAATCAACACTGAATTTCTTTTTGGCAATACCTTTCACTTTCAGCAGTCTGCATTGTTTCCAGCTTCGAGTGAGTTCCTCTATTGAATCCTTTCACTTCCTGCTCCTCCAATGATTCTAGCAATCGGATCACATCTTTATTTACACCTCTTCGTTTTGCCAGGACAAGAGGTGTTGCACCTTGGTGATTGCTAGATTAAACAGAGAGAAAAATGAGAGCTCACCAAACTGTTTCTACCTTAATGGTGGCAGCACGCAACTAATTGCATAAAATTGGAAAATAATCATGGACTTGACCTTGAATATCTGGTACAGTTATATATGGAACCTTATCCAACTGGGAAACTGATAAAACAAGTCAGGACACACAGAAACCAACAAGGAACAGATGTTTGGTTGCAGTATGGTACTGCTTCAGTGACTATAGCTACAGTCGCACAAGACAACAACCCACACTCAAGGTTGAGTGTAAGCTGTTGTTGAACTGTGGGTTGTTGTGTGAACCCAGCTGTGCTAACAAACCACAAGTTCACAACCCAACAACACAGTTCACAACCCAACAACAAACCAGAGGTTCTCTTTGTGGGTTGTTCATGGTTAACAACCCATGGCTTGTTAGCACGGCGGGATTCAAAACACACAACAACTTACAGTTCAGCAACAACTCATGGTTTAATGACAATCCACACTCAACCCATACTCAACCTTGATCACAGACACTGCCTGACTACTTATGAAATATTAGTGCATTACATTAATAGCATGATAGTGCCATGGCTAAGTCTACATGATTGCCTCTTGGAATCAAGCACTTTGATCCAATAACTCCTAGGCTCACTTCCTCTGTTATGAGGGGGTTGTATTATTTGAAAAGCACCATGTGGTTCAACTAACAGGCCAAAGGCTGCTCATGCCAGCACCAGCAGTTACCAGGATTACGCTGCATCAGCATAGTCTCTCCAAGCAAAACTCAGAAACCAGTTTTCCAATGTTACAGCTGCTATGCAGAAGCAATTTCTGAGGCATCCACATGGGGACTGTAGCATTTGAAAGGTACAGAGACTGGGCATCAGTCATTTAAGGATGACTGCAAGTATTAAACCAGGGGTGGGCAACATGTGCCCAAAGGCCACATGTGGTCCCTGCAGCCCCTGAAATTTGGTGGTGGGGGGGGAATCTCCCCAAGCTTTTTGGGATGGAAGCCTAAAAGGGTCAAAATTAACTTGTAAACATGCTATTTTTGACTCTTTTGGTGCTCTGTAGCGGCTCTGGACACAATTTTGTTATTATTTTTTTATTCCACCTCCCTTGTCTTTGGCACATGTGGGAGGGGTGTGTGGCCTGTGCAGGGGTGCAGAGGGGAGAAAATGGTTCCCAGGCCTCCCAAAGTTGCCAACCCGTTTTAAACCATTAAGATACAAGAGCTGATAGTTCAAACAAGAAACCATTTCAGGATGATTGTTAATTGTGCTTGATAAAAAGCTATTTATTCAGTACACTAAGTGCTTTTGTCTGGGCACTGGCATATGACAGATGCTGGGAGCTTAGTAGACTGAATATGCAATATTTCACAGAAAGATTGAGTCACAAGCTCTGGGAGCAGGTAGGGTAAGCACTGGAAGAAATGGAAAAGAACTGGTGAAATGGAAAACAAACATATGTATAAAAAGGGGGCTTAAAAAAAAAGATGTCTCCTTCAACTCCAAATTAGAGGTTGGTGTTAGAAGCAGAACAGCTATTCCAACCATGACTCCAGACACTGTAGCTGTGTCAGGCTGGTGATTAACATAAGAGCCATGTTGAATTAGACCAAGGTCCATCTAGTTCAGCAGTCTGTTCACAAAATGGCCAACCAGATACCTATGGGAAGCCTACAAGTAGGACATGAGTGCAACAGCACCCTCTTGCTCATGTTTCCCAGCAAATGACATTCACAGTCGTACTACTCTGATACTGGAGTCAATATAGCCACTATGACTAGTAGCCATTGACAGCTTTATCCTCCAGGAATTTGTCTAATCCCCTTTTAAAGCCAAGTTGTTGGCTATCCTGTGGCAGCAAGCTCCATAGTTTAACTTATGTGCTCTGTGAAGAATTTCCTTTTATCTGTCCGGAATCTCCCATCATTTAGCTTCATGGGATGACCCTGGGTCCTACTATTAGGAGAGAGGGAGAAAAATGTCTCCCTATCCACTCTACACATTATCACATGGAAGCAGCTGGAAACGGCCTCTGCCTGCTGGCTCCTCCATGGCTCTACTGCAGCATGCAATACCGTCACCCACAGGAGCGGTTCGCATAATCAAACAAGCCACTGTGGCTTAAATAAGTGGGTAATAAGGGGGTTCGGACGACACGACAAGCCATGCCCAAGCAGGTAATTAGGGAAATGGTGCCTGGGAAAAGGGGCCACCAATTAAAAGAAGCCACCATAGTGGCTTAATTTGATCATGTGAAGTGGCGTGTAGGGTCCTTCTGCCTTGCATGGGAAGCATTCAGAACAGCAGCAGCCGCCAGGAAGAGGCAGTGCTAGTGCAGAAAATACTTCTATGATCTGGAAGAATCACAATTGCTTGTGCCACACAGTAGTTGGTGTAGAAAAGCCATCACATGAAAACTGTTCCAACTTCCCATGTGATCAAGGTAATATGTAGGTAAGCCATGAAAGAGCTTTGTCTGTTTTTTGTGACGCTCATCTGCTGGGTACAAGCCCAGGGCTACACTGAGTTTCTGCTCTTGCTTAATATTAGGTGATATTGTAGAATAACCAGGAAGGTCTCAAATGCCATATGTGTTCCTTTCTGTGGCCCAATCAGTCTATTACAGTAATTACCATAGGCAACAAGTTACATTTCAAAGTGCTAAAAGTGTATTCAAGCTTGATGGTTCAAGGCATCAAACATACCAAATATCTATTTTGAGTCCATTGGAGACAAGGAACTGAATAGTGTCCACGTGCCCACACAGGTGAAGGGCTGTGTTACATTGGTAATCGGTAGCCAGAAGATCAGCACCAAATTTGTGCAACAACTGACAGATGTCAACGTTCCCTCTAGCTGCTGCTAGGTGGAGACCCGTTCGGCCACGGTTGTCGCGAATGTTTGGGTCAAAGCCGCTCTCCAAGAGCCTCTTGGAATAGTTAAAATCCCCATCGATGCAAGACTGCAACAGAGGCACATTCGTCTGTGAAGAATCATTCACAAACACATAGGACATGGCTGTTTTGTAGCTGTAGGAAGCCTGCAGTTGGAAAATGAAATGAAACTGATGGTGAGCCTACGCCAGTGAAGGCCAACACTTCAAGCAATTATTTTTCTGAATTAAGAAAAAGCTATAAAAGAGAGTGAGATCCAAATCACTGCACTGCATACATGTGATGCTCCACACTGCTCTCTGAACAGAGAACACTTTTTATTCCTGCTTTGTTGGTATCAGGATTTGTAACCCCCTCACTTTGCAGGTTGATTCAGATGGCTAGGATGAATGTCAAGAGTTGGTAAATCCCTCCTAAGAACAGACCGCCCTGATCTCTGGGGATTCATTTCAGAATATATAGGGTGTACAGATTCCGAAAGAAAAACAGAAGGGAAAAAAGATACTTTTCTTCAATTGAAAAAGGCCACAAACATATATATTAGGCTGTCTCAAGCTAACAGATCTAGTAATGCAGATCAGACATTCTTATACTTGATATAAATAAAACCACTCTTAATGGGGTTTCGTCTCTAATTTATCTACTCCTTATTTACATTACAGGCAGTGGCAACTAGTCCAGCAGAAAGATTACCCTTTCTGCATGCATCAGTCCCATCAGACTTGCTATAAAATGTTGCCATCTTCTCTACTGCACATTTATACAAAGCATTTCATTCAACAGATGCGTATCAAATGGGCAACACAGAGACAAGAAAGCAAAAGCAAGCCACTATGGATCGATTCTATGCAACCTCCATTCATTTTCAGAGGGAGTTATGTGGGAATCTACTGAAATTAACGGAGGTGATGCTGCAGCTGTGCTTGGTGGGTTGCATCCACGGCTTCTGTGGGCAACAGTAAAGGAAAAGAAGGAGCAGTGAAAAATACTGTTTGAAGGTGTAGAATTGGATTTGGAAAGGAATTAAAAATATGGATTTTGGATGTTCAGGACTCCATACTTTCCACACAGATTCCCAGTGTATTCTACACAATATTCAGAATAAGTATTTAAATCAGGGCTCCCAATTTGGGGCCAGTAGGCACATTTGGAATTCTGAGAGAGTGCCAAAGACCTTGAGCAGCAATTCCATCTTTTTTTTCCTTAACGGATTTTCTGCAGACCCCTCTATAAAATTCTATGAATGAAGCAGGACAATGATGCTATAAAAGCTTCATCTGGAAGTACCCCTTATCTAAGTTAGATACACTTTTCCAGCTACCTTTCGCACCAAAGAGGCAGTTTTGCTTAAAGGGACTAGACACGATTCATAGATCACCAGCACCCCCTAGTGTATTAGCTGTTTCCTAATATGGGAAAACAAAAATTGAAGCAGAGGAAATGGCCTACATTTCTAGCTTGATATATTCTTCAGAACTCTGGTGAACTGCAGGGCTAGCTAAGTTCTCATCCACAGGAGATCAGGCTTTGTGGCCCATTTCCCAGCAGAAACATGAAGCAGCACAACTCTGACTTCATCAGGACTTTGCAAACTAACACCGAGATGCTCACAGGGTCAACCTGCGAAAGATAAACTTTTCCTCCCTTCAGAACTCTAAGACTCAAGTTTCCTGCAAACTAGAATTGTAAATCACTTAAAAACCTCCATCAAGTAAAGATAAAAGCTTAAATACTCAGTAAGAAAATATCAAGTCTTGCCTCCAGTAGGTCGATGGTCTACACACAGGATTGGTTAAGTGCGTTCTAATCACACGCTTCAAGGCCTAGTACAATCTGTAAGAGAACAGAAGAGTCTTATTAAAAGAACAGCTCAATACACCATGGTAAGAGTGCTGTCTCACAAATGAACACTTAGAAATCTAGTCAGATATTTTAAATATCTTGAAGCATACGATTTCTAGTGGAATATAACCTACTAACCATTCTTGTATATTATGGTGTATTGGAAAGTATATGAGCAGCAATACATTGCAGAAATAAAGTATCCCATTTCTAAAATGTGACTAACTGGATATTCTAATTAAGGGTGCAATCCTATGGCCGCTAGACAGCAGCTAGATGGCCACAGAATTGTTCATTTTCCGGGAACTAACCTCAAAACCCGGAAAACCGCCTCCTTGCCCCCACTACCTCGTAGGTGGCACGGATTGTCCCCGGACCCTGCGCTCGGATAAACGGTGCAGAGCAGGGCAAAGGGGGCATTCCTGGAGGCGCGGGGTGCGGAAGTGCCAGTTCCTATGTGTCATCCAGCCTCCCTCCCCCCGCTCCGAAGTCCTGCGGCTAGACAGCTGAAATCGGCCATCTAGCCACGAATGCAGGGCGGCCGGAGCATGGAGAAGATCCCCTCCACACTAAGCCCACCCTGCATTGGATAGGTGGTCGCCTCTGAGCTCAGAAGTGGCCACCTATCCCGACAGGATTGCTCCCTAAACAGAATTTTAGAAGACCGCCTCAAATGACGCACAGGAGAATAAACTTTATTTTTATTGCTTCCCCATCAATAAACACATTTGGTCAATATATGTTATTTTCAAATACTGCTGAAACAACCATTTTATTCAGTTTAGACACACAGGGCTGTATCCAGACTTTGCTTCCTATGAACAGAAGAGCTCTGTCTGTGGAAGGAATCCTATGGGTGGAGTGGGAAAAAGAGGCATTTTTAATCTATTCCCCTCCCTGTTACAGCCCTCTGGAATAGCTAGGGGACCCTCTGGGCAGCATGGGCAGTGTTGGGGGCCTACAGAGGGAAGGGGAAATCTGCAGTAATAGCCTCCTCCTCCACCTCTTTCGTTCAGCAGGAATATTCTGAGAAGATCTCCACTCAGGCAGAAGCAAACTCTGGATCCAACCCATAGACACCCCAAGCTTGGCACCTCCTGTCCAACAATAGCTTTAGTATCCTCTAAAGCAGAGGTGGAGAACATGGCCCTCCAAATGTTGGACTGCATATCCCATCAGCCCTAGCCAGCATAGCCAATAGTGAAGGATGATGGGAGTTGCAGTCCAGTAACAACTGGAGAGCCACATTTTCCCTGTCCCCAGCTTTGGAGAAGTGGCTGTCAAACTGGATTCCTAGGAACTCTGGGGTTCCTCGAAAGCTTATTAGGGATTCCTCAGAGAGAAGGTGGGTCTGCTGTTACCAATTATCCCCTAAAGCATGAAGCAGCAGGGAAGCATGGAGTGTGTTCAACAGCCTGCTCTCAGTGCATGACTAGGGCCAACAGGTCTAGCCGAAGCCAGGAACAAACTGAAAATGCACCTTAGACTGTGTTCCAAAACCTTCTGCAACATGGAGGAGTCCCTCAGCAGATGAATCAGTGTGGAATTATTATTATATTTATTTATACCCCACCTTTTTCTCAGTACTGGGACACAAGGCGGCTTACAAAAATTGAAACATATACAATTAAAACATATGAAAATATACAAAAGTTAAAATATAAATTAAACAATACAATTAAAATTATATTAAAACATTAAAACAGCATTTTAAAACAGCATTTTAGCAGCTTACCCCCAGGATTCCAACTATCTCCCAAAGGCCTGCTGGAACAAGAATGTTTTAGCCTGCCTCTGGAAACGCATCAAGGAGGGAGCCATCCTAGCCTCCCTGGGAAGGGTGTTCCACAGCCGTTGGGCCTTCTCCCGGGCTCCCACTAAACGTGCCAGTGACAATGGTGGAACTGAGAGAAGGGCCTCCCCAGAAGATCTCAGGACACGGACAGGTTCATAAGGGAGGATACGGTCTTCCAGATAACCTGGACTGGAGCTGTATAGGGCTTTATAGGTCATAGCCCGCACTTTGAAATGTGCCTGGAAACATACTGGAAGCCAGTGAAGCTGTTTTAACAAGGGAGTTGTAACTCTTTCCTCTCATGCTTCCCTTTTGTTTTTATAAAATCCTATAAGGCAAAGGTGGGGAACCCCAGCCCCAGGAGCTAAATCCAGCCCTCCTGAGGGCCAAATCTGGCCTCCAGAGTTCCCCAGATGGTGACGCCCCCTTTGCCTTAACCACTGATTGTTTGGCAAAGAGACTTTAACAACTTTCCAATACTGCAATTGCGAATTTGCACAATTGTGCAATTGAACACCTGATGCAATCAAATGTTTACAGATACCTCCAGTTAGAGGCTGTAGAGCATGACTATTCTTTCGTTAACAGTCATTCACATTTCTAGATTTCATGAATGAGTCTATTTTTGGCAGATGGAAGAGAGAGGAAAAAGAACTAGCAAAATGAGAGACATGAAGAAGAGACAGAACGGGCCACTATGATTGTTATCTTTGGGGAAAAAACATTTTATAAATTATCTACCCTTATTGATAGGGTAGATAATTTATTGATATTGATATTAATACATATTAAACTTAGCTAAGTTGTACAAAGTGTACATTCAAATTATTCACTCTACTGTGGGAAATTAAGACAGATCTATTCTTATCTTTTCTCCTTATACTTCTGTATGATGTATCAGTTCTCAGTCTCTGGCCATTATTGCGGTGTTCTGAAGGATATTTTGTTGTGTGCTTTTTAGGCAGGGAGTTAACTTAATAATTTAAATTTTCATTTGATGTTGATACCTGCTTATAAGTTTATAACATTTGTTGGTTGGGAGGGGGAGTTATATTATAATTGCAACTTCTTCCACCACCACCCCCAATTCTCAATAGACAGAAATAATTTAAAAAAGACAAACCAGAGTCACTTCTCTGTTAAAAATATTTTTCTACCAAAGTATTAGTACAGAATATTTCTAGTCTATAGATATGAACTATATATATAGACTAGAAATATAGAACTATATTCTCCTCTTTTGCTGGAGTAGTTACATTCCTGGATTTCACCAGCAGTAAGTGCCCTATTCTTCCCTGCATCGAACCGCCCTTTTGCAGGCTTCATGACAACAGCATATACCCAGTTTTACTCATGTATTCTGAAAACGTAAACGGCTAACTTAATAGTGATTTCTGTATAGTCTGCGCTCAGGGGAGACAGAGAAAAAAATGGTGTCCCAATTGCTGCCTGCATAGACAGAAGCAAACAAATACTTCCTGCTGTTGTCTACACTGTAGAAACAAAGTACTTTGGGCTGCAATCCTGTACACACTTACCTGGGCATAAGACCCAGTGAATACAGTGGGACTTACTTCCAAGTAAATATGCATGTGACTATGCTGTTATCAGATGAAGCAGCTCCCCATGGAAGACGGAAAGGAAGATGCTACAGTGGTAATGGTAATTCCAATGGAACCTACACAGCTTACATAACCCAGCCAAATAAATAAATAACTAAGCCAGTATAGTTACAGTTGATGGCAATTATTTTATTGTACTTGTTTTGTTATATTTTATGTTATTATCATTTTTGCTAACCAATTTTACCGTTTATTGGAACGCTGTATATAAATTTGGGTAATAAATAAATAACAGGGTAAAGTTCTAGAGCAAATTAATTCACACCATCCAAGCAAACTCCTAGTGAACACCAGATTTCCTTTGATCAAAAGGTTTCCTTTGATCTGCCGAACAGGCTTAAATCCATTAAATGCACAATACTATGTATGTTTAGGCAGAAAAAGTCCTACACTCTTTTTTCTGTCTCCCACTGCTGTCCTGCCTTTTTCAATATGCTAATATTTATTGCATTTATATTCCACCTTTTTTCCTCTAAGGAACCCAAGGTGGTGTACATAATCCTCCTCCTCGTCCGTTTTATCCTCACAACAACAACCCTGTGAGGTGGGTTGGGCTGAGAGTCTGTGACTGGCCCAAAGTCACCCAGTGAGCTTTCATGGCCGAGTGGGGACTAGAACCTGGATCTCCTGACTCCCAGTCCAACACTCCAGCCACTACACCACACTGCTACATATACACAAACTTTAGAGGCGCAATTATATAGCACACATGAGCAGACACATTTAGCATCTATCCAAGCAACAGTCCCCCTCTCCAGCTGAGACCAGAACCTACATTTGGGATCAAATCTTCTAATTTTTAACACAGGAAACATTCCTGTTATAACCAAGGTGACAGCAGGCAGAATATACAGTTGCCTTTGGGCTGCCATATTCTAACTTTCCCCAACCTGGTGCCCTCCAGATGTGTTGGACTGCAACTTCCATAATTCCCAGTCAGCATGCCATGCCAGATGAGAATAATGGGAATTGCAATCCAACACATCAGAAGGACATCAGGTTGGGGAAGGCTGCAATATTACCATCTCCTGTGTCTTAACAGGGTGGTCCAATGCTTATTTTGGGGTTTAATTCCCCCAATGCTTTCTTCCCAAGTTTGGCCTGGGGGCACCTTAAACCACATTTTAAAATCTTGTTTTGTTAAACACCCTGAAAGCTAAGGGCAGCTCAGAAATCTTTTAAACAAAACAAAGCATGCTGAGCAAATGTAAATAAGATTTAGGGCTGGATACTTTCCCAGTGATGGAGGTGCATGATATGGGGTAGAGCAAAGCTTATTTTAGATGCAGAGATGTATAAGCCTCCAGTTCTTGATTGAGGCTGCTCTCGCAAACTCTCTGTTGAACAAGGAACTGGAAACAAGGAACTAAAGTGTTCTGCTTTTCCCCTGGAATTTATTTTTAATCTATTGTCCGCCTGTCTTTTTAATGTAACCATCCCTAAAATCATTTTTGTGTTGCTCTCTTTTCTTTTTTTTAAGACCGTAAGCCGGATTGGGCAGACTTCAGGTTTGCGGGACCTACTTTTGTTAACTTCTGTAAACTGCCCAGAGAGCTTCGTCTGTGGGGTGGTATAGAAATGCAATAAATAAATTTTGTTTCTGACTAGCACCCTGAGATCCACCAATTGGAGCCCAATGCAAAGGATATACACTGAGAATTAAGAATCCAGAACCCAGGGTTTTATTTTGAGTACTGGAGCTGAAGGGAGCACCCAGTCCTTCCACGCAAAAATCCACATCTAGTTACTCAAAGCTTTCTTCATTTTGTTGCTGCTATTATTCAACAGCTGAGAGTCAGACATTCTTGCCGATCTACTGGAAAATCACCCAGAAATCTACCTTCTGCCCACTCTTGCTGTAAGCCAGCCAGAGTATTTTAAAATCACCAAGGCAGAATGTAAACATTTTAAAATAAATATGCAAACAAACGTTAAAATCTGATCTTAACAGCAGCGTGAAAACTCCATTTCAGAAAATATATTCAGCCTGCCCATGCTGAGGAACGGGATGATTTGGGGGCGGGGGACGGACTTCGCCTGTGGAATTTCTGCCTATCACACATTTCTGTCTTGCTAAAGAGGGGGGCAGGCGGCCTAGGGCTACTCCCCAAATAGGCAGCCCCATTAATTCTATAGGGGACCCCCATACAGAGCATAACCATATCCCCTTCCACGAAGACAGCGCCTCCCCCATCATCCTCCAAGTACAAACGCATCTATTCTTCCGACAAACCACTAATATATACACCCCCCCCCCCGACCGCCTTCCCTCTGCCACAATAACCCAGTTGGCCCAGCTTCCAGTACCAGAGAGGGCCGCGGCTTCTCCTCCCAAGAAGGCCGCCCCGGCAGCGCAGCTCAGCGCAGCGCAGCGCCGCTCCTCTCCCAGCCCCTCCGACTCGGTCGGCGTCACCGGCAGCAACCTGAGGCCTCCGCAAAGCAGGCCCGGTGGCACCAAAGAGGAACAGACGCCCCTGCCATAGAGCCCAAGCCAGTACTTCCGGTTCCTGATTGCCGCTCGTCAAATCCACCACACGAGGGACTAGAGTGATCGAAAGCACGTCGGAACCCGACGCTGGGAACAAACAGATGACACCCTCAAAGAAAATAGGCAGGGGTGGTAGATAGGCTGCTTCCCGCGGCGGTGCTTTGAAATACGCTCACGCCCCGCATCGCCACCCTCACCGCGGCTCACTTGAGGAGCTCTTCGGGGCCCTGTTGGGACGGGCCCTTGGGTGCTATTTAGTTGTTGTTAAAGGCAAGGGCAGCTGGGCTGTCGTGGGAGCGCGGGGAGGAAGAAGTGCGGAGAACCGGTTTGACGGTCACGGGGCTCTTCTAGGCGCAGAGCCTTACTGGGTCGAAATGTGTTGACCCCGCCGAAAGAAAAAGAAATCGTCCAGCCCACTTTCCTGTTTCTTTTTTTATGACGGAGGCCTTGGTTATTTCAAAGAACGGCAACGAGACGGAGCTCTTCTCTAACCCACTATATCGTTTTAGGGCGCAATCCTACGCATCTTGAGGCAAGAAAAGAAGTCCTACAGCCCCCAGCATTCCCCAGCCAGCCACGCCGGGTTGCGTAGGGTTGCATCCTTGGTTGTGTTGCAAATGGGGATGCAGTCTGGGGAATGCTGGGGGTTGTGGACATTTTTTCTTATCTAAACACGCGTAGGATTGCGTCCCTGCTTTGAACTTTCTTTCACGGGTTAGCGCCTGTGGGCTTCCAACGACTGGGTGTATTCTTGGAGCGCTTCGACTGGGGACCGGCGCTATCGCCGCAAACCCGACGCGACTGTAACTCCCTTGAGTGTCTGCACCGCCTCGCTCAGGCGACGAAATGGCGCAGGGAAGAGGGAGCGCGTCGGGCGAGCCAGCGCCCCCCGCAGGTCGGCTGACGTAGAAGCAGCGGCAGCATCTCTATGCCCAAGAAAAGCCCCTTGGCAGGATTAATGCTTTCTGAGGGCTCTGATAAGAACAGCCACGTGAGATTCAGACTCTCCACTAACACGGGTTCCGCAGGCAAATGTGGCGTTCATTCCCTGGCATCTCTAGGGGCCCCCAGGCAAGGCTTCATGCGCGGAGCTTTAGGGAATATAGGATTACATATACGTCAGCCTTCCCCAACCTGGTGCCCTCGAGATGTCAGACAACTCCCAGCATCCCCCATGCTGGCTGGGGTTGATGGGAGTTGGAGTCCAACAACTTCTGGAGGGCCACTGGCTCCCCACCCGTTCTAGACAGAAGGCTCCTCTCTGTCAGAGGAAATTGTGCAGCTATTCTGTACTTTTTTTCTTGATGGGTTTTCTGTGGCAAGAAAACAAGGTGGGAAAACACGGGGGGTGGGGGTGGGATTTCAAGTGGAAGATGTCATCTGGACCGCCTGTAAATTCCAGTGAAAGAGGCAGGGCGACTGGACAGTAAAAAAAAAAAACTTGTCTGGAAGAGCCATCCGTCTGAAAGACCCTGTCTGTTTGAAACCCTGGAAAACAGTCAGTGTGTAGACCAGGGGTGTGTAACATGGGACAACATCTGGAGGCCACATCAGCCCCAGCCCCAGCCAACGTGGCCAGAGGTGCTGGCAGTTGTAATCCAGCAAAGAGGCAGCAGTTGGGGAAGGCGCTTATGTGTCCCAAAACAGAAAATACTCTCAGGTGCCTGAAAACAAATGTTGTATTATGCCCAACACATTTCGGAAAGGACTTTCCTTCTTCAGGGGCCACTTTCTCCAAATGTGTTGAAAAAAATCCAGTGATGCTTCTGTCTTAAAATGCTCAAAACATATTTTAAGACAAGCAGCATTGGAATTTATTTTTTTTTTAATTTAGTGACACATGGGGAGT
This sequence comes from Heloderma suspectum, assembly GCF_057233095.1. Classification (NCBI taxonomy): domain Eukaryota; kingdom Metazoa; phylum Chordata; class Lepidosauria; order Squamata; family Helodermatidae; genus Heloderma; species Heloderma suspectum. The sequence continues at coordinate 39,847,191 of NC_139461.1, read as the reverse complement.
TGTAATCCAGCAACATTTGGAGGGCAACAGGTTTCCCATCCCTGGTGCAGACAATATTAAGCTAGATAACCCAATGCTCTGACTACATGTAAAATAGTTTCCCATGCTTCCTAAGGGCTGTCTCTTAGGAATCGAGGCTATCAATGGCTACTAGTCCTGACAGCTATGTGCTACCTCCAGTACCAGAGGCAGTGAGCCTATGTACACCAGTTACTGGGGAACATGGGTGGGAGGGCAATGTTGCACTCATGCCCTGCTTGTGGGTTCCCAGTTGACAGTTGGGTGGCTACTGTGTGGACAGAATGCTGGACTAGATGGACCCTTGGTCTGATCCAGCATGGCTCTTATGTTCTTATCCCTTTCTACCAGTTGCCTTATACTAGACCGTAGAGGTCAGGCCACAATGCAACTTGCCCAACTTCACATCTTAACTAGTAGGCAAGCTCAAGGTACTTCTGCCGTTCATGTGTCAAATAGAGGAATGGGTGCCAGCTCTTTTCTGTCACCAGAAACCACAAAGTTGCTTTCAAGTGAGGCTCAGGAAGAGGCCCACCTTGTTGCGTTCACTGACACCCACAGGGCTTAATTTATAAAAAGCAGCAGAAATTGCAGATGGCACATTTACAGTCAGGGCCAGAAATATTGGAACAAGGATAACTGTTTTGGCAGTTGGCCTCTGTATACCACCACATTGAAGTTGAAAGGAAACACACCCAGATGGGAGCGAAGTCAGGACTTCCAGCTGTAATTCAAGGAGTTTGACAAAAGTGGGGCACTAACCATTCAGGAAGTACAGCCAGTGGCATACATACACCCCCATCATTGGTGGCTCATAAGTAATGGAACAAACCAACATAATCTCAAACTTAAAGATCGCCTTTAATACCTGGATGAAAATCCTTTGCAGTCAATGACTGCCTGAAGTCTGGAACCCATGGGCATGACCGAATGCTGAGTGTCCTCCCTTGAGATGCTTTGCCAGGCCTTTACTGCAGCTGACTTCAGCTGCTTGTTTGTGGGTCTTTCTGCCTTCAGTCTTGTCTTCAGTAAGTGAAAAGCATGCTCTGTTGGGTGGAGATCAGGTGACTGACTTGGCCATTGAAGAACATCCCACTTCTTTGCCTGGAGAAACTCTTGGGTAGCTTTTGCTGTATGTTTTGGGTCATTATCCATCTGCAGTATGAAGCGGTGCCCTATCAGTTCGGCAGCATTCGGCTGAATCTGAGCAGAAAGTAGAACCCTATACACTTCAGAATTCATCCTGCTGCTTTTATCAGCAGTCAGGTCATCAATAAACACCAGTGACCCAGCTCCATTGGCAGCCATACATGCCCATGCCATAACACTGCCTCCACCACGTTTGACAGATGATGGGGTATGCTTTGAATCATGAGCTGTTCCTTTCCTTCTCCACACTTTTCTCTTCCCATCATTCTGGTACAAGTTAATCTTGGTTTCATCAGTCCAAAGAATCTTATTCCAGAACTGGGCAGGCCTTTTTAGGTGTTTGCTGGCAAAGGCTAATCTGGCCTTTCTGTTCTTGAGAGTTACCAGTGGTTTGCACCTTGTTGTGAAGCCTCTATTTACATTCATAAAGCTGTCTCTTGACTGTAGATGTCGACAATGACATGTATACCTCCGCAAGAGTGTTCTTGACCTGGCTAGATGTTGTGAAAAGGTTCCTCTTCACCATGAGCAGAGTTCTGTGGCCACTCCCACTGTTTTTGCTCTCTCTCTGATGGGTTTTGTTTCCTCAGCCTAATGATGGCCTCCTTCACTCGCATGGACACCTCTTTGGAACCCCCAACATGAGGTCCAGTGAATAGCTACCACATGCAAATGTAACTCTCAGAACCACCTCCAGGCCTTTTCTCTGCTTGATTGGTCATGGGGTACCCAGGAAACAGGCCACACCTGGCCATGCAGCTGCTTGTCAGCCATTCTTTCCATTACGTATGAGCCACCAACGATGGGTGTGTGTGTGTGTATGCCACTGGCTGTACTTCCTGAATAGTTAGTGCCCCACTTTTGTCCAACCCCTTGAATTGCAGCTGAAAGTCCTGACTTTGCCCCCGTCTGGGTGTGTTTCCTTTCAAGTTCAATGTGGTGGTGTACAGAGGCCAACTGCCAAAACAGTTATCCTTGTTCTAATATTTCTGGCCCTGACTCTATACACTGTTCCAGCTGCATGGGGATGCCAGCCAACCATGGCAGGTGTTTTAAAAACCAAAATTGTATGCACAGAGATTTGCCTGAATGCTAAAAAGGTTTAAATAAAAGTCAGCACAATTATTTACCCGTTTGCCCATGCTTAAGCTGTGTATCCAGTGCATGAGCAAAAGGGTGTCAGGTCATTGAGGTTAGATCCACCCAATTTTACACATTGATACATGTGAGACTGCAGGGTGTGTGTGATTTCTTAATCATCAACCTCTTTCCCCCACCCCCAGCTCTGTTAAGCTCAAGTGACAGGATAGGTATAGATAGAACGGTGGTAGGTCAACCTTTTGGTCACAGGCACTTTTGGCAAGTTGAGAAACTGTCCTGGGAACCACCACAAAATGGCTGTCAACAGGAGGCATGATAAAGGTCAAGCAACCAGGCCAAAAGACTGAGTACAAGGTAGAGGTGGGGACTGAGCCCCAACACATTAAACAACTCCTTTGAACCCACATTTCCAACACCAACAGAAATCTATTCCAAAGCAATTCCAGCTGGTAAGAAAATGTGTTAAATAAAAAAGTGGGAGGGTAGGGCACCTTGGTGGGTGCCCAGTAAGTTGTCCATAGGTGCATTAGGAGTTGTAGACCAAAACAACAGGAGGGGCACAAGTTACCCACCCCCTGAGGCCAAGGATGGTTCCATATTAATATATATACCTTTGGGATATTTGGGTCTACTCTTGAAGTTCTCCAGTTGGGGAAAGAAACCCAAAGGCTTTCCTTGAAGTACAAGCTCAGATATCTGGATCATTCTGAAGGCATTCAACAAGTAAGCAGTGTATTAAAAATTATGACAGCCATTGAATTTTTTTCACAGTGCTTATATTTAACATAGTCACATGGTATTTATCACAAGTTATCCCCACCTTGCATATTTTTTTAAAAAAACTTCTTATACAAAACATAATAGGTTAAAAAACAGATCAAGACTGTATTGTGTTGGAAACAGAAACAAACAAACCCCAACTATCCTGAGGGTAATCTATTCCAGTAACAAAACAAAAACTAGGGAAGGGAGAAGAATCCAACACATATTGGATGAAAATCTACATTGAACAGGATCTACAGGGAGCTATAGAATTGTGAAAAAGTCTTACAAATAAATCCTACAAATTTGAGTTGGGTTCTGATTGAAATGTGGGATCATGATAAGACTTCATACCTTGTATATAGGAAGACCTTACCAGGACTCAGGGCACTGTGTAATTTATCATCAGGTAGAAGAATGTGGCAGGGAACGTTTGTACTCCATGGAACAGAGCAGTGATGAAGATTCCAATGGCTAAAAGATTAAACATTTAATGCCACATTTCCTCCTACACTTTTAGCAAACAAAAAGTCTATACTTTGATCCACGACAAGTGATGTGTTTTCCATTTTTAAGGTCCTGTACATTAAAAAAATAAAATAAAACCAAGTCTATGTCCACAATATTTACAGATCTCCTTCCAGCTGTTACAAACTATGGCTCTCAAGAGTGGCTGACTGATGTTTTAAAACATCAAGATCACAAATGTTCTATATGTTAAGGAGTTAGAGAATGCAGATTGCTATTAAAACAGAGGACAACTGTAGCTATTGTTTTCGACTCCTTTTTTTATGCCCCTCCAAAGCAGCAGCTGAAGCACTGATCACAAATCTTCTTCGCTTATCTTCTCAAACACACAGTCATCCTCATTTGATCTACTTGTCGACATCCTTTTTCTTGGCTTAAAACTAGAATGAAATATCTGCACAGAATCAAAAGTATAATATGTTACCTAAGAGCTCAAAAACCAAGAATATATGAAAAAACATCAGTATCAGATGAATAAAAGACTGCCTGAACCAAATCTATGAAGACAACAGCCAAATCAGGAGCATTAATAAAGAACTACAGAATTGTGTTGGGGATACCAACAGCTATGAGGAAGAGAGACACATTTTCTGAAAACCAGCAACTTTCAAGCATCTGATCCAACAGGTGTTATAGTAGTGTAGCAAATGGACTGAACCCACACACACAATGGCATCTTATATGAAGCAATGATATTTATATAACACTACAGTGTGTGTTCAGAGTGCTTCAGACCCATTGTCTCAATAATTCTTACAACCAGTATACAAGGGAGGTCAGAATATCACCACATTACAGACTGGGGGTGTAGGCGGTGCTGAGGTTGAGAAAATAGCAACTTGCTTTACAGGGCCCTAGTGAGTTTGTGGCAAATATAAGCTTTGTATCAACAACTTTCTCATTCACAGTCCAGCCGCTATGTTACATTACATCTTAAGGCTCACTACTTGACTGTATTCTTCAATAAGACTTGGTTATAATAATATCATATAGGATTACAATGAAGTTTCTAGCTTCTATTTTCCATGTCCACCCAGTTACGTAATTTAATTCACAAACCTGACTTGGATGGATGCTTGGTTTCTTAGGTTTATCTGGTTCAGGAAGTTCAATTTGCTAAAACAGATTGGTTAAATGTAAGAATCACTGTTGCACAGAAAGATAAACCACACACACACACACAGAGCCAGCAAGTAACTCAAGCTTATTGCCAGCGAAGGAACTTGCAACTGCACTACAGTACTAGCAATCTTACCCACACTTCTTGATCTTATGAGCATAATCTCCACTGATACCAAGCACCTTTGGCATCAGCCATATTTATTTATATGAATATCTGTTAGGGAAAAGTAGGTGTAAGCAACACTTTTTTTTTTTTTGCCTTGTTAAGGGGTGGGCCAATTTCTGCTGCGAACCTAGAATCTACAGATGGCAAACAAGACTCATTACTGAAAAAAATGGTTAACATTTCCCTGAATTAGATTTATGAATCTTATCCAATAGATGATTGTGCATTCTGTAATGCCACTATGGATCTAGGGCAGTCCAGAAGACAGTATTGGATCTGGATGTGAAAGAACTTGCTGGGCAACCTTGAGCAAATCTCTCCGTCCTAGTTTATTTATTAACAGATTTCTATATTGTCTTTCAGGACTTAGCTCCCATTTATAAAATGGGAGTATACATCCTGATCCTATGCATGTTTGCTTGGAAATGTATCTCGGCAAACACTGCACGCTTTGCTCCCAAGTGTGAATAGGAGTACAGCCATAGAGTGTTCTTGTCGGGATGCAAGACAGGGAAAAGGTGTGGAACCCTTTTTGGTCTGAGCATTTCATTCCTTCAGTGGGAATCTTCTGGGATGTGCATACCAGTGGTGGGCAAGGTTGGAGCCACCACCCCTCTCTCATAGACACACACCTTTTCATACTCCTTTTCCCTCTTCTCTCTGTCCCCTTCCTCCTTCTGCAGTTGCCTCCTCTCCTTGCTCCCCTGCTGCAATTTTTCAAGGGGGGAGTCGCAGCATATGGGTAGAGTAAGGTTAGCCCTTATCTCCCTAACAGTGACACTACCTGGAAGTACACCCCCCACACCAATTTGGGTTTTTAAATGCCTCAGGGAATAGGGTGGGGAAGCTGTGCGCCAGAGGTTCCCCACCCGATAAAAGAAACCCCTATTATCTGCGCACTCTTCTAAGAACTGGTAGACTACTCGAAGTAAAAACAATGGAATCCAGTGATATGCTCGAGATGGGTCATCTCCTGAGGGTTGGGTCAATGCAGCCAATAACTTCATGTCAATGGTTAGGCAGACTGGATTGGAAGCTTTGCTCACCATTTCTTGATCACCTTTGGTTGTTGTCATCAGCTGCTCTGATATTATCTTTTTTAAGCAACTGCTTAGGAGGAATGCCTACAAACAGGGAAAACTGCATTTGCATTTTAGGTTCTCATTAAACAGAAGATTCTTCTTTCACTGAACTGCTGTCAGGGTGGACACTGAACCCATAGAATCCCAGAGTAGTTCTGATTCTGAGGAAGAGCAGTCGCTCCTGGGAGAGGAGCACGCTCCTCTTTCCCAGGGCCAACAGCTGACGGAGATTCCTCCCACCAGCACTCCTAGCTTAGATAGCAGTCCAGGGAGTAACAGAGCGCGGATAGCAGACTTGGTGGACGCGCGATGCCGACGCAGAGAGCGGCGCCAGATGGAGGGTGCAGAAAGGCGTAGTGCCCGGTTGGCGCACAAACAACGGCTGCGCCCAGAGGATCCAAGGGAAAAGGGGAGGGACTCTCCCTAGTCCTTAAGTTCAGGGGTCTGCCAGTAATTCCCTTTCAAACAGGGACCATCCCTACAATAAATATTTTTAGATGCTGTGACCAGCACTGTACATAGTATTCTAAGTGTGGTTGCACCAAAGATTTGCATAAGAGCAGTATGATACTGGCAATTTTATTCTCAATTCCTTTCCCAATTATGCCGAACATGGAGTTTGCCTTTTTTACAGCAGCTGCACACTGGGCTGATATTTTCATTTTGCTGTCCATCACAACCCCAAGATCTCATTCTTGGCCAGTCACTGCTGGATCAGATCCCATCAAGTTAGAATTGAAGTTGGGATTTTTTGCCCCAATGTACATCACTTTATTCTTGCTTACATTGAACGGCATTTGCCATTTTGATGGCCATTCTCCCAGTTTGGAGAGATCCTTTTGGACTTCTTTACAATCTATTATTATTATTATTATTATTATTATTATTATTATTATTATTATTATTAACATTTCTATACCGCCCCACAGCCAAAGCTCTCTGGGAGGTTTACAAAAGTTAAAACATTAAAATACAATATACAAAGTTTAAAAACCATTTACATAAAACATATGGACAATATATACAAATGACATATAACTAAAAGCAACTTTGAACTAAAAATAATTTTTTAAAAATCCAACAATAAAACACAGCTTAAAACATGACTTAAAAATAGTATTCAAAGTCAGCAAATGGAACAAGATTTCTAAAAAGGGAAGGCCTGCTGGAATAATAGTCTTTAATGCCTGCTTAAAAACCTTCAACGAGGTCAGCAGGTGCATTTCAACTGGCAGGTCATTGCACAACTGAGGGGCGGCAAAGGAAAAGGTCCTCTTGTGTGTGGCTGCTGGTCTTGCATTAGGCAGCTGCAGCAGAGAGCCCTCAGAGGACCTTAGGTGGTGGATGGGGACATAGGGGAGAAGGCGCTCCTTACGGTACCTTGGACCTAGACCACGTAAGGCTTTTCTGTTTTAACCACCCTAAATAATTTGGTGTCATCGGCAAATTTGGCCACTTCATTGCTCACTCCTAATTCCAAATCATTTGTGAACATGCTGAAAAGCATTGGTCCCAGTACAGATCCCTGTGGGACCCCACTATTAACATCCCCCCATTGGGAGAATTTACTATTTATTCCTACTATCTGCTTTCTGTTCTTTAATCAGTTACTGATCCATAAGAGGACCTCTTCTCTTGTTCCATAACTGCTAAGTTTGCTCAGGAGTCTTTTGACTTAGTCAAAAGCCTTTTGGAAGTCCAAGTAAACAATGTCTAGACCCACAGCTAGAAGACTTAAGGCAATAATTTTAGGGTGTATATATAACTAAGTGGAAGAAAGGGGAGGGGCATAATTCAGTAGCAAGGTATATGCTATGCATGTAAAATGTCTCAGATTCAATTCCTGGGATTTTTAATTGAAATTAACTGCAGGACTGGGAAAGATTGGTGGCTGATGCCTTGTTGAGCCACTGGCAGTAGTGGGATAGGTGGGCTTATGTTCTGACTCGCTGTAGGGAAGCTTCATATGTTGAGATAAATCGATGTATAGACATGCCATTTCTGGGCACCGTCTCACACTGAGACACAAAGAGCTGTGGACAGCACTGATTGGCTGTCCCTTGTGTCAGTCACAAAGCCACCTTCTCAGAGCAGTTCTCCAATTGTAAACAAACACAACAGAGAAGGAAAAACCCTTAATTACAAAGTGGGGGTTAAAGAAATGCTTAAGGAGATATAAGGAGTCCACCAAGCACTGGCATGGTTAAGTCCCCAAACCCAAGCAGACAGCCTGCCTGAACATAGGAAGTGGGGGACATGCTAGGTTTCATTAAGGAAGCCATACACGTGGCAGTACAGGAGCAAAGGCAGGTAAAGCAGAGGTCACGCTGCAGCAAGACGAACCCCGGCACATACTTCCATTTCCAGGAACATCTGCACACTGCCTTTGTTTTGTTCTGAATGAGGGAAATAAATCATGCAAATGAAAAGGTACTTTGACACTGATGCACTTCTATAATACAGCTTAGATATAGGGAGAACATGCTTGTTTTGAACAGGGGAATAAGGAAGAGGATGACTTGCAGCTGCTACTTCAACTGAGGGGTTAACACATGCAACTGGCGTATGTATGTATGTATATGAGAGAGAAGAACGTAGTTCAGGCATGTGAAATCTGGTGCGTAGACACAGCAGGAGTGCTTAACCATGCCCACTGCTGCTTCTCTGCTCCAAAACTCCCACCAAACTGTTTTGCCCCTCATGGAGAAAATGCACAGGCAAACCCACATTTTGAACCTGCAGCAGGGAAAAGCAGCTTGGGAGGATGATTTGAGCAGGGAAGCTGCAGTCTGGGGAAGGGTTAAGCACCCCCACCCTGCTGCTTCTTTGCTCAAAGCAAGAGTGCAGAATCTCAGGCCAGAGCGCCAAAGCCAGCCCTCTGGAGCTCCCCACATGGCCACATCCCCTTCCCATGGCCACACCCCCTTCCTAACAACTACCAACTCTGCACCTGGCTTGGTGGTTTCCAAGCTTTTCCCCCATTCTGAAAGGCTGAACTGCCTCTCCTAAAGCTTAATCACTGGCAGTAAGAGCTTTAAGCAAAAATATACTGGTGGCTACCAGGAAGAGGGCCTTTTCTGCTTTGGCACCCCGGCTGTGGAATGAACTCCCTAGAGATGTTTGTGTACAACCTACGTTGTACTCCTTTTGGCGCCAGGTGAAGACTTAGCACTCTTAGTCTTTTAGCTCTGCTGTTTTAAATCTGTATTTTAAATCTCTGCATTGCTGCTAAGTTTCATTCTGGTTGTACTTTGATATTGTAGTTTTAAGCTTTCATATTTTATAATTTCTTCTGTACTTTGCGGTTTTAATTTGTGAGCCACCCACAGAGCTTGAGCTATAGAAATGAAATAAATATGTATGTTTTAATTTTGGTCCCACCCACCACTGGAATGCATCCCTAAAAACTTTTCCAAAATGGAATTCAGCTGTTGGGCTGAAAGAGGTTCTGCACCCCTGCTCTAAAGTTCCTCTTCCCAAAGCCATTTAAACAACCAACAACAACCACAGGGGCTGTAATCCAGGCATGTATACTGCACATGTAGAGTGACTGTAATTCACCCCTCCTCCTTTGAAAAGCACCACAACAAACCTGCTTTGTGTTAAAAGCAATCCATTTCCATGTGTCAGAATCATTATACTCAAACCTGAGCTCCAAGAACTGGTCAAGTCCCTGGCCTGCAATAGATCCCTGAGCAGATAAAAGAAGAAAGGGAAAAAAAGATATTATGACACAGTAGTATTAATTCAGAGATTCTCCAGTCCATGCTGCTGCCCAATCACACCTACACTAAAATTGTGGATCTCTCCATTGATCCTATAGGCAGGCCTCACAGCACAAGCTCTTTTTCTCACCTGTGAGAGAGAACATGCGGTGCTGCTCCATCAAGCCCCTTCCCGCCCACCACATCATGCCCCACTTCCATTTCCCCCATCACACGCCCCCCTTCTCCTTATGTTTGGCTCTATGGATACCTGCTTGGCTGGAAGAAGCAGCTGCAGGGCTCTCACAAGAGCTTGCCTGGGTCTCGCAAGAGCCCCGCAGCTGCTGCTTCTGGCCGTACGGCTCTCCATAGAGCCGACCTGGCAAAGACAAACGTAAAGGGTAGCGGGCGGGAAGACAAGGGGAACAGAGAGCAGGTGGCTGCTCCAGAGAGCCCCGCCAGCTGTGCTCTTGCTATGGCAAATGCTATGGTGGGAGAGTGGCTTGTGGAGCTCCCCAGAGCACCCACTGAAGACAGTAGGGGAGAGGCGCAATGCACCACTCCTCCTGCTCCGCTGCCTGATGTGGAGCCTCATCCTGCTTCATGGGAGGGCCAGCTCTGAGCTCTCACTTCCTCTTCAGGGAATGAAAAGTGTCTAAAGACTGTGCCTATCAGTTTAGTCTATGGTTGAGAACAGCTGAGACACAGAATGTTAGGGTGTTGGTTGAAAACTGGAGGGCAGGATGATACGAGGAAAATGGCCTGCTTAAGCTCATGAACTGCTTATACTAAATATTAAGGGTGTCAGGGTGGACACTGAGCCCATAGAATCCCAGAGTAGTTCTGATTCTGAGGAAGAGCAGTCACTCCTGGGAGAGGAGCGCGCTCCTCTTTCCCAGGGCCCACAGCTGACGGAGATTCCTCCCACCGGCATTCCTAGATTAGACAGCAGTCCAGGGAGTGACCGAGCGCGGGAAGTAGTCTTGGTGGACGCGCGACGCCGAGAGGGGCGCCAAATGGAGGGCGCAGAAAGGAGGCGTAGTGCCCGGTTGGCGCGCAAACAACGGCTGCGCCCAGAGGATCCAAGGGAAAAGGGGAGGGGCTCTCCCTAGTCCTTAAGTTCAGGGGTCTGCCAGTAATTCCCTTTCAAACGGGGACCAACTGTTCCAACTTAGGGCATAGGTACTCTGCTGCTCAGATCTAGTTGCTACCTGTAGAGTTATTAAGTTGTAAAAGAAGAATAAAGCTTTGAAAAGAATCCCTTTGTCTGTGCCTGGACTTGGCTACTGGATTAGACTGAGAGAGGCCTCCAAGGAGCCCTTGACAAAGGGTGGGAGAGAGTGCAATCATGTGCAAGGCTGAAAAACACCCCTCCGTGCATGATGCAGGAATATTTCAGGAAGAAGGAAATCCCCCCACCCCCCGCTTTTTCAAACCTGAGCCATATAATAGAGATAGGAAAGGACTTGGGGTGTGGGAGTGGCCTATGATGTGTCAACGCCAATACATGGATCCTGTCCAAGGCTGGATGGAGTGCTGAATAGGAACACTCCTCCTAGGCTGTGGGGATATATTTATTTATTTAAGCTACTTCTATACGGCTTGACACCCCAGGATTTCCAAGCAGTTTACATCAAAACCTATTGTATATAAAAACAGTATAAAACAATAAATACCTCAAAAGTGTTACAACAAAAGCAGTAAAACAGAGCAGTGTCATGACTGATTACAAGTCAGGGGAAGCCTAAGTGAACAAATGTGTTTTCAAGAAATGTCTGAAGCTGCCAGTTTCTGCCTCTTGAACTGCACATGGAAGAGTGTTCCAAAGGGTGGCTGCTGCTACCAAGAAGGCCCACTGCCAAGAAATCCATTTTCCATTTTCAGAGAGCTTCGGCTATTGGGCGGTATAGAAATGAAATGAATAAATAAATAAAATTCTTTTTGACAGCTAGCTGCCTGTAAAAACTCAATTTCATGAAGATGGGCCTGCACACACCGGTTAAACCACCTGAGTGTGTTATTTTGTGCTGTTTTGGCTTCAAGGCCTCCAAGGCTAAATTAGACTGAATGATTTCAGCTGGAACTCTGAGGATTTTCTACCCTCCACACCCACCAGAGAGCCTCGGAGAACTATTCAGCCAGCTAGTGACTGGCTAAGGAGGCTCACCTCACATGTGTAAAAGGCTTTTGAGTATAAAACAAGGGAGGGCTACGGCTGCCCTTTGCCTTTGTTCTCTTTCTCTTGCTTTTGGCTTGTGACTCTCAGGATCACAGTTGGGGTCCTGTCCTATTTGAAGACCTGTGCTTAGGTGTGTATAGGCAGCTTTATTGTTTTTGCCTTTAAGAACTGTTTTCAAAGAATGCTCTGTTTTGTTGTGTTATTCCTTTTCCCTTTTGTAAATAAATGTACCACCTGTCATAACTGAAAGTGTGTGCTTTTTTCCAGTTAAGCCTTTGTACTAAGTCCTGAGTCTTCTGCTTGGTTATTGCTACTGTTTAAGGTTTCAGGTCTAGGACTTGGAAACAGAGGGTGCTGGCTTATTTCTTAAGCTGTAGGGCTGTCCTGTAAGGTCTGAAAGTCCCCTGGCTCAGGCTGAGGTGGACGTAAGAGGTGGTGGCAGCTTCCTTTGCAGGATTGTTGTTCAGCCCAAGCAAGCCTTTGTCCCTGCCTACACTGCTGAGAGTTAAGGCAACCCACTTACATGCCATTATCTGATGACACTGTTGGCTGTGGAATGACCAATAAGGCCTTCTTGAAAGACCTCGGGGGTCAATTTGGTGTGTATAGGTGAAGGTGGTCAGCAATACTGCAACATTTTGTTGCAGATCCCACTTGCAATAATCTAAAACTAAAAGACTGCCTTTTTCAGAACTATTTTGAATATGCAAATTTATGTATATTCAATAAGTTAAACCCCATGATTAATTGATCAAAATCTCTTTAATTAGGTGACAGCCCTAACTGGGGAAAAGTAGGTATCAGCTGGCCTTTTCCATGTGCTCATAAGACCAGTGTGGGCTGTTTCTCTGTATGAACCAGAAAGGCATCCCAGCGGCAAAAGGCGCTAGCTTATCTCTGGGATGTGTCTTGCCCTCCCAGTGGTGTGCTACCCTGCTAAACCTGGAGTGCAGGAAGCCACCATCTCTGGACAAGCACTCAGTCGCTCAGAGCGTTTAGGCCTGTTTGCCTTCATGTTAAAAAAATCCTACAAAGGACATTTCCTATTGTGTAGCAGACCACCATCTGCAATAGTTGCACATGTGAGCTTCTGGCTGCATGTACACAGGCTGGGAATCCACAATGAAATAGTTTCTTCCCGTCACGTGTACATGCAGCAAGGCATTCGCACAAAGGCAATCTACACATGGGTTGTGTGTTATTCCCTACACAGAAGGCACGTCCGTTTAAGGATTTTTCTAAGGCATGTAACATGACTCCCTTTAAGGCAGGAGAATGAAAATCAGAACAAGAACGTCAGCATTAAGCAGGCTTTTTAAGTATATGGAAGATGTGAAAGTCGCTCACAAAGTACTTACTAGAAATGTGACCTGCCAGCACCTCAGCCTGTTGATCTTGAAGCTGACCTCTTGGATCTGGTTACTAGGCAGCTTTATGCAGCAGCTAATCTCGTTATTTCCCACATGAATAGCAGCAGTACAGCCTACTTCAGGATAGTCACAGGCGCAAGGATCAAGCTGTATATATCCGTAATGCTGGACGTCCCGAACAAGCTCTAAAAACTGCACAAGAGAAACAGAAACTGGAGAACAGTGAGTTATATACACATGATGCAGGAAGGTGGCATGGGTTAGCAACTTCACTGAGTGCCTGGAAGCCACAGATTCCACTGTTATCCGTATAATCTGACCAAACCCCCAAATTACTGAGGGACACATTCCACATTGAAACTTCATTCAGGAATTCTAGCGGTCACGTCGAAATTATAAATCTCAGATGTCAGGTGGGAACGATTAATAGTTTGAAAAGAATGTGTATAGCAATATTCCAGGAGAAGCTCAGCAGTGCAAATGTAATTCTATAGCTGTGTGAAAATGGCCTCTCGAATTTCTCTACCCTATTTGTAGGCAGAGAAATTGGGGGCAGGGGGGGAACATGACCATTTCACCGAATTTCTTCAGGAGGAGGAGAAACTGTTCCACAGAGGTGGGGCTCACCATTAGCAGTGGTTGTAGCATAGTTTCTTTCTTTTCTCCTAATGGTTTCTGGTTTTTGTGCTGTCACTGCCAAGGTTGCCGTGTGTGCTTTTTCATTCTCTTACACACCTCTCCCTCACTGTGCAGCCTCCTGGGCTGCTCACACTTCCTGATCTGAAAAAGCCCTATGGGAGGAGTTACCTCATGACATCCTCCCCTGAGCTTTAGTTGAAGTGCAGGAAGCTGGGGATGCTACTGGAGACGTAAATGTACAATAGAAGACAGGACACACACACACACTCCCTGGCCACCTCATAAGTAAGGTAAGCACAAGAATCCTAAATCCCATCCATGAGAACTTCTCTGAAACTTTCTTCTGCTTTGAACATTTTTTTGAAAGCAATTTATTTTCTCTCAAATTGAATGAAAATGGTTGGAAAAAATGTAGAAGACATTTTCAGTTCAGCACTATTTCATTATCCGTGCTAGTAACTTGCATCAATCACTCCTTCCCGGTATCTTCACAAACAGGAGTAACTGGAAACAACACTCCCATGTTTCTGAACTGTAACATGAGAACCAGTTTCAAGTCATCAGAAATTACTGCTTAATCCGGAAAAGTCTAAAAATTAGTAATTGCTCTATTCTTATATGCAATCTGTACTCCTGCTTTGCATCTTTCAGTGTACAAGTACTACAGAAAGTGCTATAAAGATGACCTAGTCTATCTCTGTTGCCTCTCTTCTATGCGTACTGGAGGATACATTTTCCCTGTGAAGCAAATACATGCCACAATAGGAGTGCCATCTGAAGGAATGTCATTGTTCCAGTGGGGAAATGCACACACAGACACATGCTTACAAAAATGCCAGTGCAACAGCTACAATGGACTTGGGTCTGCCTCTATCTATATGTTCAATTACCATCTCAAGCAGCATTTCAACCACAATCACACCTTACAGGTTTTTATAAAAACAAAAAAGGGAAGCATGAGAGGAAAGGGTTCATCTCCTCTCCCCATGGTCTCAATCCTGATCTTTCCTGCTGCAGATGCTATTTTCAAACTACGCATTTAACATTTAGGGTTGGTAGTTTTGACAATTGGTCATTCATTGTTAATGAGTAAATTCCACATTTAATACTCTTGGAAGAGTGTGGATATGGGATATTTTTTCTAGGCAAAGTTGAAGAATACAACCAGCTTTGTAGGCAGGTGCCCTCTCTAGTATCTTCACACAATAGCATATACTCGGAAAAAAGGTGGGGTCACCATTTTAAAATTGTGTTACCTTCATTTTGTTTGGTGCTTTTTGTAGCATTTGAAGCTTCTGCATTTGTCCGTCAGTAAGCTTGATCCAGTTCTTCTCTATTTCCTGTACAACCTTTTTATGTAAAAAAATAATAATACAAAGGCAAAAGCTATACCACTAAGATGCAAGAAGCCAATGAACTTCTCCAACTGCCAATCCTGCTGTTCCATATGGGATCAGGTTCTTCTAACATGGGCAGAACAGCAGTGGCACAGGGGGCAACAGCTGTGCAAGGAGTTCTCTGATGCAGCACAGTTGGTCTTACTCGCCCCACAGTAGTTACGGCAACAGGACTCTCCTCGTGTCACTGAAGTCCCACCATGGCCCCAAAGCAGTGCTGGTTGCAGGCAGCTACTCTGATGCTAGTACTACTGTCTGCACTGCTGCAACTCAGTGGCTGTCATGGGTGGAGCTGCTATATAAAAAAAGCCATAACATGCACTGCATTAAGAGGCCGCCAAACACTGATTTATTTTAGTGTATGGCTTAACTACAGCCCAACAGAGACACATATTAGGAGGATGTTCACACAGCCATTAAATACTTGTATTTTAATATTTATAACCCACCCTGTCCACATAGTCTCAAGGCAGGCAATCAGCTCAATACAAACCATGTTTAAAAATAGGATTTTATAATATTGTAACACAGACAGTACTAAAAAGACTTACTTATTTGCAGCTGTTAAAGGACTGTACTGACCCCTGAGCCGATAACTGCTGGAATACCCACCCTTCCTGCCAATGGTGCGCAGGGCTTGGGAGTAAATACATCACTACCATAAACTAGTGAGTGGAATCTGAAATATGACTCACTTAGGGCAGAGCTGGTTGCTTAAACCCAGATCCAGCATAACCACACAGAATCATGTGCCCCTGATTTTAACAGTGAAAAAGGGGGTACACATGTCAGGAGTGCTAAGCCCTCCCACCATCCACTGCTAAATTCACAGAAGCTGCTTTCCCCGTGAGCTTTTCCCCCAGCCAGACTCACTTCTAGTATTTCAGTATCCCAGTGCCTGGAAAGGTGGAAGGAAGAGGGTGTAGGGAGGTAAGCTATGGGGAGTGCTTCAGAGTCATTCATTAACACTCATTTTGCAGTTCACAGACCCCTTCTACTAGTCTTTATATCACCCTTCCCCAACCAGGCACTCTCTCCAGATATGTTGGACTGCAATTCCCACAATTCCCGGCCCACTGGGAATTGTGGGAGTTGTAGACGATCACATCTGGAGGGTATCTGGTTGGGGAAGGTTGTTCTTCATCAGGGGTGGGTAATGTCAGGAGGTCTGGGGGCAATTCCCCCCCCCAAATCTCCTCTGCCTTGGGTTCCTTGGAGGAAAAAAGGCAGGATATAAATGTAATAAATAAATACCTCCCCTCGCCACAGCACCACAAAACCTTTGGGGTGACTAAGGAGCAATAAAAGGGTCAAAATTACCTTCAAAATGAGCATGGGCTGCACTTTGCCCACCCGTATTCTACATGATTGTGTCAGATCTGGCTTAATAAACCCAGATTTGCTGCTCTCACATCTAGTTTGGCCATTATACTTCTTGTGTGCCTCACCTGTTTAATTATATATACATATATAATGCAGGTAGCAGGATGGAACTGGGAAGTTGTGCTTGTTCATGAAAGACCTACCTTTAAAACACAGCTTTAAATGAGTAAAGGTCAGTTTCATTTCATAATTATCTTTCAGAAGTAAAAATAGCACTTGTCTTAGAACATACCTGCATATGAAGTAAGCTCACTGAAGTTTTACAATCCATAAGAATTTTATCAAGGGAAGGGTCCATGTACCTGTCCCATGGCAATGGGGAAAACAATCAAACATGACACACAGCACAAACCACTGATCCAGTGATATATATGCAGAGAGAAATATAACTGAAATATTGTAGAAGAAGGTAACTCCAAAATTTGTGTTGAAACAGAATTGAAGGACATGTTCCTTAAACTCTGTTTAAACACACATTTTGGAGTTTGAAATTAATGTTCTTTAAATTCAGTATAAACACATATTTTGGAGCTGTGTGTGCGTGTGTTTGTGTGTTCCTTAAATTCAGTTTAAACACAAATTTTGGAGTTACCTTCTTTTATATGCCTACTACGTACTGGGAGGGTTAAGGCTGGGTTGCCAAGGAAGCTGACTTACTGATTAATATATTGTGTCATCAATTGCAAGGCTATATTCTCAGAACAGATGAAGAACCTACTGTTAAGTGCTGAGAAAAAATGCTGTGCCTACACATCCTTAAGTGGGCCTTTAATTCGTTCCAGTTAAAAGATTTTGACTAGCACTAGACTGTGCCCAAATTGCTCTAAAGACATTGGTCTCTACTCCAGACGTGGACAATCCATGAGTATCTTACTTCGTAATAGTATAAATGTTGGAAACTGCACAACTTAGGTCAAGGAAGATACATATCAAAGATCCACTGGAATCCATCAATGTAGAAAGCTGAATTTACTGGTGCTCAGCTAATGTGAACTGAACTCTACTCCTCCCTACCCCAGCACCACTATCTTTTCATGCATCTTGCTAATTCCACTTCAGTTTCCTGCTCACCACTTTCTGATCCCAATCTTACAAGGCGATTCTTTCATGCTCCGAAGGCTCACATAGGGAAGTTCAAATTCTGCCAGTTTTTTCAGTACTAGAGGGGTAGGGGAGAGGAAATAAAGACGACAATTACTGAAACACTATTAGAAGGGAAGCTGTTATATTTCAGTTGTACCTGTTCTATATAAGGTGGTTTGTACTCGGTGCTTCTTATTCTAAATCAATCCACGTCTTGTGCCTAGAGATGCTGAATTCTGTGACCTATGCAAATTATGCAAACTAAGCAACTTTGCACAATTTATTCTTGTTTTACTAATCATAGCAAGATGCCTTGCACAGAGTCAGACAGCTGGTCTACCTAGCTCAGCATTGTCAACACTGACTGTCAGCAGCTCTCCAGGGTTTCAAACAGGAGATGCCAAGGAATGAACCTGGGGTCTTCTCCATGCAAAGTATGTGGTCTACAACAGAGCTGCAGCTCCCAGTCATAGGGAAGGGCAAGGAGTTATGAAAAGCACCACTTCCAATTACTGCATATTTCATGCAGTAATGAAGCTTCCCCTCTAGCTTCCAATATACAAGTGGCCATTGCCCACACACTACAAGTTCGACTGAAAATATCAAATTAAGTTCACAGCTGTAAGGGCTAGAAACTGACTTTCCAAAAATAATCTCAGGAAGCTGAATTTGGTTTGCAAGGAAAATGCAATTTAGAGTTGGCCAATTCAGGTAAAATGGCGAATTATGGTTTGTCTCAAGCCAGAAAAGGGGATAGGGAATCTTCTCATCCGTATCAATTTCCTAGGTTTATTTATGCAGCTGTCTTTGAAGTTATGTATATCCAGCAGGTTACCTGAGACCTCCAAACATTCCAAGGAGACTTATGTCCTCTTTGGTATATGTCCTTCACAGGGAATAATCCAACTGCGTTACAATGAGCATTGTGGAATACAGATTCTGGCAGAAAGTGATGTGATACGCTGCCCGCATTGCCATTTCACTAGATAAAAGTGTCTGCAAGGTTCCAACTTGTCTCTTGTACTTTAAAAAATCTATATGAAGTTGTAGGGATTTGGAGTAAAGTGTCATCAGTACATGGATAATGCTCAGCTATATTTCTCCTTGTCATCTGGACTGGGCGAGACTGGAAGTGCTGAATTGGTGTTTGAGTTCAGTAATGGGCTGGATGAAGGACAACAAACTGAAGCTGATTCCCAACAAGTTGGGGGTGCTGTAGGTGGGTGATTCTTGTGTCCATGGAGCTGGGGGCTCAACCTGTTCAGGAGAGTGTGCGGCACTCCCCTGAAAGAGCAGGTTCACTGTCTGGGATACTCCTGAATGCTGCTTTGTCATTAGAGACTCAGCCAGCCTCTGTAGCAGGAGTACCTTTTACCAGCTATGGCTGCAACCACTCCTGCACAGGGACAGTCTGGCCACAGTTATCGATGTGCTGCTAGCCTCCCAATTGGTTTACCGCAATGCATTAGAGCCAGTGTGGTGTACTGGTTAGAGTGTTGGACTGGGACTCAGGAAACCCAGGTTCTAGTCCCCACTTGGCCATGAAACTCACTGGGTGACTTTGGGCCAGTCACTGACTCTCAGCCTAACCTACCTCACAGGGTTGTTGTGAGGATAAAATGGAGGAGGAGGAGGATCATATATGCTGCCTTGGGCTCCTTGGAGGAAAGGTAGGATATAAATGTAACAAAGAAATAATAAAATTATATGTGGAGCTGCCTGTGAAGATAGTTAGGAAGCTTCAATTATTACAGAATAGTGTCCACAATTTTGACCAGTACTGCTTATTCTGATCATACCACACGGATAATGGAAAAGCTTCACTGGTTGCCTGTTCCCTTCCAAGCCCAACTCAAAGCGCTGGTGCTCACCTTTAATGCCTGGAATGGCTTGGAGCCATGTACCCAAAGTCCTGTATCAACATGTCTGTGCTTAGAATCAAATGAGGCCCTTCTCTGTGCACCTCCTCCACTGGGGGTGAGGCAGATTCTGTTTTATGGCAGTGCATTTTAACTAATTATGAACCACCCCAAAATGGAAGGGTAGTATGCAAGTATTTTAAATAAAATAAAATTTAAAAAAAGGTGGTATTGGAAATGAGTCTGAATAAACACAAGGACGGAGGTTCAGTGAGAGAGGGCATGACAGAGTCATCAGCAGGAGTTAGGAATATAACTTAAACCCTCTTATCTTCAAACTACTTAATGTGAAGAGAGGACGTTTAAGGGAATCAGCCTGCTGACTTCTATTATCTTTGGTTTCAGCATATAAAATGGATGATGATTACATTAACATCACTCATGGTCGGGCAGGGCTGAGGAAGTCATCCAAGAATTCAGATCACAAGAAGTTCAATAAGGTTCTCTAAAGGCTACAGAAGCCTTCCTTAACCTGGTGCTCTCCAGATATGTTGGACTACAACTCCCAGAATCTAGCTGGGGGATTCTGGGAGATGAAGCCCAACACATCTGGAGGGCGCCAGGTCGGGGAAGGCTGGGCTAGAGCATATAAGGCAAAAACATGTTCTTGAAGAAGTCCACATGCAGTAGGACAAATAAGATAAACCAATAAGATAAATCAAAGATAAACCAACCAAGGCTCTGTAGGATGTGTACACATCTTTCAAAACACACATTTGATTCCCTTACACCATACATTTCTAGCATGCACCTGCTAAAAACAACTTGTGAATCAAGCAACCCCAATGTTTTCTAACTTAAAATAAGAGGAAGAGAGGAAAATGGGTGTTCCCATGAAAGCAAACTAAAAAATGCTGCATTTTATATTTTAAAGGATTTATATCTAAGAAATGCAAGTTCCAAGCTTTGTTTTAAATTCTAAAGCTAGCCAAGGGAAAAACCAGAGTGTGGTCATGATGTTATTTCCACATAGCCATCACCCATAAGGGTTTTCCACATTATACAAATGGAAAGAAATGTGAATGCAGCGCCTAGTGTACTACTGCTATACAAAGCACTTCTTACCAGACAGCTCTCCATTGTTGTGATCTTGAATAAGAAATAAGCTGAAATATCCTATTAGTTCTCTTGAAAGCTCGATCTTGTATGATACTACCTGGGAGGTGGGAAAAAAAAAGAAGTACTGTCACCACGGATTGAGAACAAGTCTAGAGCAGCCTACACTAACCTGGTGCCCTCGAGATGTGTTGGACTACAACTCCCAGCATCCCCCAGCCACCATGGTCCAACACAGCTTGAGGGCACCAGGTTGGGGAAGGCTGGTCTAGACAATACTTATTTAAAATAGCTTTTACAATAGGATGAAATAGAAAAATTAAACAAATAAGGGAACAGTCCTCTGGCCCCTAAGCGTCTGAGGGGGCCATAGGATATTTTGGATTCCCAAATCTGAGGGTGGAGACAGTGCTCTGACCTCAGAGGAGGGAATCTACACTCCACCAGCTCCCACTGACACAGAAAGAACCGCTCCAGCTGCCTCTCCAGAGGTTGGGAACTCAACCTCGGAGAGGAATTAAAGGAGGTGTTCCAGTGGCCGGGGAGGGGAGGAGACTGGAGAGGCCAGGACATGAGCTACCCTGAGGCATCTCCAGCCTCCTTCTCTCCCTCTCTGAAGTGTCCCAGAAAAAAACCCATCTAGCAAAAATGCAGAGTGGGAGGTGATGATTGCTTCCACTGCTCCTCTTGATTGTAAGCCTCTGAGTTCAGAGATTTACAAGTATCAATGTTTACAAGCATAAGCAATAGGATTGCAGCTTAAATCTGTTTTTCCCCACAGAAGTTTAGAGAAATGAAATCACCGGGGTGATACCTTTTGGTGGATTAGCAGCAGTTTAGAGACATTGCAATTTTTGAGTTCTACAGAATTGTTCCTCATGAAAAATGAGTATGAAAAGCCTCTTACACGTCCACCTCGCTTATTCTATGGGTATGCCTGCACCAGTTCTTTCCCCAGGAATCACTGCTACAATCCAAATAGCTTCCTCAGCAAACACCAAATAGGGCCCCAGATTGTGTCTCTGAGAAACAAGCACTTTCTTAAGCAGGTACTTTCTTCTCAACATTCTTTGAGGTATTTGAACAGACAGAACAATTAACATTGTATTGTTAGGTATCCACAAGGATGGAGAGCAGATTAAAGATACTGTGTTGGATCCATACTTAGTCATGCTTACAGCAGACCCACTGAAAATCAACAGGAGGTAAGTTTGTCATGACTAACTTGTCCCATTGATTTTCAAAAGGTCTGCTCTAGATAAAACTAAGTCTAGACAGAACCCACTTTTAACATATAAATATGATTTCTAAATATTCTTGTAAACGTTCAAAGGAAATACCATTGACTTTGTTTGTAAAATTACTTACCTCTAGCACTCTTTCAGCAGTATCTGAGGTCTGAATATCAATTCTGAGATATCTTCCATCAGCAAGATAAACATCCAGAAAGGCTCGCTGGCTTTGGATTTTAAATGTATCCTACAAGACACAAAAAACCATGGGATTGGAATACATGCATTTGTGGCCATTGTTACTGAAGAGGAAAACCTTCACCTCTTTACTTCAGAAAAAATTGTTAGATGTTGAGCAAATTGGGACAGAAGAGAGCATTTTATGTGAGAATATATGCACTGTATGTTAAGCCAAGAACCATGAAAAAATGGACAACACACCTTGACAAGTTTCAAGAAGCAGATGGCAATAAAATAAGGCTGCAACAATTAGTCAGTTGTGACTAAAGATGGTCCCTGAACACAAGCAATTGAAAACAAAGAATACTTTTCCAGAAGTAATTTTGATCATATGCAAATGTTATGCAGATTTAATTGAAATGCATAACTAGCTGATTAAATGTATTTTAGTGAAGTGACAACCCCACAATATAAACAACTGTTGTAGTCTTCAGATATTTAATTCTTCAGTTTTGTTTTCTCTTTCATATTATACTTTTATGATTAGAACAAGTAATTATTTTTGATTACAAAGATTGAGGAGGGTAAAGCAGCAGCTGCTCCTTATAGGCAGTTCATTTGCAGCCATTTATAGAATGGGATGGAAATCTGGACTGCGTGTTACATATTGCATGTTCTATCATGTTTCTGACAAGCTCTGGGGGGTTATTATCTTCAAATCAATAGTGGCATTTGGTATTCCCATTAAGGCTAAAAACCTATGCCCACTTACCAGAGTGCAAGCTCCATTGAACTCAAGAGGACTTATTTCTGAGTAGACACATATAAGATTGTGCAGGAAGTATCACAGACCAATAGATCCTAGTATGTATAGGATTTCCCACTGCTTTCAAAGTAATTTGATTTTCCACTGTTTTAAAAGTAATTTACATCTCATAAGATACGCTTAGAATTACAGCCTTACTTTGTTCAAAGTTAATGAACTCCATATATTCCAAATGACCATGCTCAAGCATGGAGTCTGTTCAGAGTTCAAAATTCAACACTGGAAATACGAGCTGTTTTATTTTTTTGTTGTAAAACAAAACCCATGATTGTATGTATGTTTCTTCCCCTAATCTTTCTATACAGTTCCTTTAAACACACGGTAATACATGTAGAGAGTCAGAGGACTTCAAACATATTTCTAAATTCAATATATATTTTCCTTTTTATACAAGCTCTTTTGTTTCTTCACTTCTTGCATCTAGGGGACAGGGACTGTCCTACCATGAGGCCAGGTGAGGTAGCATGTCTCAGGTGGCAAAATTTATAGATACCATTAAAGGGCAGCAATTTGTCAATGATGTAATTTGCTATATTTTTACTACCATGAGGGAAGGAGATTTCAAATTGGAGTTTCTGTCTCCGAGCTCCAAAATGTCTTGGGCCATTGATAAAATCCTTTAAAACGGTCAACAATTTATCACTGATGGAGCTGCCTTCTTCCCGCTACATTTCTGTGATTGTAGGGAGCTTGCAGCCCAGTTTCCAAAAGTCCTCAGTGAAAGACATTATTGAGGTCGAAAGTGATGGATTTCTTGGTGGTCAATTCTAGATTAGGGAAAAACACGAGAAGTGCTTTTTAAATTAAAAAAAAAAAAATGTAAAGTCCCTAAAAGGAACCTCCACCTGTGCACAGGACAAGCTGTAAAAGCAGCTTCAGATGTCAAGGGTACAAAGGACTAGAGCAGCCTCCCTCAACCTGGTGCCCTCCAGATGGTTTGCACTACAGTTCCCAACATTCCTGACCTTTGGCCATGCCGGCTAGAGCTGAAGTCCAAAGCATCAGGCGGGCACCAGGCTGGTTAGGGCTAGACTGGAGGATTGCCGACAGTAGTATAGAAACGTAATAAATAAAACAAAAATAAATGGGCCATGTGTCTCAAGCTCTTTTGGTTCCTTTCCAGACGGTAATACTGACACTCCAGCATCCCCAGATCTGGATAAAAAGTTAGTCTGGTTAAAGATTGCAGGGAAAGGAAGCTGGGGAATGGAAAGCCCTGATACTTGGAGGGCTCAGTTAAGGGGCCTTCCCAGATGACAAAAATCCCAGCAGCTGCACTTAGTCCTACTACACTGGCACCAAACCCAATCCAGTGACAAGTATCCTGATCCTGTCAAATGCTTGAAGAGGTTATCTTTGCTGCAGGAGTAAGTCTTTCTGCTTCCCACTACCAGGAGTGGAGAGAAGATATACACCCCTGCATGGAAGAAGGGAAGTGCACAGCCTCCAACAGTGAAAAGGGTCAGGGAGAAGAGTTGTTCCTGTGAGGTACAATAATCTCACAAATCCTGCCAGACTAATCTAATTTTTTGATCAGCTAACCTCCCTTGTGGACTGTGGGAATGCTGTGGACATAATATACTTCGACTTCAGCAAAGCTTTCAACAAAGTGGGCTAGATGAAACAACTATCAGGTGGATCCACACTTGGCTACAGAATCGGACTCAGTGTGTGCTTATCAATGGGATCTTCTCAAACTGGGGAGAGGTAATGAGTGAGGTATCGCAGGGCTCAGTCCTGGGCCCAGTGCTCCTCAACATTTTTATTAATGACTTGGATGAGGAGGTGCAGGGAATGCTCATCAAATCTGCAGATGACACAAAGTTGGGCGGGATAGCTAATACCCTGGAAGACAGAAACAAGATTCAAAGTGATCTTGATAGGCTGGAGCGCTGGGCACAAAACAACAGAATGAAATTTCATAGGGATAAATGCCAAGTTCTGTACCTAGGAAAATTAAACCAAATGCACAGTTACAAGATGGGCGATACTCAGCTCAACAATACTACAAGTGAGAAGGATCTTGGTATTGTTGTAGATCAGAAGCTGAATATGAGCCAACAATGTGATGCGGCTGCAAAAAAGGCAAATGCTATTTTGGGCTGCGTTAATAGAAGCATAGCTTCCAAATCCCGGGAAGTACTAGTTCCCCTCTACTCAGCACTGGTTAGGCCTCATCTGGAGTACTGTGTCCAGTTCTGGGCACCACACTTGAAGAAGGATGCAGACAAACTGGAGAGGGTTCAGAGGAGGGCAACAAAGATGATCAGGGGACTGGCAACAAAGCCCTATGAAGAGAGACTGAAAGAACTGGGCATGTTTAGCCTTGAGAAGAGAAGACTGAGGGGAGAGATGATAGTGCTCTTCAAGTACTTGAAAGGTTGTCACAGAGAGGAAGGCCAGGATTTCTTCTCGATCATCCCAGAGTGCAGGACATGAAATAATGGGCTCAAGTGACAGGAAGCTAGATTCTGGCTGAACATCAGGAAAAACCTCCTGACTATTAGAGCAATACGACAATGGAACCAATTACCTAAGGAGGTGGTGGGCTCTCTCACACTGGAGGCATTCAAGATGAAGCTGGACAGCCATCTGTCAGGGATGCTTTGACTTGGATTCCTGCACTGAGCAGGGGTTTGGACTCGATGGTCTTATAGGCCCCTTCCAACCCTACTATTCTATGATTTTATGAGGTGAGGGGAAGCTTCCCTTAGATGTGACTGGCGATTTGTTTGAGTGACAGAATGACAGTGCTCACCCTCTCATGAGCGTTATCTTCTCCATTTCACTGTTTGCATCACGAAGAATCCCTTGAGTTTGGCGAGACAGAGGTAATCCTTTTACACACAAGGAGTTGCTATCTCTATTGATAACCATAAGCACAAACTGTGCACCGTCCACATATGTATTCTAAACTATGCCACAAATTCAACATGAGAATGACAACAGCATAGGAATGACCTCCAGGCAGAAGGAGCAGGAGGTAGCACAGGCATTCGCCCAACTACTTACCATATGAACCCATAAAACTGCCTTGGTTGATTGTGCCACTCACTGCTGGCTCCAGGTTTTAGAGGGTCCTTGGGCAAGACCTGCTCAATGGGCTCCCCTTCCTGAGGGAGTCTACCTTTTCATCAGCATTCTCACCAGCTGCTCCTCCTCTTCCTCACGGTTGCTACCACTTGCTTGCTTTCCAGACAGAGAGCCCTTAAGAAAGCAG
This sequence comes from Heloderma suspectum, assembly GCF_057233095.1. NCBI lineage: Eukaryota > Metazoa > Chordata > Lepidosauria > Squamata > Helodermatidae > Heloderma > Heloderma suspectum. Next base: position 39,821,075 of record NC_139461.1, on the reverse strand, counting down.
GTGGTGGCATCTATGATCACATAAACACCATTGTCTGGGCCAAAGAGAGGGGAATGTGAACAAGCAGGTGGCACTGTTGAAGAGGAGGAGCAGATCCAGGGGGTTCTTGTCAGTGGACCTGCAGCATGACGCCGGCCCAGTAACCATGATTGTCTGACTGATCATGGCCCTCCAAGGTCTCAAGCAGAGATCGTTTCCAGCCTTCCTGTCATGGACTGCTCAACTAAAAGCTGTTTGAACACGACCTTATCAAACAAGCTAATAAGACCCTATGATTTTTATGATACATAACTGGTTTTTTTGGTGATGTTGGTGCTGAAGAATTAGCACTAATGCTCATTTGCAAACAGGAACAAAGTTCTCCTATATAAAATCTGATTCCATTGAGGAGTGGATGATGGAATAAAAGTGGCCTGACAATCCATGAAACAGAACAAATTTAACAAAATCCATACATGCCTAATACCTTTTTCCTGTGGAGGTCCACATTACTTTGGTCGAAACCTGTTGGGTCCACACTCTAGTAGTGGGCAGGGCCAGAGCCAAAGTGGGTTAGTTTTAAAACTAGGCTGAGGTGTGCATGTGACTCTCGGACCAGATGTTCCCCACCTTGGTGTACAGGATTGCAGCCTAAGGATACAATCCTATGCATGTTCAGCCTGAAAAATGTCCTTCCACTCTCAGCATCCCTCAGCCAGCCATGCTGGGACTTGTAGGACTTCTTTCTTTCTAAACATGCATAAGATTGTGCCCTAAATTTCTTAATTGGAACGAAGTACCACTGAAGTTGGTGAGGCTTACGTTCAAGAAAGGTAAGTGCTCATTTGCGCAAGTGTGCATTTGTGTAACACCCCCACCCGCCAGTAAAAAACTGGTCTGAAAGTCTGTGCGACTTGGAGAAAGCCAGTCTGCTGTGGAATCCAGTTTGGAGTGATAGAAATCCAAACTCATTTGAATCTGTTGCGGATCTCTCTGACATCCCTACCTGCTATACACACTTACCTGGAAGTACGTCCCATTGAACTAAAAGGGGCTTATTCTGAGTAGAGAGGTATAGAATTGCACTGTTAAGAGCAATATCGAAAACACACCAGTCCTCCAGTAACTGGAGCACCTGTTCACTGGAGCTGAATTTGTTTGATCATTTGTAAATCAAGCTGGGTCTTTCTGTATAAAGACATGCACGTAGAGAAATAACCTCTCTCTTTTTTACTTTCAACTGAAATGATAGGAATGAACTGTTAGAAACAAAAGCACAAGATTTTATGACAACAGGCAATATTTATCTTGAGAAACCACGTTATACTGTCTCTCTTACTTATTCGGGGTTTTCAATCCTGCGCTGGATATATATGGCCGTTACATTTATGCAACAACCTCTACTAACAAATGTTCTCAGGTCATACTGTGCTGGTAGAAATTTGTTATTTTAAGGAGGGGAGAAAAGGTAACAGCAAGTTTGTCAATTTTACAACTCCTTTTGTTTACGCCACTATTACAGAAAGCCTCTGGATCTTCCATAACATATTTTACAAGACATTATCACTGAATATCAGGACATCTCTATTAAAAACATTTCACAAGTATCTTTAGTACTGAAATTAATGTTTACTTAGCCTTCGACTGCTCTTTTTAAATGCACTTAAAGTACAAAATGAAATACAATGGAATCTTGCTGTATACACAGAATTTACAATCCCTTCCATAAATCAGCTTTCCTATTAAAAAATGACATGCAGAGATTTATGCTACATTTTTGGCATCACATGTAGCATTACCACATGAGTGCCAGCTAATCCAAAGGCATGCTGTGGAAGTTATCAGCATACCTCTGCATGAGATTGCACCAGCAGACAGGAGAAAAAAGTATTAGTGTTGGATCACTAGAATGGGCAACATCTGAGCTTCTGGGCAGGCAAATGCATTTGAATTGTCACTCTTTACTGTCAAAAGAGCAAGTGTGGTGTGGTGGCTAGAGCGTTGGATTGGGAGTAGGGAGATCCGGGTTCTAGTCCCCACTTGGCCATGGAAGCTCACTGGGTGACTTTGGGCCAGTCACAGACTCAGTCCAACCTACCTCACAGGGTTGTCATTGTGAGGATAAAATGGAGAGGAGGATTATGTATGCTTGAAGGGGGGTTCCTTAGGAGGAAAAAAGGCAGGATATAAATGTAATAAATAAAAACAAAACAAAACCCACATTTGGGATATTCACCAACTATATAGAGAAATGAAAGTAGCAAATGGTTTCCATATAAAGTTATGAAACTAAGTTTATATGGAAACGATATCATTTATGATCTATATCCCTGGACACACTGGCCTGGTTTGCATATAATGGCAATCCAAGGTCTTCTGAAAACCTGGGTTACTGTGAGTGAACCAACATGCTAGTGCATGTGGCTTGATTGCTCCCACTTGGCTCCTCCTGCCAGTGGAAATGGCTAACCAAACCAGGGATGGCGCTTCCCTGGAAGAGGAGGGGAAACGGCCACAACCAGAAAATTTAAAAATGGCATAAGAACAGCAATACGATCAGTACGCTTGGAAAAAAAACCCCACAGCCTGCCAACCAGGGACTCTGTCAGTGGTAACACCCACACCCCTTCCCCCCAGTCAGCCAGTGAACTCAGGATGGAGACACAGCCCCAGCACACTTGCTGCAGCATAACACTCATGCAACAATAAAGATGACACCACGGCATCTGCACTTAATCAGCTCCAGTGGCACAGCTAGTCCCCAGGCATCCTGAGAGGCAGAGGTTCAAATCCTCTTACATTTCTCCCAACCGCTGTTTCATAAGCACAACACAGACAGAGGGAACAAGAAGATAGAGACCAGGTTCGCATGACTGGTGTGGCTCGTTGTGGCTTATTTCAACCATGACAAGCTGCGGCACCCATGGGCGCCATCCTGAAAATGCAAGCCGTGACCGTGTTCTATCATCTGAATTCAGCAGGCGTGGGTTGTGCAAAGGTTAAACAACCCTCGCAGAATCCATGGCCTGCTTTAGGGTTATGCGAGGGTTGTTTAACCCTCACACAACCCACCCTCTGCCAGGTTCAGGTGACACAACAAGCCACAGTCGCAACTTGAATATTCAAAAAGGCCGCTGGCAAGCGTCACAACCCACTGGAGCCACAGTGGGCTTAAATAAGCCACGGTGGGCTGTTTGACTTTCTGAACAGGCCCAGAGTGATAGCATAACAGCCTAGGTATGTCCGTCACTGGGGAATCTGACCTTTTTGGGGCTCGCTGGAATTCCATGGCGTGCCTGACTTGGCATGCATTTGCCGAGGAGCTCTTTATGAATTTTTTGTGTGTAGTAATTTGCACAAATAGAGATTTGCAAATAGAGATTTGCACACATTATGAAAATTAGCATAAATCTCAGTAGCAATTTGTGCAAATTTTGATAATTTGCACAAATCATAGCTCAAATCTGTGCAAATTAAAACATACCAAAAATCTGCTAGCTGGCCCAACTTGCTACAGGCCAAGTCGGGTCAGCTAGCAGAAAACAAACCGAAGTCCGGGGGGGGGGCCAAGCTGACGAAAGTTCGTTGACCTCCATCCCTCAACCGGATTCCTCCAACATCCCTACAATGGCCACATCACTCTCTGGGCAGGAGGCCTGCAGAAAGTATATGCAGCCCTCCTGGTATAACATTTCAAGACCCACCCAGGGAAGAAAACATTCTTTTGACAAGAAGCCAAGGGGAGGGGCCAGGCCATGCAACAAGGGAAGCCATGGACACTCACCAACAGCAGCAACGTCCAGTGGCTCACTGCACAAGGCACTGGGTTGGGAGGCAGGAGATGATAGTTCAAGCCCCACCAGGCGGAACGGGTGAATATGACCCCACTCCCTTTTTGCACAATAGAAAGTCATGTCAGGGTAAAGGGCAGTTAATAAACAGGTGGTGGTGTGCTGAAACTGGGTACTGAGTTACAACATACCCTATGCTCTGTAGTGGTGACATGGGCCAGATGGGGGTGGATAGTCTTTAACCCCCCCCCCAACTCCAATGGGAGGGAAATTCTTTCTGACAGGTCCAGTCCTGGTCCAAAGTCCCACCACTGATGGGGATGTGATAATAGGCTGGAAGAGTGTAGGATACAGCATGTGATTTTGCCCTATGTTGCCCCTGTCCTACCCACAGCTCTGCCTCATTTTAGCCATTCCACAAGTGTATCTCTGCTAGCAGAACAGCTACACCATCAAAGCGTTCCACTGGCATATCTGTCATGACAGCATCATAACTGGCCTTCCACCAAATCCTATTGCTCCTTAGCTAGCAGAACTTGAGTACAGGATTGGGCTCTTAAGCTTCTAAGATTTTTATTGGGCTCTTAAAAGTGCAGATTGCAAAAATTTGATCTGTACCTGTTGCATTTCATTGCCATTCAACTCCATCTACATTTTTTTCCTCATCATCCATGTATGTGCATCCCTGCCAACCGAAAATAACACTTCATGCATCTGCTAAAGCAGGCTCTAGTCCACAGAAGTTTATGCCATAAGAAATGTGTCAGTCTTTAAGGTGCCACAAGATCCTTTGTCACATCATTTAAATGTCCTTGCTCTCCATGTATTCATAAGGTATGGTTTTTATTGAATGCTCATGAGTATTGAGAAACTTATTGTTACTGAACTTTGCAATCATCTTCCCAACCTTGCTAAGCTCTCACCCCTCCATTATGACACCTGACCCCACCTTCTTGACTACACCCTGCTCGTAAGCTCTCAACCATGGAGGATACACAAATGGAGTGTTGCAATCTAAACTTCCAGCCTCGAAGTACATGCCAGACTGTAGCTGTCACCACCATTACAAGATAAAGGGATGGTGACATTTTCACATTAACACATCTATTGCTTCTCATCCCAGTACAACTGAAAGCTATTTACTTAATGCCCAACCCCAAGAAGTATGCCATCATTTAAATAACCTCACACAGAGTTCTCTAGTAATCATTTAGGGGCCAGAAAGACATCAGATCTTTCCCTGCCTACATACAGACTTTTCTGCTGCCAAAGAAAAAAAAGCTTTATAGGCATGAGGGTGGTAATGAGAATTATTAGACTGGAAACCTGCATGTCAAGAGCCCGTGTTATTTTTTTGTTTTTGTACAGTGCCTCTTATGTTTGAGGTGCGTTATAAATATAATTTATTACTGAATGTTAAGCCTGTCTTTTGGGCTGAAATCAGCTGAACTGCAAATATACAAGGTGGATTAAAGAAGTTCATTGGAAAAAAAGTAGTGTAATGTGTTCAGACCATTACACTCAAATGTAAAACAATTCAAACGCACTAACAAGTAAGGCTTCTGATGGAAATAAGAACCTGGGCTGGATGAAATCTTTCAGAAGGTACTGGAGTCTTAGAAGGGGGGGCAGTTAGTCCCCAGTTACTTTGGTTGCTGTTGCAGAACCACCTCCATGCAAGGGTTCTTTCAGTAGTCATTCCTGCTTTAAGAAGCTTGACCTGGGCAAACTGGAGAAATTATGTCCTCTTTCTAGCTTTTAAAAATTGAGTGAAACAGGGGAAGAGATGGCCATGCCCTGCAGCCAAGTGAAGCAGTCTGTGTCAGGTGGTAGAATTTAGGGAGGCAGATAAAGGCAGGGATTGATGTATGGATGGTAAAGTTAGACTTTTTAATGTGTTGGGTGTAGAACCGGGAGGAGGGGCACCATTTGGTGATCCACTTCAAGCAGCAGAATATATTGGAGTAGCACTGGGGTGAAGACCAATCTTTACCAGAGCTTTTGTGGTCTAGATCAGATTCTTATGATATTCTGATTCTAAACGCTGAACTGGAATTGTTTGCATGATCTCTCTCCTGATGTTGAACTGAATGTCGACTATGACAGTATTTTATTATGGTTTTTATTGTATTCTAACTGAATCATTTATGTATGCTTGTTGGGAACCTGCTGGCTGAAAAGTGGGATAGAAATAGAATAAATTAAATTTTTGAAAGACACGAAGTATAAGAACTGGGCCATGAAATACAAGAACTGGGCCAAATGAAAACTTTCAGGAAGCATCAGCATCCTCAGTGGGGGCAGGGGACTGGCTGGCAACAAGCCCCACACCTTTTCAGCTTGTTGGCACTGCCACCAACCAATTATTATGACAGCAAAAATAAATCCAATACAAATGTGTATTACTTTTAGCAGAGGGCTATAAAACATGAAAGATCAAAGCAATTATCACATCAATAGGTAATCCTAAAGGCAACAACACAGATAAAAGAACATCAAATTATAACCTTTAGATACTTTAAAAGTTTCAAGTCACTTCAGTAAGAGTGAATATATAAGGATCAACTCAAATCAAATTACAATTACTGCCTATAAAATTCTTACAGATTTTGGGAGCAAATACAGAAAAGTAGGCAAAGTTTACTTCATACAACTAGAACCCATTCTCTTTACATGTTTTATGTAGCCAAAACAGCACCATCCATGCACAAAGGGGAGATATCAGCATGCTTGGGGGAACCCCAAGGTTTGCAGAAGTACCAAAAAAAAAACTTTTAAAAAACCTTGGGTAGAGCAATCCTATGGTTCCTAGGAGAGCGTCCCGGGGACCACAGGATATATCTGATTACCCCTCCTGAGGCTGTAGACGCTCCTAGGACCTCAGCGACTGCTCTTTCAAGGTTGCAATAGCGACCCAGATGACCTAGAAGAGGTCCTCAAAGGAGCAGGACACTAGGAGGAGAGAGGGGCCAGGAACTGCAGGATCCTATGGCCTCACCATCGCCATCCCCACCCACAACAAGGTGGGTCAGCTAGACAGGCTCAGTGGCACATCTAGCTGAAATTTTTATTTTTAAAGACGAATGGGAGGCAAAATTGCCTCCATCCTTCTCCCGCCCTGCTTGATCCCTGCCAGCAGGGCACAGGATAGACAGAGGGCTCTGATCTTGGAGCCTTCTATCGACAGAGCAATCTATAAGACTGCTCTCTAAGTGCACCTGTGTGCGACACCCAAAACAATTCAATGAAGACCAAGCATGCTTAATGGGCATGGAACGGAATATGCTGGAAAAGGGCGTGGCTGGCTGGCAGGCTCCAGAAACAGGAGGACTTCATTCTGCAATATTTTGTTGTAGATCCCAATTGTTACTTTCAAATAACAAGCTGATTTGCAGTCTACTTTAGCTTATCTTCCTGCTATAGGTGGAAGCAAAATTAAAGTATAAGTACAGAAAGATGCAAAGAACAAATACAGCAGGATGTTTTTGACAGTAGCTTTGTGAAAGAGTCAACTTACCTGTTGTAATTTTCTAAAGAAACTAATAAAGACATCACTGTTTGTAACACTCGGATCAATTGATACTGAAAAGCAAAGGCACAGAAATCAGGACTGATTACTAACAGGAAGGGAGACGAATATATGCCATCATTGACCTTTTTATGGCTGACAATATGTATCTTAATAGAATCCATACATGTTCAAGATAAACATGATAATCATAAGATATGCACATGTTAATATTAATATTTTTATACTACATTGGAGAATTCAGAAAGAATTGTGTAGACTGGCATTCAGGAGAGACGATCGGCACATCTCAAACTCCTGATGAAGAACACATATAAACTCAAAACATGCAATATTTTTTAGGATTTTGAAACAGAACTTGAAAGTGTTTTCCTCTCCTTTGCTATTGAGTAATGTTTAAGTTTAAACATTAAACATTAAACTTAATGTTTAAGTTTAGGAAACAAGATTTAGTTAAGTATGCTCACACAAGGGGGATTCCCGGCCTCCTCCTCTCCATTGCAGACCACAGCCCCACCCCAGCCTAACAGTCACTGCTCTCACTCGTGCAAGCACCTTCCACCTGATTCCCCCTCCCATTGCAACTCACCACCCCCACATTCCAGGCCTTTCCTGAGCGTCCCAAACCCTCTAGAGAAGCTTTTCAAGGGGCACAGAGGGCTGCAGTAGGGAAATGGAGACAGGGAACTCCACTTGCACAAGAACTGCGTAAGATACAATCCATTGTATCTGATACAAGCATTGTATTTGATGCAAGCCATTGGCCATACTGGCAGGGATTGATGGGAGTTGTAGTCCAGTACATATGGAAGGCTAGTATATACACCAATATTATAATTTGAATTGTTGTTCTAGTCTTTTGGAAAGCTGAGGGCCATTCACTAGTATGAGAAATAATAAGATTGCTGAGCCTCATTTAGTGGAACTTCTAAAGAACAGGCTATACTATCTATGATAACTAGTCTGGGGTTAACTGATTCTGCTCAGGCCAAGAGAATGAATGCTATACCTTTCAACAGCTTATGGGTTGAATCCAGTGATGTGGGTTTTCCATGAAATTTTAAACTCAAAAATTGTCCAGTGCAGATTAGGCTAATTTGCATTAAGACATTTGTATTGGAAAGTTTTCAGTTTACATTGGAAAATGTTCCATTTGCATCAGAAAATAATTATAGTGATTTACATGTTTACTATATACAAATAATGTAAACAACAAAGCTAAAAAAGTGCCCCATGTTAATTTTTTGTCCCAACACACCACAGCTGAAATTCGAGGGGGAAAAATTAAAGCGCACTTAATGTGACTTAAGGCGCAATCCTATCAGGATAGGCGGCCGCCACCGAACTTGGAGGCAACCACCTACCCAATGCAGGGCAGGAGAAGCGCAGAGGGGATCGTCCCATCTGTGCTTCAGCTGCCCTGCATTTACGGCTAGACAGCCGATTTTGGCTGTCTAGCCATGGGACCTCGGAGAGCAGGAAGCGGCAGCCAGACGACACGTAGGATGTGTCATACTGGCATTTCCGATTTCCCCGCCCCAACATGCCCCCAGGAACGCCCCGGTTTTGCTGCTCCACGCTCCTCTTCCAAGCACGGAGCATGGGGCTGTTCCACGCTGCCTATGAGGCAGCACAGGGGTGGGTGGAGGTCGGTTCTCAGGGAACTGACCGCAGAGTGTGGGCTCAGAGGTCGGTTCCCAAGAACCGACCTATCCTACAGCTGTCTTGCCGCTGACTAGTGGCCACAGGGTTGCTCTTTAAATGTTACATTAGCAGATATTTTTATTGGAATACTTCTAAACATTTTAAGACTATAGCATCTACTTCCCTTACATTGTTTAAATATAAGGTATCGAAAATCGTTGACACGCTAAATTAGCCTTCCCCAATTTGGTGCCCTCCAGATATTTTGGATTATAACTCCCATAACCCTTCAGTCAGCATGGTTGCAGGGGATACTGGGAGTTGTAGTCCAACATATCTGGAAGGCAATTTTAGCAGCCCAAAAAACTGTACATGATATGCTGACAACCACACATCTATTTCAACAGAGTTCAACTCTTTTCCACTAAGAGAAAAGAGTTATTTAGGATATCTTCTGTTTTGTTGTTACCACATATTAGTTCCATTTCACACTGAGACATATACGCATTTCAGTGAATATATATATTCTCTCTCATACGTGATAGGATAATCACCTGAAATATATTAATTACAACTTTGAAACTAAAAGCTTGCCTAATATGTATTGGCAACTGGCCATTCATTGTTACTAATGAACTTATGAAACGGAAAATTTTCAGCAGACAAATAAACCACTGGAAAAAATTTCACCCCAGATCACTGGTTGTACCCAATGGATTGTCTCATATGCAAGCCTAGCTTAAGTCTCATTCATTTCAGTGGGTCTACTCTAAGTAGGACTAACATTGGATGCAACTCTATACTTCTGCGGAATCGCAGTATGCAATACATTTAATGTTTGGTTGATTAAAATCTATTTGTTATAACAACAACAAAGATTCACTATACCATTCTGTAGATATTGTTCTAGCTGAGCTCTCCTTTCATCAGCCATTGACTTCGTCATTGCAAGATAGAATTTTGGAGGAAATGAAGGTACATCTCTGCCAAAGACCCGTCTTAACTGAAAATACAGTTAAATCTAGAATGGTATCAATGTATTCCTGATATTTTTATAATCAAACAATGTTACTAGATGTTAAATAATGAAAAGACACTCTACTATGAATACACCCATCCGCAAATCCCTGAGGAAAATGACCTCCAAAGGATATTGACATTAATGAAGAATTTCAAGTTAGCTTGTTTGTTTCATCTCATCTGAACTTAGCTGTCAGATCTGTTTTCATAATTATGTTCAGGATTATGTTCTATGTTCTGTATATGCTGAAGCGCAGCACACTCTGAGCTCTGCCATTGGCCAGGGGACTGAGGGCTTCTGGGAGGCTGCACCTTTCCACCTCCTAGGAAGAACATCATGGCAAGGAGGAGACCAGCAAGACCCCATCAAAGAGCAGCTGCACAGTTTGCTCCCTTCCCCCTGACAGAAAAAAAAACATTCATAGGAAGTTTGTAACTGAGAACTGAATTTGTTTTTTTCCTCCTCCTTCCCAATCCTGTCTCCTTTTGCAGTATGTCTTTTAGATCGTAACGCTGAGGGCAGAGTCTGTCTTATTACACCGTTGCGCTGGCAGGCGGAGAGTACTGGAAACAACCTATCATCATCACCATCACCACCGTTCATCTGTAAGCATGAACACAGGTTAAAATGGAAGATCATCCATCATACTCTTGCTTGTGAGCTTCCCGGGGGCAACTGAGGCATCATTTAAATTGCTAGAGACAAGAATGCCAGACTAGCTGGTCTGACTCAGCAAAGCAATTCCTATGTTCTAAACATAGGGATGCTATTATGTCCTGGCATAACAGAGAAGTGGGGCACAATGACTACATCATCACCGCCTATATGGTATTATGCCTGCTTCATGCATTGAGGTAGAATGTGGTGGTGGTACAGCAGGTGGGGCAACGATGCACAACAAAAGAACTACTACTGTTAGATATGGTGTCAAACAAACCTCATGTGACCTAGAAATGGACAGACACAGACATTTTAGGAACATGGCTGGAACCAAACAGGATGATTAAACCAAGTGCAATTTTTGACACAAGCACAATTTACAAAACCGTAAGACACACCACCACGGGTCAATTTATATAATTTCTTCAGAGAATAAAAATGCATGGAGGTGTAAAGTAGACATGTGGAAACAAGTCAGTAGGGTGACTGTCCTGATTGACAAGTGCTCCCTTCCTGGCTAGTTTCCTCAGCCTCCACCTCATCCAAGCACAAACAACCATTTTCTAGCTTATTAGGCAGATCGCCATTGTGGAGCAAACATACATGCCCAGCATTGGATAGCAAACTTCTAGAACAGGATTGTGAAAAGCAGCAGGATCAGGATTGTGTAAAGCAGTATGACACCTCATTTGCTTCACATTAGAAGACTACTGTAATTATGTTGGTGTGTGCTTGGTTACTAGATCCATTTTTTAAAGGTGCATCTATGTTATGGAATCTGAAACTGTGACAGCATCATTCTAGCAAGAAAACTGAATCGGGCACTGGCGGCTAACACAATTTGAATTTTCCTATGGACAAGCATTTTAAAAAACCCCACTGAGGGTCTTTTTTTAATATCTGGGGAAAATATTTGTCATAGTGCATTAAATATCCCTGGGTTCCCGCTTGCTAAGGACATCTGAAAAGGAAGTGAAACCTGTTCTTTTCAATATTACTCAACTGTTCTTTCATAGCATTTTGGAGGTCAACTAGTACCAGTTGCAAAAAAAGGAGAAAAATTAGTAGAGAAACAGGGAAAAGAAGCCATCTTTCCTCAAACTGTACATTTCCTATTTCTTTGCATTTTTCTTTGATTTGTTGTGAACATATACCAGGCACCCTGACAATAAGCCCACGAAATCTGCCAGGGTCCAGCCTACGCTATCATGTCAATTAACAGTGCAATCCTAAATACACTTACTCAGGAGCAAATCCCATTGAACTCAGTGGGACTTACTTCTGTGTAAACATGCATAGGATTGCACTGTACATAACTTTAGTGCAAAGGCTGGGCATATATAGCTTTGTGCACTCCCACATCCTTTTCAAAGTCACCACACCCCTAAACTCTTGCCACATTAATACATCACACTGGGATGCTCCCCAATATGTTTTTTTTCTTATCAACACCAATAGATTACAAATACATTATTTTTATATCCTCATAAAGATAACTGAAAAGAATTTATTAAAAAGAAAAGCACAAAGGTCAATGTCAGATGCATATCAGAGAGCTTCGGCTATTGGGCAGTATAGAAATGAAATAAACAAATAAATAAAATCAACACCGTCTCATATAAACTCAAGTAAGGTCCTTTTCTTGCATATGCCTCACCTTTCCAAACTCCAGCAACTGCTCGCCTTCTAAAATTGAACTTCGCTAGTGTATTTCACAATCATGGGCATATCTAATTACAAACCTATCTTGGTTTTGTACGTGTTTAACTGTCATGGCTTCTTGATCAAAGAGTTCTGGGAATGATAGTTTGCAGAGGCTGCTGCAAATTCTTTAACCAAAATCCCTTGTCTCCCGCACACAACTACAGTTCCCAGAGGGACAGGGAATGAATATTCAGCCTTAAGGTTGCAGGGTATATATTCAATGAGTACTAAAGCTTTGGGTTTCCCATGTTAGAGCCCTGAGTTATAAGGCTGCACACTGGTTTTAACTGGTTGGGTGAGCCTTCTTTCTGTTATTGTGTTTGTAATTTATTTTTATGTTTTAATTGAGACCTTTTAACCTGTTTTTTTAACTACTGTTAGCTGTCTTGAGCACTATATAAACGTTCCCCTCCTGCAGCTAGCACCTCCACTGATGTTTAGATGTTTTGTGTAACATGATTGTGCAACTGCCATGCACAATTACTACATAGAAGAATAAAATAAGTCCTATTTGCCCTCCCATAACTGCTCAGTTTTCAACAATTTTAGAGAAGGGGAAATAGACTTTCCCCTCTGCGGCAAGATTCTCCCACATACACTAAGAACATAAGAAGAGCAGTGCTGGATCAGACCAAGGGTCCATCTTGTCCAGCATTCTGTTCACCCAGCAGCCAACCAGCTATCGACAGGAAACCCAGAAGCAGGACACCAGTGCAAGAGCACCCTCCCACCCATGTTCCCCAGCAACTTTACATAGGCATACTAGTAGCCATTGATAGCCTTATCCTCCATGAAGTTCCCAGCTGATGTTCCCAGCTTCATAATTTCATTGGAACACTTGGAATTGCAAGTCTGCAGGCATTATTTGCCCCTAAAGAATTATTGGGTGTACATATCTTACTGCCTTTGACTTTTGGAACTAGAAAGAGCAAATTATCTCTTTCCAATTCTGAAAATACTCTTAGGGAACATTCTCCAAGGGCACAAAGGAAGAATAGAAATGTAATTTTTTGAAGCACACCGCAAGCAAAGTTTCATGTAAAAGTAAACTGCTAGCATACAGACAATCTCATCCATGTACAAATTTAGAAGGGTATCAGATGCTTCAAACCAAGGGAACATTTACATAGTCATCCATCCAACTTGAAAAGGTGCTTCAACGTTTATGGTTGAAATAATTAGGTGACTTCACATACACACACAGAGAATCAATTAATGCTATAGAATGCTCCATTTCCATATGAAACATATCCTCTGAAAGGTTTTCTGGCAGAACAAGAAAAAGGAGCAGCAATACTACATGGAGAAGAAGGGTAATGAACTAGAATGTCTTACCTGTTCATTCCAGCGGTGCAATTGACTGTAACGCACCTTGCAGAAAATGAAGCCTTCCAGATACACAGAGTACAGCTGAAAATACACAGTCTCCAAATAAATCCTCTTGGAAGAGTTAGAGAATTTGAGACTTCCCATTACCTGCACTCACACTTCCCCTTTCTAAAGTCTCATTGCTCTTTTCAAACAGATTCTGCAAGTTCTCTAGACGGGAGCATTCTCTGAGATACCAGCACAGCCAAAATGCTACACACACACACACACACTATACAGTCTTTCTCTCATCCCCTTTATGGACAGACTACCTGTCAATACCTGACTTGAGGATTGCCTGCAACTGGCTGCCAAGTCCAGGCCCTGCTCCGCCTGCCCGGAGACCCTTCCTCTGTTTAAAACCGCACCACGCGCTGCCCCCCCCCCGCCTCCATCTCCCCTCAACCCTCCCCACGCTTGTCACACATAAGCAGCCTTGGAGAGGATGATGCAATTCGGTTCGGGGGCGGGAGGGGGCACGTCGCCACCCTTGTGCAGCTCCAGCACGTTCTGGCGGGGGGCGAAGGCGAGATGCCTTCCCACTGGCTCGCGATGGTGGCGCCTTCACAGCGCCGTCTGGTGCGGCGCCGAGCGGACACGCCGGCTGACCCGGGCTCTCCTTCCCTCTCGCTTCACGAGCCCCGCGCCAGCCTCCCCGAACCGCGTGCCCTCCAGGGGTGCTGCACCGCAACTGGGGATGATGGGGGTTGCAGTCCAACACCTCTGGAGGGCACCCGGCTGGGAAGGCTGCCCTACTTCACCCACCGGCCCCGCCCAGCCCTCACTCAGTCGCTCCAAACGCGGCTGTGGCGAGTCCATCCACCACCTCCCTCGCCCAGGCAGACTACTTCACCACGTAGCGGCCGCCGAACTTCTCCAGCAACTCTTCGGAAAGAGGGATACTGAAGTGCATCTTCATGGTGCTGGGCGGGAGAGGAGGAGGAGAAGGCGCCGCTCGCTCGGGCGCGTCGTGCAAATGGGGCAGGGTGGCCGCGGGGGCGTTTGTTTTCCTCACGTGATGGAGGAGGCGGAGACGGGGCGAGGTTGTCTCCTCCCGGGAGGGCGGGAAAGCGAAGCACCAAGGCGGGCGGCGGTAGCCGCAGGTTGACTGGGTGTGTGGCTAGGCCTGCCTCGGTTTCTCCTCAGTACGCGAGAGAGGGCGGAGGAAGGGGCTGGATAAAGAAAACACCGCATGCTTTTAACATTAGATTTAAAGAATGGCTCCTCCTCGTTAGGAGAGTAGCGTGAACAAGCCGCCTTCCTTTATGGCGCCTCCCACTAAGGGATTTTGGAAACCAGAACTTTTTAACGTACCTTTAACAAAAATTAGCCCGCGGGTAGGGGTTTATTATTAGGTACTATACTGAATTTAAGCAAATATGAGGAATAACAAGAACAAATACTAGGCGCGTTATTTATTACGTTCGGTGGTGTGGTGGTACTTCGGCAGTGCAGGCGCTCATCATGATAGGCCCTAAAGCCAAGCCCCTAAAGAGAAGCCAAAAACGCAGGCAGTGGTCTCGGCCCACAGCAACAAACCAGTGCTAGCAGTTTTCATCTCCCCCAGGAGTCTTTTTTAAAGCGAAATGGGTCTTAATTGCCCATTCAAGACCAGGTCAACCCTAATCACTTTGCATTACAACAGGCATAGCCCACAGCCGTATATGTTGCTGGGAAAAAGTGCCCACCCCCGCGAAGATTGCTCAGAGGAAACAGGAAATTCTGAGCAGGGTGGCAGATGATGGCAGGATCCCCACTCATAAAAAAATTGCTGGTGCTGCCTCCTTGTGAGCCCTGGCTCCATTACACCACGGACTATAGATCTCAACTTTCCTCAATGAGGGGATGGAAGGGAGTGTATACAGAGTCCCCAGGCTGTCTCCCAGTCAGCCATTGACCAGACCCAGCCCTGCTTAGCTTCAGCAAGGTGGCTGCATCACCTGTGCTGCTTCATCATTTCATGAGGTGCTGGTAGCAAGTAAGAAGGACCCGTGGTCTGACTATAAGGCAGCTTCGCATGTTCCTATAGTTTATCTACAGCAAGGGTGAGGAGCAGATGCCATCAGACTACAACTCCTATCATCTCTTGCCAGTGCTGGCTGGGGCTGATGGAAGTTGGATTCCAACATCTTCCGGAGAGCTACAGGTTCCCCAGTCTACAGATAAAGTTGTCACCTTTTGTTCTTGTCAGTGCTCCTGTGTCTTCAATAGCAACATGATGGAAATTTAGCAAGGGGGAGGGGGAAGGACTGGGGCACTCCCAGGTAGACAGGGAACTGGTTTATTAGGCCCAATATGTTTGGTAAAGGTCTTCCTCAGGGGCAGTGACAGAGTGATACCATTGTGTTTTCTGCAAACTCTATTTTCAAGTAAGTACTCTTACTTTTTCTTGAATCTACAATTTTTTGTCTTGGTATCCCTGAAGATGACCACTGTTGGAATGCACTGGGCCTAATAAACCACTTCCCTGTGTACCTAAGAGTCCCCCTTTCCTCCTCACCTTCCTGTATTGGTCTTCTCCCTTCATTTCTTGTTTGGAAATTCAACAAGGGCAGCTTTTGTTGCCATGACAAATGAAGTGACTCAGGCTATCCATGGAGACCAGTAAAATGGATAAATGATGTTCTCCTGGCTGGTATTATTAACCCTATCAGAGGGCTTTTTTTCTTGTTGCCACCTGAACATTTAGGATCACCAGATGGTATACAGGACAAAGCTGCTGTACCTTTAATAGTTGTATTACAAAGTGAGAAACACTGCATCTGCCTAAACTCCTCCTTGCCCAGAACTGGTACTTTTTAAAACTTTTTACTTTTTAAAGTTTTTTTAGAGAGCTTCGGCTATTGGGCGGTATAGAAATGAAATAAATAATAATAATAATAATAAAAGCACTCTTGATAAATCTGTCTCCCTATACTATACGTGTGTGTATATATGTGTGTGTGTGTGTATATATATACACACACACACACAGTTTACATTACTAGTCACCCTGTGGCCTTTATTTTGATGTTTCTTTGCATAAACGTAGCTTGTCCTCAGTGAGGGGTGATCCAAAATATGGGTTTCAATTATTCCAACATGCAAATATTAACCAAGTTTCCCCCGACCTGTATGGAACAGTGGCTGGACATGATACTTCAGCAATCAGAGATGAAGGAATTATATTAACAATGTGCTTTCTGAGGGGCAGGATATTATTGGCCTCACTCTCAGCAGTTACCTGAATGCCACACTGAGGGAAAGTGTGTGTAGAGGAGAGACTGAATATATTTATAAGCACACAGATGGTCAGGTGCATATAAATTAGATCCAGCTAGGCACACTTTTCATGGGATCTCTGGCAGTGCAATCCTATACATGCTTACTGAGAACTACTGTATTTAATAGGGCTCACACTGCAGTGTGGTCAGGATTACAGCCTGGACCTCCATCCGTGGGCTGGACCAATACCTACTTACCTAGGCGTAAGCTCCACTGAACTAAATGAGACTTCCGAGTAGACATGTGCACTGTGAATCTTCAAGGGGAAAGTTTGATACCCAAAAAAGTTAAGTCCTATCCTGATACACAACTGGACCTCAGTCTTATGCGCCTGCTTGGAAATCCCATTGAATTCAGCAACTTACTTCTGAATCAACATGTATGGGATTGGACTCCTAATTTATTTATTTTTAATCAGGAAAGGACTGAAACCCACCATTATGCATTGTATCACTTTGCTTGGTTTATAGAATTTGGTGGCACAGGATGAGGTGGTGGCCACTAGCTAAAGTGGCTTGAAAAGGGATTCAACTAATTCATGGAGAAAAGGTCTATCAACGGCTACTGGTCATGCAAACTCTGGCTTTAGCAACACTTATGTCTGAGTGCCAGTTGTTGGGGAGCAACCATGAGAGAGGGAATGTGCTTCTGGTGGGTTTCCCATAGGCATCTGGTTAGCCACTATGGGAAACTGGGGTCTTTGGTCTGATCCTGTAGGGCTCTTCTCACACTCTTTGTCTTTTACGTATCTTCAATGCTGTGAGGAGGCTTCTTTCTTCTGGTTCCTGAAAATCATAATCATTTCCTCAAAATCCTTTTCAGGACAAGACAGTTTCCTGAAAACAATTTGAGGGAAGGGCAGAAAAGGAAATATACATTGGCTTTTAGAAACCTATGTTGTACTTCAGAAGAAGCTACACTCTGTTCATCTGTGGCTGATAGCTCCTATCAGTGCCTTGCAAGAGGAAAAAAGGCGGGATATAAATGCAATAAATAAATAATAAATAATTCCTGGCATGTACATTTTATGTATGCCAGTCAGTTGCTACAATTGTCTCTTCAATGGGTCCGGTGTGTAGAGGAAGAAAGAGGTATTTTGTCAAGACAGCATTTTAGGAGAGCTTTGTGACTTATAGCTCACTTGATCTCTATTCCTTCTACCCCACTAGTTTCAAAACAAAATAGCAACAGGTGACACTGATGAAACACCCTATTGCTTTCTATACCCTAGTCTTTCTTCCCTCATCACCAAATGTCAAGAATCCAGATCAATGTATTTCCCTTGAATTTAAGTGGCTGCAAGTAGCCAGCAACCCAGGGAGTGATTTTTCATCAGTCACTGTTAGTAGACAAAGACTTTGGCTTCTCATCAAACATGTACAACTGGGTTTTCATTAGTTTTTAGTATGAACTTCTATTCACACTGAGTAAATTTATCACGGCCATGTGACTGATGCTCTCCTAGCCTGCCATTCAGCCTGCTGATATAGGCTCCAGCCAAGGTATGAGCGCTCTAGGATGGACACTTCAGCAACTGGAACATACTTCTCTCTGCAGGCTTAACTGACTCAAATCCCAGCCTTGCTCTGTTTGAAGTAATCTACCTTCACCACACCAGACTCCTGGGAAATGTAACAAATACTTCTTTTAGGAAGGGCTCTTACACATTAAGCTGCCTTTAAAAAAATCCTAGCCATGTAAAACTTGATTTAGCCTAAGTAAAAGAAAAAACTAGCTGATCATCATCTTTACCTTTTCCAAGTCTTGACTGTAAATGGACAGAAGAAATTCATCACATATGATCTTGATCCAAGCAGTTAACATAGTGAAATTCTCAAACAAATTTAAAATCAGTATTCCTCTAGCCCAGCCTTCCCCAACCTGGTGTCCTCCAGATGTTGTGGACTTCAAATCCCATCAGCCCCAGCCAGCATGGCCAATGGCCAGGAACGCCATGAAGTCTAGCTCAAAACATCTGGAAGGCACCAGGATGGGGAAGACTACTCTAGCTCAAGGGTGGGCAGAAAGTAGATCTGGATGTACTGGTAGATCTCTGGGTGATCTCTGCAGTAGATCAGCAAGGATTTGACTCCCAATTGTTTAACAATAGCAACAACATGACTCTCACTCTAAATTATACTGCTGAAATGAAGTCAACTTGAGGTGACTAGGAATGGATTTTTGTGTGGAAGAACTGTGAGCTCAGTTCAGTTCCGGTACTTAACATATATTCCTGGGCTAAGAATTCTTTGATTCTACATGTATGTCTTTTGCACCAGGTGGACCCCAGAGTTCTACCAAGCCCCCCTCCCCCCCAAACCCAAAGTAGATTCTACAAGCTTGAAATCTGCCCATCCCTGCCCTAGTCCCCTTCCATCAACACGGCAAAACTGTTAATTATTTTACTTTGTGATTTGTTGACTGTAATCATAGCATCCTAGAACTAACTCTAACCTAGTAGTTCCTTTTGACAATGATTTAGACAAGTTGCTTACCTGTAACTGTAGTTCTTCAAATGGTCATCTGTGCATTCACACAACCCACCCGCCATCCCCTCTTCAGTGTCATACCCAAGTTCGATGCTGGGTACTGAAGATTTCTCTCAGTTCTGAGGCCAATGTCAGTCTCTGTGAAACGGAGGAGTGGGAACCCGCTAAGGACATGCACACTGGGATGGCAGAGGAGGGGTTCCCGCCAAAATTCCTCAGGTATAGAAGGTTCCTGAATCGAAGCTCCATGCAGGCACAGAGCCCATATGTGTGATGCACAGACACCATGAAGATGACTTGAGTTGAATCCATGTTTAGTCATACTTATGAGTAGACTCAACTGAAATCAGTGGGGTGTAGTCATGATTAACACAAGTCCCATTTATTCCCAGGGGCCTACTCTTTACAATTTTTCAACAATCTGAGTTTTAAGAGGTATGTGTGCCAGCTCAAAACTGTAAACTAAGTCCATTGACTGATCATTGGGTTGTAGTGAACATATTTGATTTGCTTTATAAGAAAAAATTATTTTGTTTCACAAATCCTAAATTATTTTAATGCTTGGAGCAATCTCTCATTCCATTCGTTTTCACTTTCCCCTTTAAAGTAGGGCTGCATTGTTAGTTAAATCCTAAATGATTCGAAACATTTTATTCACTAAAAAGGAGCTACCAATTAATCAGGGTGACACTTAAAAAAAAATTATTTAAGCAGAGAGATGCCATTCTAGAAGAGGCATTACTCCTCTTCCACACAGAGGTCAATGCCTGCTGCATTATGTGCAGGAATCACCTATAAACAGCCACCTAAGCTGTCTATTTTTTTTTATTTATATGCACATTTGATAAATTAATCAATCAAGATTCCATTAATCAGGTGGTAGCCTAACTCTGAAGTCTTGAACCAATTCTTTCACTCTCTTTCCTGAGATATCCTTGCCTCACTCAGTTTCTCCACCATCAACCTAGCCCACCAGTTAACTTCCCTCCATCTTTGTCTTATTAACTTAATATAGAGTATAGCGGTTGGTCCTTTCTGCACAGTCTCCCTTTTAAGAAGTCAATGTCCCTTTGCTATCCTGCCATTGCACAGAATGTGCACAATTTACATATATGGGCACTTTTGTTATAAAGAAATAACATTTTCTTAATAGAAAGGCAGTATATTTTGAATGTGGACTAATGCAGTTTGGGCTGCAACTTTTATATTGGTAGGTAAAGCTCTTCCTCCCACTTCTCCAGTGAAGAAAACTTTCACCTGTTTAACGTCCATGTGAGGCTGCTGTTAAAGGCCAGTAAAACTCACACACAAAACTGCAGTACGTGTTCCAGACAACACATTCTCGTATCTTTTGGTGATTGGAGTGTAGATTGTGCTGTTGGATTATGCTACTGGCACTTTGTGGGTATCGTTTAGGCCATTATTTGTGATGAAGATGTCTCAGAAGTCTTTGCTCCTTGCTTAACCACATTCCATTACTTGCTCAAACAAGCTGTGCCATTTTGTGACTTAAAATAGTTTGTTAGGCACTGTATATTCCAATTCATCAATCCAAATGTCCTAGTTTGATCTCTGTTTTACGCAAGGTGGTGTGCTTGGGTACACAAACATCCCATCAGCCAGGCATTGCTTGGACATGCTTTTGTGATTCATCATTTTTAAACTATTTTCAAATGCCCTACCTCTAATATTATTTCTGAATTCTATACAATTTTCAGTCTGGTAATACCAGAATCTAGTTTAGGAGAGGATTAATGGTTTTTTGTTTTGGCTTTACTCAGTTCTTCTCACTGGGGCTATGTATATTCTACAGTTCCATACAATCACAGGAAAAACAAAATGCAGCATTGGGTACAAAATTCAATATACCAAGAAGCTCAGCTTCTGTTGTTAAAAAGCACATTTCTAGCCCTTATGACTGCGCAGATATGCTTCCAAGCCTATAGACAAGCCTAGAGAAGTCTCCATGGCTAGAGACTCGGTAATAGTGCCAACTGGCACACAGCTTTTTCTTTGGGTTGTATCCAACTGTGTCCCTTCACCAGAAGCACAGAAACCACTAGGGGGAATGGATTCCCCCTCCCTCTCCCCCTGCAGCCCCCCACCCCATCCGGCAATCTGCTCTAGAGGGTTGTGGTACCCTCTAGATTTGGGAGGAGGAAGGGGGAAGAGAAGTCTGCTCACAAGGTACTGGATATCACCCATTTAACAAGCAGAAATAGCTATGAATTGTGCAAAATAAACCAATATGCATAGTTTATTCATATAAATTGGTACAGCTCAGTTGGTAGTTTCCTCGGTACAAAATTTCAGTTTTTGTTTTTGCTGAAGTGTACACTTAGCCCTGCTTATAATAGAGTTGTTGTTGTTCAGTCGTTCAGTCGTGTCCGACTCTTCGTGACCCCATGGACCATAGCACGCCAGGCCTTCCTGTCCTGCGCTCTCTCCCGGAGCGTGCTCAAGTTCATATTCATTGCATCCGTGATGCTATCTAGCCATCTCATCCTCTGCCGTCCCCTTCTCCTTTTGCCTTCAGTCTTTCCCAGCAGCAGGGTCTTTTCCAGGGAGTTTTCTCTTCGCATTAGGTGGCCAAAATATTGGAGCTTCAGCTTCATTATCCGTCCTTCCAATGAGCAGTCAGGGTTAATTTCCTTTAGGATGGACTGATTTGACCTCCTTGCAGTCCAGGGGACTCGTAAGAGTCTTCTCCAGCACCACAGTTCGAAAGCATCAATTCTTCGGCGCTCAGCCTTCCTTATAGTCCAGCTCTCACAGCCATACATTACTACTGGGAAAACCATAGCTTTGATTAGACGGACCTTTGTCGGCAAGGTGATGTCTCTGCTTCTTACTATGCTGTCTAGGTTTGCCATAGCTTTCCTCCCAAGGAG
Source organism: Heloderma suspectum (assembly GCF_057233095.1). NCBI lineage: Eukaryota > Metazoa > Chordata > Lepidosauria > Squamata > Helodermatidae > Heloderma > Heloderma suspectum. The sequence goes on along the minus strand of NC_139461.1, from coordinate 39,798,735 downwards.
CAAGCGTCTTTTAATTTCATGGCTACAGTCACCGTCTGCGGTGATCTTGGAGCCCAAGAAAGTAAAATCTGTCACTGCTTCCATTTCTTCCCCTTCTATATGCCAGGAAGTGATAGGGCCAGATGACATGATCTTAGTTTTTTTAATGTTGAGTTTCAAACCAGCTTTTGCACTCTCCTCTTTCACCCTCAACAAGAGGCTCTTGAGATCCTCTTCGCTTTCTGCCATTAGGGTGGTATCGTCTGCATATCTGAGGCTGTTGATAATTCTCCCAGCAATCTTAATTCCGATCTCTGATTCATCCATCCCGGCATTTCTCATGATGTACTCTGCATATAAGTTAAATAAGCAGGGTGACAATATGCAGCCTTGTCGTACTCCTTTCCCAATTTTGAACCAATCGGTTGTTCCATCTCTGGTTCTTACTGTTGCTTCTTGACCCTCGTACAGGTTTCTCAGGAGACAGGTAAGGTGGTCTGGTACTCCCATCACTTTAAGAACTTGCCACAGTTTGTTGTGATCCACACAATCAAAGGCTTTAGCGTAGTCAATGAAGCAGAAATAGACGTTTTTCTGGAATTCTCTTGCTTTCTCCATGATGCAGCGAATGTTGGCGATTTGATCTCTAGTTCCTCTGCCTCTTCGAAACCCAGCTTGTACTTCCGGTAGTTCTCGGTTCGCATACTGCTGAAGCCTAGCTTGTAGGATTTTGAGCATCACCTTGCTGGCATGTGAAATGAGCGCAATTGTGCGGTAGTTTGAACACTCTTTGGCGTTGCCCTTCTTTGGAATTGGAATGTAAACTGACCTTTTCCAGTCTTGTGGCCACTGTTGAGTGTTCCAGATTTGTTGGCATATTGAATGCAGCACTTTAACAGCATCATCTTTTAGGATTTTAAATAGCTTGGCTGGAATACTGTCATCTCCGCTAGCTTTGTTGTTACTAATGCTTCCTAAGGCCCACTTGACTTCACTCTCGAGGATGTCCGGCTCAAGTTCAGTGACCGCACTATCATGGCTATCAGGGACATTCAAATCTTTCCTGTATAGTTCTTCTGTGTATTCTTGCCACCTCTTCTTAATCTCATCTGCTTCTGTTAGGTCCCTGCCTTCTTTGTCCTTTATCATGCCCGTCTTTGCACAAAACGTTCCCTTGAGATCTCCAATTTTCTTGAAGAGATCTCTAGTCTTTCCCATTCTGTTGTTTTCCTCGATTTCTTTGCATTGTTCATTTAAGAAGGCCTTCTTGTCTCTCCTTGCTATTCTCTGGAACTCTGCATTCAGTTGGGTATATCTTCCCCTTTCTCCCTTGCTTTTCGCTTCCCTTCTTTCCTCAGCTACTTGTAAAGCCTCATCAGACAGCCACTTGGCTTTCTTGCATTTCTTTTTCTTTGGGACGGATTTCGTTGCTGCCTCCTGAACAATGTTATGGACCTCCGTCCATAGTTCCTCAGGCACTCTGTCTATCAGGTCTAATCCCTGAAATCTATTCCTCACCTCCACTGTATATTCATCAGGGATATGATTTAGGTCATACCTGAACAGTTTAGTGGTTTTCCTGACGTTCTTCAATTTAAGCCGAAATTTTGCAAGAAGCAGCTCATGATCTGAGCCACAGTCAGCTCCAGGTCTTGTTTTTACTGACTGTATGGAGCTTCTCCATCTTTGGCTGCAAAGGACATAATCAATCTGATTTCGATATTGACCATCTGGTGACGTCCATGTGTAGAGTCGCCTCTTGTGTTGTTGGAAAAGAGTGTTTGCTATGATCAGCATGTTCTCTTGGCAAAACTCTATTAGCTTTTGTCCTGCTTCATTCTGTACACCAAGGCCATGCCTGCCTGTTATCCCGGTGATTTCTTGACTTCCTACTTTAGCATTCCAATCCCCTATGATGAAGAGGACATCTTTTTTTGGTGTTATTTCTAGAAGGTGTTGTAGGTCTTCATAGAACCGATCAACCTCAGCTTCTTCGGCCTCAGTGGTTGGGGCATAGACTTGAATTACTGTGATGCTGAATGGTTTGCCTTGGATTCATACTGAGATCATTCTATCATTTTTAAGATTGTACCCCAGTACTGCTTTTCCCACCCTTTTGTTGACTATGAGTGCTACTCCATTTCTTCTAAGGGATTCTTGCCCACAATAGTAGATATGTTGGTCACCTGAATTAAATTCGCCCATGCCTGTCCATTTTAGTTCGCTGATTCCCAAGATGTCAATGTTCAATCTTGCCATCTCATGTTTGACCACCTCCAGCTTACCTTGATTCATTGATCTGATATTCCAGGTTCCTAAACAATATTGTTCTTTACAGCATCAGATTTTCTTTTCACCGCCAGACACATCCACAGCTGAGTGTCCTTTCGGGTTTGGCCCAGCCGCTTCACTCTTTCTGGCGCTACTTGGAAATACCCTCTGCTCTTCCCCAGTAGCATATTGGACACCTTCCGACCTGAGGGGCTCATCTTCCGGCGTCATCTCTTTTAGCCTTGTGCTACGTTCCATGGGGTTTTCTTGGCAAGAATACTGGAGTGGGTTGCCATTTCCTTCTCCAGTGGACCACACTTTGTCAGAACTCTCTGCCATGACCTGTCCGTCTTGGGTGGCCCTGCACGGCATAGCTTATGGCTTCACTGAGTTATGCAAGCCCCTTCGCCACAACAAGGCAGTGATCCATGAAGGGGTATAATAGAGTTAGGACTATGTCATTCTCTAATTACAATATCCTACACAATGGTAGAGCTCCCAGTTTTGGAACTGAGTTCTTAAGGTATATTTTATATTGTTTTACTGTGTACTTTTTGGTTTTAATTTTTGTAAACCGCCCAGAGTGTTTTGGCTATTGGGCAGTATAGAAATAAAATAAACAAATAAACAAATATAAATATTTTCTTTTATTTAATAAAATAAAGGTATCATTGTTCAGTCTGAGTTGGCAGCATTACCCCTATCACCTTAAAGCAGGGGTCGCCAACCCCCAGGCCACGGACCAGTACCAGTCCATGGCCTGTTAGGAACCAGGCCGTGTTAGGGGTGTGCAAAACCCCCTTACCTTGAGTCTGCGGGGGTCCGCAGGGGGGGAGGTGATTGGTCCCCTCCCCCGGAATCCTTGCCAGCCCTGGCCGGCTCCGTGGCAGGTCCACAGAGCTGCCAGCTGACTCCGGCTACTGGCGGACTTCCACCATTCACGCTGCCATTTGCATCCCTGTTCTTCAAGTAATAGGCTATGTAAATCTTTACGTAGCCTATTACGGCAAAGAACAGGGACACAAATGGCATCCACTATGTGGACGCCATTTGCATCCCAGCAGCCAGAGGTCCACCAGCGAAACCATCTCCCCCAGTCCGTGGAAAAATTGTATTCCACGAAACCAGTCCCTGGTGCCAAAAAGGTTGGGGACTGCTGCCTTAAAGGAATACAAAGCAGGGCTTAAGATGAGACAGGCTGACTGATGCTAACACATTTTCAACACAGCTTTGGATCATATGAAATCATATTTATGGTGAATGGGTGAAGGAAACAGAACTCTATATATGGAAGTTTTCAAATAACCACAATTAACCCTCAAAAACTTGGATTAGGGAGAAGAGCTTCTGGGCTATGAATGTGCAACTTTCAGGCATGATTAAATTTTAGTTCCAGCACCTCTCTTAAAAATTAATGCACTGCAACCAAAATAATGAAAAGCTAGAGGAAATCAGCAAAATTGGCCAAGGCCCACATGCTTGTCAGGGGTACTGTTGCTGGTCAGTGTTTCTTTGTTTTCGGCAGTGGCACAGCAAAGCTAACAGAAACCTCAGAAATGAAATGCGCACTGGTAAGACACAAGACAGAATGGAATTGCTGAATAAGCAGGTTAATTGCCAGAGAAGAAAAATGCTGACTATTGAGCATACAACCAACAGCGAGGGAGCCTGCAGGAGAGATTTTCCACAATGGTGTGTGAAAAATAATTATCAACTATTTCATAGACAAGGAGAAAATCCAAATCCAAGGTGTGTTTTTGAAACTGAGTCCTGTACATCAGTATTGCTGTTTGTAAAATGGATGCTCTGCCCCATCTCCCTAGATGCTAAAACAAAGGAAGGGCCAGGGATGGAGTTCCTAAAGGTAGGAGGGACCCCTGAGAATTATGCATGGTGTGGAGGAAGTGAATAGAGAGATATTTCTCTCCCTCTCATATAATACTAGAACCTGGGCTCATCCTATGAAGCTGATTGGTGGGAGATTCAGGACAGATAAAAAGACAGACTTCTCCACACAGCACATAGTTAAACTATAGAATTCACTTCCACAAGATGTAGTAATGGCCACTAATTTAGATGGATTTAAGAGGGGATTAGACAAATTCATGGACCATAAGGCTATCAATGGCTACTAGGCCTGATAACTATATGCTATCTCCAGTATCAGAGACAGTATGCCTATATACACCAGTTGCTTGGAGGGTGCTATTACACTCATGTCCTACTTGTAGGTTTTCTGCCCTGTGTGGCCACTGTGTTAACAGAATGCTGGACTAGATGGATTAGATCAAGGGTCCAGCATGGCTGTTCTTATGCTTTTGAGATCTCTCTCTCTCTCTCTCAAAAGATCTAATCCATCTAGTCCATCTCAGAAGTAATATTCTATTATCTTCCAAAGTGTTTCTTGGGTTTTCTTTCCCTCAAATTTTGTTCCTTTTTCTTTCCCCTTCTCTGTCTCTTAAACTTATTTGTAGAACAGCGATAGTGGTTATTTTTCTTCGACTGCATTCCTTGGAACCCACTGTACGTCTTGCAAGCCATGGATTACTCCCAGCCAGCCCAAGTACAGCTCTTGGCATAAGCACTTCTCATTTGAACTTTCTGCCAAACCAGATCTGTTGGCTTAGAAGTGAGAGTTGCACTTGGAACTAGTTACATAATTCTTTATTCATCTCAGCACACTCTTACATCTTGATGGAGGACAGAAATGAAGGAGGACAGGAGAAAGGATACTCATTGCTTAGTGCAAACTTTGTCCATCACACAGCACTGCAAAAATATGAAATGAGCTCAACTTCTAGGACATGTGTCAACAAGTTTGCAAGCTTTGTTAATGTTTTTTCCCCTCAAAGGCTCCGAACTCTTTAACTGGTCACTTTTCTCCATTGTCCCCTTGCCCTGCTGGCATATATTCTTTTACTGCTAAGTGGGGCTGATAAGCAAAAGAGAAGTACTTTTTAATAAGGGTCTTGCATCTCTTCCGGTTCACATATTAGAGATGCGGAAATGAAATCACACAAGTGTTGACATTAGCATGACAGGCTTTGCTGCCATTTCTCCAGACAAACCTACTCCTCAAAACTTCACACCACAAAGACAGTGAGGCAAAGAAAACTGGGGCAGGAGGGGGGGGGAGAGATGGAGGGAGAGACCGACCAACCAACTCACTGGGGAAAACCAACAGTGGCTTCAACACAAAAGAAACACCCAATTTCCCTTCTAAAGGCCTTACTGCTGCCACTTCGCCATAGCTGATAAGACACAAGGGGGCAGGAAGCATTGTGTCTACCACATACTCTAGGTGAGGCAAAACTAGGGGTGGGTAGGGGGAGAAGCCTCTCCATTCCTGTCACCTCCAGAAAATTCTGCAATACGAGTTAAAATGCACATCTCAAGCGGAGAACTGTATAGAGGTCACAAAGCCGCAGCTACATTCACAGAACACTCAAAACAGGGTCTTTCTCACCGACATTTTCATTCTAACCTTCCACATTAGGGATGTCAGAGAATTCCGCGACAGATCTCGGTGAGGCTGAATACCAGTGCATTCAGCCCCCTGAAATCCGTTGCGGAATGAAGCCCCCGCCCCCCACCCCACGAAAGGCGTGCAAAACGGAGCACTTACTTGCTCCCATCCGCGCTGCTTTGCGAATGGTGGCTGTCCTGCGGCCGCCATTCGCTTCCTCTTCATAGCCATGATAGGCCACGTAAATACTTACATAGCCTATCACGGCAGGGGGGGGACCCCAGCGTACACAAATGGCAGTAGCAGCATTTGCGTATGCTGGGTTTTTTCCCCCTGCTGTGATAGGCTACGTAAATATTTACGTAGCTTATCACAGCTCAGTACAGGGACACAAATGGCAGCGGCTACGACAGCCACCATTTGCGTCCCTGCAGGGCTGCCCAGCGGCCGGATGTCCAGCTGTGGGCGGCCGGGCAGGATTCCGGGTGGAGGGATGGAGCGCCTCCTCCCCACTGCGGATTGCCCGGTGCGGAGCCAGGTAGGTGTTTGGTACATCCCTATTCCACATGCAAATTATTTCTGGGATTATAGCACCACGCAGTGGCAAACGAACACATGCACAAGGAGCCAATCAGCCCTGGAACCTCAAAACTTAGCTGAAAAGGTTATCTTCCATTGTGTTCCTCTGTAGAAACATCTAAGTTAGGGATGTACGAAAGTCACTTAGCTGTTCGCGGATTATGCTGATGCTGGGGGGGGGGGGAGGTGCTCCGTCCCTCCCCCCGAAATTCTGGCCGGGGGGGGAGATGCTCCGTCCCTCCCCCCCGAAATTCTGGCTGGCTGGCCAGCTCTGCTCCGCAGATATTCTGCGGAGCCGCTGGCCGGCTCTGGCAGCGGCCGGACATCCAGCCGCTGGCTAGCAGGGACGCAAATGGCGGCGGCCGTAGCCGCCGCCATTTGTGTCCCTGCAGTCGGTCGTGATAGGCTACGTGTTTACGTAGCCTATCACGGCTGATTTAAAAGGAAAAAAGCACACGCGTACGCAAATGTGTTTGCATTCCTTATTTTGGCACATCTTAGTCTATGTAAACATTTACATAGACTAAGACGGCGAAAATAAGGGGAACGCAAATAGCGTAGACACGCTATTTGCGTTCCCCTTATTTTCACCGTCTTAGTCTATGTAAAGATTTACGTAGTCTATCACAGTGTTTTTTAAAAAATCTAGCCGTGATAGGCTACGTAAATCTTTACGTAGCCTATCACGTTTGTTTTTTTTAACTGGAAATGGCAGCAGCCGGTCGGAAGACCGGCCGCTGCAGCCACCGCCGCCGAACTACTACTGGAGCCGCCGCTGCCAGGAAGAGCCGCCCAAGGTAAGTCCCGTCCCAGGGGGGGTTGGGGGTGGCGGCAAACTATTCCGCCACTGATTTCAGGGGGCCGAATGCGCTGGCATTCGGCCTCCCTGAGATCCGTGGTGGAATTCTCTGACATCCCTAATCTAGACCACATTATTTTGACAATATGCTTTAGACAGAGCCAAAGCAAGTAATAAGGTTACGGAACATTAATGCCTTGTGGTTTGTAAAAGCTTGCCCCATTAGCAGTGTAGTATTCCATCGCATTCCATTCTAAAGGCAACCTGGGGTAGGCAAATTGCTATTCTTCCGAAGGGAAAATAGATGCTTATTGTAGTGTATGTAGCACGGGCTCTGAGAGTACTGCTACACCTAGAAAAGCACTACAAGAAAAGTTTGTGTGTACTTTTCAAGGAGTTATTCATAGGACCTGATTGGCAATCTTGTGGTATTCTTCTAAGCCAGTGCTCCCCAAACCTGTGCCTTCGCTGGCAAATTTGCAGTGCTGCATCACATGGGCATTCTTACACCATGGTTGTCATGGGGGAGGAGGAGCTTTGCTCATTCATAAAATAGCTCCCATAGTGGGCATAAAGGTAAAAGGTAAAGGTGTCCCCAACCAGTTGTGTCTGACTCTAGGGTGCGGTGCTCATCCCCGTTTCTAAGCCGAAGAGCCAGCGCTGTCCGAAGGCGCTTCCGTGGTCATGTGGCCGGCATGACTGAACACCGAGGTGCACGGAACGCCGTTACCTTTCCCGCCAAGGCGGTACCTATTTATCTACTTGCAATTTCTTGCTTTCGAACTGCTAGGTTGGCAGAAGCTGGGACTGAAGACGGGAGCTCACTCTGTCACGCAGCACTCAGGTCTCGAACTGCTGACCTGCCGACCTTCCAGTCTGCAGTTCAGCGTCTTAACCACTAAGCCACCGCGGCCCCTATATAGTGGGCATAGCCAGTCACAAAATACTCATTTCCCAGAAGGCAAACTGGTGAGACTAAAAGAAAAGGAACTTGGCCAAGAACTTTAGTACAAGGCAGAGGTGCGGTCTGAGCTCCCAAACACAAAACCATTCTTTTGAACCCAAATAAAGATGGTGCTGGAGGGCAGCACTTTGCTTTGCAGCATGGCAACCTCCCACTTACAGACTTCAGTTCTAAACAAACACCAGTTGTGTTCCTAGACATGAATAACTCAGCTACTGTACAATGGGAAATGACCTCATCGCAAAGGTTTAGCCAAGGTTTGTAATCTAGTCAAGATTTAAGATCAGCCATAAAAAAAAGCTGCTTTCCTTTATTTGCAAGGTGCCTGGGAGGATAGAGACACATACTGAGACATTCAGCTGATATTTTTGGTCTTTCACTGCACTATACTCCTGGACTCCAGGTTCAATACTAATCATTGGAATATACGAGTTTGAGGGACAGAGATATCAGAATGTAATCTTGATCCTGGGCCAAGAACTGGAATAAGGAGGGAGATTCTTTGCTCTAAGGATGATATACACAGTGAAATACAATGGGACCCTACAGAAAATAATTCAAACTACCAGGATTAGCTTTCTTTGTTCTGAACAGGCTGATTAAAGGACCATCCAACAGCATATTTACTCTTCGATCTGCTAACCACACATCCTACTGCTGAAATGCATTTATCTTCTTGTCTTGTATACTAACATCACTTAAGCAAGCTCTACAATGAACCAATATAGGTCTTATTTTCATCTTCCAACTCTATAGCCAACAATTTGGCATTAAAAGCCAATTCAGCCAATGATCAGGGCATGTTATAGTACTTTAGATCAGTGCTGGCACTTGCTGCCTATGGAGAGTGGGTTGTATGCAGGCTGGTACACATGGGAATGCAGACACCTATTTAGAGGAATGTAGAGCCGCAGTCTGAAAGTTGTCATTTTAATGTGCTTAAAGAAATCAGATGACTGCACTTTTCATGCTAGGTAGCTGGGTTGCTTGTCTCACACAGTTAAATACACAAGACTAAAATATGGAAAGCTGCCATTAATTCTTGCTGTCGCCAAGCAACGAAGTAAGATGTTAGCATAGTCTTGACGCATTACAAATGGATACTGAACAGCTGTTTTTGGAGCCTACATTTACTGTGTCCCCTCAACTCTTTGCTCCCATAACCTATCAACTCAGCTTTACACCAACCCCAGTAAACTATGTGACAGCTGGAACATGTTGATTTGCAACAAAACCCAAGCACACTGTTCAGTTCACTCTGTTACTCATCACTGCCAACATGCCTGGTTTGGCAAACCATCTACTCTGTTCCCTTTTGTCAGGCCTGCTGTCCTCAGGAAAAATCTATTATAATTTACAAGCTTAGCAGCCTTTTAAAATAAGCTTTTGGGAAGAATAAGGCCTTTAACGAGGATTAATTCAAACCTATTTATATTACTCAACTCCAGTGTGCCTCCATCTTAACAGCAAGATGTATACAAGCACATTATTTCTATTTGTATTTTACTAATTAAATGCTGATTCACTGATTCAGCTCTAGAAAATGCTGAAAATTTTAAACTATGAAGAAATGAATCCAGCTGTTCAGTTCATTCAAGTGCTTACAGACACCTCATTAACAGCTGGCTCAAATGTAGGTTAATCTCATCTGAAACTGGATTCATACTATCTGGCATTCTAGATTCATATTTTAGTCTGAATCTCACTAGAAGCACAGAAGGAAAATGCAAATAGATCAGTGTTTAAGGAATTTTTATTAAAGCAAGAATTTTATAATCCAAATTATGGTTCTTTGCTCAGCTATCAATCCTTACCGTTAACTACAACAGTAGTGATATTCTGAGATTTTCCACAGTAAATTACAAAATTAAAGAAAGGAATGCTTTAAATTTTTTGTACTGTGCTGAAAATTCTTTTCCCCGGGTTTATAAAACAATTTGTTTTTTAAATTTTTGCTATTTTTTTGTATTTTAAATCAATAGGTAATCTAGGACTAACGGTTTTGCTAGTCCTGGCATTTGTTGTGTACATAAGCTTCAAAGTTTCCTTTCCTTTTTTTATTTATTTTATATTTTGCAATGTTTTTCTCAATATTTAGTAGTTTTTCCATGTTTAGATTTTTTTCTTCGGTGAAGCGAAATTATAATGCATAGTCCCGGATCATCTGTAACCAAAAGAATTCAAGCATTAATATGGAAATAACTTCTTTTGAAACACAAGTTCATCATATTATCTATAACTGTAACTGAAACCACAAAGCAGTATACTCTGGCTGGGTACAGATGTAATATTTCTGTTCTTACAATGGTTAGGATTCAGAACCTACCGTGGGCTTGCTTTTTGTTGTGCTCTACCAGCGAGTAATGATAATCTGTACCAGCCTACAGAACTCATGCATCACAGAACTGTGCTTATTGTACCAAAATTGCCTGGAAAAAGATCTGAAGAAAAATCTAATTATAGCTCTTCAGCTATTTTTGGCATACACTTAAGAAATTTCCCCTAGCACACTTAACATTCTGAATAGCATGGATGGAAGTGTCACCAGGGCAATAAGTATTGTTTGATTCTGCAGAAGTACAGAAAAAGCACTTGGAACAGAAAATCAGAATGCAGCTTTTGTATTTTTTAGGTTTCTAGTCCTTATGGCTACCAAGATAGCCCTGATTTTCGTTCAAAAAACAATGCAAGTTGAATATCAGCTCTAGAAGAAACACAATTAAAAATATCTTGCCACGTAATTATGTTTCCACAATGATGGAAATCTTCATTTGTAGTTGTATGGAGCTCAGAGAGGGGATACAACAGCCATGCAGCCAAAGACACAACAAGAGTTAAGCTGTAACCTTGCCCAAAGTCCAGGGTGAAAATGACATCTCAAAGGTGGGACTGTTACTCATTATGATGTTCTGCTTCTAGCAGAAAGCACCAGCAAACAGTGCTGTATCACAGTGATTCTCACAAGTGTAAGTGCATTTGAAGCCTATTGTCAAGAATACTTACTTTAGACACTTGGAACACCCGCTGGATTGTTAACTGCTTTCTGAGCAGCTTCTTTAGCTTGGTGGGCTTGCAGTACGGCTACAGCTTCATCAACCTTGTTAAGATAAAAACTATTCTATTAGTATTTCTGTAAATGTATGCTAGCTCTACAGCTAAACCGCATCTAAAAAAAGGGCTACTGATACTAAAAATCCACCTACCTTCGAACGAAGAGATTCAGGAGACTCAAGCATATGGAGGAGTTCGGAGTTATCAATCTCTAACAACATACCAGTGATTTTACCCGCCAGAGTTGGATGCATGGCTTGAATAAGAGGGAACAGGCGTTCTCCTAGAAAACAGGTGACAAGTGTGCAAGATTTATACTTGCCTCTCAAGCAGTAATTTGTTGCCCTACACTGAAGGATTTATATTTAACATGCCTCAAAATTAGCACATACTGGCCACTTGCAAACTAAAAATACTTACTCCTCTAGTAGAAGAGCAAGGGTTAATTTTAAGGGTATAAGCTCAAAGTTACAGGCATTAGGATGTGAAACCTATTATATTAAGCCTGAAGTGTGTTGAACTCAGATCCTGCAGCTTTTTCTGGACAATAGCTGATGCCATATAATGGGTTGGACTATTAAGTATCATTTCTTGATAACCTTTTCCATCCTAATACCTTCATAGGGCTCACCCACTCAGTGGGTGAATTGCATCTTCCTCTCACCCCCTGGCACCTACACACTCTCTTTCCCCTGTATAACTACCAATCTGAGTTAACTGGCCCTGCAGTAGTGGTCCCCCTTCTCCTTCCCTTTAAACAATCCCAGCAGCAGCCAACACCTCACACTTTCAGAAATCCTGATTCGTGAGAGTTGGACCCAAAGTGCGCTCCCCATGAGAAGGCATTTCTGCTCATGGAAGGGCTATTTTACTCCTTGCACTAGGGTAATACATGAGTAAAACAGAATTAAATCCAAAGATAATTTTCTGCTTGTGCAACTTCCACAACTTAACCTTGTGCAAGGTTAAGACGAAAACTCCTTTAAAAGCCTATTACAGCACTGTGCAAGCCCTTGCACAAGCAATCTAGAAACAGGAATAGCAGCCATTTTCCTTATGCTCATGGCTCTTCGGATCCAACCCTGATTATTTGGACTCACCAGTAAAATATGCCAAAATGTGTGCTGCTGCTCCCTAACGCTCCTGTCCCATTCTTCCTCCCAAGTAAGCCCCACCCTAAGTGATACATTGACTTACCCAACATCTGTTTTTGTTCTTGTGGAGGGGCAGAAGCCAACATGGAAGCAGTCAAAGGTTCCTGACCTTGCACATGGACAGCAGGCTAGAATCAGAGGGGAAGGAGAATTATGGGACACTTCATCAGATTCTGTTTGGTATCGTCAATTATATTTGGATTACTAAAATAAACCTGATTTTATCACTGGCAAGTGAGGACTGGAATGCCTGCTCGTTAATGGCAGGGTACACTAATTTCTACTTTGAGCCTTCATGTTCTTTGTGGCCTAAAGAAATTAACTAAAATCATAAGTTAGTTTTATGAAAAACTAACTTATAGCCAGATCCCATGCAAAGTTCTGTGCACCTAAGCTCATTGATTTCACTAGGCTTAGGCATGTCTAACTCTGAAAAGGTTGGTTCAGGTTGTAAATGTAACTTTGAAGGTTACCCCAAACAAAAGTAAAACTGTAACTATTACACTTACCTGCTGCATAGCAACCTGAGGTTGTGTATTAAGGTGTTGCTGAGGATTGCGAACACCTGCAGCATACTTATATTGCGGAACGGGGCGCACAGCTGGAGTAGCTGCAGCAGCAGCTGCTGCTGGACGTGGACCCATGGTTTGTGTTGATGTGTTAGCTGGAAAACAAGTGATGACTTCAGGCTATGTGGAGAATCTTGCTAAACTGCATTTTAATGGACCTCCTTTCACCATCTAGCTTAAGACAGTCCTTTGAAAATATATTACATTCAGACTTGTAGGCCTAATTGAAGTGCATGCATTAACTGAACTAAGGCAATAAAGTATTTCAGCACCAGAACTCACCAACACGCTGTGTTGACATTACTCGTGGAACCTGTGATGAAGCAGGCCTTATGGTACTGAATGGTGGTCTCGGAGCTGCAGGGCGGATGGCACCTGGCATGTTCTGGAAAGCTGCATTTAATATCATTTACTGTAAGTATGTGTTTTGGAACCAACAGACTCAAGTTTTTGTTAGCCAAGCTGCCCCAAATGCCTTAAGAAAAACAAGTCACTTACGATGAGGTCTGGCACCCTGAGCAGCCCAGCGAGGACTTGGTCTGAGTTGAGGAAGCTGGCTAGTAGGATAGTACGCAGCTCGGTTTTGTGTCTGTCAAACAACAACAACAATCAGTGTAGTATTTGTTTCAGCCACCAGCTTTAGTACTTTACTGTAGCACAAAAATGCTTCATGACATTAGCAATTCCAATCAAACTCAAACATTTGACTATTTCATATAAACATTTCAGGGCTTTCTGAAGCACCAGACCCAAACTCTTCTAATATATACCACATTTCTAGTATTTCACTGCAGTTCTACTCATTAATAGGAACATAGTCCAAGCCATAGTCATACCTGTGGGATAGCTGCCATGAAGTAACCTGAAGGTGGTGCTGGCTGGTAAGGGTTGATGACTGGATTGGGCACTGCTCTCACACTTGCCATTCTCTGCATGTACTGGTTGGTGAGGTGAGCTTGGCGTTCTTCTTTACGTTGGGCTAAGGCTACGTATAGTGGTTTGGTGGCCACAATTCTACCATTCATTTCTGTAACTGCTTTAGTTGCTTCTTCTGGTGAAGAAAAGCAGACAAACCCAAACCCTTTACTGCGGCCCCCTTCCATCATGACCTGTCAAAATAAGCAATGGAGAGAATGAAACAGACTACCTTACAACATCCCACCAAGTTATTCCAATATAGTTTGTGATTGTAGATAATTTAACGTATCTTTTTAATGACTTTAACCATTTGTCAGTTTCTTTGTGCACAATACCTGCTTCCTCTGGTGACTAACTAGCCCCAGCCGCATAAATTAATTTTGATTTATACAATTAATTACTTGGTCCTCCCACATAGGGAGACAGATTGGAAGGTTTTATGGTACAGTGACAGCTAAGCAATTTAGCAGCTTGGCAATTTTGCACCAAAAGTATCCATGTATTGTTATCATCATCATATTTATTTACTGGGACTCAAGGCAGCTTTACAACATTAAAAACTTGTACAGTTAAAATATATAAATAGAAATATACAGAAGTTAAAAATATAATTAAATCATCAATATTATTTAAATTGTATAAAGTATCAGAATTTAAAAGGACAGCAACAATATAAACAATAGTGCCAATCCATCATATTCTCACAGGTCCAGATTATCTATCCCCAATGGCCTGCTGGAACAAAAAAGTTCTTGCCTGCCTGCAGAAATATACCAAGGAGGGTGACACTCCCACCTCACTGGGAAGGGAGTTCGAGAGCCTTGGGGCAGCCACCGAGAAGGCCCTCTCCTGCGTTCCCACCAGGAGAGCCTGTGGTGGGACAGTGAGAAGGACCTCTGCTGAAGATCTCAGGGCATGAGCAGGCTCATAGGGGGGCTGTATAGGGCTTTATAGGTCATGACCAGCACTTTGAATTGTGCCCAGAAACAGACTGGGATCCAGTGAAGCTGTTTTAGCAGGGGAGTTGTATGCTCCTTGTAGCCAACCCCCGTCAACAGTCTGGCAGCAGCTCTTTGAACCAGCTGAAGTTTCTGAACACTCTTCAGAGGCAGCCCCACATACAGCGTGTTACAGTAATCTAAACAGGATGTAACTAAGGCATGTGTTACTGTGGCCAAACCAGACATCTCAAGGAATGGGGACAGCTGATGCACTAGCTTTAACTGTGCAAATGCACTCCTACCCGCTGCTGAAACCTGGGCATCCAGGCTCAGGGCTGAATCCAGAAGTACACCCAAGCTGCAAACCTGTGTCTTCAGGGGAAGTGTAACCCCATCAAGCACAAGCTGAATCCCTATTCCAGGATCTACATTTCGACTGACCAGGAGCACCTCTGTCTTGTCTGGATTAAGCTTCAATTTGTTTGCCCTGACCCAGTCCATTACTGCGGACAGACACTGGTTTAGCACTGCAACAGCTTCCTTGGAATTAGATGGAAAGGAAAAGTAGGAGTGTCATCAGCATACTGGTGACACTGAGCCCCCAAACGCCAGACAACCTCTCCCAATGGTTTCATATATATGTTAAATAGCATGGGGGACAAAACAGAACCCTGAGGAACTCCACAGGCCAATGGCCAGGGAGTCGAATGGAAATCCCCCAGCATCACCTCCTGGGTCTGCCCCCTCCAAGAAGGAATGGAGCCACCATAAAACAGTGCCTCCAAGTCCCATCCCAGCGAGGCGGCCCAGAAAGATACCATAGTCGATGGTATTGAAAGCTGCTGAGAGGTCCAGCAGAACCAACAGGGACACACTCCCCCGTCTAGTTCCCGGCGTAGGTCATCCACCAAGGTGACCAAAGCTGTTTCTGTCTCATAACCGGGTCTGAAGCCATATTGAAATAGGTCTATCAGTACACTAATTCCTCCAAAATCTTAAATATTGTGCTGTAAACAGTTGTTGTAGATGTAGATTTGCCTGCATGTACTCTGCTCAAAAGTTAGGTACAATGACAATGAGCTTACAGTTTGTTAAAGGACTATTTCTGGCAGTTATTCTTCCTCCAAATCACTGTAAAAGCATGAACTGTTCAGAATGTTACCTTTGCACTAGTAATTGTGCCAAATGGTGAAAATTCTTTGCGTAGGCGCTCATCGTCAATTCCATCATCAAGATTTTTCACATAAAGATTTACACCCTGAAAAGATGAATTGAATATATGAAGTGATTGCCTTGTAGAACATATGACCCAATGAAAACTTATTTGTTCAGCCGATGATGTACCTGGTATCTGGTGATCCTGTCCTGCTTCATTTGTTCAAATTTGCGCTTGAGCTCTGTTTGTCTTTCTACTTTTTTCTGAGCGCGGCCAACATATATTTGTTTTCCGTTAAGTTCCTTTCCATTCATCTCATCTACGGCCTTCATAAATAAAAAAGATACTTTAAAATGTTTGTCATGGTTGATTCCATATAGCATTAGTCAGGCCTCATGAGGAAATAAAAAGAATGTAAGTCAGAAAGCAAGGAACAGAAACAAACAGACCACGGACAGAAAGCAGACTGAGATGTGATTCCATCTTCTGAGGGAGGGGATTATACAGACCATAAACATTTATATGAAAAGGAGACCTATATTAGATCTGTATCAGCAAACCAACACTGCATAATCAGTTGATATAAAGGCACACAGAAAGGCAGATTTGGCATATGTTGCTTTTTATCTGTTAACACAAATGAAAGGGCCAAAACCACAAACTTAATTAGTGACCACTCACGATGCACCACAAATTTTATAGAAAGGTTGTGTACTTACTTTCTGAGCATCTTCGTGTCTTTCAAAACTGACAAAGCCAAAGCCTTTGGATTTCCCACTCTCATCAGTCATAACCTTCACACTCAAGGCAGGACCTAAAAAGTACACAACATTTGTTATATACGTTCTCCAGTTCTCTATGTTTAGAGAGAATGTACTCTGTACAAATACACAGCATGTTGTTGTTGTTCAGTCGTTAAGTCGTGTCTGACTCTTCGTGACCCCATGGACCATAGCACGCCAGGCCTTCTTGTCCTCCGCTCTCTCCCGGAGTGTGCTCTAGTTCATATTCATTGCATCGGTGATGCTATCTAGCCATCTCATCCTCTGCCGTCCCCCTCTCCTTTTGCCAATACACAGCATAGTGAACACTAAATATTAACTGCTTAAGTCTTGGCAAGTTCATCAGCAACTAAGACAATGCCCAATTTAGGAAACTAATTTCCCAACTGGAGTTAGCAATTAATAGTTTGACAATATCAGCATCAGACCCTGGTTTGTCTTGTTGGACTCATCTTGAAATGAATGCCTGGACTTCCCGGGCACATTACAAAATTAACCTAAAGAAGAAAATGAACACTACAATCATGGACTTAACAGGCTATAATTTACAATCATTACTAACACACCAATAAACTGCTTTAGGCATTATGCTCAAGTTAAGTACACACATTAGAGATTTTATCCTGCTGTACATTAAATCACTTTGCTATTTCAGCACAGCACACCAGAATATTTTTTTTTAAGTTTCTACCTTAAATTGTATGACCATGGGCAAGCAATTGGGAACAGGCTGAGGGATCACACTCATCCCCCCTACTTTCTCTCTTCTGGAGTGTAAATTTCTGTCACTCATCTTATTTGAGGTTAAGAGAGAAATCCTGTGGTCCCAGTTGAGCATCCCAGGGACCACAGGATTCTTCGAACTCCCCCCTCTGAGGATGTAGACACCGCTACGACCTTGGAAGGGGGACTCTGGAATCTGATCCCTCCCTCAGACCCCTCTACCTCACAACCACTACAGAAAGGTGTGGCCTCTCCAGCCTCAGTATCAAGAGAGGGGGAAAGACAGAGGGGCAAAAATTGCCTCCATGACAGCAACCAGCAGGGCACTGGATACTTAAAAGCCTCCAAGATCAGAGGTTTCCACCTAACAAGGTTGTAACCCATAGGATTGTACTGTAAGTGTTGTTGGCTGGAACTTTAACACAGTTAAGGTTAATCAGGATCTGAAACTGGCTTGGAACCCTGGCTTCAAATCCTTGTTAAGTGGAGCCTCTACATAGTCTTAACACAAGTAAACAGTACTGCCAACATTATCACATATGGGTTAAGGCCATTGGCAGGAAGGCTGCACTCCCAAGAAGCGAGCGATCACAGCTCAGTAGTAGAGCACAAGCATGTTCTCACAGAAGGTTCCAGGTTCAATTTCTGGTATCTCTAGTTAAAAAAATAATGGCCTGACTCCATATAAGGCAGAGTCTTATGAGGAGTTGGGATATGTAAGTCCCAACTGGGTGGGAGCATTATGTACACACCCATTTTCAATTTATTTTTATATGCATGAAAAGTAAGTGACATTACCAAACTTGCCAAAGAGTTCCTTAAGTCTTTCATCATCCATGTCTTCTCCAAAATTCTTGATGTAAACGTTAGTGAACTCCTTAGCACGAGCTCCAAGCTCTGCTTCACGTTCTTTACGAGATTTAAACCTTCCAACAAATCTAGTTTAAAAAAACAGGATGAAAAGATGCTTAGATCTTTTGACAAGATTCAGGGTACCACTTTCTGTAAGAATATTTGATGCAATAAAAACTACAGAGAAGCTCACCCATGCCCTGTGTCAGTTCCCCGCATGCAAGCGACTGCCATAGCACGCTTCCCCACTTAGGGAAACAGTGGAGTACTAAGCTGCTCCTAATCTTCTATCAGTCTTGGGAGACAGACTGTTCTCAAGGGGGCAACCATATTACTTTGCTGTGTTCCCCCATTCAGGGAAACATGGCAGTGTAGTATGACTGCTCTCAATTGTGACATAGTGTCTCTCTCACAGTTCCTGTGCGATGTAGCAGAAACCCCCCCCCCAACTCTGTACATATATTTCCAATGACCTAATCAACACTAAAATCAGCCTCTGATTTATAGATTTTGGTAAAATTGGCCTTTTTGACATTGAATTTGAACTCAGAAGTTTTAAAAGCTCCAAGGGAAGCACTTGTATACTCACACTTTGCGATCATTAAGCAGCATTCCATTCATTTTTTCAATAGCTCTTTCTGCAGCTTCTTGTGTCTCAAAGTGTACAAACCCATAGCCTTTGGATCCATTTTCATCACATACAACCTATGAAAAATATTATAATACTTATGAGACCATCCAAATGCATTTATGCTCATTCCAATGCAGAACCCCTGTTCTGTTTCTCTTCCTTTCAACTCACCTTACAAGAGAGGATGTTCCCAAAAGCAGAAAATGTATCATACAAAGCTTTATTATCGATTGATTTGTCCAAGTTTTTAATGAAGATGTTTCCAACACCACTCTTACGTAGAGATGGATCACGCTGAGACCACATGATACGCACTGGCTTGCCTTTAATGACATCAAAATTCATAGTATCTAAAGCTCGTTCAGCTGCAAAACAAGTTAATTAGTGTTACATTTTAATCTTAAGGCAACACTACGAAAATTAATTGTTTTGCCTTTGCCACAGCCTATAAAAGTCAAGTTTGTTCTTTGCTTCTTGAACTCAAGGTAACTGTACACTATTCCAATTTGTGGCGTTCAGGGAGGATTGCACTATTCCAGGTGACAGGCGAAAACACTGAACAAAACATTCAGCAGAATTTGTTGGAGTCAGAATAAGCATTCAAACTAAGGAAGGGACCATCATTTATGTGCCCCATTATTACTTATCTATCAATTTCTCACCATCTTGCAAAAATAAAAATGATAGGATTATTGAAATATTTAATTTCTGTGCGTGACATTTAAGAGATGCAACTGTGTAAGTATCTACTACTACAAAATGCTAACAGCAATATTGGAGAACAGAAGCTTGTAACAAGAGTACTTGAACAGTAATAACCTTTTATACTTTGAGAACTTCCAATTTCTATGGCTGCTTATGACTTGAATTTTTATTTTGCATATTTGTTATCTAGGTAATAAACTATGGCCCTTCTTCTAACATTTTTACAGATATATCCAAAGGAATCTCAAAGGAAATTGTTTGGGACACTATGTTATACTTGCTACATCGTAGAATTACCCATCCAAATGAACAGAACCATCCCACAACTCTGAAACCCCTTTCCATACTGCAGAGGTATAAAGATAACAGGGGCTTTCTATTAGCAGAAAGAAAGAGACAAGATAGGAGACTTAAAGCCAGTGCTTTCTAATGTATTTTCAAAAAATGTGAATTTCAGCTCTGATTTTCACACAAAATTAAATCCTATTTTCATTACCATATGTAGGCACCTTGTAACTTTGCTGCATAGCCCCAAAATGATCTCAGCACTGAGACCCTTAACCCTCTACTGAGATAATTCTCCCAATCCCAATGATGCTGGACTTTCTCCTTCAGGAGGTGAACATTACTTGACCGATCTGTGAGAATATCCATTAAAATCATGTGAAGTTACAGAACTTCAGCCAAACAGCAAGAGGGTGCTGACAGTAGGGACATATGAGACATTTGTTTGTTGTTTTTGATCAGGATTTACCTAGTTCGCACATTCTGGACTGAACGGACTCAAGACACAATTTGTGGTTGATATCTGTACATTTCTGAGCTTGCAATGTGATTTGTGGACCAAAAAAATACATACTTCTGAAAAGTGTGCACAAAGTACATTTTAATCAATGGGAGAAGAATGTGTACATTTCAAAGAGGTACACAACTGATATGTACATTTGGAAAAATATGCACTGATTTTCAAGCGAAAAAAACCAAGCTTGCAATCTGATAAGACTTGAGTTAGAACGATAGATTTCAGAGAACTTCAGCGAGTTCAAATTTTGCCCATTTGCACATCCCTAGCAGTCAGGCATTAGATGCACTCCCTCCCCTACGGTCAACTGAGCAGGAAAAAATACAGATGGAAAGGATTTCCCCCACCTTTGCTTAATCCGCAGCTGTGTTCCAGGTGAAGCAAATGGAGAAGTCTCCCACTCCATCTATGAAGTGCTTCACCGCCCAGCAGCAACTTCAATTATGAATGCGAGCTTCTGGCAGCCTTAGAAACTGCCTGTGTTAAGAATAGAGAAGGAACCATCCATAGAAGCCAATGCTACTACAGCTCTTCATTCCAAAACATATATTCCTTAATTTCATGGGCATATAGCTAGTTTCTACATGATGATCTTCTAGGGTTAGCATCAGATCTTTAGACACTCAGGTAACTAAATCATTCCATATTTTCAAGTTTCCTATACCCACTGTCCTTCTACAACTATTCCAAAGGGAAAAGACAAATCCTCTAATGTCACATGTGTGAAGGATATTGCCCTAGAAATTAACTGTCTCTGGGTGAGAATCTAAGTGGCAAACAAGCTGTGGGTACTGCAAGCCAAGCAGTGCCAACGGATGCTTGTACAAATTGAAAAAGCTTGAGTGAAAGCTACCAAATAAAGTTGCCTTTCTGTCCAAGACTTCTTGCCCTTTAGGTAAGAGAGGCAGAGTACTGCAACACAAGTGGCAGTGGCCAGTCCCAGCCTACTAGGAAACATAACCAAACCATAACAATTGGCTGTTCCTCTGATGGAATGGAGGAAAGAGATGGAAGCAAAGGTGACGGTGCTGTGAAGTTCTGTGTGTGCTTTCTGGCCTAAATCCGAATATACAGAACCAGTCAAGGCTGCCACCTCTGCTTTGCACAGTTCTCCCACAATTCAGCACTGAGACAGCAGTTCTGTCTGCCTGTTTTCAGGCACAGAGCTCACAAAGGGAACTGCCAGCTCAGCATAACACTGCTGTAGCTGGGCACCCTTCCGCATCTATAAAATCTGCACTGAAGGGGGGTAAGAATGAAGAATGGGGCAGAGCTCAGTGAAGAAGAGCAAAGCATGTAGCACTGCTTTCAATGTGACTAACAAAGGCTAAACAGGTTTTCCATTGGAATGCTTAGTCAAGAGTCCAAGTACTAATTAGATAAAGCAAATTTTTAGAAAGCGTAAGATGCAGTGTTCCATTATTGACAAGGCCAGCAGTTAAGTATGACAGAATAAAGTGACAATGCTGAAGAGCTCTTCCCTCCAGATAAGGTCATGTTTCACTTATACAAGTTTTATGTGACTCAGAAGTATTGGTTATTACAAAGCAGCCTTCCAAATCATTTAAAGTGATACATGTTTTCAATATATTTGTGTGCCACTGCCAAAGTCATGGCACTTCCCTCCATCTCAGAATGATTTCCTAGCTAAAGAAGAAAAGCGAACAGATCTTCAACCTTCATGATGACCAAATTAAACAAGTTGAATTCCTTCACTTTTTAAGCTAGTGACAGTATAAATGAGAAAACTCCAGATTACATAGCTAATTCAGTGACTGCTAGCCTTTCTGAGATAGCGATTTAGTTATTAGCCACTTCCTAAATGCTTCTTATATTGAGTTTACCAGTTGAATGAATCACCAGCTGAGGAAAAGAAAAACTCATCTTAGCAAAAGATTGAAGCTGGTAGAAGGAATGCTTAGGAAAAAACCCTAAAGCTAAGCCCAATTTGGAGGCATGTGTCTCACTTGGCTTATCCCTGCTAAGTATACAGACTCAGAATCCAAGTATACAGACCCTTCCATTTGAAAGCAAGTTTTCAAGCTTTTAAATACTACTTGGTCCACATAAGGTTTTTGTCTTGTTTGTTCAGCATTGGCCAATTTGTGGAACCAATATGGCTACAGAAACGTATTGAATTTAATGTGTGGCATTTAATAAAGAGAATCTAAGGGCGCAATCCTATGGCTGCTAGATAGCATCTAGATGGCCATAGGATTTTTCGGTTTATGGGAACTGAGCTCAAAGCCAGTGCTCCAAGCTCAGTTCCCAGAAATCCAACTCCTCCCTCCGTCCCCCGCTGCCTCATAGAAGGTGTGGATCATCCCCAGCGCTGCATTCGGAAGAGCAGCACAGAGCAGCCAAAAAGGGGGTGTTCCTGGGAGTGCGCGCGGGGGGGGGGGGACACCGCGGAAGCGCTGATACGATGCTTCCTATGTGCCGTTTGGCCTTCCCCCCCCCAATGGTGCCCCAGTGAAACAGCTGAAATCGGCCATCTAGCCACAAATGTAGGGTGGCCGGAGCGCGGAGAAGATCCCCTCCACACGCCCCCTGCCCTGCATTGGATAGTCGGTCAACTCGAAATTCAGTGGTGGCTGACTATCCCCATAGGATTGCACCCTACACTGGATTAACTGATCACTAGCTAAACAGAACAACTCTTTACTTATGCCTGTAGGCCAACTGCTTTCAATATGCACAGTGAATCACCTTAAGGTAAGACTGTCAGCTGAACTTGGGAAGGACAAAACTCTTCTCAGAACTTTCTCTCCTCCAAATCCTGGTGTCTTGATTGGGTACGCGCTTACCTACTACCCCTTATCAATCAGTACTATGACCAGATGACCAGCCCTTAAATGCCCTTCCAGCAGCTAGAAGAATGGGTTTTGCCACCTTCTGCTCCCTAGTTTGATCTGTGGGCCACCTAATGCAACTGAACATAAGAAAAGCTGTGCTGGATTGACCAAAGGCCTATGAAGTCCAGCATTCTGTTTGCACAGTGGCCAGATGCCCATAGGAAACCCACAACAGGACATGAGTGCAGTAGCACCAGCCCACTCCTGTTCCTCAGCACCTCGTATTGAGGCAGCTGCCAGTCTTATCCTCCACTAGGTGCTATCCTTATTTAATATTTATAAGGCACCTAAAGTTTGAGGTATTTATGTTAAAAAAAACACAGTACCACTCAAAGGCTTAAAAAATGGGAAAAGAGATGGGTGGGAACAGGAGAACAGACATTTGGGCCAAAAATTACTTCAAAATTTCACCCCTTAACTCCAATGTTTAAGACTATTTTATTGACTTTTTCCTATAATTAAAGGAAGCCTTTATAAATTACAACCTACGCCCTTGCTCTCCCAATGCAATGGGGCAAGAAGCTGTCCACTTCTTACATAATTAAGCGTGTCTTCTACTACTTCATTTTATTTTCTGCGGACACACGACTCACTCGCACCCCATTCCTCCGTCGCCATTTAAAAGTACTAATTATTCTGGAATTTCCTCCAAGACGCCTTTCATCTGAGCTTCCTCATGGAGCCCGGCTCTCCGCGCCTTCGCCGGCGGAAGGAAGAGAGCGCCTGACACGCCCTTGCCGGAGACTCTTCAGGGCCCTGCCTCGTTATCCCAGAAGGCCGGGCCGGTTCGGAGAAATCACCACAAACCCCTTCTCGGAAGGAGAATCTAGGCAGGCCTTTCGCTGACGAGGCCTTCTTGCCCTTCAGTTTCGGTGGCGTGGAGGCACCTCCCAGCCACGAGGCCTCGCGGCGCCCCCACAGCATGATGTGTCGGGCGGCGGTCAAACGCCTTCGAACGAAGCCCAGAAGTTGGGTCTCACACGTGTGCCCCCCCCAATCATTCCCCCCTTTGCACCCAAGCGTACGGAATTTCACAGTAAGGAAGGCGCAGCCCGAGAGGCGGGGAAAGAGGAAGCCTTTTGAGGGAAGCGCCGCCGCGAGGCAGGCCCGGGACGCCGAGGGGCCGAGTTGACTCTATAAAATGGATGCTCCAGAGATGACCGGGGGGGCGGGGGGAGAAGTGACGGAAGGGAAGGAATGTGCGGCAGCCCTCGTGGGGGGCGAGAACATGGCTCCGGGAACAGGAAGCAGTCGAGGTGGGCCGGCCCCAGAGAGAAGCTGTAGGGCTCCCTCCCTCCAAACCGCTCTACCCTTCACCTCCGTCGGCCTGGAAACCCACCCCTAGGCCCTAAATTCGGCTACGTCGTCCCTCTCGCGCATTTCTCCGCTGCTCCCACGTGTCGCGCCCCACCGCTCCTTTCCCACCCCATGTGCCCGCTCGTCAAGGTGGCTCCGATGTACGTGTGGGGTGGGCAAGGGAGGAAGGAAACTACCGTACCCCCTTCCACCCTCCATATGCTACGGCCAAACGTGTCCCCCCGCGCACCACTCCCGGCTACTCACCATCGGCGGGCTGCTGGAAGTTGACATAGGCGTAGCCCAGAGAGCGCCGGGTGATCATGTCCCTGCAGACGCGGATGGAGAGGATGGGCCCGGCGGGGCTGAACTTCTCGTAGAGCATGGCCTCGGTGACATCGGGGTGCAGGTCCCCCACGTAGAGCGAGGCCATCGGGTA
Source organism: Heloderma suspectum (assembly GCF_057233095.1). NCBI lineage: Eukaryota > Metazoa > Chordata > Lepidosauria > Squamata > Helodermatidae > Heloderma > Heloderma suspectum. Next base: position 39,773,803 of record NC_139461.1, on the reverse strand, counting down.
GCTGGGGGCGCTGGGGTTCATGCTGGCGGGGGAGCGGGGAGGGGGGACGAGGAGGCCGGGCAGACTCGCGAGCGCCGAGGAGGCCGCGACGGGCCGCCGGGTTCTGAACTCAACGGCTGCGCGGAGGCAGTTGGCGACGGTTGGCGACTCGCTGGAGCGCTCGTTGGTGCCGGCGGGAGGAGGCGGAGCGGGCTGCTCTGTCTGCTGCTACTGGCGGCTCTTCTTCCTGCTGTTTGTGGTGGTTTGGGCGGGTCTCTTCTCGGCTGAGCCGGGTCCGGGACTTCGCTTCGCTTCACCGGGTTATTTTATACCAAACCGGCCGGTTTCAGATGGGGGCGGGTGGTAGGCGAGGGATTTTTTTTAATGCTTTTTTCGGGTTTTTAAGATTTTTTTGGATTTTTAAAGGTTTTTTTTTCTTTTAGTAATAAATGGTGCAGCTGAGCTGGTGTGTCCGGGAAGGCCGGAGCACACACACTGCGCACACAGCACCGTCAGCGGCCGGGGGACAAGGGGGAGGCCGCCGCCCCGGCCGCGCACTATATATAGCCGCCCCGCCCCCAACCGCCTCCAGCGTACAGCACGCCACGCACTGAAAGACTGTAATGCGCATGCGCCGCCTCAAAAGGAGGGAGGAAGAAGTAAGCGGAGAGGAGAAAAGGGGCGGAGTGATAGTACGCGCAGGTTGCGTCTGACGCCATGCTTTACGAAGAGACGCGGCTGCCTATATTTGGGCAACAGGTGGCGCATGGCCAGTTGATAGATGCAAGGGCGAGTGGACTGCAAGAGCATGGGACTAAAATAGAGGAAGGGAGGCCAATGGTAAGGGAAAAACGGGGAGAGCGGGAAATAAACGCATGCGCAATTGGCTTGCCTGCCGGTAAAAAATAGGCTATTGACCTTTGTAGAAGACGCATGATCACGGGGAATAATAGGCTATTACACGTCTATGATGGATAGCAAGGGTAAGCGATTTGGGTAAATAACACTTCACAGACAAGACTTTGCGGGAGCGAGAGGGAAGAACTGGTGGTTCTTCTAATGTGCTGCAAGTGAAAAAGAGGATGAGACCTTCAAGATAGTTTAGGGCGCCCTCCTATGCATGTTTACACAGAAAAAAAGGCCTACAACTCCCAGCATGCTCTAGCCAGCCATGCTGGCTGGGGCATGCTGGGAGTTGTAGGCTTTTTTTCTGTCTAAACGTGCGTAGGATTGTGCCTTTAGGTTTATTGGCATTGTTTTCTGTAGAAATGTCTGTCAGGTCTGGGTGATCTTGTTGCTGTGTCCTATTTAGTTGGCTTTCAACAACTAAAACCCAGCATAAGTGAGTTTCAGAGCCTCAGAGTTTTTATGTTAAAGATAATCTTGTCTTCTGGTCTCATTTGCAGGATGAGAGGACCTGGCTCCATTCAGACATTCTTGCTTAATGTTTTTTGTTTTAAATTCTGCCTTTTCCCTTTGGAAACTGTCACAACCTTTTTTAAGTGCCCTAAAAACGCTTAGCAGCTTAAACACTGTAGCATTAAGAGAACAACATAGGAAGCAAAGCCAAGTCCTCCATCTAGCTCAGTTTTATCCATGCAGACTGGCAGTGATTGTACAGGCAGGAATCTTTCCTGCTGTCTCCTACCTGATTTCTTTAACTGTGCATATGTCAGGAATTGAACCGGGGATCTTCTGCATGCAAAGCATGCGCTCGACCACTGAGCTATGAGCCCTTTCTTACAGTAATAACTATACTGGAGATAGGATATTCTTAATTTTACTCTTCTTGATTTTCTCCCACCTAGAGTAAAATCAGTATTTAATTTGTTTATGGCATTCATATTCTACCCCTCCCTTGAGGATCTCAGGACAGCATACGTGGTATGTCTGTGTGTGTCTCCCCGCTACCCCTTTTAATCTTACTATCAGGTCTGGCCTTTTTGCCCTGAAACAGGTCATCCTGCGTATCTACATATTACCATCAATGGCAGATACTTATGGTGAGTTCTTGATGTTAAGGCTGAATGACATATTAGATGAACATTCATGTATTTATATCCCATGTTTCTTCAAGAGAACTTAAGGTGGAATGCAGAGAGCTCCCAAGTGATCCGTTCGTTATTCAGGCACTGAGCAAACCTTGATCTGCTTGGCTTCATCATGATTGCCGTGATGAAGCATAGTGCTTTGCCATTTCATTGCTCTTGTAAAGAGGAGTCGAATGTTGTCGGCCCTTTTAAAACATGCCTGTGGGCAAAATGGAGGTTATCATCCTGCTTCCAGTAAAATGGGTAGGCAGTTTTGGACTCGCCGGGTGCAAAAATGGGAGGGAAGAGAGAGTAGGAGGAGCTTTGACCAGGCAGAGGAAGGACTGGTGAATTATGAAAACCCTAGCAAATTAGCATTGGGCTGTTATCTTGTACTTTCTTTCCCAACAACAGAACCTTCAAGGCAGCTTGGAGTGTTTTTGTTGTATTTATATATTCCTTTTTTTCTTGTTAGCTGCCTTGAACTTTTAAAGAATGGTGGGGTATTAAATGTTCTAAATAAATGCAAGAATGTGAATCTCTATTTGTTATATTAGTGTGATCTCTGGTGTCTCCCACTGTCAGGCACAGTCTTTCTGTATGACTTCTTAATGTGAAGTCTCGCCGGCTATGACTGTTTCTTCTCCAGTTTTCCGGCATTTCCTTGTATCAGGAAGTAACTTTACTATTCAGTCTTTTCTCATTTACCTCTGGCGTGAACTTTGCCTCGTTCCTCTTGTTACTATTTCAGTTTGTGAGCTTTGCCCTCACAGAAACTGCTGTCGTCATCACTCCTGTTTGTTGCTTGTTTTGGTTTGTTCTTCTCAGTGGCCTCTGTGTTGCTACTTTGGTAGCTGGCCTAGTCTGCAGAGCATCTTGCTTCAAGCTCAAATGCAATTAACAGTTATTGTCAGGACAAGCCAATCAGGTGGAATTCCAGTATAAACAGAAATAATTGGTTCATCTGCTAAACCAGCCAGATAAAGCTTCTGAATTAAGAAATTTGGGAGCACTCTGGCATCCTGGAGTTTATACTATGTGCTTGTCGTCTTTGTCTTCTCTTCTTGAGCGATTTAAATTGTGCATTCTGAGAGCTGACTTCTTTAGCTTCATGTCACTTATGGATATTTATGACTTAGTGTCATGGTTTCATGCACTTAGCTCTTCTCTTTGCTTTGTGATATTTTTATTTTGTTTTGTTCTGTTCCTCCTTGTCTGGGACACTTGTACAGAAAGTTCCTCTGTGCAACATTAGGTGCATAATTGCTGCTGTTGCTGAAGGTTGCATGCATGTGTCTCTGCTGTAAGAATTGCCAGCAGCTTCACTAGATTGTTGAGAATAAAAAAGAAATATATATTTGCCAAACATGGTTGTACTAGCCATGAAATTAAAAGACGCTTGCTCCTTGGGAGGAAAGCTATGGCCAACCTAGACAGCATAGTAAGAAGCAGAGACATCACCTTGCCGACAAAGGTCCGTCTAATCAAAGCTATGGTTTTCCTAGTAGTAATGTATGGCTGTGAGAGCTGGACTATAAGGAAGGCTGAGCGCCGAAGAATTGATGCTTTCGAACTGTGGTGCTGGAGAAGACTCTTACGAGTCCCCTGGACTGCAAGGAGGTCAAATCAGTCCATCCTAAAGGAAATAAACCCTGAGTGCTCATTGGAAGGACAGATACTGAAGCTGAAGCTCCAATATTTTGGCCACCTAATGCGAAGAGAAAACTCCCTGGAAAAGACCCTGATGCTGGGAAAGACTGAAGGCAAAAGGAGGAGGGGACGGCAGAGGATGAGATGGCTAGATAGCATCACGGATGCAATGAATATGAACTTGAGCACGCTCCGGGAGAGAGCGGAGGACAGGAAGGCCTGGCGTGCTATGGTCCATGGGGTCACGAAGAGTCGGACACGACTGAACGACTGAACAACAACAAATGGTTGTACTAAGGACTGGTTCCAAGGTAATATCTCCCAAGAAGAATATCCATATGAAAAAAATCACACATCATCATCATCAGCATTATTATTATTATTATTTCTATACTGCCCAATAGCCAAAGCTCTCTGGGCAGTTTACAAAAGATTAAAACCTTAAAAATACGGTAGAAAACATAATATAAAAAACATTTACATACAAATCAGTTTAAAACACTCAACACAAAAATGCTGTCAGAATGCGGAATTGTGGGGATTTTGCAGGAAATATCTGAGAGGCAGGACACGCATTAACCTAATTCACTCACAGAGCTTTCCTATAACGTACATACAGATTTGTCATTGCACCCTCATATTTTTCACAAGGATTCCTCCACATGTATCCTTTAATGGAGGGGAAAATTTTTTACCATAATTGGCCTCTAGTGTCAACTGCAACAACTTCCAATATCTTGCTAGCAGTTCTTTATTAGATGATGTTGCTATCCATTCTGTTTTTTTAAAGTATCTGCTCTGGAGATTGTTTTATTTCCTCAATGAATGATGTCTTTGATTTTGATTATTTGCCTTCATATAAGACTATTTCATTATTTTGTGTGTGCTATTATGAACTGGAACGTAGGGAAAACCACTAAACCATTCAGGTATGACCTAAACCATATCCCTTATGAATATACAGTGGAGGTGAGGAATAGATTTAAGGGATTCGACCTGATAGACAGAGTGCCTGAGGATCTATGGACGGAGGTCGGTAACATTGTTCAGGAGGCAGCAACGAAATCCATCCCAAAGAAAAAGAAATGCAAGAAAGCGAAGTGGCTGTCTGACAAGGCTTTACAAGTAGCTGAGGAAAGAAGAGAAGCGAAAAGCAAGGGAGAAAGGGGAAGATATATCCAACTGAATACAGATTTCCAGAGAATAGCAAGGAGAGACGAGAAGGCCTTCTTAAATGAACAACTATTAAATGAATAGTGCGGTCACTGAACTTGAGCCGGACATCCTAGAGAGTGAAGTCAAGTAGGCCTTAGGAAGCATTACTAACAACAAAGCTAGTGGAGATGACAGTATTCCAGCTGAGCTATTTAAGATCCTAAAAGATGATGCTGTTAAAGTGCTGCACTCAATATGCCAACAAATTTGGAACACTCAACAATGGCCACCAGACTGGAAAAGGCCAGTTTACATTCCAATTCCAAAGAAGGGCAATGCCAAAGAGTGTTCAGACTACCATACAATTGCGCTCATTTCACATGCCAGCAAGGTTATGCTCAAAATCCTACAAGCTAGGCTTCAGCAGCATGTGAACCGAGAACTACCGGAAGTACAAGCTGGGTTTCGAAGAGGCAGAGGAACTAGAGATCAAATCGCCAACATTCGCTGGATCATGGAGAAAGCAAGAGAATTCGAGAAAAACGTCTATTTCTGCTTCATTGACTACGCTAAAGCCTTTGATTGTGTGGATCACAACAAACTGTGGCAAATTCTTCAAGAGATGGGAGTACCAGACCACCTTACCTGTCTCCTGAGAAACCTGTACGAGGGTCAAGAAGCAACAGTAAGAACCGGAGATGGAACAACCGAGTGGTTCAAAATTGGGAAAGGAGTACGACAAGGCTGCATATTGTCGCCCTGCTTATTTAATTTATATGCAGAGTACATCATGAGAAATGCCGGGTTGGATGAATCACAGGTCGGAATTTAGATTGCCGGGAGAATTATCAACAGCCTCAGATACGCAGATGATACCACCCTAATGGCGGAAAGTGAAGAGGATCTAAAGATCCTCTTGTTGAGGGTGAAAGTGGAGAGTGCAAAAGCTGGTTTGAAACTCAACATTAAAAAAACTAAGATCATGACATCTGGTCCCATCACTTCCTGGCATATAGAAGGGGAAGAAATGGAAGCAGTGACAGATTTTACTTTCTTGGGTTCCAAGATCACCGCAGACGGTGACTGTAGCCATGAAATTAAAAGATGCTTGCTCCTTGGGAGGAAAGCTATGGCAAACCTAGACAGCATAATAAGAAGCAGAGACATCACCTTGCCTACAAAGGTTCCTATAATCAAAGCTATGGTTTTCCCAGTAGCAACGTATGGCTGTGAGAGCTGGACTATAAGGAAGGCTGAGCACCGAAGAATTGATGCTTTCGAACTGTGGTGCTGGAGAAGACTCTTACAAGTTCCCTGGACTGCAAGGAGGTCAAATCAGTCCATCCTAAAGGAAATAAACCCTGAGTGCTCATTGGAAGGACAGATACTGAAGCTGAAGCTCCAATATTTTGGCCACCTAATGCGAAGAGAAAACTCCCTGGAAAAGACCCTGATGCTGGGAAAGACTGAAGGCAAAAGGAGAAGGGGACGGCAGAGGATGAGATGGCTAGATAGCATCACCGATGCAATGAATATGGACTTGAGCACACTCCGGGAGAGAGCGGAGGACAGGAAGGCCTGGCGTGCTATGGTCCATGGGGTCACGAAGAGTCGGACACGACCGAACGACTGAACAACAAATGCTCAACTTGTACATTTGTAAATAAACTCAAACAAGGGTGTTCCTAGGCGCATAAAAGATTCAGAGTACAGGCCCATAAGACACAAAATGTCATAAAATTTGCATATGTTAATTTATAGAGGCAAATCTGGAAATAAAATTACTATGATTTATTCAAATTCACAGAAGGCTGCCAAATCACTCCAAATAAAATAAACGTTTCAGTTAATTTGCACCGCACCCCAGATCATGGTTAACCTTTCTCCAGCTGTAATGCTGAAAATTAAACGCATACATGGCAATTAGGCTTAGCTGAACTCGCATTAGCACCAATGGACAGTCAGGGCTCTGGGAAATAAATATTGGGGCTTTGACTCTATGCGTTCGGCATTAGCAACACCCTTCAACCCAAATATTACAAAAATGCCATAAGCATTCAGTGATCTCTCCTTCCAAAAGAAACTCAATCCAGGTAAACTGCTCCTGGCATGTCTTACTGCTTGAAAAATTGGGAAGTATGTCATAAAGAGGTATAGTGGATCTGGCCTATTATGCAGCATATCCCTTCCTGATCCTAGCTCTCCTTTCCTGTTCTTTGCTCACCTGTATTTCTCATTAGTCCTCTTTGGCTCCATTCAGAGTCAGTTTGGTGCCAACCCCATAGCATGAGAAAGTGATGCGATAATGGGTCACTAAATGTGCAATCCTATGCATGTTTAGACAGAAAAAGGTCCTACAATGCCCAGCATTACCCAACCAGCGCGGGGAATGCTGGGCGTTGTAGGACTTTGTCTGTCTAAACATACGTAGGATTGCTCTCTAAATGAACTTTTTAGCATATGTCTTCAAGATTCTACTGTATCTTAGAGCAAGACTTTCATTTGGGCTTGTCAAACAAAATAACCAGCAATAGTTTGTGCTTTTATTCACAGAGATTCTGTTCAATAAAGCAGCAGAACTCCTGAGTTTTTCACATCTTAGCAAACCCCAAATCACACCATCTCTGCTAATGATAAGTCTTCTCCATGGCAACTAGCAATTCATGCCCTGGAAAATTAAGAGAAGGAAAAAACTAAGCATGTTGCTGTTTTTAGTGGAATTTAGTAAGTGGAAACAAGGAGGATGTTAGGTACTGGCACTGTGGAGAAGTATTTGCAAGCTGTGGTTTGTGAGGGAGCCCATTGGAACTGCAGAGTGAAGATATAATCCTAGATAGGGTTAAAATAGGTTTTAAAAGCAGGAGGTCGAGTCCAGTAGGGAAGGTGAAGGCTCAGGAGAAACAGGATCTAGGCTACCTATGGAAGACTCTGCATTACAAGCACAAGCAGGTTCCTATGCTTGCTCAGACAGTCTGTTAGAATGACTGGGTTCACACAACACGCTAACCCACACTCAGTTGTTGAATGTGGGTTGTTGTTGAACCATGGGTTCTTTGTTGAACTGTGGCTTAGCATGTTGTCTGAACCCATGTGGCTTATTTTTCTCGAAAAAGCCACCTTGAGAACCCATGGCTTGTTACTGGGTTGTTCGGGGTGGTTAACAAGCCACACTGTGGGAAAATGTCCTGGGTTCAGACAACACACTACCCCACTGTTCAACAAATCCATGATTCAACAACAACCCGCACTCAAATGAGTGTGGGTTAGTGTGTTGTATGTACAGCTCCAATGACTCCTGGAAATATGTATAATTGAAATATTGTGAGTTGTATTCAAAGGTTACAAACAGGAAACCATGGATTTTCCACCACCTCTTCCCCACTGCAGCCCCCTATGCCCCCACAAAAGTCTATCCTGGGGTTTGGGGACCTTCAGGAAAGACCTGGGATGTGGCATGGAGGCTGCACTATGATGGCACCCAAGGGACACTTTCTTGAGAACGTAGGACTTGGCGGTGGGGAAAGTGGGTGGGAAAGCATGAGTGGCTTATCTGCTTGTGCAATGTTTGGGTGTGACGCTATTATACCTTCCCCAACCTGGTGCCTTCTAGATGGATTGGATTACAATTCCCAGCATCTCCAGCCAGCTAGGAGTTGTAGTCCAATACATCTGGAGGGCACTTGGTTGGGGAAGGCTGCCCTTTTATTTCTAGAGACAACTCATTTCCTATGATGACAACTAGGGACACTGTATATAGAACACAATAAAAGTCATAGACCCTTCCCTCAGGCTTACAGTCAAGATTTAGGCACTGGAACGAAGTGGACTGGAAGGAAAAGGTAAAGGGGAGAGATCAGTTTAAGAGTGAAGAGGTGATTTTTAACAGGCATTCTAACTCAGAAAAGGAAGAATGGAGCCAGATGAGAGTGGCAAGAGGTAAACAGGCTATACGGGGAAATGTCACTGTCAACTGGTGGGTTCAGAAATGTAGGTAGGAGCTCACTGCATGCAGAAGGACCCGGATTCACTTGTTAAAGGGGGGCACAGAGCAAGTTTGGCAAAGATCTTTGCTTGAGGTCTTGGAGAGCCCCCTGCCAGCCAGAGGAAAGAACAGTAATCAACTTTTTTTTGGTTGTGTTTTTTTTTTTTTAATGATTGTAAACCACCCTGCAGGCATTTGTCAGTTGGATGGTAAAGACATTTGGTAACTAAATAGGTAAATAAACAATACCAGCCTAGATGGAGCAATGGCATCTGTGGTGAATATTTATAGCTTTCGTCCTGTGAGTAGTTATGTTGTTAGTATATAAGAGTGTAGGATCTGCTTTTAGTGGAAGGGCTCTGTTGGGGTAAGCCATAACAAAGGGCAACCTCCCCTACTACTGAATTCCCCAAGGACCAGAAATGGCCCAAGACATTTTGCTGCCTGAGAGAGAACAGCAAATATTGCTCCTTCCCCTGCCCACCCCCCAGTCAAGAGGCATAGCACCAAGGCCAGTCAACCTATTTTGCACCCAAGGCAGAAAATCCCACAAGTGCATGTCCGCCCTCCCCAGCAGTATAAATACATGCAACAATCCTATGGCCTCTTCAGCCCAATCCCGCCCCCAGTAGCACGCCTCCTCTGGTTGGGCTCAGAGGCCCATCTAGAGGAAAATGAAACAAGAGGAGGATGGAGAGATGAAAATCTCCTCCTGCCCTGCCAGTAGTAGCCCAGCAGGGCATTGGATACCAAGATCGGAGGCTTCCATCTTAATGGTAGTGCAACCCATAGGATTGCGCCCTACCTTGTTTATTTCAGTGTAAGCTTTCATGAACTAGATCCCACTTCATCAGATGCATGGTATTATTTTGTTGCCTAATTTTAAGGGAACTGTGTGTGTCTGTTCATTCCTTTATACCATTTATTTTCTAATGACAGAACCAACAACAATATATATATTAAAGAGACTGGATAAAGCCTTGCTTGCTGTCAAGCCTTGCAGTAAATTCGGAGAGTGGGGTGGCATTTTTGGCAGCATGTGCCTCGTCAGGTCCAAGTCACAGCTCTTTCACAGTGGTTTGGTGTGTGAGCTGGACTTCAGGCAGCACTGGGGGCAGGGCGTATAGGAGTGCTCATAGTGGGCCATCCAGGGGCCCTCTGGCTCCTGGCTAGGGAATGGCATATCATAAATGCCTGCTGTTGGGGCCGATGTGGTTACCCCATACAGCAGATTGTCCATCTTTGCACTAGACGCGATGCAGAAAAATGTAGAATTCAAATCTGAAAACCAACTTCAAGCATGAAAGAGGGCAGTTTTAGAATGGATGCGGAAATTGCTTAACTTACCTGTGTTTCTTAAATATCATGAAATCATTTTAGCCTATACATGGGTTTGGACAACCATTGCCATTTAAATCAACAGGCGTGAACTGGTTTAAATCCCAGAACTTTCACTGAATTGTGTCTGCAAAGGCCTAGTTTCTTTTTAGCTGTAAATTATCTACATTTTGAGATCAAAACTACTGCAGTGACAATGTCTATAAAACAGCACTTTTAGATGTGGCCTATTTCTGAGCAACACTGAACATCTCGAATCCCCAGCACCTCTGAAAATTAGGCCACTTATTTAGGTACCTGTCTTTACCTAGCTTGACACTTTTGGTCTTGGAATTTTTTTTCCCTTTCCATCTCTCATCAGGTTCAAAAGCTGCCATCAGATTCAAAGCTTTTACAGCACACACTGACGCTTTCGTGCTGTTTCTGAGTGCCTGACTGCAGATGGGAGGGGGTTTATCTTTTTCTAGTGTGGTACAGATCTGATGAAAGAAGATGGCCACCCTCTGGCTAATACAACCTTTGCTGTATCTTGCTGTCTATTGATTTTGTATAATCTTGTAGATTATACAAGATGACAAAAAATATTATTGTATAACTCTGCTACGGGAACTTGTTTCTATCTTCCTGCAAATAGTTCAGTTAAAGTACATTGCACTTTACAAGTCTTTATTTTAAAAACAAAAAGAACATTGTTAGAGTTTTAGCTATCTAAAACCCTACACAGGGAAAGGGGAGACAAAATCAGACTGCTGCCATAGAATAAATGCCAAGTTGAATGGTTATTTGCACTTTTTGAAGGTTCAAAAGATTTCACATTCATTATTTCGGTAATTGTTACCATAATCCAATAAGGTAGGTCAGTGTCGTTATTCCCATAAGAACATAAGAAGAGCCATGTTGGATGAGACCAAGGGTCCATTTCATCCAGCATTCTGTTCACACAGTGGCCAACCAGTTGCCCACAGGAAACCCACAAGCAGAACATGAATGCAACAGCATCCTCCCACCCATGTACCCCAGTAACTGGTGTACATAGGCACATTGCCTCTGATACTGGAGGCAGCATATAGCCATCAGGGCAAGTAGCCATTGATAGCCTTTTCCTCCAGGAATTTGTCTAACCCCCTTTTAAAGCCATCCAAATTGGTTGCCATCACTACATCTTGTGGTAGCCAATTGCATCGTTTAACTATGTGCTGTGTGAAGAAGTACTTCCTTTTATCTGTCCTGAATCTCCCACCAATCAGCTTTATGGGATGACCCCGGATTCTAGTATTTTGAGAGAGGAAGAAAAATGTCTCCCTATCTATTTTCTCCACACGATGCATAATTTTGTACACAATTTTGAACACCTGTATTATCCCCATATTACAGATGAGTTATCTTTATAACCATATGTTTGTGGTGTGATAGGCACTGTTGGTGAAATTAGGAAATAACATTCTTAGAACTATGAGGATTGGGATCTCGAGGACCAACACCAGGCCCAGGGGAGGTAGGACTTGTCCAGACCTAGAAACAGAGCATGATGGAAGTGTTCCACCAACCTCACCAGCATTCCAAATATAGCTTTAGCAGCTGCTGCTCTCTGCCTCTACCCTGTGCTCTGGGTAGCTCCGTCTTTATGGCTAGGCACCACTGGCTATCTCTTTTCAGTGCCTGAACCTATTTGCTTGACTTGGATGCTGCTGGGGCCAATGTGCCTCTACCCCTGGACTCTGGGCAAGTATACCTCACTTATCTTCCTATTGTTTCTGGCACCAGCAGCCAAGTTCAGGAGAAGCCTCAATAGGATACACACACACATACAAACACTTAGAAATAAATACTATAAAGAGAAATATGTACGATACATATCACCATAGTGTGGAAGGCTACGACCAGGTTACCTATGTGCTGTGGCACCGCTAGGGTCAGGTCACAGGGCACAGGTCTAGGGTCCTGCAGCCCAGAGAGCCCCTAAATGCACTTGCCATGCACATCTTCTTCCTCCCTGCCCCTATTCAGAAGAGGGTTGGCATGTTGTGGAGGAAGCTGCAGTTGAGCCTGGCATGTTCATTTCTCCAGAGGGTCTTCAGGCAGCCTGACATGGCCCAGAGGTACTCTGGAGAAATCAAGATGCCAGGCACAACTGCAGTTTTGCTCTGCAGTGTACCCGAACTCTTCTGAAAGTTGAAAGAAAGGAAATGTTTAAAAAGAAAGAAAAATATGATGCTGCCTGGTAAGTTGGGGAGTGAGTTAGGTGGGAAAAGGGTGAAGAGTGTGGGAGGGAATGTGCTGGGGGACAGAGCCGGGAGAGGTTGAGGGAAAGAGCCCTGGGGGGAGTGGCCAGGAATATGTGGGGTGACCACCAGAGGGCATTTTGCCCAGGGCCCCCTCAACCCTGGCAGCACCACTGCCTCTGTGTCCTTTCAGTCTGCTGTCTGGCTGCTAACTGTTGATGGGCTACTTCAAGGGTCTGCTTTCCCTTCTTATGGGCCTTTGTGTTTAAACCGCTTGGGCTGGACTTCCAAATAGGGAAGTACGAAAGTCACTTACCTTTCCGCGGATTCTGTTCATTGGGGGGGGGAGGCGTTCCGTCCCTCCCCCCGGAATCCTCGACGGGGGGGAGGCGATCCGGTACTCCCCCCCGGAATCCTCGACGGCTGGCTGTGTTCCGTGGCGGCTCCGCGGAGCAGCCGGCCAGGCCCAGGCCAGGGCCGTCCGCAGCCGGATTTCTGGCCTCGGAGGGCTCTGGGTAAAAAAAAACAAAAACAAAACGCGTACGCAAATGGCGGCGGCTACGGCCGCCGCCATTTGCGTTCCTTATTTTTCTTAGTCTACGTCAATATTTACGTAGACTAAGACGAAGAAAAGAAAGGGGAACGCAAATGGCGTAGTGGGCACTATTTGCGTTCCCCTTTCTTTTCTTCGTCTTAGTCTACGTAAATATTGACGTAGACTAAGACGAAAAATAAGGAACGCAAATGGCGGCGGCTGTAGCCACCGCCATTTGCGTACGCGTTTTTTTTTTTACCCAGACATGATAGGCTACGTAAGTCTTTACATAGCCTATCACGTCGATTGGGGGGGGGAACAGACTGTAAATGGCGGCGGTGGCAGCCGGTCGGAAGACCAGCCGCCGCCACCACTGCCAAAGCCACCACTGGAGCCGCCGCCGTCCGGAACATCCGCCCCAGGTAAGTCTCGTCCCAGGGGGGATCCGCAGGGGGCGGGGGGGTGGCAGGCCGTTCCGCCACGGAGTTTGGGGGGCCGAATGCACTGGCATTCGGCCTCATCGAGATCTGTCGCGGAATTCTCTGACATCCCTACTTCCAAAATAGAGGATGTCTTCAAATAGGGGCCTGTCCTCTGTAAAGTATGGCACATGGCCACACTAAGCTTCAGTAGGAATGCTCAGGTACCCTTGGAGTGCAGCCTATGGTGGTATGGCATCTGCCCAGATAAAACCTATACTGCCATAGCATACCTTCCTGTTCTAGCTTACAGGTACCTCTGAAGGCCAAAGCAGATACGTACATTTGCTAAACAAATGGCAGTTGGTTTGGTTGGGGTCTACTTTGATCACTAAATAGAAAATGGGGTGGGGTTCATTTATGATTTCATCCATATCCTGCCTTTTTACATCTTACAAGTAACTCAAGGCAGCTTTCATGATCCTCCTCTCCATTTTTATCCTCACAACAACCCTAAGAGGTAGGTTAGGCTGAGTGTTAGTGACTGGCCCAAAGTCGCCCAGTGAGCTTCATGGCCAAGTCAGGACTTGAACCCAGATCTCCTGAGTCCCAGTCTAACCCACCTTTCCCCAACCTGGTGCCTTCCAGATGTGTTAGACTACAGCTCCCAGCATCCACCAGCCAGTAATTCTGGGAGTTGTAGTCCAACACATGTGGAGGGCACCAGGTTGGCGCAGGCTGCTCTAACAACTACACCACACTGATTCTTAGTGAAACCTTCCTTGTCTCCCACCTTATTTCCCCACACACCATTGCTTGAAGTCTCTTTTCCCCAAACCATTCATTTCTGGGATCAGAGCTTGGCTGGATGGGGAGGAAATCAAAGTAGCAAAGCAGAAGGAGGCAAGGTGAGGAAAGGGCAGGTTTTGCTCCATCTTGTGTGCGCTCCATTTAGGTCGCTACTGGCTGGAGCATGCTGGGAGTTGTAGGACTTTTTTCTGTCTAAACATGCATAGGATTGCACCCGTAGTAATGGAAGTAGACCCCTCCCCAGACCCACCTATAGCCAAACAGCTGAGTGCATTTGGTGCTGAGGATGCACTTCTTGGGTTTTGTAATATAAAATGGTTAAAGAATCAACTATTGGGCTGGATTGACCAATGGTAATTAGTAACCTATTTGCATGTGGATAACAAAATTAGGATTAACTATTTATTTGCCTATCTTAGTGCCCATTTTCAAGAAAGCTATCCAAATTAAAGCAAATTGTACTTTGAGTTAATTTTGGTCCGTAGATTTTTTTAAAAGCTCATTTTCCACGCTGATCAGTCCCTTAAAATAGAAGCTTTGTCTCCATTTTGTGCAAATTTGATGTTGTTGTCCAGAAACATGTTTGATACCAGCTTTCTGCCTAAAAACAGTAGATTTCTTTTCTACAGCTGACGTTCCTGCCATTTCATGCTCCCTTGTGATCCAGTCCTGAATGTTGTGTCCCACAGAGTTTTCATTAACACAATTTGCTGTGGTTCTGAAAGAGGTGCTGGAGATGTGGGCTATGAGACCCTTTGTATCACCTTCAAAGGTCCAGCGATTCTCTCTACTTTCTACTAGACTTCCATCACATCAGCAAGCACATAAGGAACTAATTAGTCTGTGGAGGGAAAAGAAAAGAAATAATTGATCTGAACATTTTGTACAGTTCATGAAGGCAGAATGACAGTGTTGCTTGCTTTAGCTATCTCGTGCGTCTGCACCTAAAATGGAGTATATTTAAAGGGTAGGAGTTTAGATTTTACACACACACACACACACACGTATGTATAACTTCTGTTATGTGGGTAGCAATTTATGAGGAAAACTGTTGAACTTATTTTCAGAAGAAAATGATCTAATGTGTTCATAATAGCACTCTGACTGGGTTACGTGTTCAACAGGGTTGACATTGGCATGGGTTTAGAGAACCACCAGCAGATAGGGATTGGCAGAAGGGCAGGTGACTTTCCCACCCCTCCTCCCCTGGCAGCCCCTTGCAAAGGGTCTTCTGTGGGCTGGGGAATCCTCCAGGATGGAGCAGGCTGTGGGAGGAAGGGGGATCACCAGTGATCTTGCAGAGGCATCTTCCATGAATGGGACAGGAGGTGCCTCTGCCCAGTTTTTGGCAATCCCCCCCCTCTTTCCTTCTCGCCCCCCACCCACAGCCCCACCCCATTCAGGAGGGTTCCCTGACTCTCAGAGAAGCTTGGTGGGAGCTCCTGGGGGCGGGGGAAAGGGAGGCAGGCAAGTCACCTTCCAACAGCACTTCTCAGGATCCAAGCCATTGGCTAAAGGGTATTAAGATTCAACTGTCTTTGGCCATCCTTGAATCTCCTATAGAAGAGGTGGGTAACCTCAGGCCTGGGGGCCGAATCTAGCCCTACTGGGGTCCCAATCTGGCTCTCTGGGGTTCCCCATATGGCCTCACCTGCTTCTACTGGCCCCACCCTTTCCCCAACCACTGGTTCGGTGGTTTCCTGGTTTGGGGGTTGCTTTTCCCCATTCCAGAAGGTTGAGGCACCTCTCCTAAGGGTTAGCTACTGGAATTAGAGCTTCATAAGAACATAAGCAGTGCTGGATCAGACCAAGGTTCTACCTACGTGTCGTACGGCAGCTTCGTCTTCCGGTTGCCCCCGCCTCCAGGGCTAGACAGCCGAAAACGGCTGTCTAGCAAAAAATAGCAGGGCAGAAGAGGTGCGGAGGGAACAATCCCCCCTATGCCTCTCCTACCTTGCTTTGGATTGTGCCCTTAAGAACATGCCCATAATGGGTTGGATCCAAATCTAGCCATGTGCAACTGGGCTGGCAGAAGTGGACTTCCTTTCCCATCCAGCCCCTTGAAAGTGCTACACAGAGAGTAGGGGGACCCTGCTGAATGGGGTAAACTGATGGGAGGAGGGAGGAGAGTGAACCCCCAAAATTGGGCAGAGGCATCTACCATGAGTGGGAACCCTTTCTATCCGTGGAAGACAGATCATGGATCCAACCCATTGTCATTGTAATCCACATGGAGCCTTAGGAATTGGGAACTGTTGATTCCCCCCCCCCCCCCATGTTTGGCTATCTAAGACGTGCACATAGTGCTTTAGCTTAGGAATAGCAAATTTTGATATTTATATATGGTAAAATCAACACATTCTTGAGCTCTAGTGTAGCAAGAACTGTTTCTCGCCATTTTCCCCTTGCTTTTTAAACTATCCATAGTGCTCTGCCATGTACAAAAATGCTATTGTGAAGGCTAAAAGGCCTGAGATCTGTGCCAGCAAGATAAGAAAGGAACGTGTAGCTTTCGCAAGGGAGTGTCCGCTTCTTTAAAGTGATGCAGTATGCTCTTGATAGCACTTTATGGCTTGGACACACTGTTCTGTGGTGTTCTTTTAGGCATTGCTGGTTCCAAGTAAGTTCGGGGCGGGGGGGGGGGATTCTGAAGACATAGATGTAGGCTGAACTCTTTCTCTCCACACACAGTTTCCCATTATGATGAAATATAGGGGTGCATGCTTCTCCAGTTCTTCAGCTGAGCTGGGGAGAAAAGTACAAGGAAGTCCTTTTGCAATAAATAGGAGAATCCCCACTTTGCTTCCTGAGTGGCTGTTATGCAATATAGTTGATAACGGAGTGTGAAACAAAGGAGTAATTCCACAGGCACCCAGTATAAGATAGAGAGGACTTCACTGCAGTTGGGGTAGTCGTACCTGGACAAAACAAAGGGCCAAACTAGTTGAGATATTGCGTTAATGCAAATAGCATGCACATTTTTTTGTTATGTAAACAGTAGCCTGAGCGGCCTAGTACTATGGGGGTGAGGGAAGGGTGTGAGGAGGGGGGGGAGTATAACTCTTTTTCTCTTTGCCACAGTCCACAGGAAAATCACCTCTCAGAAGCTGGTATTCGCATTTTGAGGGAAGGTTGCATGGGCACCAATGGAAATGCAAGTAGCAGCTTTAGAAAGGAGACTTTTCTCCAAGATTATGGCAGAGGGAGAGAGAATTAAGTTTTCTTGGGCTCCAAGATCACCGCAGACGGTGACTGTAGCCATGAAAGTAAAAGACGCTTGCTCCTTGGGAGGAAAGCTATGGCAAACCTAGACAGCATAGTAAGAAGCAGAGACATCACCTTGCCGACAAAGGTCCGTATAATCAAAGCTATGGTTTTTCCAGTAGCAACGTATGGCTGTGAGAGCTGGACTATAAGGAAGACTGAGCGCCGAAGAATCAATGCTTTTGAACTGTGGTGCTGGAGAAGACTCTTACGAGTCCCTTGGACTGCAAGGAGGTCAAATCAGTCCATCCTAAAGGAAATCAACCCTGAGTGCTCATTGGAAGGACAGATACTGAAGCTGAAGCTCAAATAGTTTGGCCACCTAATGCGAAGAGAAAACTCTCTGAAAAAGACCCTGATGCTGGGAAAGGCTGAAGGCAAAAGGAGAAGGGGACGGCAGAGGATGAGATGGCTAGATAGCATCACTGATGCAATGAATATGGACTTGAGCACACTCTGGGAGAGAGTGGAGGACAGGAAGGCCTGGCGTGCTATCGTCCATGGGGTCACGAAGAGTCGGACACGACTGAACGACTGAACAACAACAACAACCTCACTTCTCCCCCCAACTTAGTTCCTGAGGCTGCTCAGGCTTCCCCAGTGCTGCTATTTACATGACAAAAAGCATGCATATTGGTTGCATTCTCGCAATTTACATCAAGTCTAGTTTGGTTGTAGAACTACAGACAATGAGAAGGTGACAGTAAACAAGATCGGCTCCCTTATGGTGCTGCTTTGAGAGGTAGAGCCAGAAGAGGTGCAGCAGGAGAAGGAGGAGGCTAAAGGTGGATTTCCACACATACACCTTCCAGTTTTGATCAAAACCTGAGAAATTTGAGGCTGCGGGAAGAGGATTTGAAACAGATGATCTGGGAATGCTGCTCTCGGGCTGTCTCAAAACTCACACATACCTCAACAGGGGAATGTTACTAAATTCCCGTTAGCCCACAATTGATGCTTCTCACAGTATAACAGAGAACATAACGATAACTTGAGCATTTGGCATGTGCCTACATTTGTACTACACTTGCAGTTTGTTCGCTACATTTTTATATGTGCTGGATGGATGAAATGAATATGAATATTCAATGCCTGGCCACAGCTTGTCGTGCAAAGCCAGGCGGCAGGGGTTGTACAAGGGTTAAACAACCCTTGCATAACCCAACAACACAACCCCCGCTGCCGAGTTTGCACGACACGACATACCTTGGACAGGCATTGAATATGCAAATCCTGTCCAGCTCACCCTGTAGCCCACCATGGTTTATTTAAGCAGGCCTGGCCCAAGGTATCATGCTGCCTCAAGTGAGGCGGCCAGCCTACCACTGTTCTTGCCACCTCCGGCCACCGCCACCCATGCTCCTGCGTGTGCTCCTCCCTCCCTGCCTGGCTGGCCAGCCCTCTCCCTCATTTGCTTGACCAGCCAGCTCAGCTGGTTGCTTGTTCTTGCTGGCCTGGCTACCGCTCCCGCCTTGTGCCCCAACTGTTGCAAGAGGTTGACCAGGGCCAGCCTCTCGGGATAGCTTTTAGGAGCCCCACAGGTGGCTGGGGCACAAAGCAGGAGTGACCGGGCAGGCAGGAGCAAGTGACAACCGGCTGCCAGAGCAAGTGAGGGAGCAGCTCCAGCTGCCCGCAGTAGGAAGAAGCGGCAGGCCCTCCTGGCAGGGGTGGGGCAGGCTGTACAATTGGTTGCTCTTTCCTGCTCTGCTGCCTGATGCAGGCGCAGAACCCCATGTAACGGTAGAGCCAGCCCTTTATTTAAGCCGTGGTGGGCTTTTTTGATCCTGCAAACTAGGTTGATGACTGGGAAGGAACGAAGGCTTGGTCAAGGGAGAGTTCCTCTACCTGCAATCCCAAACCAAGGTACAAGACTGCAATAAGCCTCAGCCTGAGCTGGCATTAGCACCTGACCACCTTGAGTGCCCTTTTCTTACTACAAAGGTGGGCTACAAATCAAATAAATAAACTAGCTAACTGACATTCTTTGACAGCTGGCAGGGCCCATTGCTGTGATGTCTACCCTGGGGCTCCCTTCTGGTGAGCGTTGCACTATTTACATTTCCTAGAATGCCCCATATAGTGTTCTTCTGGAGCACTGTGGGAAATTTAAATGCAATGGAGGTTGGTGGCTCCGATGTCAGTGGGGCAGTAAATCCGCTCCAGGTTTCAGTCAAAACTGGTCAGAACTCTAAAGGAGGTATCCAAGGTTTGTCCTTTAGAGTTCTGACTGAACCCCAGAGTGGATTCACCTCCCTACTGACATCGGAGCCACCAGCCCCCACTGTTTAAATGGTGACTCCAGCATGTCACGGTACTCATGGGATTGCTGCTCTCAAGCAAGCCCACCAAGCAGGGGTGTTGCTAGGCCTGGGCACTCTCCCAAGATCACAGAACTCTTCCACAGAGCCTTGAGTATCACTTGGTGCTAATAGAAGAGTCCCCCCACACTTCTTAATTGCTATGCAAGGGGGCAGTTTTTCAATGGGGATTGCATCTGGGGAGGGGTAGGATTAACTCTCCCCTTCGCACATGCTGCAACCCTCCTCCCCGCCCCCCCATCCTCCCTTATATTAAGCTTAGCAAAAAAATGTTTTCCATTGGTTTGGAATGATCTCGGTCAAGGTACAAATCAGTTGAAGAATTTATTTTGAGTTTATTTGAATGAGGAATTAATTGGCTGGCTTTGTCTCTTGTGAAGTTTAAATAAATCCCAGTAATTCTAAATTTGCATATATAGATGTAAATTAGCATATGCTGATTTTATGCAGATTTTTGTCCTGTGGGCCTGGGCCCCAAACCTTTTAAATGCCTAGTAACGCCCCCACCACCACAGGTCATAAGGGATGCCTGCTGAGAGAGGAGGAGGGCCACCAGAGGGCACAATACCAATGGGGCCCACAAATCTGGAAACTGTCTTGGCTTCAGTCCAGTGCTACCGTGAACGTGAACCATTTATATCGGGCCTTTGCTCAACAGAAACCACTTTGCTGCAGGATGAAGTATGCAACCAAAACGGCAGTGAAGTTTTCCTGTAAAGAACAAGCGTACTGCTGTGTGAACTAGGCTGACATTGCATCCCTCTAGCAGCTGCTAACAAGCTGTGTGGAGGAAAGGTTTTGATCATTTTTTTTTCATTTTGTACTTTCCTATTTAAAAGTCATAGACCTTTTGATTTGGGAGAGCACTTCAAAGCTGTCCATTGTTAAGTGAGCCAGCAAGCAGTGACATTTGCCGCAATGTTCAGGGTAGTTTCCTTGTTACATTGGAATACAGTTCTGCACACCACATTGGTGTCCACAGAAGTAACACTGTGTTTTGACACATGGGAGATCATGGGTGTACCATGGCAGAGAACTGAGGCATCATGGGATTCACACATTACATTGCTCCCACAAAGGACTCCCTGTCTGGAAAAATACAAACACCATCCACTGGTCATGCGAGGTGAGAACTTCAGCCTTCCTCTAGGTGTCTTGTTCTCTAGTTTGTTCATTTCTTGCCCTGTGGGCTATTGGTTAGTTATGTGTAGCTGTTGTGCAAAAGCCTGCTACTTAAATCAGAGGGAAGTATGTGGAGAACCCCAAATAGGGAAGGCGGGATTTCTATGGCAGAAAATATGAGTGGTTGCTATAGGGCAGCTTTCCCCAACCTAGTGACCTCCAGATGTTTTGAACTACAACTCCCAGCATTCCTGGCCATTGGCCATGCTGGCTGGGGAAGATGGGAGTTGAAGTCCAAAACACCTGGAGGTTGCCTTGTGGGGGAAAGCAACTGTAGGAATTTATAGATCATTGCAAAATCCCTGCTGTTAATCAGCAAATAGATGTTGTTCATCAGTTGAAATATATGCTTTGCAAGGTCTCTAGTTCAATTTAAGGCTTCTCCAGCTAAAAGCTTCCAAGTATCAGGGCTGGGAAAGGGAAGCTTGGGATCTTGGGAAGACACTGCCAACCAGAACAGACAGCACTGGCCTAGATGGACCAACTGTCTGAGTTGTTATAAGGTAGACTTCATGCATTTATGTAGGTGTGGACAAGCCTGAACATTTTATACATGTGCCATGTATTACCTTGCAATATTGCGTCAATATCTGATTTTTTTTTTTACAGTGATGCAACATTACAGAAACTACAGCAATTGCAGCATCATGCTGATTCTTCCTGGAATAACTACACTGGTGAAACACTGGCACAGCTTTGTATCCTTTAGAACACTAATGGATGAGTAGTATCATTCCAAGTAAAATGTTGGGGGAGAACTTGGTGGCTGGCTGGGCTGCTGCTTAGTGAAGCTGATGCTGCTTGCAGAAGCAACCCAACAATGTAAGTCGCTGCACTGCCTGTCGCAATAAATTCCCAGTCTCCTGGAAATTCCCTCTGACTCCTCAACACACCCCACCCTCGATTTTCAAAGGAAAAGCTCCACAGTGGACTTCCAGGTCCGCCTTAGTTGCATCTAGATGGTGTTACTGTGATGCACTCTGTGGCCTGGTTCACACGATCACAGCAGCTTGAACAAACTGTGGTGAGTGCTGGGTTACATTTGCATGCTGGGTGGTATTTGCCTAATTACCCACCTGGCTGCAGCTTGATGTGTTGTCTGAACCTGGGTGGCATGGCTTGTTTGAGGTGGAAACCTTCGGTTAACTCAACAACAGGCCATGGGAATGAGAGGGACTGAGACCTACACTTGCATTCCAGCCCAGGACTGTATAGTAGTAGACAGGCCTCAGAGACCTATCACTCAGTAGTGGATAAATGGCTCACGGGGCTCCACCCCCTCCAATATTTTTGTTCTGTTTTTGTTTAGAGACTTAACTTAGAGTGTAGTTATCAGAATTCTTCCTATTGCTTCCTCCCCTCTTTCCTCTTCCTTGCTAGAAAACTGTTTTGACTTCCATTAGCATTTTTATTCACATTTCAAAGTGTTACAGTAGTGTTTTTGGTGGTCAGATAATTTAAACAAACCTATACCACTAGACTACTTATATTTATAATTGTTCAGGTAGACCTACTACATTTCAAGAGAGCATAACCCTATGTGAGTTCCACTAGAGACAGTGGGCCTTCTTTATGTGTAAACTAGACTAGCCGCAATACTTTTATGAACAACTGCTTGAACTAAAAACAGCCATCACTGTTTACTTCAGATCAAAAAAAATCCTTGTTTCTCCTTGTTGTTAATCAAGAAATTTGAATACTGTAGCAGCAATGTTAGGAACACAGTTTTCTGTCGCATGTTCTTCCAGGGGAAAGAATTACTTAGGCGAGGAGTAGGCAACCTGGTACCCTCCAGATGTTTTGGACTACAACTCCAATAAGTCCTAGCCAGTAAGGCCAGGGATTGTGGGAGTTGTAGTCCAAAACATCTGGAGGGTACCAGGTTGCCTGCCCCTGCTGTAGCCTGTAAGACAGGGATAGGCAACATGGCACCCATGCCCACAGACACCTTTCTTTGCACCCACTGGGGTGTCCTATCCCTTCTACATTTAAGTTTTTTTTAAAAAATCTTACCGGCATCTGGGATTGTGTCAAAGGAAAGTTAGGGTCTCTAGCAGCTCCCATCTTCTTTTCCTACGAATGCCTGTGAGCTGCTCAGATATACTTACTCCGATATATTCTTACGAACTGAGGATGGCAAGTGGCTGCTGGCTGATGCTTTCCTCTGAATCATGCCCATTTTATGGAGGTGCCCAAAACAGTTTCTCAAATTGCCAAATGGTCCCCCAAAAGTTGCCTGTTCCTGCTGTAAGAACCCAGGCAGCCTCCATTATGTGTTAATAGCCATAGATGTGTACAGCTCAAGACTAATGTGTACCCTGGGCACACATTGTACATGTGTTGAATGTAATGTGTGAACAGTCCCAAAGACTTGAGAGAGCAGCAGGGAAATGAAGGAAATACTCCTAGATAGGAGGGCTGTAAGAGAAATGAAGGAAACGGCAGGCCAAAAGGAGGAGTCAGGGAAAGAAAAGGAACACGTTCCCAGAATCTTACAAAGGTGCCGAGCAGAGAAATCCTGCTGAGATTCTGTGGTGGAGAAACTGCCACATCTAAAGCCCTGCTAGCTTGCTGCAGCTAGGACTGGGGGTGAGGGAGGCTTTCTCTAATAAAAAAATATTTTTCTTCTCCCCTGTCCCATTGACCACAATGGAAAGCAACTGACTATACCAGCTCCCAGGATGGCATCTTTTCAGGAGCCTGGCCGATTTGCAGGTGTGTTAGGGGGATCCACAGCCTGATGGGATGCTATCAGCGGCAGAGCTTTCCACCACCACACTGTGAGGGCCTCCATCGGTGGATGCCAGCAGAGGCTGGTGGCTCCAATGTCAGTGGGGTGGCGAAATTGCTCTTGGTTTCAGCAGAAATCTAAAGGAGCTGATTTCTGACTGGTTCTGGCTGAAACCTGGAGCGGTTGCACTGCCCCACTGACATCAGAGCCACCAGCCTCCACTGGGACGTACCATCCTGCCAACAAGCCTGCAGATCAGCAATTCCCCCGTGTTCTATGGCCCCTCAGCCACCCTCCAGGGCAGTAATAGGATTTCTCCCTAGGTTCGCATCTTCCTTTGAAGGAACAAGCCCAGCTTCTTGTCTGTGGGCCTCTAACTTTCTTCGCTGTTGTTGCTAATGGGAAGGTAAAGAGGAAGTTGAAAACAAAGGCCCTGGCGGCCCGCCGCCCCTCCCAACATGCAGCTCTGCTGTTGATGTTGCACTTCCACCTCTGCGCCGCCAGAGAGCAGCCCTCTAATTCAAAGGTGGGGAGCACAAAGAAGAAAGGCGGCAAATAAAATGTTGTCATTCCTAGAATTCTCAGACTGTTCTCTCGTTGCCAGTCCCACAGGGGGATCTGTGAGGACTACATAATTTGCTGGGTAATGCCTTGGACATTAAACAGTTCAGTCTAAATGCAACACATCGCATTTCACATAAATTGGGATCCAGAGACGAGCGGGCCTCTCAGATCGCTGTGCTCAGTGTGGGATGCCCCATGCAAACGGTTAAAAAATACTAATTTTGCTCATTTCCCCATGTTTTATTGACAACTCTGCATTGTGCCTGCCTATCCACAGGCATCCACCTTTTCTCATGTTGAAGCTGTCTGCTAAAACAGTCCAGGCCATTCTGGTTGTTGTAATGATTTGAAAGGACTGCTGGATTGGGCCTGGATGGGGAGTGCTTCCTGGGAGCAGCCAAGAAGTAGTGAGGGCGGCATCATCTGCTTCTGGCCTGAGGAGAGAGAGGCCACAGCCCTCTGTAGAGGGACCTTTCCTTGAATAAAACTTGGAGGTTTGCTTATGAAGCAGCATCTGTTTAGTTCTGTGAGGTGGAATCCACCAGCTTTGGAACAGTCGCATTTGAGAAAAAGCCCCAGACAGACTCTAAGAGTGCAGTCCTATGGGTTGCGCCCTGGGTACCTGTAAGCCCCCACACTCAGAGGCTAAGGCGTATCCTAGACAGAGCAGGAGGCACGATTTTGCCCACCTAGTAGAGGCTTCGGGGAGCGGGAGGGAAGGAGGCTGGGGTGGCGATAGGAAAAGGCATAAGCCAGCTGCCCTGGTCTCCTCCCCTCCCCACCCCATCTCTGCATTGTGTTTACTGAGCGTAGAGAGGTAGCCGGTGTGGTTCTCTCTGCGTCAGCTATGAGCGGGAGGGGCAGGGAGCACGGTTTCCTGGCTACGAGGTCAAAACTCCTAGCCAGGAAACCGAAGAATCCTATGTTCCCTAGACAGCATAGGATTGCTGTCTAAAATATTATCTTTTTTTAGGCTATGCTTTTAAGAACATACAAAGAGCCATGCTGGATCAGACCAAAGGTCCATCTAGTCCAGCATTCTGTTCACACAGTGGCCATCCAGCTGTCGACCAGGAAACCACAAGCAAGACATGAGTGCAACAGCACCCTCCTGCCCACATTCCCCAGCAACTGGTGTACATAGGCATACTGTCCCTGATAATGGAGGTAGCGCACAACCATCAGGACTAGTAGCCATTGATGCCCTTCTCCAGGAATTCATCTAACCCCCTTTTAAAGCCATCCAAATTGGTGGCCATCACTGCATGTTGTGGTTTCTGTGGCATGTTGTGGTTGTGGCATGTTTTCTTGACTACCTGCCAAACTTAACTGCTATGTTTCAAGCCAAGGGCTCTTTAGAGCATCAGCCGTGCAGTTAGGGCTGGATCTTGGGGCCAAACTTCAGAGCCCTCCAAATGAGAGTGGCAGGTGATAGGGGCAGCAGCACGCAGGGCCAGCATTAGCATCTGGGCCAGCATGGGCATTGTGGAGCCCACCAGAGGTGACAGCACTTGCTGCAGTATATTTCTTCTTTTTGTTATGGGGTGGCTGACTGGGCATGCACATGGTTATAAATGCTCATTTTATCATTTTTTTTACATATATAAGATGCTTATCTACAACAAAATGGTGTTTATTCCCAAGTAAATGCATTTGGCAGCAGAGCAGCAGAAGCAAACTCCATTTTATTCCTGTAGCCAACATGATGCTATGATTTAAGTGAATTCAAAATGGGACCTACACATGCTCAGGGTATTTCTATTTTATTAGGCTTGTTTTTTGCTTTTAACATCAGGAATGTAGAAACAGTTGTAAAGCATGGAATTGGGGTGGGGGAGAAGAGAAATGTGTGCTTCACAACTGAAGTAATACACATGCTTTTCTAAACACCCCCCTCACACCCCCATAAGACCATTATTTTCAAGGTATTAATATTACCTAGCTGCATTGCCTGGCTGGCAGAATGGAAAGTTTTCTCTGCCCCATTCTATCACTGTTTAGTATCAGAGTAGCAGAAGCAAACTCCATTTTATTCCTGTAGTCTTGGTAGTGCTATATTTGAGTTTAAAATGTGAAACTGCACATGCTTAGAATATTTCTATTTAGGGTTCGCAAATAGGGTTTTTGTGCTTCAGGGGTGGGGTTTTGCTCTAATGTATCAGGAATGCAGAATCAGTTGTAAAGCGTGGGGTGGTGAAGGAAGTGTGGGGGAGAAGTGTGAATTTTGTTGTGTGTTTCACGACTGAATACGACATGGAGTTCTAAAGGGGAAGCCCTGTAAGACCATTAATTCCGGGGTCTAAAATTACCTAGCTGCATCACTGAGAGTCATTAACATTGTAAACCATGCTGGATGGGGATTGTAGTCTGACACATGGACAGCACCAGGTTGGGGAAGTGTTATCTGGAGTTTCAGGTATATATATACAGTAAACATGGTTGGGGTGAGTGAGAATTATAAACAGTGAGGTCAAAAGAAAAATTGACAATAACATTATTAACAGTGGCCGTTCACAAAACAGTTGCTGCTGATAATGCAAACATCCTGGCACTAGGTAAGTCAATTAACACACGTAGTGTGATTAAAAACACACACACCTTTAGCTGGATTCATGCCTCTGGCAATAGAATGGAACCTCTGGATAAATTGTAGCTCAGTAGTCCCTTGCTCTAATCTCCCTTTGAGGTTTCTTTGCTCCATACTGGCCGTATTATATGATCAGTGAGTGAGTGTGCTGGAAGGCAGAAGTGTTCTCCCACTGGTTTTGTTTTTAATATTGCCATTTCTGATGTCAGATTTATATCAACTGATCTTTTGTGCAGAGACTGGCCTGTTTGTCTTATGTAGAATATAAAAGGGCATTACTGACAGAAGATGGCATATATCACATTGGAAGATGGGCAAATGAATGAACCCCTGATGTTATGCCAGAATAAATGTGTTGGTCTTTAAGATGCCGCAAGACTCTTTGTTGTATTTGCTGCAATGGACTAACACAGCTACCCCTCTTTTAAAAAGTACATCCAGTGCAGAGATAAAATTATGCGCCTGGAAAGGAGATTGGAAGGAAGCGAGTCCAGAGAATCATACTGAGATGCTGCGGGCAGCCTCTAGTATGGCTTGGTACTTCAGGCTCACAGTAGCCTTTAAGACTGCAGTTCTAAAGGTTATCTCAAGGATCATCTCCTCCCATATGTACCTGCCTGGACCCTAAGATCATCTTCAGGGGTCCTTCTCTGGGAGTCCCTGCCAAAGGAAGTGAGGTGGGTGGCTACCAGGAAGAGGGCCTTTTCTGCTGTGGCACCCCGGTTGTGGAATGAGCTCCCTAGAGAAGTTCACCTGGCTCCTAGGTTGTACTCCTTCTGGTGCCAGGTAAAGAACTTTTTATTTTCCCAGCATTTTAGCTTTCTAGTCTTTTAGCTCTGCTGTTTTAAATCTGTATTTTAAATCCCTGCATTGCTGCTAGGTTTTATTCTGGCTGTACTTTTATACTGTAGTTTTAAGCTTTTATATTTTATATTGCTTTATGTTGTACTTCGTAGTTTTGATTTTTGTGAACCGGCCAGAGAGCTTCAACTATTGGGTGGTATAGAAATGTAATAAATAATAAATACACTTACTAGAGAGTAAGTCCCATTGAATACAGTGGGACTTACTTCTGCGTAAACATGCACAGAATTGCCCTATAACACTGTGAGGATTCCTAGTGCAGGGGTAGGCAACCTGGTGTCCTCCAGATGTTTTGGACTACAACTCCCACCAGGCCCCAGGCACCTGGAGGGTACGTAGCCCTGTTCTAGGGTAATACTTGCTGTTCTTTTCCAGCGTACGATTTCTGCACTGTGGGCTCTGGGTTAAAGTAAATAAGAATAAAGTAATAAAAATGTGATGCTGTTGTTTATTTGTTCAGTCGCTTCCAACTCTTCGTGACTTCATGGACCAGCCCACGTCACAGCTTCCTGTCGGCCGTCGCCACCCCCAGCTCCCCCAAGGTCGAGTCTGTCACCTCCAGAATATCATCCATCCATCTTGCCCTTGGTTGACCCCTCTGCCTTTTGCCTTCCACTTCCCTAGCATCAGCATCTTCTCCAGGGTATCCTGTCTTCTCATTATGTGGCCAAAGTACTTCAGTTTTGCCTTTAATATCATTCCCTCAAGTCAGCAGTCTGGCTTTATTTCCTGGAGTATGGACTGGTTTGATCTTCTTGCAGTCCAAGGCACTCTCAGAATTTTCCTCCAGCACCACAGTTCAAAAGCATCTATCTTCCTTCGCTCAGCCTTCCTTATGGTCCAGCTCTCGCAGCCATAGGTTACTACAGGGAATACCATTGCTTTCACTATGCGGACCTTTGTTGTCAGCATGATGTCTCTGCTCTTAACTATTTTATCAAGATTTGTCATTGCTGTCCTCCCAAGAAGTAAACGTCTTCTGATTTCCTGGCTGCAGTCAGTGTCTGCAGTAATCTTTGCGCCTAGAAAGACAAAGTCTGTCACTGCCTCCACGTTTTCTCCCTCTATTTGCCAGTTATCAATCAATCTGGTTGCCATAACCTTGGTTTCTTTGAGGTTTAACTGCAACCCAGCTTTTGCACTTTCTTCTTTCACCTTCGTCATGAGGTTCCTCAGCTCCTCCTCGCTTTCAGCCATCAAAGTGGTATCATCTGCATATCGGAGATTGTTAATGTTTCTTCCAGCGATTTTAACTCCAGCCTTGGCTTCATCAAGCCCAGCACGTCGCATACAGGTTGAATAGGTAGGGTGAGAGTATACAACCCTGCCGTACTCTTCCCAATCTTAAACCAGTCCGTTGTTCCGTGGTCTGTTCTTACCGTTGCTACTTGGGTTAATATAATTTTATAATATAAAATTATATTTTATAATATAAAAATATTATAGCGTCTGTCTTTTAAAAAAATGAACACATTTCATTCTAGCCTTCATGAACCCTTGTGGTTGCAGGGATATGTTGAAGGGGCTCTAGCATATGTCTTATTCAAAGCCAATAATCATCCCTAGCATTTCATTTCTCCACTCACCTTTCAGAAACTCTTATCAGGGAAGAGACTAGGAAATATCCAAAGATGTTCCTCTGCAGCATCTTTGTGACGTCTGAAGGCTCGCAGGTGATTTTGAAACCTATGTCTTCCAATGTTTACCTTTGGAGCTCACAAGTCAGAGGACTTTTTCAAACACATCACTAAAAGCACCTTTCAGACTTTCTGTCATTATTTGTGTGCCAGTGTGAATGCTGTTACTATGGAAAAGAAAGTGGAAGACAGCCATGAAAAAATAAAATCAAAATGTGCATTCTTTTCAGTAGGGCTTACTTTTGCATTACAACCACAGAATAAAGAAATGCAGAGGGAAATTCAGTAGCATGTGTGAAAACACTTTATACTTGTGCTTGGCCTTTCTGACCTTGCAAAGATGGGCAGGCGGCTATGACCATTTGGGTGTGTCTCTCTCTCTGCACACATTCTTGAAAGAATATATTAAATTTATTTATTTAATACATTTATTATTTTGTTTATATCCTGCCTTTTACATTTTACTGTTTACATTTCCCATTTGCAAGGAACCCAGGCCAGCTTACATGGTACTACTCTGCTCCATTTTATCCTCACAAGAACCCTGTGAGGTAGGTTAGGCTGAGAGTCAGTGACTGGCCCAATGTCACCCAATGAGCTTCATGGCCGAATGGGGACTAGAACCTAGGTTTCCCCAGTCCAGCCCTCTAACCACTACACCACACTGGCTGTCAGTGGGAGGCCGAGTGCTCATGTATCTTTCAAAAATGAAACATGTTAAGGGATAGCTAAACTATATGAAGTGAGATTAAGAATCACACCTTAATCACTGTTGGTTTCACAGAACAAGAACTCTAAGGATCTTCCCATTGGCGTATGGTTGGCCACCGTAGAACAGAACTCTGATCTAGATAGGCCGTTGGTCTGACCCATCAGGGCCCATCTTATGTCCTTAACTCTTAAGGCTAACCGCTTAAAGCAAGTTTTTGAACTGATGCTTGCTTGCAGCTCAGAGCCAAAAAGAGAGGGAGAGAAAATGATGCAACATGAGGTCAGCACTCATCTAGCCTTGTCTGCCATCTTTCAAGGCAAAGGAGCAGGAAATATAAAGTACTTTGCACATTAGACGATATAAATGGATGATGGCAATGAGGAATAATATTAGGTGAACAAGACCCAGAGGATACTTTTGCTTAGGCTTTTTCTGAAAGAATAATTTATTATTATTATTATTATTAAAAATATTTCTTGGCCACCTTTCAGGACAGGAGCCCTCCCAAGGCAACAGTAAAACTCACATAATAAAACCCGATAAGGTAATCAAAACAGCAACAGCAGCAAACATCCTAAAAAACAACAAACACCAGCATAAAAACAAAACGTACCACATACAGCTGCAGCTACAACCCAGTCTGATAAAGCATAACCAGGGGAAGGCCCGAGTAAAGCGGCAGGTTTTCAGGGCCTTCCTAAATGACTGCAGTGATGGGACCCGCTCACATTCCTGAGGAAGGGCATTCCTGGTATGTTCTTTTTGGAATAGCTTGGTGTTACTGATGTGATAAGCAATCTACATGTGACAGCTTAATCATATAATTAAAATGAGGGCCTGTTTTGTGTGTGCTGAGGTGGGAATTTAGTGAGTGATCAATCTGAAGATGATATAAATGTTATCTACTTCATCTTCTCCATGCTATTAACAATGTTTGCGTTTTTCCCCCCTGGTTTTTTGTGTGTGTGGTTTCTTATTCATTATTGGGCTTATTGTACTGAGGAGGCCCAGATTCAAATTCCCATCCAGCCATGAAGCTCACTAGGTGACCTTGTGAGTCACTAACCAACCGCACAAGGTTGTTGTGAGGAAGGCTGTTGTGAGGACAGAATGTGAGGAAGAGAACCATGTATTCCAGCTTGAGCTCCTTGAAAGAAAGGTGGGATATAAATGTAATAATACAATCAGTGGTGGCTGGTGCCCATTGGGGCTGGTAGGGCAGATGACATCAGGCCGATGTTTAATATTCTATTGAGGTTGCCAGAGGAGGACAGGAGAAAATAATGTGTGGCACTTGGCAGCTACATATGTACCTGGTTGTGGGGGGATCTCTCTGTCCCCAGTATAGAACCGCCTCTGAATACAGTACAGTATACATTCTATTTATCCCCTGCTTTGCAGACACATTTCGGCTTCCAAAGCAGCTTCCAGTTAAAATCCATATGAAGGGCACACATATGTGGGATATTTGAGTGTGTGTGTGTGTGTGTGTGAGATTCTTATGTCCTCTGGTCCAGGTTTCAGGCTCTTCCCTCCAGAGTAGAGGAGGAACAGAAGAATCTGCAGATGGACTCAGGGTAAAAATGAGTCATCATTCCACAGAAGCAGCCCTTCCATTGATTTGCAGACTAATGTAGCCTACAGCAGTTCATGATACGTCCTGGCCCAGTTTTAATTTATGCATTGTTCAAAAGCAATACAGTAAAATACTAAGGATTGTATCCAATATTAGTCCTACTTAGAAATTGAAATGAATGGTACTTCAGTTTGACTAACGTTGGATACAACCCTAAAATAAGAATTGGATTATTATTAATGTATATGAGTCCCCAAGCACTTGCATTGTTCATTTTGGGTGTGGCAAGCCCCTGCAGCCTGCCCCTGCAGGAGTAGAGGATCAATGAGCTGCTGGGTATTTTCCTTCGCTGGCTGCTGTGAGCCCTGCCCTTTTCACAGCTCCTGGAACCACAGCCAGAGAGAAGTGGCCAGCGGCAGCGCTGCCAAGTTGCAACTCCCAGGCATTACGGCTGCTGCTATTTATAATTCTGCCTCAGCCTGCACTATGCTGATGAGATAATAGCATCACTGTTCAGCTATGCAAAGCTAATATTTCCTCCCCTCCTGACACACAAACATGAACACCAATTCACTGTATTGTAATTGTTTTCTGATTGTCTTTAATATTAAGTATGTATTTCTCTCTCTCTGCAAAAGAAGTGCTGGCCTTTAATTGATATAATTGAGGGGGAAAGTCAGGGGCCGTTGTAAGCAAATGCTTAGCGTGACATTTTCTAACAACTATACATCAACCACTAGTTCATGCTGTACCTTGTTAGTCTCAACATATTACATCATGGCCAGGAATTCTGTACCTCTCACACCACAGGCTCAGTTCTCTGCTACTTTGGCTCCAAGGGGCACCTTAAAATACGTAGGGCTGGTTCACACGTGCATTTGTACCCAATGCTTTCAGGACAAACTCCTGAAGTTCCTTCCCCCATCGCCCTGGTCCCGTTTAAGGGAAAATGGTGTCATGGATAAAACGTTGCATTTGGACCCAAAGGTACAAATCACCACTCAAATGTGAAACTTGCTGTGACTTTTGGCACATCAGTATCACTCGGCCCAACCCACCTCACAGGGTTGTTGTGAGGATAAACTGGGATAAGCCCATCCAAGCCTTGTTGAAGTCTTTGGAGGGAGTGCAGGAAACAAATAGTTTAGAGAGACACACTTAAGAGAGCGAAAGAGCAGTTGAAGAGTTCTGCAGAGGTAGGGGCTAAGAATTCCAGTAGATTATTAATAATAATAATAGTAATACCACGACTACTATTTATAATACTTCTATACCATTTCATATAATAAAAACTCTACGTGGTTCACAGAAAAATTCATATATATATAAGATTATTATGTTATGATTATTTTATATATATATATATATATATATATATATATAAAAAAAAAATTCAGAGTTGGGGCTTAGTTGGTCATCCCTTTTTGACTGCCTTCCCGTTGACCGATTCTCATGAAACGCACTTCATTGGAAAGGTCTTGACACACAGATTCCACAGACAACAATGGTTTTCACTGTAATTCAAAGTCGCGAGTTTATTTATGTCCATAATTTTTTTTTAAGAATTAGGCTATCTTATTTATTATTTATTTATTGCATTCATAGTCCACCTTTTTTCCTCCAAGGAACTCAAGGCAGTGTACATAATACTCCTCCTCTCCATTTTAGCCTTACAACAACAACCCTGTGAGGTAGGTTCGGCTGAGAGTCTGTGACTGGCCCAAAGTCGTCCAGTGAACTTCCATGGCCAAGTGGGGACTACAAC
Organism: Heloderma suspectum; assembly: GCF_057233095.1. NCBI lineage: Eukaryota > Metazoa > Chordata > Lepidosauria > Squamata > Helodermatidae > Heloderma > Heloderma suspectum. The sequence continues at coordinate 39,740,483 of NC_139461.1, read as the reverse complement.
CCGGATCTCCCAGCTCCCAGTCCAACACTCTAGCCACTACACCGCACTGGCACACTGATCTCCTATAACAATGTACTATAAAGTTTTCTTTTTAATATCAAAAAATGTCAAATATAATTAAACATAATTAATTGTAAATTGGAGTACAATTAAATATGAACACAAAAAAAGTCTCAGTTTACCTTTAGAAACAGAGGTGCAGGCCAAAGTACAATGATATGCCAGTAACATGCGGCCTGTAAACCAATCATGCAGGGATCTGTGTTGCCATGAGTCGTGGGCGCTCATTGGCAAACCTCAAGATTCAAGTTGTTGATGGACCAGAACAAGGACGTGACAGTGGCTGCCCTGGAGTTTACACCAAGAACACTGTATGTAAGGACGTTTTGCAAAGATAAAAGATGTAACACTTTGAATGGTCAATAAATGCAGTTCGTTAAGTTAAACCTTTCATTTGATTTACTTTTTCTCCACAAACTGTGTTTGTAGGTAACCAACTGGTATAATACAATATAAAAACAATATAAAATAATAAAGAATTAAAAACATTACAGCAAAGACAATAAAACAGAGCAGTGTCATAGTCCCTTACAGGTCAGGGAAAGCCTGTATAAACAACATAGGAACATAAGAGCCGTGGTGAATCAGACCAAGGGTCCATCTAGTCCAGCATTCTGTTCACACAGTGGCCAACCAGCTGTCGACCAGGAAACCACAAGCAGGACACCAGTGCAACAGCACCCTCCCGCCCATCTTTCCCAGCAACTGGTGCACATAGGCTCATTGCTTCTGATACTGGGGGTAGCATATAGCCATCAAGACTAGTAACCATTGATAGCCTTCTCCTCCAGGAATTCATCTAACCGCCTTTTAAAACGATCCAAGTTGGTGGCCATCACTACATCAAAAATGTTTTCAGGAGGCATTTGAAGCTTGCCACCGTTTCTGCCTCTTGAACCACATGTGGGAGAGTGTTTCAGAGGTTGGTTGCCACTACTGAGAAGGCCTGCATATGCGTCTGCTTACCTGGCGACATTCTGTTGGCCGTGGAATGAACAATAAGGCCACTTGTGCTGATAGAACTTGTGACCCACCAAGCTCAATGCAGCTCCCCAGCCAAGTATTGTGAATGCTCAGCAATCTCAGTTTTTGCAATCCCAGGCAGACAGAAAATTCTTGGTGGACCACCCTGTGCAGCTGGTGTCCTATCTTTGGCTTGGTGAGTCAGAAATGGTGCGTGCGGACCCTAGAGAAGGGTTAGTCTATTAACCCCACATCAGTGGAGGCTGGTGGCTCCAGTGTCAATGTGAATCCACTTTGGGTTTGAGGTTGCACCTTGGAGATCTCCTTTAGAGTCTTGACTGGAACTCAGAGTGGATTCACCACCCCACTGACATCAGAGCCACCAGCCTCCACTGCTCCACATTATGGGGTTAGGGTGAAGATGACTGCAGCTGCTTTCAGCAGTGGGAGAGAAGAAATGAATGCTACCATTTCTGAAGGGAAAAGGCACGGCTGCATATAGTTGACAGGATGCCCTCAACCACCACCTCTTCCCTGAGGTGCTGGTCACTCAGCTTCAAGTGGATGCATCTGAGGCTAATGGGGAGGAAAGGAAGATGCTGACTGGGTAGGAAAGAACAAGCTGGTTGACTACTGTGTGAACACAATGCGGCACTAGATGGACCCTTGGTCTGATCCAGCATGACTCTTCTTTAGAACTCTCGGTTGTAAGCCATCCTTCTCCAACCTGGCACCCTCTGGCTGTGTTGGACTACAACTCCCATCACCCCTAGCCAGCATGCTTGGAGTTGTAGTACAACACAGCCAGAGGGCGCCAGGTTGGAGAAGGCTGTTGTAATCTATAATGTAGCACTAAGCAGTGGCATAAATAGGGTGGGGGAAAATCTCCTGTAGGTATACCTACAGGTGAAAATGACACCTTCCCCTCCTCCTTTGGCCATGACTATTTAGCACCACCCCTCCCTTCTTTGGCCACACCTCTTCTTTAAAAGAAACATCTGTGAAATAATACATAGTCTCAATGAGCACATACAGAACACTTTCCCCTCATCACTGAGGTACTGTGGCTTATCCCTGCACATTTAGAATTAAGACTTCCATGCAGATTTCAGTGCTGGCAGCCTCTCTTTAAAAGTTAAAATACTGTCCCCTTCTCCCTTGACAGCATTTTGAGAATCCAGTTAAAATTCAAAAAGGTTTCTGAAAATTTAAAAGTTTATAACATATGGTGGTACACTTTTACCACCGCAAAAATGTATGCTGGTGGTCCACACTTGATTGTACTCACTCGTTTTGCTATTGGCTAGAAGAATTAAGTTATCACTGCTGGGCCAATGTTCTGCAATGTAGCTGTGGGAGAGGAAGACTGGGTCTGTACGATCACAGAGGAGGAAATAAGCCACTGTGGCTTATTTCCCTGCCCCGCACATCCTGGTTGCATGCCAGAGGAATTTGCATAAATACCCTCAGCAGCGTGGCTTATCATGTCATGTGAACCTGGCCAGGATGACTTGTTGCCATAGGTAACAAGCCACCCAGAACCCATGGGCTGTTGTAGGACCCTGGGAGCTTGTTACCCATAGCAACAAGCCACTCTGGCTGGGTTCACATGACATGCTGCTGAGGGTAATTACGCAAATTTCCCCAGGACATGCAGGGAAGGGAAATAAGTTATGACGACTTATTTCCCCTCTGTGATTGTGCGAGTTTTAAAAATTAGAAGCACAATGATGGAGTCAAATTGCTTGACTGAAGCCTGGTCAACCACTTCAGACTATGGGTGGTGGGTATGCCTTTAAAGGGAAAAAAAAAAAAGTTCTCCTACACTAAAAATGAAACACACACAAAATTTCCTGTTAGTAAAAAAACCTAGCTCACCAGGAAGAGGGTTGGGCTAGAACCCTTTCCTTCCTGATGTGGTAGATTTCTGCTTGTGAGGAGCAAGAACACCAGCAAGGGAAGATCAGCTTGGCCTGAGGTTCTTATAACTCACCGCTTTGAAAAACTGATCCCTCTTCTCTTCCTTTTCCCTCTTCTCCCCTTCCCTTGTGTGTCTTGTCATTTCAGTTCATAAGCCTGATGGCAGGGCCTATTGATGTGAACTGCTTTGGGAGACAACTGTTCTAGAAGCAGATTGTGCTTTTTAAGTAACATTACCTCTGCAAATTTTAACTCCAGTAATTTTTAGCAGAGTCCTACCCTGGTTCATGCTCAAGCAATACCACACAGTTTATAGCTCAAACCACCCAATAAATGACTGCATTAAGCCAATATCTTCTTATGCTCCACTCCACTTCCCTGATGTATCTTGCCTTTTTAGTTTGTAAGCCTGATGGCAAATCCTGTCTATCTTTTAAAAAAACAATTATGTGAGCCACTTAGGGAGACAGTAATTGTCTGAAAAGCGGGATAAACATGCAGAAAATAAACCAACAAATAAAAATACTCCCCCCCCCACAGTCTGAAGTAGTACAGTCCATTCTACATCCTCCTGACCATGCAACCTCTTTCTGATGCATATGTAGACTGGCCCCTACCCAGATCAGTGAGAAAGGGAAAAAGCAAGTTCCAACTGGAGGATGGAATGAGTGTAAAAACCAAACAAACAGATCTGAGGTCAGAACTTGATTGGCCTGGAGCAGAAGACTTATCTAGTGTACCACGAGCCATACATCTCTTGGTGGGGGTCATGTCAGAAGGTGGCGTAGAGTATACATGTGAGGGGAAAGTATTGGGCTTTGCAGTCAAAGTGTGAGACTATTGGGGCAACTCTGTTTTGGTGTGGAGAATGTTCTGTTATTTCCCTTGGGGCATCGCCTTAGGCAATATAGAGGGTGGAGGAGCCTGGAATTTTATTTTTCTGGCTCCTGTTGATTTTCTTTAATGGGAGCCATGTGCCTAAAACTGTGGAGTGCTTTGAACATTTGGGAGCGGGGGGGGGGGGGTTGCAGACGGTGGCGCGGCACACGTCAGTGTACAGAAATGGAAATACTAATAGTTCAGTCACAGTATGGGGGCCAGGCTGAATAACACTGTTAGATTCCTTTCTAACAGCTGTAATTTAGCACTTGATTATTTGGGGTAGGAAACGTTCAAAAGGGCATGCAAAGCCAAAATGCTCCCCCCCCCCAAGGGAGTGGGTGAAGAATAAAACATGTTTTTAATTATCTGGAAGGCTTCTCACCTAAATTGAAGGCCACCTCCAAAGCCACCAAAAAACCTGCACAAACCCTGCATATTAAAATGACATAGGTAAGAAGCTGTAATAAGGTATGCAGGTTGCAGAAGCAAAGAAACAGCAGTTTGCTTCCCAATTACAATTGTCAAGAATGCTATCAAGTCCCTATCTTAGTTCCTTTCAAATGATGTCACTTACAGAAAAACATTATCAATAACAGGTTGGATTTAGTTCAAATGTGACTCAATGAGCCCATTTCACTTAGAAAGAAAAGAGTCTGAAAAGCAAGGATGGGGAACTGTAGGCCTGGAGGCCAAGTTTACCCCTCCAGGGTTCTCTAAATAGCCCCACCCTTTCCCTTAATCACCCATTGTTTGGTGGTTTCCTGGCTTTTGGGGCAGTTTTTCCCCATTATAAAAGATTGAAATGCTTCTCCGAAGTCTTAGGTACTGGAAGTTAGAGCTATAGAGAGCAATCCTAGGGCCCCTAGACAGTATCTGGAGGGGCCATAAGATAGTTTGGATCCGAGGTCGGAGGCAGCGCTCCAACCTTGGACTCAGGAATCCGAGCTTCCTGCCTCCTCCCCCTCCCAGCTGGAATGGAGAGAACTGCGCCAGCTGCCTCTCCGAGCTCGCCAAAGCGACCTCGGAGAGGACGGAAAGGGGGCGTTTCTGTGGGTGGGGTGGGGGCTGGGAAAGCGGGGATACGAGCGATCCCTAGCCCTCCCCAGCCTCCTTCCCTCCCCCTCCACAGAGCCCTGGCTAGATGGGCAAAAATCTCCATCTAGCAAAAATGCAGAGCAGAAGAAGTGTGACAGCCAGGATCGCCTTTGCACTCCTCCTGCTCTGCATAGGATGCCTGTCAGCCTCAGAGTTTGGAGGCTGATGGGCATCCAAATAGGATTGTGCCGTTAAGCTATAATATGCTCCTTTGGGGGGGTATTTTTGGTCCACCCCTTTTGCCTTTGTTCCCATCCCCTTTGCCTTTGGGAACACCTTCCTCTGGAATGCGGGCCCCTGAGAAATTGAACCCAGCTCTTAGGCTGAAAAAGGTCCCCACCCCTCCTGAAAAGTTGTACTTTACAATATGTTGAACTTGGGTGCTTGGACAAAGAAGAAAAAGACTGCGGGGGGAAGGAGTGCACCCCTAACCTAATACATTTTGCTTTCATCCCTCCCATTCACATCACTCCACTTGAGGGGTAATCACGCAACTCTTTCTGTCCCTTGAAGCATGTAGGAATATTGGTCCAGTAGATTTGTCTGGTGTGGGCTATACTGTGAGATGATCCCTGACAAACAACCTGGTGCCCTCCAAATGTTTTAGACTAAAACTCCCATAAGTCCCAGCCTGCATGGCCAATGATCAGGAATTATGGGAGTTGTTGTCTCAAATATCTGGAGGGCACCAAGTTGCCTACCCGTGATTTAGAGTGTCCCATGCGCCCCATCTCTCCAAAGTGGAGAGCTATTCCAAGAACAGTGCTCCAGGGTTTAGCTTTTGATGAGCACTGCATCTTTGCAGTGTTTGCTTTACTCACACACATACAAAGCAGAGCATGGCAAAGGCACTCCAGTGGGAGGGCTATGGCACCTTGGTGGGTGCCAAGAAAGTTGCCTGGGGGCACCACGTTGCTGACCCCTGCCCTACACACAGACAACCAACACTTCAGGGAGAAGACGCCTTTGCCCCAACATGCTAGCCTTCTAGGTGCAGGTGAGCTTTTATAAGGAAGAAACATTTCTGTCCTGTGATCCCCCACCTGTAGTCTTATCACGTGGTAGAGATCAGAAATTAGTTAATGCAAATAATTTATATTACACTCTTCCTTCCCAAGGAGATCAGAGTGGTGTACACTAAAAACAGGAAAAGTCAGAGCAGCCAAACTATTCAGGAGGGCTCAAATGCCTGATTAAAAAGAAGCATCTCAATTGCTCTCCTAAACACAAGCAATGAAGGAGCCATATGGATCTCCTGGGGGAGAACTCCAGAGGCACAGAAAAGGCCCTCTTGTGTGTTGTTACCTCATTAATACCTGGATGGACAGGGAGGAGGACTTCTGTGGAAGATCTCTGTTTTCGGGCAAGCGCGTAGAACATAAGGCAGTCCTTCAGGTAACCTGCTTTCAAGCCATTTTGTACTGGGATCTCCAACCTTTCTTGGTGTTTGCCAGGCTGCCTGCTCCTCCTGATTATTATTCTATTTCTTAAGACTTTTAAATTAAAAACAGGCCCGGTCTTGAATGGGCAGTTCAGACCCAATAGCTTTATAAAAGACCTGCTCCAGGTAGAAATGAAAACTGCTAGAACTGATTTGTTGGCATGGTTCAATGCCAATGTTTACATTTTTGTTCTTTCCTTGGGGGTGTGGCTATGGGGACTGTCATGGTGAGATCCTGCACTCCAAAATTCACCCCTACGTTTAGGGCTGTAGAAGTTAAAACCAGCACTTGGAACTGCGCTCAGTAACAACGCGTCAGCCAGCCATGTGATCTGTTTATGTAGACTAACCCTTAGTGTGGAGGTAGGTGCTTGAGTTCTCAGCATCTGCAGTCAGGAGCTTAATGAATCGCAGTCCCCTGAACGCCATGAGATTCATGATGGCCTAACCATGCTTAGCCTCTCTCCGTCCCACTGCTCCACCCCCGGATATATGGCTAATAGTTTCCAAAGCAGATGCAGGGATTCGACAAGCCTTGGTGAATTACCTAATAGAAATATCTGTGAGGCTTGATGGAAATACCACAGCATGCTTAGAGCTATTGAGGAACAATTATGTAACTCTTAATTGCTGGAAGGCGCTGAACACCAGCTACTATTTTCAGTACACGTATGGAAGTTAATATTTATTCAGCCTTTTGAAACCTCTGCAGACTCCTCCTCTCCCACTTCATCCCGAGAGTCCGATGCAGACAATATGACTTCACCATCATTTCAGCCCCCCACCCCCACATCCGCATTTTGTAACATCTTGCCTGATGAAGAGATCTAGAGATCTCAAAAGCTTGCACATGTTTTGCAAACTTTTGGCTGACTTAATAAAGGTATTACGGTAATATGGAGTTTGGAATTTTACTTATGGGCAACACCTTTGTTTTGTGTGAGACTTTGGCTGCAAACCTATGCACGTTTAGACCAAAAAATGTGCTACATTTGTAGGACTTTTTTCTATCTAAACATGGAGGATTGCACCCTTAGAGAATACCAAATTCAGCTGTTCTGCAGTGTGGTTCTACCCTGGAGGAAGGGGATTTTATACTACCATAAGCTGTGCCTTTATTCCCTGAAAGTTCATCCCTTCCAACTACTAGGTAAAGCTAGCTACCTAATTTGGCTTCTAGGTTAAAAAAAGTCACTTGTACAGCATTTAAAATTATCTCCTGCTTTGTAATGTAAAAACTGCCTAATTTCTCTCTCTGATCTACTGGCAAAAGGAGCTCCTATGCTTCACTCAGGATGGAAACACTTCTTAGAAAGCTGGATTCTGTATTTTCAAAAATTGGGGATGCAACATTTCCCCCTTTCTGGCTCCCAGCAACCCCAGGGGCAGCTGTAGGTTCTTCCTGTAACCATCACATGACCTGCAGGACCTAATTTGAATGTCTGCAGATTCCTCTTCCCCCATTTAATCTTGGGACTCTGAACATGCAGACAATGGGCCAGTTCACATGACGAAGCAAGAGTTCTGTAATACAAATTTATTTATTTCATTTATATCCCGCCTTTTTTCCTCCTTAAGGAACCCAAGGCGGCATACGTAATCCTCCTCCTCTCCATTTTATCCTCACAGCAACCTTGTGAGGTAGGTTGGGCTGAAAGTCTGTGATGGGCCCAAAGTCACCCAGTGAGCTTCCATGGCCAAGTGGGGACTAGAACCCGGATCTCCCGACTCCCAGTCTAACACTCTAGCCACTACACCAGAAAAGGTGGAAGCCCATGTGGCTGCCCGACAAGTATCTTCTAATGTGCCACTGGTGTCTAGGATTGTGGAGTTTGGCCCACCTATTATTTCCCCCCAGTGCTCCTGGCTTGTACAAGACAAAAAGGCCAATTTCCCATAATCCATAGCTATGCGTAGGAATACATGGACATCCAGTTTATAGATGGGAGGGAGTTCAGTCCTCTGATGGATGAGAGAGAGAAGGGCAAACATTGGGCCAATTTCCTGGCTCTGATGAAAAATTGAATTGACACTGGGCATGAAAGATATGTCTCTGTGTAAAACCCCTATCATCAAGAGAAGTGCAGAAACCCTTTTTGATGTTCAGGGCTCCCAGCTCAACCACACATCTAGTTAAAGGCAACCAGAAATGCTACCTTCCAAGTAAGCTCACTTAAAGGAGTGTCCCTCAGAGGCTCGAAGGGGGAGAAAATGAGAGCCTGAGAAACCAGAGTGAGACCCTAGGAAGGGACCCTATGGATAATAGATGAATTAAAGAAGTGCTTTGCAGTAACCATTTGACGAGAGGGTGACGACAAAAAGAACTTGAGGAAATGCCCTTTAGGATCCTGCTTAGGGCCAGGATCTGTCTTTTAAGGGTATTGGGCTGGAGATCTTGAACTAAGCCATCCTGAAGAAAAGCTAGTACATCTTCAACAGAGACTAAGAGGAGTATCTGAGCGAGTAACTTTGGTTTCAGTGTTGCAAAACTGTCCATAGGGTCTCATAAATCATGTTTGTGGAGACAAGGCAGGAGACCAGCATGGTCTGGATTACTGCAGGGGAGCAACCTTTTCCCCAGCTGCTGCCATTCAATCTCCAGGCATGCAACTGGACCCACACCAGATCTGGGTTGACAAGTAGGGATGTCAGAGAATTTCGCCACGAATCTCGGAGGCCGAATGCCAGCACATTCGGCCCCCTGAAATTGGTGGCGGAACGGTCTGCCCCCCCCCCAACGGGACTTACCTTGGGCGAATCTTCCTGGTGGCGGCAGTTCGGCAGCGGTTCGGCGGTGGCGGCTGCAGCGGCCGGTCTTCCGACCGGCTGCCGCCGCCGCCACCATTTCCAGTAAAAAAAACAAAAAAACGTGATGGGCTACGTAAAGATTTACATAGCCTATCACGGCTAGATTTTTAAAAAATACCGTGATAGGCTACGTAAATGTTTACGTAGCCTATCACGGCTGATTTAAAAGAAAAAAAAACACACGTACCTTATTTTGACACGTCTTAGTCTACGTAAACATTTACGTAGACTAAGACGGCGAAAATAAGGGGAACGCAAATAGCGTAGCGTCTACGCTATTTGAGTTCCCCTTATTTTCGCCGTCTTAGTCTATGTAAATGTTTATGTAGACGAAGACGTGTCAAAATAAGGAACGCAAATGGCGGCGCCCATGGGTGCCGCCATTTGCGTACGCGCGGTTTTTTTCTTTTAAATCAGCTGTGATAGGCTATGTAAATATTTACGTAGCCTATCACGGCTGACTGCAGGGGCGCAAACGGTGGCGGCTATGGCCGCCTCCGTTTGCGGAGCCGGCTGGCCAGGATTCGGGGGGGGGATGGAGCGCCTCCCCCCCGGCCAGAATTTCAGGGGGGGGACGGAGCGCCTCCCCCCCGGCCAGAATTTCAGGGGGGAGATGGAGCGCCTCCCCCCCCCACGAATGTCACCCTTCGAAAAGGTAAGTGACTTTCGTACATCCCTATTGACACGGCCCTGAAACAGGTCAGCTCTGGGAGAAAGAGACCAGGGCTCATCTACACTGAACTCTAAAAGGTCTGACAACTATTCTCTCTGTGGCTCGCATGGAGCCACTGCAACTACTTCCATCTCAAGTGCTTTCACTTTGTGCAGAACCCTTAGGGCCTAAGGCTTAAGAGAAGGGGAGGAGAGGGAAGGCAAGGTAAACAGGAGCCCTTTGGCCACTGAACTGACACAAGCAGGGGTCATTTCTGCCTCCGTTTCTTGTGACCTGAAGAAGTAAGGTGCCTTGGCATTGCTCACAGTTGCAGAAAAGTAGATGACTAAAGAAACTCCATGCCCCGAATCTGTTAACATTCATCTTGCAAATGTCTGGATGGAAAGCCCATTTCCCATGATCCAACTGGCTGAGCCAATGTCTAGTGTCCCATGAATATGCTGTGGTGCAATGGAAAGCAGATTCTCCTCTCCTCAGATCAGAAGGAGGGATATCTCAAGATGCAGACTGAGATGTGGCACACCCAGGGAATGATATGCACTTTGGGGATACTGTTGTTAGTTCAGACCAGGACATGCTGGAGGCACACCCTGTCTGAGAAGGCCTGAAGAGCTAATCTGACTGCCCTCAGTTCAAAGCAGTTGATGGACTGGGCTGCTTCCTCTTTGGTCCACATAGACCTTAAGCTACCAGCTCCTGGCAAGAAGTGCAGCCACAGAGGCTGGTAGCCACAGTAACTTGGACACACAGAGGCTGCTTCAGGGGCATTCCCCTTAAGAGATGGTTGACATTCAGCCACTATCAGTCTTGGACCTTTGGCACAGTAAATAATACACCCAAGGACCTTTATGAAGATTGGACTTGCTCTGTGGCATCATGCTCAGGAGGTGGGAGATTGCTGCCATAGTTCTATGGTGTTTGTCCAGATTCCAACATATTGGAGAGAGGAAGAAAAAGGAAAGGTTCCTCCTGTGCAAGCGCCGAGTCATTGCTGACTCCTAGAGGGACGCCGCTTGCGCTGGCGTTTTCATGGCAGACTATAGCGGGGTGGTTTGCCATTGCCTTCCCTAGTCGTGACTACCTTTCCCCCAGCAAGCTGGGTACTCATTTACTGACCTCGGAAGGATGGAAGGCTGAGTCGACCTGAGTCGGCTACCTAGGACCCGGCTTCCGCTGGGATTGAACTCAGGTCATGGGGAGAGTTTTGGTTGCAATACTGCCGCCTACCACTCTGAGACTGAGGCCAGAGTAACTTTCTGTGCTGTTTCCAAGATCCATCTGTTGGAGGAAGTCAGTTTCCATTTGTGAAGCAAAAATTGCCGTTGGCCTCCGATTGGTAAAAAAATCCCAGTGTCAGTTAGGGGAGGGCTTACCTATCTGTTTCCTGCCATGGTGAGATTTGGAGCCAGATGGTTTGTTGATGAAATGGGAACTCCACTGTGAATGTTTTGCAGTACTTTGGTCTCTGTAGCTAGTCATGGTCCTAAAGAACAAAATCAATTAGAGGCCTCTTACTTAGGTTTAGGTGCCTCTTTCTTTAGGGGGGTTGCAAAGAGCCTTATCTTTTGTGTCTACTAGATGAGTAAGGGATTTTTCACAAAGCTTTCCTCTCTTGAACTGTAGTGAAGAAGCTGGCTTTAGATTTCTGGTCAATGTTCCAATGCTTGAGCCACAAGCTTCTCCAGTCTACTTCACTGCAACTACCCCCAAGGTCAGACCTGGCAGAAAGTTGTAAGTAGTCCACAGAAGAATCTGCGATTAACTCTTCTGCCCTAGTAAACTTTTAAGCTTTCTGGGAAATGCTTGGCTCCAGTGGAGAGCTTCGATAGCAGCTCCTTTGCCCCCAAAGCAGAGGCTCTCGCTAGGATGGCATTAGCCAAGGGAACACAAATACACAGGACTTTATGAAGCCCTGTGGAGCACCACATTTTTGCGGACTCCAGATTCTCTAATAGCCTCTTCGCTTTGGGTTCTATCATCCACAAAAACTTTTAGTCTGCTCATGTTGATAGAGTCTGCATCTGTTGATACAGATTATATATCCTGGGTTCGCCCTACTTGTACAACTTTGGTGATAAAAGGACATAGAAAAAGCCTTGATTGGGGAGAGAGCCAGAAAAAGGGAGTGCCACTCTCTGCTTCATATCTTCTCTCCCCTTCATATCTTCTCTCCCCAAGTTACCGCAAGGGCTGTGAAAGGCATTCTGCCAATTTGTCCTCTCTCTGATGGAGTTTCAGGAAAAGGAGACAGGCTGTGCTGGGTCCCTTAGAGGGACAGCACCTCTCCCAGAGTTCAAAATCCATATGGGAAAACTCCACTGGAATTCCCGTAGGATTAAAGTCTTGGCCAGGAGACAAACCACACCCCTTGGGGCCTGTATGATGGAAGAAATGGGATGAGCACTGGCTCCTGCAAAATCTGTAAAAACGCTTCCTGTGTTTTCCTCTCCGCACAGGAGCAAAAGCTGACGCTTAAGCTCAAAGAAAAGGAGGGGCCATTGGGCAAGTTGTATTCTCTCCTCTGCCTATGGACTTTCCTGCCCCATTTCTGGGAGTGGACAGCTTCCACCTCCTTCATTGCTAACTGCTCGAGTAGATGCAGTAAATCAGGACAAACAGCTCCACTATTTTTGGAGGGGGCATGTAAGGTTTTCTGTCTCCACTTACCCCCACTGTAGCGACACCAGCTTCCTCCCCATGGCTTTCTGCTATATTGCAGAGGGGTTTTGTCTTGACAGTGTCTGAGGCACTGGCAAGCTGGTCCACCATGACTGAACTAGACTTCTGCTGCCAAGAAGTGCCTGGATATTGCATCATTACCAGGTCAATGGGTGAGGAGGTGAGCCATGGGATAAATTCTAGCTAGCTTCAGCAAATAAAAGGCACCAAAACAAGCACAACTTTCCGGGTGATGTGTGTGAATAGGACAGACACGTGCCAAGGAGAACATTGACAGCAGTGTTACCGGGCCTCACATCCTAATTTGGAGGGGGTGGGGTAGGTACCAGTGCATCCTGTGGTGAAAACCCTGAACTTTTCCCCTTCCTTATCATAATCTGGAATGGGGGAAGGGGGAGAAGAGGGGAAACAAGGAAAAAAGCTCTTTTTAAGGCTCTCTTAAGGCTTTTTAAGGCTCATAAGTAACAAAGAAACCCACTTTCCGCCAGAAGGCAGAACCAAAGACTGAATCAGAGATACAGTCAGGGCCAGAAATATTGGAACAAGGATAACTGTTTTGGCAGTTGGCCTCTGTACACCACCACATTGAAGTTGAAAGGAAACACATCCAGATGGGAGCGAAGTCAGGACTTGCAGCTGTTATTCAAGGGGCTTGACAAAAGTGGGGCACGAACCATTCAGGAAGGACAGCCAGTGGCATACACCCCCCCCCCCATTGTTGGTGGCTCATAAGTAATGGAACAAACCAACATCATTTCAAACTTAAGGATCGCCTTTAATACCTGGATGAAAATCCTTTGCAGTCAATGACTGCCTGAAGTCTGGAACCCGTGGACATAACCAAATGCTGAGTTTCCTCCCTTAAGATGCTTTGCCAGGCCTTTACTGCAGCTGCCTTCAGCTGCTGCTTGTTTGTGGGTCTTTCTGCCTTCAGTCTTGTCTTCAGTAAGTGAAAAGCATGCTCTATTGGGTTGAGATGAGGTGACTGACTTGGCCACTGAAGAACATCCCACTTCTTTGCCTTGAGAAACTCTTGGGTAGCTTTTGTTGTATATTTTGGGTCATTATCCATCTGCAACATGAAGCGGCGTCCTATCAGTTTGGCAGAATTCGGCTGAATCTGAGCAGAAAGTATAGCCTTATACACTTCAAAATTCATCCTGCTGCTTTTATCAGCAGTCAGGTCATCAACAAACACCAGTGACCCGGTTCCATTGGCAGCCATACATGCCCATGCCATAACACTGCCTCCACCAGGTTTGACAGATGATGTGGTATGCTTTGGATCATGAGCTGTTCCTTTCCTTCTCCATACTTTTCTCTTCCCATCATTCTGGTACAAGTTAATCTTGGTCTCATCAGTCCAAAGAATCTTATTCCAGAACTGGGCAGGCTTTTTTAGGTGTTTGCTGACAAAGGCTAATCTGGCCTGTCTGTTCTTGAGCGTTACCAGTGGTTTGCACCTTGTTGTGAAACCTCTGTATGTACATTCATAAAGCCATCTCTTGACTGTAGATGTTGACAATGATATGCCTACCTCCGCAAGAGCGTTGTTGACCTGGCCAGATGTTGTGAAAGGGTTCCTCTTCACCATGAGCAGAGTTCTGTGATCATCCACTGTAGTTGTCTTCCGTGGTCTGCCTTTTGCTGTTGCTGAGCTTGCCAGTTAATTCCTTCTTTTTCAGGATGTGCCAAACTGTTGTATTGGCCACTCCCACTGTTTTTGCTCTCTCTCTGATGGGTTTATTTTGTTTCCTCAGCCTAATGATGGCCTCCTTCACTCACATGGACACCTCTTTGGACCTCATGTTGGGGATTCCAGTGAATAGCTACCAAATGCAAATGTAACACTCAGAACCACCTCCAGGCCTTTTATCTGCTTGAGTGGTCATGGGGTACCCAGGAAACAGACCACACCTGGCCATGCAGCTGCTTGTCAGCCATTCATCCCATTACTTATGAGCACCAAGGATGGGTGTGTATGCCACTCTACTTCCTGAATGGTTGGTGCCGCACCTTTGTCAAACCTCTTGAACTACAGCTGTAAGTCCTGACTTCACTCCCATCTGGGTGTGTTTCCTTTCAACTTCAATGTGGTGGTGTACAGAGGCCAACTGCCAAAACAGTTATCCTTGTTCCAATATTTCTGGCCCTGACTGTACCTCTCCTCTCTGGAAAAGTCAAGTCTTTGGCTGTGGCATCTAACTGAAGAGTTCACCCTTTACTGCCTGCTCTCCTACAGGGTGAACTAGGAAGAGGGGCTCAAACCGTAGCTGAAAATATTTAGGCTGGAGGTTAGATGTTTTAACAAAATGGTGGGACAGAAGAACTTTGTCTAGGCTTTATGGCATCTTCAATCTCTACCAGATGGGTATTGACATTCTAAAAACGTTGACAAGCCTGGCAGAAATTCAGTGCATCTCTCATTGCTAACATTTTCTACTAGAGAAATATTTGATCACTCATAAGTACAGACAAAAACTGCTATGCTCCAACGTGTTTCCATAATGATTTATGCATCGCTATTTATTCAGGAGTGCTGCACTCATTGTGTTTGCTGATCTGGCAAATAAAATACTTTGCACGTGCAATCTGTCTCCTTCTCAGCTGACAGGCATGCCTCCCAGGAGATGAGAGGTCATGGTAAATGGTGACCTCATCTCCCACTGGGAAGCATGCCTACTAGGTGAGAAAGACTGCCTTGCATGCAGATATTGGTACTAATTAACACTACTCCCCAAGCACTTTGCTTAGGAAGCAATGATGGGAGTTCCCAAAGCAGTATACTACATTTCACCTAGGTAGCTGATGGCTCTCCAGTGGGAAAGGGAAGGTACCAGTGGCTAGAGGAAAAACAGCACCCTAGGCACTGCTTTGGAACAGATCACTCTGCTTAACAGTTGCAAATACCTTCAAGCAAGGGGAGAGAGGGAGAAACCAACCCTCCATGGCTGATCTGCTCAGGACAGAAGAGTCCAACCTTTCCTGATTGAAACTGGCCATTGGTGTCTTAAAGATGGAATGAATTCTATTCACATGCCCTTACAGATGGAGTACAGGGAAAGCGGAAGACAAATTGACACTTCACCCACCAAATTTGGCATACTGAATCCAATTGCATCTCAGGTCAGTTCTTTATACTGTTGTCACATTTCCACAAGAAAAGTCTCCCAAGTACTTGGTACATGAGTTTGCTATGCATGTAATTGTACCAGCTAAAAAAAGGAACTATTTTAAGAATTATAAAAATTAGTAATTGACTAGAAAAATGCACACCCAATGGTAGGAATGTGCATAGAACAGTTGCTGGGTGTTGCTCACTTCTGTATGCAGACTTTCATTCTTGATCCTTTTGCTTCCACATCTATTAAACATGGCAGTTTGTGCCCCTTTTTTCACTGTGTGTGGGTTGCCAGGTGTGCAAATAGGTCTAAGACTGGGATAATGGCTACTGCTGTGTAAAAAGCAGGGGATGTGTGCAGCAATAGAAGGCTGCATGGTCCACATACATTACCTTTACCCCTCTCTCAGTTTTCCACTGGTACCTTCCCCCAAGCACATGCTAACGAAGCAACTCAGGAGGCAGCAGCTTCTCAAACATAAGGACAATATTTTTTCAGGAGAGACTCTGGATACAAACAGCAGACATTAGAAATGGTACCTGGATCCAAAGACAAAAATCTGACATTGCAGGCTCTAAAACAGCAAGATATCCTGAAAAGGAGTCTAGACATACAGGAAAGCTACAGAGATAGTAGTTGAAAAGTCCATTCATAAAACTTTTATTCCACTTACATCAACTTAATACACATGTTCTTAACAGTTATGCTTAGATTGTTCATGAAAATTTTCAGGAGACATTAAACAAAGCTAGCCATCATCTCAAGTTATTTCCCTGTTAACTATTTTTACAGCACATGCATGTTAGGCAAAGTATCAAAAAAAAATCACAAAAGCAAAACCCTAAAAAAGTTAAATACATGGGTTCGTTTTACTGCTGTGCTCGATATACAGTGTAATTATGGATATCAAGCATTTCATTTTTACTGCATCTTTACTTGTACATTTGTTCTTAGGTTGCCTAAACCATTTAAATACAAATAAATTGTGTAGCAAAAATAATGAAAGCAACAGCAGGTAACTTTACAAGTAATGGAATGTGAACCATTTCTGCCCTTCCCTAGAGAAAGTTCATTGGGTTAGCAAACCACCTTAAGGAACACTTTTCAGCTGCAATCAAAGATGTATACTTGGACTGTAGATTCCACAGATTCACATGATTGACATGTAATATCCATGGGACATTAATTTTCCTTTGCTGTGTGTTCCACCTTTGAAGTACCCACATTCACTACACCTGCGTGGTTGCAACCAATCATCCATTTTTTACCACTGTGACAGACCAATATGCAAGCAGTTTTTTCTTTGCTCAACATAGGAAGCTGTTTAACATTGGCTTTTGTGGGAAGCCACAAAGTACCAAGAGTACTATGCCAAACATGTAAAACTTTTATAAAAATTCCACATCCCTATATTGGCCACCTTGGATGAACAAAAATTCCCCAAATGTTAACTGGCTCTATTCCCCTAATATTAAACATAAAACCACATGGGAAATATAGAAATCCAAATAGAAGTAACATAAACCTGTCATAAATCGTAAACAAAAACTATTTGTGGGACAGCATGGATGACAAATGGTCTACTGTGTAAATTTTAGAATGAGGCAGACAAAAATTGGAAGGCTGGTTAATTCTCCCCTCCTTCTCCTGCTTCAGCTTCGTCTCCTTGGGTATCTGATGTCCACAACTGTTTAAAAAAATACAATCATGTGTTACTGATTACAGCTTTAGTTGTAAGAACTAGTATGAATAAGCAAGTACTTAAGGGGATAGCTTTCCTTATCTCAAAAAAAGGCACTCTTTCAAGAGCTACCAAACTGAGTGAAGCAAATCCATACTACATATTTTATTCCATAATTTGACTTCATAATTGACCCTTGGCTACCTGGTAGCATTAAAGTGCCACTCAGAACCATACTCAAGACTGCTTTCTCCTTGCTTGTATAAAGTGCTTTGCTTAGTAAAAGTTATCCAAGTACTTACTGTCAAATTGTCTCTCAGTAACTGCATTATTAGTGTGCTGTCTTTGTATGACTCTTCACTTAACGTATCAAGTTCAGCAATGGCTTCATCAAAAGCCTACAGTTAAAAAAAAAAAAAAGTATATTTGTACCTGTAAAACTTGTTTAAGGTGTTACATTCAGTGTAATAATCAGACTATAACTCACAGTCTTTGCAAGGGAACAGGCTTTCTCCGGAGAATTCAGAATCTCGTAATAGAACACAGAGAAGTTTAGAGCCAGTCCTAATCTGATAGGATGTGTTGGCTGCATCTCTTTTTTGCTGATTTCAAAAGCTTCCTGATATGCCTGTTGCGACTGCTCCACTATCCCTTAAAAACCAAAGAGTAAACACCAGGTTAGCAGTTGTGTTTGAGTATGTTCCACACAAGTACAGACTAGGATTACAGGACAAGAACTGTGTATGGTTTCAGAAAATGGTATTTTAGAAGCTATAAGTAATATTTTCCCCCAATATACCAATGTTTAGAAAAAAACCCCACACATATATACCCTTGTCTACCATTAAGGAGCACTGAATTAAAGAACACTAACACTGAAACTGTCACTTTGTACAAGCCAATTATAGACATATTTAGACATTTGACTAGCTTTAGTATTTACATAAACACGCTACTTACAAATGATTTCTAGCACATATGTTTTCAGGTTCAAATCCTGCAAATATGCAAAGAGACTGTACAAGGTTCAAAAGGATTCTGATTAGTATGCCACAAGGGGCCACTAACTACCCAAATGGCTGAGGAGCAGCTTTCAAGGAGTAACAATGTTGGGCTGAGGTGAAGAATGCCAGGAATCCTACTCTTCCACAATTCTGGGTAGTACTAAGATCTCCTAGCAGTTGGTCCTTGCCTTCACAGCAGCAGTTTTTTTAAGTGACATGGATAGAAGAGAATGAATTTAAAGATAGAGGCCTGATTCTACTCTTTTAATAAGCTCAGTACTTTGTGTTAACTACATGAAATGCTATGTCAAAAGCAACACTGAAAAAATATGCAAGTATAAAAACGTGAAGTGGCTAGTAACTGCACCACTGAAGACAACTTGAATGACAACCACACTGCTGCAAACAAGTGAAACTCTACACTGTAATTCATTAACAGGAAGACAGCATCCAAGCCACAAGGAGTAATAAAGTTCCTCTACTGGCAACTGAGATAAAATCCACAGTTTTGCCTACTGATATATGAATGAGCTCATGTAACCTGCAAAAGTTTATTAAATCACACATCGCTTGATAAAGGAGCATGGCTAGCCCAGGTAAGAGGAAAGTTATGGAGATATGGTAATAATCAAGTATTTCAAAGGATGGCACAATGGTGGAGAAAAGGAAAATTATTAAAATGGTGATTCCTCAGCAAGGTACACACAAAACATTTTCATATAGTGAACAGGAGAAGCAAGAGCCTTCTGCCATAGCCAATGAGTGACAGAAGATGTATGCTGGAATGGATTACCTAGATCAGAACATCTGTTTTTAAAGGCATTGAACGCTGCTATTACCGATGCCAAGAGGAATTAAAATATAGGTAGCATTCTGAACAGCCACACTGTTTGATGCTCACATGAGGGCAAGTAGCAAATGATGCTTCCAATCTGCTTATCCTCCCAACACTGGTCTCCAAGCTCATCCTGACCATTTAAAGCTAGGACTGCCAGCTGCATTTCATGATCTGGAGAACAGCTCAGCATTATGGTGGCTATGAAAACCCAAAACACAGAGGATAGTACGCAATGGGACCATTGCACTCCTCCTGATTTTGTTGTGCCAGCTGGACCCAGCATTTGTGCAATGGAGAGTTGGGATTTCATAAAGGAGCTCTGAAAACAAGCTGAAATCATTATTTCTGGATCAAGACTGGTCAGCAGACCTTCCTTTTGTGAGCTCTGCTGGATTGTCCCAATCCAGAATACAGTGTTTCTTCTAGTTTCGGGTTGCTTTAACAACCGCTAGCTGCCTGCTGTGCTAGCGTGGGTCCCACGGGCATAAGGGCAGCATAGGATGCTGCTCATAGAACAAAAACCTGAACTGTGTGTTTTTGTCTTCAGTTCCTGAAAGGCCACACTCCGCAACTGACACTGACAGATACAAAGTGACAGCTTAGTAAGGTTTAATTTTGGGGATGGCTGTTTATAAGTGCTCTTCCTAGGTTTGGAAAGTGAAGGACAGCCTGGGTAACCTAACAAACTGGAGTAACAGAATGAAATTGTGTAATACTAATTGCAAAATTATGCATTTGGGTTTCTCTTAGATAATATAAATCTTTCACCGTTTACAAAAATCAAAATTTGTAACTAGTTGGAAAATTAGGAAGACCATAAGGTAACTTTCTCAAGGTCTTCCTTGTTTTCCAACTGACAACAAAAATTATGATTTTTGTAAAAGGTGAAAGGTTCATCTTATTTCAAAAGGAACTCAAATGAATAACTATGCAATAAGTATCACAATTTCACTTCATTACTCCTTTTTGCAAAAAAAGAGTCAAGTTAATTTGGGAATATATTCAGTGAGGTATTTCTAGTAACAATAGGGAAGTGTTGGTAATCCTGTACAAAAGCACTAAAGTCATCTCAAATTCTGTGCTTAGTTTTTTACCACTGTTATTAAGAGTGAGAAAGTGCAAAGAAGAGCAACCAAGATGATCACGCAAGTTCTCCATTCCGAGTGAAGAGTAAGAGGACCTCAGTTTGTTAAGATTAGAAAAAGGCTGAGAGAAGACGTGCAATAGCACTCTTGCACAACTAATGCAGATAAAAAGTAACTGAGGATAAAGGTCATCCAAGGATACAGTTGGGGGTTTAAAAATTACAAATTGGATCTTAAAGAGAGTTTTGGTGCAATCCTATCCTTGATAACTGGGGCATAACATTGCTCCTCCTTCCCTTATACCAGCATAATTTGACATTCCACCATTGTATTCTTGTCTGTGCAACTGTAACCCCAGTTGTAACTATGAAAAATGAGGAAGCAGACAAAGTTGGGGGCATGGGGAGTTGTGTGCTCTGCTTAGCCAGGATCCTATCTTTCATAGCCAAGTCACCCCTCTCCTGCCCGTATGAAGTTATGACAGCAAACACAGCTGCTAAGTGAATACTCCTGAAAAAACTGGGCATGTTTAGCCTTGAGAAGAAAAGACTGAGGGGAGATATGATAGCGCTCTTCAAGTACTTGAAAGGTTGTCACAGAGAGGAAGGCCCGGATTTCTTCTCGATCATCCCAGAGTGCAGGACATGGAATAATGGGCTCAAGTGACAGGAAGCCAAATTCCGGCTGAACATCAGGAAAAACTTGCTGTTAGAGCAATACGACAATGGAACCAATTACCTAGGGAGGTGGTGGGCTCTCCCACACTGGAGGCATTCAAGATGAGGCTGGACAGCCATCTGTCGGGGATGCTCTGACTTGGATTCCTGCACTGAGCAGGGGGTTGGACTCGATGGTCTTATAGGCCCCTTCCAACCCTACTGTTCTATGATTCTTCCCCCCCCCATAACCCAAAGTGGCATACATAAATAACCCTCCTCCTCTCAATTTTATCCTCACAACAACCACCCTGTGAGGTAGGTTGGGCTGAGGCTCTATGACTGGCCCAAAGTGACCCAGCGAGCTTCCATGGCCGAGTGAGTGGGGACTAGAACTCGGGTCTCCCAGCTCTCAGTCCAACACTTGAACCACTACACTACACTGGCTCTCAATAGATAATCAGGACACTACAGCTCAGGTTTATCACTTCAGTGAGAGCTAAGCCATATTTTTCCTTGCAGGGAAAGAGGCAGAAAATACACAGGGGAACAATCAGGGACTACAAATGGGACTACACTGCAACTCTGTCCAATGGCTGGGTGAGAACTGTCTCAACAGCAACATACTGACTTCTAGCACCTGAACCACCCCACCCCACCCCGGCCATCTAGATATGAAGGGAAATACCAGTTGAGTATAAAACTGGTCTCGAGGAGGTGGGGGGAGGGGGTGATATGGGGTGAGGCTTGCAGAACTAGAAGGTATCTGGGGTGCAACCACCTCTGTGTTACTCAACTCCTAATGAATTACCTAGGACACAGGAACCATCTCCTATAGCTCCTACCATTACCAGGATTCTTTCATGTCTCCACAGGAATAGAGGAAAGGTCTCTTCTATACCATGCGGATCACTGGTTGAGGCCCCAGTATTAGTGATTAGCTGGAAGTTAGCTGCTCCTATGTGGTGTTGCCACCTTTTGGTTCTAGTAGGTTCAAGATGCTTGATATACTAGTACAACTCAGCATAGGGATATACCAAGGCCGAAGAGGCACCTTTTCTTTACGCAGCTTTTATAGGAACAGAGGAGCTCAGCTAGAACAACATTGCCAACTCATTCCTCCATGTTGCTTTCAAAATTCACTCCACCACCGAGGCTCTTCTTCTTTGACAAAGGGGCTCCATTCACTCAAACTGTGGTTTACAAGCTTCAGTCAGGTAGTCACTGAAAGGGTGATTTTGCTCACAAAAACAGGCATATCCATATTAGAAATGGAATAGTATGGCTATTAAAATATGCATTATGTGCTTTAAGTGGAATGCACTGACCCCTAGCAATTTCTGTCTGTGAAAAGACAACTTCGAGAACGACTGCTCTAAAGCATAATAAATCTTAACTGGTGGATGAGAAAAGCAAGATTGAGAAGGTGACAATAGAAGTGTACATAGATTTTAAAAAGCCACTGAAAGTAAATTGGATGTGGATTTACTGGACAGGCAGCTGCACATTAAGATTTAGGGGTTACAGTTTAATTATTCATGTTTAGAGGACAAGACTAGTAAAAATTTAGTTTTCCTAACAAAGAGTACTGCTTGTAAGACTTAAAGGAAACTACTGTTCCACTCACAGTATTTACAAGGTTTGAACAGATTCAGAGGCGAGCTACAGTGATAATACAAGGGTCTAAAGATAAGGCCTAAGAATGCTGAAGAACTGGTCATTTTTATCCTAGGGAGAAGACAACTAGGGCAGAGGATAGGAAATTTGTAGTATTTGGAAGGAACAAGAGCATGAGTTGTTCACTGTATTTGGTGAATAAGGCAATAAAGCAATCATTTAAAAAAAAAAACTATAGGGAGATATAGAGCAGACATATGAAAAACTTCCTATTATAGTAGTTCAGCAATAAAAGATGCCTACAGGTTCAAGTTTTGGAATCTTGGGAGTTTTTAAAGACAAGATTTGAAGAGCCATGCTATCAAACTAAAGGCCTATCTAGTCGATCATTCTGTTCCCACAGTGGCCAATCAGATGCCTAAAGACAGTCCACAAGCAGACCATGAGTGCAACAGCACTTGTAACATGCTCCCCAGAAACTGGTATTGAGAGGCGCTCTGTGTTTATGCACATGCATGCACACCCTTTGCAACCCCAACCTCACCCAGAGAATATATTCCTTTCAAATACCTCCCAGCCACCAAGTTCCTGTCATTTCCAATTGTAGGTAGATGTAAGAAAAGGCAGGTTTGCTCTGTAAATTAACTGGATGGGAGGGCACTTCAAATATCCCTTTTACTTCAAATATCTATCAGCATCTCAACCTCTGCAGCTTTTCTCTATTCGAGTAGGCTGAACCTGTAAGGATGGTGGTGTCAGGAAGGATATAGTTCAGAATAAGCTGAGGTTTGCAATGTATGCTAAAACAACAAAAACTGTTTCTTTGGCTATGTTACTAGCAAGAAAAGGAAAAAAAAACAAGGAAGGGGTAGGTCTGCTGCTTAGAGAAGACAACGAACGTCATGGGAGAGAAGGCAGAACTACTCAACTCCTACTTTGCCTCAGTCTTCTCCCATGAGGGGAGTTGTGTTCAATCTGTTGTTCTATCAACAAATGATAAAAGGAGGGACTTCCAGCCCCAGGGTAGGTAAGGAGATAGTTAGAGAACACACAGCTACTTTAAACTGGTTCAAGATTCAAGAACAGATCAATTACATCCTTAAGTGCTGAAGCAGCTTGAGGATTTTATTTCAGAGCTGCTGTCTGTAATCTCTGAGAATTCCTGGAGAATAGGTGAATTGCCAGAAGACTGGAGATGGGCAAATGTTGCCCCCATCTTCAAAAAGGGGAAGAAGGTGGATCCAGAAAACTACAGACCAGTCAGCCTAATGTCAATACTGGGCAAAATTCTAGAACAAATACAGTCAGGGCCAGAAATATTGGAACAAGGATAACTGTTTTGGCAGTTGGACTCTGTACACCACCACATTGAAGTTGAAAGGAAACACACCCAGATGGGAGCGAAGTCAGGACTTTCAGGTGTAATTCAAGGGGCTTGACAAAAGTGGGGCACTAACCATTCAGGAAGTACAGCCAGTGGCATACACACACACCCATTGTTGGGGGCTCATAAGTAATGGAACAAACCAACATCATTTCAAACTTAAGGATCGCCTTTAATACCTGGATGAAAATCCTTTGCAGTCAATGACTGCCTGAAGTCTGGAACCCGTGGACATAACCAAATGCTGAGTTTCCTCCCTTAAGATGCTTTGCCAGGCCTTTACTGCAGCTGCCTTCAGCTGCTGCTTGTTTGTGGGTCTTTCTGCCTTCAGTCTTGTCTTCAGTAAGTGAAAAGCATGCTCTATTGGGTTGAGATGAGGTGACTGACTTGGCCACTGAAGAACATCCCACTTCTTTGCCTTGAGAAACTCTTGGGTAGCTTTTGTTGTATATTTTGGGTCATTATCCATCTGCAACATGAAGCGGCGTCCTATCAGTTTGGCAGAATTCGGCTGAATCTGAGCAGAAAGTATAGCCTTATACACTTCAAAATTCATCCTGCTGCTTTTATCAGCAGTCAGGTCATCAACAAACACCAGTGACCCGGTTCCATTGGCAGCCATACATGCCCATGCCATAACACTGCCTCCACCAGGTTTGACAGATGATGTGGTATGCTTTGGATCACGAGCTGTTCCTTTCCTTCTCCATACTTTTCTCTTCCCATCATTCTGGTACAAGTTAATCTTGGTCTCATCAGTCCAAAAAATATTATTCCAGAACTGGGCAGGCTTTTTTAGGTGTTTGCTGACAAAGGCTAATCTGTCCTTTCTGTCCTTGAGCGTTACCAGTGGTTTGCACCTTGTTGTGAGGCCTCTGAATTTACATTCATAAAACAGTCTCTTGACTGTAGATGTTGACAATGACATGCCTACCTCCGCAAGAGCGTTCTTGACCTGGCTAGATGTTGTGAAAGGGTTCCTCTTCACCATGAGCAGAGTTCTGCGGTCATCCACTTTAGTTGTCTTCCATGGTCTGCCAGGCCTTTTGCTGTTGCTGAGCTTGCCAGTTAATTCCTTCTTTTTCAGGATGTTCCAAACTGTTGTATGGCCACTCCCACTGTTTTTGCTCTCTCTCTGATGGGTTTTGTTTCCTCAGCCTAATGATGGCCTCCTTCACTCGCATGGACACCTCTTTGGACCTCATGTTGGGACTTCCAGTGAACATCCACCAAATGCAAATGTAACACTCAGAACCACCTCCAGGCCTTTTATCTGCTTGATTGGTCATGGGGTACCCAGGAAACAGGTCACACCTGGCCATGCAGCTGCTTGTCAGCCATTCGTTCCATTACTTATGAGCCCCCAACAATGGGGGTGTGTGTATGCCACTGGCTGTCTTTCCTGAATGGTTAGTGCCCCACTTTGGTCAAACCCCTTGAATTACAGCTGAAAGTCTTGACTTCGCTCTCATCTGGGTGTGTTTCCTTTCAACTTCAATGTGGTGGTGTACAGAGGCCAACTGCCAAAACAGTTATCCTTGTTCCAACATTTCTGGCCCTGACTGTAATTAAATAGTCAGTTTGAGAACTTCTGGAAAATAATGCATCGATTAGTAGGAACTAACAGGGTTTGTCAGAAATAAGTCATGACAAACCAACCATATCTCCTTTTTGGATAGGAGTTACTAATTTAGTTGATGGTGGGAATACCATGGATACAGTGCATGGATACCACCTGACACAGCTTCTCATTATATCCTTGTTGACAAGATGGTAAACGCTGGTTGAACACTACTACTGTTAGGTGGCTCACCAGCTGGTGGTTGAACGATCATACTCAATGAATGCTCATCTGAAACTAACAAGACAAAATTCAACAGAGATATATGTAAAGCTTTACATTTAGGTACAATCCCTAGGCACAAGTATAAGATGGGGGCAACCTGAGCTGGCAGCAGTATATATGAAAAGGAAGTAGGCATCTTAGTGCATCACAAGCTGAGTAAGAGCCAGCAGTGCCATGCAGCTGCTAAAAAAATCTAATGCAATCTTAGGTTGCATTAACAGAAGCACAATGTCCAGGTCATGGGAAGTAATTGTTCTGCTCTATTCTGCTTTAGTCAGGCTGCATTTGGAGTACTACGTCCAGTTCTGGGAACTACATTTTAAGAAGGACACTGACAAACTGGAGTGTGCCAAGAGAAGAGGGTTCTGGAAACAAAAAAGTCCAGTCAGGAACAGTTGAAAGAGCTGGTTATGCTTATCCTAGAGAAGACAAGAATAAGGATCAACATGATAGCAGTTTTCAAATATCGGAAAGGCGGTCATGCAGAAGATGGAGCCAAGTTGTTCTCTGTTGCTCCAAAGGGCAGGATGAGAACCAATTAATGGAAGTTGCAAGGAAGCAGATTTCAGCTAAACATTAGGAGGAAGTTAGTTATCAGGATAGACTGCATGGGGAAGTGGTGGGTTCTCCCTCTGGAGGTATTTAAGCAGAGGCTTGATGCCATCTGTCAGTGAGGCTATAGCTGCATCCTGCACTGAACAGGGGGTTGGACTAGATGATCTGCAAGATGCCTTCCAACTCTGATTCCCGAGCCCCACTTGCAACTAGCTACTCACCTCCACCTTTCTAAACCACAATGAAAAAAGGCTATGATTAAGATGAGAAACAAAAACAAACAAATAAACAAAAAGACTGGGTTGTAAAGCGGAGCTGCTACAAGGAAGGAAGAAAAATCAGGAGTGGGTGTCTTTGGGAGAGAAGGCAAGACTGTTGCCTAGTACCCAGGTTTTGAAAACATGCTTGTTGGGACTTCATAAGAAAGTAGGGGCAATATTTAATTTTCAAGAAGAGACCTGCAAAGGACACAGACTTATAGGGAACAATGTAATACATGCTATTAGTCCTTCTCCTTAACAGGAAGGGCAGCCTGCCACTTGATGGGAGGCAGAAAGGCACTCTGTGTGTGCTGAGAGCACTTCTACTATATTCTTGCTGGCTAGAAGAAATAAGATTTGGCTACTAAGCCCAGACATAGTTTGTGGACCCTTGGACAGATCCCATTTGAAGCCCAGTGTAGTGTCTTGCTGGATTAGATCTTACTCCCCTTCCAATATGCCCTTGACCTCTACTTCCAGACCTTTGTTGCACTGTTACTTTGCCCTTACATCCCTCTTTGTACTGATGTGTCTGAACTGGCTTGGTTCTCTCTGGCTCCTCATCATCCAGTGGAAAGGTTTACATGATCACAGAGAGAAAATAAGCCACAGTGGATTACTTTCCCTCTCCACGCATGCCAGTTATGACTGTTTAGTAATTACCCTCACCAGGTGCAAGTTGTCATGATGTCTAAACCCAGCAAGGCTGGCTGGCTGGGGTGGTTTACAAACCACTCCCAAACCCTACAACAAGCCATGGGTGAACCTGGTCAGTATCTCTTTTTTCTATCCACCTCTCCCTCCTCTGTGGCGCATCTCTCACTTTTTCCTGACTGGCTAGCCCCTTGGTCTCCCCCCTCCCGCCCCCCAATATCTGGATCTGGCCTTAGAAACCCACCACTTCTCACCCCTGCTGGCCAACTGTTCCTCAACTTGCTGCTGGCCCTGGTGTGTCCGCAAAGGCCATATCTAATGTTATCAGCAGGCCCCAGGACTTGCAGTCACAATCTAGCTTAGTCCCTGCTGTGACACGGAACCCTGACAGTGGAATTATAGGCACAGATTGTTCAGAGCTCTATTTGTCACTTGAGATCAGTTGCTGCCACACTTTTGGTGTGGCAGCACCAACTATTAACAGCCATTTAGTTTTATTAAGGGATGCAACTATTAACAGCCATTTAGTTTTAATAAGGGATAGAGTCCTTTTTCACTAGCACTAAGAGCCTCAATTGCACTACTGTGTTATCTTACAAAACCTACCTGAACTCTAGGGAATACTTGTCCAGCAAAGGATACCAGTCGTGTCAGAGTACTTCTGCGGCAAGCCATAAAGACAATCATACAATAGCAAGAGGCCTATGCAATGTACTTTGACACTCTGTTGCCTAAACAGTACAGTTTTGCCACTTAAGATTGCTTGTAACAGTCCAATTATATTTATTCATGTGTCAATATAAAAATCAAATCCTTTAGGCCAGGGCCTTAAAGCAAAGATTCCAGAACCATAGAATACAAAACATATTTATTTTCTTTTTTGACCTGTAACACATCAACAGCCTCACCAGCAGTTATTGTCCACTCAACACAAGTTCACTGGAAGTTAGACAGACAAAAAAGCCAACACACTGTACCTTTCTTGTCATCACCGGCAGCAACCTCAGCCAAATAACGGTAGTAGTCGCCTTTCATTTTCAAATAGAAAACTTTGCTTTCCGCTTGCGAAGCATTAGGAATCAAGAACTTTTCCAAAAGAGACTGTAATTGAGAACAAAATATAGTTGGGAGGCTATACACACTGAAATTACTAGAGAATTTTTAAATGTTTGTTAGCCTCTGGCTGTTAAAATTCACTATATTCTAGAAAAATATTTTCTCATCAATGGAACCAATAGAAATCAAACTATTACAAAATGTGAAGAGTAAATGCCGTTACTCTACCATTGCAAATTAACCCACAAAAGTTTCTAGCACACACTTTGCTTACTACCTTGTCTGACCATACATACCTATGTTAAGCATGTTTGGACTAAAAAAAAAAAAAACTACATACAAGCCAAATTTTGTAAAGCCTCCCTGTTTGCCCACCCAGAGGCAATTTTTACTCACCATAGGTCACCAGGCAAGTAGCTATTCACTAGGTTGCACAGTTGCCTTGTCTGCCAGCCAGTCCCCTCTTCAGATAACTGAAAGCATATTGTTCAGAAGCTGGTTGACATAGTAGGGGTGTGGGTAGCTACTCTCATTCCAGTCTAGCAGTCTGATCCAATACTGCTATAGTATCAGCAGTTATGCAAAGAAGGGGGATCAGATTCATGGAACTTGGCTTCATTGGCTTTTTTAAAACCCTGGAAGACAAGGGCTTATTACAGGGCTCAATAGTTTAGTGTTGTGCTGGCACTAGAACAGGGCTGCTTCAATGAGCTTTAGGCTGTGATGCAAGGCACCAGCCTTACACTGAAGAATAAAGTAAAGAGCAGTAAGTACTGCTGCTCTCTTAGAATTAAGTGGTATATCTTCAAAATGGATTGTGCCTATTGCTACTATTTTTATTTTGGTAGTTTCACTTGATCCCCACCCCACAGTTCAACACAACTGCCAAACATTCTAGTATCAGGACTTTTACTTAAGAGTTACTTAGATTTTTATACCATCCTTATTCTCATGATCGCAGAGTGGTAATAATACTTAAGCAGGATATGGGATGAACAGAATGAAACAGCAAGGGATGCTTTCACTAATAGCCCATATTCTCCAAGCATTCACTCAACCCTATTGTTGGGGCTAAACAAAGTAATCTGTCTGGAAAGGAAGCTACTTGAGCGCCCTTTAAACTCTGCCCTAGCCATGTAGGTGTTAATTTTCCATGAGTACCTTCTACGTGGTTGGGGCAATGCCTGAATATGCAATCACAATGACAGGTCTTGACTGCACAGATGAGGCTCATGGAACTGCCCCCCTCTCAGTGGATGCTAATCCCACCCACATGGGAGAAACTCATAGCAAAAGCAGCTCCCACATGGCTACTGTAACGGACCTCTCAGGAACAAAATAATTCAGAAATGCAACAATTATGGAAGCACTGAAATTATCATCTAATTTTAACACTAAGCATTTGTTATTATAGTCTCAATGACAAAATGTCACACTGGTGGGTTATGCAGATGTTTTACCTTAAACAGAGCTAGGTGTCATGGCTGGCTATCAAGTCCGAACTAGTATGCATTTCCCCAGTTTTTTAGCATCCAAAGCTCTGTGTGCGTGTGTACACTTTTTTGTCATGACTCAATTATTTGAACAAAAGTGAACACCAAAGGCAGAACACTGTCATGATTATGAAAGGAAATTGTCAACCATAATTACAGTGATGTGCAATTCTTATGGACAGCAATCCAATGACACACACCATCTGTATGTTTACTGGAATTGGGGAGTTTCACTTAGCAGTAACCCCCGCAAAAAAAACCCTGCAAAGCCATGTGAGAACCTGTAACAGGAGTGGATGCTGAAAGGGAAACTGCTGCCAATGCAGATCGAGTCAATTATCAAGCTGTCTCTATATGAAATCTAGTGCTGGTAACACCCATTAATCCTTTTAATATCATCACCAATCTTCCATCCAGCCAGTTTAAGGTGAGGAATTCAAATCCTATTCACATTACATCCTCCCCCAAGCCAAATTATTGCAACTTTTGTTCTTAGCCAGCTGTAGCTGTATTTGTTATTATCTATTACATATTATTCCAACACTACTTAGGTGAGAAATTAATGGTCTACTCTTTTGCAAGAAAGTAGATGAGGTCAGGTTAATTGTGAAAGATGTGGTATCTTTTTAAAAATGTGGCCTCAAAGTTGGATTACCAAAAAATGAATATCCCCAATGAAGCATAAAATAATTTGGAAGCAGGCACTTGAAAAAGCAGAATAGCAACAGCACTAAATGTACAAACAGCACCATTTTGGCAACTTACGTTAGATTTGTAAGTAGGAGCCAAAAGCAAGTAGATATTTGTTCAGCAAGTAACAAAATGATACAAAATGTGTAACACCACACCAGACCAGCCTTGTATTTAAGCACTAGCCTGGTAGCCAGAGGCGACCAGAAATTCGAAGCAATTGAGTGGGCTGGTGTATCCAGCACAGAATCCAAGCAGGTTGCCAGAGGAAGGAAGCTCCTTTCTTCAGGCCCAATAAAGAAATGTTCTCCATTCTAACTCTGCCACCCCCAGCAGGCTAGCTTTTTTGTTTTTTACATGCTAGTATCTTTAGGGGGCTTTTTTCTTTTTGACTGCATGGTCTTTTTGACACCTGAATGCAGCAGAGTAAAATGAAGTTATTCAGCGGGATAAGGATGACATGAATGATATAACAGGGTTTGTACCAGTAAAAATCACATGTTAAAAGGGACAAAAGAGGTGGATGAGTGAAGAAGGGGCTAGCAGAATCTGGACTATGTAACTGAATGTAGGTGGGAAGCTAGCAAGGATACTCAGTGTGCATGTCAACTACAAAGACTGTACTGGTTCTCTTTAAACTGGATGGAAGTACACATGCTTGACTTCTTTCTGGCCACCAATGTCTGTTGCCCATATCTGCAACAGCAGCTCCATGGTCTTTGTCTTGTTCACAGAATTAAAATTTGTAATGTAGATCGATGAGCTCCTAGATAAGTGGATCAGCACCAACTACTTGTGGACAGCACTCAATGCTGTTTGTTACCACTACAAAGAAACTCCAGACTCACTCAAGATTTTCTGCCCAGTCATGAGAACTAGAGTTAATGGCAACATTATGTGGTGGGTAGTAAAATTCCCAATCCACAGGTTTGCCATTAACCTGTAAAATGGCAGCAGATGGCATTTGCAGGAGAGAAGCAACAACCAGTGTGTGCATGTTTAACCCTTTCCTTGCTTGCCTCTTTTCTTCTGCAATCTATTCTCCCCAAGCTGCTTCTCCTGAACCCCAACCTACCAGGCAAATATGTTTCTGAAGCCTTGGCTAGGGAAGAACAGGAAAATGTTAGATAGGAAGGTATTTTAAGAACATAAGAGTCGTGCTGAATCAGAGCTAAGGCTTATCTAGTCTAGTTTTCCATTCCCAAGGTGGCCAACTGGATGCCTATGGGAAGCCCAAAAGCAGGACATGAGCGCAATAGCATCCTCCCCCCTGTGTTCCCCAACAACTGGTATTGAGAGGCCTATTGCCTTCAATACTGCAGATAATATACAGCCATCATTACTAGTAACCATTGCCAGCCTTATCCTCCATGAGTTTGTATAATCCCTTTTATAGCCATATATGTTGTTGGCCATCCACTTTCTCCACACTGTGCATACTTTTATATACCTCTGTTATCCCCCCACCCCCATACACACACACACTCATCTTTTTTCTAAACTAAGAAGCCCCAAACATTGTAAAGGAGCTCTTTTTTACTCTCCTTGCCTCCCCATGACCTGTATGTTTGAAATCCCACTTGCCACCAAATATGTAGTTCCTGCCTATGGTTTTACCTTCCTGGCATCCTGGTGTTCATTCAGCATCTGGAGTTCAGAGAATATTTAGGCACAGGAAGTATTGGTCAATCACACAGCGCAATTGGTTGTTGATTTGAAAGTAACAAGG
This sequence comes from Heloderma suspectum, assembly GCF_057233095.1. Taxonomy (NCBI): domain Eukaryota; kingdom Metazoa; phylum Chordata; class Lepidosauria; order Squamata; family Helodermatidae; genus Heloderma; species Heloderma suspectum. Next base: position 39,708,292 of record NC_139461.1, on the reverse strand, counting down.
TTGTGTCCTTGAGTTTGGTTTATTCAAAATTTGAGATCCCATAACTACAGCAGTTCAGCAACTCATTATAGGATTACATTTTTGTGTCTAAGAGCTTTTTCTTCTTAGACATGCATATTGCTGACAGCAGATAGTGAGGAACAGTCTTTTCCAACAAACTCACTTTCTGTAAGGTTAATTCATGATTTCTAACTGGCTTGTTAATATGAAGGAAGGAACCAATGTTTTTGGCATTCAGTTTCCCATATACAGATGCTGATAATGCATTAAGTGAAGTTACCTGGGGATTTCAGTAATTATACTATTGATGAACTGCAATATTAGTGTTCTATTTCCCATCTGACAAACTGGAACAGTTCATCTGTCCCAAAGAGATCAGATGTTCATTAGCAGCAATACAGTCAAGGATAAAAATGCATGGACTTGTTCTTCAAAGGTTATTGCTCCTACCAAATACACAAAAACAATTGCAATAATTTATTACAATATTTAGGACAAAGCTGGAATATTTTCAATTTGCTGTACACTGAAAAACAGAGGGGGCTCCATTTGACCTGAATTCCTTTGTAGGAGATAAGCCTAGCCATTGTAGTGTTGTTGTTTTTCTGCAAGGAAATTAGAGATGGAAAAGTTCCACAGTTATCCAAGTACCTAGAAATCTTAAGTCAGGGTCCACAAATGTGCTTGTCAGGTCACCACTAGCAATCACTTTTTTCTTTTCATTTTAGCAAGAGCCTCTGACATTCTCTATAGACATCCTGCTGCATTCTGAGCCTCGGCACAAGGACAAGCCCGCCCACCCCACTCAAAAGCTTGGAACTGGGGAGGGCAGGGGCTTGCCCATGCAGTTGCACTGGGTCTCTCAGGTGTACTAAGTACCTCTGAAGTTCTATGTAATGTCACAGTCAAGATAGGGCTAGTGGCAAGCCCAAATTTTGGAAGGCTACAAAGACCAGCCAAAATTTCTGGACCTCTGAAGTGTTTCCCCCAGTACTATACAGAACTAGTGCTTGCACTTGCATTGGCTGCTACAAAGCCTGTAGTCCCATGCTGCCACAGAAGAGCTATCTGTGTGTGTGTGTGTGTGTGTGTGTAGTCTGGATTTCATTCCAGTGTAAGAATGCAGTTTTGGTATTGCAAGGCTACCCCAGCACAAGATGTACTCCTTAACTATAAGTGATTAAGAACAGATTACTTTTTAGCCCACAGCAATGATTTCCTGCTGAAAACTGGATAAAGAGCAACAATTTGATCATATTTAAGAGATGCTGAGTAGTAGTGCAGTCTGGAACATTTTTCATCATTTAAGAAAAACTCTGCTAAGTCACTTAGTTTACTGAAAATAAAGTGATTGACCTCTGTAGTAAGGAAAATCTTAGCCAGAAACCTGCTGCATCTTTGATATCAGTTAAGAGATTTGCTATTTTGACTTTCAATGCTGGGACAAGTATTATAAAGTAACAATTTTAAAGCAATTAAAATCAAGCTTAACACACATATCACTAGTTCAAAATAACCATGATTTTATATGATCTCAATAATGTATCTTGTGGGCTACCCATTTAAGCTGACATACTAGTATTTTGAAAAATATCTACACCTATCAGATCATACTATGGTATGACAAAGCAAGATAGTGGATTGGAGGTCCTGGTTAGCTGAATAACCTTAGCAGATGCTGACATTTTACAACTGCAGTCTATTTGCAAGAACTTGTGGCTATCTGCGAAGAAAATTAAAGCTAGAGGGTTGCATCCGATGGTTGTGTGAGCAGAAGACAGCTCACACAAACTATCTTTTTCTCTCCCCCCGCCCCCCATGCATCCCCCTGTACCCAACCACAAGTCCTCTCTAGATGGTTGGGGGCAGGTGGGAGGAGACTCCTGAAGAAAAGAGAGAAAGAGAGAGAGAGGAGTGCATCATACAGGACTGCAACTTGAAAGTGAAATTGCTTAGGTGTGAGGCAGTGAAGAGAAAAACTGGTTGCATGAACTGCCTTCCGTTCACACCATTATTGAATATAACCTAGAAACACCAACATAAATCAAATGTGAATGTACTGATGCTTTAATGTTTCAGCCACATGAATTCATCTGCAAATAAGAATCTGCGAGCAAGAGAACACAAATACAAATATCAGCATGAAGGCAGGTACAAGTACTAAAAAAATGGCTCCACATAGGAAGTCCTTTCAGGTTTTGTGCCTATCTCAACTTAAGCTAACCTCACCATGGTTAAAACGTCTGAGTTGGGTCTGAAAACTTTAGCTAGACCTGAATTCTGCCTGAGAGATTAAAATCAAACAGATGGCCAATTTTAAATCATTTTGTTTCCATCTAAAAAGAAATCTGTCTTCACTTAGAAGCTTTCAGGTACATTTTAACTGATGAACATAACTATTCCATCAGTGACATGCTTTTCTTTAGAAAATAAACTTGTTGAGGCTTGGGTCTAGAAACTTGAGTGAAACCCATCATTTTAATTAAGTTGCCTAATAAGGCCAGGTTTGAAATTGAGGAAGCTTAAATTTCAAGAGTTTAAGTTGTGCTTAATAGTGGAACAGCTGGATGATATTAAAATGCTTTTATACAGCAAAAATCCAAAAGTTGAGTAATACCAACCAAAGGACCAACCAAATATGCACCATACTGTGGGCAAGCTTTCGAGATCTTGAGATCTCTTCATCAGGCAAGATTACAAAAAAGAGGAGAGAAGAGAAAAAAGGACCGATTTGATGCTGAAGTCGTGAAGTTTCAGCCTTGTGGAGCAAGAGATGTAGATTTAAATGGTTTAGGCCGGGGTAGACAACCTGGTGCACTCCCATAATTCCTCACCATTGGTATCATGCAGGTTTCAGATTTTGTCTAAAGTTGGAGACAAATCTGAGTAACGACTGGATTTCATGGTTTAAAAAATGGGGGAATCAGCCAATACGTGTTTGTCCCAATCACTTTAAAAACTTATATTTCAGTCTGCTGTTTTAATTAGCATGTTTAATTTTTATGCTGCTTGCATTTGTTATTATATTTTAAGGTAAACAACTCTGGAATCTTTTCTGATGGACAGTATAAAAATTCCTTAATAACTGAAATAAGTTTTGTAAAGCTGGTTTAAATTTTTCAGATTGGATACAAACACATTAAAGTCAACATATCTCTATTTAAACTCTATTATCCTCTAATACACACATACAAATACTGAATTGGATCCAGGTTTAGGTGCGTACAACTGGGCTGGTGGAAACAGATGGCCCTGCCAGAGCAGCCCTTCCAGCTCCTAAAAATGCTACAGTGGATCAGGGGAAACTGCTGAATTGGGGAGGTGGATCTCCAAAAATTAGTTGGTGGCACCTTCTGAGAGTAGAGCCCTTCTATCCACAGAAGGCAGATCCTGGATCCAATCCACTGAGTTTAAGCCTACTTTTCTATGTACCAAAGAGCATGGCCACTTATATTCCATCTCATAAAAAACACTTGCACAGAAAATTACCAGTCTCTGCTTCTGGGAAGTTCTGGACACTTTAAGCCACAATCCAGAAGAGAAATGTATTAAAACCCATTATTTCAGTGTATAAGGCACCCCCAGCTCTGCTGGATTGTGACTCTTGTCTTCAAGTAATATTACTAAAAATGTCCTTCAAAATACACAAAAAACAGCCCAACATCAATCTATTATTTCACAACTGGCTCCACTGTCTGATATAATTTTATAAACATAGAGAGCAAAATGATGTGGACTATCTGACTAAAGTTTTTAGATTATGTTTCAAGGTAGCATAAAGACTGTATTTAGTTGCAAACCAATAGGGTGCTAAATTAACACACATTCGTATGCGTGGTTGCTCAGGAATCACAAAATGAAAATTTAATGTAAACCAATTTAAAATCGATTCCCCCTCCCCCCTGCTCTGCCCACCCCTCATTTTAGGAAGATTTTAGTGGAATTCACAGTTGTGTTGGGACTGAATGGAGGCACTATTGTATAAGTTAGTGTAGAGTCTACAAATGCTGGCTAGCCTTGGTAGCCAGAATTTGTGGTTAACAGGACCCTGACTCTTTTCAGCACAATCCTATGTACAATGACTTGAAACCATGAGTGTTTCTAGACAGATAGGTGATGGTAAGGAACAAGACCAAAACAGCGGTGGGAAAATGGGAGGATTACAAGGGAAAAAAATCATCATCCTGACACACACACAGTAAAATTCAATGAATGAGGCAGAGAGATTGCACAATAAAAGACTTGTCTGGAATCATGCAAAATCTCATGTTCAATGTCAATGGGATTTACTCCCAGATGTTAGTTTTGGCCTTGTGCTGTACCTCTAAAAGAGGTCAAGGACAAACCTCTGTTCCACTCTCCAGCTCCAAACTTTTAAAGCTATGGGGAGGAGAATGGGGGCTTATTTTGGTGTTGGTTGGCTTGGAGCTGGAGAAGGGGATAGTGAAGTTGATTCCTCACCACCCCCACGCCATCCAAGCTACAGAGAAAGGCTGGGGATCCTCTCATCACCATGACAAGGGTGGTGAGGAGAAATATGAATATCTGACTTGGTGCTTCCAGGCAAGGCACCAATACATGCAACTGACACAAATTGCACAACTGCAGTGGCTGAGCTTCTGAACCATGCCTATAGGATAAAGGTGGGATCCAGACTGCCATGGGTTGTGATTCACTCATGCATATTTATTTTTATTTCCCCCCTTTCCATGGCAGTTCCTATGCTCCCACCCCAGTCAGAGGGGTCCCTCTGGAGTGGTGTCCTCTGAAAAAAAAAAATGGCTGCCACTGTAAGGAAATACTGCCTCCTCCACTATGTGCATACAGAAGTGCTTTCCGCTTTCACATGGGGCACAGTTAGATTATTGCTGTTGTTAACTGGCAGCAACCTGCAACATAGAGGGGACAAAATCTGGCCCTGAGAACTGTCTTAGGGCAAATGATATGGTTCAACATTTGAAGCTAAAAACATCTGGCCCCGAGCAGCGTCTAGACTGGAGACCACATGGGAACTATGGGCAAACAAGTATGAGCATTCCTTGGAGGAAGAGCAGGACATAAATATAATGAAGAATTACCGTGGGTAGGCTTTGCCCACACAACTCGATCTCCACTGCACATGTTTGCTTTGGCCGATATAAGTGAATGGGTGTCACTTTTCTATGCAGAAAAGTAATGTGCTGCACAGTGTTGCAAGGACAGGGATTTGCCTATCCATCCCCCAATCACTAAAAGGATGCCCCTGTAGGTATGGAAAACAATTGCTTCTCCTTCAGATGGCAAAGAAGGGGTAATGTTTGTCATCCCAACCTATAAACATAAAACAAAAACCCCTTCCCAGAACTTCAAGCCCAAAAGCCAAATCCAATCTGGCTCTCTGAGGCTGAAATATCTCTCCTAAGGCTCAGTTGCTGGCAGTAAGAGGTTTATGCTAGAACATGCAGGCATTTTGGCTTTGTCCCTTTATCCCAGACTACCACTGGAATGTAGACCCCAAAAGCTTCTCTGAAAAACGATTCAGCCCTCAGGCTGAAGAAGGCTCTGCACCCCAGGCCTAGAAGCTGTGCCTGATTTGGATGAACAGATAGCAGAGCTGGGTTTGGAAAAGCAGATTTCTGAGGCAATGGTCTCAGTGATAAATGGGAGAGTGGACAGGGGTGGGGGGAAGATTGAATTTCCCAGGCTTTCTCCTCCCAAAGTTGCGAGTATTTTAGATTGCACTATATAACAAAGCCTGAGTTCTGTCTCTCGAGAATAGAGAAACCAGAAAAGGATCTATTGTCAGTAAAGAAAACAAACAGGCTACAATAGTCCAGATTTAGCTTTCCACCCCAATAGTTTCCTTGAACTTAACAATTTCACTTAAACAGATGGCATCCACTCATATGGGAACAGAAGAGCTCCATTTGCACACACCACTGGAACAGAGGCAAAACCTCTCTTCTTAACCAATATTGGTTGGAGGGCAGCCTCCGTTGAGGGGCTCCAGTGCACAGGAGAAGCACTGGCCCAACATATGTCTTTTGCTAATTTATAGTATGGGATTACAGAAGCTAGAGTGCAATCTAGTTTAGAAACTACTTTTTCGGATTTACTAGTTTTACTACATTGACTCAAAAAACCCCAAATGACCCCCCCCCCCATGTTTACAACTTATAGTTTATCATCATTTGAAAGCTTGGTGATGACTTATGTAAGCCAAGGTGTTTTATCCAACATATTGAAAAATCTGATGAAAACTGAAAACAAGGTCACACTCCAGTGGGAAAGTCATGTAAACATTCAGATTTTCATTAGTGAATAGAATATAAGGAATCATGTGCATTCGATACTAGCTATAAGGAAAATGCTGTTATAGTAAACTGACTTACTTCAAACACTTTTGGAAAGGGAAAACTAGCTAAACAAAACAATGTGAGATAATGGAACCCATACTCAACAGGACAAGGGACAATGGAATAGGACATTGTCAACTGGGAATGTTAGATAAGTATTGACTGATCTAATCAACTGAAAAAACTTAAAATATCAAACATCATTATCCAGTCCGTTTCTTAACTTCTCCACACCCATGCACCAGTCATATAGATGTTGTTTAGCTAAAACTAAGTAAGGTTCATCTACTTATCAGCCAAGACTACATTTCATATACATCCTGCATCTTATATATGTGATTACTTCACTTTTTTCATTAGCTTTTATATGGAGATATCCCAACTAATGGCCTTCAAATACGTGCTCTTAAAATTTAGGCTAACCAAGTATTCCCTGGTTCCACAAAATATATGGCAATATGACTTGATAAAGTCCTTGTTGAAATGCAGCTGATTTAAAACATTGGGTTTTTTCGTATTAGAAAAGATAAAACACTATCCATAAGCTGACTGGTACATCAATAATGGTAAAGCTGTACAGCTACTAAGAACAGAATGCACATTACTAGGTTTTCTTAATTTATGCATGATTTTACAAGCTAAACCCATGCTGCAAGGCAAACAGTGCAACTAAGCTTACTTTAAAGTTACTATGTTTTAAAAACTACATGCTTAAGGTAAGCCCCTAGCACTGTTGCTCCTTCCTCCCCACTCTTGCAGAGTGTTCTGCACGGGTGAGTCATTGCTAACATTACATCATCTTATCCAGGGAGGGGCTTGATTTCTATAGTGAAAATTACAACCTCTCATAGAAAGTACATACAGCACCCTCTAGATTATGCAGATAGCACACTTCTTGCAAGAAAAGTAGGTTGAAGGTTCTTTACTCCTCTCAATCGCTAACTGGTCATATAGATCTCATTTAACAGGTTAATGAAATATCGCTTGTCTAAAAATGGAAAATGTCAATAGGACAAATTGCTACAGGGATTTAGGTATAAAGTTCAAGAGAGAAGACAGTCATCTCACCATTTGATTTTACAGGACAAGAGAGTTAGAAGCTTTTTATATAAACAGTCTCATAGCTTGACATTAAACAATAATGAATGTTATTACAGGGTTCATCTGCTTTTGAATGCGAACTTTAAAAAACCAAGTTAAGACTTAATTCTCACCAGCACATCATTGCAGATTTCCCTTAGTTCAGTCTCAATTTTCTCTCTGTATTCTCGGGCCATTTGCTGCTTTTTCTCAGCACCTTCCGTCTTTTGTTCAATACTGGAGACAACCCTCCAAGATGACCTACGTGCTCCTACAACATTTTTGTAAGCGACAGAGAGAAGATTCCTCTCCTCATTGGACAATTCTGCTCCTTGCTCAGTCACAGACTTCATGCAGGCTGCCATGTCATCATATCTTTCAGCCTGCTCAGCCAGTTTGGCCTTCTGCACCAGCTCGTTTTTATCCATACTGATTTCTCTGGAGAATGAAAAATATCGAAGTATTATTCAGGCATCTATCAGGCAAAAGCATTTGTATTTGAGCGGTTTCTTAGCATGGTAAAGAGTACACCAATCTTCCCCAACCTGGTGCCTTCCAGATGACTCAGAATTCTTGACCATTAGCCATGCCAGCTGGGGCTGATGTTCAAAACATCTAGAGGCACAAGATTGGGGAAGGCTGAGCTATACTGTTAGTCTCCAATCCTGCATACAATTTACTTAGGAGCAAATGCCACTGATTTCAATGGCTCATATTCCAAAAATAGTGTGGGATTGCAGAGGATCAAATGATTTATTTTCATTTCTTTTAAGTTAACAAGAACTTGATATTTCTAAGATCTCTGCAATTCCAAAAAAACTTCAAAGTGAAGAATGCAATCTATTACCTCAGCTGCCTGAACCATCTATTTCCTAGATGCTCCTGGCCCTTTATGTCAAGTGGCTAGTATCAGTACTGTGCTATTTTGAGACAAACTCCAAGCTGTTTTGGAAGTTTTGAAATCTGAAGAATTTCAACCCACAATGTGTTGTGAAAGCCATTCCTTTCTCTTTCAAAAGCTACTCAAGTTACTAACACTACCTCCTCTCCAACCCCACATTCCCATACATTGTAAAAGAAAAACTGGTATCAAAGCAAGTGATTTCACTGCTGCATAATTTAATCAACAACTTATTCCAAAGTGTACATGTTAAGGCCATGGTGTAAATCACTAATTCCAGTGGAACTTGGATCCACTGAAATAGTTTAGGATCAGGGTACCAGGCTGCAGTCTTCAAGCCACTTAATTGAAGTTTTAAAATTTTGTACTCTGTACAAATCAAGACCATAGCTACATAAAGACCAGGAAATGTTTTAAAAGCTATCCTGGTGTCAGTGATTCCTCATCCATAAGCAGCAAAGGTAGTTATAAAAAAGCCATACCCCCCCCAATCCTATTATTGTAATATCTTTATTATGCCAACTCAAAGGTCACAAAAATGTGCAAGCTCACCCATAATGTAATTCAGGGCTGGTACATTTAATAAAGGAAGATAAAACTAAAAACTTTTAACTGCTTTGTGACCTAGCACCACCTGATTTGCAAGGGAAGACATATATAAGACTGCGAGGAAGGTCTTTGTTTTTTGACTGAGAGGAAACGAGTTGTGTGTGAAATAACTGAATAATTTCCTGTTAAGGTAGAGGCTACGACTTGACTGTGTAAAATGGTGCTTCTCGGTGCACTCTCTGGCACAGGCGGCCTCGGGTGTGCTGCCGCAGCTGGCACAGCTACAAACATGGCTTGGGTGGCGGGGGCTGTGCGTACAAAAACGAAGCCGATGAAGGTGTGGGCGAAAGGGAGCGGGGGGGGGAGGAGGAAGAGGACAAGCCAGGCCAGACTCTCGCCGTTGCCCCTCCCAGCGCCGCAACCGCCCGCCCGGCTCCGAAGACATGAAGCGCCTTGTCTGCGCTCTTTGTCATGGCGGATTCGTGTCAGAGCCCAGCCCACTTCTGGGTGCGTTAATCCCCCTCACCTCCGCCCCGCGCCGGGAGGGGGATGCAGCATCTCCGCCCCGACACAGACCGAAGAAAAGGGGAAGCCCAGGCGGCGCCTCCTCGCAGCGGGAAGACTAGGAGACACGCCCGCCCACCTGCCTGCCTGCCCGGCTCCCTCCTCGCCCTGCGGCTGCGGCGCCGTCCCCGCCCCAAGGGAGCCTCCGCCGTTGCCGCGATCGCAGCAGCTCCAGCCCGCCGCCGCCTTCTCTCTTCCCCCGCCCTCCTTGCCTCCCTCCCTAACGAGGAGGGCGGCTGTTCCTTTAAAGGCGCCCCCTCGGATCCCTTATGCGGCGGCGGATTGCACCGGTTCGATGCGCCGCTCCCGGCGGGAGGCCACACCCTAAAAGCCGCCCCGCAGTCACTCCAGCCCAGCGCGCCCAAGGAGGCGGCGGAGGCCGCCGCGAAGGAAGAGGGAATGGAAAGAGAAGCTATCCTACTCCCCAACATGGCGCCCCTCTTCCCCTTCCTCACATGACACCCCTCATTTTAAGCCCTCCTGCTCCGCCCCCTCAGAACAGCCGAGCCCCTCATCGCGGCAAGGCTGCCCCCGGCCTCGCAACAGGGCTGGAGGAAAGGGGGGGGCAGCTGCCGAGGGGGGAAGAAGCGAGGAGGGAAGCCGGAGGTCGGGGGCTGCACTTCCCCTTCATCATGTCTGCCTCACAGGTAGCGCCGCCTTCCTAGCGGAGCCTTCCCGTCGCCGCCAGCCCCCTCCTCCCCCTCCGACCGCGAGAACGCGGAAAGCAGCCCCGCGGCTGCCTGTCCGCGGGGCGAGGGGCACCGCCCCGGAGCTTCACCTGCCGTCGCCTACCCTGGCCAGAGAAGGGGGCGCCGCCGCCGCGCCCAGTTAACTCCCCACGCGCTTCTTCCGCCCTCCGTTCTCCCCCTTCCTTCCCCACGCAGGGAGGCGCGGGAAGCCGCCCGGACAGGTGGGGCCGGCCGCACCTGTGCGAGGGCTGCAGGAGGGGCGAGAGCCCGCCGCAGCGGAGGGAATGAATGGCCCTTCCCGCCAGGCCGCTCGAGCGAGGCTCGTCCAGCGCAGGGCGAGGAGCCGCCGCCCTTGCGCCTGGGAAGAAGGGCCGGCGAGCCGCCGGCGCCCTGCTCCCGCTCCTCTTCCCCTTTCAGCCGCTGCCCTCTCCGCCCCCACAGCGGCTCCCGCTGCCACCGTCGGGGCGCCTCCCGGCAAGGAAGAAAACTACACCAATGACTAGGGAAGGAGAGGAGAAGCGTGCCGAGGCCGTTACCTGCGGGGGTCGACAGTACGAGAGTCTCTAGGCGGGTGACCGGCGCGGACTGTGCCTATATCGCGGCTCGCTCCGCTGCAGCCTCGCTCTCGCTCTCCCAGCGCCACACACGGGGTCTCCGCCAATCACCGCGTCGCAACGCACGGGCAACACAGAGCCCGTGACGTCAAACGGCGCCATGGCAACCGCGCGCGAGCACGCGCTTGCGCCTACACTTTCCCTCCCGTCCCCCCTCCCTCTTCGCCGTCGCGCCTCGCTCTCTGCCCCTCCCTCCTCGGCCCCACCAACGCGATGGCTGCGCCAACCGCCGCAAGCGCGTTCGCGCGGCCTCGGACACGCCTTAGCCCCGCCGTTGCGCTCTCGCCGTCCCTTCCGACAACGGGAGCGCGCCCAGCCTTCCCTCCCTCCCTCCCTCCCACTACTGCAGAGCATGTTCGCTCGCGCATGCGGGAGAGCCGCGCCTCTTCGTCGCGGCGCAGCCGGCAGCTGGGCGGGCGAGAGCTGGGCGGGCGGAGGCTGCGCGCCGCCCTGGCTGTTCCGTTCTCCTGCCTCAGCAGCGACGGAGGGGGACGCGCGCGGGGTCGCGTTACCGCTCCGCGCCAACCCCGTGCCCTCGTCATGCCTCGGTGCACGCAGCGCGCCGGGCCTCTCTCGCACGGCAGCGCTCCTCGCGTCGAGTAGGCGAGAGAACAGCCGCCCCGCAGACGCGCGCGCGGGCCACAGCTCGGATCTCCTTTCCGCTTTCCAGCCCTTGGAGGCCTTGAGGCCAAGCCACGCTAGCTCAAGGCCACAGAGGAAGTTCTTAGGCAGACGTTCTCCTCGGGTGGTGGTGGTCCAGTCGTTCAGTCGTGTCCGACTCTTCGTGACCCCATGGACCATAGCACGCCAGGCCTTCCTGTCCTCCGCTCTCTCCCGGAGCGTGCTCAAGTCCGTATTCATTGCATCGGTGATGCTATCTAGCCATCTCATCCTCTGCCGTCCCCTTCTCCTTTTGCCTTCCATCTTTCCCAGCGTCAGAGTCTTTTCCAGTGACTTTTCTCTTCGCATTAGGTGGCCAAAACATTTGAGCTTCAGCTTCAGTATCCGTCCTTCCAATGAGCACTCAGGGTTGATTTCCTTTAGGATGGACTGATTTGACCTCCTTGCAGTCCAGGGGACTCGTAAGAGTCTTCTCCAGCACCACAGTTCGAAAGCATCAATTCTTCGGCGCTCAGCCTTCCTTATAGTCCAGCTCTCACAGCCATACGTTACTACTGGGAAAACCATAGCTTTGATTAGACGGACCTTTGTCGGCAAGGTGATGTCTCTGCTTCTTACTATGCTGTCTAGGTTGGCCATAGCTTTCCTCCCAAGGAGCAAGCGCCGGGCCCTTGCTGGTATTCGGTTCACGTTTGCATTTAGCTCAGTAGCCACCTTGGAAAACCCACCGATCCTAATACAGTGACCACAACATACTTCCCACCCTCCCCTGCCTGCACCCCCCCCCTTTAAGTCTACAATGTATGTGAAAATGCATATGGAGTTGCTTTTGTGGTATTTGAGGTTGAGGAAACTGAAGATGAAAATACGTTTTTAAATATTAAATGTTTAACTGTTGAGAGCAAATATTATTAGTGTATACTTTTCATGTTCCCTTTTTAGGTGTGATCATGGATATCATAACTGTACAAAACTGAAGGAAACAATGCTGCGTTGAACTGGTTAGTAAATCTGCTCTGGAGGATGAGTGTGAGAAATAGCCTACATGCGCAATACTGTAATAATAATTGTTATCATGTAATGCAGGCTGTGTTACCTTTGCCAGCAGTCTCGGAGAATTCAAAAGTATTACAGCACCATCCACAACAAAAGCCACAACAGAATGGAAAGAGTAAGAAAAAAAAATGGGCACAAGAAGTTAAACAATTGAGTTCAACAAACCTATCATCAGTCAACAGATAATAAAAGTTGTTTTTTCTACAAATATTCAGCTTTTTCAGCAAATATTCAGTTCATCCTCCATTTTTTAATGTTACCCTTTTTTATGCAGACAAGAAGATCCAAAAGTGTTTGCTGGAACAACAAACCAGCAAATTTTTCTAAGCTATGTTCTGGTGACATAATAGCACTGGAAACTATCATGCAAACGTTTTGGTTAGGATTTGGAAGAAGACTAAGAGAGCAGTCCTATGTCCCCTAGACAGTGTCTGGGGGATATAGGATTTTTTGGTTTCCCAGCTAGGAGCTCATACACAGTGCTACAAGCTCTTGTAGCTGGGAAACCATGCTCCCCGCCCCCTCATAGCTGGGACAGAGAGAACTGCACATCTGTCACCCCTGTGTTCGTAACACGGAGGGGTGAAAACGGGGCTTTCCTGGGGCCAGGGATGGAAGGAGACCATGGAAGCTATTTTGGACAGCTTCCTAAGTGGTCTCCAGCCCTGTTCCCACCCCTCCCTGAAGCCGCACTTAGATGCACGAAAACAAAGTGCAAAGTGCAGGGCGGCTCCAGCGCAGAGAAAATCCTCTCCTCCGTGTTGCTTCCGCTCTGCACTGAATAGGCGGTCACCTCTGACTTTAGGGGAGGTTGGAGGCGCCTGTCTATGTAGGATTGTGCCCTAAGGCTAGGAACCAGCATTGTTCGACTATGCAAAGGGGTAGTTTGTACTAAATTAGTATTATACGGGAAGTATTATAAAAAGGAAGAAACGCACACCCAATATTCAAAATGGGAGACCAGACAAATATGCTATAGTGGGTGGAGTGTTGGAGTAGGACAGAGAGACCCAGATTCAAATTCCCATGCAGCTCTGAATGTACTAGGTGATCATGGGCTAGTTGTTATTTTTCGTTATTTTTTAATCTACCTCATAGGGTTGCTGTGAGGAAAAAATGGGTGTAGAACTATGGGTTCCACCTTGGAGGAAGGGTTGGGTAAAAATGTAAAATAAGTGTGGATTATACAACTGCTGGGAAGCCACAGTTAATGCAGAATATGCATACCTCCAGTCTGTTTCCATAGATCAGGAGTGGGCAACTTGTGGCCTTCCAGGTGTTTTGGCTCACAACTCCCATCATTCCTCACCATTGGTTATGCTGGCTAGGGCTGATGAAAGTTGTAGGCCAAAACATGTAGGCAGCTACAAGTTGCTCACTCTTGCCATAGATGATGGTGAAACTTTCAGGAAGAGAGTGTCTATTGATTTATGACAAAAACGTCATGAGCTTTTAGGGATTGCAGACTGGAAGGTCAGCAGGACAGCAGTTCGAGACCCGAGTGCCGCGTGATGGAGTGAGCTCCCGTCTTCAGTCCCAGCTCCTGCCAACCTAGCAGTTCAGAAGCAAGAAATTGCAAGTAGACAAATAGGTACTGCTTTGGCGGGAAAGGTAACAGCGTTCCGTGCACCTCGGTGTTCAGTCATGCCAGCCACATGACCACAGAAGCGTCTTCGGACAGCGCTGGCTCTTCGGCTTAGAAATGGAGATGAGCACCACACCCTAGAGTCGGACACGACTGGTTGGGGACACCTTTACCTTTTTTTTATGGTGAAAATGCAGTAGCTGTGAATTGAGTTGCAAAAAAGATTAGACAGGAAACGGCCGAGTTTAGCAGCACTTTCACTGTGCAATTTGATGAACAGTTGTCAGATTAATTTTGTACCTTGAGCACCTCTGGCTGTTAAGATTATTCTCTATGGATCATGCATAGAAAATGATGGAATATCGCTTAACCAGCTCTTACCAAATCACAGCTTTTTGAGTGGTGTGTGTTTGTTTTTCAAGCAGTCATAAGCACAGCAAGACCAAACAGACACAGAATCTCCTTTACCAGTGTACTTGGACCTTCAGTATATGGAGAAATGTGAAAAAAGGCAGTCGTGGAGACATTACAATAACCTTTGCCTGTTGATATCATTTACATGTGTGTTGAAAATCCCATCTCTGTGCTAATGTGCAAACCTTCAATTTGAGAAGGAAAAACTTGTCCAGTGAAAGAATCCTGACAGTGCCAGTATATGACAATACTGACCATAAACCAAGTGGGACAAAATGTGACCATTCCATAGGGTAAAATTGAGTGTTAGTCCTACTTGGAGTAGACCCATTGAAATGAATGGAACTTAAATTAGTCCCATTAATTTCAATAGGTCTACTGTAAGTAGGACTAACATTGGATTTAACACAATGGAGTGGTAGGCGGCAGTATTGCAACCAAAACTCCCCACGAGCTGAGCTCGATCCCAGTAGAAGCTGGGTACTAGGTAGCCGGCTCAGGTTGACTCAGCCTTCCATCCTTCTGAGGTCGGTAAAATGAGTACCCAGCTTGCTGGGGGAAAGGTAGTCACGACTAGGGAAGGTAATGGCAAATCACCCTGCTATAGTGTGCCATGAAAACGCCAATGAAAGCAGTGTCCCTCTAGGAGTCAGCAATGACTCCGTGCTTGCACAGAGGAACCTTTCCATAGTAGAAAGGATGAAGACCCACAAATTATCTCAAGGAAGAGCAGAAGGAAATTGTATGGCTCTGATATGTTCATGATCAAACCAACATCTGTACCAACATTAGCAAGATTCCATAGAAACACCTCAAGAACGCTTGTAGATGTTGGATTGGGGCAGAGTCCCATAGGTGAAATTCCTCTTACAGAATGGGGTGCTCTCTGGTATTGGCTCCCGCTGCACACCTCTGCTGTGGAGTGTTATAGGACCTTCCTGACAAGCATGGAGATGGCACTGGAGGCTGCAAGGGGAAGGGGGAATTGGTTAAAAAAGCCCATTTGCTGAACCTAAGCTGCTGCTGTTCATGGAAGAAGCTCTTCTGTGAACTCAAGGGTATCTCTGAATCCAGCCCATTGCTCCAATAGTTGCCCATTGCCTTTGTTTTCTGAAAACTAATCTTCAGTAGCTATGAATAGATTTGCAGTGAGCATCATTAAACTTATAATGTAGCATTGAACTTAGGGGACAGGCAAATAAATGGAGTCCATGTGTTCCCCTCTCCCGATAAATGGGAATGGTATTTAGATGGCCAGTCATGGAAATCAAAGTAGTCACGACTTCCCAAAATATGGGATATATGCTTTTGCAAGCCCAAGAAAATCCTGTAGTTGAAAGAGATCAAGATTAGAGTGTACAAACTGTAAATCTAACTGTTGGATCTAGATCTATGCATATGTTCCGTTTTTGTAAAACAAATATTCATGAATAAAAATTTAGGAGAAAACAAATTAATTAGAATAATAGAATAGTAGGGAAGGGGCCTACAAGACCATTGAGTCCAACTCCCTGCTCAATGCAAGAATCCAAGTCAGAGCATGGCCAACAGATGGCTGTCCAGCCTCATCTTGAATGCCTCCTGTGTGGGAGAACCCACCACCTCCCTAGGTAATTGGTTCCATTGTCGTATTGCTCTAACAGCAAGTTTTTCCTGATGTTCAGCTGGAATCTGGCTTCCTGTCACTTAAGCCCATTAATCTGTATCCTGCACTCTGGGATGATGGAGAAGAAATCCTGGCCTTCCTCTCTGTGACAACCTTTCAAGTACTTGAAGAGCGCTATCATATCTCCCCTCAGTCTTCTCGAGGCTAAACATGCCCAGTTCTTTCAGTCTCTCTTCATAAGGCTTTGTTTCCTGTCCCCTGATCATCTTCGTTGCCCTCCTCTGAACCCTCTCCAGCTTGTCTGCATCCTTCTTAAAGTGCGATGCCCAGAACTTGACACAGTACTCCAGATGAGGCCTAACCAGTGCTGAGTAGAGGGGGACTAGTACTTCCCGGGATTTGGAAGCTGTGCTTCTATTAATGCAGCCCAAAATAGTATTTGCCTTTTTTGCAGCCAATTTGAAGTCTTCAGTGGGCTCGATCCAGACTAATGCTGGAATCCTAAACACATTTACTGGGAAGTAAGCCCCAATAAAGAAGAGCACTCTATTATGAGTTCTAAGTTATAAAAAAGGTGAGTAAGGGGAGACATAATAGAGGTGTACAAAATTATGCATGGTATGGAGAAAGTGGATAGAGAGACATTTCCTCATAATACTAGAACACGGAATGATCCATGAAGCTGATTGCTAGGAGATTCAGGATCGAGAAAAGGAAGTGCTTCTTCACACAGTGCATAGTTAAACCATGATATTCACTTCCACAAGATGTAGGGATGGCCACCACTTTGGAAAGCTTTAGAAGGGGAATGGATAAACCCATGCAGGATAAGGCTATCAATGGCTGCTAGTCCTGATGGCTATATGCTACCTCCAGTATCAGGCAGTATGCCTATGTACACCAGTTGCTGGGGAACATGGGTGGGAGGGTGCTGTTGCACTCATTTCCTACTTGTGGGTTTCCCAAGGGCAATTAGTTGAGCACTGTGTGAACAGAATGCTGGACTAGCTGGACCCTAGATCCAGCATGGCTCTTCTTGTGTTCTTATATTCACTTATATGGGACCTTAATGGAACTAATTGGATGCTTCTAGACAGAGAGCTCCTATTGCTATCGCTCAAAAGATACTGTGTTGTAATTCTGTCTTTTTCTCAGTGGATTATTTTGTGGAAAGAAAAAAGAGGGAAGAAGCAGTGGGAAACACATGAAGGTCACAAATAGAAAACAATGTCACCTGGACCTCCTGTAAAATTATGTGAATGAAGCAGGGTATTTGCATAAAAGCCTCATCTGGAAGCATGATTAGTCTGGACCCAACACAATGTGTATACCTTATAGCCTAACTTACATCCTTTACTGATCCAGTAGTCCAGATTCTGTTGAATTTGCATTAATTTTACATGGGTGGTATTTATTAAACCACCATCAGTTCACAGATCACATAAGTCTTCATGACAGCTGTAAAAATCATGGATATGATGCTTTCCAAGCACCATCCCAGCACAGAAACATGGATCTGGGACACAGATCTTTATGATCCTCATGATTTTTTTTTACAATGGATCCCTCCAAAACCATGGTCAAATCATAGGTCACCGCTGTGTTCAGACATGTGTTCTGTGATTTCATGGTGGTTTTGTTTGCATCCTATATAAAAATCATTTAAGATCCATGAGGATCTGTGCTTTGGATCATGTTTTTGTGTCATGGTGGCACTGACAAGTGCTGAATCTGTGATTTTTACTGTGCAGTCTATAGACAATAATATTAGCTTTAATTGGAGGGGAGGGGTGGAATCCCATGTAAAAATTATGCAAATTCAAGAGGACCTGTTTTAGTTCTACTGGGTTTAACTTTTACCCAGGAAAGTGTATGTGTGTGTGCTTTCTCTGTGTGTCTGCCTGTCTATGCATTGGGAGAGAGGAGCAACCCAGGATAACGGTGGCACCAATGGCATTTTCTCAAGGTTGAAGACCTCCCCAACATATATGGAGTTGTATTTTACACGTACTTTAAAGGCATTTACTTACAAAGGGATCTTATACAGTTGAGATGATTTACTTGTATAAAACATGTTAGTTTCCTGTTATTTTAGGAAGCTAAAACTAACCATATATTATTTAATGTGTTTGTCTATTTTAGTGTATGCATAGAAATATAATACACATTAAAATAATTACAGAAAAATAAATATGCTTCTGCTTTACTTAGAACATATTTCAATGTTCATAGATGCCTCAACTACAGAAGCAACACCATACACATCCTCATATATGATATGGACAAGTCTGAATATGAAAAACAACACAAGAAGGTTGCCAGTTTAAAAGGCCATCACAATGGATTTTGTGTATTTTCCATGATGGCTCTACATCTGAAATCAAACATATATGGGATATATCTACATCTTGCAGAAAGGGACCTTGCTATCATTTGCAATTTTCTAATCAGTAATTTCAGTTGGCACTCAACTACTTTGATCTCAAGGAGGCAGTTTTTGTGTCAAAACTTGTCTTCATTAAACTTATACCTCAATCCTAGGCAAATGTATTTGGAAGAAAAACTAATTGCTTCAGTGGAATTTCCTGCCAAATTTAGGGGGTGGGAGGAACTTTGGGACCACAGCTTTAGGCTGATTCCTCAAACAGTTCATTCCACAGTAGATAGCATCAACATTATATTTACCTTAAAGCCTTCTAGATTTTGTATTTGTTTTGCCTGAGTAATGGACAGTTGTTCTTGGTTGCAGGAAATACAAAAACATTTGCAGAGAGAAGTGCTTGTTACTGGGATGTTGCATTGTTCTAGCAGAGCAAAGGAAGAGGGGGACCTCAAGCTGGTGCTGGAAAGAACCATTTTGTAAAGAGTGCCCAACATGGCTCAACTATAGGTCTTCCTCAGGGACAGTGAGTCTGGGTGGCTTACTCTGATAAGATCCACCAACTAGAACCTGAAGCAAAAGGCTTAGAATTTAAAAGAAAATCTATGCCCAGGAACTGATTTTGACTACCAGAACTGAAGAAAATTCACAATCTTTCCACACACAAAAATCTACTCCTAGTTACCCCAAGCTCTCTTCGTTTCAGCAGTATTTGTGGGGTGGGGGACTGCTATTGTTAAACAACTGGAAACTGTTAAACAAGATTTTCAACTGGAAGTTGGAAATCTTTGGTGATCTGCTGCAAATCTTTGGCATTGTCATATTTGAAAGTGGATGAATGTAGCATTCATGTCAGTTTTACTCCTTTTCAAGGAAGTGAAATTGGCATGATCCTAGCCATTTATAAGCTGTTGTTTCCATAAATGCAACAAAAGTAAATGAAGTTCAGGGAAATAATTTCCCCATCCCCTCCTTCCTCCTGCAGCCAACCCTCCCCCCAAAGCCTCTCTGGAGGGTCAGGAAGGCCACACAAATAATATGAGAATGGGGCACAGGGTTGCTGCTGGGACAGAGGGAATCACCCCAAATTAGGTTTGGTTCCTAAGATAAGTTCACAGAAGGAAAGTTTTCCATCCCCTCCTTTGGCCTGTGCCCCATCCTACATATCCCAGCCCCCCCATAAGCTTTTCAGGGGACTGCGGGGGGATGGACAGGGAATGAGGATCTTCCCTTCCGTGAACTTCCTTAAATTATCTTAGGATCCAAGCGATCAAAGTGCTCCCAAATTACCTTTCTCATTTGACAGAGGATCAAATAATCCTTTCATTTGGTCCAAGAAAACATTTCATTTTTAACTCTTGACCCAGTTTTAAAAACCTGGACAGTTAAGAAATGTAAACACATTAGAACAGATAAAGGTTGTAATCCAGTGCATCGTTGTGCTTACTGAAATAAACAGTGAAATAAACAGGGCTTAAGCGCACCTCTGTGCTGGATTTTGGCCAAAACTGGCTATGAAAGTTATCATCTTTCAAAAGATTAATGTTTCACTTGCTGGTTAAACATTTATTTTGTTTTATTGTTTTGAAATCTTGATAACATCTGCCAGGATTCTAGCTGCGATCATTGGCGTACAGATTGGCAATGAACATATAAGCTCTTCCGCTGATAAAGTAGAATGAGACCAGGAAATAAGTTATCAAAGTTAGTACGGATGATTCTCTCAGACCCACAGTGGTTTGTCAGAGGATCGCAGAGAAGTGTCTGCAGTATGTGGAGGAGTGAGCGGGGTTGTGGCATAGTCTTTATACCAAAGGAATTGCCTAATGATTCCACAGCCAATAGCGGGGCACATATGCAAATGCAAGCAATATATAAAGGTATTGATGCAACAGAGTTAAGGAGAGGGCAAAGACCAAGGTTCAGAGTTGATCCCAAGGAAGCCAGAGACCACAAAGAGCATGTGGTTTTTGCTGAAGCTAGATAGGAGTTACAGGATAGACTCAGTGGTATAACTAGGTCATGACAATGTTAGTTGTGGAGCACAGAACTAACATTTCTCCCCTCCCTGCCATTCCATGCTTCACAATGTCTTGTGACATTGTGAAGCATTCTAACACTCCTGATATGTTAGAAGTAAACCCCCAAACCTGTTTGCCAGCCCAGTTTTTTTTTTAAAGGACCAGTCTGATCAGGTGCAGTTTTGCATTTTAAACTTACTTAAATAATAGCACTTTTGTAACTACAAGAATAACAAGGAGTTTGCTTCTTCCTCCCGGATGCTAAACACATTTACTTGCAAATAAGCAGCAATTTTTTTTTGTAGAAAAAGGCTATATAAAAATAATAAAATGAGCACCTGTAACCATGTACATGCCCAGCTGGCTGCCCCCAACTTTAAAACAGTTAAAAAAAAAAAAAAAAAAGTGTTGGCCCTTGGCATGCCCATGCTGGCCGAGGCGCTGAGACTGGGCTTGCATGCCAGGGGCCACCTGTACTTTGACCCAAGGTTCAGCCCTAACTGCACCACTGGATAGACTGGGGTGAGGACGCCTTTTGTTTTTCTGGGGCCCTGATCAAATTAGCAATGGACTCCTCCAAGAGCATATCAGCAGCATATGTATAGGTGTGTCTGCCAGGCTGTCTACATTGCCTTGCAGCTTTTTCCTTCTTAAAGAACCCTCTCTGAGTCAGGAATTTAGAAACCCCATTAGAGGCTGGCATGACATGTTGGGCGAGTTCACACATCACGCTAAGCCACCCTGAGAATCAGCTACCATGGGTTTGTTGTTCCCTTGCTAACCCAATGGACAATCAGGCACTCTGTGGCTTACCATGGCTTGTTTTCCCGCTCAGTACCCCTCAGTCCTCTCACTGGCTCCTGGCATGTATCTCAGCCACCTTTGAGGCAGAACTTTTTCCTCACTCCCTATGTCAGCACCCTTTCTGCAATTGATCTGCTTGGGTTGCCAGCTACTGAGGGAAACCCCCACCTCATCAGATTGTCAAACGGAATTAATTCTCTGAGCACGTAATGCATTCACAAACTTAACTTTTTTTCAGGGTTTTGCACAAGTGTGCAAGACTGCCTGTCTGCTCTTTAGCTCAGCATACCTATATCCCTCTCTTGTCAATGTCCTTTTCAATTTCATCCTCCGCTTTCATGCTTGCCTTGCTAGCGACAACCTTTTTTTAAAAAAAAGCTGCTTCATGCACTACCAATTACAGCTCCTTCTCCCGCAGCTGCCAGCTGCTTTCGGGGGGACCCAGCCCCATTTGTGCTTGTTGCTTCCCTCCACTGGTCTCTGTTGTTAGCTGTCACATATATTGTACATATGGGTTACAGAGCAGTGACAGGATTGATAAAGCTATGCAAATTTCAAGATAGAGCAGGGACTGAGGTGGATCAGTAAAGATATGCAAACTTCAAGGTAAAGATATGCAGATTTCAAGGCAGAGCAGGGAGTCAGTGGAATTGGTAAAGATATGCAAATTTCAAGGCAGAGCAGGGAGTGAGGGGGATCGGTAAATATACACAAATTTCAAGGTAGACCAGTGAGTGGGATCAGAAAATATACACAACTTTCATGACAGAGCAGTAAAGAGGGCAAAATTACAGAGATTTCATAGCTGTGGACTTTGAATGTGCATACTTGCACAAGACTTTTTTAAAGTCTTGCTTGGGAGACTCTCTGGTGTCCTTTCTTCTCAATTTTTAGGAGCATGGGGTGGAGGGTACAGAGAAGGGGTGGCATGAGTGAGATCGCAAGGAGTGGCAGAGGTTCTTGCTGCTCTCATTGGGCAGCTCTCTAGCTGTTCCCAACAACATGTGATGAAGTTGCTCTGCTGGGTCAAAAAATAAGCCACCCTGCAGAAACCACACCAGGTTCAAACATCATGACAACTTTCCATGGGTGATCACCCATGGTGTGTTGTCATGTCATGCAAACCAGGTAAGACACCTCTGTGTAGTAGTAAGTATGAAATTTGAAGCATGAAATACGTAAGTTGGATGAACATATATGTGGAGTTTTCACTGTACATACATGCAGTGACTGGCACCAATCATCTGGCTATCAACAGGTGCAAGTCTTGATGGCTGTAGATACCTCCAGTATCAAAGGCAGTATTCATCTCAATACCAGTTGCTTTTGCCCTCATGTCCTGCTTGTGGGCTTCCCATTGGCATCTGGTTGGCCACTGTAGGAACAAAGTGCTGGACTAGATAGGCCTTTGCTCTGATCCAGCAAGGATGTTCATATGCTCATTCCCATGTGTAAGGTCATTATATATGATGATTTACATGTGGTTCCCACCCTACATTGTAATATATGAAGCAACCCTTAAGTCAACAGCTAGATCCAAAGCACCAAAGAGGACAAATTAATTGCATATCTACTTGGAATAGTAGATATGAAGAGAAATCCATTTGCTTAGAATCATCTTAGTTCTTCTCTGTATAGAAAGCAAAGGAAGACATCTTGGTACATAAGAAAAATTCCAAAATGCCACTACTTTGGAACAATCAAACTAGTGAGTGAGTAAGCTTTCATGTTCTGTATAGAAGCATCTTCATAAATAACGCCAGTGTTTCAGCAGTTCAGTAGTTCTTATCAATTTTTAAATAGTGCACATACCAGACACACACTTGCATGCGGGCAAAATTCTCAGGATATATAAGAAAAAGGAAGGATAGCAGAACAGGATACATGACAGACACTTGCAGGAACTCAAAAGACATGCTGGCCACTACAAGCCAGAGATTGGAGGTGGGGCGTGTGTGATTCTGCATTCAGTTATGTTGGCCTTAATATGCATCACATTTTGTCTTAGTCGTAACATGTGCATTTAAACATGTGTTTAAATATGCAGAAACATAGGAAGCGGCCTTATACCGAGTGGCAGTAGCAATGGGGCTGCCAACACACACGTGCTCTCCTGGCTCAGGTGGCGAAGCACCTTGGAGAGCTTCTTTAGAGTTCTGACTGGTTCTGACTGAAACCTGGATTGGATTCACCGCCCCACTGACATCGGAGCCACCAGCTTCCACTGAAGTTCTTCGTGATGCTCACTCAAGTTCTAGGTATGCAGCACTCACCAGGAAGGGTGCTTGGTGACATATTAAATCACTTACATGAGAATTTCTCCTTGAGTACTTCAGCATGAGCTGGTCTCTATTCTGGGGACTTTAATGTTCAGGAAACATGCTGCATCAACAATGTAGGCTGCAATCTTATGCACACTTACCTGGGAGTAAGTCTCATTGAGCTCAATTGGAACTTAGGTGTGAGTAAACATGCATAGGATTGTTCTGTGAATAGTCCAAAATCCTTTATTAGCTACAAGCCCGGTATTATGTAGCAAATCCACTAGTAAGGTGGCCACTTAGGAATGTACAGAAAAAGGGAATGCATCACCCCCAAAAAGATGATGAAAGAGGGCACATGTTTGCATAAAATTTGCATATACCAATTTATGTATATAGATACGAATTTAGAAATCATTACTATGGTCTAAATTGAATGACAATATAACTCACCATAGTGGGGAAGACTGTGAACAAACGATGCATGTGTCCGCTCAGGCTGTCATCCAGGTACAAGCGATTGATGGCCAATTTCCAAGCACCTGTTTTCCCTTCTGATGGTGCTTTATCTTTATACCAGACTTGGACTGGACAGCCCTTCAACTAGAGGACACCTTCAAATAGAGGAGTGTCCTTTGGCAGCCCTTCGAATAGGAGGCTGTTGTTTTCCAGGCCAAATTCAAGGTGTTGGCTTTGACCTTTAAAACCCTATACAGTTCCAGCCCAGCCTATCTCAAGGATCACCTCCAGCAGCACCAGACAGGCTGCTCAACAAGATCAGCCTTGGATGGGCTTCTCTCTGTCCCATCAGCCAGGACAGCTAGGCTGGTGAGGACAAGGGAGAGGGCCTTCTCTGTGGTGGCCCCCACTCTGTGGTACTCCCTCCCTAGGGAACTCCGCCATGCCCCCTCTTTAATGAGCTTCCACCACGCATTGAAAACTTGGTTGTTCAGGCAGGCATTTGGGGTGGGTTAGGGTAATTTTAGAAATATGATGTTTTTAATCTAGAATTTTATTGTTTTAAATTGTTTCTATTGTTGTATATCACCCAGAGTGGCTGGGTGACCAGCCAGATGGGTGATTAATAAATAAATAAATAAATAAATAAAGGCTGTCCTCAGTAACGTAGGGCACATGGCCACCCTATCTAGCAGCGAATTTGTGTTACTACAATTACTAGCATTTATCTGCTATCAGTTCCAATATTAGTACATATTAAGACGGTCTTCCCTTTATTTATTTTGTCATTATTTCTAGAAAGGAAGGCCATGAAGTAATAGGGTACTTCCAGATGGAATGCTCCTAGTGCTACCACCTATGCACTGTGCAACAATCCTGTTTCCTTTTTCCTTAATGGATTCATTGCAGTAAGGAAAAAAGATAGAAAAAGTGGTGAGAAAACATGGGAGGGCTACAAGTGGAAGACAACATCATCTGGACTCCCCGTAAAAATTCTGTGAATGAGGCAGGGTGTTGGCATGATGAAAGCCTCATCTGGAAGCACCCACAGTCTCTGGGTAAAGGAAGGGGGTGTAGTGGGGTTCAGTGGGAGGGTGTGCAGCACATAATGGAAGTGAAACTGTGGAGAACAAAGGAAAAATAACCTGAAGGTGATCAACATTGGAGTCTAGAATGAGCCAAAAGGTAAAATGGCAAATATTCAGCATGTATTTTTAAAATGCAACGTGAGAAGCCGTGTTGAGTACGGGAGTATTTGTTTGACTGGCCCATTTTTATCTTCAGCACCCACATACTGCCATACTGTCAAGTCCGTTAACAACCTTTTACGCCATCTAGCCTCCTCAAAACAGCCACACTGAAATCCTGGGAAGGTTGAAGGAAGTTATTACCACCGAGAACGTCTGGTATCTTGCTTGTATGGGGGGCTGATCTCCTTCCAATAGATATTGTCTCTGCTCTGTGTTCGGGAGCCCAAACACAAAACTGTGGGGAATGAAACTTTGCATCTACAACGTTTCATAGACTGGTTGTGTAGACAGACATTCAGCACCAATAACTGGTCATGCAAAATTGCGGAAGGAAATAATTGCCAAGAAGCATAACAGCAAAGCTGCGTATGGGTAATAAAAAACACCTGGGAAATAAAGGGTGAGCAGTCTGCAATATTAAGCTTTTTCCATGCCAGCGAATGTCTATATTTTATCCCTTGACGGAGCCTTTCAGAGGGCTGTTCGCTCTCTGTGCTTTGTGTAAGATGCACACACAGAGGGCACCTCAGAAACCACAGAGACCCAGATAGAGGCAACAGCGCATTGAGAGAATTTAGCTAACAAGCCCTTGAGGGATCCATGCACGGAGTGTGTGAATAATAGCAGCAAATAAGAAGTGGCACTTCTTAGCCTAAACACATCACGTGCTCCCTTGAATGGACAGGGGAAGAACCTCAGAGGGGCTTTTCATTTGTTTTAATGCACATGGACCTGGAAGACCACCATGACAGTCCTGCGGGAAAAACATACCTGACTCTTACCTGGAACACGTCTCAGAGGGACCATATTATTACCCCAGGGCACAGACATACTCACCTGGGTATATAGAGACTGGAGACTCCTACGAAGATTTGCCTAGTTTTGGGGGGGGGGAGTTCTTGCTACTGAGTTCTCAGGCTACCTCTAAAACAGGGCTGGGCAGACTTCAGGCATGTGGGATCTTATTTTACTTTATTAGAACCCTGAGGCCTACCAAGCAAGGCCAGACAGGGCTGGCCCTACCATTAGGCAAAGTGAGGCAGTTGCTTCAGGTGGAGAATGCTGGGAGGCAGCAGCAAAGTGTTGGAGGAGAGAATTTTGTGCCATGTGGCCTTCCCTACACCCCCTAAACTAGTCTGCTGCCTTCAGGTGTGGAGGAAGATGCTGCCTTATTATTGGTGTTGAAGAAAGATGTTCGGCCGTGAAGAAAGGCTTTTGTACATTGAATGGGAGGGGGCACCATTTTGTTCTTTGCCTCAGGCAGCAAAATGTCTTGGGCTGGCCCTGGGACCAGACACAAAGTGGTGGCTCAAGGCGTGGCGTTCATCCCATCCCATGAGCCATAGATATACAAATATATATTGCATATGGTATATACAAATACTAATCTATGCCTGAGGGACTCTAGATCAGAGATGCTAGCACAAAACTCTCAGTGCAGCCAGTAGAACTGCACACAACCCTGGTCAAAGACAATCAAGTAATTACTCCTATTTTACACACAAGGAACACTGGAGCCGTGACAGAAACACGAGGTCAGCCATGGCAGGGTTTTGTTTTTACTTGCAATTTTGCTTACTGTCATTAAACTACTGCAGGACAGAAATGCTTGGAGATTTACTGCCAGTCATCCAGAAATCTACTAGCAGATCCTGATCTACCTTCTGTCCACCTCCACTCTAAAGAGTTAGGCTGCAACCCTATTCACACTTGTTGGACAGAATGGGGCTTCTTTCTGAGTGAACAGTTACAAGACTGCATTATAGAACCCTCCAAATCTGCCCCTGGGTGCGCATAAAAAGGGCGATTTGGACATTGCTTCTCTTGGGTATCCTTTCTGGGGGAAAGATATGATGCCACACAAACACCAGTCAGACAACCAACATACTGCCACTTGAGTATGCAGTAAAGCAGGGGTGAGGAACCTGTGGCCACCTGGAAGGTGTTGGACTCCAACTCCCATCAGCCCCAAACAGCCCACCCAATTATCAGGGATAATGGGAGTTGTAGTCTAACAAAATCTGGAACGCCACAGGCTTCCCACCCCTGCAATAAAGTTTTGGGAACCACAGGTGCTGATGGTAAGTGTTGGTCCACGGAGAATTATGGTTTGCCAAATAAGGAGCAGAGACACCATAGGGTGGCCATATGTCCTCTTTTACAGAGGACAGTCCTCTATTTGAAGGGCTGCCAGAGGACTGCCCTCTATATGAAAGGCTGTCCAATCCAAGTCCTGTTTAAAGAGAAATAACCCTAAGAAGGATCCCACCATCAGTTAGCATTCGGACAGCAGACTGGGCAGGCACACAGGTCACCTGATCACAGTCTTCCCCACTATCATGAGATGTACTGCATGTATATTTAAATTATAACAATAGTTTCTAAATTTGCATCTATAAATAGTAATTAGCATATGCACATTTTTATGGAAATCAGTGTCCTCTTTTTTGGCAATACACAAGTGGCCACTAAGGCAGTCTTCCTCAACCTGGTGCTCTCCCAACGTTTGGGACTTGAGCTACTATAAGACCTAGCCAGCACAGCCAAGGATCAGGAATTCTGGGAGTTGTAGTCCAAAACATCTGGGGGGGGACCAGGTTGGGGAAAGCTGCTTTATGGTAATGGGCCACATCCTAACTTGTGTTTCCACAAGGTATGATTCACAATGGTCCATGATTAATAGATCACTTAAAGCTTTCTGCCTTTCACCATTCCAAAAGCAAATGAAAAGTGGCTCTGCCATCACTGTAATGATCTGAAGAAGTACTATGAGGCCTGCCATGTTAGGTCATCTTTCTCATTCATTTTGATTGCGACTGCTGATGACCTGTATCAGTGGAGCATATTCTTTTTTTGTGGGTTTGGCTGAAGATTTTTGGCATATTTTAAGATTTCTTTTTCTTGTTATCTGCCTCTCTTTCTTTTGCTGTACAATAAAGAAATATTATTATTGATTGACAGATGGGGGCTAATTGGACAACACCACTTCACTAAAGGACAGGTGAAAGGATAGCTTGGGTTATGGAAAGCAAAGATTTTTGTTAGATGATTAAGCATCTGGCAGTCAAGTCAAAGAATATGTCAGCTCTGGTAAGCAGTTACTGGCTTTAATCCACAATGTTTACAAGACAAATGGTGTCTCCATGCTTTGTCTCTTGGGGAAAAAACCCATTGGTTAAGCTGCTGCACAACTAGACCAGAATGGAAGCAGATCAGACTAGGCCTGGACACTATGTCTGCACATCTGATTGCCAGTAATCACAGAAGCATCAGGAACAAGCCAGGGGGAAGGGAAATATAAAGCAAGAGGGCTTGACTGGCTGGCTGGAACATTCCACACTGCAACATTTTGTTGCAGGTCCCTCTTGTATAATATACTACAAAATCCTTACAACAAAGAGAAGACAACATCCAGTTATTGTTCTGATATTCTTTATTCCAAAACACTGTGAATAAACGCCATTTTCCTATGGGTTTATTTGTCTGATATGTGTGTGTGTGTGTGTGTGTGTGTGTGTGTCTTAGAAAGATAGAAAGACTAACAACAAAGTATTTAAAATATATATTTTAAACTAAACATGTCAGCTTCCTCCCTCGTCAGTAGCTGTGCTGTGAAATGAATACCAGGAGTGGCAGATTAGAATGCCTGGAGATGAAAATTCCTTAGGAGAAAAACAGAGCTATGACCGGTATAATGTTTACAAATTATCCTCATGATTAAGGACATTTGGACTAAGAGTTCTGGTCTGTAGATCCAGAAGTTTACCCTTTTCTTAAGAATGTCAGTGTCTTTTGTTTGTTCTATTGGAAGCAACTGTAAATCCGAGAGACTATGAGTTGAAATGTCTTGCAAATGTCTTGCAACAGGCCGCTCCAGGTTTTTTGGGTAGTAATCGCAGATTTGTGGTTAGGGAATTTTGTTCTTAGGTCTATTGTAGTTTTTCCTATATATGGCATATGACATCCATGTTTTAAAAACATTCAGTTAAATAAACCAAATTAGTGGAAGTGCATGTTACTGATTGTCTAATGCAATAAGTTTTATTAGTAACTGTGCTCCTGAAAGAAGTGGTTTCTTGGAGGTAACTGCAGGTAATGCAATGTGCTGATTTGTGCTGTATGCACGCGCACACAGAGCAAAAGCACAAAGTTAAAATTGTTATGTGTCATTGATCCAACTTCAAGCAAGCAGTTTTGAGTCTTCTCAAGAGTGAAAGTTGTTAAAAGCAACAACAAAGCCTTCCGGAAATAGATTTGAGGCATGAGAAAGATTTACAGCCCAATTCTAAGCATATTTACTCAGATGTAAACCCCACTGTGTCACTGAGGTTTACTCTGAGGTAAGTGTGCAGGGGATTGCAGCTAAAGAGTTTGCACTTCATATGATTTGTTATAATAAGTTTGTGCAATTTGCACTAATATCCTATCCTATCCCAATTTGTGCTCTACTTAGACATTTATTGTATTAAAACACCTAAAATTAGTCTCTGAGAAAATAACATCCTGATACGAAATAACAGCTTGTTGAAATCCCACTGAGTTCAAGGGGGTTTATGTGTCAGTTTACAGCCTGAGATACATTAAAATATCCCCTAATTGATGGTCCTTTGAACAAACATCTTACAATGCCTTTATCAAGGTTTACTAGCTTTTAAAAAGCCCTGACTGTCATTGGCATTCTGTTTCCCCCTAACTTTGCACAGATATACTAATGTACTTACCACAGGGGTGTCTTTTGCATATCCCCAATTTTAAGAATTGGTGCATGCAAGCAAAATAAATAAGCAAACCTGGCCAGGTTACATGCCAAGTTAGGCACTTGAATTGTATGATGGGGTAATCATTTTAGCACCCTCCAGATGTTTTGGACTTCAATTTCCATCAGCCCCAGCCAGCACGACCAATGACCAGGGATTATGGGAGTTGTAGTCCAAAACATCTGGGCGCCGCCACATTACCTTCCCCCTATACCACTAAGTTTGTTCCACTGCCAAAAGTCCCCCACCCAAACCAAACCAGAACATTTTCTTCCTTGTTGTGTAGTCACTTGAAGTAGCATATTGTTACGGGGTTTACTATCATCAGCTTTCTGTAAATAGAACTATCACCATAGGTTTGCCTTGAGGTAATACCTGGCCTGAGTCTTAGACTTGACAAAGGAATGTTAATTGCCTGGGATATTGCGGTGATGTCCCTCAATGGGAACAAATTCTTAGAAGATTAGTTCTTGATGTGGGGTCGCTCTGCAATGTTCTGAACAGGAGAAACTGATCAGAGAAGAGGGTAGGGAACATACCTTTCCCATGTAACCTAGGTTGTAATAAATACTACTAGCAATAAAAACTGCAGTTTTTAGTCAGGAAACCACACAGAGACAGTGGAGATACAGAGGCAGTGGAGGCTGGTGGCTCCGATGTCAGTGGGGTGGTGAATCTGCTCCGGGTTTCAGTCAGAACTCTAAAAGAGTTCTAGAACCTCGGAGTGGATTCGCCATGCCACCAGCATCCCCCACACAGAGACTGGGTTCCCATCTAACTTGAATCCACCATGGGGGAATTTCCCTGTGGAGCTTCTCATTAATGGGGCAGCTGCCATTTTGAATATTTGAGCTGTCGCGGGAGCACGTTGTAGTTTGTCATTATGTGCAAACCCAGTGAGGGTGGGTTACTGGGGGCCTTGACAAGCCCCTCAGAACCCATGGGCTATTTTAGGGGTGGGGTTGGTCATCAAACACTCCAACAACCCACCCTTGTCAGGTTCGCACGTAACAGCAAGCTAGGGCTCAAATTTTAAAATGGTGGCTGCCGCTGCAGTGAAAGACCCCACAGGTACATTCACTCATGGTAGCTTCTTGTTATGTGTGAACCCGCCCAGAGGGAGTGGCGGGGGGCAGGGTCTGTAATCTAACTGCACTTTGGAGTGCTGGCCACCTTTGTCTAGCAATCTGATGTGGGGCAGTGGATATGGCTGACTGTTGGAATGTGAAGCTGTGCCTCCACCTGAAGATTTGTAAATAAACTCAATCCATACACAACATCAATAAGCCTCCTATGACCTCCTTCCGAAGAAACCAAACCTGGCCAGTATGTGCTGTGCCCCTGAAACTCCTCGCTGCTCGGGGAAGTTGGGGCGAGCGAAACAGAGCGGTATAATTGTGCAACAGCAATGGATTGGGATGACTAGAAAACCATAGTATATACAGCAGCTTTCCCAACCCAGAGTCCTCCAGCTGTCTTGTACTACAACTCCCAACATCCCCAGATGGGTGGGACTTGTAGTCCAACACATCAGGAGGGCACCGTGTTTGGGAGGATTGATATACAAGATCCTCTCTGCCCTGCATTTGGATGACTGGATATTCTGAAACTTTTCAAAGATGTCCCCATTTTAGTAGAAATAATTTTCATTTTTATATTCTGCTTTTTTCACTTGCAAGGATCCCAAGGCTGCTTACATGGTCCTCCTCCTCTCCATCGTATCCTCACAACAACCCTGTGAGGTAGGTTAGGCTGAGAGTCAGTGACCGGCCCAAAGTCACCCCGTGAGCTTCATAGCCATGTGGGGACTAGAACCCGGAACTCTTGAGTCCCAGTCCAACACGCTAACCACTACACTACACTGGCTCTCTATGTATCTTGAGTTGCTGCGTAGACATGCAAACCCCACATTAGACCACTACAGTAAAGACATATTTGTGGATGATTACAGCAGCAGAAATGCACGGACACTGCAGGCGCTGTGGGCAAGCCTTTTGGGCTGCATGCGTGCCAAGCATGGCACGTGGCTGGGCAGCTTGCACAAAGCCATTTTATGGCATAAGTGGTTTCTAATCAAGGCAGGCTGCTGCAGGTTGTTCTGGCAGGCATGTTTGCTTTCTGGCCAGCTGATGCTTCTCAATACCGCTATTGAGAAGCATTTCTCACTTGTCGAGTGGCTGGCAACGTTTCCGGCAGATCAGTGTGCTTCATCATCAAAGAGGTGCCTTGTCTGAGAACGTTCCAGTGTAACAGTGGGGAAACACACACACTTCACCCACCACAACCACCAGTAACACCACCACTACCACTTACGCCCAGAAAGGAGTTCTGTAGAAAATGTCACATCAGTGATATGGGGGAATTTTTTTTTTTTTAAATCACATAACTACCCTGCGCCTTTTATTCATAAAGATAATGGAAGGTGCCGGGACAACAGCAGATTGGAATGTGAAAAAGGAAACAAAGAAATGATACGCATCGAAGAAGTGTGGAGCAGGATGGGTGGTTCTCATGAAGGGGTGCCCAACTTGTTCAATAGTGAGGGTCAAGCGGGAAGATCGTCATAAGCTAGAGACCAAAACGCAGGCCACTTACACCATGTGCCTCATTTTCATGCACATGGCGATTGCCATGTTAGTGGGCATGTTACACATATTCTCAAAAGGTCGTCTTATTCTGAAAACAAATCACGTGTGAAAAACAAGCGTCAGTCCTTGAGGCCATTTTGGATTATATTGGGTTAGAAATCATGAATGACACAGGATACAATCCAGCACACACTGAGGGCCTCTTGCACAGGCAAACAGCCCCCCGCCAAAACCAAGGTGGGCATAGTAGCAGTTGCATCTGGGGTCCTGCAATGGTTAGATCCGAAGTTGTCAGAGTGTAATGATACAGCCATATTCTTCTTCCTCACTCCCCCCTCTTCTGTATGTAAGACATGCATCCTGGAATGAACTTTGAGACTGTCCCTCCATTGCAACACTCTCTTGTGATTTGTTCCAGCGTGAGGGCCAGCATACAAGTATCTCCAGTCCACGGGTGGCAACTGTAAAATAATGTTGCAAAAGTGAGCCCTGCAAAATTTTGTTGCAGTGTGGAGTGCTTCTGTTCAGGGTTCCACCAGGCGGGCTGGCTGGTTGTGCCATCTTCCAGGAGGATCGGTTCCATCCTCCTGTTCCCTCCCACCCCCAACAAACAACTAAACAACATTCAGTGGCCGCTGAGCATGCAGGGGCAGCCCACCCATATAGGCGAACTAGGCAGTTGCCTGGGGCACCAAGTTAAGTGGAGTGCCAAATTTGAGGGGGGGGGGAATACAAAGGAAAAAAATACAGATAAAATAACGAAGATGTCATTGTCTCAATTCCCGTGTGCATACAGAGGAAATATGACCAAGGCTGTGGAGGTGAGCGAGGGACCAACTGCAGATGGTGGGACTAAGTCAGGCTGCCTGCCCACCTGCGGGATCTGGTCCTCCCTCAGGTGATGCAGGGCATCCTCCTGCTGCTCCCAGTTGGAGGCGGAGAGTGAGAGGCTCTCCTGAGAGCAGCCGCTCCCTTTGCCCTCGGAGGGCTGAGCCTAAGGGGCTGGGGACGCCTTGCTGGTTGTGTCGCCCCAAGGATGCGAACGGGACCCTTCTTCCAGGGGCCTCCCTTAGGCGTTGTGGATGGGGCTTCTGTTCCTTCACAGAGCGGACAGCTGTGCTTGTCTCCTTTGTTGCTTTATCAGACCCTCTGTGCTGATATGGCGCTTAGTAAAAAAACACCCAATTTTGTCACCTTTTATTATAAATGATATTATTTCTGCTTCTGAAGATGGGTGGGGGGTGCATCTTCATTAAACAGAAAATAGGAGCAAAATGTTTCCAGTTTACCAAAAACGGACAGGTCATGGCAGAGAGTTCTGACAAAATGTGGTCCACTGGAGAAGGAAATGGCAACCCACTCCAGTATTCTTGCCAAGAAAACCCCATGGAACGTATCACAAGGCTAAAAGAGATGACGCCGGAAGATGAGCCCCTCAGGTCGGAAGGTGTCCAATATGCTACTGGGGAAGAGCAGAGGGTATTTCCAAGTAGCGCCAGAAAGAGTGAAGCGGCTGGGCCAAACCCGAAAGGACACTCAGCTGTGGATGTGTCTGGCGGTGAAAAGAAAATCCGATGCTGTAAAGAACAATATTGTTTAGGAACCTGGAATGTCAGATCAATGAATCAAGGTAAGCTGGAGGTGGTCAAACATGAGATGGCAAGATTGAACATCGACATCTTGGGAATCAGCGAACTAAAATGGACAGGCATGGGTGAATTTAATTCAGGTGACCATCATATCTACTATTGTGGGCAAGAATCCCTTAGAAGAAATGGAGTAGCACTCATAGTCAACAAAAGGGTGGGAAAAGCAGTACTGGGGTACAATCTTAAAAATGATAGAATGATCTCAGTACGAATCCAAGGCAAACCATTCAACATCACAGTAATTCAAGTCTATGCCCCAACCACTGAGGCCGAAGAAGCTGAGGTTGATGGGTTCTATGAAGACCTACAACACCTTCTAGAACTAACACCAAAAAAAGATGTCCTCTTCATCATAGGGGACTGGAATGCTAAAGTAGGAAGTCAAGAAATCACCGGGATAACAGGCAGGCATGGCCTTGGTGTACAAAATGAAGCAGGACAAAAGCTAATAAGAGTTTTGTCAAGAGAACATGCTGATCATAGCAAACACTCTTTTCCAACAGCACAAGAGGCGACTCTACACATGGACGTCACCAGATGGTCAATATCGAAATCAGATTGATTATGTCCTTTGCAGCCAAAGATGGAGAAGCTCCATACAGTCAGTAAAAATAAGACCTGGAGCTGACTGTGGCTCAGCTGCTTCTTGCAAAATTTCGGCTTAAATTGAAGAACGTCGGGAAAACCACTAAACCGTTCAGGTATGACCTAAATCATATCCCTGATGAATATACAGTGGAGGTGAGGAATAGATTTCAGGGATTAGACCTGATAGACAGAGTGCCTGAGGAACTATGGACGGAGGTCCGTAACATTGTTCAGGAGGCAGCAACGAAATCCGTCCCAAAGAAAAAGAAATGCAAGAAAGCCAAGTGGCTGTCTGATGAGGCTTTACAAGTAGCTGAGAAAAGAAGGGAAGCGAAAAGCAAGGGAGAAAGGGGAAGATATACCCAACTGAATGCAGAGTTCCAGAGAATAGCAAGGAGAGACAAGAAGGCCTTCTTAAATGAACAATGCAAAGAAATCGAGGAAAACAACAGAATGGGAAAGAATAGAGATCTCTTCAAGAAAATTGGAGATCTCAAGGGAACGTTTTGTGCAAAGACGGGCATGATAAAGGACAAAGAAGGCAGGGACCTAACAGAAGCAGATGAGATTAAGAAGAGGTGGCAAGAATACACAGAAGAACTATACAGGAAAGATCTGAATGTCCCTGATAGCCATGATAGTGCGGTCACTGAACTTGAGCCGGACATCCTAGAGAGTGAAGTCAAGTGGGCCTTAGGAAGCATTAGTAACAACAAAGCTAGCGGAGATGACAGTCTTCCAGCCGAGTTATTTAAAATCCTAAAAGATGATGCTGTTAAAGTGCTGCATTCAATATGCCAACAAATCTGGAACACTCAACAGTGGCCACAAGACTGGAAAAGGTCAGTTTACATTCCAATTCCAAAGAAGGGCAACGCCAAAGAGTGTTCAAACTACCGCACATTTGCACTCATTTCACATGCCAGCAAGGTGATGCTCAAAATCCTACAAGCTAGGCTTCAGCAGTATGCGAACCGAGAACTACCGGAAGTACAAGCTGGGTTTAGAAGAGGCAGAGGAACTAGAGATCAAATCGCCAACATTCGCTGCATCATGGAGAAAGCAAGAGAATTCCAGAAAAACGTCTATTTCTGCTTCATTGACTACGCTAAAGCCTTTGATTGTGTGGATCACAACAAACTGTGGCAAATTCTTAAAGTGATGGGAGTACCAGACCACCTTACCTGTCTCCTGAGAAACCTGTACGAGGGTCAAGAAGCAACAGTAAGAACCAGACATGGAACAACCGATTGGTTCAAAATTGGGAAAGGAGTACGACAAGGCTGCATATTGTCACCCTGCTTTTTTAACTTATATGCAGAGTACATCATGAGAAATGCCCGGTTGGATGAATCAGAGGTCGGAATTAAGATTGCCGGGAGAATTATCAACAACCTCCGATATGCAGACGATACCACCCTAATGGCAGAAAGCGAAGAGGATCTCAAGAGCCTCTTGTTGAGGGTGAAAGAGGAGAGTGCAAAAGCTGGTTTGAAACTCAACATTAAAAAAACTAAGATCATGGCATCTGGCCCCATCACTTCCTGGCATATAGAAGGGGAAGAAATGGAAGCAGTGACAGATTTTACTTTCTTGGGCTCCAAGATCACCGCAGATGGTGACTGTAGCCATGAAATTAAAAGACGCTTGCTCCTTGGGAGGAAAGCTATGGCCAACCTAGACAGCATAGTACGAAGCAGAGACATCACCTTGCCGACAAAGGTCCGTCTAATCAAAGCTATGGTTTTCCCAGTAGTAATGTATGGCTGTGAGAGCTGGACTATAAGGAAGGCTGAGCGCCGAAGAATTGATGCTTTCGAACTGTGGTGCTGGAGAAGACTCTTACGAGTCCCCTGGACTGCAAGGAGGTCAAATCAGTCCATCCTAAAGGAAATCAACCCTGACTGCTCATTGGAAGGACAGATACTGAAGCTGAAGCTCCAATATTTTGGCCACCTAATGCGAAGAGAAAACTCCCTGGAAAAGACCCTGATGCTGGGAAAGACTGAAGGCAAAAGGAGAAGGGGACGGCAGAGGATGAGATGGCTAGATAGCATCACGGATGCAATGAATATGAACTTGAGCACGCTCCGGGAGAGAGCGGAGGACAGGAAGGCCTGGCGTGCTATGGTCCATGGGGTCACGAAGAGTCGGACACGACTGAACGACTGAACAACAACAACAACAAGAAAGAACTGCACTCAGGGTTTGGGGGTGGGGGCTCCCTTTGCATGGTTCGCCTAGGGCGCCTGTTGGCGGCAGCCAGTCTAGGGCTGCCCTTGTGAGAATGCTGTGTCCTCACTGGGCTGGTGGTTTTTGTTTTGGCCTCCTTAGATTCCCGCGCTCCCCTAAATAATTTTTGTACTCTACAAACCCTGTGGTTCCTTGCTCCTGCGCATGTTTCTCAGTGGCTCCTTTTGGCTATAGTCCTGTCAGCACTCACCAACTGCACTTACTATTAGAGGAAGGGATCTGAAAGCCTTGCCTCCCTTGGAGGTAATGGCAACATCACAACGTATCTCACCAGGACAGCCTCAAATACGAGGAACACGCATTGCCAGCTAGTGAAATTCCATTACCCGCCAGTGAGAACCCAGCAATTTCATTGACTTGAAATCCTGCACAGATTGACTCTTCCAAGCTAGACCCCTTTAGACAGTGTGACATTTAAGTCTTTCAAAACCTTTAAGCAGAACAGCTGGGCAATTATCAACTCTGTATGCTGTGTAGATTTAAGAAATGAGACTCTAATCTCCCAGTGCTTATCCAGATGCTGTGGCTGCTTCTTCTCACTCTACTGTTCAGGAGGTTTCAGCCTTAAGAGGTTCTAGTCAAGATAGGCAAACCCATAGTCAAGGCCCAGACTAAAAATAGTGTCTCTGTGGTCTATGTAAGGGGAGGCACCGTGGCTCAGTGGCAGAGCACCCACTTGGCACACACAAGCCCCCAGGTTTGGTCCCCAGCTTGGCAAAAACTCCAGCCTGCAACCCTGGGCAGCCACTGCTGCTCAGGGTTGACAATACTGGGCCTAGATGGACCAACGATCTGACTCAGTGTAAGGCACCTCCCCATGTCCCTACGTATTTTGTCCCAAACAAGTCCCAAGAATGTCCAAAGAAAACTTGGAAAAGTCATTCCCAGTGCTTAGGAACATAAGAAAGTCATGCTGGATCAGAGCAGGAGCCAAATTAAACATTCGAGCTAGCATGCACAGTGGAGTCAGGTGAGCTAGTTTGCTTTACCTCCATGTAAGTGTGTGCAGCCCCAATTTGGATCAGGACTGCGGGGCTCCATGGGTGGTGGTTAAAAAAAGAACAAAAGGTTTCATTGACTCTAATGGAGCATTTTCTTCTTTTTTAACCCCTCCTGTGTGTGTTTTCATGAAAAAATAGGTGGGGGAAAAGGTTTAACCCCCCCTTCCCTGAGTGCCATGGTCCTGATCCAAATCGAGGCTGCGCCCACTTACACAGAGATAAAGAAAACTACCACACGTGACTCAACATGTATTCTAGACAGAACGTTTACTTTGGCCTCAAGGGTCCATCTAGCCCAGCATTCTGTTCACACGGTGGCCAACCAACTGGCTGTGGGAAACCCACAAGTAGGACATGAGCACAATAGCACCCTCCCACTTGTGTTCCTCAGCAACAGGCATCCAGAGCCACACTGCCTCCGATACTGGAGGTAGCATATCGCCATAAGGACTAGTAGCCATTGATAGCCTTCTCCTCCAGGAATCTGTCTAATCCAACACCATCCAGGTTGGTGGCCATCAGTACATTTTGTGGTAGTGAATTCCATAGTTTAACTATGCACTTTGTGAAGAGGAACTGTTATCGGTCCTGAATCTCCCACCATTCAACTTCATTGGGGATGACCCCGGGAGACACTGAGAATATGAGATACTTTCTCCACAGCCTGCATAATTGTATACAGCTCTATCATGTCCCTCCTTACTTGCCTTTTTTTCTAAGCTCCTCATAGCGGAGTTGCATCAGCCCCTTAATCATTCTGTTGCCCTTCTCTGCACCTTTTCCAGCTCTATAATATCCTTTTAGAGGTGTGATGACCAGAACTATGCACAGTATTCCAAGTATGGTCACACCATAGATTTGTAGAAAAGCATTATGATATTGGCAGTTTTATTTTTGATTTCTTTCCTAATGATCCATAACATTGAATACGCCTTTTTCACAGCAGCTACACATTGTGTCAATGTTTCATCGAGCTTTCCTCCAAGATCTCTTTCTTGAGCAGTCACTGGCACTGCCGACTCAGACCCCATCAGCATATATGTTGCCCCAATGTGCATCACTTTACCTTTGCTTACATTGAACAGTATTTGCTATTTGAATGCCCATTCCCCAAGTTTTAGAGAGAGATCCTTTTGGAGCTTTTCACAATCCCTTTTTGTTTTAACCATCCTAAATAATTTGGTGTCATCAGCAAACTTGGCCACCTCACTGCTCACCCCTAACTCCAGGTGTTTGTAATTGTATCCCACTTACCTAGGAGTAAGCCCCAAGTAGGCATGTATAGGACTACATTGTAAGCCTTCTTATTTTAGGGCATTACACATAAAAGTTAGGGCTTGTTGATGTAAGATTGCATCTGAATCTTGAGGAAATTGAATAATCCCTAAACTTGCTTCAGCCTTCAATTTATTTAAACTAAGGTTGCCAGGTGGCAATCCAGAGAATTGTCCTGTCTCTTTAACTGCTGTGCATAAGGGAAAGAAGGTCAGGTTTTTCTCCCCCTGGGCACATGCACATGCACACACTCACGCTCACACTCCTGCTGATCCATCTGCCCATCCTCATTCCCACCTGCTAGTACAAACAAGACTGATGTTTGGCCTGCAAAAGAACATAAGAAGAGCTGTGCTGGATCAGACCAGAGGTCCATCTCGCCCAGCATTCTGTTCACACAGTGGCCAACCAGCTGTCAACCAGGAACCCACAAGCAGGGCATGAACGCAACAGCACCCTCCTGCCCATGTTCCCCAGCAACTGGTGTACATAGGCATTGTTGTTGTTTATTTGGTCAGTCGCTTCCGACTCTTCGTGACTTCATGGACCAGCCCACGCCAGAGCTTCCTGTCGGCCGTCGCCACCCCCAGCTCCCCCAAGGTCGAGTCTGTCACCTCAAGAATATCATCCATCCACCTTGCCCTTGGTCGGCCCCTCTTCCTTTTGCCTTCCACTTCCCCTAGCATCAGCATCTTCTCCAAGGTATCCTGTCTTCTCATTATGTGGCCAAAGTACTTCAGTTTTGCTTTTAATATAATTCCCTCAAATGAGCAGTCTGGCTTTATTTCCTGGAGTATGGACTGGTTTGATCTTCTTGCAGTCCAAGGCACTCTCAGAATTTTCCTCCAGCACCACAGTTCAAAAGCATCTATCTTCCTTCGCTCAGCCTTCCTTATGGTCCAGCTCTCGCAGCCATAGGTTACTACGGGGAATACCATTGCTTGAACTATGCAGACCTTTGTTGTCAGTGTGATGTCTCTGCTCTTCACTATTTTATCAAGATTTGTCATTGCTCTCCTCCCAAGAAGTAAACGTCTTCTGATTTCCTAGCTGCAGTCAGTGTCTGCAGTAATCTTTGCGCCTAGAAAGACAAAGTCTGTCACTTCCTCCACATTTTCTCCCTCTATTTGCCAGTTATCAATCCAGCTGGTTGCCATAATCTTGGGTTTTTTGAGGTTTAACTGCAACCCAGCTTTTGCACTTTCTTCTTTCACCTTCGTCATGAGGTTCCTCAGCTCCTCCTCGCTTTCAGCCATCAAAGTGGTATCATCTGCATATCGGAGATTGTTAATGTTTCTTCCAGTGATTTTAACTCCAGCCTTGGCTTCATCAAGCCCAGCACGTCACATGATGTGTTCTGCGTACAGGCTGAATAGGTAGGATGAGAGTATACAATCCTGCCATACTCCTTTCCCATCTTAAACCAGTCTGTTGTTCTGTGGTCTGTTCTTACCGTTGCTACTTGGTCGTTATACAGATGCCTCAGGAGACAGACAAGATGACTTGGTATCCCCATACCACCAAAAACATGCCACAATTTGTGATGATCCACACAAAGGCTTTAGAAGAGTCAATAAAACAGAAATAGATGTTTTTCTGAAACTCCCTGGCTTTCTCCATTATCCAGCAGATATTGGCAATTAGTTCCTCTGCCTTTTATAAACCCAGCTTGTACATCTGGCAATTCTCGTTCCATGAATTGCTGGAGTCTACCTTGCAAGATCTTGAGCATTACCTTACTGGCATGTGAAATAAATGCCACTGTTCAACAGTTTGAACATTCTTTGGTGCTTCCCTTTTTTGGTATGGGGATATAAGTTGATTTTTTCCGATCTGTTGGCCACTCTTGTGTTTTCCAAATTTGCTGGCATATGGCATGCATCACCTTGACAGCATCATCTGGCAAGATTTTAAACAGTTCAGCTGGGATACCGTCATCTCCTGCTGCCTTGTTATTAGCAATGCTTCTTAAGGCCCATTCAACCTCACTCTTCAGGATGTCTGGCTCTAGCTCACTGAACACACCGTCAAATCTATCCCCGATATTATTATCCTTCCTATACAGATCTTCTGTATATTCTTGCCACCTTTTCTTGATCTCTTCTGCTTCTGCTTAGGTCCTTGCCATCTTTGTTTTTGATCATACCCATTTTTGCCTGGAATTTACCTCCAATGTTTCTAATTTTCTGGAAGAGGTCTCTTGTCCTTCCTATTCTATTATCTTCTTCCGCTTCCGCGCATTGCTTATTTAAAAATAATTCCTTATCTCTTCTGGCTAAGCTCTGGAATTTTGCATTTAATTGGGCATATTTTCCCCTATCACTGTTGCCTTTTGCTCTCCTTCTTTCTTGGGCTGCTTCCAGTGTCTCAGCAGACAGCCATCTTGCCTTCTTGGTTTTCTTTTTCTTTGGGACATTTTTTGTTGCCGCCTCCTGAACAATGTTGCGAACTTCTGTCCATAGTTCTTCCGGGACCCTATCTACTAAATCTAGTCCCTTAAATCTATTCTTCACCTCCACTGCATGTTCATTAGGAATATTAATGAGCTCATATCTAACTGATC
The DNA here is from genome assembly GCF_057233095.1 of Heloderma suspectum. NCBI lineage: Eukaryota > Metazoa > Chordata > Lepidosauria > Squamata > Helodermatidae > Heloderma > Heloderma suspectum. The sequence continues at coordinate 39,666,429 of NC_139461.1, read as the reverse complement.
TGTGGGTCTTCCCTATTCTCTTTAGTCTGATTCTAAATTGTGCAATAAGGAGTTCGTGATCTGAACTACAATCAGCTCCAGGTCTTGTTTTTACCAACTGCATAGATGTCCACCACCTTTGGCTACAAAGGATGTAGTCAACCTGATTTCGGTGTCGACCGTCTGGGAAGTCCATGTATAAAGTCGTCTCTTAGGTTGTTGGAAGAGAGTGTTTGTTATGCACAGTGAGTTGTCTTGGCAAAATTCTATCAGCCTATGTCCTGCTTCATTTTGTTCTCCCAGACCATGCTTGCCTGTAATTCCAGGTGTTGTTTGACTACCCACCTTAGCCTTCCAGTCTCCTGTAATGAAAATAACATATTTGTTTGGCATACTATCCAGTAGGTGCTGCAGATCCTCATAGAACTGATCTACTTCTGCTTCTTCAGCATCTGTGGTTGGGGCTTATATTTGGATCACTGTGATGTTAAATGGCTTACCCTGAATTCGAATTGAGATCATTCTGTCATTTTTTGCATTGTATCCAAGCACTGCTTTAGCCACTTTATTATTAATTATGAAGGCTATTCCATTTCTTCTGTGGTCCTCTTGTCCACAGTAGTAGATCTGGTGGTCATTTGATGTGAAGTGGCCCATTCCAGTCCATTTCAGTTCACTGACACCCAAAATGTTTATATTTAATCTTGACATCTCCCCAATAACCACATCCAATTTGCCCTGGCTCATAGATCTTACATTCCAGGTTCCTATGGTGTGTTGATCTTTACAACATCGGATTCGTCATTCACCACCAGCACCGTCGGCTGCTAGCTGTCCTTTTGGCTTAGAGCTAGCTGCGTCATCACATCTGGGGCTAGTTGAACTTATCCTCTGTTCCTCCCCAGTAGCATTTTGACCATCTTCCGACCTGGGAGTCCCATCTTCCGATGGTATACTGACATATCTCTGGTTGTACTGATCCATTTAGTTTCCATGGCAAGAATACTGGGGTGGATTGCCGTTTCCTTCCCCAGGGATCGTATTTAGTCTGACCTCTCTGCCATGACCTTCCTGTCTTGGGTGTCCCTTCACGGTTTAGCTCATGACGTCATTGAGGTGCTCAAGCTCCAGCACCATGACAAGGTAATGATCTCCTTTGCTGAAGGTACATAGGCATACTGCCTCTGATATTAGTAGCCATCAATAGCCTTGTCCTCCATGAATTTGTTCAATCCCCTTTTAAAGCCATCCAAATTGGTGGCCATCACTACATCTTGTGGAAGTGAATTCCATATTTTAACTATGCACTGTGTGAAGAAGGATTTCCTTTTATTTGTCCTGAATCTCCCATGAATCAGCTTCATTGGCTGACCCCAGGTTCTAGTATCATGAGGGAGAAAAATGTCTCTCTATCCACTTTCTCCACACCATGCATAATCTTGTACACCTCTATCATGTCTCCCCTTACTCACCTTTTTTTCCCAAGCTAAACAATCCCAGCAGTTGTAGCCTTCCCTCATAGGGGCATTGCTCTAGTTCCCCATTCATATTAGTTGGCCTTTTCTGCACTTTTTCCAACTTTACAATATCTTTTTTTAGGTGCAGTGACCAGAACTGTATACAGTATTCCAAGTGTGGTCACACCATAGATTTGTGTAACAGCAGTATGATATTGGCAGTTTTATTCTCAATTCCTTTCCTAATTATGCCTAACATGAGTTTGCCTTTTTCACAGCAGCCGCACACTGGGTTGACATATTCATCAAGCTATCCACCACAATTTCCATCAGCCCCAACTGCCATAGCCAATGCTGAGGGATGACGGGAATTGTAGTCCAAAACATCTGGAGGGCCACAAGTTGCCCATCTGTGCAGGTGAAAAGAGATGGCAATGGAACTGGGGAAGGAAGAGGCCACAAGAGTCCCCAGATGCATCTTTTATTGCCAAGTAGAAACAATGGCTTTTATTGGTGAAGGGGGGAGGGGGGACACGAAGCCAATTGAAAATGGATATTAAGTCAGAGTTATTCTGAAGTACAGGAGGCTGGAGCTGTTTCAAATGCTATTTTTATACATAGACATTAAGTTCTTATGGGAAACAAAACTTTGAAGGACAGTTATAATTAGGTTATATACTGAGAAACTTATTACCCATTTCCCCGCCCCCTGTTTGCTGCTAAGCTTGATCCCATGAGAACAGGACCTGAGTGGTGTTTTTTTTTTCATCTTGATTCCATTGCGATCTTCACTTTTCCGTACTGAATTCTTCTCAACACGTAACATAAAGTAGGATAACGATAGTGCTGGGGGCACGGCGAAGCACTTCAGTTTCAAAGCTTCGTCAGGAAAAGCAGGAGGGCGAGGGCTGACAGTCTGATAGGAACATCGGTAGCTGCTGGATCAGATTATTTATCCTTTAGCCCAGTATTGTCTACTGAAGTAATCTCATACCTGACACCCTTCAGACATGTTGGACTACATTCCCCATAACCCCCAGCCACTATTATGTCTGGGGATGATGGAGGTTGTAGTCCAACACATTTGGAGGGCGTCAGGTTGGGGAAACCTGGTCTACACTGATTGGCAGCCCCTCCACAGAGTCTAAGGCAGAGGTCTTTCCAATCGCCTGCTATCCGGATTCCTTTAACTGGAGATGGTTTGATCCTGGGAACCTTCTGCACGCAAAGTACATGTCCCATGACTATTTCTCATGGTGATCCTATGCACGTTTTATTTACTTAGAAATCACACCTACCATGTGCAATGGCGCTTACTCCTGAACAAGTGTGAATAGGACTGCAGCCTTACATTTCATTTTGTGCAAAAGTACTGTACAGTGTTATTTTAGCATCTGCTCTCAATAATGCTTCCTACAAAAGACTCGGCACTGATACAGTGCTTCAAACCATCACAACCATCCACTCATTCCTACTGCCCTCTCTGCCCTGAACACCCCCCCCCACCAGAGTGTTTAACAAGAGACTGAAAAAAAGTGAAATGTTTGGATGAAGGTGCCCTGTATTTTCTTTTACCTCCATACGCAGATGGAGAGGGTGGGGGAAGAGGCAGAAACAGCATGGTGAGCTCCCACCATCTGGCCCCCAGTGTTGGCCCTCCCCTCCCCCAATTGCCACCACTAGGATATCTAGGGAAACATCTTTCCCTAAGGAGATGGGGGAAGAAAGAGATTAGGCCTGAACTCAAAAGAAGAGAAGCTGCAGAAGAAAAGAAGGAAAAGAGGAACAGGCCAGCCAAGAACAGGCCAGCCCAGCAGGACAACAGATGCAGTGCAAACCTGAGTTCAACTGATATATTCCCATCCATATGGGCAACTGAGTCAAGCATCACAGTCATGTTTTATTTCCCCCTCCCCCTCCCCATCACTTTTCTTGGACCAGTTTGCAAGATATGACAGCCCATCATGTGTGAATTTACACACAAGGAGCTGTGGTGAGGGCTGTCCACCATTATGAATATGCAAGCCTCAGCTGGGGGTTGCGGTGGCTTGTTGTGTCATGTGAACCCAGCTGGGAGGGGTTATTTGAGGGTTAAACAACCCTCACATAACCGTAAACACACTGTGGGTTCTGTGAGGGTTATGTAACCCTCAAATAACCCCTGCCACCTGGGTTTGCATGACATGGCACAAGCCATGGCAAACCCTGCTTGGGGCTTGCATATTCATAATGGTGGACAGCACATGCTGTGGCACACCAAGGGTTAATTAACCCATGGTGGGCTGTCGTGTAATCTGAACCAGGTCCTTGTGTCTCATGTCTTTTTAGATTGTGAGCCTGAGGGCAGGGACTGTCTGATTCTTGATTCTTGTAAGTGCTCTGGAAGTCTTTAGACTGTAGAGTGGGATATAAGTTTTTTGAATAGATAGATAGATAGATAGATGCCTAATGAGTTTGCTGCAGTACAGGGATGCATACATTAGCTGTCTGGACACACTGCCAACTAAAGTTGTGCATTCACAGACCATCCACATGACAGCTCACTTGGAAGCATGTTGCCATGCATGCTGGGGGAGACAGACAGAACACTGATGCAGGGTGTATGTGTGTGTGGGCAAACTGCCTATAAAAAGCAGCACTGTATACTGAGCTATAACATGGCCAGTCCCAGATGTCGCTGTCTATTAAAAAAGGATCCAGGGGGAATCTGGGAAATTACAGGCTAGTTAGCTTAACGTCTGTTCTGGGTAAATTGGTTGAAAACTTTATTAAAGATAAAATTAGTAAGCATACAGAAGGACAAGCCCTGCTGAAAAAGAATCCGCATGGCTTCTGCAAGATAAGTCCTGTCTCACTAACCTTTTAGAATTCTTTGAGAATGGCAATAAATATGCAGACAGGGGTGATCTGGTAGACATTGTCAAAAATCTTTTGGAAGTCCAAGTAAACAAAGTCCCTCACTAAAGACTCCTGAGCAAACTTAGCAGTCGTGTAATAAGAGCAGAGGTCCTCTTATGGCTCAGTAACTGGTTAAAGAACAGAAAGCAGAGAGTAGGAATAAATGGTAAATTCTCCCAATGGAGAAATAGTGGGGTCCCACAGGGATCTGTATTGGGACCAATGCTTGTCAGCTTGTTCATAAAGGATCTGGAATTAGGAGTGAGCAGTGAAGTGGCCAAGTTTGCTGATGGAATGGGAAACTGGGGGAACAGGTATCAAAATGGTAAATCCTGTTCAATGTAAGCAAGTGTAAAGTGATGCATGTTGAGGCAAAAAATCCCAACTTCAAGTATAACCTGATGGGATCTGGTACTGGAGGTAGCATATAGCCATCAGGACTACTAGCCATTGACAGCCTTTTCCTCAGGAAAGGCCTTGAAAGGCAGTGACAGCTCCAGGTTTTTAAGGACACCCTCAGTGGACCCCTCCCTCAGTGAGTCTACCTTCTCGCCACCATTATCACCACCTGCTCCATGTCCTCCTTGCTACCACTTGCTTGCTTGGCAGGCAGAGAGCCAGTGAGCAAGCAGGTAGTGGCATCTCAGTGAGGAGGAGGAGCAGCTCCAGGGGACTCTTGTCAGTGGGCCCCTGCTGGTGTGTGGGGCCTTGGCAGGGGCCCCACCATGCCTGTCCTTGATGCCAGCTCTGCTGAGAGGCACTGTCTTTTAGATCAATTATTTTACATGTTTTAGGATAGAGCTGCTGCCCCTGAAAGCAGGTTGCCAAGCCTGCTCCAATTAAGCTCCCTGAGGTTAATTGAGTACACATGACAAATGAGTGAAACTACTCTCCATTTTTACACCAATAAGGGTATCGACCCAGGGGTAGAAGGAACATTGTAGCCTCTTTGTTCCCAGTGCAAATTTGGTTAGCATCGAGCTGACAAGAAGGATTTGCCAGTGTCTCTCCCATCAGGGATAATGAAGACAGTGAAGTTAATTCTGCCAGGCTCAGTCTTATATTGCTTAGCCTAAGGAGCCTGCACGGCAAATACACACATCAGAGACTAATCCCCAGGCTATGGTTGCCAGATCAAATTTCAGTAACAAGGGATGCTTTGGAGCTTTGGTCTCTGAAGTAAGAGACAGCTCTTATAGTCAAGAGGAGCATCGGACATGGAACATCCAGTGGGAGATCTGGTGGGAGAGAGAGAGCTCAGTGACGGAGCACGGTGCCTTGCAAACAAGGGGTTCAATCTCCAGCAGAGGTACAGATAAAAGGAAGGACTTCTTCACACAGTGCGTAGTTAAATTATGGAATTCACTTCCACAAGCTGTAGTGATGGCCACCAGTTTGGATGGCTTTACAAGGGGATTGGTCAAATTCATGGAGGAGAAGGCTATCGATGGCTTCTAGTACTGATGGCTATGTGCTACCTACAGTGACAGAGGAAGTATGCCTATAAACACCAGTTGCTGGGGAACATAGGCAGGATGGTGCTGTTGCACTCATGTCCTGCTTGTGGGTTTCCCGTGGGCAGCTGGTTGGCCACTGTGTGAACAGAATGCTGAACTAGATGGAACTTGGTCTGATCCAGCAGGGCTCTCCTTATGTTCTTAACCCATGACCCTCCAGATGTCATTGGATGACAACATTCCCATCATTCCTGACCATTGGCCATTCTGATGGGAGTTGGGGTCCAACAGCATCTGAAGGTGCCCCAGCTCTGAGCTAAACACTCAGGTAGCAGGTGATGAGAAAGACTCCGACCTGAGCCCTTTGAGAGCTGTTTGTTCGACACGTTGTTGTAAATTATATTTACGGCTGTTAATTTGTTATGTTGTGAGATGCTTTGGGCACAAATGTGTGGGAAAGTGGCATACAGATAAACATATGAATTGATGATCATGATGACTGTAGACAGTAGACAGGCAAATAGGACTATCTGACAGAGTATAAGACAGATTCATATGATATATAGCAGAGGTGGGCAGAAGGTGGGCTTGGATCTACTGGTAGATCAATGGATGATATGCAGTGGCACAGCTAGGTAATTTTAGACCCTGGACTTAATGATAAGAACATAAGAGCCCTGCTGGATCAGACCAAGGGTCCATTTCATCCAGCATTCTGTTCATACAATGGTCAACCAGCTGCCCATGGGAAACCTACAAGCAGGACATGAGTGCAACAGCACCGTCCCACCCATGTTCCCCAGCAACTGGTGTACATAGGCATATTGCCTCTGGTACTGGAGGTAGCATAGAGCCATCAGGACTTGTAGCTATTGATAGCCTTCTCCTCCAGGAATTTGTCTAACCCCCTTTTAAAGCCATCCAAACTGGTGGCTATCACTCTGCCTTATAGCAGCAAATTCCATAGTTAAGGGTGCAATCCTATGGCCAGTAGTCAGTGGCTAGATGGCCATAGGATTGGTCAGTTCCTGGGAAACGACCTCAGAGCCCACACTCCAAGGTCGGTTCCCTGAGAACCGACCTCCACCCACTCCTGTGCTGCCTTGTAGACAGCACGGATCAGCCCTGCGCTCCATGCATGTAAGAGCAGCACGGGGCGGGGAAAACCGGGTGTTCATGGGAGCGGGCTGGGGAGGTCGGAAATGCTGGTACAAACTTCCTATGTGTCATCCAGGTGCCGCTTCCCACGCTCCAAGGTCCCATGGCTAGACAGACGAAATTGGTTGTCTAGCTGCGAAAGTAGGGCCGGGGGAGCGAGGAAGAGATCCGCTCCTCACCACTCCTCCCACCCTTCACTGGATAGGTGGTCGCCCTCGGGGTTGAAGGCAACCGTCGATCTGCAAAGGGTTGCTCCCTCCATGATCTTACGGGTTCACCATTGGATAGCCATGTTGTATTACTTCAGCTGTGAAGCACACAGCTAACATTTCTCTTCGCTTCCACCATTCCAGGCTTTACAACTGCCTCTACATTCCTGATATGTTAGAACAAAAATAAAACAGATGGACAACTTAATTTATGCCCCCCCTCCCAATACTTAGAGCATGTGCAAGTCTAAATGTTAAACTCACTTAAATCAGAGCACCATTATGACTACAGGAATAAAATGGAGCTTCTTTCTGCTGCTCTGATGCCCTCATCACCTGCAACTCTGTGTGGTCATTTGCCCCCCTCCCCAGGCTGTGGGGCTCTGAAATTTGCCCCCAAATTCCAGCCCTAACTGTGCCACTCTACAGTCAATCAGCAAGGATTTTTGACTCCCGATGTTTAGCCACAGCACAACAAAATGACCCCCCCCCCATTATACTACTGAAAGGTAGAAAGCTTAAGGAAACCAGGACTGGGTTTTTGCCTCGAAGACCGGGAGCTCCTTTTGATGGGATTATTTTGTAATGATGCCTCCTGTTAGAAAGGCGATTAGCAGAGAAAAAACAAAAAGGCAAAAAGGGATGAGCGTTTACCGGTCCCACAGGCACACAGGCTATCCTAGAACAATAAAGGAGACCACACCCTTCCTCAGTGAAGGCAAGAAATCAGTTTTACTCACAAATATTCTTGCACATACAATGCAGGTACAGTGTACAGCTTCGAAAGAGTTTGTTCAGTCCATTTTGTCATCCATTACACTGGCAGGAGTGAGAGTAAACACGTGTGTGCTCCCAGCAATGGTGGAAGTCAGTGAGAGAGATGGGTGGGGGAAGGAAGGGGAGGAGCAAAAGGAAGAAATCACAGGAAACCACACTGTAGGCTATAGAGATCCAAGGGATAACTGTGGTCAAAATTCCCATGAACTAACTGCAACATTGCCTCCTTCTAGTAACTTGCAGACGAGGTTGCAATATTCCCAACACCTTTGAGCTCTGGCACTCAAAACAAATTGCTGGGCTCAGAATTCTTTGATATTCAATGTATGTTTTTTGCACCAGGTTCTGATTAGTACATCTTGGGGTTCTAGTAAAAAACGAAGTAGATCCTGCAAGCCTGAAGTCTGCTCCATCCCAGTCTATAAGGCCAAGGTCTTTTGAAACAAGGGACATCTGGCAACCCTAAATCAGCGTAATCCTGTGCACTGGATTAGAGATTGGCTGAGGAGGACTGCGGGGATTTAAGCTGAAAGTGGGGAAAGGTTCTGCATTCCTCACCCACACACCACATTTGTAGAAATTGACCCTACCTCTTCTTTCTAAGTGACTGGAACAGATGTATGTTTAAACACAGAACTGTTGCTGTCAAATTAAGTTAAACCCCACAGGTTATACAATCCTGGATTTTAGTCCTCTTATTAAGAACCAGTATGTGGTATAGCATACTTACTCAACCTGATACACTCCAGATGTGTTGGACTACAGTTCCCAGCTTTCCTGACCATTGGCCATTCTAGCTGGGGGATGCTGGGAGTTGTAGTCCAACACATCTGGAGGACACCAGGTTCAGGACGTCTGAATTAAAGTGACAGACTAGGGCGGGGGAGATTCTAGTTCAAGTCTTGACTCTGTTACAAAGCTTGCTACCCTGCAACCTAACCTACCTCACAGGGTTGTTGTGAAGATACGATGGCTGGGGAAGGAATTATATTCATTGCCCTGGGCTCTTTGGAGGAGAGACATGATAAAAATGTGATTACTGCAATGTGTTGTACATGGGGCTACCTTTGAAGATGGTTCAGAAATGTCAGTTAGTGCAAAATAGAGCTGCTAGGTTACTAGCTGGGTCTGGCTGATTCAACGATGTGATGCCAGTGCTTTGTCAGCTGCACTGGCTTCCAGTCCATTTCCGAACCCAATTCAAAGTCTTGGTGTTGGTCTTTAAAGCCCGAAACAGCTTGGGACTAGAGGCATGTCTCCTCCTGCAGGTATCTGCTCAGAGTCTTAGGTCATCTTCAGAGGCCCTCTTCCGGGTATTGCTGGCAAAGGAAGCTAGGTGGGTGGCTACAAGGGAGAGGGCCTTCTCAGTGCTGGCACCCCACTTATGGAATAAACTCCCCAAAGAGGTTTGCCTGGCATCTATATTGATGTCTTTTTGGCACCAGGCAAAGACCTCCCCCGACCTCAAGCATTTTAGGAGTCCTAGTTCTAGGTTATTATGGCTGTTTTATTGATTCCTGTGCTATTTGTTGTTCATTATATTGTATTTTATTCTTTTAAATATTTGTATTGTATTTTATATTTTTTACTTTTTAAAAATGGCATTTATATTTTTGTAACTAGTCGTAATCCACACAGAGAACATGAGTTATTGAGAGGATTAGAAATATCCTGAATAAATACTAAATAAATACTAAATAAAAATGTGATGTGTGAAAAATTAGTCCGAGTTGCCTGGACACTAACTGAAAGTTCTGTCAACCTGCAAGGGATCAAAATGGAAGAACTTTTCTCTGATCTGGGTGGTAGTTGCTAAGAAAACATTCAGACATACTTCAGGTTTTTCATGTTCTTCCATTCTTAGGATAGCATCCAATGTTAGTCCAATGTAAAGTAGATCCATTGAAATGAATAACAGTGAGTTATGACTAACTTAAGTCCCATTCATTTCAGTGGGTCTACTCTTTGTTGTTGTTCAGTCGTTCAGTCGTGTCCGACTCTTCATGACCCCATGGACCATAGCACGCCAGGCCTTCCTGTCCTCCGCTTTCTCCCGGAGTGTGCTCAAGTTCATATTCATTGCATCAGTGATGCTATCTAGCCATCTCATTCTCCGCCATCCCCTTCTCCTTTTGCCTTCAATCTTTCCCAGCATCAGGGTCTTTTCCAGGGAGTTTTCTCTTCGCATTAGGTGTCCAAAATATTTGAGCTTCAGTTTCAGTATCCGTCCTTCCAATGAGCAGTTAGGGTTGATTTCCTTTAGGGTTGACTGATTTGACCTCCTTGCAGTCCAGGGGACTCGTAAGAGTCTTCTCCAGCACCACAGTTCGAGGGCATCAATTCTTCGGTGCTCAGCCTTCCATATAGTCCAGCTCTCACAGCCATACATTACTACTGGGAAAACCATAGCTTTGATTGTACGAATCTTTGTCGGCAAGGTGATGTCTCTGCTTCTTACTATGCTGCCATAGCTTTCCTCCCAAGAAGCAAGTGTCTTTTAATTTCATGGTTACTGTCACCGTCTGCGGTGATCTTGGAGTCCAAGAAAATAAAATCTGTCACTGCTTCCATTTCTTCCCCTTCTATATGCCAGGAAGTGATGGGGCCAGATGCCATGATCTTCGTTTTTTTAATGTTGAGTTTCAAACCAGCTTTTGCACTCTCCACTTTCACCCTCAACAAGAGGCTCTTGAGTTCCTCTTCGCTTTCTGCCATTAGGGTGGTATCGTCTGCGTATCTGAGGTTGTTGATAATTCTCCCGGCAATCTAAATTCCGACCTGTGATTCATCCAACCCGGCGTTCCTCATCATGTACTCTGCATATAAGTTAAATAAGCAGGGCAACAATATGCAGCCTTGTCGTACTCCTTTCCCAATTTTGAACCAATTGGTTGTTCCATATCTGGTTCTTACTGTTGCTTCTTGACCCTCGTACAGGTTTCTCAGGAGACAGGTAAGGTAGTCTGGTATTCCCATCTCTTGAAGAATTTGCCAGAGTTTATTGTGATCCACACAATCAAAGGCTTTAGCGTAGTCAATGAAGTGGAAATAGATGTTTTTCTGGAATTCTCTTGCTTTCTCCATGATCCAGCGAATGTTGGCGATTTGATCTCTAGTTCCTCTGCCTCTTCGAAACCCAGCTTGTACTTCCAGTAGTTCTCGGTTCACATACTGCTGAAGCTTAGCTTGTAGGATTTTGAGCATAACCTTGCTGGCATGTGAAATGAGTGCAATTGTATGGTAGTTTGAACACTCTTTGACATTGCCCTTCTTTGGAATTGGAATGTAAACTGACCTTTTCCAGTCTTGTGGCCACTGTTGAGTGTTCCAAATGTGTTGGCATATTGAGTGCAGCACTTTAACAGCATCATCTTTTAGGATTTCAAGTAGGTCAGCTGGAATACTGTCACCTCCACTAGCTTTGTTGTTAGTAATGCTTCCTAAGGCCCACTTGACTTCACTCTCCAGAATGTCCGGCTCAAGTTCAGTGACCGCACTATCATGGCTATCAGGGACATTCAGATCTTTCCTGTATAGTTCTTCTGTGTATTCTTGCCACCTCTTCTTAATCTCATCTGCTTCTGTTAGGTCCCTGCCTTCTTTGTCCTTTATCATGCCCGTATTTGCACAAAATGTTCCCTTGAGATCTCCGATTGTCTTGAAAAGATCTCTAGTCTTTCCCATTCTATTGTTTTCCTCGATTTCTTTGCATTGTTCATTTAAGAAGGCCTTCTTGTCTCTCCTTGCTATTCTCTGGAACTCTGCATTCAGTGGGATGTATCTTCCCCTTTCTCCCTTGCTTTTCGCTTCCCTTCTTTCCTCAGCTACTTGTAAAGCCTCATCAGACAGCCACTTTGCTTTCTTGTATTTCTTTTTCTTTGGGATGGATTGAGTTGCTGCCTCCTGAACAATGTTATGGACCTCCGTCCATAGTTCCTCAGGCATTCTGTCTATCAGGTCTAATCCCTGAAATCTATTCCTCACCTCCACTGTATATTCATCAGGGATATGATTTAGGTCATACCTGAATGGTTTAGTGGTTTTCCATACTTTCTTCAATTTAAGCCGAAATTTTGCAAGAAGCAGCTCATGATCTGAGGCACAGTGAGCTCCAGGTCTTGTTTTTACTGACTGTATAGAGCTTCTCCATCTTTGGCTGCAAAGGACATAATCAATCTGATTTCGATATTGACCATCTGGTGATGTCCATATCTAGAGTCGCCTCTTGTGCTGTTGGAAAAGAGTGTTTGCTATGATCAGCGTGTTCTCTTGGCAAAACTCTATTAGCCTTTGTCCTGCTTCATTTTGTACACCAAGGCCATGCTTGCCTGTTATCCTGGTTATTTCTTGACTTCCTGCTTTAGCATTCCAATCCCCTATGATGAAGAGGACATCTTTTTTTGGTGTTAGTTGTAGAAGGTGTTGTAGGTCTTCATAGAACCGATCAACTTCAGCTTCTTCGGCCTCAGTGGTTGGGGCATAGACTTGAATTACTGTGATGTTGAATGGTTTGCCTTGGATTCGTACTGAGATCATTCTATCATTTTTGAGAATGTACCCCACCCTTTTGTTGACTATGAGTGCTACTCCATTTCTTCTAAGGGATTCTTGCCCAGAGTAGTAGATATGATGGTCACCTGAATTAAATTCACCCATGCTTGTCCATTTTAGTTTGCTGATTCCCAAGATGTCGATGTTCAATCTTGCCATCTCATGTTTGACCACCCCCAGCTTACCTTGATTCATTGATCTTACATACCAGGTTCCTAAACCATATTGTTCTTTACAGCATCGGACTTTCTTTTCACCACCAGACACATCCAAAGCTGAGTGCCCTTTTGGCTTTGGCCCAGCCATTTCACTCTTTCTGGAGCTACTTGGAAATTCCCTCTGCTGTTCCCCAGTAGAATATTGGACACCTTCTGACCTGAGGGGGTAATCTTCCGGCGTCATATCTTTTAGCCCTATGATACATTCCATGGGGTTTTCTTGGCAAGAATACTGGATTGGGTTGCCATTTCTTTCTCCAGTGGACCACATTTTGTCAGAACTCTCTGCCATGACCTGTCCGTCTTGGGTAGCCCTGCACGGCGTAGCTTATGGCTTCACTGAGTTACGCAAGCCCCTTCGCCACAATAAGGCAGTGATCCATGAAGGGGGGGTCTACTCTATGTAGCACTAAATTGGATACTACCCTTAAGGTGCAACTCTATACCCACTTACCTGGAAGTAAATCCCATTGATCTCAGTGGGGCTGACTTTTGAGTAGTCACGCATAGAATTGTGGCATAAGCAAAAGATGTCATTTATTTATTCATGGCTTTGGTACACCACCCTGTACCATAAGGTTCTTTGTTCGGTTTGCAATAAACATAGAAGCAATTTAGATACAAAATATAACAGAAAAGCATAAAATACAAAGCAATAAAAAGTAGAACAAGAGCAAAGGTGAGCAAGGTGTGTGTGTATTGCTTGTATTATGTAAGTGTATGTATTGCCTGTTACTGTTATTTGTTTGTGGTGTGGTGTGGTGTGGTGTGTATATGTGTGGTCTGTGGTTTGTTTAGTTTGGTATGATGTATGTTTTGCCTGGGGTTTTGTATGTGTCTCTGTGTGTGGTGTGTGCTGTTTGAGGGGGGTTTGAGTGGGGGATTAGGGTTAGAGTTTTGCCTGGGTTGTTGTGTGTTTTGCCTGGGTGTTTTGGGATTGGGGGGGGCGTGGATGTATGGTGTGTGTTTTTGCCCCTGTGTATGTGTTTCTCTGAGCATCATCAGGTTGCCGCCTGTGAAAAGGGAGCCCACTGACCCAAAAGGGTTGGGGACCCCTGATCTAGGCAATGCAGCTTTTACAGTTCATTACACAGGGATTTAAGGAAAAGCTAATGTATGCTTCATGCATAGAAAGGTTTTGTCCTGTTAAGACAACTGGAAAATGCCAGGACATGTAGTTTAGGGATCACAACCATATAAACATTAACAGTGCAATCCTATTCATGTTTATTCAGAAGTCCCATTGAGTTCAGTGGGACTCACTCCCAGGTAAGAAGGGTGGCCATGTGTCCTATTTCACAGAGGACAGTCCTCGATTTGAAGGGTTGTTGGAGGACAGTTCTCTGTTTCAAGGCATCCTCTGTTTGAAGGGCTGTTCAGTCCAAGTCCAGTTTAAGGAGAAAGAAGCATAAGAAGCCAGGGAGTGCAGGGGCCTTGGAGGTGCCCATCAGCCGCTGGCACCTGGACAGCAGACTGAGCAGGTAGGCACACAGGTGACCTGGTCCCAGTTTTTCCCATTATGGTGAGAGATGTTGTATTTCTATTTAAGTTATAGTAATTCTTTCTTAATCTGCATCTGTACACATCAGTCAGGATTACATTTTATGCAAATTGATTGCATTTTTTGTCCCCTCTTCTGGTGATTTGTGTCCTCTTTTTGGGGATGTGTAGGTGGCCATCCTACATTAGTGAGTGTAGGACTGCAGCCTTCAATAGCCACTTTGCATTGCTCCCTGTTGCTTACTGCAGAGCTCTGGTCAGGTGGCCAGATTCTTTGAAACAGGGATCTTGAGTCACTTGTGTTTATTCTATAGAGCTGAAAACTCCTGAAATAAGGGAAACTTCATATCCTCTTAGGGTACAACCCTATGCATGTTTAAAAGTCCTACAACTCGCAGCATCCCCCAGCCAATGCTGACAGTTGTAGGACTTGTTTCCTGTCTAAACATGCATAGGATTGCACCCTTAAATGCTCACATTCCTTTCCGCTAAAGTAAGGCCCAGAGTGCAACCCCACTCCCAACACTTAGCGAATGTCTTCTCCCTTTGCTTACCCGGAATGCCTCTATTCCTCATGCCTGTTTACATTCGCCAGCCAATTAGCTCTTTGTTTCGGAGATCTAGCGCGTTTGCCTCTTTTCCAATTACAGTGATGTCAGGAAATCTAATCAATTGGTGATTGATTTGAGGCAGAGGCAGCTGAGCTTTGCCTTCGGTTCAGCGGATTTAGTACTAGCAGAAGGTGACTAGCAATCGTTGGGATGGTCTAAATGTCTGCCAGTATGATTTCCGAACTGCAGAGGGTCAGGCTTGTGGGCATCCAGCACCAATGCAAGGATACAACAACTCCCATAGCCTCCAGTGGTTCACACAGTGGACAATACTGCTGTTCTCACCGCAAATGTCCCCACCCAACACCCCCAGTTGCATAGTGCTGGAATCTGTTTTCTGCCTGCTGTATGTTAAATGGACTGAAACAGTTTACTTATTAATCGTGTTGTAATGGAATGTTAATAAAAATCTCACAATGGTTATGGAAGAGCTGCAACTCTGTTGTACAGTCAGCAGCATTGACCAGCTGTATAGGCAGCTGTGGGAGTGGTAATGGCAGGAAGGTGACCACGTGATCTGCTTTACAGCAGTGGTGTAGGTGAATCAGGGCGCGCAGGGATGCAATGCCAGCACTTTTTGATGAGCAGGGACACTAATGACATCTGCCACCCTACCCCACAGAATCCCCTCTTTCCTCTGAGCTTAGCTGCAATCCTGATAGTAGCTGAGGGAAGAGAATGGATTTTAACAGCAATCATATCTAGTTGTGAGCTATCCCTATTGTAGTGCAAAGTATTCTGGGGTGGTCTGGTCTTGCATGGGCAATTAAGAACCAATAGCTCTTTAAAGACTTGAAGTCCTGGTAGAGATGGAACCTGCTAGAATTGGTTTGTTGGTATGGATCAACACAGCTGCCGGCATTGTTGGCCTCTCCTCGGGGATATGCCTATAGGTACCAGTACATCACTGCTTTACAGCGGACAGTCCTTTGTTTGGAGGAGTGTCAGATCCAAGACCAGCTAAAGAGAAAGAACGGTACAAGAAGGGAAAGCAGGGCACTACTGTGCTTCATTAGCCATTGACTCTGATGGCACTGCAGTCCGCAGAGTCTGACGACAGCAGTACAACCTCCTTGGGCCAGAGAGCTGTTGGCAAATCTCTTGCAGTGGAGCTTCTGGGGCAGCGGGGATGTGTGTGGTACCAATTCTGGGAACAAGTCCCATTCCCATCCTGCCTCCTCCCTTTAAGATGGGACGTTGGACCCTGGGCTCATGACACCTGCATGGTAAACCTGGGCTACACAGGAGTTACAGGGACAGGGGTGGGAGACATATAGCAAAGCAAGGTGGCCACTTATCCATTGCCAAAAAAGAAGAAATCCATCACCAAAAAGAGGATAAAAGGGGGGTGCCAATTTGCATAATATTTGCATATGCTAATTTGCTTGTGCAGATGCAAAAATACTTTGTATAATTTGGATACAAATATAATACATTTCACCAGAGTGGGGAAGACCGTGAGCAGGTCTGCTGCCCAGGTGCTCACTCTTGATGGGCCACTTCAAGGGCCCTGCTCTCCCTCCTTGTGGTTCTTCAACTTTAAACCAGACTCAGAGAGGGCAACCCATCAATTAGAGGATGCCTTCAAACAGAGAAGTCTCCTCTGCCAGCTCTTCAAATAGAGGACTGCCCTCTGTGACATAGGACACCTGGCTACCCTAGCCAGAGCCGGAATCCATGTGCTCTAATGCTCATTGTTTGCCAGGGACAGCCCTTATTTTCTGGCCTCTGTCCCTCTTCAATTGCTGTCAATATGTTGCCTTCTGTGTAAATACTGAGTCTCTGAAAAATGTCTCGATCTCGGAAGCTTTAAGTACAGATGCGTCTCGACTTTGATGCACATGTATGCACATGTCAATGCACACAAATGAATACAAAATGCTAAGGCACCAGGAGTAGGCAACCTGGTGACCTCCGGATGTTTTCCGACTACAACTCCCATAAGTCCCAGCCAGCATGGCCAATAGACAAGGATGTGGGAGTTGTAGTCCAGAACATCTGGAGGGTACCAGGTTGCCTATCCTGAAATCTAGGGTGGTCACTTATATAACACAAAAAAGAGGATGAAAGAGGATGGAGATTTGTATAAAATTGGCATGCGCCCTTTTATGTGTCTAGATATGCATTTAGAAGTCGTTACTGTAATTTATTTCCCAGTAGTAATGTATGGCTGTGAGAGCTGGACTATAAGGAAGGCTGAGCGCCGAAGAATTGATGTTTTCGAACTGTGGTGCTGGAGAAGACTCTTACGAGTTCCCTGGACTGCAAGGAGGTCAAATCAGTCCATCCTAAAGGAAATCAACCCTGAGTGCTCATTGGAAGGACAGATACTGAAGCTGAAGCTCCAATATTTTGGCCACCTAATGCGAAGAGAAAACTCCCTGGAAAAGACCCTGATGCTGGGAAAGACTGAAGGCAAAAGGAGAAGGGGACGGCAGAGGATGAGATGGCTAGATAGCATCACGGATGCAATGAATATGAACTTGAGCACGCTCCGGGAGAGAGCGCAGGACAGGAAGGCCTGGCGTGCTATGGTCCATGGGGTCACGAAGAGTCGGACACGACTGAACGACTGAACAACAACAACAACAACTGTAATTTAAATACAAGGCATCTCGGCCCAGTGGGGAAGACTGTGAGCTGGTGACCTGTGTGCTTGCTTAGTCTGCTGACCAGGTGCCAACTGTAGATGGGCAGCTTCCAGGCCCCTGCTGCTCTCCCACCTTAAAGTTCTTTAAACTGGGCTTAGACGGGACAAGCCTTCACACAGAGGAAGCCTGCAGAAAGAAACCTGTCTTCTGTAAAGTAGGACACAAGACATAGTGATGGTCATCAATCTGGATGGCTTGAAAAGGGGCTTAGAGAAATTCCTGGAGGAGAAGGCTACCCATGGCTACTGGGCCTGATGTCTGTATGCTACCTCCAGTACCAGAGGCGGTGAGCCTATGTAGACCAGTTGCCGGGAAACCTGGGCGGGAGGGTGCTGCTGCACTCATGTCTTGCTTGTGGGTCTCCCGTTGGCAGCTGCTTGTGAACAGAACCAGCCGCCAACGACGTGTGAACAGAATGCTGGACTATGTGGACCCTTGGTCTGATCCAGCAGGACTCTTATGTTCTTACACACGACCACCCTAATAAAAGTGATGTTTGATTCCGTTGCTGCAGTACTTGGGGAAGCCCTTGTGGTCAATGGAGGGGCATTTACAGAGCCAAGAGAGAGCACACCCTCCTTTAGCCTGGGTTGCCTGAATGGACACTGCAGGAGCATCTATAGATTGATTTCCATCATGATTTCTACTGCCAAGAAAAGGGCCATTTAAAACCATTTTTCAAAATCACGTTTTCAGCTCATTCGTCTATTTCTTGAGCAGGCATGCATACTAAGTGGTTGCTATAACAATTAAAACATATCCATTTGCAATTCTGAAGAGCCCTTCTTGTGCAGCCCACATGCCTTTGCATGGCACAGTGTGTATATACTTACAGGAGATGTTGTGGAATTAAGTATTTTTATTTGTCTCTCCTCTCTGTACAGGAAAGGACTCTAAGCAAGATTGCATAGGGCCAAACTAAATGCAGCAGTGGTTGACCCATTTACGCAAGCCCAGCTCTGCCCCAATCACTTAGAAAGTGGGGTGGCGTGGGGATAGGGGTCCGACAATTGGAGCAGAAGGGCGGTGCTACTGCTCTAGGACTCCCTCTCCCTTGTAACATCTGTGCAGCCTTCCTCAACCTGGTGTCTTCCACCAAGCCTTACACTGAAGCCTAACTTGTTGCCTGTCAGATGTTTTGGACTACAACTTCCCACATCCCTGGCTTTGGCTATGCTGGCTGGGAATGATGGGGGCTGTAGTCCAAAACATCTGTAGCTTGGGGGAGGCTGATCTAGTGGATCACAGTGTGTGACACAGTGATGCAGTGGAACCAGGGCTCCCAGGGACGCTTTTTTATTAGCAGGGATGCTGACATCATTGGCTGCCCCCTCGTGAATTCCCTGTTCCCCCTGAGCTTAGCAGCAATCCTCATAGCAGCTGGAGGGAAATGAACTTTCCCACCAACAATGTATTGTTCCTTGTTGTAATGTAAAGTGTTTTGGAGTGGCCTGGTCTTGAATGGGCAATTAAGGCCCATTAGCTTTACAAAAGACCTGCTCCTAGCAGATGAAAACTCCTAGAACTGGTTTATTGATATGGAACAACACAGTTGCCTGCCGTTTTGGACTCTCCTTGGGGATGTGGCTATGGGGACTATGATGGCGAGTGCCTGTGCTTCAGAATGTACCACTGCAGACTTCACAGTTGTGTGCTGTGCTGTGGAGTGGGCATGATGCGACATCTTCACTCTGTGAGCTGCCCGCCCGCCAGCTAGTGATGTGAGGCAGAGGCAGGTCAATGTGCAGTGCAATGAGATCGTGCCACATATTGTGTTCAACGAGGTAGGCTGCTGAATGATTCAGTCCTGTTTACTTAGGCATGCAGAAGCCTTGTACTGCTCACTTCCGAGCAGGCTCAAACTGGGCAATAATCCCATTGTGGCCCTGCCCATTCTGCCTCTGGTGCCACCCACATATGGAATATGCCCCCCACCCCCAAGACCTTTCCCGGATTGGAATTCGACCCTCTGAGTGAAAAAGGTTCCCCACCCCTGACTTAGGGGTAGGTCACCTGGTGCCCTCCAGTTATCTTGAACTATGGCTCTCATCAGCGCCAGCCAGCTTGGCCAACGGTTAGGGATTATGGGAGCTGTAGTCCAAAACATCTGAAGGGAACCAGATTGCCTACCCCTGAACAAGACATTGCAAGTGGGGCGGGGCAGCTCTGTGTCTCTCGCACTCTCCAGTTAGACATTCTCCCCACAGCAGTGCCTCACTTCTGATGGCAGAGCAGAACAAGGAAATAGCCGCCAAAGGGAATCTCGGTGGTGTCCTTCTTTTCCCTCTGCTGTTACTAGAAGCCAGGTGCTGCCGGAGGGTGTAGCGCTGGGAGGGCTGAAGGAAGGGGGTGGGGGCTCTCTGCAGACCCCTGCATGATTTATTCTGACAGCTGCTACTACAGTCACCCAGACATCTCTGAAGATGTGGTGCTTGCTTCACAGGCTGCTGTGTGAACCAGGCCTCACGTCCCCTGCATGGCAGAAAGCTTCTGGTTCATGCTGTAATTCAGCCTTCCCCAGCCCGGTGCCCTCCAGATGCGCAACTCCCATAGTTCCCAGCCAGCATAGCCATTGGCTGTGGAGCTAGAGAATATTTCGGTATGGCGCCTGGTGCAGCAGCCACCAGAGTTTGCTGGCAGTGGCATCTCTGACAAACACAGGCTCTGAGCATCCTAAGCCCGCAGGGGCTTGTTCTCCACCTCTGATTTACCTGTTTCCTCATGACTCCAGAATTCTGAGTTTTTGCCATCAAAATGCTTAATAGCCAAGCTGTCTGACATCACAGTGTTTGTGAAGACAATGCAGCAATCCGCTCTTTCTAGGGTTCTGCTACGTCAGCATGCCATTTATCACAGGCGAAAACAGAGCTCCAGATTCAGAGTTGGCAGATACATTCACCCTTCTGTTCGCTTTAGAATCACGGCCTTTTCTCCAGTAACTCCCAGGATACCCAGTAAAATGCATCTCAGGTTTTCATCCCACCCCCTGCCACTGCCACCTAAGTAGAACTGCAGCAGAGAGGTAGATAGCGTTGCTTTGAGATTGAGCCAGTTTTCAGCTTTATTCAGTTTACAGTTTTCAACTATAAGTCGTCCTTATACACTCAGGTAAATAGGAAGACTCAAAGAAACATGGGATGCTTGCTCCTGCTGCTGGGAATGGCAGTGAAGGCTGAAGTCAGGTGTATTCATGCAAACATAGGGAAGGCACACGGTGTGTGGAGAAGAAGAGAGAGAGTGGGTGATTGCCCTCTTGCCGATTATTATATACTTCTCCCTTTAAGGCAGGTGTAGGCAACCTTTTTGGGCCATGAGCACATTTGGCAATTTGAGCAACTGTCCTGGGCACTACCACAAAATGGCTGCCATGGGAGGCATGGCAAAAGACAAGATTCCTGCCCAAAAGATAGAGTACAAGGCAGAGGTGGGGTCTGAGCCCAACATACTAAAGTCTTTGAACCCACAGATTTCAGCACCAGCAGAAGCCTATTTCACAGCAATTTGAGCTGCAAGTGAGAGGGGTAGGGCACCTTGGTGGGTGTCAAGAAAGGTATCTGGGGGCCCATTGCTTACCCCTGTTTTAGGCAACTTGTGGCCCTCCAGATGTTTTGGCCCTCAACTCCCATCAGCCGTCTCCAGCATAGCCAATGGTGAGGTATGATGGGAGTTGCAGGCCAAAACATCCAGAGGACCACAAGTTGTCCAGCCCTGCTTGAGGTATAAGGCAGGGGTAGGCCACGTGGTGCCTAGATGTTTTGGACTACAGCTGCCGTAATACCAGTCCATCCTGTTTGGGACTTATGGGATTTGTAGTCCAAACCATCTGGAGGGCACCATGTTGTCTACCCTTGATATAAGGGGTGTTCCAGATTTTCCTTGGTTCCTTGGCACATAAGTGCATATTTGTTATGGGCATCTGCTCCCACTACATTTCTACATGTTCATAGGATGACTTCAGAGCCAGAGAGGCAGACAAAGTTTGTGTAACCACTTTGCTACTGTCGATGTGGAGAGTTGTTAATATCCTTCCAGTTGTGCGCTACAGTGCTGAACTGGGAGTACAACTCTGAACCCATCGCCTTTCAAATGTTTTGGACTGCAACTCCCAACATCTCTGACCATTGGCCTGGCTGATGGGAGTTGTAGTCCAAAACAGGAAGATTGTGAGCACTATTTCATCAATGCATATTCAGGCCCACTGAGAGAAATTCTGCATTCTGCTCCAGCCTGAAAGAGGCTGATCTGGATCAGGAATTATGCAACAGGTGACATTTATTCATTTTGCATTTTGATACAAACTTACCTAATTTTGCACTTTCAAACCAGTATACAAGCAGAAATTCAATTATCTTTCAAAATTTGTACTACTCCAAATTTTGCAAAGGCATTGCCCAGTTTTAAAAATGCATACAAAAATGCATGTAACTGGGAAAATAATATTCAAAATGGCATTTTCTTAGGAAAATTGCCTGTAAAAATTTGTATATTTGGCAAAAATGCATACAGAAATGCACGTGTACATTATGAATTTTCATGCAAATTCATAAAAAAAATAAAATTCTCATAGTTCAGGATGAACCAAATTTGAGCCTGGAAAAATTCTCAAAATTCGAGATGAACTGAATTTAAGATTGGGAAAATGAGAAACTGACAGTGACAGATTTGGCCATGCCTAGACTGGCCTGACCTTCAAATAGACGATGCCTTCAAAGAGAGGACTGCCCTCTGTCAAGTGGGACACATGGCCAACCTATTTATGCCTTCTGCCCCAGGTATCCTGCTATAGGCATTTGCTGTTTGAGAATGGAGGTTAAGTCGTAATTACCATGAAAATATAAGAAGATGCCTTCAAAGAGAGGACTGCCCTCTGTCTAGTGGGACACATGGCCAACCTATTTATGCCCTTCTGCCCCAGGTATCCTGCAATAGGCATTTGCAGTTTGAGAACGGAGGTTAAATCGTAATTACCATGAAAATATAAGAAGGAGCTTGCACTGGGCTGCAGGCGTCACCTTTATCTGAGAACACATTAGGCCTGAATACCCTCTCTTGCAACATCTCCTGTCTTCCAAAGTCCATGTGGAGTCAGCCACCTTGTATGCACCAGAGAAAGGACGACCATTCACATGCCTTCTGTTGGAAAGGCCACAGTAAGTCAGTGCAACCGCGATGTAAGGAGTGCAGAATCCATGACAATTCCTGCAGATCGTTCAGCAATTATACAGTTGGTGTGGGGGAGGCATCAAATCATTAACATGGAAGAAAGTGAGTTTAGCTGCAAATTGGTTTCAGAATCTCGTCTGTTGTGCCTGTGACCCTTGGCTCCTTCTTCAGTATGCACCACCCGTCAGCTGCATGGGTCTGAATTTCAGGACCTTTCCTCTTATTGCCTGAGACTAATCTGGAAAGATCCTAGAATCCAATAAAGCATAATAGAGCTTGATAGCTTATAAATCACCTTTTCATACTGAAGTAATTTCATAGCAGTTGCAGGGATGAAGAAGAGATTGTGAGGGCAGAGGCCCTAGAGGCATATGCAGTCTGGCAGGGGCGGCTGTATCCCTCCTCCTCTTCCTCCTCCATGTGGTTCTCTTTGGTGCCAATTTCTTTGTTAACCCCTGGACTGTTGGGTGGCTGGTTATAACTTGGCCATCATTCAGGGCCAATGTGGCAGTGGTAGTAGACCTATCTATTGAAATCCCAGTCTGCCTCACTCGCATATGAAATGTGTGTGTGCATGTGTGTGTGTCTGATGTTCAGTGCAAAGGGAATGCATGGAGAGGGAATAGTTAACCCTACCCTCCCTGCACAGTGCAACCCCCCTGAAACCCCCCCCCCAGTGGCACTTAGACTTTTAAAAAAGCCTCCTATGGGCTGCAATAGGAGGCTTTTTTTCCAAGCTTAATTGCTGCATGGGGGGCATGTACGGGTGTGTGTGTGTATGAATGGGCATTGGGGTCATGTGCATGTGAGATAGTGATGCTGTTTAACTTCATAATTAGTTAGCTTGTTGGTTGAAACTTGTCTGTTCGTAATGCTCAGCTTTGTAGCAAGCCTAGATCGATGTAATACAAATTTGCTATTGAGTTCAGAAGTGATTGCGAGCATCAGAATATGCACAGTAAAGTAGTACACAATTCCCCCCCCCCATTTTCAGTTGCTCTACCACCTAGTTGTTGTTCAGTCATTAAGTCATGTCCAACCCTTCGTGACCCCATGGACCATAGCACGCCAGGCCTTCCTGTCCTCCGCTCTCTCCCGGAGTGTGCTCAAGTTCATATTCATTGCATCGGTGATGCTATCTAGCCATCTCATCCTCTGCCGTCCCCTTCTCCTTTTGCCTTCAATCTTTCCCAGGGTCTTTTCCAGGGAGTTTTCTCTTCGCATTAGGTGGCCAAAATATTTGAGCTTCAGCTTCAGTATCTGTCCTTCCAATAAGCAGTCAGGGTTGATTTCCTTTAGGATGGACTGATTTAACCTCCTTGCAGTCCAGGGGACTCGTAAGAATCTTCTCCAGCACCACAGTTTGAAAGCATCAATTCTTCAGCGCTCAGCCTTCCTTATAGTCCAGCTCTCAGCTCCAGGTCTTGTTTTTACTGACTGTATAGAGCTTCTCCATCTTTGGCTGCAAAGTACATAATCCATCTGATTTCGATATTGACCATCTGGTGATGTCCATGTGTAGAGTCGCCTCTTGTGCTGTTGGAAAAGAGTGTTGGCTATGATCAGCTTGTTTTCTTGTCAAAACTCCATTAGCCTTTGTCCTGCTTCATTTTGTACACCAAGGCCATGCTTGCCTGTTATCCCGGTGATTTCTTGACTTCCTACTTTGGCATTCCAATCCCCTATGACGAAGAGGACATCTTTTTTTGGTGTTAGTTGTAGAAGGTGTTGTAGGACTTCATAGAACCGATCAACCTCAGCTTCTTCGGCCTCAGTGGTTGGGGCATAGACTTGAATTACTGAGATGTTGAATGCTTTGCCTTGGATTTGTACTGAGATCATTCTATCGTTTTTGAGATTGTACCCCAGTACTTTACGCTAAAGCCTTTGATTGTGTGGATCACAACAAACTGTGGCAAATTCTTCAAGAGATGGGAATACCAGACCACCTTACCTGTCTCCTGAGAAACCTGTACGAGGGTCAAGAAGCAACAGTAAGAACCAGACATGGAACAACCAATTGGTTCCAAATTGGGAAAGGAGTATGACATGGCTGCATATTGTCGCCCTGCTTATTTAACTTATATGCAGAGTACATCATGAGAAACGCTGGGTTGGATGAATCACAGGTTGAAATTAAGATTGCCGGGAGAATTATCAACAACCTCAGATACGCAGATGATACCACCCTAATGGCAGAAAGCGAAGAGGATCTCAAGAGCCTCTTGTTGAAGGTGAAAGAGGAGAGTGCAAAAGCTGGTTTGAAACTCAACATTAAAAAAACGAAGGTCATGGCATCTGGCCCCATCACTTCCTATGGAAGGAGAAGAAATGGAAGCAGTGACAGATTTTATTTTCTTGGGCTCCAAGATCACCGCAGATGGTGACTGTAGCCATGAAATTAAAAGACGCTTGCTCCTTGGGAGGAAAGCTATGGCCAACCTAGACAGCATAGTAAGAAGCAGAGAAATCACCTTGCCGACAAAGGTCCGTCTAATCAAAGCTATGGTTTTCCTAGTAGTAACGTATGGCTGTGAGAGCTGGACTATAAGGAAGGCTGAGTGCCGAAGAATCGATGCTTTCGAACTGTGGTGCTGGAGAAGACTCTTACGAGTCCCCTGGACTGCAAGGAGGTCAAATCAGTCCATCCTAAAGGAAATCAACCCTGAGTGCTCATTGGAAGGACAGATACTGAAGCTGAAGCTCCAATATTTTGGCCACCTAATGCGAAGAGAAAACTCCCTGGAAAAGACCCTGATGCTGGGAAAGACTGAAGGCAAAAGGAGAAGGGGACGGCAGAGGATGAGATGGCTAGATAGCATCACCGATGCAATGAATATGGACTTGAGCACGCTCCGGGAGAGAGTGCAGGACAGGAAGGCCTGGCATGCTATGGTCCATGGGGTCATGAAGAGTCAGACACGACTGAACGACTGAACAACAACAACCCCAGTACTGCTTTTCCCAACCTTTTGTTGACTATGAGAGCTACTCCATTTCTTCTAAGGGATTCTTGCCCACAGTAGTAGATAAATTTACTTGAAGCACTCTGACTAGCTGCTTCCCTCATAATGTAAATAAAATAAACAAATTGTCACTGCTACCGCTCTTGGGAGGAGAAGGAGGACTCTGCAAGTCCATCTTCAAACTGGTGATCGCCGATGGCAAGTAAACATCACATGACATCATCATGCAGCCAGTCCATGTGAAAACAACCAATCAGAAAGGGGCCACATAACATGATGACGCATGTCATGCCACACTGCACAATTCCAAACTACAGCTCCCAAGATGCACCTTGATATTGGACATGCACAAGAACTTGCACACACGGAAGAAGATTTCGTACAGAAGGAAAACTCTCATCTGAGTTCATCTGGCCAAATTTGTTGCTTTTTCAGTAAATTATTAATTTACTCAGGGTAAGTTCACCCATCACTAATGGGATAGTGGGAACAGCTCTGCCCACTTTTTTGCTTTGGCCCTTTACACTGCTGACATATGGTCCCCAGATCATCAGTCACAAGGGAATGCAGCCCTTGGGCTGAAAAGAGTTCTTTCCTTACCCCTGGTTTGAGCAAAGAGATCATGTGTAGTTTAGCCCTCAGTGGTAGAATACATGCTCTGGGATCCATGCTATTTAACATGTTCGTAAATTATCTGGAATATGGGGTGAGCAGTGTAGTGTCCATGTTTGCAGATGATGTCAAGTTTTTAAGGGTGACAAATACCCAACAGGGCTGCAAAGCATTCCCAAAGATCTCTCCAAGCTGAGTGAATGGGCAACAAAATGGCAAACAAGAATCAGTGTGGTTTGGGCTGCTTCCAGATGGGAGGTTCCTAACGCTACTATTCAAAAGGCCTTGTGCAGCTCTTCTGTCTTTCCATCTTTCTTTTGTGGTAAGAGAAAAGATGCAAGAAGTGGTGGGAAAACACAGGAAGGTTATAAACAGAAGATATCGGGTGTTTCCAGATGAGGCTTTTATTGAACCTTTGCCCTGCCACATTCATGGAATTTTATGGGTGGCTCAAGCAACTTCCACTCATGGCCCTCTCGAAAGGGCTGCTTTCAGGTGAATTCGCATGTGCATTTCATCACTTGCTGGCTGCATCAAAAAGAGATGCTGTATGCAGGTGCAACCGCCATCACAGTTTGAATTTCACAGACAGAAATGCAATACTTTACCTGGAAGCATTTCATACCTTCTCCTATGAGTCATTGGGTGACAAGATCTTGAATGATGTTTGTGCCTGTACAAATCATCCCTGAATCATGCCTTAGATAAAGCAACTGCCTATGCTGAGTTTCCCTCTTCTCTCCACATGCGCATGGACACACACATTTGCCCCTGTGTGCAAATTATGAATAAGAAAGGGTCAGATACTTTTGCATTTTGAGTGAATGGCTCGTCTGGGCTGATTCTAGAGTCTTTCCTGTTGGAAAGGTGAGGGCCAAGTAAAGCTGGCTCAGTCGGGAGGGTGGCCACGTATTAATTGTCAAAAAAGAGGAAATGGATCACCAAAAAAAGAGGATGAAAAAGAGCACTTTTTTGCATAAATTTTGCATATGCTAATTAATAAAGAGAGATGCAAATTTAGAAATACTTATAATTTAAATAGAAACACAGTACATCTCATCATAGGATTGAACATTGTGCCCAGGTGACTAGTGCCCCTTGCTCAGGCCCAAACGAAACATTCTGGTCATCTCTCATAGGTTAGCTATCTGTGATAGGTTTCCTTACACTGGTGTAAGCACACATGGCTCCGATCCGGACTGGGAGCTTGGTGATCTGGGAGGGGGGATTACTCCTTTCTCCCAAACCATTTTTCTCCCTGAAATTCCACCCTTCCCCCTCTGGGGTGTGGGGAGGTGTTAAAAAAAACTGAGAAAAAAAGTCTCCATTGGAGTCAATGGAGTTTTTTTTCTCTTTTTTTAAAACACCCCCCCCCCCCGCCGCCGGCATACACTCCTCCTCCTGCTTGCTCCTGTTATTGTTCTGGAGGATGGGGCAGGTAAATAGGCAGGAACAACAGAGGGGAGAAACAGCAGGAAGAGGGGGCTTTGGAAGTCAGCGGCGGGCCCCCTTCTGGGTCATGGGCATTGGCCGGTGATGCCAACCTCTGATGCTGGCCCGAGGAAGGAGCCATGAGAAGGGGACTCGAAGGGCATATCCCCCTCTCCCCTTAGCACAGGACCCTGTGCAGCGGTAGTGCCTCCCTCCTATGTGCTTTGCCACTGCTGCTTTCCCTCTTTCCTGTGAACTTGGGTCTTTCGGACTCTCTTCCAAACATCAAAGCAACTGCTCTTTGTTTTGGTATATGCCTGGATCTGTGTTTCCCTCCCCCTCCCCCTCTTCTGCAGACAGGTAATGCTAGAAGCACAGTCATGCCCTTAAAGAAGGGAGCAACCCTATGAAGATAGTTGGCAGCCTCCGAACTCGTAGGCTGCTGCGCATCCAATGCAGGGCGGCTGGCGTGCAGAGGCAATCTTCACCGTTGCTCTCCAGCCGCCCTGCATTTCTGCGAGGCAGGGCATTTTTCCAGTCTAGCTGCAGTGCTTTGGAGCAGGAGGGAAGGAGGCTGGGGCAGCCACAGGAAACAATGTACGGCCAATGCCTCAGTCTCCTCCCCTCTCAGCCCCTAGGAACGCCCCCTTTTCTGGTCTCCGCACTCCGTTTCCGAGCACAGAGATGTAGCCAGAACTGCACTGGCTATGGGGGGGGGGCAGGGGGGGAGCACAGTTTCTGGGCTCCAAGCTCCGAGCCCTGTTTCTGACCTCCAGGCCCCAAAACAGAGCCTATGTCCCCCCCGGACACTTTCTCAGGGGACATAGGATTGCTCCTTAAATCTCTAATGTCTCCAACTGGGTAACCGTTAGACCATTGGAAATATCTCAAGTCAGACATGCTGAGGCATTAAGAGGCATTCATGCACCAGGAAGAAGACGGTGCAGTGAGCTGGATATGAAATGCTCAGAAAATCTGCTTACTCCTACCTTTTCGAAGAATGTATCAGAAGTTTCTGGAGAAAATCCAGCTTGAAACTCTAACAGAAATACACAAGCATTTGACTCAAAACCATGCAACAGAAGGAAAAGAAAGGGAAGAAGAAAATAAGAAAATAAATTACTCCCAATTTTTTTGTGCTAGTATGTATGCATGCATTAGTTTTAGGGGTCTCTTACAGCCCAGTGCCTCTGCTGGCAAAGAGATTCAGGATCCATTCCAACACTATAATACTTGACTCTAAGGTTTCGGTAAATAGAGCTATCAGTGTGGATACCCTGAGGCAATCCTTTCTTAAGACATGACAACAGAGACTTGGTAGCCAGTAACATTTTGGTGATGTATTTCAGTGGGAGCTAGGACAACCCATAGATTGGGAGAAGCAACCTGATGCCAGCCAAATTTTGGGACTACAACTCTCATAACCCCTGACCATTGGTCATGTTTGTTGGGGCTGACAAGAGCTGTAGTCCAAAACCTCTGGAGGGCACCAGGTTACCTACTCCCGACTGATGCCTTCTTTCGTTCTCCTAGCTCCCACTGAAATACATCACCAAAATCTTACTGGCTTCCAAGTCTCTGTTGTCGGGTGGTAATGGAGGGAGATGATTCCTCTCTTCCCCTCCACCCCTCCACTAGACAAGAAGAAGGGGTGAGTGAGGTCTGTGTGGGCAGCAGGAAGTCAGTTTGTGTTGAAACTGGATCTGAAGAGGAGGCAGATAGCTGACTTTGCTCCCTGCAGGAAATCCTATGGTCCTATGGATTCTCCTAGAAATCTAATGGGGAACAGGAATCTTTTGGAGTGTTCATGCTGTGAACCTCCCTCTTATGCTCAGTCTGTGTGTGTGTATTTAAATAAACCTTATATCACAGAAATACCACAGGTCTCCAGTGACCTGATTATAAGAAAACCGAACCCTGCTAAGCTGTAGAACCCCTGAAACTTCTCACTGCTAGGAAGTGGGGTGGACGTGTGGAATGGTCTTCTTGGCCACCATGAGACAAGAGAAGAAATGCTACTGAAAGTTATCAATCTGCACTGATACATACATATTTACAATAAATAAGTCATGCTGCCGAAACCGCCAACAACAGATGTTTATGTGCTCAGTGTGTTTGCCTCCCATTCAGAGGCTGGGCTAAAATTTGTCTCTGGAATTATAAATTGTAGTCAAGGTATACAAAGGGGATCCAGACAGCTCTGCGTAATAATCACAGCCTCTATTTCAGTCTTCCTCAACATGGTGCCCTCCAGAGGTGTTGGATGCAGCATGCTGGCTGGGCATGCTGGGAGTTGTAGTCCCACACCTCTGCAGGGACCAGGTTGGGGAAGGCTGCTCTATTTAAATGTAATTATTTCCCCCCTGGGAGACTAAATCTAGGCCAGCTTCAGAGTGAAAATGGACTCTCTCTTCTGGCCTGGCAAGTTGCACTGCTAAGGTGCAGCCAGTAAAGCAAGTCTGTGATTAACTGAGCCAGTTTGAACCAGCAACACCAGCCATGGTGTCAGCGATGCTGCAGTTACTGGACTGCCTGGCAGGCCCATGCAGGCATGTCGAGGGAGGACCACTGCTCATTTACATATGTTAATTGAAAGGGATATAGCTTTGTGGAGCATTTACGCTGCTACATGTCTGTTCTGCTGCAGTCGTCCTCTGCCTTTGGTAGATTCATCGCAACTTTGAGAAGGCAAATCTTATATTCAGTTGTGTACCAGGCAAGGCAAGGCAAGGCAAGGCAAGGCAAGGCAAGGCAAGGCAAGGCAAGGCACTGTTGCAGAACCTCTTTCATCCTCTGCCGTTCCCTTCTCCTTTTGCCTTCAATCTTTCCCAGCATCAGGGTTTTTTCCAGGGAGTTTTCTCTTCGCATTAGGTGGCCAAAATATTTGAGCTTCAGCTTCAGTATCTGTCCTTCCAATGAGCACTCAGGGTTGATTTCCTTTAGGATGGACTGATTTGACCTCCTTGCAGTCCAGGGGACTCGTAAGAGTCTTCTCCAGCACCACAGTTCGAAAGCATCAATTCTTCGGCGCTCAGCCTTCCTCATAGTCCAGCTCTCACAGCCATACGTTGCTGCTGGGAAAACCATTGGGGCTGGATGATCAGGCCATATTACACTAATTCTGTGCCAGCTGCACTGGTTGCCAGTGCATTTCTGGGCCCAGTTCAAAGTTCTGGTTTTGACCTTTAAAGCTCGAAATGGCTGGGGGCTACATTATTTGAAGGATTGCCTCCACTGCCCGGTTTTTATGTTCATCTTCAGAGGCTATGCTTGCTGGCTTGCCACCAAGATCAGTGAGATCGGTGGGCATTAGATGTAGGGCCTTCTCAGCTCCTGCCTATGGAATTCTCTTCTAAGGGAGATACGGCTGGCTGCATCTGAGGCTGCTTTGAAGAGGGTTTTAAAAACTCATATGTTCTCCCTGAGCTTTTAATTGAAAGCATTTATGTCATTCACCGTTGGCAGATATTTTGCAGTTGTATTTAATTGAAACTGGCTTTATTTAAAATGGTTCATCTTTAATATGCCTTTATTAATATGTTTGTATTGTTTTTATGCTCTAGGCTGCCTTGGGAAGACTATGGTCTTGAAAGGCAGCTAAGAAATGGATTAAATAAATACAAGTGGTGCAAAGAACAGCAACCAGAATGATCTCAGGAAAGAAGGGCCTTCTTGTAGAAGTGAAAATAGCCCTGCTTTTTTTTGGCTGAGAAAAAGAGGAGAATGAGAGAGGGTTTGATTGTACTCTACAGTGTGATATAAAGAGTGCCAGGGTTTTTGGTGATGGTGGTGAGGGAGCTTGGGTAGGATGCCCTCTGTGAGCTCCATTCCAGAATGAGTCCAGCTCATCCTCACTGTTGCTGCATTGCTCATTCGCTTGTCTTTTCCCTTTGGGCCCCATCCACAGACAACAGTAGCATTGTACTCACCTCGCTTCTGTAAGTGGTGAGAAGTTCCAGGGGTGCAGCGCTTATGAAAGTTTCACAAAAAAAAGCAAAGGCAGCCATGTTGACCATAAGAAAAAACAAACAAACCCAAATCCATGTTGCTTTATTAGTCCAATCAAAAGATCACACACATGCAAAAATAAATTAAACATTGTGCAAGCTTTTGGGATCCCTGGATCTCTTCTTCAGGCAAGATGTTCTAAAAGGCGGCAGGGGGGATGGGGAGGGGGAAAAGGGTGACTAGATGGAGAAGTCACATTGTCTGCACATCCTTAGCCTGGCTTCTGGTAGGTTCAGCTACATCATTAATTCCTCCTCATGAACACAGCTGATTAAGGATTAAGCATACCTTAAATGTGTAGCATGCATTTGAGTGTTGTTTAGATCTCAAGAAGCCCCTAAGGAGCTTAGACTAAGGTTACTCCAGGTGGTAAAATCAGCTGTTACATATTTAACATTTGGCCCAAAGTAAAGTATCAGAGTCTAATTGGAACAGGTGCCTGTCTCCCACCGCTTCAGTCTATTGGTCTGTCTAGCCCAGTTCTGCCTACTTTGAGCGGCGGCAGCTCCCTGGGGGTTCCGGCAGAGAGAGGGCTTCACATTACCTGCTGCCTGTTCCTTTTTTAAAAACTGGAGATGTTGGGCATGCATGAACCTGGGAACTTCCCGCACTCGAAGCTTGCGCTCTACAACGCTGCTATGGTCCCTTCCCCTAATTGCCGGAGAGACTGAGTGGTGAATGACTTTAACTCACCCATTTATTTAAAGCGCAATCCTATGCAAGTTTAGACAGAAAAAAGTCCTACAACTCCCAGCATACCCCTGCCAGCCATGCTGGCTGGGGCATGGTGGGAATTGTAGGACTTCCTTCTGTCTAAACTTGCATAGGACTGTGTCCTTAGATGTCTGTCCTGCCCCTTTGGGTCAGACCAGAGGCTGTTTAGTCCAGCATTTTTTCTGTCACAGTGGTCAACTAGATGCTTTGAGGATGTTCAGAAATAGGGAAAGAAGATGGTTGTTTGTCCCAGGCATTTGATAACTGGATCTACAGGTGAGATCTGCAGCAAAATGTTGTAGTGTATCTTTCCATGTAACAGAAATGCTCCTGTTCAGGGTTCTAGGCAGCCATTCCCTCTAAGTAGGGCCTTCTATTCTTTCTCACCCCCCCTCCCCAGGTTTCAGGCTTGTGTTTTCAATTGACATTCAGCATTCCATAGCTTCTGAGCATCCTCAGTTCTCAGTTTTTTGTCCTCCTAGGTTTTGTTTTTTAAAAAAAAAAATATTTCTGCAGACCTCGGGGTTCACCTGATCATGCTGATGTTGCCCTCTTGTTTCTCCATTTTTTCACTGAATTTTCATTTATTTCATAGAATCATAGAATAGTAGGGTTGGAAGGGGCCTACAAGGCCATCGAGTCCAACCCCCTGCTCAATGCAGGAATCCAAGTCAGAGCATCCCTGACAAATGGCTGTCCAGCCTCGTCTTGAAGGCCTCCAGTGTGGGAGAGCCCACCACCTCCCCAGGTAATTGGTTCCATTGTTGTATTGCTCTTACAGTCAGGAAGTTTTTCCTGATGTTCAGCCAGAATCTGGCTTCCTGTAACTTGAGCCCATTATTCCGTGTCCTTCACTCTGGGATGATCAAGAAGAGATCCTGGCCTTCTTCTCTGTGACAGCCTTTCAAGTACTTGAAGAGTGCTATCATATCTCCCCTCAGTCTTCTCTTCTCAAGGCTAAACATGCCCAGTTCTTTCAGTTTCTCTTCATAGGGCTTTGTTTCCAGTCCCCTGATCATCTTTGTTGCCCTCCTCTGAACCCTCTCCAGTTTGTCTGCATCCTTCTTCAAGTGTGGTGCCCAGAACTTGACACAGTAGTCCAGATGAGGCCTAACCAGTGCTGAGTAGAGGGGAACTAGTACTTCCCGGGATTTGGAAGCGATGCTTCTATGAATGCAGCCCAAAAGAGCATTTGCCTTTTTTGCAGCCACATCACATTGTTGGCTCATATTCAGCTTGTGATCGACAACAATTCCAAGATCCTTCTCGCTTGTAGTGTGGTTGAGCCACGCATCCCCCATCTTGTAACTGTGCATTTGGTTTCTTTTTCCTAGGTGCAGAACTTGGCATTTATCCCTATTAAAGGTAATTCTGTTGTTTTCTGCCCAGCGCTCCAGTCTATCCAGATCACTTTGAATTCTGTTTCTGTCTTCCAAAGTATTAGCTATCCCTCCCAATTTTGTGTCATCTGCAAATTTGATCAGCATTCCCTGCACCTCCTCCTCCAAGTCATTCATAAAAATGTTGAAGAGCACTGGGCCCAGGACTGAGCCCTGCGGTACCCCACTCGTTACCTCTCCCCAGCTTGAGAAGGTCCCATTGATAAGCACTCTTTGAGTCCGATTCTGTAGCCAACTGTGGATCCACCGGATCGTTGTTTCGTCTAGCCCACTTTGAGCTAGTTTGCTCATCAGGATATCATGGGGCACTTTGTCGAAAGCTTTGCTGAAGTCGAGGTATATGATGTCTACAGCATTCCCACGGTCTACAAGGGAGGTTACTTGATCAAAAAATGAGATCAGATTTGTCAGGCAGGACTTGTTTTTGACAAATCCATGTTGGCTTCGAGTAATCACGGCATTGTTGTCAAGGTGCTTCCAGATGGATTGCTTTATGATCTGCTCCAGAATTTTCCCAGGGATTGATGTCAGACTGACTGGTCTGTAGTTCCCAGGTTCCTCCTTTTTACCCTTTTTGAAGACAGGGACAACATTAGCCCTCCTCCAGTCATCTGGCACTTCACCTATCCTCCATGATTGCTCAAAGAGAATAGACAGCGGTTCTGAGAGTTCTTCTGCCAGTTCCTTTATTACTCTAGGATGCAGTTCATCTGGCCCTGGAGATTTGAACTCATTCAAAGTCATTAGGTGTTCCTTGACCATATGCCTATCGATATCAAGCTGCAATCCTGCCCCTTCAGCCTGTACTTCGCCTTTGCCAGGGGGGTCATAGACCCTCTTTTGGGAGAAGACTGAGCCAAAGTAGGAATTGAGCACCTCTGCCTTTTCTTTGTCATCTGTTATCGTTTTGCCATCCTTATTTAATAGCTGAACAACCATTTCTTTCCTCTGCCTTTTACTATGCACGTAGCTGAAGAAAGCCTTTTGGTTGTTTTTAGCATCCCTCGCTAACCTCAGCTCGTTCTCAGCTTTAGCCTTCCTGACACCATCCCTGCAGTTCTGTGCTACCTGCCTGTACTCTTCCTTTGTTAATTGGCCTTCTTTCCACTTCCTATATGTGTCCTTTTTTGTTTTCAGGTCATCTCTAAGCTTTTTGTGAAGCCACATTGGCTTCTTCTGTTGTCTTCCACCTTTTCTTCTTGTTGGAATTGTTTGTAATTGTGCCTTGAGAATTTACTTTTTTTAAAGCTCCCACCCATCTTGGACTCCTTTTCTCATTAGCGTCGCTTGCCATGGGACCTTACTGATCCTTGTTCTGAGTTTATTAAAATCAGCTTTCCTAAAATCCAGGGTACGCGTTTGACTACACTCGGCTTTTGCTTCCCTTAGAACCAAGAACTCAAGTACAACATGGTCGCTTTCCCCCAGAGTTTCTGTAGCTGCTACTTTATCCACTAAGTCATCTGTGTTGGTTAGGATCAAGTCAAGGATAGCCGATCCTCTAGTTCCTTCCTCTACTTTCTGTAGGAGGAAGTTCTCCGCAACACAAGTCAGGAATTTCTTGGAGGAGCCATGTTTTGCAGAATTTGTCTCCCAACAAATATTGGGGAAATTGAAGTCCCCGATTACTACTACATCATGCTTCCTTAAAACATTGGCTATTTGCTTTTCAAAAGTTTCATCCTTGTCTTCTCCTTGATTGGGTGGCCAGTAGTAGACTCCAACCACCATGTTCCTTTTATTCTTTGCTCTATTTATTTTGATCCAGGTGCTCTCGATGGGGCTACCAAGCTCATCCCCCTGTATTTCTGTGCAGAGATGTGTATTTTTCACATACAGTGCAACCCCACCTCCCTTTCTGTTCCTCCTGTTCTTTTTGAACAAGTTATATCCTTCAATTGCTGTATTCCAGTCATGAGAGTCATCCCACCAAGTCTCAGTTATACCTATCAAGTCATAATTTCCCTCTTGTATTAAGAGTTCAAGTTTGTTCTGTTTGTTTCCCATACTCTGGGCATTAGTATATAGACATCGAAGACCATGTGCTTCATAGTCTGGCTTTCTTCCTACATGTGTCTGAAGACTATTATTGGGCACTATTAGAGCTGTTTTCTCCGTTGCAGTGCATGAGCCTATGTCGATTGTTACCCCCAACTTTACATCTCCCTTCCCTGTAGGGTTCAATTTAAAGCCCTCCTGATGAAGCTCTTCATGCTGTGGCCAAACACATTCTTCCCATCCTTTGTGAGGTGCCACGTCCCTTGCCAACAGCCCATCTTCCAGGAAGTATAGCCCGTGGTCCCAGAATCCAAATCTCTCTCGTCGGCACCACCTTCATAGCCGGTCATTCACCCGGAGTATTTTTCTTTCCCTTTCTATCCCTCTT
The DNA here is from genome assembly GCF_057233095.1 of Heloderma suspectum. NCBI lineage: Eukaryota > Metazoa > Chordata > Lepidosauria > Squamata > Helodermatidae > Heloderma > Heloderma suspectum. The sequence continues at coordinate 39,630,283 of NC_139461.1, read as the reverse complement.
CTAACTATTGGAAGGATGGATGAGAAAACTATCTGGGCCCCAAAGTTCTTGAGTTTCCTCCCCAAAGCTTCAAAGTCTGACGTGATTTCTTTGTAGCTCCACTTGGCGGTATCATTTGTTCCCACATGGATGAGAAGAAAGGGATACCTGTCAGTGGGCTTTATGAGTGCAGGCAACCTTTCATCACGTCTCTAATCCATCCTCCCAGGAGACAACATACCTGGCGAGTCCACGGGTCTTCGTGGCATACTTGGGTCTCGATCCCACGCAGCAAGGAGTCTCCCACTACTACCACTCTTCTCTTCTTGTTGTTGTAGGCCTGGGTTTCATCACCTCTGTTTGACTGACCTTCAGCCTCTTGCTCACTCTCATGTAGGTTCCCCTGTGATTCTTCCTCTGCAGGCTGTCCTCCAGTCTCATCCGCAAGTACCTGGAATCGGTTCCACAGCTCCACTACTTCCACTGGTGCAGAGTGACGTCTAGTTCTTCTTCTCCTAACTGTCGCCCTTTTCCAAGGAGTAGCCTCTACTCCATTTTTCTTCACCTCAGCATTTCCCACTTCTGCCTCAGCTTGCTGTTGCTCTTCAAGCTTCTGGTCTGCCCTTTGCTGCTGTAGTTCCCCCATTCTGTCCAAGAACTCTTCGTGTTCTCTTATTCCCCGTAGGGTCGACAATCGCTGCTCCAGTCCACTTACTTTTTCCTCCAGCAGCGTGATCAACTTGCACTTGTTGCAGGTGTAGGCCATGTTGTTCTCAGGCAAGAAAACAAATATTGCACACACCTTGCAGGTCACCACCACTGGATAGTCCTGTCCCTCCATTGCCTCTTTTTTCCCTTTTTGTGTCTAGCTTTGTGATTGTTCTAGACTAGCCTGTGCCTGCTCCTCTACTCAGTAGAGGTTAAAAGCAGAGTCCCACTGGTGTGGAAGTGTGTGTTACAAGACAAATAAATGGGGGAAAAAAGTTAGTTAAAAAAGAAAAAAAATGTTAGGGGCCTCCCCCTTGACCTCCCCCGCTGAACTCCCCTGGCCAACTCCTGTTTGCTCCCCCTGTTCGGTTGCTCTGATCGCTCGCTCTCTGGGAGCTTGCCTGCTTCTGTAGTCCCTGGACCAGCTGGAGCAGCTTGCTCTGCTCTGCTCTGCTCAGCTGGGAGGCGGGAAACAGACTGATTTCATTTCTGCCTAATAGCCAAAGCTCTCTGGGCAGTTCACAATAATTGCAATCCAAAAATTACAACATAATAAAAACATAATATAAAATCTTTAACATACAAAACAGGTAAAAATAACAGTTATAATAAAATACTGGGACCTGATAAAAACAACTGACATTAAAAGCACCGTTATATGCTGTCAAGTGCTTGAGATTAGAGGAAAATCCTAACCTGGTGCCGAAAAGATGTCAATGTTGGCATTGGGTGGACGTCAGTGGGGAGAGCACTCCTCAGTCACAGGGAGGCGTTCTTCATGGCCCCATTTTGGATCTATTTCTGTTGGCACTCACCACCTAAATTTGCTATTAGAAGGAGTGATACTATCCTTAAACATGAAGGTTCTATGTAGTTTCATGGCTACTACTGATTGATAGATCTGTCCTCCTAATCCCTTAAAAATGTCTTCTAAACTAGTGGCCATAATCACACCCTGTGGTAGTGGGTTGCATAAGCTAATTATCCATTGTGGGAAGAAATACTTCCTTTTGTCCAGGCCACAACCTGCTACAACTTCATTGGAGGAACTCAAAGTAGTAGTATTGTGAGAGAGAGGGAAACATTTCTCTCTGCCTAGCATTCTCCACACTGAGATCTTGGAAGCTAAGCAGGGTCAGCCCTGGTTAGCACTTGGATGGGAGACCGCCTGGGAATCAGGCTTCCTACACTGAACAGGGGGTTGGACTCGATGGTCTTGTAGGCCCCTTCCAACCCTATGAGTCTATGTCTATTAATCATTTTATAAATCTCGATTACACCCCCATTAGCTGGGGCTTTTTTGTTTGCAGGGCAGGGGGGAATCCCTTAGCTATTGTAGATTTTACTGGCAGGAAGGTGCTCTAATCCCTCCATCATATTAGTTGCCCTTATTTGTATGTTTCTGGCAATATAATAGATTATCATTATCATCATAGTGTATTAGTCGCTTCTTCACATTATGCCTTTAGAAATGTGAAAAATATCTATCGCATAAAAGGCTCCTTTCCTCTTAAATACTGTGCAATGTTCTTCTAGTAATAGCTGCAAATAGTAGCGCATGGCAACGGGGTTACTGCTGCTTTATGAAAGTTCATTTTTGTTCCTTCCACTACTTTGCTATTATTGTGAGCTGTTAGAGAATCGTGGGAAGAGACAGAAATTGTGGAAAGAGGTGCAGAGCAGAGGGACATATGAGGGCTTTGTTTCCATTCATTTAAGACCAGAACTTGCACCCCTGAATGTGAGCACATTTTGTAGGCAAAGCTCGCATGTGATGCATAGCTGGCTGGGGCATGCTAGAAGTTGTAGGTCTTTTTTCTGTCTAAACATGCATAGGATTGAGCCCTTAGCTTGTTCGTTTGTTCCCCCCTCCCATGCATTCATCATACACACACACAGAGAAGTGGGATCATGCCCGCCAGCCCTAGCATTTGCTCACTCTCTAGCCTCACTGCCTCTCCTTAGTGCTCTGTGTTCAGCACTAATATGACCGCCCCTGCAGCCCCTTTCGCATTAGCGCTGAATGCACACAGGATGGTTGTGGGGATTCATTGGCTACTGATCCATAGCCAAAAAAGAGGAGATGCATCACGAAACAAGAGTACAAAAGAGGGCACAGACTCGCAAGTGCCAATGTATAGGTATAGATGCCAATTTGGAAGTCATTGTTACCATTTAAATAGAAATGCAATACATCACACCCTAGTGGGGGAAGAGTGTGACCAGGTGATCTTCATGTCTGCTCAGTCTGCTGTCCATGGGCAACTTCAAGGCTCTGGTTCTTTCTCCTTATGGCTCTTTGTCTTTAAAGTGGAGTGTGATTGGACAGACCTTTGAGCAGAGCAGTGGAGGGCAACTTGTGGCTCTCCAGATGTTTGGCGTACAATTCCCATGCTTCCTCACCATTATCTATGGTGGCAGGTGGTTTATAAGAACCTAAGAAGATCCATGCTTATCAGACCAAGGGTCAATCTAGTCCAGAATTCTGTTCATACAGTGGCCAACCAGCTGTCGACCAGGAACCCACATGCAGGACATGAGCGCAACAGCATCCTCCCTCCCATGTTCTCCAGCAACTGGTGTACTTAGACTCACTGCATCTGGTACTGGAGGTAGCACACAACCATCAAGACTAGTAGCCATTGATAGCCTTCTCCAGGAATTTGTCTAACCCCCTTTTAAAGCCATCCAAATTGGTGGCTATCACTACATCCTGTGGTAGTGAGTTCCATAGTTTAACTCTGCACTGTGTGAAGAGGTCCTTCTTTTTATCTGTCCTGAATCTCCCACCAATCAGCTTCATAGGATTTTGGACTACTGCAGTGTTTCAGCTGTGCCTCCACCTATTCTCAACCTATTCTTGGAGTTGAAATCCAAAACATCTGGAGATCTATTTTCTGCCCACCCCAGAATAGAGAACAGCCCTCTGATAGGCCTTCAAATGGAGGACTGTCATCTCTAAAGTAGGACACATGGCCATGCTAAGTGGGACCAGTGGATTACTGGACAGTGGGGATGGGACCAAGGCCATAATCCCGCTCCCCTCTCCACGTGTCCGGTGAGTTGTCAGAGAGAGAGGATGAGTGAACGGCTCTTTTGTTAAACAGAGGCACCATTTCAGAAGGGTGTCGGGGGAAAGATTTCAATAAAGTCCAATGATCTGTCCTTGGATACATTCAAAGTTAAATCACGCCCCCCACCCCCCACCCCAAGCAGTGGTTCTTGTTGTTGTTTTAAACAAAGTGTTCATGGTGATTATTTCCTGTTTTAGACTTCATAAGAATACAGCACTGTTACTGAGAAAGAATGAACAAGCACTCCACATTCTTTATTTTATTTTTTTTAAGCAAAAGGATTTGTGCCTTTAGCGTACATACTTGGTTCATAGCCTTGTTTCATTGTTCAGAACAATAGAAGATGGAAACTCTTATGTGCAGAACTGGTGAGCTGGTCAGTGCTGACAGTTGCTCCTGAGGACTAAACATGCATGCTTTGAGCAATGATGATGGCAGGGGGCGGTGGTGGTGGTGGTGGGACGACCTTCCTTAAGGGCACTCCTGAACTTAAAGGCTCAGCATTCTCCTGGAAGAAGCAAACCATCAAAACACAAAAGACAGAACTGAAATGATTCTTTCCCTTTGGATCCATTCCTGCAAACAGTCAAAGTACCTTTTTGTAGTCTTTTAAACAACATTTATTTTAAGTAGGCTTTGCGACAGCATTAATGTATTTTATTAGTTATTAAACGTTACTCGCATCCTGCAAAGCAGTTGGAGATCTGAAGATGAAAAGCTCTACAGAAATGGATACAATGACAAATCAGGGTTATTGGTTTGTAGCGGCACAGAGCAAAGGCCCTGCAATAACTGGAATGTTGTAGATCTGTGGCTTTTTTTCTTCAGTGTTTCAGAACTGAAGCAGTAACTATATTTAACTCCTTTCCAGACAGTATGCCCGCACATTAAAACCCCCAAGAAAACATTGCTTACAGTCTGGACTGGACTGCTTCGTTCTGCAAATGGGGATTCATATGAGGACATGTTTCCCCATCTCAAAAAAAAGTCGTTGCACATGGAAAACTAGGCGTGAAGGAGAAGGGTTTTGTCCTAGCTTTCGATGTGCAAGGATACTCCTTTTTGTGGGGGAGCATTCTACTATGTGACACAGCTTTATTGCCTCATCTGCACTAGGACAAAGACTACAACAATAAGCCAGGAGTGGGGAATGTCCAGACCAAGGGCCAAATGCAGATTTCTAGGCCTCTCAGTCCCTCACAGGCCCCACTTCCAATTATTTATATTATCTACTCCTTCCTGCTGTTTTCCCCTGCTACAAAGCTGATGGAAAGAACCTTAGATAAGTTGGGGGGGAAGAATGCCTGGATGTAAACCTTTGTCTCCTATCATGTACTGAACAGAGGTAGGTAACTCCACCCACTTCCGGCTCTGCCCCTCCCACTTCTGGAATGTGGACTCCAACAGGTTTCAAATGACAGAATGCAGATCTTGACAGGAAAAAGTTTCGCCACCCCTCCAATAAGGGATAGTAGTGAACCCTTTACAAATGGCATCTTCGCTATTTTTTGCCTCTGTTCTGAAAAACATCCAGTAAAGTCTAGTTACCATCTGACCTTCTTACACCACAACCCTATACACACATACTTGGGATTAAGCTCTGCTGAATATGGCAGGGCTTACTTCTGAGTAAACATGCATAGGATCGTACCATCCATTCCTGAGCAGGGACACTTTGCCCAGCTGTATTCAGATATTATTTTGAAAAGAGCTTGGGCACAGTGATGAAGTTGTTCCTCCTAACGTTTGCTTAAAAGGCCAGAGCCTCTCAAAGCCTGCGCTCATTTCCAGCTGTGGATGAAATGTCCTGATTTTCTTCTGGAAGGATATGCCAAGCTGTGGGTCTCTCTCCTGTATTTGGTTCAGCAGGTTACACAATTTGCTGTGACTCACAAAGTAGCAACAGAAGCTATGTCCTGAACAGTGGTATATTGGAGCCAGGGCTCACCAGGACCTTTGGATCAGCAGGAATGACATCATCTGCTACCCCCCTCAGAATCAGTGGAGGCTGATGGCTCCAATTTTGGTGGGGCTGTGAGTCTATTCTGGGTTTCAGTCAGAACTCTAAAGAACCAACCAGAACTCTAAAGAGCTCTAAAGAACTAAAAAAGAACTCTAAAGAACTCTAGCGAATCAGCCAGAACTCTAAAGAACCAGCCAGAACTCTAAAGGACTTATCCAGGGTACTGAACCTGAATGACCCATTAGCTATATGAAAATACCTGCTCCTGGTAGAGATGAAACTTGCCAGAACTGATTTGCTGATATGGATAAATACAGCTGCCTGAATTTTTGGACTTTCCTTGGAGGCTATGGGAACTCTCATAAGTGCCTGCACTTGAAAATTTACCACTACACCATTGGTCCTGAAAATTCCTATCTGTGACTAAGTTAAGTCCCATTGATTAAAATGAGTCTACTCTAGGCAGTGGAGCCTGGTGGCTCCGATGTCAGTGGGGCAGTGAGTCCATTCCAGGTTTCAGTCAGAACCAGTCAGAACTCTAAAGGAGCTATCCAAGGTGCGAAGCAAGGTGCAAAGCACTTGGATAGCTCCTTTAGAGTTCTGACTGGTTCTGACTGAAACCTGGAGCGGACTCACCGCCCCACTGACATTGGAGCCGCCAGCCTCCACTGACTCTGACTTAAGTCTGGATCCAACTGGGGATGGCCAGACTAAGTTCTGAATTAAATACCATGTTTATACTAAGCTCAACATTCTGTGTATGTAGGAGTGAAAAGAAAACCAAGAAACCAAGGGCAATAGGAGAAACATCAGACCTCAGCCTGGTGCTGGATGTAGGATTTAATAGTGTGAATACAAATGCCAAAGTGTTTTGACAAATGTCTTCTTCTGGGACAATAAGTCTACATTTTCTCCTGCTTCAGCAAAGGGCTTTCTCCAAATAAGGATCTCTCAATTATAAGCCATTACACCTTACACTGAAGTATTGCAATATGTGTATTAACACTTTTTTAAAAGCGAGAGTACAAAAACATGACCTGGTATCTGGAGGGTAAATGATGGGGGTAAAAATAACCTTGGTTTCATAGCAAGGGATATCTCCCTGCTGAGCCACTTGGAGGCATGGGCGTGGTTTGCAGGAGATTGTATTCTCTGAGGAGACTTCTAAGCTAACACCACCTCTGTCCGGTTCCAGCCAAGCTGGCAAGGACCAATGGGAAGAAGCAGTTGGTGTCCGATAGTGGAAAGGAGATTTCCAGGCAGCAAGTCTGAGGGAGGTTCTTCAGGACTTGGGACAGCTCCCAGGGAGAACAGAGGTTGCTCCAATGGATCTCAGCGAAGCCCTTATGTTTTGATGTAGGCCTGATGATTGCCAGGGTCCTGCCTCTTAGGTTAAGCTGTAAGGAACATAAGATGTTCTAGCCTGATGCTGCTATGCACTGTGGCTCCATTGAATTGCTTCAAGTTGCACCTTTTCTCCATACCATGGGGGAGGGGAGTGAACAGCCTTGTGGAGCTGGTAGGTCCATCTGGATGCCTGGTGTGCAGTTTGGAGTAGCAGAGGCCAGCAAAGCGGCCAGCGCATTCCATAAGTGGCTTTTGTATGTGTCAAAGACTTTGTGAGTCCAGTGTACGCACCCTTCTGGCAGATGTTTTGCCCCATAGTACTTCAGTATATATCGATTAAAACACTTTTAAAAGCAAAGGATACACATGTGTTTTTCCATCATGCCACATCTTGTTTAATGACAATACTTACTTCGCTTCTTGCAATATGAGGGAAATACAATAAATGGCAGATTGTACTTTTTTTTAAATCACAGCCAAACTCTAGAGAACACACAATAAATTAACTTCACAAGCATAAACTACTTATAAAAGCATGCAATAAACCAGACCCTCATGACATAATAATTATTCATTACATTGATTGTGGTACAGCCTAAAGACTAACCAAGAACAGAGCTTCTTTGTGTGAGGCAGTGGGAAAATGTAGAGTGATATACTGTCCCAGGCCCCCAAATGAACAAGACAGATCCAGGTTAAGGGACATAATGAGTGATTTCATGATTCACGAATGCAATATTCATTCAACATTTTGTCTTCCCCCAAGGAGAGAGAAAGTAGGCAAGGACAATGGTGGGAATAGGTATATACCTTCAATTATTTTCTTTCTTACAGTCCCATTTTAAGCATTACTAATAACAAAGCTAGTGGAGATGACAGTATTCCAGCTGAGCTATTTAAAATCCTAAAAGATGATGCTGTTAAAGTGCTGCATTCAATATGCCAACAAATTTGGAACACTCAACAATGGCCGCAAGACTGGAAAAGGTCAGTTTACATTCCAATTCCAAAGAAGGGCAACGCCAAAGAGTGTTCAAACTACCGCACAATTGCGCTCATTTCACATGCCAGCAAGGTGATGCTCAAAATCCTACAAGCTAGGCTTCAGCAGTATGCGAACCGAGAACTACCGGAAGTACAAGCTGGGTTTCGAAGAGGCAGAGGAACTAGAGATCAAATCACCAACATTCGCTGGATCATGGAGAAAGCAAGAGAATTCCAGAAAAACGTCTATTTCTGCTTCATTGATTACGCTAAAGCCTTTGTGTGGATCACAACAAACTGTGGCAAATTCTGAAAGTGATGGGAGTACCAGACCACCTTACCTGTCTCCTGAGAAACCTGTACGAGGGTCAAGAAGCAACAGTAAGAACCGGACATGGAACAACCGAGTGGTTCAAAATTGGGAAAGGAGTATGACAAGGCTGCATATTGTCACCCTGCTTATTTAACTTATATGCAGAGTACATCATGAGAAATGCTGGGTTGGATGAATCAGAGGTCGGAATTAAGATTGCTGGGAGAATTATCAACAACCTCCAATATGCAAGACGATACCACCCTAATGGCAGAAAGCGAAGAGGATCTCAAGAGCCTCTTGTTGAGGGTGAAAGAGGAGAGTGCAAAAGCTGGTTTGAAACTCAACATTAAAAAAACTAAGATCATGTCATCTGGCCCTATCACTTCCTGGCATATAGAAGGGGAAGAAATGGAACCAGTGACAGATTTTACTTTCTTGGGCTCCAAGATCACCGCAGACGGTGACTGTAGCCATGAAATTAAAAGACGCTTGCTCCTTGGGAGGAAAGCTATGGCAAACCTAGACAGCATAGTAAGAAGCAGAGACATCACCTTGCCGACAAAGGTCCATCTAATCAAAGCTATGGTTTTCCCAGTAGTAACGTATGGCTGTGAGAGCTGGACTATAAGGAAGGCTGAGCACTGAAGAATTGATGCTTTCGAACTGTGGTGCTGGAGAAGACTCTTACGAGTCCCCTGGACTGCAAGGAGGTCAAATCAGTCCATCCTAAAGGAAATCAACCCTGAGTGCTCATTGGAAGGACAGATACTGAAGCTGAAGCTCAAATATTTTGGCCACCTAATGCGAAGAGAAAACTCTCTGGAAAAGACCCTGATGCTGGGAAAGATTGAAGGCAAAAGGAGAAGTGGACGGCAGAGGATGAGATGGCTAGATAGCATCACGGATGCAATGAATATGAACTTGAGCACGCTCCGGGAGAGAGCGCAGGACAGGAAGGCCTGGCGTGCTATGGTCCATGGGGTCACGAAGAGTCGGACACGACTGAACTACTGAACAACAACAACAATTTTGGAGCAAGTCCCATTGATTTCAATAGAGCTAACTTCCAAGTGAGTGAGTGTAAGGACCAACATAGACATTACATGCAGCCTGTGTAGCATTATTCCCCCCCCTTTTATACCGCAAAAGCTGCTTCTGGAGGGCTAAACAGGATTTGAGAAGCCACAGAGGAAGGAGGACTCAACCTTTACCTTAGACATCCTCAACCTGATGTGTGCCATCCTGATGTGTTCGACTACAACTCCCAACATCCCCCAGCCATCGGATGCTGAGCATTGTAGTTCAACACATCAGGAGGGCACCAGGTTGGGGAAAGCAACTTTACCCACCCCAAATCCTCCTAGCATCTTTCTCCCCATGGAGTTCCAAATGAGCATCTCCCCACTTGCAGTGATTTGGAGGTAGGGAAAAGCAGAAGGAGAGGGGCAGGGGAGAGAGAGAGATAGGCCCGGCACGTCTTTTATCCTAATCAACCCTCCCAAAGAAGCTTTTCCTTTTTTAAAAAGGCCCCTAGTGCATAGTTTGGCCCTGCAGTCATAGCTTTATAGAGTTGCCTCCTCTCCATACATAATGAGAAAGACAGGAAAGAAGAAAAGGAGCACAGGTGCTGGAGAGAAAGTGAAATATCCCACTTTCCTCCAAATTGCTCTAGGTGGCAAATGTGATCTTTATTCCACCCCCCTCCCACATGTTATCCTCATAACAACCCTGTGAGGTAGATTAGGCTGAGAGCTGGTGATTGGCCCAACATCACCAGTGAGCTTCATGACTGCGTGGGGATTTGAACCCAGGTCTCCCCAGTCATATTCTGACACTCTAACCCAGACTTCACCAGCCTGGGGACCTCCAGATGTTTTGGATGACAATTTCTAGCATTTCTGACCATTGGCCATGCTGGATGAGACTGATGGAATTGAAGTCCAAAACATCTGGAGGGCACCAGGTTTGGGAAGGCTACCACTAGCTACTATGCCACATGGACTCTCCGTTGCAACCCCTTTATGGAAAATGTGTAAAAAGAGACTAGAAAGAAGTTGCTTATGCTTTCTTCTTGTACTTTTCCACCCACTCAGCCCTTCTGGAAGTAGGAAGTGTCTTGGAATTTGAGGGTTGATTCGCAAGTTATAAGAGGCTCGTGTGGCGCAGAGTGGTAGGCGGCAGTATTGCAGCCGAAACTCTCCCCATGAACTGAGTTCGATCCCAGTGGAAGCTGGGTCTTGGGTAGCCGGCTCAGGTCGACTCAGCCCTCCATCCTTCCAAGGTCGGTAAAATGAGTACCCAGCTTGCTGGGGGAAAGGTAGTCACGAATGGGGAAGGCAATGGCAAACCACCCCGCTATAGTCTGCCATGAAAACGCCAGCGCAAGCGGCGTCCCTCTAGGGGTCAGGAATGACCCAGTGCTTGCACAGGAGGAACCTTTCCTTTCCTTTCCTTTCCTTTCCTTTCCTTTCCTTTCCTTTCCTTTCCTTTCCTTCGCAAGTTATAACCTCAAAGCTGGATTACTGCAAAGTGCTCTATGTGGAGCTGCCCTTAAAGTTGGTCTGCAAGCTGCAGTTGGTGCAGAATATCGCAGCAAGGTTGGTAACAGAAGCAGCTTATTGCCAGCAAATTACACCTATGCTTAGGAAACTGCACTGGCTGCCTCTATGCCACTGGCTAGGTTTAGGGTTTGGGTTTTTGTTTTCAAACCCCTAAACAACTCAGGACCAGGCTACTTTCTTAATTAAAAAACAACCATTTTTAAAATATACATGCATGGATTTGCATATATCCGCAGTAATTAATACATATGACATGCACACAACCTTCTAGCAATTATTCATAGGCTTCAACAAAAGCGGACCAAATATCCAAATAAGTATCCATTTCTAGGTGGCACCTATATGCCACCCATTCAAATACTGAAAGCATATAAGTTCCTCATTCCATCGCATTATAGGAGGTGAGTGTTTATCCTTCCAGTGTTGCAATATCAGTCTTTTAGCTGTCAAAAGGGCCCATAGAATCCATTGATGCTGACCATCTGTTAATTTCCATGAAGCAGGTAAATAATTTAAAAGAGCATGTACATCAGTGAATAGTAAAGACTGTTCCAGTACAACATTTATCTGTGTAATAACCTCCACCCCCAAAGAAGCAACTACTGAACACTGACAAAACCTATGTTTAAAAGAAGCATTTGCTGTATTACACCACCAGCAATTAACCAAATTGGACAATCCCTTATTAAAGAGACGTTGTGGTGTCCAATAGTCAATGAAACAAAGGTTTTTTGCTGAATAAGACACAGTCTAAGATCCAAAGATGCGACAGGTAGACACCAGAGCGGCAAACCACTGATTAGGCATTTTGTGGCGGTGTCCACAGCAGTTTCTCAAATTCTCAAATGTGACCACGGGTCCAAAAAGGTTGGGAACCCCTGACTTAAGAGATTGCCTTACCCTACTACCTGCCTGCTTGGTTGCTGTACTCATCAGGAGATACCCTCCTAGTGGTGCCTAAGATTTTGGAAGTCTGGTCCATGATGACTTGGAATAGGGCCTTTAGGGCACAATCCTATCGAGATAGGCAGCTGCCTCCAAACTTGGAGGTGACTGCCTATCCAAAGCAGGGCAGGAGAGGCAGGGGGGGATTGTTCCCTCTGCACCTCTCTTGCCCTGCTATTTTCCGCCAGACAGCCGTTTTCGGCTGTCTAGTGGCAGGGGGGCTGACTGGGAGAGGAGGCTGCTGTACGACACATTGGATGTGTCATACACCCAGCTCCGCTCTCCCTGCCCCGGAACACCCCAGCCCCACCCCCTTTCAGTCGCTCTGCGCTCCTCTTCCGAGTGAGGAGGACGGGGTTTCTCCGTGCTGCCTTGGGGGCAGTGTGGACCTGGGGGAGGTCGGTTTTCTGGGAACTGACCTCGGAGTGTGGGCTCCGAGGTTGGTTCCCGGAAAATAGCATATCCTATGGCCCTCTGGACAGTGTCTAGTGGCCATAGGATTGCTCCCTTAGTATCATAGTACCCACTCTCTGGAACTCCCTACCACTACAGATTAGACAAGCACCCATCCTTCTGGGTTTTTGGCACTCCCTGAATGAACTTGTTCCAAATTCCCAGAAAGGTAACCTCATCTTTAGTCTACAGCAATAGTACAGAGTATTTTATTATGATCTTATTATATTGTAATGTTTTGTACATCACTTAGAAATTTCTTTTAATGTGATTCATAAATATAGTTAAATAAATAAATAAAATCTAATAATGAGCTCCTGCTAGAGATTCCCAGAGAACGGTACTCAGGGAAGCATCAATCATTTTAAGCAGTGGCATCTCTATCTGACTCTTATTCAAGAATAATCTCTCAGTCCCAGTCCCTTGGTTTCCCTAATCTTGGCAGGAGTTCGAATCAGATTGACTGCCATTCATCTTTGGCAATATGCAGTGGAGTGGAACCCTTTATCAAGGTAATCATAAAAACCTGTTCTTTACCAGGTTGTTGTTGTTGTTGTTGTTCAGTCGTTCAGTCGTGTCCGACTCTTCGTGACCCCATGGACCATAGCACGCCAGGCCTTCCTGTCCTGCGCTCTCTCCCGGAGCGTGCTCAAGTTCATATTCATTGCATCCGTGATGCTATCTAGCCATCTCATCCTCTGCCGTCCCCTTCTCCTTTTGCCTTCAGTCTTTCTCCAGTCTTTTCCCTGGTCTTTTCCAGGGAGTTTTCTCTTACCTCAGTTCACAGGTAAGGTGGTCTGGTACTCCCATCACTTTCAAAATTTGCCACAGTTTGTTGTGATCCACACAATCAAAGGCTTTAGCGTAGTCAATGAAGCAGAAATAGACGTTTTTCTGGAATTCTCTTGCTTTCTCCATGATGCAGCGAATGTTGGCGATTTGATCTCTAGTTCCTCTGCCTCTTCAAAACCCAGCTTGTACTTCCGGTAGTTCTCAGTTCGCATACTGCTGAAGCCTAGCTTGTAGGATTTTGAGCATCACCTTGCTGGCATGTGAAATGAGCGCAATTGTGCGGTAGTTTGAACACTCTTTGGCGTTGCCCTTCTTTGGAATTGGAATGTAAACTGGCATCATCTTTTAGGATTTTAAATAACTCGGCTGGAATACTGTCATCTCCGCTAGCTTTGTTATTACTAATGCTTCCTAAGGCCCACTTGACTTCACTCTCTAGGATGTCCGGCTCAAGTTCAGTGACCGCACTATCATGGCTATCAGGGACATTCAGATCTTTCCTGTATAGTTCTTCTGTGTATTCTTGCCACCTCTTCTTAATCTCATCTGCTTCTGTTGGGTCCCTGCCTTCTTTGTCCTTTATCATGCCCGTCTTTGCACAAAACTTTCCCTTGAGATCTCCAATTTTCTTGAAGAGATCTCCAGTCTTTCCCCTTCTGTTGTTTTCCTCGATTTCTTTGCATTGTTCATTTAAGAAGGCCTTCTTGTCTCTCCTTGCTATTCTCTGGAACTCTGCATTCAGTTGGGTATATCTTCCCCTTTCTCCCTTGCTTTTTGCTTCCCTTCTTTCGTGAGCTACTTGTAAAGCCTCATCAGACAGCCACTTTGCTTTCTTGCATTTCTTTTTCTTTGGGATGGATTTCGTTGCTGCCTCCTGAACAATGTTACGGACCTCCGTCCATAGTTCCTCAGGCACTCTGACTATCAGGTCTAATCCCTGAAATCTATTCCTCACCTCCACTGTATATTCATCAGGGATATGATTTAGGTCATACCTGAACGGTTTAGTGGTTTTCCCGACGTTCTTCAATTTAAGCCGAAATTTTGCAAGAAGCAGCTCATGATCTGAGCCACAGTCAGCTCCAGGTCTTGTTTTTACTGACTGTATGGAGCTTCTCCATCTTTGGCTGCAAAGGACATAATCAATCTGATTTCGATATTGACCATCTGGTGATGTCCATGTGTAGAGTCACCTCTTGTGCTGTTGGAAAAGAGTGTTTGCTATGATCAGCATGTTCTCTTGGCAAAACTCTATTAGCTTTTGTCCTGCTTCATTTTGTACACCAAGGCCATGCCTGCCTGTTATCCCGGTGATTTCTTGACTTCCTACTTTAGCATTCCAATCCCCTATGATGAAGAGGACATCTTTTTTTGGTGTTAGTTGTAGAAGGTGTTGTAGGTCTTCATAGAACCCATCAACCTCAGCTTCTTCGGCCTCAGTGGTTGGGGCATAGACTTGAATTACTGTGATGTTGAATGGTTTGCCTTGGATTCGTACTGAGATCATTCTATCATTTTTAAGATTGTACCCCAGTACTGCTTTTCCCACCCTTTTGTTGACTATGAGTGCTACTCCATTTCTTCTAAGGGATTCTTGCCCACAATAGTAGATATGATGGTCACCTGAATTAAATTCGCCCATGCCTGTCCATTTTAGTTCGCTGATTCCCAAGATGTCAATGTTCAATCTTGCCATCTCATGTTTGACCACCTCCAGCTTACCTTGATTCATTGATCTGACATTCCAGGTTCCTAAACAATATTGTTCTTTACAGCATCGGATTTTCTTTTCACCACCAGACACATCCACAGCTGAGTGTCCTTTCAGCTTTGGCCCAGCCGCTTCACTCTTTCTGGCGCTCTTGGAAATTCCCTCTGCTCTTCCCCAGTAGCATATTGGACACCTTCCGACCTGAGGGGCTCATCTTCCGGCGTCATATGTTTTAGCCTTGTGATACGTTCCATGGGGTTTTCTTGGCAAGAATACTGGAGTGGGTTGCCATTTCCTTCTCCAGTGGACCACATTTTGTCAGAACTCTCTGCCATGACCTGTCCGTCTTGGGTGGCCCTGCACGGCATAGCTTATGGCTTCACTGAGTTACGCAAGCCCCTTCACCACAACAAGGCAGTGATCCATGAAGGGGTCTTTACCAGGTTGGACATGCAAAATTTCTTTCCCAACTATATGTGTTGGAGGAGTACACAGAACAGTAGGAAATGGATATGCTAATCGAGATGTTCAAATAACTTGCATGACTCTCTTAAACAGCTCTTGTTCGAACAAGTGCTCACTCCAACTTTTTTCCTGTAAGCAGCATTTTGTAATTATATAAAAAAAACATGTCTGGGATAGCACTCGAAGAGTGGTATGTTTTTATGCTCAGAATCTGTGCATTCTCCAGAAATAACATCCTTATGGCCTGCATATCTTTCATGCTGAATTTCTCTTAAGTAAACCAAGGATATATACCTTTATTTATAGATATAATTAACCCACTGATGTTAGATCACACTCTCACTGGAGGCTGGTGAATCCACTCTGGGTTTCAGTCAGAACTCAAAAGGAAATATCCAGGGTAGCTCCTCTAGAGTTCTGCCTGGTTCTGACTGAAACCTGGAGCAGATTCACCACCCCACTGATGTCGGAGCTACTGTCCTCCACCACTCACTCCTTAGTCTGTGGCGCCTTAATTCAGGGTGGGGAACCTCAGATCCATGCCAAATAGGGCCTTCCTGGATTCCAAACACAGCCCTCCAGGTTTTCCCAGGTGGCCACGCCCTCCTTCCCTGGCCCAGTCTCCTTGCCCCAACGTCCAATCATTTGGTGGTGTCCCAGCTTTTCTGCAGTTTCCCCCCATTCTAAGTGCCTCTCCTAAGGCGTCATTCCTGGCAGGAAGGGCTTCAAACTACAATGTGTCAGTGTTTTTTGCACTTTGGCCCTGCCCCTTTTGATTTTGGCATCGCCTCCTTTGCCTTTGGCCCTGCCCACAACTGGGATGCAGCCCTGAGCTTCTTTGAAATTGAATTCTGCCTCAGGCTGAAAGAGGTTCCTCACCCCTCCCAGAATCAGTGTACGTCTGCAGCCATGAATGATCATTCTCCCTGTTCCACACTTACTAAGCTTTTAGCCAATGACAGTAAAATCATGATTATAATTGACAACCAAGGGGAAACAGAGAAGTCCTACCACAGCCTTTTCTTAGGCCAATACATTGGATAGAAAGGCTGTCACTCAGTGCAGAGTCTTCTTTCATTGGGCAAAATGGAGGAAAGGGTGGGATGCCATCGTTTTTTACTGCGTACATGTACATTTTCCTATTATTTGTTACAACAGTGAATGAAAGCTATTATTATTTTTTAATTAAAGGTTTAGACTCCAGGAAAAGTTCCACTTTTCCCAGACATTGCGTGAAATGTTTGGTATCTATGTAATACCTAGATTTCTGGGTAATATGGCAACCATGTTGTTCAGTTGTTAAGTCGTGTCCGACTCTTCGTGACCCCATGGACCATAGCATGCCAGGCCTTCCTGTCCTCCGCTCTCTCCCAGAGGGTGCTCAAGTTCATATTCATTGCATCGGTGATGCTATCTAGCCATCTCATCCTCTGCTGTCCCCTTCTCCTTTTGCCTTCCATCTTTCCCAGCATCTGGGACTTTTCCAGGGATTTTTCTCTTTGCATTAGGTGGCCAAAATATTTGAGCTTCAGCTTCAGTATCTGTCCTTCCAATGAGCACTCAGGGTTGACTTCCTTTAGGATGGACTGATTTGACCTCCTTGCAGTCCAGGGGACTCGTAAGAGTCTTCTCCAGCACCACAGTTCGAAAGCATCAATTCTTCGGCACTCAGCCTTCCTTATAGTCCAGCTCTCACAGCCATACATTACTACTGGGAAAACCGTAGCTTTGATTAGACGGACCTTTGTCGGCAAGGTGATGTCTCTGCTTCTTACTATGCTGTCTAGGTTTGCCATAGCTTTCCTCCCAAGGAGCAAGTGTCTTTTAATTTCATGGCTACAGTCACCATCTGCGGTGATCTTGGAGCCCAAGAAAATAAAATCTGTCACTGCTTCCATTTCTTCTCCTTCTATATGCCAGGAAGTAATGGGGCCAGATGCCATGATCTTAGTTTTTTTAATGTTGAGTTTCAAACCAGCTTTTGCACTTTCCACTTTCACCCTCAGCAAGAGGCTCTTTAGCTCCTCTTTGCTTTCTGCCATTAGGGTGGTATCATCTGCATATCTGAGGTTGTTGATAATTCTCCCGCCAATCTTAATTCCGACAAGTAATTCATCCAACCCGGCGTTTCGGTTGTTCCATGTCCGGTTCTTACTGTTGCTTCTTGTCCCTCATACAGGTTTCTCAGGAGACAGGTAAGGTGGTCTGGTACTCCCATCACTTTAAGAATTTGCCAGTTTGTTGTGATCCACACAATCAAAGGCTTTAGCATAGTCAATGAAGCAGAAATAGACATTTTTCTGGAATTCTCTTGCTTTCTCCATGATGCAGCGAATGTTGGCGATTTGATCTCTAGTTCCTCTGCCACTTCGAAACCCAGCTTGTACTTCCGGTAGTTCTCAGTTCGCATACCGCTGAAGCCTAGCTTGTAGGATTTTGAGCATAACCTTGCTGGCATGTGAAATGAGTGCAATTGTATGGTAGTCTGAACACTCTTTGGCATTGCTCTTCTTTGGAACTGGAATGTAAACTGACCTTTTCCAGTCTTGTGGCCACTGTTGAATGTTCCAAATGTGTTGGCATATTGAGTGCAGCACTTTAACAGCATCATCTTTTAGGATTTTAAATAGCTCAGCTGGAATACTGTCATCTCTGCTAGCTTTGTTGTTACTAATGCTTCCTAAGGCGCACTTGACTTCACTCTCTAGGATGTCCGGCTCAAGTTCAGTGACCGCACTATCATGGCTATCAGGGACATTAAAATCTTTCCTGTATAGTTCTTCTGTGTATTCTTTCCACCTCTTCTTAATCTCATCTGCTTCTGTTGGGTCCCTGCCTTCTTTGTCCTTTATCATGCCCGTCTTTGCACAAAACGTTCCCTTGAGATCTCCAATTTTCTTGAAAAGATCTCTAGTCTTTCCCATTCTATTGTTTTCCTCGATTTCTTTGCATTGTTCATTTAAGAAGGCCTTTTTGTCTCTCCTTGCTATTCTTTGGAACTCTACATTCAGTTGGATGTATCTTCTCCTTTCTCCCTTGCTTTTTGCTTCCCTTCTTTCCTCAGCTACTTGTAAAGCCTCATCAGACAGCCACTTTGCTTTCTTGCATTTCTTTTTCTTTGGGATGGATTTCGTTGCTGCCTCCTGAACAATGTTACGGACCTCTGTCCATAGTTCCTCAGGCACTCTGTCTATCAGGTCTAATCCCTGAAATCTATTCCTCACCTCCACTGTATATTCATCAGGGATATGATTTAGGTCATACCTGAATGGTTTAGTGGTTTTCCCGACGTTCTTCAATTTAAGCCAAAATTTTGCAAGAAGCAGCTCATGATCTGAGCCACAGTCAGCTCCAGGTCTTGTTTTTACTGAATGTATGGAGCTTCTCCATCTTTGGCTGCAAAGTACATAATAATCTGATTTCTGGTGATGTCCATGTGTAGAGTCTCCTCTTGTGCTGTTGGAAAGGAGTGTTTGCTATGATCAGCGTGTTCTCTTGGCAAAACTCTATTAGCCTTTGTCCTGCTTCATTTTGTACACCAAGGCCATGCTTGCCTGTTATCCCAGTGATTTCTTGACTTCCTACTTTAGCATTCCAATCCCCTATGATGAAAAGGACATCTTTTTTTGGTGTTAGTTCTAGAAGGTATTGTAGGTCTTCATAGAACTGATCAACCTCAGCTTCTTCGGCCTCAGTGGTTGGGGCATAGACTTGAATTACTGTGCTGTTGAATGGTCTGCCTTGGATTCGTACTGAGATCATTCTATCGTTTTTGAGACTGTACCCCAGTACTGCTTTTCCCACCCTTTTGTTGACTATGAGTGCTACTCCATTTCTTCTAAGGGATTCTTGCCCACAGTAATAGATATAATGGTCACCGGAATTAAATTCACCCATGCTTGTCCATTTTAGTTCGCTGATTCCCAAGATGTCGATGTTCAGTCTTACCATCTCATGTTTGACCACCTCCAGCTTACCTTGATTCATTGATCTTACATTCCAGGTTCCTAGACAATATTGTTCTTTACAGCATCGGATTTTCTTTTCACCACCAGACACATCCACAGCTGAGTGTCCTTTCGGCTTTGGCCCAGCCGCTTCACTCTTTCTGGCGCTCTTGGAAATTCCCTCTGCTCTTCCCCAGTAGTATATTGGACACCTTCCGACCTGAGGGGCTCATCTTCCGGCGTCATATGTTTTAGCCTTGTGATACGTTCCATGGGGTTTTCTTGGCAAGAATACTGGAGTGGGTTGCCATTTCCTTCTCCAGTGGACCACATTTTGTCAGAACTCTCCACCATGACCTGTCCATCTTGGGTAGCCCTGCACGGCATAGCTTATGGCTTCACTGAGTTATGCAAGCCCCTTTGCCACAACAAGGCAGTGATCCATGAAGGGGATGGCAACCATACAATTGTCCTAACTCTTGGAACTGCCTCTGTTCTCAGATAGATGACAGAACCATGTCTTCCTAAGGAAGGTGGATGCACTGGGTTGGATCTAGACCAATCTTCCTCATCCTGGTGCCCTCCAGATAGCTTGGACTTCAGTTCCAATCAACCGCAACCAGCATGGCCAATAGCCAGGAATGCTGGGGTTGTAGCCCAAAACATCTGGAAGGTACCAGGTTGGGGAAGGTTGACCTAGACTAAGGGTTGTATCTGTTGTTAGTTCTACTTAGAGTAGGCCCATTGAAAGGAATCTGACTTAAGTTAGATTAGCATTGGATACAACAATCCTATGCAGGTTTACTCAGAAGTAAGTTGACTCCCAACAAGGTATGTGTAAGATTACCATCCAAGTTAGCTGAACTTAGGTCTCATTGAAATCAATGTGAAAAGTTAGCCATGACCAAGTTAAGTCCCATTGATTTCCATGGGAACCAAGTACAATGTACTTAGTCTGGATCCAGCCCAGTGACTGAAAACAGAATTGTGGCCACCCTAACTTAGAGACAATGTGAGTCATAGAAGGGAAAGATTGGGGAAGCAGAGAAGGGACTCAAAATTACATTGTATTGGATCCAGGCTTAGTCATACTTAGAGGAGAACCATTGAAATGAATGGGACATAAGTTACTCATGGCTGACTTATGTCCCATTGATTTCAATGGCTCTACTCTAAGTATGACTAAGCCTGGCTCCAACCAAGTACTTCTTCAACAATGATTGAACCAGAAGGACACTGGGCACTGACTATGGTGGTCCTTCGGGAGCAAGTCTGACTGGTAGCGATGAAAGTCTGCTCTGAAGTCACATGCACCGGTGGCTTCAGCCAAGCAAGGGGCTTTGCCCGCTTCCCATCTGCGCCCATCACACAGGGCAGCTAGTGTGGGATACACCCCCCACCGGGCCTGCTTTTAAAAAGTTTTCTGACTGCTCCTACTTTTCTTGTCCATCGTGGTTGACAGAGGGGTGGGGCATTCCAAGCCCCATCAACCCCAGCCAGGATGGCCAATGGCCAGGGGTGATGGGCATTGTCATCCAACAAGTTTACAGCAGAATCACTGAAATAAAGATGAGGGAAGTTACTGTGCGGAAAAAAATCCTAAGAAATTGTCCAAGAATTTGCTTCTGGCTTGGGAACTGGAGTTCAGAATACACACTGCTCTTTAGTGTAGCCATCGGTAGTGAAGCTAAATAATGTATTTACAGCTCCTCTCTCTGTCTTGCATGCTGCAAATGAGGCAGTGCTACATTTGCTAGGAACCATTCTGGCTTGTGTAACAAGTGCCCCTGAAGAATCCGTCTGTAACCATCCCCACTGCTTCCTTTCTAACAAAAGACCATTGTGACATAGCAAATTATACTGCTACAAAGAAAAAAGAAGAGCTCTCTATTCAGTCTGGTTGGTACTCAAAGCCCATGTAACCTTCAATTAGCACCAGGGAAAGTATGTATTTCTTACCAAATACAAACTTTTAATTAGAAAAAAATATCACACATGCAGAGCCTACCCAACCTGGTGCCCTCTGGATGCGTTAGACTACAACTCCTATTCTCCCCATTTGGCCACATTGGTTGGGCTGATGGGAGTTGTTGTTTGACACATCTGGAGGGAGCCAAGTTTGTTTGTTCGTTTATTTATTGATTGATTGATTGTTTTCTTTCTTATTGCATTTTTATCTCACCTTTTTTCTTCTTGCAAGAAACCAAAGGCAGCTTACATTATCCTCCTCCTCTTCATTTTTATCCTTGCAACAACCCTGTGAGGTAGGTTGGGCTGAGAGTCTGTGACTGGCCCAAAGTCAGCCAGTGAGCTTCATGACTGACTGGGGACTAGAACCCGGATCTCCCACGTTCCAGTCCACCACTCTAACCACTACACCACACTGGCTCTCCCACTCTGGCTCTAGCAACACTGCTTAGGGAAGGCTGGATGAAATATGACAAGGAGCCTATTGTATTGCATGATCTACAACATTTTACAATACAAAGGAAGAAGGTATATCATTATAACTACATTTTAGTAGCTTTAACATTAAAGAATTCGGGCTAATGTGAACATGATAGGAAGAAATTTCACAGAATGCTGGGTCCTTGTATCCTGTACTATTCTTGTATTAATTGGCTGTGTCTAGTTTTTCTCTTGGCTTCTGCTAGCTCTAGGATGGATTTGTCTCCTTCAATGATATGTCCAAATGGTTTAGCACAGCCTTCCCCAATCTGGTATGCTCCATGTGTGTTGGACTACAACTCCCACTATCCCCAGACAACATGGCATTGGGGAAGGCTGGTTTAGTATATTGGCTTCTGGAGGGGGGGATAAGTGTATATTTCTGCCTAAAATATGTCTTGCATTTTATTATCCCCTTCTTCAGGAGTGGGAAACTTGTGGCCTTCCAGATGTTTTGGCACACAGCTCACATCACCCCTAGACAGTATAGCCAACGAGGAGGGATTCTGGGAGTTATTGGCCAAAACACATGATCTGGGGGCCCCACAAGTTGCCCATCAGTGCCCTTGTTGGTTGTTGTTTTGTTTTTTATAATTTTTTTCATTATTGACTGAACTGGTGTTTTTAAAGTCTTGAACTGAAGGTTTGCTTATAGGTTTATTGTAGCATTTTACTGTCAGATAATTGTTCTTTTCTTTTTCTTTTTGATATTGTATTTGTTTCTGTACGAAGTTGTTATAGCTGCTTCTTTTTGGAAGGACAAGCAGGATATAAATAAATGCTGCTGCTGCTGCTGCTGCTGAACATTCTTTGCAAAATGGGAACAACTACGAGTGGAGAAGCAAAATTCTGTGGCAACAGAGAGATGAAGAGACCTGTGATTCTAGGAACAGAAGTTCAAGACAAGAACTCCTGGAAAGGCCAGAATTACTAGACCACCATGTCATGAATCTGCCTCCTTGTTGCCCCAGGTCAAGGACGCCTTTAAATTCATAAAGGTAGCTGACAGAGGGTGTCTATGTGTCCTCCTTTACGGAGGACAGTCCTCTATTTGAGTGGCTGCCAGAGGCCTGACCTCTTTTTTGAAAGCATGCTCTGTTTGAAGAGCTCTCCTGTCCAAGTCCTCTTTAAAGACAAAGCGCCCTAAGAAGAGAGAGCAGCAACCTTGAACTTGCCCATCAGCAAGTAGCACTTGGACAGCAGACTGAGGAAGCAACACGTCACCTGGTCACAGTCTTCCTCACTATTGTGAGATGTATATTCTAAAGCCTTTGACTGTGTGGATCATAACAAATTGTGGCAAGTTCTTGGTGGTATGGGGATACCAAGTCATCTTGTCTGCCCCCTGAGGAATCTGTATAATGACCAAGTAGCAACGGTAAGAACAGACCACGGAACAACGGACTGGTTTAAGATTGGGAAAGGAGTACGGCAGGGCTGTATACTCTCACCCTACCTATTCCACCTGTATGCAGAACACATCATGAGACGTGCTGGGCTTGATGAAGCCAAGGCTGGAGTTAAAATCGCTGGAAGAAACATTAACAATCTCCAATATGCAGATGATACCACTTTGATGGCTGAAAGCGAGGAGTTGCTGAGGAACCTCATGACGAAGGTGAAAGAAGAAAGTGCAAAAGCTGGGTTGCAGTTAAACCTCAAAAAAAACACACACCAAGGTTATGACAACCAGCTGGATTGATAACTGACAAATAGAGGGAGAAAACGTGGAGGCAGTGACAGACTTTGTCTTTCTAGGCGCAAAGATTACTGCAGATGCTGACTGCAGCCAGGAAATCAGAAGACGTTTACTTCTTGGGAGGACAGCAATGACAAATCTTGATAAAATAGTGAAGAGCAGAGACATCACACTGACAACAAAGGTCTGCATAGTTCAAGCAATGGTATTCCCCATAGTAGGGGCCGCGGTGGCTTAGTGGTTAAGACACTGAACTGCAGACTGGAAAGTTGGCAGGACAACAGTTCGAGACCCGAGTGCCGCGTGACGGAGTGAGCTCCCGTCTTCAGTCCCAGCTTCTGCCAACCTAGCAGTTCGAAAGCAAGAAATTGCAAGTAGATAAATAGGTACCGCCTTGGCGGGAAAGGTAACAGCATTCCGTGCACCTCGGTGTTCAGTTATGCTGGCCATATGACCACGGAAGCGTCTTCGGACAGCGCTGGCTCTTCGGCTTAGAAACGGGGATGAGCACCGCACCCTAGAGTCGGACACGACTGGTTGGGGACACTTTTACCTTTTTATTCCCCATAGTAACCTATGGCTGCGAGAGCTGGACCATAAGGAAGGCTAAGCGAAGGAAGATAGATGCTTCTGAACTGTGGTGCTGGAGGAAAATTCTGAGAGTGCCTTGGACTGCAAGAAGATCAAAGCAGTCCATACTCCAGGAAATAAAAGCCAAACTGCTCACTTGAGGGAATGATATTAAAGGCAAAACTGAAGTACTTTGGCCACAATGAGAAGATAGGATACCCTGGAGAAGATGCTGATGCTAGGGAAAGTGGAAGGCAAAAGGCAGAGGGGCAGACCAAGGGCAAGGTGGATGGATGATATTCTGGAGGTGACGGACTCGACCTTGGGGGAGCTGGGAGTGGCGACAGCCAACAGGAAGCTCTGGCGTGGAGCGACTGACCGAATAAACAACAAAAATGGCATTCCTATTTAAATTATAACAATGACTTCCAAATTTGCATTTATACACTTGACTTAGCATATGCAAATTGTGTCCTGTCTTTTGGTGATTCACAAATGGCCACTCCAGTCTGAAAGGAAAAGATTAGCCCCCTCCCCTGCCAGTCCTTTCCTTCTCAAAGTAAACCCTGGGGCTGATTGCCTCTTTCCTTGCACGTTACCTGCTTACAAGCAACTTGCACCTCTCTCAGGGAACCCATCCCTGGGGATAGAAAGTGATATCTTAAAAGAGGCATTCCACTCTGGGTAAAAGAAAATGGGAATTGCTTGTTCAGAGGTGGTGCCTGTTGCAATACATTCATGCATCAGTTAACAAGGCACATTTCCTCCCCACCCCACCTGCTTTAGATCCTGTTTTTGCTAACACTTAATCATTATTAAAATGAAATGCCCCTTGGGACAGTATAGGACAGTCTTTTCCAACTTGGCCATGCTGGCCAGAGTCTCTCTCTCTCTCTCTCTCACACACACACACACACAGCCTGAAGATTGTTTTGTTCTTGGTGTTTTCTAAAAGCAGTTAGTAGATTCAAGAGCAAGGGTCACTCAGGGTGCAGGGCTAGCTACCACCTCTGGGTGCATCAGAGAGCTTTGGGTGCAAACAGAGGTTGCAAGATGGGGAATGCTGCCTAGCAGCCAGGTACAGCCAACTAAGTTTCCTTTTTAGCTAGGGTTTCTCCTGTATAAAAGGACTTATCATGTTCACTATGTTTTGTAGTAGTGGTGGTTACATTCTGTTAGAAGCCTGGTCCAATTTGCCCTGCTGTTTTATACTTCTGAGAGCCTCATGTGGCACAGAGTGGTAGGCGGCAGTATTGCAACCGAAACTCTCCCCACGACCCGAGTTCGATCCCAGCCGAAGCGGGGTCTCGGATAGCTGGCTCAGGTCAACTCAGCCTTCTATCCTTCCAAGGTTGGTAAAATGAGCACCCAGCTTGCTGGGGGAAAGGTAGTCACAAATGGGGAAGGCAATGGCAAACCACCCCGCTATAGTCTGCCATGAAAACGCCAGCGTAAGCGGCGTCCCTCTAGGGGTCAGTAATGACCTGGTGCTTGCACAGGAGGAACCTTTCCTTTCTTTTTATACTTCTGACCGCTTAGCTAGGACTTTCTGTTTACAACACAGTGAAGTTTGTCAAGCTCTTAACTCTCTAGATTCAATCTGCTTTATCCAGCCAGAGAATTTTAGTCCAACACTGGTATAGGAGCTATAGTGGGAAATTTTACATTCTTCATGATCCTCACTCCCCTCGTACACAGCTAAGGATAGGGATTGGGATCACTATTCTTGTTTCCTGTTGGACATCTTCAAAAAGGGCTAACCTCATGGAGAATGCAAATCCTCAGAACTGGCCTGACTAAGACAAAAAGAATAGCATTTCTGCAAAAGGAATATTGATTATTTACTGACAATGCATTTCCTAGTAATGTGTATGGAACTATTTTCTGTATGTTTAACAAATGCGTCCAAAGGTTCTGCCTTAATGATCCCTCTTTGTTTTCCTTCTAACAAAAGATCACTGTGATCCAACAAATTGTACTGTTACTTTGCCAGCTTAAAATAAAAATAAAATCTATATCCATTTTGTCCCTACCCCCCTTCCAGAGTGCAGTATCCTTAAAATAGAACCTGGGAAAGAATTCATATCTTAGCAGGCTACATAATTTAATTGGGCAGGGGGAACCATTTATACAATGTAGTTCAGAAAGCACAAGAATGTAATTCTGCAAAAGAACTGGCCGGGTAAAAAACAGTTTGGCAAAAAAATAGTCAATTGTAGATGACTTGTACAAGACTTATATTATTATAGCTTGAGGGAGACAAATGCTTCACTTTAACAATTTGCACAACATTAAAAGAAATCCTTCTTTTGCCAAATGCATATGATTAGACATGAACTTTAAAGGCAACTAGCTTCCATCTGTATTTTTAAACCAGAAAGTAATTCATTTCACCTCCTGTGGCCACATTTAATGCATTTGAAGTCCCATCTTTGGAAACACGGGTTTAAAGTGATGTAATGGCCATCTAAATAGTTCTGGGGTTTCCTGTTTGGAGTTTTGGTTACCATGTCTGACTCTCCAATGAATGAGGGGAATTCAGGTTGATTGCAAGGACAATTCTAATCTGAGCAGGGATCTTTCCATTCTGTTTTGATTGCTGGCCATGTGGAAGATACCTGGAACACATAGAAATCTGGTTGGAAATCACATCCACCCACAAAGTGTAGACAGCCTTGTGTCTTATGAGGTGCATGCATATGGAACTTGTGCTTCTTGCTGCACCGGGAGGAGAAGATTTGCATGTTCCCTCTGCATGACCTATCCATAGGCCTGAGACAATGATAGGCCCCTGGCTTGACAAACCCTGAAGAGCCACTGCCAATCAGAGTAGACAACACTCTTAGACAAACAGTCTGATTGTGTATAAGAGCTCTTCTACACAAGGCATTTATTGTGCACTCATCATTCCCTACTCATGGCTGTTTATGGGTTCTTCTGATGATGTCATGACCACCCAGCTTCGCTTCTGTGTCTAAAGAGCACTTTCAGATAGTTTTTTTTGGAACAGGGAAAATGCAGAATTTAATTGTAAAAGCAAAAGAAAACACCTTTTCACTTGTGTATTTGCACTATTTCACTACACCACAGTGCCACCTAGAGGTTATGTAGTGGAAAAGCAGGAAAGGAAATGCTCAGATTTCAGTTCTGTGACGAAACCAGAAGCAGATGCAGTGGATTAATAGCTAATTAACAGCCTTGTGTAGAAAAGCTCATAGGTAGCTTCCTATACACAGTCCCCTACTGAAATGAGTGTTTCACATGTGCAAAGTGACACTGAACATTCTACATGTGAATGTCCTTGGGCTTTAGTTTGCCCACACTTACATGGAGGAAACATAGAGTAAAACAGAGATCAACAAGTGCCCAGGTATATGTAATTCCTGTCATCACAACAGCCTGTTCTGAAGTTGCTGTGATCAAAATGATTGTAATCATACTGTATATGCTAATAGCAAACTCATTCTTCATGTGTGGATCCTTATGTAGGCAAATGGCACAACCCATGCACAACTGGAAGGTATCAGCAGACACAGAGGAATCCCAAGGTTGGAAGAAGTACAAAAAACCTTTAGAAAAAAATCCTAACAGGAGGGAAACCCCCAAAAGAGCTCCATGAGAAATCAAGCATGCTCAGTTGGCATGGGATGGAAAACTGGGGTGAGTAGGTGAAATGGAATATCCTAGAAAAGACCATGGCTGGCTGGATGAAACCCTGCATGGGAGCATTCCACGCAGCAACATTTTGTTACTTGTAAATGGGTCTGTAACTCTGATTCACATGCCTCTTTCTCCTGTGGATGCGTGAGTTCAAGGGCACTCGCATGGAGTACATTCAGCAGTGGAGCCAGAAGCTTAAGAACAGCTTGACTGGTGTGCTTGAAGATTTAACTTGAAGACATGTCTTTGTCAGGGTCAAAGACATACTGATGTGTCACACACCCAGATAGCACCTCTGCAACAATCTTTTTGCTTTTTCTTTGTATGTCTAATGCACAATCTCCACCGATTTCTTTTGGATAAAATCCCCTACCACTACTGATCACTGGGAGCATTTCTTTTCCATGCATGCCACTGCATTTTGTAAGCCCCGAATGTTTCTACCCAAGTCCCCCCCCTCCCCATGAGTCATTGTATATACTGTGTGCAGGTTTGTTCCCTTGCTGTTTACACTGGCTACACCTAGAGATAGAGTTTGGGAGCTGATTCATACTAGCATGCGTATCATTCAGTGTCTCTTCCCTTGATGACTTATCACTCTGTGATTTGTAGCCAAAAATGAGAGCTTTCTCCATTAAGATGTACTGTGTTTGAGATGATATAAAAGTTCTGTATGTGATATTTGATTTAGAATGGATGCTTCATGTATTCCAGTCATCCAATGACAAGTACATGTGTGATCTCATCTATACTTACTTTTTTCTTAACCTTTCTGCTACTAAACAGATCAGGCTAAAAGCCCCTCTCTCTGAGGGCTTCTCCACATGGGGCTTTTATCCTACAATTGAGACTGGGTAACTCATGGAAGTTTGCTGGTCCTTTTCATGGCATCATCAAATTCCAGTGCGTCTTCTATGCTTTTTGATAATTTCTGCGGCTTTATTTGAAAAAGAAAAAATGAGGTAATAAAAAGCAGTGGTTTGAAGCGGTTTGAATTTGTCATGTAAAGAGGAAGTGGTGCTGTAACAACAGCACCATCTAGTGGCTGCATAATGAAACATATAGAACTTGCAGATAAAGCCAATCCTCCAGGAAAAAACCCAGGAAATGTGTGTGAAGGAACCCATCTTAATCCTACAAAAATCCCACAAGCAGAAGCCCTGGTAAAGTTGCAGGATAAAAAACCTGATGTGGAGAAGCCCCATCTGTCCATTCCAGCCAAAGCTAAGCACTTTTAGGCCCCATTGATGTCAATTGAAGAATTCAGTATAGGCTAAAATCATTCCCCATTGCACTGCTGGTACTTTAAAGTGCTTACGGGTGGAGAGAGTTATTACAAGAGCTGAAAAGTGGTTTCAGAGAGGCTTCACGCACTTTCCAAGTTGTACACAGATATTTCTCTCATTGCCTTTGCTCAAAAACATTTTGCACACAATACAGTACAAAAATGCTAGTGGTGAAGGTGGGATGAGCGTGGACATGATGAACAAGAGTTCCTCTTTCCGGGTCCCTGTCTAAAATCAGGGGGATTGTGTGTTTCACTGAAATTTGGTTGGAGTAAATTGTCTTCTTAAATGTATCCAGCAGAACAATAAGAATATAATATTTCATTGTCTCATCCAATTGAGATTAGGTATGTTGGCTTGGATGTAAAGAACCATGAACAGTGGGGCTGCCCAGCCTTCCTCAACCTGGCATCCTCCAGATGTGTTGGACTGCAACTCCCAGAATTCCTGCTGGCTGGGAATTCTGGGCGTCGTGGTCCAACACATCTGGAGGGCACCAGGTTGGGGAAGGGTTGTTTAGGGCCTGCGGCAGATGTGATGTTAGAAGACCTGCCACAGCCCCCTAAAAGGACCCATGAGTGTGTGGGGCTCAGGTGAGCAATGGGGCAGGGCTGGGGCAGTATAGTGGAAATGCGGAAGATCATTGTTATTTCGAGGAGTTGGTGCTCCTTCTGATGTCTATACTTCCAGTTGTTGCTTTTAGTGGTTAGCTATGCTTCTCTTCCCATTAGTTCCCAGGTCCAACGATCTGTCTGAGTCTGTACAGCTCAAGGCTCATAGATAAGCCTCTGGCAAGATCTCAAGGTTGGCCACTTGTTGTTAGCAGAGTAGCTGGGATCAGAATCATCTATGTTGGCTTACTGCCAACAATTCTTGAAGTCATTGGACAATGTCCAGAATAGCAGTGATGGATGGGACAGTATATGGTTCCCTGGGACCCTCCCAATTCAGAACCTCGATGCAGGCCGATCCAGAAAAGTGCTGCATACAGGCCTAGCGGGGTCTGCTCGTTGCTGACTCTAAGAGGCTTCCCAGCGAATGAAGGGGCAGAAGCTTATGATCTTGCTCTGCCGTTGCTCACTGCAATCATTCTGTTGCAGTGTTCTGCTTTGATCTTCTGCTTCACTAATTTGCTCTTGCTTAATAAAACCTTTCCTTCACCCATTAGTGTCTTTACTACATTCTGAATCCCCCAAAGAACTGTTGCCTCTTGGCAACACCAGCTGGGACCAATGGTATGCACAGGAGCGGAGGTGGGGGTGGGGGCTTGCTCTGTGAGGCTCCAGGGCAAATTGTCCCAGTTATCTTCCCTTTGGGCAGGCTTGGTGAACAGAGGAAGAAATGTATGGGTGTTGTTCCATAAACTCTTATGCAAGACTTTCACATAGTGCAATTTAAGAATATATTAAGGCTTGTATTACATTATGTGAAACATGGTGGGCGATAGCGATACAGGAAGAAGCAAGCTGCAGAACAGGGCTGGGGAACCGATGGCCCTCTCTAGATATTGTTGGACTCCAGTTCCTATCAGCTCCATCCAACCTAGCTAGTGGCAATGGATGATGGGAGTTCATCTACATGTGGAGGGCTGTAAGTTCTTCACCCCTGCTGTAGAATATAAGCTCTAGTGGGCCACTGAGAGGTCTTGAAAAAAGCTCATGCAAAGACTTGTGCAAACGGAAGAACGTCTCTGGATTTGGCATCTCTTCTCACACATTGCTCTTCTGCATGGTTGCAACAACCCTTCTGAGAGTTAAAGAGGCTTTCCATTAGTGGAAGGGCACCTGTGGGTCCAAGCCACTCTGTATATCTTAACATCTAATTCTTACAAATCTACCTGATATTGATTCTAGGAATTTTAAGGCAAATCTTATTGCACCCCAGATGAAGGACTCAGGTTGGTTGCTGACAGTAAATAAAATGAAATTTATGTCACATTCTGTGGTTCCTGAGGCTTGCAGGGGAAGCTGGTAGCATCTGATGGCAGTCAGATCAAGGCAGGAAGAAAATAGGACCTTGGCTAGCTCCAAGTGAGTACTGCTGACTGGAACTATCTCCTGCTAGAACATGGGAAGACATTGTCTCAGCAGGGAGCTAAAGCCAACTGAAGTCTGACAAGACCTGCAATGTGGTCAGCTCTGTCCTTCCTGGAAGAACTGATTGGACTGTTAAAGGGCCATCACCTGATTTTGTAGCCTGAGACTTCGGCAAGGCTGGGGAGATGGAGTTTCTGCTCAGGACTCATCCTCTGAGCCAGAGAATGGCAGGGCTGTGTTCCCTGGTCAGGAGGGCCATCAGTAAGGCACTGACTGTCATACCCCTGAAGAAGTAGCCTGTGCCATGTCTTTGTCAGAATCCTCTGCTGCACACTGGAAGGTTCAGGGCCATGCTGTATTCATACTGCATTTCTACTGAAGACAAAAGAAATCCTCTTCAGAGGTCAATTTTGTCTGCCATGCTGGTTAACATCTACCTGGAACTGCTAGGAGGGATGATTAGGGAATTTAGAGTGAGTTGTCATCAATAAGCTCTTATTCATCACATTGATGAATAAGACAAGTGTCATCACATTGCTGTTTTCCTCCATTTTGCTAAATACCAAGGAAGGTGTGGATGTTTGAATTGGTGCCTGGAGGTGAGAATGGGCTGGGCTAAGACACTGAAGCTTAATCCAGACAAGGCAGAGGTGCTCCTAGCCAGGAAGGGGATAGACTCTGGGATGGGGATTCAGACTATTTCGGAGGGGGTAGCACTCCCCTTTGAGAATCAGGTTTGCAGCCTGGGGGTGCTCCTGGACTCAGATTTGCACCTGGATGCTCAGGTGCTGGCGGCAGCCAGGAGGTCCCTTGCCCAGCTTATGCTGGTGTGCCAGCTTTGGCGAGGGCTGCTTTGGCCATGCCATGTCCTCCTCAATGGGGGAAGGTGCCACGTGGACGAAAACATCCAGCCCACTCACATTCACAACAACTCACCAAATACTCACCACATACTCTACCCCAGTCATCCCCAACCTGGTACCATCCAGTAGGGTGTGGGTACAACTTCCATCAACCCGCAAGGGAAAGCTGCTGTTCCCTCTCTCACAGTTTTTCATATTCACATGCATATCCACCTGCCATTCCAATCTCTCTCTCTCTCTCCCCCCCCCCCCGCTTTCATTCTAACACACTGTGTCTTTGGACTCCATCCCCAACTAACCTGGCAGGTTCTGCAGCTCAGGCTGCCTCCACCTTACCATGCCCATTGCATCAGAGTGGTCTGCTCTGGGATGGTGCCAGGTTCCTATTGCCACTGCTGCCCCATGCTGTGTAGCCCCATTGGCTGCCTTGGCCTGGGCAGCTCGGAATTTAGCTTGGTAGGTAGCTGGGGCAGGGCTAGGCTGCTGCCATTGCTTAGCATGAACTACAGCATGCACATACCAATCTGCTGTTGCCATCTCATCTCCTTCCACTACCTGATTTTAAATTCTGTGTGTGCATCACATGCACTTATACATCTTCCTTGTCTCTCCACCTCCCCACCCCTGAATGCTCCAAGCAAGCAAGCAGGCTGGCAAGCAGGCAGGCATAGACAGCACCAAAGAAGAAGCTATGAAGTTCGCAGTCATGCCAGTGGGCTAGCTGATTTAAACTGCAGACCGAGATGATGCTTTTCAGGGCCAAAGTGGTGAGAGTCAGTGCGGTGTAGCGGTCAGAGTGTTTGACTGGGACACAGGAGATCCAAGTTCTAGTCACCACTTGGCATGAAGCTCACTGGGTGACTTCGGGTCACTCACTGACTCTCAGGCTACAACCTACATCACAGGGTTGTTGTGAGAATACAATGGAGAGAAGGAGGAGAACCATGTAAACCACCTTGGGTTCCTTACAAGAGGAAGAAAAATGTCAGATATAAATAAATAAATAAACAAACAAACAAACAAACAGATAGTTTGAGTCTTAGCAAGCCCGATGAGATGTGCAGGCTGTCCCCACACCACTTCCTCCTTGAGCCACTGCAGATCTCTTCTTCCATTTTGGCTGAGTTCCTAGTTCCAAGGAGTCCCCTCTTCAGTATCAGTCTTATTTCAAGAAAGCTTCACCAGGTCTTGGAGTGCAAATGGAGAGCGGCCAAAGCAGGAGGTGAGCTTAACATGACCTCTGCTCTGAAGGAACATGCTGCTGGCAGAAATGGCTCCTCTGGAGGGAAAACAACAACAGAGGACTAACTCAAAATAGCTCCCAGCCAGGTCTGTGTAAGTAAATTTCTGCATGAAGCAAACGCCCAACAGCCAGACATAAATCCCTGAATACCAGGATTTATAACACAATAAGAGGAAAATTTATTTCTTTGGACAGATACGGTGGCTGCCCCTGGCAGGCTTCGTGACTCCTTTGCTTTCACCATAAAACACCAAATGGCAATGTCCTCAGCCTGAGCGGGCCCTCCCAGGGCTTGCACAACAACATAAATACGAATTAATAAATGCCATGGACAATGGTGCCCTAAGCATATTAGTCCAGATAGGTTCAAAAGCCCTGACAAATCCCTCCTTCAACTTAATAACAGCAGCTGGAGGAGGAGGAGGAGGAGGAGGAGAAAAAACAACCCTGCATTTCCTCAGACTGTCAGTCAGGATGCTCCTCCCAGAGACATAAGCAAACAAGCACTTAACGTGCAGTGCATACATAACTGCATTGGGAGGGAGAGAGGGAGGGAAAGGGAATTATGTGGCACCCCCTGGCATGACATATGCAGTAATAAAGAGCCATTCCACATGGTGGGCGACCCATCCTGCTGTTGCGTGGGCTTCCTCTTTGCTGCAAAAGCTGGAAATGAATTCAGAGCTGGTTCTGAGGAAGGGAAGGCCTTCAGAAGAGGCAGGAGTGAATGACACTCTCCTCACTCATCGGTCCCCTCTGTCAAGCTGGTGTGTGTGTGATCACGCAGTCTAATGGATGCAGAAAGCATTTAAATTCAGAACCACGTGCGAGAGACACCTCTGATGGGAATTCAGTTGCTGGGGAGATTCTGTGCTTCTCTACTGGAAACCTTTACCACATGGAGCCAAAAGCATCACTGTCACAACTTTGAGAATGAATGGGATGGAAGACCGGTTTGAACTGAGTTTTGTTTCATTTTTTAAAGTGCTATCAGCATATTCCTAGGACATTTCTGAGTGCTTGCATTGGGCAGTATGAAGTGACTGCTGTGTGTGTGTTTTTAATGCACTGAAGGAAAATAGAACTGAATTTCTCCAGTGATTTTGGCATTTTGAACTGATTGTGTAAATGATCCAACATGCATTTGTGTAACAACTCTGTTATGTCTTGAATAAACATTGAAAAGTGGGTTGCACCCGGGTATGCTGATACATAGGTTGCTCCATGGTCCGAACACATGGGATTGGGTCCAGACGTAGACATACTTAGAGTAGACCCATTGAAATCAATGAGACTTAAGTTGATCATGACTATCTTAAGTCACATTGGTTTCAGTGGGTCTCCTCTAAGTATGACTAAGTCTGGACCCAACCCATGGTGAATAGAGTGTAGTCAGCATGCCAAGAAAGGCAACTGCTGTTGACGTTAACAAGTAGAAAACGCTCAGGTGAATCGGCTATCAGTTGTAAGCCGAGGGCTGCATGAGGAATGATTCATTCATTCACTTAGTTGCACTCTTGCCTGCATGATTCTCCCTCTTTCTCTTCCATACTATCTTCATGAATCTTAAGTACACTGTAGCTCATAAAAGCTTCGACCACAAAAACATGTTAGTCTTTTAGGTCCTGCATGACTGGAACCCCCCCCCCCCACAACAGATGAATATAGTTACATTTCTAGAATAATTCTCTTCCTCTCTCTCCCCGCATCCACACACATTATTGTGAGTCATGCTCTTATGAGATGCGAACTGAATAAATGGTTTCCCCTTAGGCTGATGGTGGACAGTGGAGACAACCAGATGGCAGGATGTTCCAAGCACCTCAAAAGTGTGATCCTCTGGCTTTATACTGAAAAAATCCAGTAATTTGCTCAGCTCAGCCTTCTTTAGCCTGGTGTCCTCTGGATGTTTTGGACTCAATAGTTGGACTCGATGGTCTTACAGGCTCCTTCCAACCCTACTGTTCTACGATTCTATGATTCTATGACTACAGCTCCTAGCATTCCTGACCACTGGCCATGCTAGTTGGGACAGATGAGAGTGGAAGTCCAAAATATCTGGAGGGCACTGATTTGGGGCTGGCTGGCTGACCTGGCAGTGAGATGAAGCTGATCTGTACAGTCAGGAAAACAACAACACATAGGCCCCACCCCCATGCCTGCCCACCATTTGGGTAATTACCTGCACCACAACATGGGTTGCCATGTTGTCTGAAGCCAGCATGCAGCATGGCGGAGGTTGCTTCTAACTGTCAGGGTGGAAACTGAGCCGATAGAACCCCAGAGCAGTTCTGATTCTGAGGAGGGTCAGCTATCCGTGGGAGAGGAGCCAACTCATCCCTCACAGGCACAGCAGCTGGCAGAAATTCTTCCTGTCGGCATTCCTGAGATAGATAGTAATCCTAGCAGTGAGAAAGTGCGGGAACAGGGCTTGCTAGATGCTCGATGCAGACGCAGGGAGCGACTAGCCTGCTCCTCCATGAATTTTTCTAATCCCTTTCTAAAGCCATCCAAGTTGGTGGCTGTCCCATATCTTGTAGCAGCAATTTCCATACTTTAAGCATGCACTGTGCGAAGAAGTACTTTCTTTTCTCTCTTCTGAACCTCCCACCATTTATCTTCACTGGATGATTCTGGCTTCTAGTACTATGAGAGTAGAAGAAAAAAGTCTCTCTATCCACTTTCTCCATACCAGGCATCACTTTATAAACCTATATCATCCCCTCCCTTTCTCACTTTTTTTTCTAAACTAAAAAACCACAAACATTGCAATGTTTCCTTGTAGGGGAGTTACTTATCATTTTGGTTGCCCTTATCTGCACATTTTTAAGCTCTATAATACCCTTTTCAGATTCAGTGGCTAGAACCGTACACAGTATTACAAGTGTGATTGCACCTTAGATTTATATATAAGCATTAGGATATTGGCAGTTCTCATCAATAAGAACGTCATCTCTTGTCACCACTCTTCAGACTCCCTTCCTGAAAGTATCAGTTCAGGCACGGCTATCTGCCTTGCAGAGAAGACAGATGCAAATAATTAATTCAACTTCTCTACAATTTTCTCATCCACCTTTACCACACCTTTAACTCTCTTGTCATCCAAGCATCTAACCGCTTCCCTAGCCAGTTTCCAGCTTCTAATATATTGAAATATTTATTTTAATTGTTGGTCTTAATGTTTTTAATGATATGCTCCTCAAGTTCTCCCCCGCCCCAGCCCTTATTGTCTGTCTGCATTTCATTTGCCAAAGTCTGTGTTCCTTTTCGATCTCATTTGGGCAAGACTTCCATTTCCTACAGCAGGGATGGACAACTTGTAGCCTTCCTGATGTTTTAGCCCACAACTCCCATCAGCCCTAGTCAGCAAGGCCAATGGTGAGGGAAGATGGGCATTGTAATCCAAAACATCAGGAGGGCTCACCTCTGCCCTACAGAAATCCTTCTGGTCTTTAATAGTTTCTGTGACCCTCCCCCACCTCACCCCTGAATTCTAAAGTGGTGCAGTCATGGGTGGGCTGTATCATGAGAATTTTCAGAACATGACGGTTGGCCCTCAACCTCAGCTGCAGTTCTGTTTCCAAGTTTTGGGGCAAGACACTCTGAATGGGCCCCTCCCTCAGTGAGTCTATCTTCCTACCCCCATTGTCACCAGCTTCTGTTGCTCCTAATGCTCTTTCTCATCATTGCTCCCACTTGCTTGCTTGACAGACAGGGAACAAGTAGGCAGCAGCATCGGCTGCCACGCCTCCTCCTCCCCACCGCCATTGTCTGGGCCAGAGCAAGAGGCAGGTGAACAAGCAGGTTACAACGGTGAAAAGAAGGGGCAATTCCAGGGGGCTCTTGTCAGGGGCCCCCTGCTGCAGTGTGGGCCCTCAGAAGGTACCCAAGTATGTCTACCTTTGATGCGGGCTCTGCTCAGCTGTGACACACTGCCACATTATTTGGTAGTGACATCTGGTGACTTACTTCCAGGTTCCATCCGCTAATGGGAATCTGGCTCACCATCTGGAAAACAATGCATGGGAAGTGGGGGAACCAGCCACTACCCTTTTCTCCATTCCTGATGTGCGTTACACAGTTTTATTAGTTGTAGGGAGTCATTGGCTCAAAGGGAGCAAAGCTGGGGTTTGAAGCACTCTCAAGGATGGTTGGGACCGTCCTAGTTTTCACTGAAAAATCAATAGAAATCAGGCAGTTGATGACTGCAGCATTCCATGGTTTTGTGAAGTTATTTATTTAGGAATTGATTTGATGAGGATTGCCGAAATGATCTTGTTACTGACAAACTGCTGGTCAACAGAGAAATGCCAGCAAGATAAGTAAAGGGATTGGCCTTACCTGGTCAATAATAAGGACAATAGTTCATGCTTACTGCATGCTGCTATGAAGTTCAGAGGTGGAGTCTCCCCTCCCACCCCCCCAGAAGATGAAGAATGAGTGCAAATACCAGCAGCTGAAACCTCAAATCCGCCCCTTGAAGAAGAGCAGCAGGAGCAGCTTTGAACTGCATGCTAGAGCACTAGGAAAAGAAGCACCCTCAGGCTTCTTTCCAGGAGAAAAAAAGGGGGGCAT
Source organism: Heloderma suspectum (assembly GCF_057233095.1). Taxonomy (NCBI): domain Eukaryota; kingdom Metazoa; phylum Chordata; class Lepidosauria; order Squamata; family Helodermatidae; genus Heloderma; species Heloderma suspectum. The sequence continues at coordinate 39,592,658 of NC_139461.1, read as the reverse complement.
AGTTCCCCAGCAGAGCCCATGCTTTGCAGACAGAAGGGCCCAGCTAAGGGGGTCTCAAGTAGAGTACCTGGGAGAGATTTCTACTGGAAAACTTGGAGTAGGGATGTCAACTTGGGTTTCTCTCAGTTTCTAATTTTTCCAGTCTTAAATTCAGTTTGTCCCAAATGTAGATATATATTTCTAAAAGTTTGCATGACCATTCATATGCATTTCTATGCACATTTTCCCTAATACTTGCATTTTTGTACACAATTTTGCCTAATATTCACACCTTTGGCTTACCCAAATATAATGCATTTTAATGTTATTTTCACGAATGTGCACATTTTTGTATTTGTTTCCCCTCAATATACTCATAATGTATTTTTTGACTGGAGAACCCCATTGCAAAATTCGGAGAGGTGCAATTTTTGAAGGACAGCTATTGTGGGATAGCTGAATTTCTGTATGCATAATGGTTTGGAAGTGAGAAATTAGGTACGTTTCCATTAAAATGTGAACTGAGCTAATTTCTCCCTCCTCCCTACCTTGAAGAGCTGCTGTCAGTCAGAGGAACAGGGCTAGAGGGGTCCCAATGGTCTGACTCAGTCAAGGCAGCTTCATATCACATGCTCAGTATTATTTGTAAGGGATCCTTGAGACATTTTCACAGTCCGCACAGCCGAAGACAAAACAATCCGGCATCTTGTAAACAGTCAGTGAAAAGAAACACCCGCAAAACCAAGAACAAAGCAACCTTAACCTGACACCATCTGTTGTGGAAGGTTCTGCAGCTGCACTCAAGGAACTTGTTGTCTTTTAATAGGGACCTCATTCCTACAGATTCATGTTCCTCCAATTCATTGGCTATAATAATAGCGTCATAATCTTAGAATGAGTAAGGAAATATGGAACTGAACTGTAGCCTGCAAACAGAGGGAATCCCGACCTTCATAGCAACAACAACAACAACAACAGAACAACACATGCAAGATATAAAGTGGTTCCTGGGATAAAATATCCTGTATCTAAACCAGGTCTGAGCAACAAAATTTGGGGGCAGGGGCAGGTGGGTGGGATTGTGGCATCAGGTGGGTCAGTGAACAGCAGCCCTGATGTATATGTGCATAAATGGACATCTGCAACATGCCTTGTGTATACAAATTGTACACACCATGGCACGTATGTGTGGTCAGAGATGGTGCTTTCTGCAGGGTCCCCAACCACACATACGGATTTTCTGCATGCAGGCTCACTGCAGATAGAATGCAGCTAGGGATGATGGGAATTGTTGTAGCCCAACACAACTGGAAGGTGCCAGGTTGGGGAAGACTGCTCCAAAGTACTTTCTGCCAGTCCATTCTGACAGATAAGACTATAAACATCGGGGAAGGGTGACTGAAATATTAAGGAGACCAATTAGTCTTACTCAGACTGTGAAACTTTATGATTCCAATAAAACACACACACACACACACACACACACACCAAAATATTTATGAGAATGCGGTTTACCAAGTTAGATGAAGTCACTACAGTCCTGAATTAAAAGAATTAAGGATGTGTGTGCATTTTTTAAAAGGAGGAACACAGCATACTTCTATATTGGTTTCTTGCTTCCTGGTTTGGGCCTGTTAATATCTGCATGGATTTCTGGTGGTCCAGCAGGGAGGTGTCACCACCCTGAAAACTGTTTGCCCCTCCCCAAGATGAGCAGACACACAGCAAACCATGAAAAAGCGAACATGTATTTGTACATGTTCTAATTTGCAGAGTCTATGCAGGTCATCATATTTTTTGCTGTTGCTGCGGATTCTGGGTTACTATGGCAAAGCTTTTTTCTTTTTTTTTTTTAAAGAGTGAGGATCTGTTCAATGGGAAAAAATGGAGAGAGGCTTTGCTAAGAACTAGGGCATAAAGTTAGGGCAAGGTAAATGTCAAAAAGCTGTCAACTGCAACAGAGGGTAAAGCTTTAACACTGTACTACGATGAGATGGCGTCATAGCAGTGTTGTACATGTTGCTGCGAAGAAAGCGAACCTATGCCTTAATCAGTGGAGGCTTTGCACCGTGGGTAGCTTCTTTAGAGTTCTGACTGTAATCTGGAGCAGATTCACCGACCCACTGACATCGGAGCCACCAGCCTCCGCTGAGCTTAATCCAGGGGTCTAGATCTCCTGGTAGATTGCTAGATGCAGGACCAGATGCAGGAGAAATAGCACCTTGAACAAAGAGCACCTTTGGTGCCACCATCAATGTATAACTTTCTTTTAAAATATGATTTATGGTGTCCACAGTGTTTATAGCATTTGCAGCAGTGCTGTGCTGCACATTTCTTCCCCACTTTCCCTACCATTCTCATTCAATTTGAAAGAAAAGAACATGCTTCCAAAAAGAAATTCAAAGGGGAAGAAAATGCCAAGAAATTTTCATGGGTTAGGTCTGGGTTTCTTGTGCTTACTTTACTGACAAGGTGGCTGAGGAGTGTGTGTGAGTGTCCTGTCTTTCACTGAACAATCATCTCTCAGGCAAGCTGCAGCCTCCTTGGCTTCCCACGCCTCAATTGAAGCCCAGGGGAAGACACTGTGAGGTAATTCTTCCCATAAGGTTTTTCTTTTCTTTTCCAGATCAGGAAGTGCAGGCAGCCTGGGAGGCTGCAGAGCAATGCAGATTTGTGTAATAGAAAGAAAAAACACACACAGCACCCTTGGCCATCTTGCAGTGATTAGACAAGCTCAAAAACATCACAAAATAAATTTTAAACACCCTGAAAATGAAGCAGAGAAATAGAAGCCTCCAGTGAAGGCTGGTGGCTCTGATTTTGGTGGGGCTGTAAATCCACTCTGGGTTTCAGTCAGAACCAGCCAGAACTCTCAAGGAGTGATCCAGACTCTAATGAACCTATCCCCAAAATAGGTTCAGCATCTTGGATAGCTCCTTGAGAGTTCTAGCTGGTTCTGACTGAAACCCAGGATGGAATCACAGCCCTACCGAAATCTGAGCCACCAGCTTCTACTGGAAGCCTCTTTCACTGTGGAAGAAAACTTTCAGGAAATTGGAGGACAATTTTGGCACAGTACCGGCTCCACCTCTTCCTTGGAGCTAGACATAACACTGCCCCCATTTCTCATTGTGGAGAAAGCAAAATGAAGGCCAGATTCCCAACAAAGCCAATGCTGTTGCCACACGCAACAGCATGCAAAAAACCAGAAGCCCTTAGGAAAAAAGAAAGATGCTGTGTGACAACTCCTGCCAATAGTGAGCCCTGCCTATGAGAAACTGTTGGAGAAACTGTTTCTCCTCCCCCTGGAGAAATTCAGTGAAATCCCCCCCCCCTTTTCTGCCCACAAACAGGATGGAGAATTTCAAGAAACCATTTCTGCACAGCTCTGATTTGTAGTGCTTATACTGCTTGGTAATGCTGCCCGAAAGCAAAGCTATGATCTGCTGATTTTTATCTAGAATGAATGACATCGAACTGGAAATTGAAAACCAAACCAAACTTTAAAGCTAATTGATTGACATTTGTTTTTGTGATTAGTACCCAGACAATCTGTAGAACAGGAGTGTTGAACCGCCTTCACTGCAAGCAATCTCTACATTCCACTGATGGGTGGGGTTGAAGACAAAAAGGGACAGGGCCAAAGGCCCCCAAACACCAGCGTATTTTACCATAAACCTCTTACTGCCAGTAACTAAATCTTTGAAGAGGCATTTCAACTTTTTAGAATAGGGAGTGGGCCAAGCTGGCCCAAGTCATTTTGCTGCCAGAAGCAGAGCAGTAAATGGTGCCCCCCACCCCAAAATAAAATCAAGGTGCATAATATCCAAAGCCAGACAAGTTATTTTGGTACATGAGGCAGAAAATCCCATAAGCATGACTCCCCATCCCTAGCAGTAGAAATACAAGAACTAAGTAAATAACTAACAATTTTCTTTCCTTTTATGACATCCCAAATCTGTTGCCTGAAGTGACTGCCTCACTCTGCCTCATGGTAGGGCTGGCCCTGGGGGTGGGGGGAAACTGTACAAAAGCTGAAAAACCACTAAATGATCAGCGGTCAGGGGAAAGAACCATGGCCTTGTGGGGAGCTTTACCCTTTTACATGAGGTAAGAATAAAAAAATGGTATCTCCCACCTGCAGTTTGGTGGAGCCCATCTTACCATGTTAGGCTTCTACCACCTCATGTGTAGAACCTGCCTATGTAGGCATCACTCCAGGTGGTTAGCTGCTTGTATGAAGAGGCAGTGTGAAGAAACACTGTATTTTCACTTGTGTGTGTATGTTTTGCAATGTTTAAATACTTTGTGTGACCTCTGAGAGGCTATAATGTATCTGAGTAGGTCAGAGGTCCAGCTTTGTTACCAAGCCTTAAACAATTGTGGTTGTTTTTGTTATGGTGGCTTATGAAGGAAGGCTTCAGGCTGTTTAAAATATCCAGGGGGAGAAAATGTTTAGGTGTTGTTTTGACCAATTTTAACCACACTGGCGAGGCCACTCATCCCTCTGAAGATTTTTCACGGTATGGTTCACATTGACCTGAACCTCTTGAGCACCGCTGAAAGCAAATGGCTGACACCAAAATCCTATGCATGTATACACAGAAGTAAGTCCCACTAACCTCCATGGGGTACTTTCATGTAAGTATACAATACATAGGACTATAGCCTGAACCACACAGAGCAATACCTGTGTGATTTGCCTTCACAGCAGCAGCTATACTACTAGAATAATATTCCATTCATCATATCTCATTGGCTGACTCATTAAGGTTCCCCGAAGGATGGACATTTGTCCTAGCCACTCCTTAGTTTTGGACACAATAAGTGAATGCCCCATCTCCTATCCTTCCCTTGCTTTTCAGATTCATGGATACCCTCGTATATTCTGAATTACCATCCATTTTTCTGATCATGGCAGAGTCTTGGAGTATTTGCGACTCTTGAAAAGAACCCAGATATCTTTTCATATGTGATGAGAATTCTCTTATGACATCCTATAAGAATGGTTCATGCAGCTTATTGAAGATGTTCTGCTCTATCAACCTGTTGGTTCCTTTTTAAAAGCTCAAGAACATGGTACATTTCACTCGTCTTCAATTTGCTCCTATAAGAATTGCCCTGAAGTGTAAAAAATTCTCTGACACGTTTTCCAAGAATAGGAATGTTAGTGTTGGTGTCCTGACTAATTTTCAGCTGATTATCCTTCTGACTTCAGTAACGCAAAAGAGAGGTAATGATACTTTTTCATACTGCTTCTCTGAAAGCAGCACATAGGACTGCCAGATGCTCTTCAAAGGGTGACTTCTTTCTCTCCAGTGGCTACTGCATTTTAGTGATGGCTGGAGTGACACTTGAGTTCAGATTTGGTTACAGTACTGTGTGATCCCAAGGTAGAGGCTCCTCTCTCATGCTGTAGTTAGAGAGCCTAGCAACCTGCTTTGCTTCAGCTGTGTGAGGGGGTCTAGAATCAGGGGGAACAGACCAGGTAGGTTTCAGGCAGAGCTGTGGCCAAGGATGCAAAAGAAGCGGGAAGTGGACTCTAAGCTAGCCAGATGTGTTGGGCTAAACTCCCAGGATTCCTAACCATTGACTATGCTGGCAGGGTGTGTGCATGCTGGGACTTATAGTCCAGCACATCTGGAAGGCACCAGGTTGGGGAGGTTGGAAAGCAGAGATCCACATGGCCTCAGATGAATCTGCATTTTAAGGCAGGGCAGGGCTGAGCCATTCTTCCAGACCCAGGGCCAAAACAAACACGAAATGGATGAGCCATGATCAGAGGACCAGATGGCAAGATACGGACCACTGCAACTGGGAAAATGCAACCAAGACCGAAAGAAGGAAGGCGCATCATCTTTCTTCCCCCATTTCATTATCCTTAATTTGCATTTCTACTTTTTAAAGTACTGAAGCAACTCAGAGTGAGTGCTGAAGTTTGGTCTCCCTTGCCTGAGAAACCAGGGCAACCTAGAACTCTGGACCTGTCCAGCATTCTTCTGTACCCAAACACAGAAGCCCCATTGAAGTAGAACCTCTTTATATTCCTCAGAAATGTCACCCTTAATTGATCATGCCCACAGGCCAAAGTGAGATGTGGCCAAACAAATAAAGGCATTTGGGACGTTCAAAGGACCATGTGGATACACACAATTTGGCTGCAAGTATGAGCTTGTCAACCAGTGCCTGCTCCAGGTTTTTGGGGTCTGCTAAGCAAGACACACTCAATGGGCCCTCAGTGGTGGTGAGAAGTCACCCTCCTCACCACTGTTGTTGCCAGCCGCTATTGCTGCCCATCCTCTTTCTCATCATTGCTGCCACCTGCCTGCTTGACTGACGGAGAGCCAGTGAACAGGTAGGCACTAGCATCTACTGCTTCTCCTTTTCACCACCACCATTGCTTGGGAGGCAGGTGAGAGTGAGAGGCAGGTGAGGAGAGGCAAGTGAACAAGCAGGTTATCATGGTGAAGAGGAGGAGCAAGTCCAGGGGGCTCTTGTCAGTGGGCCCCTGCTGGAGTCTGTGCCCTTTGCATGTGCCCAACCATGCCTACTCTTGACGCAGTTGTCTACTATAGGGCAACCAGCAAGAACCTGTTTATCCCTGACATGTAATACTAATGAGCTGGGGAGAGAAGGCAAAAGGAAGACGTAAAACAGAGTTTTCTTCCCTGGCATGCTAATAACAGTCCAGAATATATATAAAGGACCATTCAGAATTCACCAGTCCTTAGGGCTGCATCATGACACAATTCTGGACAACCTGGAAATTGATTCCTGAGTGTCCAGTATACATGTATAGCATTTGGTGTGAAACCTGCCCTGCCTGTCTATATGCAGCGCAGTTTTTCCCTTAAAAAACTGCACAGGCAGGATCTCAGCTCTTTGCCAGTCACTGCTTGTGTATATCCCGAAGAAGAACACTCTGATTTATACTGCCCCTATGTGTGTGTGTTTTGCACTTGGAAAACCAGTCCCCACATCACTGAAAATATGTGCAAGCGGATCAGGACGCCATCTGACACCCAAAGTCTGCCCGCTGCATGGACTTTTTACGTTTTCTTGCATCTCTTGCTGTGCAGTGTGGATGTCATGTGGTTTTCCTGTTGCCATGGTAACAAACCTAGCTTAGTGCTGCTGCGGAGTTAAAAAAAATCCCACATAGGGACCATCCCTTCCAGATCTTTTCCCTGGCATTTCTGTGCAACGGCTTTCTGAGCGATGTGTACGGAGTTACGACCCCTCCTTGTGCGGAGGGACCTTGGTCGTGTTTATGCAGTTGCTCCAGGGATGAAGTTCTTTTCTCTCTCTCTCTGCGTGTTTCAAATTAGAACATTACAGATATGCCTTTATTTCATAGCCATTTTGATTCCACTTTAGAATTAAAACACAGAAAGAAGGAGGGAAAAAGCTCCAGATACAGACAAGAATGTTCACACTACACACACACACACACACACACACACACACACACACCCTTCTCTTTGTATGGAAAAAGTATCCAATGTTGAAGGCATCTTTTTCCTGTTAACCAGACCCTGTGGTATTTCTGGAAACACTAGCCATGGGAGAAAAGCAATAGGGAGCTGCTCCTGCTGCTAGTAGACTGCTTTTGTGCCATAAGAAGCGAGACAGACGTGCTTTGTGTTAACACACAGATGCGGTTCTGTCGGCAGCATACAGAAGCTCGGTCTTTCGGGAGCACAGCTTGGCTCCCGCCTACACGGATAGGAAATGAACCTATCTGGGAAGAGGTGGACAGCAGCTGTAGCTCTGTGGCAAAGCTCATGGCTTTGTATGCAGAAGGCCCAGGTCCAGTCCCTGTCATCTCTCGAAAGGGCTGGGGCACACTCCTGCCTGACACCCTGGGAGAGCTGCTGTCAGACTGGGCTGTGCTCATTCTTACCACTGAGGCCCTACATGGCTTGGGACCTGGGTACCCGGACAACTGCCTCTTCCGGCCTTCCCCAACTCGGTGAGCTCCAGATGTGTTGGGCTAGAGATTCCCAGCACCCCCAGCCAGCACAGTCAAGGGGGAGAGGCTGGTGTAGACCATACAGTGAGCTCCATCAGGGGTGCTGGACCTCTTTCAACCCAAGGGCTGAATTCCATTTTGGAGATGTTTTGGGGGGCTGCATTCCAAGGGTAAGCATGGCAGGAGGCAGAGTGGTGGGGCTGAAATACAAAAATGGGTGGGGGAAGGAAACTGCACAAAAGCCTGGAAAACATCTGACAATCAGTGGTCAGAAGGGAGGTGAGGCCATTCTTGAACCCTGGGGGGCTGGGTTGGGATTCCAGGAGGGCCAGATTTGGTTCCCATGCCTGAGGTTCCCCACCTCTATAATATCAAGCCACAGCTAAAGCAGAAAACCAATGGATCCAAAAGCTGTGGTGCCACCACTAAGGATGTCCTGCTTGGAGCCCACAAGTTCTTTCTGCACATCAAGAGGGGCCCTGGGGCAAGATCTCCATCAATGGGGCAGTTTATATGGGAGGCGATGTTCCCACACAGAATGTCCTTATTGCGAATGCAGTACATCTAGCCAAGAAACGCTTTCACATTTCCCTTGATGTGTGCTCTAGTTTTGCTGTCTGTCAGGCCAAAGATAGATTCTTCCCTGGCTGCCCATCAGTGTGCATGCCACAGAGAAGAGAAAATGCATCATGATCTTTGGGCCCCAACTGAATGAGCGTTGTAGCTGGTCTCGCTAGCGTCACTGTTTGTCCCACGAGCTGGAATGTTTCTATGAGACATACTGTCAAGCAGACAGGCTCACCCTGCCATGGTGTGGGGCGAAGCTATCTGGTTCAGGTGGTACCATTGGGGTAGCTCAGCAAGCAAAATTTTGAAATGAATATGCTCTTCTGGCCAAGTTAATGCCATCTGGGCAAATTTGCTCACCAAAAACAGACTGCCAGCTCAGGCCACGTTGCTGAAAATATTACTTTTTCTATCCCTTTTGAACAGCGAATCACAGGTGGGGGAAAATCACATTTTTATTTTTTGCTTTCTTGAAAGGCTGGGTAGTACACAAGGGCTACAATACTAACTCCAAGGGTGCTAGCTTTCCATGAGCAAAACGATTGCAGTCTCATTGGAAATCCCTTACACCAGGGGTGCAGACTTCAGACTGCATGTGGCCCCAACCACTCCTGCTCCCTCCCCTGGGGAAAAAAATAGATCCCTCCCCCTAGACAAAAGGCATCTGTAGTGGCTACAGAGAAACAAAAGGGCCAGATTTGGTTTCCCTCACAAAAGGCATCTGTAGAGGCTACTGAGCAACAAGAGGGCCAGATTTGGTTTGTCTGCTGTTCAGGTGCTGCTAACTGTTGATGGGCCACTTCAAGGCTCTCCTTTCTTGGAGTTCTTTATGTTTCAACCAGGCTTGGACCAGGCAGCCGTTCAAATAGGGGACACTTTCATACAGAGGGCTGTCCTCTAACAGCTCTTCAAACAGAGGACTGTTCTCTGTAAATTAGGACACATGGCCACCTAGTCCCCAGTTCATTCCCTGATGCTCCAGCTAAAAGTATTTGATGGCAGGTGATGGTAAAGTAGGCCCAGGCCAAGACATTTTGCCGCTTGAGGCAAAGAACAAGATGGCACCCTATTTCCTGGCAGTGCATAAGTGGCCATGCTGTCTTGCCTCCTGCTGCCTTACTTGACCTTTGCTACCTCTAGCATGGCTGTCTGTCTCCATTTGCCACCCCCTGCTGCTTCCCACTTGCCTCTGCATGGCTCTGTGCCTTGCCTGATGGCCTTTTATCCGCCAGGGTAAGACAATGCTGCTTGTAAAGCTGGCTAACTGTTTAATCACTAATGATGGGAAGGGCTGCAGCTCAGTGGTGAACCACATCTTTGCAGGTAGAAGGTCCCAGGTTCAATCCTTGGTATCTCCAGGTAGGGTTGGGAAAGACTCCTGCCTGAAAACCCTGGAGAGCTGCTGCCAGTCAGTGGTGAAAATATCAGTGTTCTGAGTCGGCAGAAGGCAGTTTCCTACGTTTCTGTGACGTTTTCATCCTGCCTTTCTGCTTCTAATCATCACTCCGCTGATTTATGCTAGCTTTTAGTTCTCAGACTGAAGGGTGGGATCTAAATGCTCTCAATAAGTAAATAATACATATCTAGGTAGGAAAATTAGTGGTTTTATTGTGCAGCAGCAGCTAGACAGCTTTGCAACAAACTTTGGGCTAGTATCTTTGATGGCTTCCCATCAGTGGAGGCTGGTGGCTCTGATTTTGGTGGGGCTACGATTCCATTCTGGGTTTCAGTTAGAACCAGCCAGACCTCTAAAGGAGCTATCCAGGGTGCTGAGCCCATCCCCAAAATTAGGGTTCTGGGTAGTAGCCAATGTTAGTCCTACTTAGAGTAAACCCACTGAAATGAATGGGACTTAAGTTAGGCCATGACTAACTTAAATCCCATTAATTTCAATGGGTCTATTCTAAATAGAACTAACATTGGATACTACCCTCTGACTGAAACCCAGAAGGGAATCACAGCCCCACTGAAATCAGAGCTACCAACTTCCACTCCTTGCCATAATGTGGCATTCTGCTGATCTCACGATGGTTCAGTCAGCTGAAAGGGGAAAAAAATGCATTTGTCATCTAGTGATGAGCAGTCAATGATATCATTGCATCCTGGTTTTTACCACTGTCTAGAAGCTGAGTTTTTTAGTCAGTTGTCTCCAATGGTCCTTTTCGATCAAGAACAACGGCCTTCTGTCAGCCAACCATCAGGTCGCATTAATTTCCCCAGTGTCTTAAAACGAGGAGAACTGGCCAATTGCTTTTTTAAAAATGTGAAGACAGTTCATGGATTAATGTCTCTGTCCAGAAATGAAACAAGATCCATATGGTACAGATCGCATGCCTGGATTCAAAGAAAACTTTGGCAAGCTGCAAAAAAAGGAGTGGATACTGGAGTGATGTGTGCTTAACACTGGAGCAACAATCACAGGTGCACACACATACACATAAGGTGGCCATGTGTCCCACTTTACAGGGGACAGTCCTCTATTTAAAGATGTCCTTTATTTAAAGGGCTGTCCAGTCCAAGTCCGGTTTAAAGATAAAGAACACCAAGAAGGGAGAGCACTGAAACTGCCCATCAACAGGAAGCACCTGGATGGCAGATTGAGCAGTCACAAACATCACACTATGGTGAGATGTATATTTCTATTTCTATTATAGTAATTTTTTCTGAATTTGTATCTATACATATAAATGAGCTAATGCAAATTTTACACTAATATGTGTCCTCTTTTGGCCTCCTCTTTGGAGATGCATAAGTGGCCAGCTAGATACACACTGGTGGGGCCTCCACCTTCAGCAGACACTGGTGTGTGTGGGTCACCCAACCCAGTGGAAGCTGGTGGCTCCAATTTCAGTGGGGTGGTGAATGGGTGTCAGTCAAAACCAGCCAGAAGGAGCTATCCAGGGTGCTTAACCTATTTTGAGGATAGAATTCATCACCGTGGATAGCTCCTTTAGAGTTCTGGCTGGGTCTGACTACAACCCAAAATGGATCCACTGCCTCACCACAATCAGAGCGACCAGCTTCCACTGACACAACCAATCCTTGGTTAACTTTCTGCCTGCAGTTTGTAAGGGATATATTTGACCATGCGCTGAGTAGCGGTTTGAGCTGGCCCATAAGGGAGATGTGAACAAAGAAGTCTCTTGCCCAGCACAAATACTTGACGAGGGCATGAGGACTGGACTGTCACACTTAAATAGGGCCCTGACATGCAGGTCCCAACACTGCAATGTGTACACCATGACTGGGGACGTACATGGATTCATCTTCTAGTTGTATAGGCCCCTATGCAAACAGTCCAATGCGCAGATGTCTGGGCAGGCACGCCTTGCCACCAGGGGTGTGCCAGAGTGGCAGGACTGGCGGGCAGACACTTGGCCCTCCTCACTGTGCGCAGCCTTAAACTTCTGCATCAGGCTTCTGTTGCAAGTGTTGCAAGTGACATTGAAATTAGCCACACAACTGTGCAGGGAAGTGAAAGCTCAGTCAGGAAGGCTCTTTTATCTCTGAAGCTCTGCATTCACAGGGGCTAGTGAGAAGCATACAGCATCTCACTTCATCCATGGCTGGATGCGCAAGTCCACACTAATGTTATTTTGGTAAATGATGCCGTAAGCAGCAGAGCAGCATTTATATTTAATGCTGGCATCACTGCCAACAGTTGGCCTCTTTCTAAGTGTCCGCTGTCTTTCTAAATGTGCATCTATACATATCAATTAGCACATGCAAATCTTAGACAAATTGATGCCTTCTTTTGTCCTCTCTTTTGTGATTCATGTTCTCTTTTTTGGACATGTGTAGGTGGCCGCCCCACATCGTGTGAAGATACACTTTGCTTGGTTTGTCCTGGACCTTCTGAGAATCCAGTGGGGAATCAGGGATAATGAGCATCAAGAGCCAAAGAGATTAAGTATGCAGGGAAGTAGGTAAGTAAGGGTATATCCCACTTTTCAAGCAGGGTCCTCGAAGTGGCTTGCAATATTTATAAAACACAACAGGCACAGCAAGAGCCGCATGCTTAAAAAACAAAACTCAGCAATGCAACCAGCTCCCCTGGATCAGGGGATCTCTGATGTTCCTTCTCACGGGGCAGCTGATGTCAGTTGTAGGGATGGAAGAAGAACAAGAGATTTTCGAGCTCAGCAAAATTCTTCACAATGCACTTCCAAGCTTGTTTTGCCTCACTCCCATTTTCGTTTTCAATCTGCTTTTTGGCTCGTTTGAATGGGGAAGGTACACATTTCGAATGTAAAAAATGTGCATTTCTGTGCATATTTTTTTAAAGTGTGCACTTCCCTCTATTGGCTAAAGCGTACAAATATGCATTTTTGAAAAATGCGCATTTTAAAAGAGGTAGGGCAATTTACATGAATTTGCAAACATTTCTTGAAACAATTGGGATTGCAAATGTGACATTTTTGGATGATTTGTGAACATAAATAAAACTCTCCTACATTCCTAGTCAGTTGGCCTTGTGAGAGGCAGTCAGTGAGCAGGCCCTGATCTTCCCTTTGCCTGCTCCTATCTCCAGGTGAACAGCCAGAAGCAAAGTGGTGTTTGATCAGGAAGGCAAGAGCTTCACGGTGCCTGGGGATGGGGAATAGGGATGGTAGTGGGGGACGGGGAGCAAGGAATGGAACCATTAGTGTGTTCAGGAGAGATCAGAGTGGAGAAATCCAGGTCACGGAATGGTACCTCATATGAACAAGCAGCCAGCAGGCTTCAGGGGTGCAATCTTTCATAGAAGAAGTGGGATTTCTAACACTTTTTAATAGCTCCAAAATTAAGGTGGATCCTGGCATTTGTTCAGCAAGGGGGTTATTCCAGGGCAGTGTGAAAGAAAGCATGAAATAAGCCACACTGTTTCAGCAACTATGGGAGGAGGTGGGTTTGAAGGTGTGAAAATGCAGAAACTGTACTAGAGGTGATCCTCTCTTCTCTATGGAGTAGCCACCAGTCACTGTCAGTGGAGGCTCCGATGTCAGTGAGGCAGTGAATCCTCTCCAGGTTTCAGTCAGAACTCTAACAGAGCTATTCTAAGCACCTTGGATATCCTTTAGAGTTCTGACTGAAACTCGGAGTGGGTTCAGTGCCCCGCTGTCATCGGGGCACCTTAGATAGGTTCTTCAGAGTTCTGATTGGTTCTGACTGAAACCCAGAGTGGATTCACTACCCCACTGACATCGGAGCCACCATCCTCCACTGGAAACATCTGCTCTCTGTTCTTAGGGTTCTTTCTTTCTTTATTATTTATTTATTTATTGCATTTATATCCCGCCTTTTTTCCTCCAAGGAACTCAAGGCAGCGTACATGATCCTCCTCCTTCCTCCATTTTATCCTCACAACAACAACCCTGTGAGGTGGGTTGGGCTGAGAGTCTGTGACTGGCCCAAAGTCACCCAGTGAGCTTCCATGGCCGAGTGGGGACTAGAACCCAGATCTCCCGATTCCCAGTCCAGCACTCTCAGCACTACACCACACTGGCGCTCTTTGTCTTTAAATTGGACTTGGGCTGGACAGGCTTTCAAACAGAGGAAAGCTTTTATCATCTGCCATGTAGGCCACATGGCCACCCTAAGTTAGGATCAGGTACTTAAGTGTTTTGAATTTGATTCTGCTCCCCGCCCCCATTCTTTGCCTGCTAAGCTCGCAAACATCACTAATATTATGAGGAGGAAGGAATGAAAGTCTCTCTCTCTCTCTCTCTCTCTCTCTCTCTCTCTCTCTCCCCCCCCCCCCATTCTGCAATGCTGGTCTTATGAAAAATACAGTACATTTTAAGTCGAGCATTTACATTATGAAATTCCTTGTCTGCATGAATTAGAAGAGGTGGCCTACATGAACCATATAAAAATACCTGCCTTTTAGGAATTACTGGCCTACTTGAATCGGCTGTCAGAAGTGATTTGAGGAAATGTTCCTTCCACTTTCGTGCTAGCTGGCCCAATGCAGTTACATGGTTGGACATAATATAAGAGGGCAGCACGACACCGCTCCAGGAGGAACAGTCGAGAACGAAAAGGCTTTCCTCACAGTTTGAGTCAGTGGCTCCCAGACAATTGACGCCCGCACCATTCTTTTAATCTCTGGAACGTCCTGTCAGGTTCTGATGAGTCATCCCCATAAGGCGTTCTCCCTCCTAGGTTTGGCCTTTGGGCTTGTGGTGCCCTTGGTGAAAGATTGAAACCTCTCCCGTCCACAATCCTGCCACCCTGCACTAAGATCCTACACAGTCTTCTGGTGTCTTCCAGATGAGTTAGACTACAAACCCCGTCGTCCCTAGCCAGCAAGGCCAGTGGGAGTCTGAGCAAACATGCATAGGCCTGCCTGCAGAACTCTTACTGTGTGGACAGTTCTCTCATAGCTCTGTGGGTAGCCGGTCCTTCAACAGTGGCTGCCATAAATATGGCACTGGGGTGTGGCTACTCATAATTGGATGAGGATGATCTATACTGGGATGTAGGAACCTCTTTCATCCTGAGAGCCGGATTCCATTTTGGTGAAGGTCTTGGGGGGCTGCGTTCCAGCGGTGGTCAGGGTCAAAGGCAAAAAGGGTGGGGCCAAAAATGCCAGCATATTTTAGCTTAAAGTTCTTACTTGCCGTGCCTACCCCTTATGAGAGGCATTTGAATTTTTCAGAATGGGGAAAATGTGCAGAAAAGCCAGGAAATCAACCGACAATTGTTAGTTAGGGGAAAGGGCGTGCAGTCAGGGGAAGGGGATGTGGCAAACTCGGAGGGCTGGATTGGGGCTCCAGGAGGTTCTGAGATTCTGCATCCCTGATCTTTATGATAAAAAGTGTTTTAAAACTATTTATTTAGTGCATTTATACAGTGGAGGCTGGTGGCTCTGATGTCAGTGGGGCAGTGAATCCACTCCAGGTTTCAGTCAGAACCAGTCAGAACTCTAAGGGAGCTCTCCAAGCCTCCACGGCATTTATATCCTGCCTTTCTTCCATTGTGGAATTCACGGTGGCATGCATGGGGCTCTCCCATCCAAAGCCTGAGTGGATCCGCAGCTTCCACAAGGGAGCTTCATCATGCTGCTTTGGAGATATAGACAAAGGGATGGATCACTCACCATGGGATGCAGGTTCAACAGAAACTCTGAAGTGAGCATAACATGTATATTTATTTATTATGTTTTGATGCCATTGCATTTTATATTCACCACTTTGATATATTTGTGGGAAGCAGAATATCAATTTGGGCTATATATATATATATATATATATATATATAAATTCAAAGTCAGGAGTTTGTTGGTCATCCCTTTTTGACTGCCTTCCCATTGACCAATTCTCATGAAACATGCTTCATTGGAAAGCTCTTGACATGCAGATTTCACAAATAACAATGGTTTTCACTGTAATTCAGAGTTGAGAGTTTATTTATGTCTATAAAGCTTCTTCTTCTTCTTTTAAGAATTAGGCTATCTTCTATAACAATGCACTATAAAGTTTTATTTTTAATATAAAAAGTCAAGTATAATTAAACATAATTAATTGCAAATTGGAGCAAAATAAAAAAAATTAACACAAAAAAAGTCTCAGTACACTTTTATAAACAGAGGTGCAGACCAAAGTACAATGATATGCCAGTAACATACAGCCTGTAAACAAATCATGAAAGGATTAAGAGACACCTACAGTTAAAAGTAACCCAGTCAAAGTTTAGTTACTGCTCACAAAGAAAGTCTCTAGCTGTTAATTTTAACAAAATAACATTTAAAGGTCTCTGTACACCTTTATAAACAATGGTGCAGGCCAAAGTACAATGGTATGCCAGTAACATACAGCCTGTAAACAAATCATGAAGGGATCTGCATTGCCATGACTCATGTGCACTCATTGGCAAACTTAAAGATTCAAGTTGTCGATGGACCAGAACAAGGACGCGACAGTGGCTGCCCTGGAGTTTACACCAAGAACATTGTATTTAAAGAAGTTTTGTAAAGATAAAAGATGTAACACTTTGAATGTCTCTGTAAACCCAGTTAGTTAAGTTTAACCTTTGGTAGTTTTGATTTTTCTCCACAAACTGTGTTCGTGAGTAACCAACAAGTAAATACATACATTTAATTAGAGGCAGTGTGGTGTGGTGGTTAGAGTGTTGGACTGGAACTCAAGATCCAAGTTCTAGTCTCTACTCAGCCATGAAGCTCACTGGGTGACTTTCAGCCAGTCACTGACTCTCAGCCTAACCTACCTCACAGGGTTGTTGTAAGGATAATATGGAGAGGAGGAGGACTTTGTGAGCCATTTGAGTTCCTTACGAGAGGAAAAACGGTGGGAAATAAATGTAATAACAAATAAATAAAATTATGGATTTTTTTCATTGAGCTCTTGAGGTGATGTATAATAAAAACAATACAAAGGATAAAATACATGCAAATAAAAAAGCCTAAAACATTTTTAAATCTGGGGATTAGCAATAAAAAGAGAGCGTGGCATTAACTATTAAAAACTCAGTGGAACAATATCATCTTCACCAGCCATCTAAAGGACATGAAAGAAAGCTGGTTGGGGCTGATGGGAGTCATAGTCCAAAAGTTCTGGAGGCCACTTACCCCTGATCTAATCAGTGATAACTAGACAGAGAGTCACATGTCTGTCTCTAATTCTCTAAGCACTCTGAGTGCAATTTAATGCATGTTTAGACAGAGCAAAGTCTTACGACTCCTAGCATTCCCCAACCACCCTGTCTGGCCAGCTGCCCTAACTAAGCCTCCCAACTAAGCCTCCGATATCTGCTTTTCATCCATCACGTTAGAAACATGGCAAAGTATTCCAAGCTGAATGGGAAACATTCAACACTTCTTTGTGGGCCTCTAGGAAACATCTGTTTGACCACTGTGGGGAACTGTATGCTGGACTAGACTCCTTTGATCTGATCCAGCAGGGTTCTTTTATGCTTAATAACTCTACATGTATTGCATGACCTTTGAGGCCAATTTTGTGCCCATATTTTGGTTGCGCCTGGGGCAGGTGACTCTGTCATCTCATCCTCATTACACTAATGAGCTGAAGCACCCCATCTGTCTCTTTGGGGGCTGGAACCATTAAAACTGATCCCCAATCCCCCAAATTAGAGGTGTCCAGATGTGTCCTAAGAAGGCAGAAGCACAAATAAAGCAATACATAGCATACTTCCTCCCCAGTGGCTAGGGATGTTTGTAGTTGCACTTAAAAGTAGTCCATGATCTGCACCAAGGAAAGGATGGATTTGCACATTAGCTATTTTTGCCTAGTTTTGCTTCTTCTAGATGCAAGGAGGGGCCCAGGCAAAGTGTGATGAGTGTAATTGCTTGTTTTCTTTTTATTTAATAGATTTCTATACCAGTTACCATATTGTAAAAACTCTCTTAAGTGCATTATGCATTAAAGTGCAAAATGCATTAAAATACATTAAAATGAAACATTTATAAAAACATTGAATCCAAGTACTGACAAAACTATAATTAACAAATTGGGTGGCACAACCAATCAGGTAAGGTCTGAGTAAAGTGAAGGGTCTTGGGGTTGTGGTGGACAGCTCAATAAAGAGGTCAACCCAGTGTGCAGCGGCTGTAAAAAAGGCAAACTCCATGTTAGGCATAATTAGAAAAGGAATTGAGAATAAAACTGCCAATATCATACTGCCCCTAGACAAATCTATGGTGCAACCACACTTGGAATACTGTGTACTGGTCACCACACCTAAAAAAAGATATTGTAGAGCTGGAAAAAGTGCAGAAAGGGGCAACTAAAATGATCAAGGGGCTGGAGAATCTCCCCTATGAGAGAAGGTTTCAACAGCTGGGATTGTTTAGCTTGGAAAAAAGGAGGCTAAGGGGAGACATGATAGAGGTCTATGAAATTATGCATGGTGTGGAGAATGTGGCTAGGGAGACATTTTTCTCCCTCTCTCAAAATACTAAAACCCAGGGTCATCCTATGAAGCTGACTGGTGGGAGATTCAGGACAGATAAAAAGAAGTACTTCTTCCCACAGCACATAATTAAACTATGGAATTCGCTATCACAGGATGTAGTGATTGATGGCCACAAATTTGGATGGCTTTAAAAGAGGGTTGGACAAATTCCTGGAGGAAAAGGCTATGGTTACTAGTCTTAATGGCTATGTGCTACCTCCAGTACCAGAGGCAGTGAGTCCATGTACACCAGTTGCTGGGGAATATGGGTGGGAGGGTGCTGTTGTGCTCATGACCTGCTTGTGGGTTCCTGGTCAACAGCTGGTCAGCCTCTGTGTGAACAGAATGCTGGACTAGATGGACCCTTGGTCTGATCGAGCATGGCTCTTATGTTCTTATGTCTTTAATTGGGGCCTAAAGCACACCACCGTTGGTGCCTCCCAAATATCAGGTGGGCACCACCACAGAGAAGGCTTGTTTCTGGGTTGCTGGAAGATGCCAATATGCATGTCGTGGTACAACCAGCAAGGCCTCCCCCAATGATCTTAATGATTGCACAGGACTATATCAGAGAAGGTGATCCACCAGGTAACTGAAGCTTCCTGTTCTCTCCTGGCTGCTAGAAGTCATATTCATCTTCCTCTACCACGTCATGAATGCTGGAGATCACACCTGCCATTGCCCACACACTTTCAAGACTATCTTCACAGCCTTAAGGTCTAGAAATGTGCTAGAGAGAAAGAAAGAATTATTTATTTATTATATTTATATCCCGCCTTTCCCCCTCCTCCTATTTTATCCTCACAACCACCACCACCACCCTGTGGGGTAGTTTGGGCTGAGAGTCTGTGACTGGCCCAAAGTCACCCAGTGAGCTTCCATGTCCAAGTGGGGCCTAGAACCCGGATCTCCCGACTCCCAATCCCACACTGAAACCACACTAGCTCTCAAGTTGTAGGATCCTGGGTTTTGCAGCCAGTATCAAAATCCACAGATGCTCAATGCAGTGGCAGAATACGAACAGGCCTGCCAGTAACCTATTGTCCACCTTCCTGCTTCCTGGTTACACAAAACTGACCTTGGACCAAACAATGCAAAGCTCTGGGTCTAAGTCCCAGAATCTGCTTTAGGCCCTAGATAAAAGCACTTTTGGATTTGGGTAGGCTGAGCACATTCAGCAGCCAGTGATTCCAGTGGGATTTCCCAGTGGAATCAGTGATTCCAGTGGGATTTCCCAGTGCTTAGCTTTTTTGGAATGTGGGCTCCTTTGATTTCAGTGCCATAAATTGGGTTTATGAGGCTAACGTTAAGCATGCCACGCTGGATGTTTTAATCTTATTGCTTCGTCAGCTCCGATCATTTGGAAGGCAAGCAGCACAGCGGGTGCTGTACCCATCGTTATTTCTTTGTCTTCTCCTGCCATACAAGCCATGGCAAGCAGGGTAACTCATGTGGGAGTTATGAGTCAAAACCTAACTTCCTGCAGACCTCAGAGCAAGAGTTGTGTTCCACAATAGCTTCAAAGGAAAGGTGCGCTTTGGGATACCTGCCCACAGCTTTTACTGGTGATCCAGTTAATGGCGGGTGTGTCGTTGGCGCTCCATACACTCACTATGTGCCTAAACATGCCTCTGCAATAGACACTCCTTTGGCTGGTAACTCTTGCTTCTATCCCTGTTGGTACGAGCGATCCCCAATCTAGTGCCCTCTGGATGAGTTGGACTACAACTTCTACCATCCCCAGCCAGATCACTTGCACTTAGGCCTTGCTGGTGGGCTTCCCAAAGGCATCTTGTTGGCTGCAGTGCAAACTGGGCATTTGACCAGATTGGCCTTTGGTCTGATCCAGCAAGGCTCTTCTTGAGCTCAAGCAAGCTCTGCAATCAAGATAGCTGCAGGCATTTCTAGACATGATGTGATACATCCAAACTGTTGTCCTAAGCACTGGGCGAAATGGTCAATTCCAGTCCTAAGACTCTTCTGGATACCTGATGACTCTGGGCCAAAACAGACATGACTTTAAATCTATCTCTAGCAGCTACATGCCACCATTTTTACTCTAGAGTAGGTGCAGAGGCTCTGATCCAGACTGGGACCCTAGCATGGGTGGTGAGGGGGGTGCTTTTAAGATCCAGATTGGGCTCCTTGAGCCTAGAGTAAAAATGAAAAAAATACGTAGCTGCTAGATACAGATTTAATGTCTGGTTTGGCCGTCTATCCCGGGTAGAATAGGGTTTGCACACGCTTCCTGGATAACTGGTTTCACTTCCCAGCTGTTCTGAATATGTTTGGTGCAATCAGACAGTAACAAATGGAAAACGGTCAATCATCTTCCCACCCCCAGGATCACCTGGAAACACTCTAAGCCTCAGGAAGCCCGACATCTGCCTCAAATCTTGATACAAATCCTGCAACACATTTCCTGATACAGCTGGGAAGCATTTTCCAGTATCCACCAGGAAACCCATTGCGCTTTCTGTATCCCTTGAATAACACACAGTCCACTTCAAGAATCCAACCAAAAGCTGTAGGCACATGCCAGAATAAGGCATGTGCCTACAGATATCCTGTGGCTAGACGGCCATAGGATATCTGGTTTTCTGGGAACTGACCTCGGAGCCCGGGCTCCAAGATTGGTTCCTGGAGAACTGAGCTTCCCTGCCCCCTTCCGTGCTGCCTCGCAGGGGAACAGCCCTACGCTCTGCACTCAGAAGAGGAGTTCAGAGCGGCCAGATCGGGGCATTCCGGGGGGCATTCCAAGGTGGGGAAGGTGGAAATGCTGGTACGACACATCCTACCTGTTGTCCGGCAGCCTCCTCCCCCGCTCTGCCTTCCTGCGGCTAGACAGCCGAAATTGGCTGTCTAGCCGCAAACCCAGGGCAGGAGAAACACAGCGGGAATGATCCCCTCTGTGCTTCTCCTGCCCTGCATTGGATAGGCAGTCGCCTCCCGGTTCGGAGGTGGCCACCTATCCCCATAGGATTGTGCCCTAAAATAGTCTCTTGAGGACCTGACCACCTGTTACATTAATGATGTGGCTTGTAGTAGCTAAGGCAGGGTTTTTCAAAAATTTAATCCTAAAAATGGAGTGGTGGTAGTGGTGGGGATTCCCAGGGGGACCTCAGCATGTAGGTAGAGGACATTTAATTGTTTCGTTCTCACTTGTGATCCTGACAAAAAGTGCCCCCCTCCACACTGCAACTAGGGATAGAAAAAAGCTCCCATGGGTGCCAATTTTTTTTTCTACTCACAATTGCAGTGTGTGTGTGTGTCCAGATGGAAATGGAAATCCAGACAGGAGGGGCTGTAGCTCAGTGGTAGAGCACATTCTTTGCATGCAGAAAGTCCCAGGTTCAATCCCTGGCATCTCCAGGTAGGGCTGACTTTTTTTTTTTAAACAATTCCTGTTGAGGCTACAAGCCATACTGTTAATGGCTGTGTTGGCTGGGAATTATGGGAGTTGCAGTCCAACATCAGGCTGAGGAAGGCTGGCACAGAAGATCAGAATCAAGCTTTATGACCTTCTGCCTCTTTAGATCTCCAACAATAGCATGGGAAAGGCAAGCCCATGAACGTTATCTCTTCGAAGATAAAGAATTCTCACCATGCAAAACAATTATCTTGCGGCGTTTCTTTTGAAGCCTTAATTAAACAATCAAGCAGGGCGTTTGCTCCCAGGCTCTGCTGTGTGATGCCGTTATGGCAACGTGTGTGTGTCATAGCAGGCCCAGGAAGCTGCCAGCTGTTGCATTGCCCATCAGCATCCTGTTGTTTGCGTATGCATGTGTGTGTTTCCTACCAGTGTCTGCTTTTTAAAAATATGCACTGCGCACCATCAGTGGTGAAGGAGGCTGAAACCTGCTGGGCAACTTTTGCAGCCTCATGAAAGGGTGTGGCTTAATGAAGCACTCTGCAGCAAACTCTAAGACTGTAATTGCCTGGCATGAATCATTTGGTTGCAATGACTTTATTAACCTCAGACAAGTTCCTGCAGGTGTAAGGGGGTGAGCTTGGCGGGGGGGCGGGGGAACGGGACATGCCTCATCCCAGGATTTGCATTTATCTGAATGTTCATTCTGTTGCTACACCTGCCATTCATGCTGTTACTGCAAAAAGTTCTGGATCCCAGGACAACCCTGAATCCCCATCCAGAATGAGCAGTGGTGTTTCCCCTGCAGCCTGCTCCTCCCTTGGAGCAGGGCTGGCGTCAAAGGTTGGCATGGTTGGGCACCTGCTGAGGCCCCACACCCCAGCAGGGGCCCACTGACAAGAGCCCCTGGACTTGCTTCTCCTCTTCACCGCTGCAGCTTGTTTATCTGCCACTCGCTCTGCGCCAGACAATGGTGATGGTGGCGAGGAGGAGCAGGAAGGCCACTGCCTGCTGGCTCATGGGCTCTGTGTCTGTCAAGCCAGCGAGTTTGCGATGGGAGAGAGGAGGAGGAGCCAGCGCAGCTGATGACAGCGGTGGTGAGGAGGAGACGCACTGAGGGAGGGGCCCGCTGAGAGTGTCTTGCCCCAGGGCCCTCAAAACCCTGGAGCTGGCACTGCTGTGGCCTGCTCCCGGAGCACCCTCCCCGACCACCTCAGTTCAACCCTCCAGCTTGGAACTGGGAGTATGGAATCTGCTTGCGGTGTTTCTCAGAGCGTCCAGGTTACCAGTGTTTCACTCACCTACCAGCACCTCAGGCTGACAGCTGCTTCTTTGTCTTGAAGCCTTCCAGAGGTGTGGCCTACTTTACAGAGGACAGTCTGGAGAAGGGAGAGCCCAGGGCCTTGAAGCTGACTCTCGACATTTGGCACCTGGGCAGCAGACTGAGCGGATACACAGACCACCTGCCCACAATCCACTGTTGTGGGATGTATTATATAGCTTATTTAAAGCAGGGTGGGCAACATCTGCAAGTTGGGGGCCAATTTCCCACTGGAAGCCATGGGTAAAAGGTAAAGGTGTCCCCAACCAGTCGTGTCCGACTCTAGGGTGCGGTGCTCATCCCCGTTTCTAAGCCGAAGAGCCAGCTCTGTCCGAAGACACTTCCATGGTCATGTGGCCGGCATGACTGAACACCGAGGTGCACGGAACGCTGTTACCTTTCCCGCCGAGACGGTACCTATTTATCTACTTGCAATTTCTTGCTTTCGAACTGCTAGGTTGGCAGAAGCTGGGACTGAAGACAGGAGCTCACTCGGTCACGCAGCACTCGGGTCTCGAACTGCTGACCTGCCGACCTTCCAGTCTGCAGTTCAGCGTCTTAACCACTAAGGGACCCCCCCCCAATCGCCACTGATGAATTTGCTGTGGCAGTGGAAGCACACACCCCCAGCACAAAAATAAGGCGTGCGGGGAGCGCACACCTTGCTTAGAAACAGAACCTGGGAAGATTCTGGTGCGCTCCTTGTTTTCATGCAAAATTGCAAGGGGAGGGTTGCCACAGCAGCAAATTTAGCAGCAGCAGCAGCAGCAGGGTGAACAGAAGCCACGGTATCAACAAGGGGTGGGCACACCTCATGTGGCCCATGGGCCACATGTTACCCATCCCTGATTTGCAGTACAGTAATTATTTCTAAATATGCATCTATTCCTGTAAGTCAGCATATGCAAACTTAAGTGCAAATCATCCTCTTGTCCTCTCTTTTGGTGATGCATAAGTGGCCACCCTACATAACCAGTGTGCTCCTGAGCCAATCCTAGGAGAACTAGGCTAGTCATCCACCTCCTGACACCTGTTCTCTGCAGGGTCCTCTTAGGAATCCATTTTGCCATGTAGGAGCTGGCAATCTGCGAGCTGGTCCTGCGCGGTAAAGACAACACGTAAATGGCACAATCGCACAGGCTGATTGTGAGTGACTTTCCCCACAAAATGGGCAAGCACGCACGTGCAGGCACACTCCTTCCTGGTGGGTCATTTATCTTGTACTCCTGGATTTGCTTTTTACTTTTTCAAAATCGGAATATATTTGTTGACAAGTGGGATCCTGCAGCAAAACGTTGCACTGTGGAGTGCTCCTGTTCAAGAGTTCCAGCCAGCCATGCCCTCTTTCAAGGTACTCCATTCCATTCCATTCCTCCTCCTGCCACTTTCCCATCCCCCGCAAGAGTCAGTCAGTGTTCTGTGTCCACTGAGCATGCTCAGTTGTCATTGTGTTGTTTTGGGTGTCCCCAAGGCGAATATGAATTACTCCCAGGAGACCAAGGAGAGAAGCTTTTGGCAGCAGATAGAATATCTTTTTCTTTCAGGCTGTTGATGTACTATAAATGAGTGATGTAAGTATGATGTGGTCATGTGGGTGGGCTGATCTAGAGGAGTATCTGGTAGCCAGATAACTCACAGGGGCTTCACATGATGAACCAGTCAGCTGAGCCACATACTGTCAGGGCCAGAAATATTGGAACAAGGATAACCGTTTTGGCAGTTGGCCTCTGTACACCACCACATTGAAGTTGAAAGGAAACACACCCAGATGGGAGTGAAGTCAAGACTTTCAGCTGTAATTCAAGGGGTTTGACAAAAGTGGGGCACTAACCATTCAGGAAGTACAGCCAGTGGCATACACCACCCCCATCGTTAGTGGCTCATTAGTAATGGAACAAACCAACTTCATTTCAAACTTAAGGACTGCCTTTAATACCTGGATGAAAATCTTTTGCAGTCAATGACTGCCTGAAGTCTGGAACCCATGGACATGACCAAATGCTGAGTTTCCTCCCTCGAGATGCTTTGCCAGGCCTTGACTGCAGCTGCCTTCAGCTGCTGCTTGTTTGTGGGTCTTTCTGCCTTCAGTCTTGTCTTCAGTAAGTGAAAAGCATGCTCTATTGGGTTGATATCAGGTGACTGACTTGGCCATTGAAGAACATCCCACTTCTTTGCCTTGAGAAACTCTTGGGTAGCTTTTGCTGTTTGTTTTGGGTCATTATCCATCTGCAATATGAAGCGGTGTCCCATCAGTTTGGCAGCATTTGGCTGAATCTGAGCAGAAAGTATAGCCCTATACACTTCAGAATTCATCCTGCTGCTTTTATCAGCAGTCAGGTCATCAAGAAACACCAACGACCTGGTTCCATTGGCAGCCATACATGCCCATGCCATAACACTGCCTCCACCAGGTTTGACAGATGATGGGGTATGCTTTGGATCATGAGCTGTTCCTTTCCTTCTCCATACTTTTCTCTTCCCATCATTCTGGTACAAGTTAATCTTGGTTTCATCAGTCCAAAGAATCTTATTCCAGAACTGGGCAGGCTTTTGTAGATGTTTGCTGGCAAAGGCTAATCTGGCCTTTCTGTTCTTGAGCGTTACCAGTGGTTTGCACCTTGTTGTGAAGCCTCTGTATTTATATTCATAAAGCCGTGTCTTGACTGTAGATGTTGACAATGACATGCCTACCTCTGCAAGAGCGTTCTTGTTGTGAAAGGGTTCCTCTTCACCATGAGCAGCATTCTGCAGTCATCCACTTTAGTTGTCTTCCGTGGTCTTCCAGGTCTTTTGCTGTTGCTGAGCTTGCCAGTTAATACCTTCTTTTTCAGGATGTTCCAAACTGTTGTGTTGGCCACTCCCAACGTTTTTGCTGTCTCTCTGATGGGTTTGTTGTTTCCTCAGCCTAATGATGGCCTCCTTCACTCGCATGGACACCTCTTTGGACCTCATGTTGGGGGTTCCAGTGAACAGCTACCAAATGCAAATATAACACTCAGAACCACCTCCAGGCCTTTTATCTGCTTGATTGGTCATGGGGTACCCAGGAAACAGGCCACACCTGGCCATGCAGCTGCTTATCAGCCATTCGTTCCAGTACTTATGAGCCACCAACGATGGGGGTGTGTGTATGCCATTGGCTGTCCTTCCTGAATGGTTAGTGCCCCACTTTTGTCAAGCCCCTTGAATTACAGCTGACAGTCCTGACTTCGCTCCCATCTGGGTGTGTTTCCTTTCAGCTTCAATGTGGAGGTATACAGAGGCCAACTGCCAAAACAGTTATCCTTGTTCCAATATTTCTGGCCCTGACTGTAGGTGTGGTACTCCCTTGCTGGAGGTATTGAAGAACCTTGGATAGCTCATTTAGAGTTCTGACTGAGCGCATTCACCACCCCACTGATATCGGAGTCACCCAGCGTCTGGGGAAGCTATCTGTCAGGAATGCTGTAGCTGCAACTTGCAGGGCAGAGCCTGCAGGAAGCAGGGGTTTGGACTAGATGATCTCCGAGATCCCTTCCAATTCTATGATTCTAAGGGCAGGGCTGGACAAAGGATATACAAGGGGGATATTTTGGATGAAATCAGTCTTGGACCAGGAGTTCCGGCCCTGCTGCTGGGCTTAAGCTACCAGGCAGACTTGGAAGAAGTATCTAGACCAAACCTCCCCAAACTGGTGCTCTCCAGATGTGTTGGACTGCAACTCCCATCATTCCCAGCCAGCATGGCCAATGTTCAAGAATGCTATGAGTTGTAGTCTAAAGGATCTGGAGGGCACCAGGCTGAAAAAGGTAGGATTAGATCTACAGTTCAAATCAAAGATGATTGAGTAAGTTCTTAAAGCCAATTTTTTTAGAAGAACCTATTCAGGTTCTCAGGTATTCATTGCAGGACATAAATTAGGCAGAGGGGACATATACATAAAAGCTGAAATACAATCCTTTGGCTATTCATTCCAAAATACCCCCATGGATTCCACTGACACCATATTTTTCTTCACTGAAGACTGGAATCTGAAACTAAGGAATGAAAACAATTTATCAACAGTAAAGCAACAGAAAGGGGCATCATACTTTAGCGGGAATTATTTTGAGAATAACATAGTCTGACTTCTATAATCCTGAAATCCGTTATGTGGTGGGTTCCCAGTGCTGGTTTCAGGTTTCTGAGGACCTTTAGGCAAGGCACCCCCCCAGGGCCCCCTCCCTCCATGACTAGTTCACCTTCTCACCAGTGGAGGCAGGTGGCTCTGAAGTCAGTGGAACGGTGAATCCACTCCAGGTTTCAGACACCTTGGAGAGCTCCTTCAGAGTTCTGGCTGGTTCTGTCTGAAACCTGGCATGGATTCACTGCACCACTGACATTGGAGCCGCCAGTGCTTCTCACCACCTCTTGTGTCTGCCACCAGGAGCCACCAGGGCAAGACGCAGTGGCAGCAGCCTAGGTACCATAGCCCTGACCTGTGCGGGACCAACAGCTTGCTGCTCCCTGAGAAATTTCCTGGCCGGGGTCATTCTCCTCCATGAGAACATGTCTACTCAGAAGTAAGTCACATTGAGTTCAATGAGACTTACTCCCAGGTAAGTGGATATAGGACTGCAGTGTAAATCTCTTAACCCCACACTCTGTTTTTTAGATTCTGTCCTGCTCCCAGTTTCTGCTGTTCGGTGCAGTTTTAAAGTTTTTAAAATGTTTTTAACATTTTAAATTGTTTTTAAAGTTTTCAAATGTTGAAGATTTTCTTTTAATTTTTAAAAAGTTTTTAAATTTGTGCACTTTTTCATTGTAAGCCACCTTGGGGGCTCTATTTGGGCCAAAAGGCAAATAAGTCATCATCATCATAGTTCTCAGGGACCACAGCTGAGGGTTGGGGTCCAGGGGTCGCTCTGCCCCGGGGCTGCAGAGTAGTAAGACACAGTGTCCCAGATGGTTAGATGCCAACAATGAGCTCCATTCAGCAAAAGTGAATGCAAACCTGAGAGCTCAAAAACGATTCAAAGCCAGTCACACATTAGCATAGGAATCTATTGTTTCGGGTCTATTGGACATTACTTTAATAAAGGTTTGTCAAACTAATTGTTGGAGGTGTAATGCAGTCAATGCTTCTCTCATTCATATGTTTTGGAAATGCCCAACAGTTGCCTCCTTTTGGGAAAAACTTATTATATGGATAAATTTTGTATGAGAAAGCTCTTCAATGTTTACTGATGTAAATGTTCTCTTAAATTACTTACCTGCTTTTTGGAATGTATCACACCATCAGCGTAAATTAATCTTTCGTGCCCTTTTGGTTGCTAAAAGACTGATATTACAATACTGGAAGGATAAAAGCTCACCACCTATAATGCAATGGATTACAGTGGTACATAGGCGTAACTTGCAAATGGACTTATATTTGGATATCTAGTCTGCTTTTACTGAAGTTTAAGTGTAACCTATTCGTTCTCTCTTTTTTCTCCCTAGAGTATTGTAATATTTGAAACTAAGATTTTTAGAATATGTTGTTATATTCTTAATATTTTTAATTTTTTTGGTTTTGTTATTTATGTATTTATTTTGTTAAAATTCACAATAAAAAAATTGAAAAAAAAAGCATAGGAATCTAGGGCCACCTACTGTAATACAGGCACAGGAAGACCGAGACACACAGGGATAACATAACACACCAGTTTCTAGCTTCCCAAAGCTGCACACCCAGGAAGCCTTCCTTCAGAAAATATTAAATGATTGTCACCTCCATTGTAAAGCACCAGGAAGTTGTGTGCGTGTGTGTGTGTGTGGGGGGGAATCCCAATTACCAGAGAAGTGAGAATTTATATCAGATCTGACATCAAACTGAGTTAGAATTAGAGAGTTTTGCCTCCTCGATCAACAGGTACACCATTCATTATAATACCATAGGCATCTATTAGCATATTTGGCAGAGAAATTTTAGTATGCTTTGATTCAAAGATCAATAGCATATTTAGAGCATACAAGATTTCTTTTGCAACTCGGAGAAACAGATATTTTCCCCAAACCTAGATCATGATTAATTTTTCGCAGCATGTTAGGGATTCAACAGAACAATTGCATTAGATGGGTTTATGATCCCCTTCCCCATAAGCAGAAAGTTAAAAAGTGTTGAAAGGAGATGCTGCTAGGAATTCAGATTTGCTCTTTGAGCTATGGCTCAAAACAGACTTTCTTGCCTACCATTTGTATAATTAAACATAGTTTCCCTACCTATTACTGCAGGGTGCTTTAGTCCATATCACTGAAAATGGTAGAGCCGAAATGTTGTTATATTTCCGTTAATCCAAAAATGCAACCCTATTTCAACCAGGGAAAGTAGGGAAAAGCAATTCTTACTCCTGAGAATCTAGGGAGGTTAAAGCCTCCCACCCAACCCCACTATCCCAGCTACTTGGATCATGATCACCGGGAGGAGGAAGACGCTTTATCCTTGACCTCCTCCCTGTTGGGGATATTGCAACCCCATCTGAAAGTTACAGGAAGGGGGCAGTTTTGCAGTTAGTTCATGGGGATTTGGGCATAGCTAGCCTTAGGATCTCTATAGCCTACAGTGTGGCTTCCTGTGTTACTGCCCCCCTCAACTTCCTCCATTGCCAGGCACGCACATGTTTGCTCTCTCTCACTCCTGGTGGTATTATAGAACACAAATGGACTGAACAAACTCTTTTTAGAAACCCTGCACTGTTTCTGCATCTATATGGAATAATATTTGTGAGTAAAGCTGCTTTTCCATCCTTCACTAAAGGAAGGTTTGGCCTCTTTTTTAGCCTTTTGAGTGCATGTGGGACTGGTAAACACACATTCTGTTCTGCCTTTTGTTTTTCTCTGCTAACTGCCTTTTTAACAGGAGGCAGCAATACCAAATAATCCCATCACTCCTGGCAATCAAGACCCAAGTTGCTGGGATGGGGGAGGAGGGGTATGTGTGCATGCAGGGCAGTGGTGGTGTATCCCCAGGGGGTCCAGGGGGTTAAAAGTGGCCCCTAAAGTTGGCCAGTTTCAGACAACTTCCCCTGTCCCACTGCAGCCCCATAAGAGATGGCCCATAACATTCGGTAGATCTCAGAAATCCGCTGGAGCAGCTTTTCCCAACTGGATGCCTGGCTGGGGGATACTGGGAGTTGTAGTCCAACACATCAGGAGGGTATCAGAAGGCTGCCCTGTACAAGGGGTTACAGTGGGGAGGAGGGAAAGGGCAGATCCAGTGCGTGAGGATCCCTTCCACCTGCACAATGTTGGATATCACCCGGGTTTTCTAGCAAGAGGAAGAAGAATGATTATAGCCATAAACTGCTACGGGTTCCTCAGCTACAGTAAGGACATCTCTTCCTATTGCTGTCTCTCAACAGCTACATCCATCAACCATATCATGATTTGTTTATGAGTCATATTACACACCATGGTGAAATGAATGTACAGGAATGGTTGCTAATTATAGCTGCAAGAAGAGGTAGAATTGGGGGTCAAGTTCAGGGCTGAGGATGGGTGAGAAGTTAATTTGGTTCACATTTCAATGTAAATTTGGTACCTAAACACAAAGCTAACCTAAATGCAAACTGCAACACAGACCTCGAAATCTGTATGTTTCTGAAGTTTGCAATGCAGTTTATATGCATACAAAAATGTGTAGTTTTGAAACACTACAGACAAAAACGTGTATAATTTGAAAAATGCACACAAATATGTATGAATTTTCATGTGGACAATTTTCTTTTTGTGATCCTATGTGGAAATGGGACAGAAGAAACTTAGCAGTGGAAAAATGAAAACCTGAGTGAAATTGAGCTTAACACATTTGCCTATCCATGAATGAATGCTCAGACATCTTCTTAAAACTAATCTCTGTACACAAGCTTTCCCTGTAGTATGAGCAACCAGCTATGGTTTGTAGCACAGAGTAGAGTGTGCAGTTGTATTGCAGATTAATTTGTATTGTGCTGTTTTATTTGAATATTAAATGCAATAAATAGTAATAACACTGGGTGGTTTCCAATGGGAGATGTCTGAGCGGTTCCAGGGAGTTTGTGGACCTTACAGGAATGGGAGGGAATGCAAAAGTTCTTTTCAAACTACATGAAAATGTGGAGACCAAGGGAAGGATTTGTGCTTCCAGTTTCTTCTGCAGCACAAACAGCTGGAGTGGCTCTGAAATTCCATTAAAGGCTGCCAGTAGGGATGAACCTATTGTGTAAAATCCATCCCGTCTGCATTTCGCAGATTGTCAGGCAACTTTCATTCTGTTGTCTGTTCATCGATTGAATCCGATTTTTTTTAGTTCCCAAATTTGCATAAATGCGCACTTGCACAAATCCCCCCCAAATGCACAAATCCCCCCAAAATGTGCATTTTCACACTTTAGCCTATGAGGGAAATGCACAATTCCAGCCATTTAAAAAAATGCGTATTTTTCTATTACTAAATTTGCACAAAATTCCAGAAAGTTAGAAAAACAGACCACACAGCCACGAAATCCACCTGACTGGGGAAAAGCCAGTCCGCTGTGGAATCCGTCGGTCAGATTCATAAAAATCTGAACTCATTTGATTCTGTTGCAGATTTCTCCAACATTCCTAGCTACCAGTACTACATTTCACATCTTAGAAACTGTAGAGCACATCAGTAGTAGCAATGCTGCTAAATTGTTCACATTTAATCAGCTCAAAATACAAATTTGACCAGCTCCTAATGCTCAGCCAATTCGCTAATCAAGTACTACTCTCTCCGTGGATGCTTTCTTTATTGACACACCTCAGTCACAGAATTTTACAGAGGGTCCTGACATCATCGTCCTCTACTTGTAATACTTCCGTGTTTTCCCATGGCTTCTTCTGCCTTTTTTCTTACCATGGAAAATCTATCTATCTATCTATCTATCTATCTATCTATCTATCTATCTATCTATCTATCTACAAATGGAATTGCTGCACAATGTCTTTTGATTGCTAGCGCTAGGACCCCATCATCTCAAAGCACCCTGTCTCTCCACAAAATTCTCAAATGACTTTAAATGATTAATGAGTTTGGGTATGTATATGGTCTGTGTTCAAACCAGCCAAGAGCCCAAAGCCACTTTTTGGTAGGTTTGTTAACCTCTTACTATGCTTGAAAGTTTCACTGAAACTGGCATATGCTGCATGGAATTTACATGTGATTTATGAAACAATGCAGTGATGTCTATTTATGCCCCTGGCCAAGCATCCCTTGCTGGTGAGTATCTTCTGTACTAGGGATCCTTCACATAAGTAGGTAGGTGTGTGCGTGTGTACGCGCACGTGTGTGTGTTTATTTATGTATTGTATTGCCCCTATCCTAATCGTTACCCACCTACGTAACTGTTTTTCCGGCCCAGCATGGGGATTTTCTTTAGGGGATGGTTACTGTGCAAGTGGAATAATAATAATAGTAATAATAACAACAACATTTCTTAGATGCCTTTCTCAAAAAAAGATTCAAGGTGACTTACAACAGAATTTAAAAATACACAATTTAAAACAGCTACAACAATTATCCATTAAAATACAAACACCTCATTAAACAACTCAAACATGAGTGACAAACATAAACAATTCAACTAATGCATGAAAGAGCCCATCATAAGCCATCAAATGTCTGGGAATAGAAGGAAGTCTTAACCTGGCTCTAAAAGGTTGACAATGTTGGTGTCAGAAGGCCTTGCGGGGGACAGCATTCCATAATTGGGGGGCCACCACAGAGGAGGCCCTCCCCCTTGTTGCCATCCTCTGAACTGACCTTGGAGAAGGCTCTCTGAGGAGGGCCTCAGATGTAAATTGTAGGGTACAGGTAGGTTCAACACCTGACAGAGAGGTGCTCTTTCAGGTCTGGAGGTCCCGAGCTGGATAAGGCTTTGTTAAGTGAAAACCAGCAGCTTGAATTGGCCTCCGAAATGTGTTTCTTTTTCCTCTCATGGCTTTTGGAAGCCTGATATATCTCCTCCCTTCCTTATAGGAAGACACTGGGACCTCATGTGCCCATTCTTCTGCCGCTTATTGTGGTTTTTTTTTTTTGGATGACTACAGTGATTCTATCACTGATTTCCCTTTCTTGCTTTTTGTGCTGCTTTGGTCAGGCAGACCTGAGATCCCCTAGGCACCACAGGACTACTGTGCTTGTGTGTTCTGCTGCAGAAAATCAGGTTGGTAGTAGGTACGGGGCAATATCAGAAGGCAGCCTGCCTCTTGAAAAAAAAAAGAAAAAACTTTAAAAGGTACGAGTAAAGAGTTTCTCCTGAAATCAAGTTTCTGCATGATTGCAACAGAGAGAACGAAAGAGGTAGCATGTGGCCTTGACTTACACTAACCAACGCATAATATTTCTCATATGTTAGTTTTTAAGATGCTAATCTAATTCACACTCAGCCAGCAGTTCATAATGTGGCACAGATGATCATATAGCTAGCTAACAAGGGAAAAGAAGTTAACTGCAAAGATAGATTTCCACATGCTTGCAGAAGTGCATGGACTCTTATTCAGGTGTTAGGTCTACTCTCAAAGAACACACAGAAGGGGTGTGGCTATGTGTTTTGGCTCCACCCCCAACACCCCCAGCCTTGCCCCCTCCACTCCCAACCTTTGTGTCTTCAGTGTGAAGGCCAGAGGGGAGATTCTAGGCACGTTCAGCTGAGGATGCAAAGACTCTCTTTGCATTCAGTGCACACGTGTGGGTGTGGAGGGGCGAGACTGGGGAGAGATTGGTCCACATGTCTCCGCCCTTGACTGCATTCCTTGAACACAAGTAGACCCAACGCCCAAATAGGGCTCAACAAGGATTACATTCCTGACTAGTTTTGTTTTGCTTTGTTTATTCCAGTGGCATGAAGCAAGAGACGCCACACCAGTGCTCAGTTACAAGGGCTGTCTCATTCAAAGCATCTAGGTTGGTGTCATGCTCCCAGAGAGGTGCACAGCTAAGAACTTGAGGTGGACAGCAAGCATCACAGCTGCTAGGGATGGGCAAACCTGTCCATTTCAGTTTCCCACTGTTTCTCATTTTTCCAGTCTTAAGTTTGGCTCCCCCTGAACTTGGAGAATTTCTCTAGTCTTATGTTCAGCTTGTCCTGAAGTCTGAGAATTTTTTTAAAAGTCTGTGTGAAAATTCATAACCATTTTTGTGCACATTTCTCCGAATAGGTGGACTTTTGTATACTTTTTTTGCCGAATATACAGTTTTTGCAAACAATTTTCCTAATAAGAATGTATTTTTGAACATTTTTTCCCTGTTGTATACATTTTTTTTTTTTTTACTAGAGTGGTGCACTGCAAAATCTGGAGAAATAGGAACTTCAAGGGATAACTGAGTTTCGGTTTCGGTTTGCATAGTGGTTCGAAACTGCAAAATTAGGTAACGTGGAGGGACAAGTGACAGAAGAGCTTTCCATCATCAGTACTTCACAAACAACAGTCCAGCTACCTACAACATCATTTGTAACAAGGGAAGAGAACATGCAGCCGTCCAGATGTTGTTGGATTACCCCCGACCACTGGCCATGCTGGCTATGGCTGATGGGATTTAATGTCAAACAAGAACTGGAGGGCCTCCGGTTCCTCACATCTGGCATACAAGTTACCCTACCCTGGCAGCATAACCCCCAGCACAAAACATAAAAACATAAGAAGACCAGTGTAGGACCAGGCCAAAGGCCTATCTAGGCCTGCTTTCTGTATCCACAGTGGCCAGCCAGATGCCAATGGGAAGCCCACAAGCAAGACATGAGCACAGTTAACAGCTCCTGCTTGTGTTCCTGAACAACTGAAGGTAATATGTAGCCATCAGGACTGGGGGCTACTGATAGCCACATCCTCCCCAAATTTTTCTAATCCCTTTTTAAAGCCATCCAAATAAGTGGCCATCACTTACATCTTGTGGAAGTGAATTCCATAGTTTTAACTATGTGCTGTGAAGAACCTCCTTCTATTTATCCTGAATCTCCCATCATTCATTGGATTTCTATTATTATGAAAGGAAAACTTCTCCCAATCTACTTTCTCCACACCATGCATTGCTTTGTACACCTCTATCATGTGCCTCCTTACTTGCCTTTTTCCCTAAGCTAAAAAGCCCCAAACATTGCAGCCTTTCCTCATAGGGGAGTTATGTCAGCCCCACGATCATTTTGTTGCTCTTTTCTGCGACTTTTCCAACTCTGTAATATCCTTTTTGAGGTGCAGTGACCACAACTATACACAATATTGCAAGTGTGCTTGCAACATAGATTTGTATGGTGATGTTGGCAGTTTTGTTTTTGATTCCTTTCCTAATAATTCCCAACGTAGGATTTGTCTTTTTTGCAGAAGCTGCACACTGTGGCAACATTTTCAATAAGCTGTATCCACCAGGATCTCTCCTAGTCAGTTATCACCAGCTCAGACTCCTTCAGCATATAAATGAAGTTAAGATTTTTTTGCCCCCATGTGCACTACTTTACAATTGTTTACATTACGTGCATTACATCAAATGCATTTAATTACATCGTGTAATTCAATTGCTTACTTTAAAAGCATTTAATTACATTATGTGATTAAATTCCATCAAATGCAATGTAAGTAACTGTAAATTAAGGTTACATTAACATCACATGAAAATGTATTTGCTGTTTTAATGCCCAGTCCCCCAATTTGAAGAGGTGCTTTTGGAGCTCTTTGCAATCCCTTTTTGTTTAAGCACCCTAAATAATTTTGTGCCATCAGCAAACTTGACCAGCTCCCTGCTCAGCCCTAACTCCACATCATTTATGAACAAGTTAAAAAGCATCAGAGATCATTGGGGGACCCCAATATTTATATGTCTCCATTATGAGAACTAACCATTTAGTCCTGCTCTCTGCCTTCTGCCTAACTTTAACTAGTTAGCAGTCCATAAGAGGAGCTCTCCTCTTATCTCATGACTGCTAAGTTTGCTCAGGATCTTTGATGAGGGCTTTGTCTTTTGCAAGCCCAAGTGATTACTCTTAGCAGCTGTATGGGCAGGGAGTTTCAGTCCGTTTCCTCACTCCTAACTGAGTACAGCAGAGGAAGCTGCTCCAGCTGGTCTAGGGGTATACAAGCAAGTAAGCTCTCAGAGAAAAAGTGAGCAGGGAGAGCAGACAGAAGTTCGGCAGGGGAGGTCAAGGGGGAGTTCCCTAACAATGTTTTAAATTTCTTTTTCTTGCAACACACACTTCTATACCAGTGGGACTCTGTTGTTAACCTCCAGTGAATAGAGGACAAAGCACAGGCTATCCCAGTACAATCAGAAACCTAGAAACATAAAGGGAATAGAGACTATGGAAGGAAAAGACTCTCCAGTGGTGGTGACCTGCAAGGTCTGTGCAATGTTTTTCTTGCCTGAGATCAACATGGCCTACATGTCCAACAAGTGCAAGTTGATTACGCTGTTGGAAGAAAAAGTAAGAGGACTGGAGCGGTGAGTGTCGATCGACCCTCCAGGGAATAAGAGAACATGAAGAATTCTTGGACAGAATGGTGGAACTACAGCACCAAAGTGAAGAACAGAAGCTAGAAGGGCAACAGCAAGCTGAGGCAGAAGAGGAAACTGCTGAGGTGAGGAAAAAGGAAGTAGAGGACACTCCTTGGAAAAGGGTGACAGTTAGGAGAAGAAGAACTAGACGCCACTCTGCACCAGTGGAAGCAGTGGAGCTGTGGGACCAATTCCAGGTACTTGAGGATGAGACTGGAGGATAGCCTGCAGAGGAAGAACCACAGGGGAACCTGCATGAGAGTGAGCAAGAGGCTGAAGGTCAGTCAAACAGAGGCGATGAAACCCAGGCCTACAAGAAGAAGAAGAGAAGAGTGGTAGTTGTGGGAGACCCCGTACTACATGGGATTGAAACCCAAGTATGTTGCAAAGACCCATGGACTCACCAGGTATGCTGTCTCCTAGAAGGATGGATTAGAGACGTGTCTGGAGGGTTGCCTACACTCATAAAGCCCACTGACAGGTATCCCTTTCTTCTCATCCATGTGGAAACAAATGATATCGCCAAGTGGATCTATGAAGAAATCACATCAGATTTTGAAGCTTTGGGAAGGAAACTCAAGAACTTTTGGGGCCCAGATAGTTTTCTCATCCATCTTTCCAGTAGTTAGAAGAGGGATAGAAAGAGAAAGAAAAATACTCCGGGTGAATAACTGGCGATGAAGGTGGTGCTGATGCGAGAGATTTGGATTCTGGGACCACAGGCTATACTTTCTGGAAGAAGGACAGCTGGCAAGGGATGGGTTGCACCTCAGAAGGGCTGGGAAGAATGTGTTTGGCCACAGCATAAAGAACTTCATCAGGAGGGCTTTAAACTGAATCTCATGGGGGAGGGAGACATAAAGTTGGGGGTAACAATGGAGGAAGGCTTATGCACCACAACAGAGAGAACAGCTCTAATAGCACCCAATAATAGTCTTCACAAACATGTAGGAAGAAAGCCAGACCGTAAAGCACATCGTCTTTGATGACTATATACTAATGCCCAGGGTATGGGAAACAAACGGAACGAACTTGAACTCTTAATACAGGAGGGAAATTATGACTTGATAGGTGTAACTGAAACTTGGTGGGATGGAATACAGCAATTGAAATATATAACTTGTTCAAAAAGAAGGAACAGAAAGGGAGGTACAGTTGCACTATATGTTAAAAATACATATCTCTGCACAGAAATACAGGAGGATGAGCTTGGTAGTCCCATCGAGAGCATCTGGCTTAAAATAAATGGAGCAAAGAATAAAAGGAACCTGGTGGTTGGAGTCTACTACTGGCCACCAAATCAAGGAGAAGACAAGAATGAAACTTTTGAAAAGCAAATTGCCAGTGTTTCAAGGAAGCATGATGTAGTGGTAATGGGGGACTTCAATTTCCCCGATATTTGTTGGGAGACAAATTCTGCAAAACTTGGCCCCTCCAAGAAATTCCTGACTTGTGTTGCTGATAACTTCCTCCTACAGAAAGTAGAGGAAGGAACTAGAGGATCGGCTATCCTTGACTTGATCCTAACCAACAGAGATGACTTAGTGGATAAAGTAGCAGTTATAGGAACTCTGGGGAGTGTGACCATGTTATACTTGAGTTCTTGGTTCTAAAGGAAACAAAAGCTGAGTGTAGTCAAACGCGTACCCTGGATTTTAGGAAAGCCAATTATAATAAGCTCAGAATAATGATAAGTAAGGTCCCATGGCAAGCGACTCTAATGAGAAAAGGAGTCCCAGATGGATGGGAGTATTTAAAAAGCAAATTCTAAAGGCATAATTACAAACAATTCCAACAAGAAAAAAGGTGAAAGACAACAGAAGAAGCCAATGTGGCTTCACAAAAAGCTTAGAGATGACCTGAAAGCAAAAAAGGACACATATAGGAAGTGGAAGGAAGGCCAAGCTACAAAGGAAGAGTACAGGCAGGTAGCACAGAATTCCAGGGACGGTATCAGGAAGGCTAAAGCTGAGAATAAGCTGAGGTTAGCGAGGGATGTTAAAAGCAATAAAAAGGCTTTCTTCAGATATGTGTATAGTAAAAGACAGAGGAAAGAAATGGCGGTTCAACTAATCAGGATGGCAAAATGATAACAGCTGACAAGGAAAAGGCAGAGGTGCTCAATTCCTACTTTGGCTCAGTCTTCTCCCAAAAGGGGGTCTATGACCCCCCTGGCAAAGGCGAAGTACAGGCTGAAGGGGCAGGATTGCAGCTTGATATCGATAGGCAGATGGTCAAGGAACACCTAATTACTTTGAACGAGTTCAAATCTCCAGGGCCAGATGAACTGCATCCTAGAGTAATAAAGGAACTGGCAGAAGAACTCTCAGTCTATCATCTTTGAGAAATCATGGAGGACGGGTGAAGTGCCAGATGACTGGAAGAGGGCTAATGTTGTCCCTATTTTCAAAAAGGGCAAAAAGGAGGAACCTGGGAACTACAGACCAGTCAGTCTGACATCAATCCCTGGGAAAATTCTGGAGCAGATGATAAAGCAATCCATCTGTAAGCACCTTGAAAACAATGCAGTGATGACTTGAAACCAACGTGAATTTGTCAAAAAGAAATCCTGCCAGATGAATCTGACCTCATGTTTTGATCAGGTAACTTCCCTTGTGGACTGTGGGAATGCTGTAGACATATTATACCTTGACTTTGGCAAAGCTTTTGA
This sequence comes from Heloderma suspectum, assembly GCF_057233095.1. Taxonomy (NCBI): domain Eukaryota; kingdom Metazoa; phylum Chordata; class Lepidosauria; order Squamata; family Helodermatidae; genus Heloderma; species Heloderma suspectum. Next base: position 39,553,381 of record NC_139461.1, on the reverse strand, counting down.
CAAAGTGCCCCATGAGATCCTGATTAGCAAAATAGCTCAAACTGGGCTAGATGAAACAGTGATCTGGTGGATCCACAGTTGGCTACAGAACTGGACTCAAAGAGTGCTTATCAATGGGATCTTCTCAAACTGGGGAGAGGTAATGAGTGAGGTACCGTGGGGCTCAGTCCTGGGCCCAATGCTCTTCAACATTTTTATTAATGACTTGGATGAGGAGGTGCAGGGAATGCTGATCAGATTTGCAGATGACACAAAACTGGGCGGGATAGCTAATACCCTGGAAGACAGAAACAGAATTCAAAGTGATCGTGATAGGCTGGAGTGCTGGGCAGAAAACAACAGAATGAAATGTAATAGGGATAAATGCCAAGTTCTGCACCTAGGAAAAAGAAACCAAATGCACAGTTACAAGATGGTCGATACTTGGCTCAACAATACTACAAGCGAAAAGGCTCTTGGAATTGTTGTCGATCACAAGCTGAATATGAGCCAATAATGTGATGTGGCTGCAAAAAAGGCAAATGCTCTTTTGGGCTCTATTAATAGAAGTATAGCTTCCGAATCCCGTGAAGTACTAGTTCCCCTCTACTCAGCACTGGTTAGGCCTTATCTGGAGTACTGTGTCCAGTTCTGGGCACCACACTTTAAGAAGGATGCAGACAAACTGGAGAGGGTTCAGAGGAGGGCAATGAAGATGATCAGGAAACAAAGCCCTATGAAGAGAGACTGAAAGAACTGGGCATGTTTAGCCTTGAAAAGACTGAGGGGAGATATGATAGCGCTCTTCAAGTACTTGAAAGGTTGTCACAGAGAGGAAGGCCAGGATCTCTTCTCGATCATCCCAGAGTGCAGGACATGGAATAATGGGCTTGAGTTACAAGAAGCCAGGTTCTGGCTGAACATCAGGAAAAACTTTCTGACTGTTAGAGCAATATGGCAATGGAACCAATTACCTAGGGAAGTGGTGGGCTCTCCCGCACTGGAGGCATTCAAGACAAGGCTGGACAGCCACCTGTCACGGATGCTTTGACTTGGACACCTGCATTGAGCAGGGGGTTGGACTCAATGGTCTTATACGGCCCTTCCAACCCTACTATTCTATGATTCTAAACAACATCTACAGATCATCCCTATTCACATGTTTATTGACATTTCCAAAGAATTCCAAAAGATGGGACTTACCTTTGCTGAAGGCATGTTGATTCTTTTTCAGCAGGGCTTGTCTTTCCATATCCTTGATAATTTTATATTTAATAATAGTTTCCACCAATTTTAGCTAATAAGCTAACCAAACTATAATTTCCTGGATCCGCCCTGGATCCCTTTTTTTTAAGTGGCATTACATTGGCTACTCTCCAGTCCTCTGGTACAGAGATCAATCTTAGGGTCTTCTTACACATATTAGTTGTAAGATCACCACTTTCACATTTGAGTTTTTAGACAGATACCATCTGGAGCTGGTGGTTTCTTTTCAGTTTGTTAATAAGGTCTAGAACTTCATTTCTTATCACTATTGTCTCAGTTCCTCAGACTCCCTTCACAAAAATATCAGTTCAGGCACAGGTATCTGTCCTACATCTTCTGCAGTGAAGACAAATGCAAAGAATTCATTCAGCTACTCTGTAATCTCATCCTCTTTAATACTCCTTTAACTCTACTGTCATCTAATGGTCTGGCTGGTTTCCTGTTGTTGGTCCTAACGTTATTAGTGATGTGCTCATCAAAATCCTTTTTTGCATCCCATATTGTCTGCTTGCACTTCCTTTATGCAAGTTTGTGTTCCTTTAGTTCTCTTGCTTAGACACATCAGCCACCAGCAGAACCCTCTGCTTGACTGCATCTTTAGAGGTATCCTGCTGCATCCAACCCTGTGAAGGAAACAACAGACTGCACTGAAAGAAAATCTCCCTGTAGGATCATTTCCTTATCACCACATCCCATATAAATATATAGCATATAAGTACTGCAGAGTGCATCTACAATTCATGACAGACAACTACTTCACATGGATTGCCATTAATGCAGTACCTCACTCTACTTCAGGGGTGGGGAACCTGTGGTCCTCCAGCTGGTGGGCTACAACTCCCATCATACCTGACGATTGGTTATGCTGGCTGGGGCTGATGGAAGGCTACTAGTTCCCCACCACTGCTCTACATCCAAGGGGGCCTTGGCTGGCTGCAAATGCTCATTAAAATGCCAGGTTCCTATTCATGCAATGCAAACCTGCTTCAACAAGCCACAGCTGGTGATTAGAGTGTAACAAGCCCTCAGAATCCATTTGGTGATGGTGCCCCACCACTAGCTCAAAGAATTAGTCATTAAAAGTACAAAGCCCTTCTCCATGGTGAAGGAGCCTACATCCCCTGGGTTTACGCAGCATGATGTCTTGCATAAATAAGTTGAGAAGTTCAGGAAGGATCTATGTTGCTTGCTCTGGTCCTTGAAGAAAACTGTCAGAGCTGCATTCAAGGAGCAATGCAGTATATTTGGTTCAGCTACCCAATCAGAGATAACATACAACTCAAAAGGAACTCTTCAAGCTGTAATTATTTTCTTTGTAGGTCAGCAAACTCGTATAATCTGGAAGCAGTGGGTTGGGTCTACAAGGTATGATTGATGTATCACAAAAACAGATATCATTTAAACGAGGAGCTTCCTGTAACCGTTTTGTTTGTGGCATGCATTATTGAAAACTTCATTCAGTCTTGAACACAAACCTAAGTAAATAATGTTATAGTATAACCATACTAGCCTTCTGTTTACAAATTCAAGGATTACATGTAGCTCAAATATAGACTGTTTTATTTGTTCAGTTAGTTTAATAAATTAGCATGAGTTCCACTTACAGCATCAGATGAAGTGGGTTGTAACCCATGAAAGCTCATGCTGATTTATTAAACTATACAAACCTAAGTGCTATTCTTTATTGCGGCATGACAATCAGATGGCCATTTCACAAAATGATCATAGTACTTGTGTTTCATTTGCTAATGTTTTGGGTAGTGCATACTATATATACACACACGTATCATTCCCTCATGCACTAAGTCACCAGTGCAAACCCTGTAAAATAGGTGATTTTCTATCAACGATATAGACCATGATTGCTAAATGGAACCTTCCTGTTCAGATAAGTGTACCCCTGAACACCAGGTGCCACTGAGTAGATGTTGGGAGGGGCGATAGTTGCCTTCATTTACTGCATCTGTACATCTCGTAGGCAGCTGGCCATTATAGATATAGAATACTAGGTTAGATGACCTCTTGGTCTGATCCAACAGGGCTATTCTTAGGTTCTTACTGGGGGCACTGTGTATCTTAATATTAAAATGTAAATAACTACAGTTTTACATGTTTACGATGGGTTGGATCCAGGCTTAGTCATACTTAGAATAGACCCTTTGAAATCAATGGAACTTAACTAGTTAAGCAAGAACACCAGCAAGGGAAGATCAGCCTAGCCTGAAGTGCATTTAAATGCTTGCTTATAGCTCACCACCTTGTTCTGGCCTTGAAAAATTGACCTCCCTTCTATTCCTTTTCCTTCCTCTCCCCTTCCCTTGTGTGTCATGTCTTTTTAGTTTATAAGCCTGATGGCAACGCCTATTGATGTGAACCACTTTGGGAGACAACTGTTCTAGATCAGAAGCAATTGCAGGCCTTTTAAGTAAAATTACCTTTGCAAATTTTAACTCCAGTAATTTTTAGGAGAGTTGTACCCTCGTGCATGCTCAAGCAATACCAGTTTATAGCTTAGCCCACCCAATGAATGACTGTATTACGTTAATATCTTCTTGTCCTGTGCATCCGTCTCCTGAAGATCTCTGCAGCAATGCACACAATTTCATCCTAATACTGCAGATGTACCATTGCCCTAGCAGATAAAAAAACACCTAGCGTTAACACATAGCTGGATTAAAGAAACTTTCTTCATTTGATATGACCGATAAAGTTTTAAAATTCAAATGGCCTAATCCATTCTTGAGACTGGCAACCAACACTGAACTCTGTTAGGACAGGTTTTGTATCTAACATTGTAGAATTTAATACGATACATTTTACAAAAATTCTTGCCAGCATCCCAACTCCAAGGTTAGGCAGCATTCCAAAAGGCAAGATATCCACAGTATTTCACAAGAATACTATTTCAGCTAATCTATGTGCAAATAGTCCTTGATTTTTTGCTATGACTGTGACCAATTTTATATGGATTAAGCAAATGCATCAGTGTGCAGATTTGGGGGGGGGGGGCAGATTATGTCCTGTGCATTTCAAGTATAATAGAACAACTGAATGGTGGTTTAATAAACTATACAAAGCATGCTGTCCTGCTAACTCCCAAGAGGCCAACATCGCTCATCACAGCCAAGTTCTTTTGGCAGCTCACCAAGATCTGTGCCAAGATCCCCCCCCCCCCCAACCATATCGTGGTGTTTCCAAACCCAAATTACTCATGCTTGGAAAGTTGAGTAAAATGTTTGCTCTGTCATTTCCATTCCTTGTATTAAACAAAGAACTAATGCTGCCCAGCCAGCATCAAGCTTAATAAAATGACATTTGCTTTAAGTAGGCAGGAAATACCACATTTTACACTTTTGCTTTTTAAAAGATTTTAATCAGACACATTACAATGCACAATTGTGTCTTTTTATCCAGAATTGACAGGGTACCATCCACAAGATTTGGAAAGAGGAAAGTTTTTCCACACTCATCCCTACCCCTTTAAATCGACACAAAGTATTCAAGGTTCCTACCACCTCAGGTCCCCCCCCTCCCTCCCCCATTAGTTCCCATGTGTGCTGAACATCCGAGATTTTCTGGTGGTTTTTAACTGGTTAGAAACAAATTCTCCATTTGTAACCACTTTAATAGTGTATAAAACCAAGATCTAACTTGCTCAATGCATAGACACAGGCTACTGATGACAGCAATTTAGAAAAACACAAAGTCTGCATATGTGGGGTTACTTGTTCTACATCTAGTAGAAAACCTATGATTTATTGTTCCCAAACAATGTATAAACAAGCCTCTCTTTTATTTGCTGCTAAGCAGTCTGAAATAAAACATTACATGTATTCGGTTGAGGAATGGACTTAACTGAAAGCAGCCTTTTGGAATTTCCTCCAAAAACAGACTTCTAAAGTAAAATTAGTGAACAAACGTCTCATTCAACTACTTTATAAAAGCATTCAGTTTGAACATTTAAGCACCCTATAATAGTTTGGAAGGCAGACTTCTTGCCTACTGGGACCCAGTTGTCATATTATGATCAGGCTGATATTATCAGGTGAGGAAACAAAATTAACCAAGGGCTACGTTCTAATGTCAGGTGTACAAGTGCAAGACAGATATATAACTGGTAAGGTTCATTCCAGAATGACTACAGTAAAGGCGGCTTAACTGAACTGGCTTATCAGAAGTGTAAAAAAATGATTATCAGAACTGCTATTTACCTTTATGCATCGAATGTGCAACTTGCATGAGCAGTCTTTTAACTGAAGAATGACTTTAAAAGAACTATTTAGAAGGTGAATGACCCAGGCACAAAGCAAGGAAAATTTGGTCAATATTTCCTTCAATGTCCAACCAATGGGCTACAAATCACTCCTAAAGGAAGACACTTATCACAAATTAGAGTTAAAAAAGCTGGGACAGAACTTATGCACTCTGCACCTGAGATTAGAAACTTGTTCAAAACATGTTTTGGATAATCCAGAAACATAAACCAGCGCTGCTAGATAGCAAAAAATTAATCACAGCTTAATTAGCCATCATTTCTATTTCATGTGCTATCCTTTTCCTTTGAAGAGACTTATTCAACATTTGCTTTCAAACAGGGAAACAATCACAGTAGTCATTTTTACATGCTAACGTAGCCAGTGTGGCTGACTTCTCGTAGGTGCATTTAAGAAGTTACACAGTGGAACTTCACAACAGAGATCAATTATTTCATCTTGCTATAGCAAGTGTGACCATTCAGATCATGTAAAAAAAGAAAGAAAAAAAAAAGCTCAGTTCTACTACATGATGATTCACTGATAATGCAGAGGACTCCAGTGCATAAATCCAAGATAAAAGTGCCTTTATGTACAAGAGTGAAATTTCATAATGGCCAGTAGAACAGATACTCCAGACTAAACAGAGTTGAAGGAACACACTTCTTCAGTCAAAGACTTTAAGGGTTTTAGAAAATAATCAGGCTCAAAGCAAGTAGCATATTGAAAGGAGAAATAATTTTCTAGTTAGTGTGGACTTTGTTAATAGCAAGGGTGTTAGAGCAATGACACTGCTTAGTTTTTGGCTGGGGGAGAAGTCCACTTGTTAAGATTGTATAAGGCAAATGAAATAGATACTGAGAACAGAACTTCTACAAGCATTTGACCTGTAATATTGTAAAATCAAAGTACTATTTTATTAAATGAGTTATTTTATACAATATGAACATCAATATAATTACAACTGTAAAAAATTTAAGAATGAACCAATTTTCAGATTTCCAAGTAGGGCAGAACTGTACAGTTACATAGATTTGTCTTTACATGAAGCCCAAGAGGAACAGCATAAAAATATGAATGTTTCTATAGCCCCTTCATTTTTTGCTGATCAACAGTTTGTTAGAAAAGCAGCTGCAGATTTGTTATGCAATGTCTGACAGTAGAAGAGTCAATAGGTTCCATGTATTCACCTGCAACACAAGAGTAACTTTGTTAAATTAAATTGATGTATGATTTTATCTAGTTATTGGCATCCAAAAATTAAGGGTGATGCCATTTCAAAATTCAATTAACCTTCCCAAACCCTTGTAACAGAAGTGCCTAAAAACAAAGTTAAAACATTATACATTTAGCTTCTCACTGTTATACTGCTGATTTGGCAACTATCCATGTTGCTATGCAATAACCTGATGACAGGAATTAAAGTTATGACACGTAGCAAAACAAAATTAATCCAAGCACCTGCTTTTACAGTTAAGTTAGCTCTCCATTTTCATTACATCTATAAATATTGGAAATGAAATATATCTGAGGCAAATTTCGATCTATTCATTCTTAGGATTTATATTACATTTAATTCACATTTTAAGCAGGACATAATCACCTGTGAACTTTATGCTTGAACGTCAGCCAATTCTGGAGGGAGCGGAGTCTTCGGATGCTTGCTCTCAAAGTGCTGTTTGAAGGTCTTGGGATCTGGCATCTGTGTCTGATTAAGGAGAGAAAAGAGCTTTATGCAAGACAAAATCCCACCCCCCAGAACAGCCTCCTCCCCCTGCATCCTCAAAGTTAGCGGAATTGGTTTAGCTTCTGTGGCTGAGCAGCAACCTAGTTTTGGAGATACTGCTCTTCACTCTCTGCCATCCCTTCTTCAACCCGTTCACCAAACGGTATACAATTCTTATCTTTTCCACAAGTTTGTTCATGTAACTGTGCCCCCATCCGCACTCCCATTTTATACACTTCCCTCACTTAGCTGGTATTCCTTCCTGAAACCAGTGAATTCAGTTTTAAATGTATAGCTTTCTGAATGTTGGGAAATGCAAAGCTGTAAGCATTATTAAATAATACATCTGAAATAAAAACGTTTATTTGTATGACTGAAAAAATCATCACTTAGAATGGTTTTTAATTTTCTTGAAATCCTGATACTCCTGACATTTAAAGCATAATTTGGTAACAATCCTTCTTGTATTCCTGTGTACATCTTTCATCTGTGTGATTTTACTTTTCTACAAAAGTTCTGAACAAAATTTGGTATGCTGTTTGTTATTTTCAGCAACAGCACTGATTGGAAGTGACCTATAATGGAGCTACAATCACGGAAGCCCAGTTTTCCTTCTATGAAGGTTTAAATCAATATGGAACCATCTAACCTGTCCTTATACCAAGTTATCAAAGAGGCCTTTTACTATGTACAAAGCATGCACACACAGTTATCCAGCAGTTAACATTTGATTCTTCGACAGGCTGACATTTACATGGCCCCCCAACACTACCCTTTCTATTGTCAGTTATGCAAGTAATACAATTTACACACAAGACACTCACCAAGTGTTGGGAATGTGTATGGAAACAAGGTCTAGAAAGAGACAGGTTCCTATGCAATTAAGTTTTTTTGCCCCCCTATTTGACCAATATAGCTGCTTTGCCAAGTGCTGCACTCAACTGTGTATCCAGGCAGAAACTGCGTGATTATTTACCTCTAGATGTTCATGTTAATCCATCTTTTTTTTTAAAACGATGTCTGTTATGCTATTTTATTGGTATTATCTATTATTATGTTCTTGTATCTGTTGTTTCAACTGTATGCTGCCTTGGGAATCTCGTAGTGAACTGCAGCTTATAAGCAGAATATTGTCCCTTGTCCAGGGCCACATGAAGAGTGGATGCTTCAGTTTCCTTCCTCTTGACCTCTTAGCCTACTGATTAGCGATAATTAATTACATTGTGTTTACACATGTTGTTATTCCCTCCAACTGTCATTAGCACAGGGCATGGAATTTCCCAAGTGCTGCAGAACTGGCAGAAGCCACAAAACATAAACATGCATCTTCATTTGACACAAGGCATAACTGGTTGCTAGGTAACCTTTTTGATTTACTAGCACAGAATGCCCAACAGCTGAAATCCAGCACTGGGGGAAGGGATTGTACTCATACAAATAGGTACAAGAAGATAGAAGGTGATTGATATTATGACTTTGTTGTTGTTCAGTCGTTAAGTCATGTCCGACTCTTCGTGACCCCATGGACCATAGCACGCCAGGCCTTCCTGTCCTCCACTCTCTCCCGGAGTGAGCTCAAGTTCATATTCATTGCATCGGTGATGCTATCTAGCCATCTCATCCTCTGCCATCCCCTTCTCCTTTTGCCTTCCATCTTTCCCAGCATCAGGGTCTTTTCCAGTGACTTTTCTCTTCGCATTAGGTGGCCAAAATATTTGAGCTTCAGCTTCAGTATCTGTCCTTCCAATGAGCACTCAGGGTTGATTGATATTATGACTACTGCTGCGCAAAAGGTGCATTAAGCTGTATATTTAGGTCATGTTCCTATGGGTTTTTTTTCCTTTATACTTCCCATAAAGACCTTTAGGGCATTACAGGTGAAAAGTCACAGGGAGGACAAACCCAAATTATTAATTCCCTCTCCCCATCTGGAGTAATTATATTCTACACTAGGGATGGTGAACCTCTGCTCCTGAGGCCTCTCCTCCTTGGCCCCGCCCTTCCTCCTCAGCTTCTGTGCTGGCTGCAGAAGGAGAAGCTTCTCTTCCCAGCCAGCATTGAAAAGCAGAACCCTGCAGATGCTGGGATCCCACTCTGGATTGGGACCCTGGTGTGGGGGGCAGAGGAGAGCTAACACTCCCCCCTCCCCCCAGTACCATGCTGGATCAGCGACCACAATTTGCACTGCCAAAAAAGAATCCATTGAAACAAATGGATCCTTTTTTGATAATACCAATTGCAGGACCAGTGTCACTGATCCACATGATATATGAATGAGGTGTGCCCCCTTTCTCACACACATAGGAGGATGCTTTTTACAATGTTTGCCACAATACTTTGCTTTGAGAGCCTCTTACCCTACAGACGGTGCAGGTATATATTAAAGCAGCCTTTGCTGCAGCCTTCTGATCATGGCCTTGTTTCTTTTTCTGTCCAGCTTGCTTTTTGGCATTTTTCTGCTGTGACTGGATCTTCTGCTGTCCACGAGCCATATCTAAAATTAAGTGCATAAGTCATTATAGCAGATTACTCACATACAGTTCAATCCTAAGTGTATTTCCTTAGAAATAAGTGTTCCTGGGTTCAAAGAATTTGCTCCCTAGTAGCTGCATTTAGCATTGAGCCTTAGAGGCCATCCTCTAAAGCAGCCTTCCCCAACCTGGTGCCTTCCAGACGTTCCAGACTACAATTCCCAGCATTCCTGCCTATTAATCATGCTGGCTGGGGCTGATGGGAGATAAAGTCCAAAACGTTTGGAGGGTGCCAGGCTAGGAAAGGTTGATCTTTATTTTTTAAAGCCAGCGCAACACAGAAAAATTATAAGCGTTCTGCATATACCTATAGGGACCAACTCTTCCTGAGGCAAGCACAGTTCTGGCAAAGTCTGTTTGCACCGTGCCTGTGGGGGCAACACATGCCATGCAAAGCTGGGAACTCAGTTGGTGCTGGGAGGAATGACTGCTCTTCCCAGCTCTGGCCAAGGCCCTCATAAGAACATAAGAAGAGCCATGCTGGATCAGACCAAGGGACAATCTAGTCCAGCATTCTGTTCACACAGTGGCCAACCAGCTGTTGACCAGGAATCCTCCATGCCTCTCTCAGCACACAGAAAAGCAAAATGGGTGGGCTGATGACATCAGTGTGGTATGGTGATACCCACTGATATCATCCAGTCCACAGAGGGCCTGATGGGGCATAATTTCCCAACCTAAAACCAGTTCCCCACTCCTGTTCTAAAGAACACGGGAGAGATTCTGTAGATCACTGTTAACAGAACATTTTTAATTTAAGGAAAAGAATTCAGATTCAGACATCTCAGTTAAGAATTACAGAGCAAACTGAAGGTGGAGCTGTTTTCCTAAGACACACATGACTGCTGTTGAAACTGGCAGTCCTGCGTCAAGTTACTCCCCCCCCCCCCGCCCCGCAAACATACACTGTATCTGGACATCATTACCACTGTACATTTTCCTGCTCTTGTCAGCCAATGATGCTTTGTCTTATTCAGCGAATGATGTTTTGTGCAGCTGAATGTTTGCTGTAATGTTTTGTTCCATCCTTAGAGTAAGTACATAGCAATGTGAATGGAATGTTACAAATCCTTCACTGAATCCCTGGTATTCCACACCTTTAGTACTCCAACTGAACATAGAAGAATTGTAGCCTACATTAAGCATTTGCCAGCAATCTTAGGATAGTATACCAGAACTCACTAATGTAGCTGGAAGTAAGTGAACAAGGACTGACCCGCCCCCCAAAGCTACACACAACAGAAGGAGAGATGCTTATTTTTTAAAAAAATCCTCCCCCAATGGTGGGAGACACGAAAATACGACAAGAGAAATATGAAAACTTGCTAAGGTTACCTGTGACAGAAAGTATTGCAGTGAAATATGTGTAGGAATGCTAAATAAGCTGAACTTTAGCTACATATCAACATAAAACATATTTGTGATTAAGCAAATTTAGAAGTGTATTGATGCACACAAATGAGCAAAAGACCTGCAAGGGCATTCAATTGAACAATAGCCAATAGAATTACAATCTCAGGATTCTGCTAAAAGGTGTCTGCACAGGTCTGTCCCTGGTTTAAAAGTACAGATCTGCTGTAACTTTTCAATCCACTTCGAATGGATAGAAGCAGCAGAAAGTATGTGTCAAGGACGTGGTATCATTACAGAAAAAGCTTCACACATGCTACAGGCATATCTGTACTATCAGCTGTTGTTTCAACAGGTTAAACCACAGTGTCTATCTGTGTGGACATATCAGTAACATGCTTGATGCAGAATCAAACTACCTCTTTCAAGCAGAGCTGTTAAAAGTATTTTTAAATTGAAATAACAATCAGATTTGTTATGCTACATATTTGTATATTAAGTTTATTTTTTAAAATAATGTGGTTAAAAAACCCTGGATTTAACCCAAACATATTATAGTCTACACTTATAATTCCTTAAAACCTGAATCCAAGACCCTGTGTCACACTAGCTGTATTCAGATGATTTCAAACCGTGGTTTGGAGCATTGTGAATAAGCACTGTACTTGTGGTTTTTCCCCTTCTCTCAAGCATGGGGCTTAATTAATTACTACCTGTTTTAATCAAACCACAGCTTGCCTGTTCAGACATGAACTATAGTTTCAGTAAAATAGGAAGTAATGAATTAAGCTGTGTGTGAGAGGAGGCAAGCACAGAGGTCTTTCACTGTGCAAGCACAGTGCTCATTCACAACCCTCCAAATCATGTTTTGAAAGATCTTCTGAATGAAGTTACCAAGTTAAAACCTACTTTTCTCTATAAAAGAAATAACCACATGGAAAAATATCCACCTATTGAGAACCTCCTACTGGATCCAGGGACTGGAAAGTCATCAAAGGTGCTAGGAATGACCCAGCAGACACCATCCTGTATCTCTACAGAATCAGCCACTAAACCCACAAGTAATCTTATACTCCCATTTTATGCTCTCAAACTACCAAAGTTCTGCATTATATTCAATTAAGAAATTATGAATATGTATGACTATCCACCAAAACAATCTTTTACTTTCCATGCCATAGAGAAACATTGTTCTACCCAGAGTAAGGATAACTCTTACTTTTGTAAAGTTATGGATAATTAACGTTAAAGAAAATTAAGTTTGCCAAGTGCTGAACTGCAACATCTCAACAAATACACTTTCTCAAACTCATGTTTGCCAAGAATGTGTGGATCCACACCATTATAAGAGAGTGGTGTGTGTGTGTGTGTGTGTGTGTGTGTTTTGTATTGCAGGTGAAAATGATAGGCAGGATTTTGCAGGTAAAAATCCATAGGGCAGCAGTTTCTCCCTTGCAAGTACATCCTTCTGTGTTACATTAATATTACAAGGCAAACGTAGGGTAGGGAATATAAATGTTGATTGCCAAGGTAGAGCAGAGTTCCACCATTTGGTTAAAAAGGATGCAATCCTATGCACACTTACTTGGGAGTAAGTCTCATGGGACTTAGTTCTGAGCTGAAATGTAGAGGATTGGGTGATTAACCCTTAGTGTCCTTGGACATATAGAGAGAAACAATCAGAAATCCATTAATATTACTGACCCCTGTTTGTAGGCAGTTATAATTAAGCAGGGCAAGGGCTTGTGGCCTGCATGACCAAATGTTGTGGATTATATTCCTAGATATAAAGGCTCTTTTTTGTTGCAAACAAGCCAATATGTTTTAATTGTTATAACAATCAATCAATATGTATGCCTATTATTAACATATATTAATTACAAAATAGGAAACTTCATTTTGGAAGCAATCCTATGTCCCCTAAACAGCATCTGGGGGACATCGGATTTTTTGGTTTCCTGGCTCTGAACTTAGAAACAGGGCTCTGAGCTTGGAGCCAGAAAACCGTGCTCCAAACCGTGCCAGAAAGCCTGCTCCCCCTCATAGCTGGCACAGAGAGAACCCCACTGGCTGCTTCTCCTTGCTCATAAAATGGAGCACGAAGCAGGGGAAAAGGAGCAGTCCCAAGGGAGGGGACTGGGGTAGCACTCCTACGATCCTTCCTATGGCTGCCCCAGCCTCCTTCCTTCCCCCTCTCCAAAGCCTCCGCTAGAAAGGTAAAATCGCCTGTCTAGCTAAAATGCAGAGAAAGAGGCACAAAGTGCTTCCCTCTCTGCATAAGATACTTGTAAGCCTCCAAGTTCGGGGGATTACGAGTACCCAGGGCTGCGCCCTTAAAGCTGCCTTAATTTATATCAGTCCACTTTGCTTTCAAGGGAGTCAAACTTCCTTTCTATACTTTAGTGATATTTGCATTAGCCTCTAAGTTTGCCATCAAAAGCAACTAGTAACTTTCTTTCCACCCTGCTGCCTTTGCTCATTCCCTATTATCTAACAGGTGACATATGAATTTCAAAAAAATAATTTTTACGCAGTTCTGGTTTGCTTTTGATTGCTGCTTGTATCATTGTGCAAGTGCATAGAATGAAGCATCACAATATGCTGTTTCAAGTTTGAAAAGAAAGATGTGCTACTGTGCATTTTGTGGGAAAGCTTTCTATATCTGCTTATTTTTTAAAAGATATACATCTTACCATTTACTCTGAGGCTCAAAGACTGCTTTCTATGGCTGCAACCCAATGAAAGAAAATGTAACTGTATGAGTCTTAGTTGATTATTTAAATGAAGTAAGTTTGCATACAATTCCAAACAATAGTTCTGAAGCAACAAACTGTATTTTTATATGATACTTGCCTGTACTCTAGCAGACATCTTAGAAGAGGCATTTCCCAATGTGTGGTTTGTGTGCTGCCCAATTAATTGGGGTGTCTTCATGTTTACACTAAGTATATAAAGTATATATCAAAAGCTATTATTTCAACTGAAACCAAAAACTAGTAATCAATAAAAAAGGATTTAAGACAGAAATATTATAACCCCTCTAGTTTTTTTTTGGAAGAAGTCATTAATCTGTTTCTTAAAATCCAAAGTATTTTATTTAAGGTACTGAGTGCTGAATGTTTAGGCAATTTGACAATTTCTTGGGAAAAGCTAATTGGGGACAGGTAAATATAAGTTTTACTTGTTTTTTGCTGGCAAAAAATGGAATGAAATAACACAGAGAAATGTATAGAAATACTGATTCTATCTATGTACTGACAGGCTATACCTCTTTATGATTGTTTCCAAGAGAAAGGGGCATTCGGGGGGCTCTCTCCAGGTGAAATGGCGTGTTTCCCGAAACACAGTTATTCTTTTGCATCTAGCCTTTTAAATTGTGTAATTATTTTAATGTCCTAATGTTTTACTGTTTTATTCTTGTTTCAAGGTTTTATTGTTTTAAACTGCTGTGCACCATCTTGATGGCTTTTTAGCAAATAAGGTGGGATATGTTAATAAATTGATGATGATGATAATAATAACAATTCCCCTCTCACTCAGTTTTCAGAGTGCATTTCATTCACACGCCAGCAAAGACAAAAAGGCAGAGAGTCACAGACATGTCGGACATACTTGCTATGTAAATAACTGTTACAGTATGTGTGTTTTAATCATACAACAACTCTATGAGAAAGTTCACTTAGAGTGCAATCCAATGCTTGTTTAGTCAGAAAAAAGTCCTACAACTGCCAGCATTTCCCAACCAACATGGAATGCTGGGAATTGTAGAACTTTTTCTGGCTAAACATGCATGAGATTGCATCCTTATTCTCAGCTTATCAGGCGGGAACCGAGGCTGTAAGAATTACTTCATCCAGAGCTACACAGAGAGCCTGTTTGCATGTCACACTAAGGCACTATAGACTGTTCTAGGGTTATGCGAGCATTGTTTAACCACTGCATAACCCACGCCATCTGGGTTTGCATGACATGACAAGCCACAGTGCACTCCCACCATGCCTTCCATATTCAAAATAGTGGGCTGATTTGATCATGCAAACCAGGTCAGTGAGTGAACATATGAAATCAGTGCTCCCAGATTAAAGTATAATGCCTTACTAAACTAGACCACACCGCAAAGTTCCCTAATGTTATTATCCATAGTACTTACTTTTAACAAATGACTTAGTTCTGAATCTTCTGCCTTAGATATTTACATACCCATAATTTTAATAATAGTTTTAATAATAAGGTCATGTATTTTCTTTTCATTTGTTTTCTATAACAATATCAAAGTATCTCTTTTAATGAGATCTTTAAATATACTTGTTCCAAGGAAAAATCTTTCTCCATAGTTATTACACTGGGTAAATTAATAAAGTAGGGATCGATTGGGCTTTGCACATTGGCTGCTGATATACCAATATGTTTTCGTGTCCAAGTAAGACTCATAAAACTGTTTTGTCAAGGCCAACCTACAATAAGCTTATGGTTACCTTGGTTGGAACAGCTGAGAATTAAAAAAACCAACAGGCTGGGCAGAATGTTCATTCTAATGGCAAATATCCTAGCATCCATGAGATTGGATATGGTTGACAATCTGCTAAGCCCCAAAATAATTTCATAGTCCTTAACACCACACAACAATTCCTCTGGAGTACACATAGCCAGCACACGGTATCAGACTCTTTCTGGTTTCCAACCAGATACAAATTCTCAGAACCCAACATATGCATCTAGTCCTAACGTAGTGGGGTTCCGCATATGCAGTAAAACTCAGACTATTAAATGCATTCTTGGGCAATGGTCATATGCTCGTATTAAAAGGCAGGTGGCATGCAGTTTAAAGAAACCCTTGAGGCAGTGTACTGTTTGGCACTCCTTAACATCAGCAGAAATCAACAGCTACAGTTTTCTGAAGAGGATAGAACTACAAGGTAAACAAGCATTCAAAACTAAAAATGCCCCCCCCTCCATTTTTTGGGAAAAAGTAAAACACTAATTAAACTGTCAAGCACAGCCCTTGTGCAAGAACTTGTTTTTAGGAGAAAATATCTACGTTTGCAAACAGCCAGTGTATGTGACCGAGAAACAAATGGTAACAAGGTTTCATATCTCAGGTCTGACACCAGCAGCTGCCTTTTACCCATGTAGCTGAACAAAGATTAATTACCATTCAACTTCTTTTGAACTCAATGATACACCCTTATATTTAATCCTTGCTGTGGTCAGGGTAAATATATACAAGCATTCCAACCCCATTTTAAACTGCTTCTGATGATGATGAGAACTGCAGGTTCAGTCCCACCATGTGACTGCAAGGAAAAGAATGGGACAACAAAAGGTAAAGCGGGCCAGGAATGGTGTTGGCATGAAAAAGTAAGGGGTCAAGTGTGGCCCATGGAATACAGCTGTGATCTTTTTTTGCACACTCAAGTGCTTGAATCCGAACTGGAGGAAGAAGACCTCATGTGCCTGGCTTTCTGGTCGACCCATCCCACTCTATAATACAGCAGGCTGAAATCTCTTCTTTCAAAAGGGAGAAAGGCCTCAAGACCCAGAACCTCAGTGAAGACCAACATTATACCGTCCCCCAACACCCATTCAAGGTGAATAGGTGCTCCCAGTAAAGCAACTACATCATCTTCAGCATTAGCTTCACCCAGATGGCAATCTAAAGATGTGGGACACTACAAAAGAGTCAAATCCTTAAAAAGAACATTTTAGACCTCACAACACTACACAGAAAAGTATCTTTCTGGCACACTTGTGAAGTCTTTTTAAATGTCATTTTAAAAGGGGGGCTTTTAGAAACGCCAGCCAGCACCCACAACAGCCAGTCCCAGGTAAACTCCCCCCCGCAGCCAAATGATAATCCCCAATAGCTTTCGGTGGGGGCCAGAAGTACCTCTTACTCACACATAACACACCCCCAGGAGGAAGGCCGGAGGAAGAGGCAAATGCCCCCACAGGGGAGGGCCGTAAGAGACCAGCATAATGAGCCTTGGCATCCCAAACACCCCGTCACAGGAATCTGAGGGAGGAGAAGCGCCCGCCTATCCCGCCCCGACAAAAAAAAAAGCTCTCCCCTTTTTCCCGACACCGAGCCCCTGACAGGCAAACTTCCCTCCGGATAAGGGAAGGCGGGGGTGGAAGCGATTCAACCCGCACCAAGCAGGCTGTCGGCCTCCCCCACGCCACCGCGGAGCCCCTCAGGCCCGGCGGCCTCGCGGCGGCACCAACAAACCCCCTCGTTTACCCGGGCGGTGGGATCTCGCCTGCGAAGCGTCAGCCCGCGGCTAGCGAAGAAGGCTCCGCGCGGCCCAGCAGCGGCAGCTGCTGCCGCCGCCTGCCCAGGAGGATGGAGGAGCCCGTATGGCTTCCTGTCCGTCTTCCTGCCTTGTCCGTCCGCCCGCAGCAGCGCCGCCTTCGCCTTCGCCGCCGCGCACGCGCCGCGCCGCCTCTGCCCCCCCCCCCCGAACCGAGCCAGGGCAGGCCGCTCCCGCCAACGCCTTATCCGGCTGCACCCGCGCCGGGCCAATGGCGGCGCCTGCCCATTACATAACGCGGGCGGGAGCGAGCGGCTGGCTGTGGCGGAGAGAAGGCCTTGCTGACCGTAGCAGGAAGGGGGAGGAAATGGAGGCGGCGGCGGAGGCGGAGGCGGGTCCGGGGGCCTGCCGAACTCCCCGCTGCACCATGTCTTCCCTTCCCGCTTTCCGGGCCGTGTCAGCAGCTGCCGTTTTCCCGCCCTGTTCCTTTGGTTGCGCAAGACTGAGGGGAAGCGATCCGTGTCTCTCCAGCAGGGGACGGGAAACAAATCCCACGCAATAACAGTCGCATACGACCTTCATTGGAACGACGGAACAGCCCCGATGTACTTGGTCCTAAGGCAGCCTTTGTGTCGCCTCTCCTCAATAAGTCTCAGTAAAGGGTGTTATTCGTCTGGATATACAAATATCCCTCGCACCCACAGAAACAGGGCTACCTGCGGCTGTTTGAAGATCCTTCTCTTGGTTTACTGAGGAGAAAAATTGGGTTCTAATTTAGCTTTCCCTGATGCGTATGGGGTCAGCCGGACTCTGGTTCTGAAGCAAACTGCTGTGGTACATACAAGACTGTAACATGAGAATCAAAGAAAACTAAGCCACCCAGAGATCAAACGATGAAATCTCTGGCAAATTTCAGCCCTAAAGCCTCCATCTTTCCTGCACATACACAATCTCACTTTCTCTTCATGGCTGCTTCCCTGCTTGAAAAAGACAAATGTCAAGTGTATTTTATTGTGTATACCGGCTGAGAAGTTGGAGTTGGCTGTGTCTTCCAAGCATAGACATGCAGTAAAATACACAAGTGAATGTACTTATTTATGTGTATCCATCGTTCAGTCGCTAAGTCGTGTCCAACTCTGTGACCCCATGGACCATAGCATGCCAGGCCTTCCTGTCCTCCACTCTGCCATTCACATATTAGTTATTGTTTTTATGTTTTTATATTTTATAAAATATTGAGTGACTCCTTTGGGGTACATTAAAAATAATAATTTGGGAGTGGAATAAGAATCTCAAGAGTGCCAAACCATAGAGGTTGTTATCTAGTATCAGAAGGTTTGAGCATATTACTCCAGTTCTATTCCATCCGCACTGTCTGCCAGCCGCTTCCAAGCTCAATTTAGGCTGAAATCCTTTGTTGTTGTTAGATTTCTATACCACCCAATAGCCAAAGCTTTCTGGGAGGTTTACAAAAGATTATAAACCTTAAAATACCATATAAAGCATAATATAAAAACCATCTACGTACAAAACAATTTCAAATTCTCAACAATACACATCCCGGGACAGGTTAAAAACTGTATCATGTGCTGTCAAATGCCTTGGAGTAGAGGAAAGTCTTAACCTGGTGCTGAAAGGATGACAATGTTGGTGCCAGATGGACCTATAGACACTTACCTGGCTGGGAGTAAGTCCCAATTGAATTCAGTGGGACTTCTGCACTGTCAAACCGCTGCAGCTTACTTTTAGAGCCCTCTAAACTGTCTACTCCCATAAGAACCTACCTGACCCTTAAGATCAGTGCCTGAGGCCCTGCTCTGTGTCTCATCTACCTGTGAAGTTGGATGGGTGAGTATGAGTGAAATAGCTGTGTTGCAGCAAAAGCAACAAAGAGTCTTGTGGCTCCTTAAGATTAACAAATTTATTCTGGCAAAAGCTTTCATGGACATTGTCCATGAAAGCGTATGCCAGAATAAATTTGTATGTCTTTTTCTTTGTTCTCATTTAAAAGACTCTCAGGGAGTATCTTTTAGGCTGAAGTCTCACTGAGTTGTTAAACTTGTGCCTGGGCTGTATCACTTCAGACGGGGGTTCCCATGACTGAATGCTTGATTAAAAGAAACAACAACCCTACACTTAGAATACTGGCATATCAGGTAGAAGGCCATCTTGCTGACATGCTAGTTTTTCAATCATGTGAGCCCCCACCTGCAGTCTGAAGTGATACAGCCCAGATTCAGGTTTATCCCCTCAGAGAGAACTGGTCTTTGCCTCAGTATCTTTGCCTGAGTGGTTTGAAACTGCCTGAGTATGGCATGTTAACGTAGTTGTGTGTCATCTTGAGCATTTTGAGGAATCTCAGTTTTGAATTAGATTCTAGAGATATCTCATCTGGCCACAGTCACACATGCCTTGTTTACATTCTGTTTGGACTACTGTAACACGCTTTATGTGGGGCTGCCTTTGAAAACCAATCGGAAGCTTCAGCTGTCCAGAATGCTGTGGCCAGACTGTTGACTGTGATCATTTACAAGGCATGTGACTGCCTGTTACAACAGCTTCACTAGCTACTGGTCTGTTTCCGGGAACAATTCAGAAGCTGGTTATGACCTATAAAGCCCTCCATGGCTTGGGACCAGGATACAGGCCTTTCTCTTGGGACTACTGCTATCGGAGGCATGTTTGGTGGGGACGCAAGGGAGGGCCTTCTTGGTAGCTACTCCCACGGTGTAGAATTCTGTGCTGTGGAAATTAGGCTGGCCTCTATTGTACTTCCCATTGCTGGGAGGAAAAAAAACATCTTTGCTCCCAGCAGGCAAAGACTTTTTTTATTCAAGCAGGCCTTTGGTATGTAAGCTGGTCTGTTGGGTTTGCTGCTGTTTTTATTTTAGGGAGCAATCCTATGGCTGCTAGACAGTGGCTAGACGGCGATAGGATATCTGGTTTCCTGGGAACCAACCTCAGAGCCCGAGAACCAACCTTCCCCCACTTCTGCGCTGCCTCAGAGACAGCGCGGAACAGCTCTGTCCTCTGCGCTCGCAAGAGGAGTGCGGAGCTGCTAAAAAGGGGCGTGGCTGGGGGTTTTCCGGGGCAGGGAGGGCGGAAATGCCTGTACGACACATCCAATGTGTCATGTAGCAGCCTCCTCCTCAGCTCAGCCCTCCTGCTGCTAGACAGCCGCAATTGGCTGTCTAGCCGAATTGTTCCCTCTGCACTTCTCCGGCCCTACATTGGATAGGCGGTTGCCTCTGAGTTCAGAGGTGGCCGCCTATCTGAATAGGATTGCGCCCTTACTGTTGTGTTTTGAGTTGTCTTTTTAATGCATTTGTTTTATGATTGTTTTAAGCAAGTTTTTATTTTAAAAGTTTGGTTCTTATTATTGTTATCCACCTTGGGCGCTAACTATTTTTGCCACCATCATTTTGCCACTCTCCACCATGATTGGGGGTGGTCATGGAAAAGGGGAGGTATAAATCAAATACATAAATAAAGTTGTAATAGCATTTTAGTACGAGATTGTTCACTGGAATGTCCCATTTATAATCATAGCTATCTCTGATGCCAAAGTAGTAATTGTCATCACCATTATCAATATCCTACAGAAATTTACTTCGTGGTCTCCTCCATTCATAACAACTGAAGTAAAACAACATGTTGCAAGCAGCTAATATATGCCAAAATATAAAATTTGTACAAATATAAACATATAACAAGCTCATCATGAAAGGGAAGGAAAAGTTCTAAGAGCTTTATTTTTTAAAATTAATTTTTCAGGAAAAATTAAAATGATAGAAGTGGCAAGATACCTAAATTTTGGAAACAAATTTTCCAGTCTTATAGGAAATCATAAGTATTAAGAGCTGCAAGAATTAAAGTTCTAGACAAGATCATAATAAATGAGTTTCCGTTAAAATTTTGTCATACACTGACAGCAAGGAACATTCACAGTTTCAGAACATTGGTTTCATTAAATTAGCTGCTACATCTCAGTTTAACATATGCAATGATATTATGAATGCTTATCATGGGACAGGTGGCATTGCATTCCAGCATGTCCTTGGGTAGCCTGGTCGGTTTCCATCAACATGCACTCTGTCACCATTCCTGAAATAGCTTTTGCCTCCTCACTTCCTAAAGCTCTGACACAATCATGCTATTGTATCTTATTATGCAATATCCTTGTTTGCCATAGTGTAAAATTTAACAATCCATTAGATTCAATACAGAAGTGAATACATTCAACAGACCAAGAGAACAGAACAAAAAGAGGGTAGATGAGGGGTGTATATGTCCAGGGGGAGGGGAGAGAACAATGTGTAATTTATAGAATGACGAGGCAGATGCAAAATGGTTGAGGAAAGACAGCAGTAGAGAATTCATAATTGACTAGAGAAGGAAAG
The DNA here is from genome assembly GCF_057233095.1 of Heloderma suspectum. Lineage (NCBI taxonomy): Eukaryota > Metazoa > Chordata > Lepidosauria > Squamata > Helodermatidae > Heloderma > Heloderma suspectum. The sequence continues at coordinate 39,531,628 of NC_139461.1, read as the reverse complement.
GGAGGTTTCAAAGATAGCTCTAAGACTGCATGGCTGGAAGACAGGTAAGACAACTGTTTGCCTACTGACAAAGTAATGTTGGATGCTTTGCGTTGTAAGTATCAGGAGCGCCCTAGCTGCCTCTTACAGTCTACTCCAATAGCCAACTCAAGACACAGACAAAAGGATTCTTTTCAAGACTTTAATCCTTTTACAACTTAATGACTGTTTCAGATGCTAATCACCAGCGACTAAGCAAGGAACAGCACTGGGGAAAGATAGCAGAGTAGCCTATGCTCCAGGTTAGGCAGTTGGTCCCCATTTGAAGCAGAATCACGGGAAGACCCTGAACTTATGGGCTAGGGAGAGATCCTCCCTCTTTCCCTTGGGTCCTCGGGACGTGACCGTGGCTTGCGTGCCAAATGAGCGCTACGCCTCCTTTCCGCGCCCTCCATCTGTCGTCGCTCCCTGCGTTGGCGTCGAGCGTCCAGCAAGCCCCCCTCCAGCACTCTCTAGCTGCCAGGGTCACTATCTATCCCAGGAATGCTGGCAGGAGGAATCTCTGCCAGCTGCTGTGCCTGTTAGAGATGAGCGAGCTCCTCTCCCACGGATTGCTGTTCCTCCTCAGAATCAGAACTGCTCTGGGGTTCTATCGGCTCAGTCTCCACCCTGACAGTAAGGTTGTGGGACCAGACCTTACCATATTGTTTGAAATGTTAGTTCACAAATAACTCATGCCTTTTATGTTTTCTGCTTCAAGGACTCTTTTAAGTCCGATATCTACCTCCCTCTCTTCTCCCCCCACCCCTCTCAATTAGGGATGCATGAGAATTTCATTTTTGCTCACAGAAGATGTGAGCATGCCCTGTTGGAAGCCCCGAACACAACTGCAAGCACCGGTCCATTGAAAATGTTTGCAAATCGTCAAACACATCCTCATATTCATCTTGTTCCAATTCCAAGTTTGACTTGTGCAAATTTCCTCAGTAGACTAAATCAGCTCAGCATTAGTCTGTGGAGGAAATGTGTGCAAATTTTGGGAGATATGCACATATCTCCCATTTGATCGCTGCTTGCTTTACGCAAATCTCCCATTCGTGCAAAGCAAGCAGTGATCACAAAAGCGAACAGAAATTGGTCATGAGTGGCAAGAAAATGTTCGGAGAATCCTAGCAATCTCAAACATCTCTTATTTGTCCGTCCCTTCTCTCAATATTCCCTTTATAGCCATCATTTTTGTAACTAGTCCCCCTCTGACATGTTCCTTCACCCCAATTTTCAGTGATGTCCTGTGGAGTGCCCATGTGCCTTCTTTTACAGGGGACAGTCCTCTACTTGAAGGGCTGCCAGAGGACTGTCCTCCATTTGAAGGTATCCTCTGTTTGAAAGGCTGTCTTGTTCAATTCCAGTTTAAAGATAATGAACCATGAAAACTGTTGCCCATCAGCAGTTAGCACTTGTGCATGCAGGCATACAGGTTACCTGGGCACAGTCTTCCACACTGTGGTGAGATATGCTGTATTTCTGCTTAAATTACAATAAATATTTCTAATTTTGCAACTATACATATTAGCACATGCAAATTTTATGCAAATTGATGTCTTTTTTTGTCCATTTTTGGACAATTCCTCTTTTCAGTGATTCTTCCGTTTTCCTCTTTTTGGTGATTCATAGGTGGCCACCTTACCTGTCAAGGATAGTGCCTGGTTTTTATGTGCTCCATAGTCTCCCTCTCTTCACATACACAGCACATATACAGACAGACATAAGAAACATACACACACTAAGGGTGCAATCCTATGCATATTTAGACAGAAAAAAGTCCTACAACTCCTAGAATTCTCCACCCAGCATGGCTGGGTGGAGAATGCTGGGAGTTGTAGGAGGTTTTTTTCTGTCTAAATACGCATAGGATTATGCCCTCTCATTCACACACATGGCACAAGAAACACACAGAGAGACACACACATGTGAAGGTCAAGATACACACTCTCTCTCACTCATACATGCATACAGGACATTGGGATGGATGCCTGTCACTGTACCAGAGGACAGCCAGATACAGGAGATCAGGGAAGTGGAAGCTTCCTCAGTCTGCCATGATTCCCATTTCCAGAGAGCCTGGAGATTGTGAGCCAGAGGGCAGGCTCAGAGCTTAGACCCCCACAGCAGCACCCGGGGCCAAGTTAAACCAAAATACTGTGTCTTGCTGAGCTCCATGGCAGGGGGACTTAGGGGAGCCAGCCCAGAAAGGAAGTGGCCAAGTTGCTGGCTATTCAAACTGCATGGAACTGCATCCCCCCAATCCCAAGTAGTTCCAGCAGCGCATGTGTCTGCATACATGCACTTACAACATTTTTAAATAATCGTAATTTGGAGGGCTGCAGACCCTGCTGCCATGTGGGCCACAACAGATGTTCAGTTTTGTAGACCTCTGATATCAGGCCTGTGCCCAGTTCACTGAGACCTCCTGCTTGTCTGGTGCTTTTTCAACATTTTAATTGTTGCCTGTACTTATAGCTAAAATTATCATCCATGCTGCAATCATTTCTCATGTAGGCTACAGCAGTCTACGGTGGCCATATTGTCCTACTTTACAGAGCCCTCTGTTTGAAGGGCTGTCAGAAGGCAGTCCTTTATTTGAAGGCATCCTCTACTTGAAGGATAGTCCCGTTAAAAGATAAAGAACCCTAAGAAGGGAGAACCAGCAGGGGCCCAGTAAGTTTCCCATCAACAGTTAGTATCTGGAAAGCAGACAGACCAGGCTGACAGGTCATCAGGTCACAGCCATACCCACTACGTTGAAATGTGTTGTATTATTTATACATATAAAGTATACATATAAATTAGAACGTATAATTTATACAGCGGCACATATAAATTAGAACATGCAGATTTTATGCAAATCTGTGTCTAGTGATACATTTCCTCTTTTAGGGTGATGCGTAAGTGGCTACCATGCTACAATCTCTTCTTTGTTGGCCTTCCTTCCTGCTGTTTCTTTTGTCAATTCACAATTGCCATGTTACTATGAACTCAATATTGGTGCCTTTTTGAGACATCAAGGGATGTCTTTCTGAGACATCAAGATAACTTACAATGCAATCATTTACAGGTTATTCAGAAGTAAGCATCACTGAATTTAATGAGAATTACTTTCATGTACCCCTTCATGGATCACTGCCTTGTTGTGGCGAAGGGGCTTGCGTAACTCAGTGAAGCCATAAGCTATGCCGTGCAGGGCCACCCAAGACGGACAGGTCATGGCAGAGAGTTCTGACAAAATATGGTCCGCTGGAGAAGGAAATGGCAACCCACTCCAGTATTCCTGCCAAGAAAACCCCATGGAACGTAGCACAAGGCTAAAAGATATGATACTGGAAGATGAGCCCCTCAGGTCAGAAGGTGTCCAATATACTACTGGGGAAGAGCAGAGGGAATTTCCAAGTAGCTCCAGAAAGAGTGAAGCGGCTGGCCAAAGCCGAAAGGACACTCAGCTGTGGATGTGTCTGGTGGTGAAAAGAAAATCCGATGCTGTAAAGAACAATATTGTTTAGGAACCTGGAATGTAAGATCAATGAATCAAGGTAAGCTGGAGGTGGTCAAACATGAGATGGCAAGATTGAACATTGACATCTTGGGAATCAGCGAACTAAAATGGACAAGCATGGGCAAATTTAATTCAGGTGACCATCATATCTACTACTGTGGGCAAGAATCCCTTAGAAGAAATGGAGTAGCACTCATAGTCAATAAAAGGTTGGGAAAAGCAGTACTGGGGTACAATCTCAAAAACGACAGAATGATCTCAGTACGAATCCAAGGCAAACCATTCAACATCACAGTAATTCAAGTCTATGCCCCAGCCACTGAGGCCGAAGAAGCTGAGGTTGATCGGTTCTATGAAGACCTACAACACCTTCTACAACTAACACCAAAAAAAGATGTCCTCTTCATCAGAGGGGATTGGAATGCTAAAGTAGGAAGTCAAGAAATCACCGGGATAACAGGCAAGCATGGCCTTGGTGTACAAAATGAAGCAGGACAAAGGCTAATAGAGTTTTGCCAAGAGAACACGCTGACAATAGCAAACACTCTTTTCCAACAGCACAAGAGGCGACTCTACACATGGACATCACCAGATGGTCAATATCGAAATCAGATTGATTATGTACTTTGCAGCCAAAGATGAAGACGCTCTATACAGTCAGTAAAAACAAGACCTGGAGCTGACTGTGGCTCAGATCATGAGCTGCTTGTTGCAAAATTTCAGCTTAAATTGAAGAATGTAGGGAAAACCACTAAACCATTCAGGTATGACCTAAATCATATCCCTTAAGAATATACACTGGAGGTGACGAATAGATTTAAGGGATTAGACCTGATAGACAGGGTGCCTGAGGAACTGTGGACGGAGGTCCGTAACATTGTTCAGGAGGCAGCAACTCAATCCATCCCAAAGAAAAAGAAATGCAAGAAAGCAAAGTGGCTGTCTGATGACGCTTTACAAGTAGCTGAGGAAAGAAGGGAAGCGAAAAGCAAGGGAGAAAGGGGAAGATAAACCCAACAGAATGCAGATTTCCACAGAACAGCAAGGAGAGACAAGAAGGCCTTCTTAAATGAACAATGCAAAGAAATCGAGGAAAACAATAGAATGGGAAAGACTAGAGATCTCTTCAAGACAATCGGAGATCTCAAGGGAACGTTTTGTGCAAAGACGGGCATGATAAAGGACAAAGAAGGCAGGGACCTAACAGAAGCAGATGAGATTAAGAAGAGGTGGCAAGAATACACAGAAGAACTATACAGGAAAGATCTGAATGTCCCTGATAGCCATGATAGTGCGGTCACTGAACTTGAGCCGGACATCCTGGAGAATTAAGTCAATTGGGCCTTAGGAAGCATTACTAACCACAAAGCTAGCGGAGATGACAGTATTCCAGCTGAGCTATTTAAGATCCTAAAAGATGATGCTGTTAAAGTGCTGCACTCAATATGCCAGCAAATTTGGAACACTCAGCAGCGGCCACAAGACTGGAAAAGGTCAGTTTACATTCCAATGCCAAAGAGTGTTCGAACTACCATACAATTGCGCTCATTTCACATGCCAGCAAGGTTATGCTCAAAATCCTACAAGCTAGGCTTCAGCAGCATGTGAACTGAGAACTACCGGAAGTACAAGCTGGGTTTCGAAGAAGCAGAGGAACTAGAGATCAAATCGCCAACATTTGCTGGATCATGGAGAAAGCAAGAGAATTCCAGAAAAATGTCTATTTCTGCTTCATTGACTACGCTAAAGCCTTTGATTGTGCGGATCACAACAAACTGTGGCAAATTCTTCAAGAGATGGGAGTACCAGACAACCTTACCTGTCTCCTGAGAAACCTGTATGAGGGTCAATAAGCAACAGTAAGAACCGGACATGGAACAACCGATTGGTTCAAAATTGGGAAAGGAGTACAACAAGGCTGTATATTGTCGCCCTGCTTATTTAACTTATATGCAGAGTACATCATGAGAAACACCGGGCTGGATGAATCACAGGTCAGAATTAAGATTGCCAGGAGAATTATCAACAACCTCAGATATGATACCACTCTAATGGCAGAAAGCGAAGAGGATCTAAAGAGCCTCTTGTTGAGGGTGAAAGTGGAGAGTGCAAAAGCTGGTTTGAAACTCAACATTAACAAAACTAAGATCATGGCATCTGGCCCCATCACTTCCTGGCATATAGAAGGGGAAGAAATGGAAGCAGTGACAGATTTTATTTTCTTGAGCTCCAAGATCACCGCAGACGGTGACTGTAGCCATGAAATTAAAAGACGCTTGCTCCTTGGGAGGAAAGCTATGGCAAACCTAGACAGCATAGTAAGAAGCAGAGATATCATCTTGCCGATAAAGGTTCGTATAATCAAAGCTATGGTTTTCCCAGTAGTAATGTATGGCTATGAGAGCTGGACTATAAGGAAGGCTGAGTGCCGAAGAATTGATGCTTTCGAATTGTGGTGCTGGAGAAGACTCTTAGGAGTCCCCTGGACTGCAAGGAGGTCAAATCAGTCCATCCTAAAGGAAATCAACCCTGAGTGCTCATTGGAAGGACAGATACTGAAGCTGAAGCTCAAATATTTTGGCCACCTAATGCGAAGAGAAATCTCCCTGGAAAAGACCCTGATGCTGGGAAAGATTGAAGGCAAAAGGAGAAGGGGAGGCAGAGGATGAGATGGCTAGATAGATAGCATCACCGATGCAATGAATATGAACTTGAGTACACTCTGGGAGAGAGCGGAGGACAGGAAGGCCTGGCGTGCTATGGTCCATGGGGTCACGAAGAGTCGAACACGACTTAACGACAACAACTTTCATGTAAGTGTGTAGGATTGCAGCCTTACTGTTCAATAATTGGACAGTTAAAAAGACAGGCCACCTTTAATATTTTCTGTTTCATTTCCTATTATAGTAACACACCAGAACCAAAATAGCCTCAAAAAGGCTAACAAATATTCTCTTCTTGCAGCTGCACCAATTAAAATAGACTTACACAGATTAATCCATTATATTTTAGTTGGTTAATCTACCAAGTGAAATGTTCATCCTTAGTTTATTAGATGTTCATCTCACAATGTATAAAGCAGGAGTGGGGAACCTTTAGGGCTGGGGGCCAAATCTGGCCCCCTTGGGGTCGCCAGATGGCTATGCTCTTTCCCCTGGTCCCATACCCTTTCCCCCAGCCACCAGTTGTTTGGTGGCTTCCTGCCTTGTGTGCAGTTTGTTCCCCATTCTAAAATGCTGAAATGCCTAAGACTTAGTTATTGGCATTAAGAACTTGAAGCAACAATAGACTGGTGTTTTTGCTCCACCCTTTTTGCCTTTGGCCCCGCCCACAATTGGAATGCAGCCCCAAAAGCTTCTCCAAAATTGAATTTGGCCCTCAGATAGAAAGAGGTTCCTCACCCCTGCTATAAAGCATGTAACACAGTGTCAACCACTAAGTCAACCACTAAGCAGACTACAAGTGTATGTAACAGCTTTGGGAAGTTTCCACTTCTTTGTTCTATATCGTTATATTGCTTTGAGTATGGTGGACCAACATATCCTGGAGGAGATATTATTGACTGGAGGAATCTGCAGCTTATGTCTTAAACTGGTTGGTGCTGTTTGAAGAGCAGAACTATCATTCATAGCAATCTACCCATATAGCCTTCTGTATAATCATTTAAGTACAACCATCTAAGCAAATTAAGGCATTCATTTCCTGTTCTCACTTCTTATTGGTTGTGAAAGATTGTTGATGCCTTTATGGTGACTATTGTGTTCAGCCCAAACCAAAGTTAATAGAAGAACCTAAGAAGAGCCCTGCTGGATCAGACCAAAGGCCTATTTAGTCCAGCATTCAGTTTGCACAGTAGCCGACCAAATGCCTATGGGAAGTCCATAAATAGGACATGACCACAATAGCACCTTCCCGTTCATGTTCCCAGTGACTGGTAGTGAGAGACATATTGCCTCCAACACTGGAGGTAATATATAGCCATCATGACAAGTAGCCATTGATAAGACTATCAGTGCTTACTTCTGAAGAGACATGTAAATGATTGCATTGTAAGTTATCTTACATTTCCCTCAATGTCTAAACAAAGCACAAATATTAAGGTCACAGTAATAAGGCATTTGTGAATTGACAAGAGAAACCTCCATGAATTTGTCTGATCCCCTTTTAAAACTACCCAAGTTAGTAGCCATCACAGCATCTTTTGGAAGCACATTCTGTAGTTTAACTGTGTGCTGTGTGAAGAACAGAAAGGGAATGAAGTATCCTGGAGGAGGACGTGGCTGGCTAGAACCCTAAACAGGTAATACTCCACACTGCAACATTTGTTTCAGGTCCTACTTGTTACATTCTACGGAAGTGTGACATTTGAAAATATGAAATATCATTTATTTATTTATTTATTTATTTATTTCATTTATCTACTGCCCAATAGCCGAAACTCTCCAAGCAGTTCACAAAACCCAAAACCACAAAATACAGCATAAAACACAATATGACATTTAAAAGTTTAAAACTACAGTATAAAAGTAAAACCAGAATAAAACCTCGCAGGAATGCAGATATTTAAAATACAATACCAGATTTTAAACAACAGAACTAAAAGTTAAACTAAAAGACTAAATGGAGGGAGCAATCCCATGGCCGCTAGACACTGTCTAGACGGCCACAGGATTGTTGAGTTCCTGGGAACTGAGGTTGGAGCCAAGGCTCCGAATGCGGTTCCCAGAAACCACACTCCCCACCCCTCCCCTGCCCCTTTGTAGCTGGTGCGGTTCTCTCTATGCCAGCTACATCTCTGTGCTCAAAAACAGAATTGCCCGTCTAGGCAAAAATGTAGGGTGGCCAGAGACAGAAGAGAGGATCCCCTCTGTGTTCCAGTTACCCTGCATAGGATAGTTGGCAGCCTCCAATTTCGGAGGCTGGCGATTATCCAGATAGGACTGCACCCTAAAAGACTAAATGAAAAGGCAGAACTAAAAGAAGTAAAAGACTTATATTCCTTTGGGCAATGTTGTTTGGCTTCCTAAAGTCAGACATCTCCAGGACACTCTGTTACAACAGTTTCAGATATGAAGTTTAAATTGCTTTTCCCACTATTTATATACATGTCTGATATCCACATAGAAGAAAATAGACTTTTTAATGCAAATGAGTATTCTGAATGTTGTAGATTTGACATTTGTATTAAAAACCCAATTGGAACAAGAACCATTTTAAGCTTGCATCCACACTAGCCCTTTTCTCTGGAATTGCTATCCTTTGTTCACTCACTTTTCACAGAGATTCCAGACAGTATTGTTGCCAGATTGTTGCATTCCAGTGTTTTCTGTGTTGTCCTCCCACATTTTTTCAGACCTGATTTGAGGTTGGACTTGCAAAGTGCTATTGAGGCATTTAAGGGCCATTGTACCTTTAAGTAGATGCTCCTCCTTGGAGATTCTGCACTTTTGAATGCTTCCTGTTCAGCATGATTGGTGTGTGTGTGTGTGTGTGTGTGTGTGTGTTAGTGATGAACTGCCTTTTAACTTATCAGCTTTCGTTTCCACAGGGGAGGGGAGAGGAGGAACTTTACGCTGCATTCTTATGCAAGATTGTACTTATACTTACTTTGCAAAAGGAATATCACTCCATTGACTTTAATAGAGGTGGGGAAAAGGGTCCCCTGCCAAAATATGGCTGCAGGGGGAGGAAGCCCACCAACTGCTGAAGCCCTTGTTGATCCAAGGGTCCTGGTGGGGGATGGGCTCCCCCCCCCCAAGCCATTTTTCAGCAGGACATCCTTTTGCCCATTTCTATTAAAGTCAAGGGAGCAATATCATTCCATTTACTTTAATAGAGGTAGGGGCAAGCGGCTTTGCGGGGACACCGGGGGTTTCTTGGTGGGTCTCAGTGCACCTGCAGGCACTGCATTGCCAGCCCCTGCTCTAGGGCATATACACTCTCCAGGGGGATGGATGTGCTTGCCACTCACCTGCCACTGTAGAATACAATGTGAACTTACAGTGCTGCACTCTCAATGGTGGTTACATTTTGCTGATGATAGTCAGATATGGAGTTTGGCTCTAAACCCATTCCTTGGCACTCCTCCCTTCCTAACGAGTTTTTTGAACTAATGAGAGAGTGTCATCAGCAGTGAAGCTAATTATGAAACCAACGTATTTGAAATCAAGAGCCACCTTCCTGACTGGTGCCAATTTCCTCAGCCCCTTAATACAATCATTTCTGTTTAGCATTCACAATATAAAAAGCAAGATTTACAACCTCATCTGAAACCTTACTTAGCTCTAAATGTCTTTATGTGTGGTGTTAAAATAAACAGGAACAGAGAGGGACAGAGTGCTAAAAAAAAGTGTAACAGACGTTCCCCACCACCACCCAGAAATAAATAAAAATCAGCCATATAGCTTAGGGTACATAAACGTGTGTAATCCAATTAATCGCAGCTTATGTTGTTTAGAACTTATGATGTTTAGAACTGGAGATGCTGATGCACAGCTGACCTGTGTGATCTGTACCGGCCCACAGGTTGTTGATTGCACACCAACATTAATGTACCAGTGAGCAATTGCATTGCAGGATCTGCAGAACATGGTGTCAACATCTGCATGGGGTTGGGAGCAGTATGAATGCCAGGTTGTTCTGCCTCACATAGTGTCAGGAGTACATTGGGATCAGGGACCTGGAATGTAACTTTGATTAGGTTCACCACTAAGAAAACTAGGGCAGGCAGGCAGGGTACCAGGTAGACAGACGGGAAGGGCAGGTTTTGCAGTAGATACAGTTTTGGTAAAAGACCTAACAGAAGGGAAGAGGGACAGAAGGCACAGAGAAGGAGAATTAGGGGGGACAAACTGGACAGACAGGAAAGCACTTCCAAAGAGTTCCAAATGTGTGGTGTTGACCAGTCCACCACAAGCCTTTCCTGATTCCTTTTACAGGGGGCAGATGGGGCTAATAAGACAAAAGCAGATGAATTAGTCTCAGGTGAGGTTAGCTAAAATTCTCATCATCACAGGAAAGTCTGATTTAGGGTTCCCCAAATAACCTATTCATGTGCATCGGCTTGGGGGCATCATGATGAAAGCACCTTGTATTAAAACAGGGGTGGAGATCCTTTTTTTCCTGTCAAGCGCTGCATGTCCGCATGGGTAATATGTTCGGGGATGGTTGCGTATGCTAGTGTGGCTGAGGTTGGAGCCAAAAGTGGGCAATGCTGCCCCTTCTCTCTCTCTGTCACTTCCCTTTCTCTTTCTACCTTTTCTCTTTCTCTCTTTCCCTCTCTACCCAGAGCTCTCCCCATAAAGGGGCATTCTCTATGTGATAGGGATATATGATATGTATTTATTTATTATTTTTACATCCTGTCTTTCCTCTAATAACCTCAAGGTGATGTGCATGGTTTTCCAGTTTCTCCTCCACCACCACCATTTTATCCCCACAAGAACTCTGTGTGGTAGCTTGGGCTAAGAGCTCATGACTGGCTCAAGGTCACCAAGTGAGGTTCATAGCTGAGTGGAGAGTTGAACCTGGGTTTTCCCAGTCTTAGCCCAGCATTCTAACCATGACACCACACTAGCTGTCAACATGGGGTGGCCCGAAGGTTATTTTATGCCTGAACGGTATACAAACAAGCTCCTTATTCAGGCTGCTTCTGCGCCCACAGCTGGGAACAAGCTTCAGCCTCGTAGCTGTGGGTGAACCCTCCCCAGTTGGAACAGGAGAAGGAGGCAGTTGGCAGGCTGACAGAGCCTTCCCTAGCCACATGCCCTCCAGTTGTGTTGGACTACAACTTCCATTATCCCCAGCCAGCATCGGAACTAGCTAGGCTAGCGCTCAGCAGGAAATGTGTAACCCCCTTTCAATGTGCCTGTCCTACAGCCTAGTAGGAAGCACTCCAACTAATGTCACTTCACTTCTGTTCTTTGGTGAGAGAATTGGATCCCTGCCCTTCTCCCTTGCTCTTCACATAGGACTCTCATATGATGGATGGGGGTGGACCAAATCCTCTCAATAAGGGAGCAACTGTCATGGCTATTCTCTCCTTGCCCTCTGTCCACCCTGCGAAGGGATGCAAGTTCCTTTCAACTGATCGTCTTTCCCCCCTCTGTTCCCTGAGGTGGAGACCCTCATCATGCCTCGTGGTAAAAGTGACCTCATGCAAGAATATATACGGTCCCACTGAGTTCAAAGCTATTTTTTATCAGCATCATCATTTATACCCCACCTTTCTTCTATGATGGTACTGAAGAGGCATAGGGTTCCATGACAGTCACCCCTCCAGACATTAACTACACCCAAACCTGCTTAGCAGCAACAGACTTACTACATCCTGTGTCTTTAGACTGTTGGGGTTACTGGGACAAGTGTGCAATGAAAGTGGCACTGAGAACTGCACCCTTAATGATCAGTAGGCACTCAGTTGATAAGAGCTCTGAGCTTTGTCAGACTTTATCAGCCGAGTGCTGTGAAGCCCTTATCCACCCACAAGCAAATCCGTCTGGTTTTGACATTGGGCAGCCGCTTCACAGAAGGGGATCACCTTGACGCTTAACAGCTGCAAGCTTCATTAATACAAAGCACCAAAAAGCCACTCTGTCTACTGTGTTGCTCTGGGTTTCATAGCTAGCATACAGTAGCGTTTACTTCTTGATTAATTTTTCTCTTCGAGTCAAAGATTCCATTATTCCTCTTGGTTTGTAACGATGCAGTTTGATATCCCCCCCGCCCCGCCCCGCTCCGCTCCGATTTGAACAATGAAATAGCATTCAACAAAACTACAGACATTTTTACTCAGGTTCACTGCCTTATGCCATCTGGTGGGCTCAGCAAGAAATGCAGTTCTGTGCAGTTGCACGATGCACGGCGCGTTTGTGTCACCTGCTCACTTCAGAGATTTCATGGTCGTGAGCAAAATAACCGGGTAGCACGGCAGGTGGGGTGGAGGAGAGAGATAAAGGAGCTATACCTGTCTTTCGCGGAGCACCTTCTGTGTCTGAGAGAACTTCGTGGGTTTGGAACAGTGTTTCATTCTTCTTGGTGTGAATCAGGACCTCCTCTGCAAAAAAGGAAAAGAAAAAACGGGGGGAGGCATATTTCCAATCCAGACATTAATATAATGTGTGAGATAACTACTATAAAAATTTATTGTGGCTTTGAAGACACTGCCTTTGTCTTCAGAGGCATTGACTAAAAACAGAGCTCCAACCACAACAGGAGAAATTTTGCAGGACTGCTGTTTCAGCAGCACTGTAGGGACAAAAGGTGGGGCGGGGGGAGCTACTGTTGCAATGGCCAAATCAGCCTTCCACAACCTGATGCCCTCCAGATGTGTGGGACTACAACTCCCATAACCCCCCAGCCAGCTTTTATTTTCCAAATGAATGCTAAGAATTAGCATGTTTCAGGCTGTCAAAGCCAGTCTGCACATTGTGCAGAATGGGGAGGTAGAATTCTGCTCTGTACTGCTTCAGACAGTAGGCAGGATATATTATTTTCAATGCTTCTCATGCAAAAACAACAACCACCTGTTTATATGCAGAGCAGTCAAAACCATGACACACCCACTCCCAACATGCCTCTTCTACCTGAAGTGGTACAGTCATCAGGAGGTCTCCCACTTCAGTGGTGCTTCCAGATGAGGCATTAATCATCTCATCACCCTGCCTTATTCATAGAGTTTTATGGGGATCCAGACATCATCATCTTCCACTTGTAGCCCTCCTGTGTTTTCTCACCACTTCTTCTGTCTTTTTTCTTACTGTGGAAAATCTGTTAAGGAAAGAAAGAATTGCTGCACAATGCTTTCTGACAGTTGGTGCTAGGACCCTATATTTGGGGCAAATGGGGCAGGGACCCCCTGCCTGTCCCCCACCCAATTGTGGCAGAGAGATCACCCTACAACCAGGTACATTTGCCCCACTGCTTCCAGGAGTCACACATGGTCTTCTTCTGTACTCCTCCAATAGAATATTGAGCATCTGCCCTCTCCTTTACCCCACCAGCCCCAATGGGCACCAGCCGCCACTGCTAGGACCCACCATCTGGAAGCACCTCAGCCTACTATCTCATTCTCAGAAATGTACAGACAGGCTTTCAGGGGCCTTTCTTGTGCCACTGTTGTGGGAGCCTCTTCAACACAGCTCCTTCTGCTCTGGGCAAGGTGCATGTTGCGGTTCTCCCCCCACACCACTGTTACCCTTCCTGTAAACTGGAACGACACCAGGATGGGTGGAACTGCAACCCTATTGCCTTATGGCAGCCTTCCCCAGCCTGGTGCCCTCCAGATGTGTTGGACCGCAACTCCCATCATTCCCCAGCGGCATGGCCAATTATGGGAGTTGTAGTCCAACATAACTGGGGGACACGAGGTTGGGGAAGGCTGCCCTATGGCTTCAGTTCTCACATATGACCTTGGGAAGGAGGTCCCAAGTGGTTCCCAAGGTGCAGAGGTAACACGAGAAAAGACCCTCACTCTTCGATGGGCTACATCCTATGCCATTCATACGAGACATCCAAATAAATGAAGAAATTGCCTCTGGCATGGCATATCATCACAGGTACATCCATAAATACATACACCACTGTAAATATAGCTTGTTTGCTTTCTGTTCTGGAGGCACTGAATCATAGACAGTATGTGATAAGTGGGTTGTTTTTCTTAGCAAATAGCAAGCATGATCAAATCTTCAACAGAAGGTTGCATATTTTTCAGACAAAGTCCTTGTGCATTTAACCCTGTTTAAGAGGCATAATTTGAGCAGGTGAAGCATTGTTAGGGCTGTAGCTCAGTGGTAGAGCAAAAGGCTCCCAGTTCAAACCCTGGCATCTGCAGGAATGACTAGAAAAGGTTCCTCTCTGAAGCTACTGCCAGTCACAATAGACAATACTGAACTACATGGATGAACGGACTGACTTCTTGGTCACTGTGAGTAATACAAAGGGTACTGGGTATTGCCCCCCCCCCCTGCACATACAGTAAAACTATATCTGGGTATAAGGCTGGTTCTTATGTTTCTCTTTTACATAACTGCATCCTCATGCCAAGTAAAAGTTCCTCTGTTCAATTTCTGCTTGCTGTTGTTGTTCAGTCGTTAAGTCGTGTCTGACTCCTCGTGACCCCATGGACCATAGCACGCCAGGCCTTCCTGTCCTCCGCTCTCTCCCGGAGTGTACTCAAGTTCATATTCACTGCATCGGTGATGCTATCTAGCCATCTCATCCTCTGCCGTCCCCTTCTCCTTTTGCCTTCAATCTTTCCCAGCATCAGGGTCTTTTCCAGAGTTTTCTCTTCGCATTAGGTGGCCAAAATATTTGAGCTTCAGCTTCAGTATCAGTCCTTCCAATGAGCACTCAGGGTTGATTTCCTTTAGGATGGACTGATTTGACCTCCTTGCAGTCCAGGGGACTCGTAAGAGTCTACTCCAGCACCACAGTTCGATGGCATCAATTCTTCGGCACTCAGCCTTCCTTATAGTCCAGCTCTCACAGCCATACGTTGCTACTGGGAAAACCATAGCTTTGATTATATGAACCTTTGTCAGCAAGGTGATGTCTCTGCTTCTTACTGTGCTGTCTAGGTTTGCCATAGCTTTCCTCCCAAGGAGCAAGCGTCTTTTACTTTCATGGCTACAGTCACCGTCTGTGGTGATCTTGGAGCCCAAGAAAATAAAATCTGTCACTGCTTCCATTTCTTCCCCTTCTATATGCCAGGAAGTGATAGGGCCAGATGCCATGATCTTAGTTTTTTTTAATGTTGAGTTCCAAACCAGCTTTTGCACTCTCCACTTTCACCCTCAACAAGAGGCTCTTTAGATCCTCTTCGCTTTCTGCCATTAGGGTGGTATCGTCTGCGTATCTGAGGTTGTTGATAATTCTCCCGGCAATCTTAATTCTGACCTGTGATTCATCCAGCCCGGTGTTTCTCATGATGTGCTCTGCATATAAGTTAAATAAGCAGGGTGACAATATGCAGCCTGGTCATACTCCTTTCCCAATTTTGAACCAATCGGTTGTTCCATGTCTGGTTCTTACTGATGCTTCTTGACCCTCGAACAGGTTTCTCAGGAGACAGGTAAGGTAGTCTGGTACTCCCATCTCTTGAAGAATTTGCCACAGTTTGTTGTGATCCACACAATTAAAGGCTTTAGCGTAGTCAATGAAGCAGAAATGGACGTTTTTCTGGAATTCTCTTGCTTTCTCCATGATCCAGTGAATGTTGGCGGTTTGATCTCTAGTTCCTCTGCCTCTTCAAAACCCAGCTTGTACTTCCAGTAGTTCTCGGTTCACATATTGCTGAAGCCTAGCTTGTAGGATTTTGAGCATAACCTTGCTGGCATGTGAAATGAGTGCAATTGTATGGTAGTTTGAACACTCTTTGGCATTGCCCTTCTTTGGAATTGGAATGTAAACTGACCTTTTCCAGTCTTTTGGCCACTGTTGAGTGTTCCAAATTTGTTGGCATATTGAGTGCAGCACTTTAACAGCATCATCTTTTAGGATCTTAAATAGCTCAGCTGGAATACTGTCATCTCCGCTAGCTTTGTGGTTAGTAATGCTTCCTAAGGCCCAATTGACTTCACTCTCTAGGATGTCCGGCTCAAGTTCAGTGACCGCACTATCATGGCTATCAGGGACATTAAGATCCTTCCTGTATAGTTCTTCTGTGTATTCTTGCCACCTCTTCTTAATCTCATCTGCTTCTGTTAGGTCCCTGCCTTCTTTGTCCTTTATCATGCCCGTCTTTGCACAAAACGTTCCCTTGAGATCTCCAATTGTCTTGAAGAGATCTCTAGTCTTTCCCATTCTATTGTTTTCCTCGATTTCTTTGCATTGTTCATTTATGAAGGCCTTCTTGTCTCTCCTTGCTATTCTGTGGAAATCTGCATTCAGTTGGATATATCTTCCCCTTTCTCCCTTGCTTTTCGCTTCCCTTCTTTCCTCAGCTACTTGTAAAGCCTCATCAGACAGCCACTGTGCTTTCTTGCATTTCTTTTTCTTTGGGATGGATTGAGTTGCTGCCTCCTGAACAATGTTACGGACCTCCGTCCATAGTTTCTCAGGCACTCTGTCTATCAGGTCTAATCCCTGAAATCTATTCCTCACCTCCACTGTATATTCATCAGGGATATGATTTAGGTCATACCTGAATGGTTTAGTGGTTTTCCCTACGTTCTTCAATTTAAGCTGAAATTTTGCAACAAGAAGCTCATGTTCTGAGCCACAGTCAGCACCAGGTCTTGTTTTTACTGACTGTATAGAGCTTCTCCATCTTTGTCTGCAAAGTAATAATCAATCAAGATTGTACCCCAGTACTGCTTTTCCCAGCCTTTTATTGACTATGAGTGCTACTCCATTTCTTCTAAGGGATTCTTGCCCACAGTAGTAGATATAATGGTCACCTGAATTAAAATCGCCCATGCTTGTCAGTTTTAGTTTGCTGATTCCCAAGATGTCTATGTCCAATCTTACCATCTCATGTTTGACCACCTCCAGCTTACCTTGATTCATTGATCTTACATTCCAGGTTCCTAAACAATTGTTCTTTACAGCATCAGACTTTCTTTTCACCACCAGACACATCCACAGCTGAGTGTCCTTTCGGCTTTGGCCCAGCCACTTCACTGTTTCTGGCGCTACTTGGAAATTCCCTCTGCTCTTCCCCAGTAGTATATTGGACACCTTCTGACCTGAGGGGATCATCTTCCGGCGTCATATCTTTTAGCCTCGTGATACGTTCCATGGGGTTTTCTTGGCAGGAATACTGGAGTGGGTTGCCATTTCCTTCTCCAGTGGACCACATTTTGTCAGAACTCTCCACTATGACGTGTCCGTCTTGGGTGGCCCTGCACGGCATAGCTTATGGCTTCACTGAGTTACGCAAGCCCCTTCGCCACAACAAGACAGTGATCCATGAAGGGGATCCATTAAAGATACAAGAGCCCTGCCCGCAGGGGTGGCTGGGGGAACTATCTTACATTAAAACAAAAAACAAAAAACCCTTCCCCATGGAGCTTTCAAAACCTTGGAATTTGAACTTGTAGAAGCTGAGCAACAGCATGTGATGGATCTTTACTCAGAAATAAATTCCACTGAGTTAACTGGCACTTATTCCCAAATATGTGTATGTGTGCATAGGATTGCATACTTAAGATTGGATCTTCAGTTCCACTTCCTTACTCCAGTGTAGTCCTATTGGCTGCAGTCAGACAAATCCAAGGTACCTGGTTTGAGGTCTGTAGCCTTGGTCTGCAATCCTATGCACACTTACCTGGAAGTAAGTTCCATATCACTCAGTGGAACTTACTTCTGAGAAATGATGCATAGGATCAGGCTGTTCGTTTACTCCAGAAAACATGGCAGAATGGCACATTGCTGTGGTATGGGTTAAGACTTGTTAGAAGAGGTGTGAAAAAATGGGTGTCGCACATGCATTTTGGATGAATGTATCCATGGCTTAATTAACTGGCTTTGTTTCAGGATTACAACATCCTGCCTGCTGGTAGCGATGGCACCAAATATTTGCTGTTTTAACTCTTGTTCAGAATGGAATATGGAACCAAGACAGGAGGCCAGAGTCTTGTCCCCAACCTGATGCCACCCCCCCACTCCTCTCTCCTGCAGTTGATGCCTGCTTGCTGTAGGGAGAGTCTTCCCTTGAAGACACTTTACCTTTCAGTCACTGAGGGAGGAAGAATAGGAAGGAGTCCATGAATATTCATGAGGCATAATCATCAACATTCCAAAAGCATCTCCAGACACTGGCTTAGAAGAGCAAGGCCCCCTCAGGAAGGGCGAGACTTGCTCTGTGGGAATCCTTTTCATCTCATGGATTACAATACTTACACAGAAAATGTTTTGGTTACATACTTTGAGAGGTAGCGGGGTTTTCCCTGTACATTTTCTGACAGCAATGGACACGGTGGGGGTCTCCACTGTGGGGTCTCCACAGTGCCAGCTCCAGGTTTCTGAGGGCCCTTGGGCAAGGCACCCTCAATGGGCCTCCTCCCTCAGTGAGTCTGCCTTTTTACCCTCATTAACCCCAGCTGCCATTGCTCCTCATCCTCTTTCTCATCATTGCTACCACTTGCTTGCTTGACAGGCAGACAGTCGGTGAGCAAGTAGGCAGCGGCATCTGCTGCTCCTCCTTCTCACCACCACTGCTGTCTGGGTCAGAGCGAGAGGCAGGTGAACAAGCAGGTTGCTATGGTGAAGAGGAGGAGCAAGTGCAGGGGCTCTTGTCAGTGGGCCCTGCTAGGGTGTGGGCCGTCGGCAGGTGCCCCACCATACCGCCCCTTGATGGCAGCCATGATGCCTACCCTTGACGCCAGCCCTGCTCTTGATAGATTTCAACTTATGCCATCTGTAGTTTTAGAGAAGCCTTACCCAACATGGTGCCCCATGCTGGCTGGGAATTATGGGAGCTGCAGTCCCACACATCTGGAGGGCTCTAGGTTAGGGAAGGCTGTGTTATTTGTTATTCTTTGTTAAAATTACCTAAGATTCTATATCACTCATGTCTCTGTTATGGGACTGGTCAAGTGGAGGATCTAAGGCTGTAATCTTATATACACACTTTCCCTGGAAGTAATACTGATTTCACTCAGTGGAACGTACTTCTAAGTAGACATGTGTAGGATTGAACTGCCAATGTAACTGATCGTATTGGAGATGTTTGGACATTTTTTTAAAGCAAAGTAGCATCTGAGTTTTAGGTTGTAGTTTTTTCTGAAGGTTTTGTAATGGCTAAGCAACACAAATGAAATTCAAAGAATGAAGAATCGGACTTATAGGTGGATCATATGGCCTGCACACTGATAGATCCAGGATACCAGATGCGAGAATACTGGAATACCAGATGGTGCCAGACAGTGACATCATGAGGCTCCTTGTTCTCCTCCCCTCAAAGGTGGGGGCAGTGAAGGGAGGTGAGGGCAGATGTTTTGCGGAGTCCCCTTCCCAGCCCACCAGGTGTGTCTCTGCCACCACTGATGCTCTGAGCAAGTGATGTCAATGGTTTCCTGCCCACAGAACTTTCTGCAGCCATGGCTGTTGGAGGCACGGGGGTGGGGTGGTGGCACACGATATAAGGTTTTCCCCTCAGTCTTCTTGCTGAGAGTGCAGATGGTTGCAAAGGGAGATCCTGGGGGCGGTTGGGGGGGAGTTCTTGAGTACTCTTCCCTGCCCACCAAGTGTTCCTGCTGCAGCTGCTGTTGCCAGCACCGTTCTCTTGCACCTGTTCTTCCCCTGCTTTGACCACAGAAAAGACTGCAGCAAAAGTTCATTATCAGATCATTTGCCCATTGCACTCTGACATTTTCTGCATTTAACAGTTAATGCAGTTATGCTGAAGCCCCCTCTTCACTTAAGAGATCTTGTAAGCAGGGAGCAGAAAGCTACTACATGCTGCCACAATGCTGATCTTACATTAGTGTTTTTGTTGTTGTTGTTTTAAATTGCTGCTAAAATACCCTTTCTAATTATTTCTATTTTATTTGGTTTTAAGATCCTTACCTGTTCTATCTTTTATTGCAGCCTTCCTCAAACTGGTGCCCCAGATGGGTTGCTGGCTGGGAATGCTGAGAGTTGCAGTCCAACACATCTGGAGAGCATTAGTTTGGGGAAGGCTGTGTTATTTGGTAACACAGCATTGTACCTGCTAAGTAAAGTCCTTGGATTTGGGAAAGGGCGATTAAAGCTTCAAGAACCTTTGAAATTTAGCATCTGTATTCTGGTTTCTACAAGGAGAATAAAGACTAGTCTCCCCTCAGAAATGTTCATGCTGACAACAGAAACAGCTTGAATCAGCTTTTGTGAGGCTCTTTTGGACTTAGGGACTCACATAGATCCTTTAGCAATCATGTATGTAAAGTCAGCATTTCAAAGAATTCAACTTTTTCCTCCTAACTAGCTCTAGATTTTCACAGGCTTGGTAAGAAGTGTGTTCTAACCTTGTATGTACATGCAATCAGAGGAGACGCCGATGACAGTGGGGTGGGGAATCTGCTCCGGGTCTCAGTCAGAACCAGTCAGCACCTTGGATAGCTCCTTTAGAGTTCTGACTGACTGAAACCCAGAGCGGATTCACTGCCCCACTGACATCGCAGCCACCAGCCTCCACTGCAAGCAGTGCAATCCTAAACCTGATTACTCAGAAGTAAGGCTGTTGAGTTCAATGGGGCTTACTTCCAGGAAAGTAGGTACAGGATTACAGCCTTAATCTTTTGTAATTGTGCAGAGGAGTTCAGGTTATAGAAAGAGGCTTCTATTCATTGTGGCTTATTATTCTTAGCAGTAAGATGCAAGAAAGCCAGCAACCTGGAGAAAAAGAAGGAAATGCTGTTATCCATTAATGGCCACTTTCAGAAGGATTACTACAGTCTCTAATTTGCTTTGCTTCCGATTGTTTAAATAAAGATGAACCACCAGAAAAAGTAGTAAGGCAGATTTTAATTTTTTTATTAAACATATGCAATGGAGAAGCTTTGATTTGTGCCAAAGAACATGTACAACATTTGCATACACTGGAGTAACATTCAAAAAGACTGCACCTTCTGCACATTACTCAGCACAATGTTGTATGAATTTTCTCACAGCCTGCCCATAGAATAAGTAAAGTTTAATTCAGACTGCGAAGTCCATGTAGGCAGGAGAGGAAAGGAATCAAGGACAAATAATTTGAGGGGTGGGGGGCAGGGGGACAATAACAGGAAGTGATTAAAATATAAGAACCTATCCAGCTCTGCTCCAGATGGAATTCTTGCTATCATAAAGAACCTTTTAGAGGCATACTTCAAAGGCAGTGATACAGTGGATGGAATAAAAACTGGCTGTGTATATAAATAAAGCTTTAGCATTTGCAGGATGGGGACTTTAGGGCTGGCCTTATGTTATGGCTCCCACATGGGAAGCACTTGAGACAGCCTTTACATAGCAGCAATGGTGGCCACTTACGCATCAACAAAAAGAGGACAAAGGGGGATTACGGTTTTGCATAAATTTGCTACGTATAGGTGCAAAGTTAGAGAGAATTACTATAATTTGAACAGAAACACAATACATCTCACCATAGTGGGGAAGACCGTGGCCAG
The DNA here is from genome assembly GCF_057233095.1 of Heloderma suspectum. Classification (NCBI taxonomy): domain Eukaryota; kingdom Metazoa; phylum Chordata; class Lepidosauria; order Squamata; family Helodermatidae; genus Heloderma; species Heloderma suspectum. The sequence continues at coordinate 39,510,013 of NC_139461.1, read as the reverse complement.
GTGACCAGTGTCAGTGTGCCTGCTCAGTCTGCCATCCAGGAGCTAAGTGCAGATGGGCACCTTCAGGGCTCCAGTCGCTCTCCCTTCTTAGGGTTCTTTCTCTTTAAATCAGACTTGGATCAGACAGCCCTTCGGATGGAGGACACCTTCAAACAGAGGACTATCCTCTCACAACCTTTGAAGCACAGGACTGCCCTCTGTAAAGGCAGACACATGGTCTCCCTGACAACACCAAGGAAGGTGTAACATTCATTGGCCACTGGTGCCCCTCAAAATGGAGAATGCCTAAAACCCCAACTTCAGCCCTATCCAAGATCCTCCCATCTTGAGCCAACTTAGGGTGGCCAGGTGAGCTCTTTTGCAGAGGACGGTGTATTATTTGAAGGGCTACCACAGGACTGTCCTCTGTTTTGAAGGAGTGTATGTGTTGTCTGCGTATATGTTTATATGTACATTTTTTAAAATATGTACAGTATTTTAAAGTTTTTTTTAATCTTTGCAAATCACTACAGTACAACTGCTATGGGGTGGTATAGAAATGTAATAAATGAATGAAATGGATGAAGGTGTGCTCCAGCTGTGCAGTCCAAGTCCAGTATAAGGTCAAAGGGCCACAAGGAGGGAGAGCAGGACCCTTGAATGGCCCATCAACAGTGAGCACCTGGGCAGCAGACAGAGCAGGCACACAGGTCAATCTTCCCCACTGTGGTGAGATGTACTGTATTACTATTTAAATAACAACTACCACCACAATAATAATTTCTGAATTTACATCCCTCCATATAAATTAGCATATGCACATTTTATGCAAATTGGCATCCTCTTTTTTTATGATGTGTTTCCTCTTTTTTGGTGTTTTGTAACTGGCCACCCTATCCAAGCGCCTCCTGCCTGCCACACCCCCACCCCAGCCGTCATTCTCTTTCTGCTGCACTCCATAGACATAGGTCATAAACTGGCATGATTTAGATGTCCAATAATCAGTGCTCAGGCTGACAGAAAACCTTCAGGATATTAGATGGCAGCTGTTCCACAAGGCAGTTGTATTGTGCAATTGCCGTGGGTGCCCTTTTGCACGCAGAAGGTCCCAGGGTCAATCCCTGGCATATTCAGTTAAAGGATCTTAGGCAAGAGGGCTGAGAAAGGCCTGTCTCTTCCGAAGACTCCAGAGCAGCTGCCAGCCAGTGTTGACAATGCTGAGCTAGATGGGCCAAAGGTCTGACTTAGGCAGAGGACAGCTTCCTACTAGGGTGGCCATGTGTTCTCCTACTTTACAGAGGACAGTCCTTTTATTTGAATGGCTGCCTGTTAGAGAACAGTCCTCCATTTAACGGCATCTTCTCTTTGAAGGAAGGACCGTCCATCCAAGTCCAGATTTAAGATAAAGAACCACGAGAGGGGAGAGCAGGGGGCCTTGAAGTTACCCATCAATGGTTAGCACATGACTGAGCAAGGACACAGATCATCCCCTGATCAGATCCACAGTTCACCTGAGCGTACGCACACACACACACATCATCCTCACTATCATAAGATATATTGTATTTCTATTTAAATTATAGTGATTATTTCCAGATTTATTCAAATCCGCACCCTCTTTTGTCCTCTTTTTGGGGTGATGCATTTCCTCTCTCTCTCTCTCTCTCTCTCTTTGGTGATACATAAGTGGCCACCCTACAGTACAGAGCAGCTGCCATGAGGAGGCCGCAAAATGCAGTTCTGTTTTTGGTTGTGTGTCCCTAGTCCTGCTCTTGGAACGTCTGGTACTTTCCAGTACATTAAAAAAAACAAAACCCGACAACATTTTGCAGAAGTGTTCTTTGCATCTTCTTTGCACTAGCTGTAACTTCTTGGAAACGAATCCAGATTGGCTATTGCCTCTAAATGTCACAGATGGCAAGTTTAACACTTCTGAAAAACTACAGCATGATCTTGTGTTGAGGTAGTCAAATATAGCCAATAACAGAAATGCTATGACTGTTAATTATTTTCCTCTATCATCATCTAAGGGTCAAATATGAAACTCAAATCCTTCAAAGTGTGCTTAGGGGACCATACAGGTGAAAATTAGATTTCATAGTGAGGAATGCACCTTACTAATACATCCTTTAAAAGGAAACCACCAAGCAGACTAACAGCACAGCCCTATGTACACTTACTTGGGAGTAGGCCCATTGAACACTGTGGGACTTACTTTCAAGTAAAGATGCATAGGATTGCATTGTAATTTTCTTAACAAAATGCCAAAGGTGATCACTCACCAAACACCAGTACTGTTTTTAATCAGGAGTGTGAAATTAAAGAATTAAATTAATATTATATCCTACATGAATACAAGAGAAATTTAGATTTAAGCACTCTTGCCAGAATTTCACACATAACTGATTTAGATTATACCCTCTGATATTAAAAGACTGAGATAGGCACACGTGTATTAAATTAGCATCTCCCAAGAAATGGGATCTCATATACCACTTCTTAAATTTTAAGTTCAAAGCACACAATTTTTGTTTGTTTCTAAAAGCATTTTTTTAAAGCACGATAATCTGCTTTTTCATTTTGCCATATTTAGGGTGCAATCCTAAAACACATTACTAGAAAGTAAGTACCATTGAACTGTGGAATGTACTTCTAAAAAAAACATAGATAGGATTGCACAATTAATGTTACCCACATTTGCAAAAAAGGTGGGGGGGGGGCACACACAGCCGTGCAGTCCATGTGCATGCAAAAGCTCTCCAACCTCCTGGTGATCTGTCTTTCGCCTGTCTCTAGTCTGTTTTTGTTGTCCTTTATTATCTCCCCCCCAATTGCTGGACTTCTGTGATTACCTGAGGGAAAGGCACCTTTCAAATACTCTGCTTTTTAAAAATCATCACCAATTAATATTGTTGTGCTCTGCATTCCTCCGAGTGCTGAGACATCCCAGGGGTACACTGCTTACTCAGGTCTGGTTCTTAGGAAAAGCATTTTGACCTTTTAGAAGGCAGGGGGGAGAAATGTACAAACACTGGGAAACCGCCAAACAAGCAGAGGTTGGGGAAAAGGGTTCAGGGCCATGGGAAGGAGGCAGGGCCTTTTAGGGAACTGTGAGGGTCAGACTGAGGTTCTGCATCCCTGGCTTACAGAGTCCCAAATTCAACTCTCAAATTGCTTCCAGATGAGAATTGTTGTAGAACTGGTATGGCTCATTCACTCACATCTTATCGGAGGTCCACACGACATTGTCCTCCATCTGAAATCCTCTTGTGTTTTCTGTACTGCTTCTGTCTTTTCTCATACCATTTACAGTGGAAGAGCCACGATGGATTAGTGCTGTCTCTTGTCTCAGTCAACTTCATACTGCAGCTTTCTCTTCCTACAGGCCCCTGGCTTACATCATTCTTTGCTAAGGGCAGGGAGGAAGGCCTACCTCCTCCTCTGATTCTCCACTATGGCCCTGTATCAAGAAGCAACAACTGTTCAGTCCCCAGGGCGACATATCGCCTGCATTTACCTAACCAAGGCATGTGCCAGGCCAGACAGATTTCAGCATGTTGAAAAAAAGAGAGAAAGGAGGAGGACAAAATACAAGGAAAGGCCAAGACCTTTTGCCCAGAGTGATCGGGGCCCTGCTAACGGTTAATTTCTAAGGAAGCCAAGCTCGCTGCTCTGAGCTGACCTGGGTGGGGATTTGTGGGCAGGAAATCCGTGGCTTTTTTTTAGGCTACTTTTTACTGCGCAGCTGTGTGAACAACCACACCGTTTATTTTTAAACCTGCGTTCCTGCACAGCTGCAAAGGTTCTCATGCAGTTACCAGATTCAAACTGTACTGTATTCAATAACGTGTGCCCACAGAGTAGCAACTGCATTTGGAAAAAATACAAGCACAGCAGTGCCTTAGAAACAAAAGAGGCTCTAGTGTAGATCCTACCTAAGTTGGTCAATACTCGAGACAGGGCCTTTTCTGTAGCAGCCCCCCATCTTCCCTGATTATGGAACTCCCTCGAGATGTTAGATTGGCTCCCTTTCTGTTGTGTGTTCAGTGGCCAGTGAAGACTGTCCTGTTCTATTGGTGTGTAAAGTTTTGTGTCTCTCTTTACTATGCTAACACAAGATGTAGTGATGGCCACCAATTTGGATGGCTTTAAAAGGGGGTTAGACAAATTCCTGGAGAAGAAGGCTATCAATGGCTACTGGTCCTGATGGCTCTATGCTGCCTCCAGTACCAGAGGCAGTGAGCCTATGGACACCAATTGCTGGGGAACATGGGTGGGAGGGTGCTGTTGCACTCATGTCCTTTTCCTTTCAGCACCTGGCTGGCCACGGTGTGAGCAGAATGCAGGACTAGATGGACCCTTGGTCTGATCCAGCGTGGCTCTTATGTTCTTATGTTTACAGACACACTCTCATTTGATTGCACTGAAGGTTTTTATTCCTAGCATTACAGTTTTTTATGATGCTACACTTTTTTTTTTACTTAGTTATTATTGTCTTTTTATTGTATATGGCCCAGGTCCTTGGAGGCGGAAGGCAGAATTTATAAATCTATTAGGCAGCAATCCTATGCATGTTTAGACAGGAAAAAGCCCTACAGCTTCGAATGCTGGGAGCTGTAGGACTCTTTTCTGTCTAAACCTGCATAGGATTGCACCCTTAAATAAAGTAAAATATACCATTCTTTCGCTTTCAGAAATCTAACATGAGGAACAACTCTCCATACCGCCCCCTGACACACACCTGCCTCTTTTGTGCCTCCCCCTCCAGTATTTTTTTCAGATGCTACCATTGACTGAACTCCCATTCTCTGTCCATCTACAGTGGTGGCATTGAAGCACAGCACAGAGTAGGCCACCAGATCCTTCTGCCAGATCCATCCTAGCCTGATGGTACAGCGAGTAAAGATGCTGGGTGGCCTTGTGGCATGATGCCCTGTGTGAGACCTCGGCCACCTGATACTACCTTTGACAACTGCTACTTGCTGCTTCACAGCCAAATATTTTCATCTGGGATCCTTGTGTCTCTCCTAGCCATCGTCATAAAAGTATAACTAAGTGGCCTTCTTTTCTTTATCCCTGACACTAAAACTATTGCAGATACTTTGCCAGCAGCTTCCCTGGAGCTCCGTGCCTTATATGCGCAAAATAGATTCAGATGAAAGTATGCAGGAATGCTCTTGGGAGGTATCATTAAGGACGTTATTTTTGCAAACATCAAGGTGCTTTAGGCTGTGTGACAAGGATTATGTTTCTTTATTACCCTTCAACACTGTGCTGGCACCCAGAAGACTTCTAGTTTAAGTTTTATCGTTTTGGGCATCCTTTCCCTCATAAAAAAGGCTGCACTAGCTGTGTGAACAATAAATAGGACTCTGCACAACTAGATTTTCAGCACAGTAAGATCATGCCCATACCAATTTGTGTGTGTGTGTGTTTTTCTCTCAGGGAAGGAACAGCCAGCTTCCCTATCAGGGAAGCAACATATTTTTGGTCCCAAGGGCTGCATGCGATTCTGGGTGACAGATAACACCTCAGCCCCATCCTAGTGCTCCTGCTCAAGGCTGCTGGGATGAAAGGAAGCTGCTTTGGGGTTACTGAAGAGAGGGAGGATACTGCAGTCTCTCCACCCCTACCCCAGCAACCCAATCAGTAGTGGGAAAGCAGCTTCATGGTTGCTGAGGGAGGGAGAGGCCGAAGCTCCCCCACCCAGTGATCTCAACTGGGATGGCTGTCCGGCCACTAATAGCAGTCTTGAAACAGTGGTCCCTTCCCCGCAGCCCAGCTGATTAGAGGTAACTATAAGGAAGGCTGAGTGCCGAAGAATCGATGCTTTCGAACTGTGGTGCTGGAGAAGACTCTTACGAGTCCCCTGGACTGCAAGGAGGTCAAATCAGTCCATCCTAAAGGAAATCAACCCTGAGTGCTCATTGGAAGGACAGATAATGAAGCTGAAGCGCAAATGTTTTGGCCACCTAATGCGAAGAGAAAACTCTCTGGAAAAGACCCTGATGCTGGGAAAGATGGAAGGCAAAAGGAGAGGGGGACGGCAGAGGATGAGATGGCTAGATAGCATCACCGATGCAATGAATATGAACTTGAGCACACTCCGGGAGAGAGCGGAGGACAGGAAGGCCTGGCATGCTATGGTCCATGGGGTCATGAAGAGTCGGACACGACTTAACGACTGAACAACAACAAAAATTTATTTGTAGGTGGGGTTCCCCTGGGCCACACAGAGATCACTGCAGGCTGCATGTGGCCTGCAGGTTGTGCATCTCTGGGCTCTGTCCTGAAGGGTTGCTCTATTTTCCAAACAGTAGGGGGGGGGGACGGATGGTAAAATCCAACAGGAGTTCTACTTAAAGTAGACCCACTGAAATGTATGGGACTTCAGTTACTCATGGCTAACTTAAATCCCATTAATTTCAATGGGTCTACTCTAAGTAGGACTTCTGTTGAATTTTATCCCAAGACTGTATTTGGCTATATAAACTGACTACTTTGCTGGGTAGCTAGGATCTCTCATTAGCCCCAGCCAGCATAGCCAATGGAATGTACTTCTGAATAAAAGATACATAGGACTGCACTATTATTTTTACCCACATTAAAAAAAAGTGGGGCACACACAGCAGGTACAGTCCATAGGCATGTAAAAACTCTCCAACCTCCTGTTGATCTGTCTTTTGCCTGCCTCTATTTGTTTTATTTATTTATTTAAAACATTTCTTGGCTGCCTTTCAGGGCAGAAGCCCTCCGAAGGTGGCTTACAGCAAGAAAATAAATAAAAGAGTTAAAATATTAAAAGCGATAAAAACAATAAAAATAACAATAAAACACATCAATAAAACCAGCAACAATGTTAACAGCAGTGACAGCAACAATAGCAGCGTATCAATAGAAGGCCAAGGTAAAACAATACGTTTTCAAGGCCTTCTTAAAAGTTTGCAATGACGGAGCATGCCGGATCTCCAATGGCAGTTTGTTCCAAAGGTATGGGGCCACTGCAGAGAAGGCCCTCTCACGTGTGGTCACCCACCTGACTGCTCTCACAGGTGGGCAAATGAGAAGGGCCTCTCTTTCTGATCATAAAATGAGGGCAGGCTGATATGGGTGTAGGCGGTCCTTCAAGTAACTTGGTCCCAAACTGCTTAAGGCTTTAAAGGTCAAAACTAGCACTTTTAATTGGGCTCAGAAACACACCAGTAACCAGGGCAGCTGGCGCAGTATAAGTGTTATATGATTGAGTCGAATCGCCCCCACCAATACTCAGGCAGCTGCATTCTGCACGAGCTGAAGTTTCTGAACCATCTTCAAAGGCAGCCCCACATATAGCACATTACAGTAGTCCAGCCTGGACGTCACTATTGCATGGATAAGTGAGACAAGGTCCAACCTCTCCCAGATAGGGCTGCTGCTGGCATTCCAGCCTAAGCTGGTAAAAAGCACTCCTGGACACCGCAGCCACCTGGGCTTCCTCAGTTAGCTCAGAGTCCAAGAGGACTCCCAGACTGCACACCTGGTCTTTCAGGGGGAGTGCAACGCCATCAAAGACCAGTTGTAAACCTCCATCCGACGTAGTTGGTTTCACAACGCACAGTACCTTCGTCTTGTCTGGATGAAGTTTTAGCTTGTTCACCCTCATCCATCCCAAAACAGCCTCCAGACACTGGTTCAAGAGTTCCACAGCCTCCCTGGGATGTGCAGATGGAAACGAAGGGTAGAGCGGAGTATCATCCGCATACTGATGACATTTCAGCCCAAACCTCCTGATGACTTCCCCCAGCGGTTTCATGTAGATGTTAAAAAGCATGGGGAACAAGATAGAACCTTGTGGCACCCCACAGGATAATGGCCATGGGGTGGAACTGAAGTCCCCCAGCACCACCTTCTGAGACCGCTCCTCCAGAAAGGACCAGAACCACTTTAAAACTGTGCCTCCCAAGCCCAATCCAGATAAATGACTCAGAAGGGTACCACGGCCGATGGTATCAAAAGCCACTGAGAGGTCCAGAAGAACCAACAGGGTTGCACTCCCCCCACTGATTCCTCGACGTAAGTCATCAACCAGGGCGACCAAGGCTGTTTCCATCTCATAACCAGGCCTGAAACCTGATTGTAATGGATCTAAGTAATCGGTTTAATCCCAAACAGCTTGGAGTTGTGAGGCCACCACATGCTCCAGCACCTTGCCCAAGAATAGCAAATTTGACACAGAGCGATAGTTATCCAAAACCATAAGATCTAAATTTGGTTTCTTCAGCAAGGGCCTCACCACAGCTTCTTTCAAAGCTGCAGGGACCGCCCCGTACCTCAAGGAGGCATTTACCTGCTCTGAGGTCCAGATATCCAGCCCAGCAATGGCAGATTTCACAAGCCAGGATGGGCAAGGATCTAAAGGGCAAGTAGTAGGCCTCAGTTCTCCAAGCAGTTTGTCCACATCCTCAGGTTGCACAAGCCAAAAGGTATCCATAACATGACTAGATGGTGCACCAGCCCCGTCCATATCAGACTCTGTCAAAACAATGGCATCCAAGTCAGCATGAATACGAGTGATTTTATCTGCAAAGTGTCTGGCAAATTGTTCACAGCGGGCCTTTGAGGGTTTGAGTTCTTGTGTTCCAAGGCCTACACGCAAGAGGCCTTTAACCACACGGAAGAGCTCCGCTGGACAACACTGAGCAGATGCAATGGTGGCGGAGAAGTAGGATTTCTTCACCACCATCACCACCACAGAGTAAGATTGCAAGTGGATTCTTACCTGTGTTCGATCGTATTCTTTCCGAGTCTTCCACCTCTGGCACTCTAATTGTTGACACAGTCATTTCATTGCCCTCAGCTCCTTGGAATACCAAGGAGCTGACATGGTTCAATGACTACATAGAGGGCATTTGGAAGTGATCATATCAATAGTCCGGGTCATTACTCATTCCAAGTTGTGACCAGGACCTCGGCAGGACCACCAGCTAAGCCTGCGGGAAAATCCCCAAGAGACCTCAAAAATTTGGTCCCCCACCCTGCAGAGGTTACAGGTGGCCTGAAGGTCAAAACTGATCAGATAGATAATGATCTGTGCATGCCAAAGGAGTCCCCCCAAGAGAATAAGGTTGCTCCGCCACCTGCAGATCATTTTCTCCCAATCCAGCACAGAAAACTAGGTCCAAAATGTGTCCTGCCACATGTGTTGGGTAAGATATTATTTGAGACAGGCCCATGGTTGACATGGCAGCCATGAAGTTCTGAGCCACTCCTGAGAAAGTAGCCTCGGCATGAATATTTAAGTCCCCCAAGAGAATAAGCTTTGGGGTTCTCAATATCACGCTCAAGACCACCTCAGTCAGGGAGACTGTTGGGCAGAGGGGTGGGTGGTACACCAGCAGAATCCCTATCCTGTCTCAGATGCCCAACATCAGGTACAGACACTGAAAACTGGCTGACTGTTGGATAGGGCATCTGACCAGGGGGACAGAATCCCTATAGACCAAGGCCACCCCCACCCCTCTAGTCAAGCTTGGTGCTGCACAGGAAATCCTGGCGGACAATCCTCTAGTCTGTTGCTGTTTCCATCCTCTATTACCTCCCCCACCCCCTTTGCTGGACTTCTGTGATTAACTTGGGGGAAAGGCACCTTTCATATACTGTGCTTTTAAAAAATCATTATGGGCATTTTAGGCCAACACATCTGGAGGGCCACAAGTTGCGCACCCCGATCTGCGGGAAAGATACGTCAGCTTATAAGGAATTGTTGAAAGAGTTGGGTGAGTTTAGCCTGGAGAAGCATTGATTAAGAGGCAATATGTTCACCATCTTCAAATATCTGTGGTGTTGTCACATAGATCACGGAGCAAATTTGTTCTCTGATGCTCCAGAAGGTAGAATCTGAACCAGGAAGTTCAAAATGACAAAAGAGGGGTATTTTGACTAAACATCAGGACATCCTGATGGTACAAACTGTTCAACACTGGGACAGACAGCCTGGGAAGGTGCTGAACTCGTCTTCATTGGAGGTTTTAAAGCAGAGGCTGGATAGCCACCTGTCAAGGATGCTGTAGCAGTGGACTTCCTGTATTGGCAGGCGGATGGACTAATTGGCCTTTGAGCAATGGAGACTGGTGGCTCTGATGTCAATGGGGCAGTGAATCCACTTTGGGTTTCAGTCAGAACTCTAAAGGAGCTATCCAAGGTGCAATGCACCTTGCATAGCTCCTTCGGAGTTCTAACTGGTCCTGTCTGAAACCCGGAGTGGATTTACCACCCTGCTGACATCAGAGCCACCAGCCTGTACTGCCTTTGAGGTCCTTTCCAGCTCTGTAAATCTGTGATTCTATGGTACTATGTAACAGTAAAAGCTTAATGATAATGGGTCCCAGTTGTGCACAGCTGGGGACTTATATTCAAACCTAAAGGGAAGTGTAAGGTTAAAGAGTGGATTTTTCCCTCTCTCTTGCACTAGGAAAAACAATTTTCCTTCCCTTATGAGTGAAACTAGATAAACTTTCTATGGCATTTTGATTAAAATATGGTAGGGCCACCAAGGGTGGTGGTGGAGATGACAAAGTTGTGCCAAGGGCCAGATCGAGTCCAGCATGGCCAACTGGCAGCCACTGAAGTCTGCACCTTGTGTCTCAGAGTTGCTCCTGCTTAATTTCCATTTCCAAGTTTTGTCCCAGAAAAGTGAGAATAAATTGGTGCTGCCAACCTTTCCCATGGTATTCCTTGTGATTTCTTGTAGAAACCCATCATGAAGAACATTGCCCCTGGCTCTAAGGCAAATATTAGATGCATCAAAGAGTTTCTTTATGCAACCAGGATTCAGAACTTATTATTCCTAAGTTTGTTATTCAGAGGGAACAACCTTGTCATGCTACATGATGAAGGATTTCCAGGGTGCTTTGCTGGTTGTCAGGTCATTCCTAGGTCACTTTGTTCCACTATAGAACTTCGAGCTCCACTTACTGTGGAAAGCATTATTTTCATGTTGACTTACAGGTATTAGGAGCCATTAATTTTGTAAGGAAAGTAGGAAACTTCTTAGTCCTCTATCTGAGGAAAGTAAACACATAAGGAAAGGGAACATGTTATCCCTGCCTGCCTACATGTTGTTTTTGTTGCCCTGTACTCATGGAGGATAACTTTCTCATGAGGAGAGCCTCCCTATCTGTGGAGACTCCATGCAATTAGGAAAGCTGATTTTCCAGCTTTCCAGATCATGTGCAAAGCTCCCATGGGTACAGAAGGCTCTCCTCTTCAGAAAGTTGCCCCCCAGAAGTAAAGGATGACAAAAGAGATGACTCAGGGCTGTGTGGAGGCTAGTGCACTCCTCCTGTTTACTTTCCTAAGATAGAGAACGCCTGAACAGAGCTTTTTTAAACTTGTGATTTTCCCCATGACTGTGTATAAACAGGGCATGTCCAGACAACTTTTTAAATTCTTGATTCCCCACTTGAGTAGTGAACTACAGGTATGGAAAGCTAATGAAGTGGCTATCTAGAAAACACACATCATTTTTCATTTACTGAGACCAGTGGAGGCTGGGGGGGCTCCGATTTCAGTGGGGCTGTGAATCCTGAGTGAAACCCCAGAACGAACCAGCCAGAGCTCTAAAGGAACTTCCAAGGTGCTGAACCGATTTGGGGGCTAGGTTTCATCACCTTGGATAGGTCCTTTAGTGTTCTGGCTGGTTCTGACTGAAACCCAGAATGGATGCACAGCCCCGCCAAAATCAGAGCTACCAGCCTCCACTGATTGTGACGTTCTGGGCTGCTTGGATTGCGATGTGGACATTGAGGCTGGGGGCGGGGGGGGGGCCACAATGGCCTCTTTTACAAAGAAAAAATGTTTGTACACCAACAGTGGAAATAGCGATGGTTACTACATCAGCATCAGCATAGGAAGTAGATCACAGCAGCTGCTCTACAGAGCAGGTTTGATCTGTTGGTAATTTGTCTGCATACTGCACTGGCTCAAGAGCTACTCTGAAGATTAACACTGTATAGTTTAATTAGCCTTTCCTCCAGTCAAGTATTGGGGCTGAGGAGCCCTGTTCTAATCAGACAACGTAAATATCCTTAACAGCACTGGCATGTGACTAGAATAAAACTCATTAATACAAGTTAATTTTATTCTGTTCTCATGTGTATACAAATGCAGAGGTGCCTGAGGGATTTAATTACCAGGAAAAAGAAATGGATGCCTCACCTTACACAGCAGGTGGCTGACCAATGTCTGCATGATGTGCCAACTGCAGAGAGTTGTACTTTTCTGGATGACTTTTAATTTGTGTGGGCCTGGAAAGGGCAGCGTATCTGCACAGCATAGCAAACACACCTTAAAAAAATCAGACAGAGAGGCTTCTTCTCAGCATTTAAAAAGAGAAGTCGTACTCAGGGATGCTCTTCCCACGTATGATAGAGGTGTTATGCAAAATCCATGGCAACATGAATAGATAAACCATGTCTTTTTTCTGTATTACATGAAGTTGATCTTATTAATTCTGTAGCATGTGTTTATAAAACACCTATAAAACAGGTTCTCTAGGCATCATACAATTCTTTTAAAATAAAACAAGAGTACAATAAAATACAAAGATCTAAAATATGAAATATGATAGAACAATATGAAACCAACATGATAAAAATACAGATGCAAATGCAATAAACAACATGATAAAAAACACAATGCAAAGCCAACCGAATCAAATATGGTAAAATAAAATAAATGAACTAAAACCAGTCAGTAAATAAAACAGGAATTCAAAGTACCAACATGTGATAGGGATAAAACCAGAGAGAACAAAAAAGAAACCAACCTATGGAAAGAAAGCAATGTTGATGCTAGGTAGATTTCCCTGGGAAGAACATTCCCTAACCAGGATGGATGGGTGTCACCACTGAGAAGGCCCTCTGCCTAGTAGCAACCCTCCAAGTTTCAGAATGACACGCCACTTGGAGGAAGCTCTCCATAGATGATCTTAGGGCACAGGTCAGCACATATGGGAAGAAGCATTCTATCAGGTACTGAGCTCCCAGGCCATGAAGAGCTTTATAAGTCAAAACCAGCATTTTGAATTCAGCTCAGAAACTGTGAACCAGTGCAAGCGAAAGAAGGACCAGTGTGATATTTCAAGCTGCATGGTACAGGTTAAAACTCTCACTGCAATATTTTACACCAGCTGTCTCTTCTGGGCTATCTTCAAAGGCAGCCCCATGTACTTTGCATTACAACCTCCAAATGGAGGTTACCAGAACATGGATCACTGCATCCAAGTTATCTCTCTCCAAATAAAACTCTCTGGAAAAAAGTCCATGATGCTGGGAAAGACTGAAGGCAAAAGGAGAAGGGGACAGCAGAGGATGAGATGGCTAGATAGCATCAGCGATGCAATGAATATGGACTTGAGCACGCTCTGGGAGACAGCGCAGGACAGGAAGGCCTGGCGTGCTATGGTCCATGGGGTTACGAAGAGTCGGACACGACTGAACGAATGAACAACAACAACTAGCTATGACCCTATGCTGGTAAAAGGCACTCTCTGTACCACAGAGGTTACTTGAACCTCAAATGTAGGGATGAGTAACCTCCAGCCTATGAGGGCTCGCTCTCTACCTGACCCAACAGCTTCCTCCCCTGAAACTCCCCCCCCCCATGTAGGGGGAAGTGCTTATCTGCAATCAGCAATCAGAGGTAAGTGCTTTCCCTTACTTAGCTGTGGAAAAAAAACACCTCCCTTTCTCAGGGTTTAGCAGGGAAAAGCACTTATCTCTGATCAGCTGCTGATGGGAGATCAGAGCTTTTCCCTGCTAGGCAGAGAAGGCAGGGCTGGGGGAGTGTGATTTATTTTTTTATTCCGAGTAGTCATGCAGAGGCTTGATATTTGGGATGCTATTTGAAAGTGCTGCTGAGTGATTCAGTCCTGCTTACTTTTGAGTAGACATGCTTCCTACTATAAATTGGTAACAATGGAAGTGGGGGGGGGTAGTTTTTTTCAGCCCTGCCAACTGAATATGCATTCAGAAGTGACTCACTTTTTCATAATAATACTCAGAGTAGGCCTTTTGCTGTTACTGAACGTTATTGTTTTGTATTGTTTCTTTTATTTTGTATGCTGCCTTGGGAGGATTCCACCCTTAAAGGCGGCCTAAAATTAATGTTAAATAAATAATCTGGTTGGAACCAGCAGGTTCTTTTGAGATGTACATTTAAAAAATGGAAAGGGAATAAAATCTCTCCCTCCAGCACTACAATCCCAGTCCAACTGGAGGGTATCTGCAGCTTGTCTTAGCTCAGCCTGTCTGCCCTGCGCCCACCTCCAGAGTTCCTGATCATGGGTCTCCCATCGCACATCTATTTGCACTCTTAACCAATGTCTTTAACAGGGATGCATAACCTTTTCAGCCCCAAGGACCACATCGGGTGTCTGCTGTGGTGGCGGGGCTCCTCATATGGGCATGCACACAGATGCACATATACATACATACATATACATACATACCCATTCACATACAACTTGCATACAACATACAACTCACTTATATACACCTCTCTCTCTCTCTCTCTCTCTCTCACACACACACACACACACACACACACACCATTCATTCAAATCCAGCCCCTGTGCAAGAGCATTTCAGTGGCTGGGTTCACATGACACGCAAAGCCATAGTGGGTAAGTTCTGGGAGCGACCCATGAAGGGTTAACATGTTGAGTGTGGGGTGTTCTCCGCACCCACAAAGGGTTACTTACCCAGCCTCATAACCCATGCTGTGCAGTAGGGGTAAAGGGCCCCATGGTGGCTTACCGCGTTGTGTGGGGAGCTCCCATGGACTAACGAAAGTGGCCAGAGAGAAGGCCACCTAGAATGGCTGGAAATGCCATCAACACTCTGCCCCGCTCGACAGATCTCTGTGGCTGCTGGGATGTGTGGCTGCCACAGCAGGAAGACCTTGGAGACGCGTGGCTACCGGGGATAAGTGAACCACACTGCCCGGTGTGGTTCAGTGGTTGTGTGGGGGAGAGGGCCTGTGGTTCCCCTACCATTCTCCACAGTGTAGTTCTGTGCCACCATTGGCCCCCATGATCGTCCGAATGTGCCCAGAGACTTCACACCTGCTTTGATCAGACAAAGCCAACACTTCTCCTAGAAATCTCAGTTCTCAAACCTCCCAGCCATATAGGAATCCTGGCTTCTAGCACATCTCCCTCCTGTAATCCACCCTCTTACTGAAGGATCCTGACATCCTGTACTCTGTTACCTGGATCTTTTTCCAAAAAAGAACAAGAAAAAACACTCCAGGAACAGGCTGTATGGTTCCTGCCATGGAAGACCAATTTCTAGAGGATCCTAGGAAGCAGGCAGGAGCCTTTGAGCACTTCCTCCTAGGATGCTCTAGGAACAAGGATTATATGGCAGAAATCATTGAGCCCATTCCTGGAATGTTTTTCCGTTTTCCCCCCCGGTTTTTTTCCCCTGGCCTACTAGACAGGGCTTGGGAGGCTGCCTGTGCCTCATGAGCCATAGAATCATAGAATCATAGAATAGTAGCGCTGGAAGGAGCCTACAAGACCATCGAGTCCAGCCGCCTGCTCAGTGCAGGGATCCAAGTCAGAGCATCCCTGACAGATGGCTGTCCAGCCTCGTCTTGAACGCCTCCAATGTGGGAGAGCCTACCACCTCCTTAGGGAATTGCTTCCATTGTCCTATTGCTCTAACAGTCAGGAAGTTTCTCCTGATGTTCAGCCAGAATCTGGCTTCCTGTCACTTGAGCCCATTATTCCGTGTCCTGCACTCCGGGATGATGGAGAAGAGATGCTGGCCTTCCTCTCTGTGACAGCCTTTCAAGTACTTGAACAGCGTTGTCATATCTCCCCTCAGTCTTCTCTTCTCAAGGCTAAACAGCTGGTCTAGGGGCTGAGCCACACTTTTGGCACCCTTGGTGTAGATGAATCCATCTATTGAGGAATTAATGGAAGCGTGTCATGGCAGAATCAGTTAAAAGTCCCTGCGAGCCTCTTAGTATTGCTCTGTGGACTCCAGTTTCGGACAGATCAGTAGGCAGCAGCAGCAGTGTCTTCATTTTGCTCCTTGCCTCCAGCCAAGAAGATAACAGATTTTCAGATAATTAATCCGAGTGTCCATGCCAGCCTGTTCCTTCTAAGCCATTTGCTCCCTCGTCACCAGATTTCCTTACAGGGTGCTTTTCTGTAAATATCCACAGCTGGGACAAACCAACCAACCATCTCCCTCTAGGCTAGGAGCCTAAAAGTGCTGTTATGTGCAGGCTTGCACAGCTCGGAGCAAGCCTAACAGGAGATGCTGCTACAGATGTTCGGTGCCCTTAACATTTGTGTGAGGCTTCCTGCATAGCAGACAGGCTTGGCTAAGACCAGGAGGCGCTGTAGGGCAACGAATTCAAGTGGAAGATAGCATGCCGTGAAGGATTCTCCTCAACGTCCCCTTTTTAGCTCAAAGCTTATTGGGAGCTCTTTGCTTCCTATCAAGCTGCTCTGGCTGAGGCACACGAATTCCCTCAGTACATAGTGATGCAGTGTGCAATACTTCAGTCTTCAGTGTCCATATGTTTCCAATATGATGCTTCCCGACAGAGTTGCGCTGATTTAGTGTGCCGGACGGCCAGACAGGGGTTGTATCCATTTCTATGCTACAACCCCTGCTAGGTCAAGTAGAAGAACAGCGGCTAAAAGAACAGAGCAAATGATGCTATTCAAACAGGTGGCCCTTTATATACTTCCAAGGCCGCCCCTACCGTTCAGCAGAGTGGGGAGACTGCCTGGAGCAGCAGGTACTGGGCGGGGCAATGGCAGTCTTTCCTTCTGTGCTTCTCAGCTGTTCCCCTCCTTTGGAGGACAGAGCTGTGTGTGCCATGTGACCTGTCCTGCCTGCCAGGGTCCCAGGTGTCGTGCCACCACTGGAGTTGTCTTCAGAGGAGGTGCCAGAAGCGCCAGAGCCAGTTGGCCCCTCAGGAGACCCTGGCACTAGCCGAGATGGTCTGGGACTCTCAGGAGTGATGCCTTGGAATCTGCCTCCCAGAGAGGCAGAGAGCTCAGCTTCTGAGGCAGAGGGAGAGGCTGGGCCGGTGCCTTGAGATCTATGATAGGATGGTGGCCAGATGAAGGAATGCTCACTTACTGAAGAGGTCTACCCATGAATTGGGTTCTCCTCATGAGGAGGTCCTCTGACAAACCTTTAAGGGGATGCAGCTGAGCACCGGGTGGGGATCAGTTCTCACTGGTAACTTGAGAGCTGCTGGAAAGAATGCTTCTGCCAGCTCTGACGTTTGCCACCTTGCCTCCTGTGCCTTGCCCTGTGATCGATGCTTTGTGCTACTAACACTTGGCCTGTTTCTTGACCCTGCTTCTGGACTGTGTGACATACCTGACTGCCTAACTGTGTTTTGATCTCTGCCTGCTAACTCAACCACTCCTGCCCTGGCCTGACCCCATGTTTCCAGCTGCTTGGTTGTGCTCTGACCTTGGTCTGCTATCTTGACCACTCCTGCCTTAGCCTGAACCCTATTGGAATGAAACCTGTGAGCTTGACTGTCTGCTTGTTAAATTAGCTACTCTATTGTATACCTCCCTGTATTTGCTTTGCAAAGAGTCAGGACGCAGTCTAGAGCAGTGTGATGTCACATGTATATATATTATGAATCTGTGGTTATATACGTGTATTAATGTTATGACTCCATGTTTTCTGCTAAGTAGATTTGGGGCCAATCTAAACGGAAACGCTTCGTGAAGCTATTTGGTCAAAATCCGCATTTTTACAGAAGTGAGTTAGCGCTTTCCATGGTACACACAGTGCTGTATTCCTCTGCTTTTGTGGCGCAAATGGGAACTGAAGCCGCATCAGTTTGGATGGGGTGAGAGTAGAAATGAACGTCACGATTGCGTAGGCGCGGGGCAGCCAGTGAGTGCAGGTGTGCTCCCCCTCCCTTGTGTGTTCAATGAAGCACAATGGAGGACTTGCTTGTGAGTAGATGTTGGTGGCAAACCCCATAGACACACACAGCTATGAGGTGGGCAGGCAGCTTCTGACTGAGCAGAAGGGGCGGGCATGCAAGAGGTGCTGAGAGCAGAGAGCACAGAGCTGGAGAGGAGGGAGAGCGACAAGCACTTTGTCTTTGATGCATATTAATCGCCTGATCAAGAGGCTTCTCCCCCCACCCCCCATGGGCTCAATGCAGTGCTTCTGAGTATACGTTCTTGAAAATTATCTGCCCCGTCATCTACCCTACTCGGCTTCGACTCAACAGGCGTCCACCATTTCTTAGCTGTGCTCCTTCGTAGCGGCGCAGTTTCAAAACAGCAGGGCTGGCTCCTCCCCACTCCCAAGCTCAATGACTATGTAAAGTGAAAGGCAGCGACTGAGTCCGCATTTGCAACAGCGCAGTGTCTAAGCAGCAGAGCTGCTCCTGTACTCAGCAAAGTGGAACTGAAAGCGATGAGTTACTTCCGGGTAGACATGCTCACCCCTCTTCTCTCCCCACCCCACGCAACTTTCCCTTCTGCCAATCAGCACCGCTTCCTCCAGCCCGTGCAGAAGCCAGGTGAAGTCACATGGACTCCCGAATGGCACTGAAGCTGCTGTGATGGGAAAATCCAACACAAAATGAGTTTGGAACAAACCCGGATTTAGGGCAAGAGACGCCTCCCTAGCTCCAGAGAGCAGCGTGTGTCATCTGGCGTGATCGACTTGGGGGTGGAGTAGAACCGGAGTAAAAGCTCCATGTAGATGGGTCCCCAAAGTGAGAGTAGTATGAATGACAGGAGAGATTATGTATTTGCATATGTGAGATGATTCGCTGAGTGGTGTGTGTGTGTGTGAAATGGTGTGTGACTTATAAACAGGGAGCTGTGCTTGTGTAGTTTAGATAGGGAACGGATAGGGAAGAGTTTGGACAGGGGTTGTGAAGAGGTAGTGAGGAAATACATAGATAGTGACTAGGATTTGCGTGTATAGGATTAAAGTGGAAATTAAGTGTGTGTGTCGGGGGGATATAAATATATATGCTTTTATGGTGACTTATTTACTATTTAACATCTTAATGCTGTAAATAATACATATTTCTATGCTTGATAAATCCCTATGTCTACAGCTTGTGGCTACAAAAGGGTAAAGTAATAGAGAGAATAATATGGGTCAGAATAAAAGCCAGTGTGTCCTCACATCTCACAAAGTAAAGGTGTTGGACCTGAGGTAAAGGTCCTGGTGACAGCATTGCTGTGGAGGTGGGGGGAGGTGTCGCCTGCTGTGGGAAAGGCCTTCTTGAGAAGGTATTCTCCTTGGTAAATAGGCAGGAATGCCACAAGCAGGATATTGCCCACCCCTGCCCCCAAACTAGCCTGCATCTCAGATGTGATGGAGAAGCTATTCTATCACCAGTATTAAAGTAAGATTCAACTCCCGGTCCAGTTGGGATCTGTAGATGGACTAGGAGGGGAGGCGCCATCTTGCCCATCACCCCAGGCAGCCAGCCATCTTGGGTCAGCCCTGCATACCAGCCTTCCCTGGACATGCTCTTTTCTGGGACCTTTCCCCATACTTCCTATGTGGTGCTGCATCAAGGAGTCCGCCATCAGCTGGACCAGCCCTTAGAGACCGCCACCTGTGGGAAGGCCAAGTGTGCAACAGCAGCCCATGGGCCGATAGTCTCACCTGCCATCTTGGAGTGGCAGAGGAGTGTTGCTCCACCTGCTGCCTGCCCCCATCAGGAAGCAAGCAGGAGAGGGGCTTGCAGTTGCCTAGAGCAGCAGGGGCTTGACACCATAACAAAGCCTTGGGGAGCCCGTCCCAGCTGGTGACATCATTGTCGCACAACAATGAGGAAGCATGAGGAGAGTGGGAGGAGCTGTTGTCAGCAGCCCACCATGTTGAGGCCTTTGTCATCAGTGATGTCACAAGCACAGTCCAATTGGGGCCTGTGGCACTCTGCCAACCAACTGTAATTTTAAAAAGATGACATTTAGCGCTTGGATATGATTTAAGGTGCAGTCCTATGCATGTTTAGGCAGAAAAC